>NC_092507.1:24241613-25491613 GCF_047511675.1 Marmota flaviventris | reverse complement strand
AATGCTCCAACAGGCTCTGTGAGCATTCTTGAAACAAATATTTCAGCAAATAATGGCTGAAAACCTTCTAAATTTGACCTATAGATTCAGTGAATTCAGTGAATCTCACTCGCGGTAAATCCAATATATCCATGCCTCTGATGCAACTTAATCAGAGAGCTGACAACTAGAGACAAATCTCAGAAGCATCCAGAGGTAACTGCCACATTATTATAAAGAAAAAATGATTTAGATGATGATCGTGGATTTCTCATCCCAAACCAGGAAGGTCAGAAGGAAATATCACTATGCATTTTAAATTCAAAAAAAAAAAAGAAAGAAAAATGTCAATCCAGCATTTCACATCTAGCAAATCAACAACAACAACAACAACAAAAATTTTTCAGCAATGAAGATGAAATAAAGACATTCTCAGATGGAGAAAAGCTAAGAGAAGTTGTTGCCAGCAGAGCTGCTCTAAAAGAATTGCTAAAAGACGTTTTTAAGACACCAGGGGAGAAATGCCAGAAGAAAACTTGGAACGTCTAAAATGAAGGAAAAGCAATAGAAATGGCAAATACCTGGGTAAATATAACACAGTGTCCTTCTCCTCTTGGATTCTTTATGATTGACAGGTAAAAGCAAAAATTATAATATTGCATAATGGGATTTTAAGAGTAAGTGGATGTGATATAAATTATGGCTATAAAATAAAAGGAGAAGAATATAAAAATACTAGAAAAGACAAGATCATCTTTTTTAAGAAAAGCAAGGCTGCATGACATACTCTACAAGACTTGAAGATTTTCTATCAAATGATAGTAATTAAGGTAAGTGTGGCATTTGCATAAAAATAGACAAAAAATAATTGCTGTAACAGAATATAAAGTCCAGGAAATGACCCTACTTGATTTTTGACAAAGGTGCCAAAGAAAGCTGGTTTTTTGGAGGTGTGGAATGAATAAGATGAAAACATGGGAGGCTCAAAGCTTTCAAACCCACCCCTGACACACACACACACACACACACACACACGATATTGAAAGATAAGCAGAAAATGTCAAAACAAGATTTGGCAGATTTGGCAGTAGTCTGAAAAACAGAAATAAGGTTTTATTAGAAGGGTTCAACAGCATACTTAAGGAGGCAGGAGAAAGAATCAGTGAAATGAAAGGTGGTATACTTGAAATTAGAGAGTCTGAGGAGAGAGGGGGAAAAGGAATGAATGGAAGCGAACAGATCTTGAGAAACGTGAGACATAACCAAGCAAATCAACACATTGGTCATAGGAGTTCTGGAAGGGGAAGAAAGAGGAGAAAGAATACCTGATGAAATAGCCCCAAATGGTCCAAATCTGATGAAAGACATGATTCTATAAATCCAAGAAGTCAACCAACTCCAAGTTGGAGAGAGTAAAAAAAGAATCACAAGGACACATTGTAATTACGTTGTCAAAAGCCAAAGGCAAAGAGAGAATCTTTAAAGCAAGAAGGTACCCATCACGGGATCCTCAATCTGATTCATTTCTCATGAAGAACTCTGGAAACCAGAAGGCAACGGGATGGTATGAAGAGCTGAAAAAAAGAAACCAAAATTCTACATCTGACAAAACCGTCCTTCAAAAAAAAAAAAAAGGAGGAGAAATCAAGACATTAGTAGACTTTAACATCCCACTTTCCAATAATAGATGGAACATCTAAGCAGAATATCAATAAGGAAATAGAGGAATTGACAGCACTGTGCACCAACTGGACCTCACAGACACATAGCTGTATATGTAACACCACACCTATAAACATCCCACAATAGAAAACACATTACCATCAACTACACATGGAACAGTCTCTGGAATAGGTCTATGATATACTGCAAAACAAGGCTCAATAAACTTTAAAATATTAAGATCATGCAGAATGAATTTTCTGACCTCAACTCCAATCAGTAACAGAAAGAAAACTGAAACTTTCACAAATGTGTAGAAATAAAACAACACACCCTTAAGCAACCCATGATCAAAGGATAATCACAAGAGAAGATACTTAGAGATTAATGAAAAAGAAAACACAGCATTCCAAAACTCATGGTATGTAACAAAGACAGAACTCTGGAGAAATGTATCAATGTGAATACCTACACAAAGACAAAGCTCTCACCAGTAATTTCATTTCACACCTTGAGGAACCAGAAAAACATAACTAAAACCAAAACTAGCAAAGGGAATAAAATAAAAAAAGAGTAGAGATTAAATAAAATAGAGAAGAAATGGAATCACTGGAAACATAAATTTGTTTTTAAAATGATCAATAAAATTGACAAACCCTTAGCTAGACTGGTGAAGAAAAAACAAGACAGAACATAAATAGCTAAAAATATAAATGAAAATCAGGATATTAACACCCACCTTACCAATCCATATAAAAAGGAACACAAGAAAATACAGATACTTGTATATATTAATATTCTTTGGAGAATTATTCACGATAGTCAAAAGGCAAAAAACAATTGTCTATCAATAGATAAATTGGTGAACAAATTTTGGGACATATATAAATATGTGGCACCATACACACACACACACACACACACACACACACACACACACACATAAAAGCCTATAATCCCAGTGACTCAGGAGGCTGAGGCAGGAGGATCACAAGTTTAAGGCCAGCCTCAGCAACTTAGTGAGACCCTGTCTCAAAATAAAAAACAAAAAGGGCTGGAGATGTGTCTCAGCGGCTTAGCACCCTGGGTTCAATCCCAGGTACAAAATAAAAGAAAAAAAGAACAACCAGAATCTGAGTGGGGAGGTGGAAGCATGAGAATTTACAGCTTAATGGTTGCAGAGTTTCTGTTCAAGGTAGTAAAAAGTTTTAGAAATAGATAGTAGAGATGGTTGTATGACACAATAAATGTAATTAACGCGACTGAATTGCACACTTAAAAATGACCAAGTGGCAAATTTCACGGTATACATATTTTACCACGATAAAAAAGCAAGTCTTTGAACAATTTATGCTGGACCAATTAGATGCCCACATGGAAAAAAACTAAAGTTCAAATCTCATCTCACACTGTATACAAAAATCAATTCAGGATGTATAGACAGACCTAAATGTAACCTGAAACTCTAAAGCTTTAGGGAAAAAAACCCATAAAATAGTATTATAACCTTGGATTGTCAAAGATCTCTTAGGGATGGCATAGAAAGCAATGACTATAAAACAAGAAATTGATAAATTAGACTTCATCAAAATTTAAATGTAGTGCTCATGAAAAGACACTATTAAGAAAATGAATGGGCAATCCACAGCCTAAGAGAAAACATTCACAGAGCATATATCTTACAAAGGACTTGTATCCAGAATATATAAAGAACTACAACTCCCAAATAAAACAGACAAACAACCCAATAAATACATGGTTAAAGGACAGTCCTCAGCATCTCTAGGAGAGACAAAGGAAAATACATGAACATCAGAAAGCAAATGAAAGGTTTTCAGACTCATTAGTTGTCAGGAAAATGCAAATTAAAACCACAATGAGTTGCATTACTACCCATTAGAATAACAAAAAAATCCAAAGATTGAAAACAGAATATTACTAAGATTATGGGAGCAACCAGAACTCTCAGCTATTGTCTGTGGGGTTGTAAAACAATTCATCCCCTTTGGAAAAAGCCTAAGCAGTTTGTTACAAAGTAAAGCCTGGAACTAACCTGTGACCCAGTATTTCTGGTTCCAGGTATTTGCCCAAGAGAAATAAAAGCAAATGTGTATTCAAAAAGTTATTTGTGGCAAATTAATTCCAAACAACAAAAAAAGGGAACAATTCAACTGTACATTGAGAATGGGTTTAAAAATTGTGATATATTCATACAATAGAATACTAATCATAAGATATACCATGAGACATGCAGCAGCACAGATAAACATCACAGATGTCATTCTGAGCAAAAGAAGCCAGACACAAAGATGTCGTACTGTATTAACTCATGTATTTGAAGTTCTAAAACAGAGTGAAAAAATCAAAACTGGAGGTTTATCTCTGGGTTGGGAGTGGGAATTTAATGGGAGGGAACTTTCTTGATGGGTTTGTAGGTTACACAGATGTCTGTCGATCTGTAAAACTTTGTAGCTCTTATTTGTTTATTTTGATATGTGTAAATTTTATTTTAAAATGAAGAACTTTTTTTCAATGTAAATAAGACATAAAAATAAAAAGGGCACATCCATGCTCAGTGAGGGGAGAGGGTGAGATACACACAGGATCTGTTAAGCCTGAATACAACCAAGGCTTGTTCTGTCTGAGAAGGTTCAAGGTCAGTGGGGCCGGAATGGATGAGAAAGAGAATGGAATGAGAAAAACATTGGGTTGATATGGTCCAGGTCTCAGAGACCCAGGTAGGTCAGCATCAGGAGTGCTTGTGTTGTTTTTTCCTGTGTGTGTGTGTGTGTGTGTGTGTGTGTGTGTGTGTAAAATGGAAAGCCACTGGAGGGTTTTAAGCGGGGAAACACCGTGGTCCAATTTGTGATTTTTTTAAAAGATTACTGTGGCAGCTGTGTGGGGGATAAATTGGGGAAGCCAAGAGCCAAATCAGAAAAACTAGAAAAGAGGCCAGTACTGTTTTCTTGGTAAGAAATGACAGTGGCTGAGACTAGTAAGGAGCAGCAGGGAAAAGAGATTCTAGAATTTCAAGACATACGTAGGAGATGGAAAGAGATGAACTGGACATCGACATCAGATTCGTGTGGGGAAGGGGTGGGAAGACAGGGAGAAGCAGGATCAGTACCCAGGTTTCTACTTGAGAAACTGAGAGCAGGGTGCGCCACTTGCAAAGGTGGAAAAGATTGGGAGGAATTTGGATGTCGGGAAGAGGAGGAGCCCCAGGACTCTTGGACATGCTCAGTCTGAGAACCAAGTGGAGATGTCAGTGAGGTGGTTGAAAGTCAATGTGTGGGAGTCCCAGGATAGTGTTGTCTAGGGGTATAAATTAGGGAGTCATCATCCTCTGAGGGTGTTTGAAGTTCCGGAAATGGATGAGAAGAGTGTTCAGAGAGACCAATGATCCCAGGCTGAGGGAATCCTGGGATTGACACAGCAGACCACAGAGAAGATGGGTAGAGAAGGGGAAGCCTGCCAAAAGATTGGTAAGTGGCCAGAACATGGGGACGAATGGATGCAAGTGATGTGACAGACAGCGTTTTGAGAACGAGGGAAGAATCAGCCCTGTTAAATGACGCTGAAGGGTTGAGGAACAAGGAGATTGTGACAATCACCTATAGTTGGAGCATCATAGCTGGATCCAGAATGCACTGAGTAAAGGAATAACTGCGATGATGAAGTTTAGAGCCCATGTGGGCAGCTCTTTTTAGATACTTTGCTATGATAGGAACCAAGAAAAGTGGGGCATAAGAGGATTGCAATAGACTAAGCATGAGAAATTAATTATCTAGGCAACAGTGGGACATGCTGATTTTCACAGGTAACCAGTGTCATATTTCTTAAGGTAAGTCTCAGTAAAGAAAGGAGTCAGCTTAAAAATATAAAACAAGAGAAGCTAGTGGCCATGGATATGTGATGTATTTAACCTGCTTATATACAGGCATGGAGAAGATAAATGGTTGAGTTTGTCCATAGTTGGAGTTTTCTCAGAAAAGCATGATAAATGAGGAAATAAGCAAGGAGGTTGAGGTTCTTTGCAAGGGAGTATTTATAGCAATGAGCCACAACTCTCGGTGGTGCATAAGCTGGAGCTGAAGGTAGGTGAGAAAATGTGCTTGTTTTGGGGATGGGAGTGAGATCAATAATTGGATTTCATAGTGATCTAGTGGAGGTACGAGAGGGTAAACATAGGATACAGTCAGAGTTGAAACCGATTGTATTGGAGGTAGCGGTACCATTTGGAGACATTACAAAGTCAAGGGGGAAAACTTGAAAATCATTGGTGGAGAGGAGAAAGTGACACTGGAGAATGAGGAACTAAAAACCCAAAAGATAGTTGTATTAGTTTACTAAAGATGCTGTAACAAAACACAACAGACAAAGTGACTTAAACAGCAGGTACTTATTTTCTCATCATTCTGGAGGTTGGAAGTCTGAAATCAAGGTTTGTTTTTTTTCCTGAGACCTCTCTCCTTGGCTCACAGATGAATGTCTTTTCACTGTATCCATACATAGCTATTCCTCAGTCTGTGTTGTTGTGTTCTTCTCTCCTCTTCTTATAAGGACACTGTCATATTACATTAGGGACACAGCATTTGGCCTCATTTTCCCTTAATGGCCTCTTTAAAGGAGTTATCTCCAAATGCAGTCACATCCTGAGATAAAACCTCACGGTACAAATTTGGGAGGGAGGGCACAATTTAGCCCATTACAACAGGGCTCACTTTAGGGTACTCAGTTACTCAGTAATAGGGAGAATAAGAAATTCACATGATTATCTCAATAGATGCAGAAAAGGCACTTGGCAAAATACAGCCTCTATTCATGATTAAAACGCTAGAAAAAAATAGGGATAGAAAGATCATATCTCAACATTTTAAAAGCTATATACAACAAACCCAAGGCCAACATCATTCTAAACAGAGAAATATTGAAAGCATTCCCTCTAAAAACTGGAACAAGACAGGTATGCCCACTTTGACTACTCTATTCAACACAGGCCTCAAATCTAGCCAAAGAAATTAAAGGGACCCAAATGGGAAAAGAAGAACTAAAACTATCTCTGTTCACTGACATGATTCTGTATTTAGAAGACCTCAGAAAAACTCTACCAGAAAACTTCTAGAACTCATAAATGAATCCAGCAAAGTAGCAGGATACAAAATCATTAATACTCATAAATCAATTTCATTCCTATACTCCAATGATGAATCAGCTGAAAGAAATAAGGAAAACCATCCCATTCACGATAACCTCAAAATAAAAAATAAAATAAAATAAAACCTTGGGACTCAATTTAACAAAAATGAAAATCTCTACAATGAAAACCTATGGAACACTAAATAAAGAAATTGAGAAAGAACTTAGAAGATGGAAAGAACACAATGTTGTTGGATAGACAGAATTAATATTGTCAAAATAGCCATACCACCAATAGCACTATACAGATTTGATACAATTCCCATGAACATCCCAAGGACATTCTTCATGGAAATAGAGAAAGTAGTCATGATATTCATTTGGAAAAATAAGAAACCCAGAATATCCAAAAATGCTTAGAGTGAAAAGCAAAGCCAGAAGCATTACAATATCAGACCTAAAATTATATCATAGAGCTATAGTAACAAAAACAGCATGGCATTGGCACCAAAACAGGCAAGTATACCAACGGAACAGAATAGAGGACACAGAGACAAACCCACAAATATATGGTTACTTCATACTAGACAAAGGTACCAAAAACATATACTGGAAAAAAGACCCTCTTCAACAAATGGTGCTGATAAAATTGGAAATTCATATGTAGTAGAATAAAATTTAACCCCCATCTCTCTCCCTGCAGAAAACTAAGCTCAAAGTGGATTAAGGACCTAGGAATTAGTCCAGAAACCCTGCACATACTAGAAGAAAATGCAAGCTCATAATTCCAACATATTGGCTCAGAAATAGACTTTCTTAATGAGAGTTCTAAAGTACAAGAAGTAAAATCAGTAATCAATAAATGGGATGGCATCAAACTAAAAAGCTTCTTCATAGCAAAGGAAACAAACAAGAACATGAAGAGAGAGCCTACAGAATGGGAGAAAATCTTTGCCACTGCACCTCAGATAGAGCATTAATTTCCAGGATATACAAAGAACTGGAAAAAAACCCACACAAATAACTCATTTCTAGCACTTAGAGAAATGCAAATTTAAACTAAGATTTCATCTCACTCCAGTCAGAATCACAATTATCAAGAATACAAGTAAAAATAAAAGTTGGCAAGAATCGGGGGGAAAAGTTACACCCATACATTGCTGATGGGACTGCAAATTGGTGCAACCACTCTGGAAAGCAGTAAGGAGATTCCTCAGAAAACTTGGAATGGAACCATCATTTGACCCAGTTATATCACTCCTCAATATATATCCAAAGGAATTAAAATCAGCATACTCTAGAGACACAGCCACATCCATGTTCATAGCAGCCCAATTCACAAAAGCTAGGCTATGGAATCTACCTAGGTACCCTTAAAACATATAAATGGATAAAGAAAATGTGGTATATATACACAATGGAGTATTACTCAGCCATAAAAATGACTTTATGACATTTGCCAGCAAATGGATATATCTGGAGACTATCATGCTAAGTGAAATAATCCAGTCCTAAAGAGCCAAAGGTCAAATCTTTTCTCTGATAAGTGGAAACTAACACACAATAAGGGGTAGGGAGTTAGAGGAAGAACAGAAGTTCAGTAAATTAGATAATGGGAAATGGAAGGAAGGGAGAGGGGTTAGGATAAGGAAAGACAGTGGAATGGATTTGACATAATTTTCTCATGTACATATATGAAATCCATCACAATGGATCCTGCCATCATGGACATCCGTAAAAATGGGATCCTAACTAGAATAAGATATAAGCCATGCTTGTATAATGATATCATAATGAATTCTACTGTCATGTATGACTAAAAAGATCAAATTAAAAAAAAAAAAAAGACTGTCTCTCCTTCTGGAGATGTCCTGCATTCTCCCTTGAATATGTTTCTACTTTCCTAAATAAACCTCTGTCTATGCTCTTCAAAAAAGAAGAATATTAAAAAAAAAAAAAAAAAAAAAAAATATATATATATATATATATATATATATATATATATATATATATATGATTTAAAATATAAACATGTAATTTTTACTCTAAAAAAAGAATCAGGATATAAGTCTGCAGAGAAGAAGGGGATTAGCCAGGTCAGTGGTAGCAGCAATGATAGCTCATGTCTGATCGAGGCAGGTTATATCCTAATGTGTGAGTCTCAAGGCAGAGAAATGGTCTGAAAGCAGCCCTAAGGAGTGAGTACCCCAGCCTCCCCAGGTCCTGAAGAATTTGGAAATGCATTCTTGAAATTACAAGCCTTTGATTCTTGTGTGATTTTGGAACTTTACTCCATTTCTTCATCAGTTCTAAGTTTGTTTTTTTTTTTTTTTTTTTGAAATCTTTAGGGTTTTCTATATATAAGATCTTGTCATCAGCAAATTGGGACAATTTTTCTTCTTCCCTTCCTATTTGCATACTTATATTTCTTCCTCTTCCCTGGTTACTCCAGTAAGAACTTCTAATGCTATGTTGACTAGAAGTGGCAAGAGTGGACACCTGGTCTTATTCGGGACCTCAGAGGGAAGGGTTTTAATTTCTTACCATTGAATATGCTAGCTGCGCTTTCATCTATGTGGCCTTTTTTTATGATGAACTCCATTCCTTCTATATGTACTTTGCTAAATGTATTTTTTTAACCATAAAAGGCTGTTGAATTTTGTCAAATTCTTTTTCTGCATCTAATCAGATGATGGTCTGGTTGTTGTTTTTATTCTGTTAATCGGATCTATCATTTATTGATTTGCATATGTTGAACCATTCTTGTATCCCAGAGATAAACCCCACTTGATCAGGATGAATGAGCCTTTTAATGTGTTACTGAATTTGGTTTCCTTTGTTTTTGTTTTTTTTAAGATTTTTGTGTCTATGTTTATCAAGGATATTTGCCTCTAATTTTTTTCCTTGTACATCCTCGACTGGCTAAGGTAGTGGTATATTTTTGGTCTCATAAAATGAGTTTTGATGGATTCCCCTCCTCTTCTGCTTTTTGGAAATTTGTGGATTGCTTTAAATGTTTGATAGAATTCAGCAAAGAAGCCATCAGATCCTGGGCTTTTCTTTGATGGAAGACTTTTTATTACTGAGTCAATCTCCTTGTTTGTTTCTCCTTGTTGGTTATTGGTCCAGTGTGGTTTTCGATTTCTTCATGCTTCAGCCTAAATTCCTTGATTCAGTCTAAGAACTTATGTACTTCTTCCAGGTTATCCAATTTCTTCCCATATAATTTTTCATAATAGTCACTTATAATCTTTTTATATTTCTGTGGTTTCAGTTATCATATCTTCTCTTTCATTTCTGATTTTATTTGAGTCTTTTTATTTTTCTTAGTCTAACTAAAGGCTTGTCAATTCTGTTTATCTTTTCCAAAAAAGAGTCAACTCAGTTTCATTGATCTTCTGTATTATTTTTCTAGTCTGTATTTAATTTATTTCTGCTCTGATCTTTCCATCTGCTGACAGTGGGCTTAGTTTGTTGTCCTTTTTCTAATTCCTTTAGACATAATATTAAGTCATTTATTTGAGGTCTTTCCTCTTCTTAGAGCAGAAATTTATTGTGATAAACTTTCCTCTTAAAACTGTTTCACTGTATCCCATAGACTTTGGTATGTTGTGTTTCCATTTTAATTCATCACAAGGTATTCTAAAATTTCCCTTTTAATTTATTCAACATTCCAAATAGAGAAATTAAGAGATCAACTCCATTTATCATAGCTATAAAAATAGAAAATACTTAGAAATAAATTTAACAAAGGGGATAAAACACGTGTATACTAAAAACTATAAAATGTTAATGAAAGAAGTTGAAGAAAACCCAAATAAATGGAAAGATAGCCCATGTTGGTAAACTGGAAAAATTAACATTGTTAAAATGTCCATACTAAATGTCATCCTTAAAGAAGAATGAAATTAAGGCATTTGCTGATAAATGAATGAAGCTGCAGAATGTTATGCCAAGCAAAATAAGCCAATCCCAAAGAACCTAAGGCCAAACATTTTCCCTAATATGCAGATGCTGATCCACAATAATGGGAGTGGGCTAGGGAAGAAGAGATGTACTTTGGATTAGACAAAGGGTAGTGAAAGGAGGGTAGGAAGGATAGTAGAATGAATCAGACATTATAATTCTATGTGTATGTATGATTACATGACAGTGTAACTCTACATCATGTACAAACAGAAGAATGAGAAGTTATACTCCATTTATGTATGATGTGTCAAAATGCATTCTACTGTCACATATAACTAATTAGAACAAATTTTTAAAAAAAGAAGTTGCCTGTGTTGAAATAAATCACTGTTTCCTGTCCCCAAAAAGTCCACACTACCCAAAGCAATCAATAGATTCAATGCAATCTATATCAAAACTCTGGTGTCGATTTTCATAGAAAAAAACTATCCCAAAACTCCTGGGACCAGAAAAACCATGAATAGCCAAGGCAATCATGAGCAGAAAGAATGAAGTTGAAGCATCACACTATCTGATTTCTAACTATACCACAAGCAATCATAATTAAAACAGCATGGAACTGGTATAAAAAAAATAGATGCAGCAACCAATGGAATAGAACAGAGACCCCAGAAATGAACCCATGCATGTACATATGGTCCATTGATTTTTAACAAAAATGCCACATACACAGATCAGGAAAAGATCAGTCTCTTCAATAAATGGCATGGGCTATCTATGTGTAGAAGAATGAAATTGGACCCCTAACTCACACTACAGGCAAAAATCAACATGAAATGGATTAAAGACTTAAACATAAGACTTAAAACTGTAAAACTACCAAAAGACAACAGAGAGAAAAAGTACATGACATTGATCTGGACAATGAGATTTTAAATTTGACTCCAAGCAACAGAAACAGAAATAGACAAGTCGGATTACAACAAAATAGAAAGCTTCTGGCCTTCACCTACTGCCATTGCTGCTGCCTCTGATCCGCTGTGGCCAGCCCATGGTCACTTCTTTCTGGGTGCTGCTGCCTCAGATGAAACTACAGCTGACACTGCTGCTGACTCTTGGAGATCACCTGGTGATGCTGCCCTCACAACTGCCCCCACAAGCTGCAGCTGCCCCTACTGCTGACCTGCTGCCTGCTACCAACAACCATCACCTCTACTGCTGCTAGCACTGCATAAAGGACTGCTTAGGGGGAGTCTCCAGGTTTGTTTGCATGTGGCTGCACCCATTTTGGGACACCAGCCAGGGCCCAGGGCCTGGGTGCCAGCAGGTGTACCACCACAAGAGCCTCTGTGTGGGGACTCCAGCTGGGACCTACAGGTCCAGTGTGGGGGTGCCTGTGGGTTTAGAGGAGCCTAGAGTCTTTCTGCTGAGAGTGCTGGTGGCCCTTGTCTTGCTGCTGCATCTTGGGGTTGCTCCTTTGCAAGAGTGTGTCCCTGATGGTCTCTCTGCAAATAGGAGCAGCACTGAGACCTTGGGACTGCAGCATGGCTGAGCCTGATTGTGGGATAGAGACTGGGTTTGCGAGGACTTATCTAGGTTTGGTGATCCCAAGAAACATCAGAGACAGGGCTGAGAAACTGTTGAACACTGGCAGAAACAGTTCAACTTTCCAGCAAGATTTGTTTTATTTTTTGATTCACTAATCTCTCTACCATATTTGGAACAGGATGTTTTTTATGCATCAGTGTGTGGAGGACAATGGTATATGAATGGTGTTTTGCATTTTTGTTGTATTCTTATGTCTTTAATTTTTTCCCTTTGTTTGTATTCTTCCTCTCTCTCGTCTATTTTCTTGGATTTTCTTTCCAACTTTTCTCCAACCAACAGCCAATCTCTGTCGGCTCCTCTTCCACTCTTACTCTGAATTTTTATTTCTAGCTTCTCTCTTCTCGCTTCATGAATACTACACTACCTCTGTTCTCTCATCCACCATTTGGAACTGTAAATCATTTTAACAAATATTCTGTTTGACTATAGATAGTTATGGAACTCATCATTTTGGTTTAATGTGAAAAAGCAGTAGATGCCTTAATGGGAGCTATTAGGTTTAAAGCTATATATTGTGTACACTGGGTGCTGTTGATATTGAACTCACCAGTAAAGATGAAGCACTGGAAACATACAGGAACACTATAGGTCTATAAGGTAGAATTTATCCTGCCTTAGATCCATACTTTTAGGTGGGATAATACACTAACAACATGAAAAAACAAGGGAATAAAGCACCCCAAACAAACCAAGATGCTTCAACAACAGAAGTCACTGATAACCTAATAGAAGAAATGTCCAAGAAGGAGTTCAGATTGTATATGGTTAAATTGGTATCTGAAGTAAAGGATAGTATAAGGAGTGAAATCAAAGAAAAAAATACAGGAAGTGAAAGACCACTTCAATGAAGAGATAGAAATTGTGAAAAATAAACAAGCAGAAATCCTCAAAATGAAGGAATCATTAAACCAAATTATAAATTCAATAGAAAGCATCACAAACAGACTAGACCACTTAGAAGACAGATCCTCAGACAATGAAGACAAAATATATAATCTTGAAAGTAGAGTTGACCATGCAGAGAAGATGATAAGAAATCATTAACAGAACACCCAAGAATTATGAGATAACATGAAAAGACCAAATTTAGAGTTCTGGAAATAGATGAAGAAGCAGAGATACAAACCAAAGGAATGCACAATCTTTTCAATGAAATAGTAGCTGAAAATTTCCCAAACCTAAAGAATGGAATGGAAAATCAAAAACAAGAGGTCCTGTACAAAAACAATTTTGTACAGGACCCCAAATGTACAAAATTACAGCAGACCCCCACCAAAACCATTATAATGAGAATCACTAACACAGAGAATAAAGATAAAATTTTAAAGGCTGTGAGAGAAAAATATCAAATTACATATAAGGGAAACCAATTTGGATCTCAACTGATTTCTAAACTCAGACCCTCAAAGCTAGGAGGTCCTGAAATAATATACTTCAGTCTTTGAAAGAAAATGGATGCCAACAAAGAATTTTATATCCAGCAAAATTAAGTTTCAGATTTGAAGATGAAATTAGAAACTTCCACGATAAACAAAAATCAAAAGAATTCACAACTAGAAAGCTTACACTACAGGGCAGTCTCAGCAAAATATTCTGTGAAGATGAAGTGAAAAAAAAGTGAAAACCAGCAAAGGGAGGATCTATACTAAGGGAACATTCAACATTCAAATGAGAAACTAAGACAAATTTAAAAAAACAACAGAAATAAATCAAAATGACAGGAATACAAATAATATCTCAATAATAAATTTGAATGTTAACAGCCTAAACTCATCAATCAAAAGACATAGTCTGGCAGATTGGATTAAAAAGCAAGACCCAACAATAAGCTGTCTTCAAGAGACTCACCTCATGGGCAAAGACATCCACAGGCTGAAGGTGAAAGGATGGGAAATAACTTATCACTCATATGGATTGTGTAAACAAGCAAGGGTTTCCCTTCTCATTTCAGATAAAGTAGACTTCAAACCAAAGTTAATCAGAAGAGACTAAGAAGGACATTTCATACTTCTAAGGGAAGTATATATAAGCTGGACATAACAGTTATAAATATTTATGCCCCAAACAATGTAGCATCTATGTACATCAAACAAACTCTCCTCAATTTCAAGAGTCAAATAGACCACAATACCATAATCCTGGGTGACTTTAACACACCTCTTTCACTACTGGACAGATCTTCCAAACAAAAACTAAGTAAGTAAATTATAGAACTAAAAACTAAATAAGGAAACTATAGAACTAAATGATAGATCAATAATTTAGATCTAACAGACATATATAGAATATTTCATCCATCAACAAGCAATTATACTTTCTTCTCAGTGGCACATAGCTTTTTTCTCTAAAATAAACCATATCCTATGCCACAAAGCAACTTTTAGTAAATACAAAAACAAAAAACCCAGAGATAATACCCAGCATTCTATCAGACCTCAATGGAATTAAATTAGAAATTAATGAAAAATAAATAATAGAAGCTACTGTGACAAATGGAGACTAAATAATACACATTATTGAATAATGAATGGATAGTAGGAGAAATCAAGAAAGAAATAAAAAAAAAATTCCTAGAGGTAAATGAGAATACTGATACAACATATCAAAATCTCTGGGGCACTATAAAGGCAGTTAGTTCTAAGAGGAAAGTTTATTTCAATAAGTGCATTCCTTAAATGAATAAAAGGTCAACAAATAAATGACCTAACACTACATCTCAAAGCCCTAGAAAAAGAAGAACAAATCAACACCAAAAGCAGTAGAAGACAGAAAATAATTAAAATCAATGAAATCAAAACAAAAGAAACAATTGAAAAAATTAACAAAACAAAAAGTTGGTTCTTTGAAAAATAAATAAAATAGATAACCTCTGGCCATGCTAACAAGGAGAAAAAGAGAAAACTCAATTACTAAACTACAAGATGAAGAAGGAAATATCACAATGGACATGTCTGAAATACAGAAGATAATTAGAAACTATTTTGAAAATTTATACTCTAATAAAATAGAAAATATTGAAGATATCAACAAATTTCTAGAGACATATGACTTACCCAAACTGAATGAGGAGGTCAGGCATTCTTGAAGATATCATTTCAAGTAATGAAATAGAAAATTCCATTAAAAGCCTACCAATCAAGAATCAGGACCAGATGGATTCTTCAGCTGAGTTCTACAAGACTTTCAATGAAGAATTAACACCAGTACTCCTCAAAGTATTCCATGAAATAGAAAAGGATGGAACCCTTCCAAACTCATTCTATAAGGCTCATATCACCCTGATACCAAAACCAGACAAAGACACATTAAGGAAAGAAAACTTCAGACCAATATCCCATTGCTGGTGGGACTACAAATTGGTGCAACCACTATGGAAAGCAGTATGGAGATTCCTCAAAAAAACTGGGAATGGAACCACCATTTGACCCAGCTATCCCACTCCTTGGTTTATACCCAGAGGACTTAAAATCAGCATACTATAGGGACACAGCCACATCAATGTTTATAGCAGCTCAATTCACAATATCTAGGCTATGGAATCAACCTAGGTGTCCCTCAATATATGAATGGATAATGAAAATGTGGTATATATACTCAGTGTAATATTTACTCAGCTTTAAAGAAGAGTAAAATTATGGCATTTGCCAGTAAATGGCTGGTGTTGGAGAATAACATGCTAAGTGAATTAAACCAATCCCACAAAACCAAAGACCAAATGTTTTCTCTAATATGCGGATGCTAATTCACAATAAGGCAGGGGACACTAGGGAAGAATAGTGTTACCTTAGATTAGGTAAAGGGAAGTGATGGGAGGGGAGGGGAGGGGATGTAGGGATAGGAAAGATAGTAGAATGAAACAGACATTATAACTGTAGGTATATATGTGACTACATGACCAATATGATTCTGCAACATGTACACTCAGAAAAATGAGAAATTATATCCCATCTGTGTATGATATATCAAAGTGCATAAATGCATTTTACTGTCATGTATAATTAATTAAAACAAATCAAAAAAATTTTAAAACAGAAGAAAAAATATAGAAAGCTTATTCACAACCAATGAAAGAATTAATAAAGTGAAGGGACAAGATATTGGTTGAGAGGACATGTTTGCAAGCCATATATCTGGTAAAGGATTTATATCCAAAATATGTAAGGAACCCAACTCTCTACAAAAAAAATCCAAAATTTAAAATGTTTGAACAGACATTTTTCAAAAAAGACACAAATGTCTGAACAAATGTTCAATGTCACTAAATCACTAGGGGAATAAAAATTAGAGGAATCACCTCTCCTCTGTTAGAATGGTTATTATCAAAACAGATGAAAGTTAAATTTGGCAAAGATGTAGGGAAAAGGGATTCTTTTTAATCCAGGGCCTCATGCATGATAGGCATATGCTGAGTGACATCCCCAGTCTGAAAAGGGGATGTTTTTATATACTGCTGACAGGAAGGCAAATTAGGACAGGCATTATAGAGAAGTCTGTGGAGATTCCACAAAGATAGAGTTACCTAATAATCCAGCGATTCCACTTCCGGGAATACATACGAAGGAATGGAATTGGAATCCAAAGGATATGTTCCCATGTTCCTTGCAGCACTATTAATAATAGTCAAGTTATGGAATCCACCTGCGTGTCCATCAACAGATGAATAGATACAGGAATGTGGTATATGTACATAATGGAATACTGTTCAATCTTTAAAAAGAAGTTTTGTCACTTTATGACAACATGGATAGAACTGGCAAAGTGAAATATCCAGGCACAGACAGATGAATACACATGTTGTCACTTATATGTGGAATCGAAAACAATCAAACTCCAAGAGAAGACAGGATGGTGGTCACAGAGGTTGGGATCCGGAGGGAATGAGCCGAAGGCAGTGAGAGGCTACAAGGCATCAATTAGATAAGAGGATTTTTTTTTCCTTTGAGATATATTGTACTGCATGATGAATATAATAAATAAAATGTACTGTATGTTTCAGAATCGCTGACAGTACATTTCACATGTTCTCTCCCTAAAAAAGTAAAATATTTGAGGTGATGGATATGTTAATCGGCTTGGTTAAATTATTCTGCGTTGTATTCATAAAGCACGTCACTTTGTTATGCTGTAAGCATATACAACTATATTTTTTCATTTTATAATTAAAATTATTTTAAAAAATTAAAAGAAAATACAGGTTCCCCCTCAGAAGGGTACCAGAGCTGTGACATCCTCAAACAGTAGCCACATGTCAAAAAAAAAAACAGCAGGTGGGTGAGATGTTGAAGGAAGATGCAAAGGATAGGAGGAAGGTTTGCCAAGCAGAGCAGGGGCCTACCTTAGCTGTCTGGGCCAACTCTGCAGCGTGTGCATATGCGTGTATGTGTGTGTGTGTGTGTGTGTGTGTGTGTGTGTGTGTGTTTATAGTTTGTGTTCCATCTCTTTCAAGGCCACCAATCAGCCTGTCCCACCTCCAAAGTAATAACCCTCATTATCTACTGCCCACGTGGGACATTTTTCAGCACTTTAAACCCTGGTCTGGAAGAACCACACTTACCCAGTGGTATGTGGGGCCCACCTGTGAAATGGCAGCTGACTCTGCCATTGAACTTTCAAATCCATTTGTCAATTTGTCCCTGGCAAGTAGGGCCCCTAAGCGCTCACAGCCAGCTTTCTCTCCATTATTCCAAGGATAGCCTGGAGTTAGAGCATCACATCCTGGGATTTGGTGTCTCCATTGGCCTCTCCCATCAAAATGGTCCAGTTAAAGTGCCAAAGGCTGAAAGGCCTCTTTATTTCATTGACTGAGGCCAGGTGATTCCTCCCTTCCGATTTGCACATTAATGTTCAAAATAAAAAGTCAGCTGTGAGCAGTGGCTTAAGCAAATCCTACAAGATACATTTAGACAAATAAGCATGAGCAAATGCAGAGATTTGAGTTTGGAGCTGGAACATCTGAAGGACAGGATGTGCCTGCACAGTTAGTACATTTTACTCTCTGCAATGAGCCAGGCACTTGACGAAGATGATGCGTTGCTAAAGACTGTCTAGAAACAGAGACCTGAACCCGAGCCAGGGAAGGCTCTCCCAGCTCACAGAGATGAACACCTTCAAGAAATGGGTTGAATTAAAATGGTCTTAATCAGCAGGAGAAAAGAAAAACAATGTTTTTGGTTTTTTTTTTTTTGTAAGGAACTGAATATGTGAGAATATCTGGACATGTCAAGTTTAATAATAGTAAAAAAGATCATGTGAAGAATTCCATCTTTATTCATTCAAAACTTTTAAAAACCTATTTTGTATCAGGTCCTATGCTGGGTGCTGGGGACAGGAAAAGGCATGGGTCCTTTCCCTAAGAACCTCCCAGACTGGGGGAAAAGAGGCAGTCACAGACATGATCCCCTGTCCCACAGAAGGTAGTCAAGTAGAAGTTATGATTTCCAATCTGTACACTCGGGAGCAGGAGGCAGAGGGCATCCAGATTTGCAAAATTTTAAGGCACGAGACATTTTCTAGGGAAAAATAAAAGGTTGTTTTTTTTTTTTTTCCACACATAGATGTGCTATTTTAAAGGGGAGTGGATGAAGTTGTGATTAACATGAAGGAAATCCATTTAAAAGCTTTTCTGAGTTCATTGAGCTTCTGATATTGTGTATTTTCTCAATATATGGATATTAAAGGTATAGCTACACCTGTGCACCCAGGAAATAACCAAAGGGAGCTTCAGGCTAGGGAGAGCTGGCAACCCCTAGCCTGGTCACCACTACCGTGGGGTCAGTGTTCCCCAGGGTAATCCCAGCACCTCAGCCGGCAGGACCGGAGGTTTCCTGTGATCTGAGTCCAACGCTTCCACCTGAGTTACAGACCCCATGTCCTTTTTCACCTTGAGATGGTCACTCCAGCAAGTACCTTTTCTTGATAAGGTAACAAATCTCCCCCTCTCTACTAGAGCTTTCCCCTTAGTCCACAGGCACCCCCAAATCTCCTCCATCTTTACAAGAGTATTCTCTACCATGTCAGTTCCCCAAACGTTGTTGGCCTTCTGAACAACAGAGTCTGGAATGTCAGAGAATGGTCCTGGCGAGGTAGAAGTTGGCCTCGGAATAATAAGGAGGTCTTAGCCAGCAAGCATGGGAGTCGGTCGGGGTAGCCATAGTTCCAAGCCTTCTGTTTTATCTCCTGAACTATTTTTCAAAAACCACTCTCCTTTCCAATTCCAACGGGTCCAAGCTGCCATCCGCTCCTGCCTGAATTATTATAACGTCCTCATAACTGATATGTTCACAGTCACTCTTGCCTCCTAGGTGGCCAGGGTGGTCTTTTCAAAATGGGACTCTCCACAGTTCCTTGCATGACCTCCTCCAATTCCCGGAGGTCCAGGCCCTGCCTGTCAGAGGAACTTGTTACATGCTTCTCCAGCCTGGTAAGGAATTTGATTTTATTTTAAGAGCAATGGAATGTAGAGGAGTTGAAGTGGAGGGGTGACAACATATGATTTGATTTATATTCCTAAAGGAGCAACTGGCTACTATGCTTGAGGAGGCAAAAGAGGAAACAAAGAGGCCAGTGGGGGTCTATTTCTGAGGTTTGGGTGAAAACTAATGGAGGCTTAGATCCAGGTAACAGCGGCACAGATGGAGAGGACAAAACAAAACAAGACAAAAAAAAAAGATTTGCGATGAACTGGAAACTGGGACCAACAGAATTTGGTGATGGATTTGGTAAAAGAGAGTGAGAAAAATGGGGGAATTGAAGATGACTCCCTAAATTTTGGCTCAGGCAATCAAATGGGTGCTGGTCTCATTCTGCTGAAAACATGCAGGAGAGAGAGACAGATGGGGGCTGGCTGTCATCTCTGCTGATCACCTGGACTTACGGCTCTTTTTGGGCAGTGAGTTGTCAGGGTAAAGAGGTGGTGAGATGCTTGAGTGGAAGGAAACTGAGAAAATACCAAAGTACAGGGAAGACCGAGGAGCCTGGGCTGTGCAAACATTGTGAAAGTTCAGTCCTTAGAGGTGAACCTGAGAAGTCACCTTGCTGGTCCCTGCCACCAGCTTTTGTTTCTCCCTGTATACCAGCCCCCTCCTCCCCCATCCAGCCCAGGTACCTCCCATCCTTCCCGTCTCTCTCTTACCAGTGCCCTTGCCCCGTGCTTCCCCAGTACAACTTATGGCAAAATACCAACTTTGGATGAATCCAATTATCGCTCATCTCTGGTTGCTAAGCACTGCTGGAAATCCACACAGATTGGTGTCACTATAAATCTCTGGTGCCGCTCTGAATTTATGGTCTCCGACTTCCAATGGACCCCAATGCTGCCTAGCGATCCTTCTGCGTCCCTTGTCAGCTCTCTCTCATCCTCTACAGTGGTGGCTCTTACAGGTTTTAACCCTTCCTTAAATCCCGTTTCTCCTTCTTTCTGAGCAGATGAATTTACTCCTATTCACAGGGGGGGGAAAAAAAAGAAGAAGCAGCCATCAGGAAGGGCTGGATCTGGAATATCTGCCAAAGGCTCACGTGCTGAAGGCATGATCTGCCGCCGGGGGGGGGGGGGGGGGGGGGGGGGGGGGGGGGGGGGGGGGGGGTGGATGCTGGGAGGTGGTGGAAAATCCAGGAGGTGGGTGTCTAGTTGAAGGAAGTTGGTCAAGGGGTGACAGGAGGGGCATGACCTTGAAAGGTACATTTTGTCCCTGGTCTTCCCCCTCCCCTCCTCCTCCCCTTTCCCCCTCCCCTCTCCTTCCCACTCCCCTCCCCCTCTCCCTCCCCTTCCCTTCCCCCTCATCCCCCTCCCCCTCTCCATTCCAGAACCTTTGAGATGAGCAGCTTCTCTCCACTCTCCTTCCCTGCCATGATGTTCTGCCTCAGCACAAGCCCACAGCAATAGGGTCAAGTAATTATGGACTGAAACCATGAGCCAAAATAAATCCTTCCTCCTGTAAGCTGATTGTCCGAGGCCCTTTGCCACAGCAATGGGAAAGCTGACTAACAGAGAGAGCCTCCCCTGCCTTCTTCCCTCAACCTGTAAACATAGTTAAGTCTAAAACCATCCATTCTTATCTCTCTCTGGTCCCATATCTCTTCCTCTGTCTAAAAGGAATACTTCAGCATCCATCTCTTTTCTTATCACTTCTTTGGAGTGTTCTATTTATTCCCTCTCTTCCTGTATTGCCCAACCACTCTTCTATCAACCCCTTCACCAACAGCATTGAAACGTACTCAGATCTCCCCACTATTTAAACAAAACAACAACCACAAAAGGCACCTATTCAAATTGGTGCAACCGCTCTGGAAAGCAGTATGGAGGCTCCTCAGAAAACTTGGACTGAACCACCATTTGACCCAGCTATCCCACTCCTCGGTTTATATACAAAGGATTTAAAATCGGCATACTACAGTGACACAGCCACATCAATATTTATAGCAGCTCAATTCACAATAGCTAAACTATGGAACCAAACTAGATGCTCTTCAACAGATGAATGGATAAAGAAAATGTGGTATAAAAACACAATGGAATATTACTCAGCCTTAAAGAAGAATGAAATTACAGTACTTGCAGGAAAATGGAGGGAGCTGGAGATTATCATGCTAAGTGAAATAATCCAATCTCAAAAAACCAAAGGCCAAATGTTTGCTATGTGGATGCTGATCCATAATGGGGGTGCGGAAGGTGCCCTAGAGAAGAATGGAGGAACTTTGGATTGGGCAGAGGGGAGTGAGGGGAGGGGAAAGGGTGTGGGGGTGGGAAAGATGATGTTGGAATGAGACAGACATTATTATGCTATGTACATGTACGATAGCCTGAGTGATGTGACTCTGCATCGCGTACAGCCAGAGAAATGAGGTGTGCTCCATCTGTGTACAAGGAGCCGAAATTCATTCTGCTGTCATGTATAACTAATCAGAACAAATTGAAAAAGAAAGGGCACCTATTCTTCCTCCTACTGCTGACTAGTACTACAAGATCTCTCTCCCTTCTTACCATCCAAATTTTCTGAAAACATTGTCAACACATTTTGTCCCCGTGACCTCACCATGCTCACCAGCCTTCATCTGGAATTCATTAGTCACCCTTTAGTCACCAAGTCCCTTGGATTCTCAGCAGCCTTGAGCTTTCTCCCTTGAAACTTCTCTCTTCCCACTGGCTTCTGTGACAGCCCACTCTCCCAGTTTCCTCATCCCCCTTGGTATTCAGGCTTCCTGCTCTTGACCTTGACCAGAATTCGTGTGATGGTATTTCCTCTCTTTTCCTTCTGTACCCTAATCTTGGATTGGTTCTATGGTACCGGGGCCTCCTCTCTCCCCCCATGCATCTCCTGCGTGCTTCTCCTCTCTCCCACCGCCTTGTATTGAAATCAGAGTTCCCTCCTTAGACTGAACCTTTTGAAGCCAGGGACTCTGGCCTCAGGAATGGACCATGGGGTGCTACCTACATTTCTCCCAGCCAAGCACCATGATCCAACATATTCCAAAACAATAGTTGCTAAAGTATCACACAGCATAGTCCAAGTTCAGATAAGTAGAGCCCAAGTACCCCAAACTGCTCAAATCACCAGCTACTCATGTATAGATCTAAATTTCAGTCCATTTGGCAATTTCTAAGGCAACGGGTCTCAAAATGAACTTTCCACCGACAAAGAACTTGCAAAGCCACTCACCCTACACTCACTCCAAAGCCTTAAAGAGAAACTACGAGAGACCACAGGGGTCCTGCTCTTTCTTTTTTATTTCACTAATAAACACTTTCTCATGAAAACAGACTCTAAAACATGCTAGAAATGAGAGATTTAAGGAGTGGAACTGGTCGCTTTGGCCATAACCCAGGCAATGCAAGATTCATATGGCACCAAAAGGTCACCTGCCTTTAACATAGAAAGCCAACCTTCTGTAGGATGGGTGCGGCTTCCTCAGAGTCCCTCATCTCAGAAGCTGCTGTCATCCTATTAGGGGAGGGAAGATGTCATACAGTATAGGGCCATCAATTCTACTTGAGCCATCTCTGATGTGATGAGACAGTGATGAAGGTAGCTGCCTTCAGGAGAGGAGATTCTTTAGAGAACAAAATTCTGGGTTCTAGAAAATGTCCCAAGCAGTTAAAAAACAAATCCATTACCAAGTGTGCAGAGAGCAAACACTGATATAGTGATATAACATGTCTAGAATACGTTTTACAAAGTTTTTCAGAGAAGCATCAGGGAATCCTTTGCCATCTACCTTTCAAGGAATTTCTCTTAAAATATCTTGACTCTAAAATTAAGAGCACACTAGTGAGGGGCTGTTTGGGGCCAGAACAATCATGAGGGGCTGTGAGTTAGTTTATCCTTGAATTAGGGTGTGTGTTGTAATAATATTTTAGTTATTAATTTGGAATGCAGAAATGTTATACTAAGTGAGACGAAGACTAATAGATGCTCAACAAAATCATGTTTTTCTCTTCTTCTTTAATATACAGTCAGACTACATTTCCCAGGGTCCCTTGCTCTTAGATGTGCCCTTGAGACTAAATTCTAGCCATTGCAATATGAGAGGAAGTGATTGTACCACTTCCGGGTTTGGCCCTTAAAATTCCTGTATCTCATTCTCACGAGATGTTAACAATTCTGGAGACACATGTTGGTGATGGTTGCACACCAACACATATGCACTTGATGCTGCTGAACTGTGCACTTAAAAATGGTTAAAATGATAAATTTTGCAATAGGTATATTTTACCAAAATTTTAAAAATAAATTTTAAAAAAGCCCTCAGACTTGCTTGATCGTGTGGCAAAAAGAAGGAAGGTCAATGTTCCCTTTCATTGCGCTGACATGGAGGCAGTATCAAGGCCATCTCAGAAGCCATTTGGAGAGTTGACAATGCCAGTCTCCGCAAACACGGTGACAGGTACAATAGGTTTATACTGCATTTGAGCCATTATACTTATTGAAGTCTATATAATTTTCTATTGCTATAGGATATGTGGCCCCAGATCTTAGTGTCTGAAAACAACATTTATTCTCTCATGGTTTCTGTGGATCTGGAATCTAGGTGGGGCTGCTGCCAAAGTGTCAGGGCCACAGTCATCCCAGGCTCGCTGGGGAAGGAGGCGTCTGCTCCTCCAAGCTCACCATGGGTGGATTCTGGCAGGAGTCAGCGCCTCCTGGACTGTCTGCCAGAGGCGGCCCCCAGTTCCTGGCTGTGTGGGCCTTTCCACAGAGGAGCTCACCACACACCAGCTTCCCTCATCCAGAGAGCAAGTCAGGGGAGGTAGCCAAGTAGAGCGTCTTTGCAGCCTACTCTCGGAATTGACCTCCCTTCTTTTCGCCACATTCAGTTCATTAGAAACAGGTCACTGGGTCTGGCCCACACTCAGGGCTAATACGCATGAGTGAAAAAGGAGAGTTACGCAGTGCGTGAAGGCCAGGATCCCTGGATGCCACAGCATGTGTCCTGCCCCAGAGAGTACATTGAGCCTAATGGAGCAGCTCTCCAGCTCAGTACTGAGGAGTATTTTTGAAGGTTATTTAAACATCTGCCCTGTGTGTCCTGCCCATTCCCAGCCCAAGCCAGAAGTGCCCAACTTCATGTTATTCATGACTAAAGAGATGGACGAAAACACTTTAAAGAGAACCCAGGCAGCCCAGCAAGAGACACATCAGCATAGTGACCACTGCTGACCAGCTCCAAGACCTCAGGGAGACTTCATTTCCGCTTGCCACCAGATGCCTGCACTTCTCTTCCGCCAGTGACTAGAAACCATGACAGCAGGACATTCCCCACAGTGGTGGCTTTGCTCCCCTGTTCCCTGAAGACCTGTTCCTGATTCTTCAGAAGGTGGAGAAGGGAGCCTATCAGTCTCTCACCCAGCCTGAACTGGGGGAGGCCGTCCAGACAGCTGTCAGATGCGGAGATCCTTGCTATGTGCGCAGTTCAACTTAATTGCTCATCTGGCTAAGCCCAGCTCCTCTCCAGATGTTGCATCACAACACGGCTGGAACTGCCGCTCTCAGCCCCCTCTCATCACCCTAACTAAGCCAAAATAATAAGGTAACATGTTAGACATGATGATCAAGTTTTAATTAGACTTTGATAAACCCAATGTGAATTTGGTCTCGTCAGGTGCAACATTTCGGGTGAGCATGGAGGCTGGTGAATCATGAGATGGTTTTGGTATAAATAGCAACTGTGGTCTCCATTTCCTCTGTGTGTAGGGAGGCCAGGGATTGGGTATGTGTGTCACCACGAGAACCCTTTACATTTGGGGAACCCTTTCCAGTTTGCAAAGTTTTTTTCAGGACACTGCTGTGTGGCTGTGTGAGCTGAGGCTCATTTGGCACTAAGCAGGCAAGCCCAGATGGTGAGGAGACGACAAGCTAACATTTAGTCAGTTCTGAAGACACGCCAGGCCCTGAGCTGGGAGCACTGTATATGGAATAGAAGTCAAATGCCTCATCAAAACTCTTAGTCCTTAAGAAGTGTTGGAGTGAGGACTCCCACCTGGTTCTGTTCCTCTGCACCACCTCCTGTGAACAGTCTTCCAAAGCCACCTAGAAGATGACTGTCACAGAGCCACAGACTGGAGCTAAAAGTATCCCTAGAGATCCATCCTCACTGTACCAATGGGAAGACTGAGACCCAGACAGGCAAAGGTGCGCATCCTGGTCACAGAGCCAGGTGGTGGCTGGGTGTGGAGGTGAGGTGTCCCAGCCAGTCTGGGGTACAGGAAGTTAACCTGCAAAAGCTCTCATTTCCTGCTCACCCGCCATGCATGGCTGTAAGTCTTCCTCCCTGGAAAATTCTCCACATAACCCCCACCCACATCTCCCTTCCATAATTTCACCAGACAGGAGCTAACCCCACAATCAAAGCCTTGTTTGAAACCCCCGGGTGTCAGCTAGTTACCCTCGTAAGCTAAATGAATCTGTGGACTCCCACGTCTATCCCAGGCTGCTAATTGGAGTCGACTGACCCCAGACCATTCATTTTCTCCCTCCTTCTAATTTGTTGAAGTAGCATTCTAGAGATAAGTGGTCTCTGTCAGGGGCCTTCATATTACACTATGTGGGAGCAATAATCCTTTGTGTTTGGGTAGAATTTTACAATCCACAAGGTACTTTCACATCTATCATGTCATTTAAGCCCCACAAAAGTGCTAGGTCATTATTCCTTTTTTTTTATTTCCCCTAGATTAGAAGGCCTACACTCTTAGGAGTGAAAGATTGGTCCAACATCACACAGCCATTGAAGCACGATTCAGTGTCCAGTGTCCTTTCCAGAACCACAAGCTAGCTGGCTCTGTGGTCATTTGGTGACAGGTCACATGGACAAAATAGAGATGACCCAACTCCAAGTTGAGTAGAAATTAGTAGATCAGCATGAAGCCCAGGAGGAGCCCAGTGTAGCGCTTCTCAAATTTCAGTGTGTGCAGAAATCCCAAGGGGAGGCTGTCATAGTGCAGATTCTGTGTCGGCGGGTCTGGGGCAGGCCCTGAAATCCTGCGTTTCATGAAATCCCCCAGATGATGCTAGTGCCACTGGCCTTAGGCCACATGTCCAGCAGCAAAAGCAAGATACAAGTCCACAGGTCAGATCCCAGCTCTGCCCCTGGTAGCCATTTGACCTCAGTCCAGGCTCTTCACCAAGCCTCCCAAACTGGGCAACAGAAATGCTATCATGCACACTCGGATTGTCCCTGACAAGGGTGTCACACGGGGTTTTATGCACCCCTGCACAGAGGCAAATGCCCAAGATGGATGTCAGCTGAAATCAAGCCTCCACTCCACACAGTGTCCCCTGCACAAGGCCAAGTCCACCCAGAGAAAGCAGCACTGTATTCTCATTTACACAACGGCATCGCATGGACCACCAGGGGCCTTTGTACCATCTCACCGTCCTTGACAACGCTCACAGCTGAATTGATCTGTCACTATTGAACTTGATCTCGTCACCCCAGTCCTCCCTTCTGCCTCGTCTCCTCCCTCCTGGTCCTTGTTCCTGATAGCTGATTCTCCAGGCCTCTTTGGTGTCCTACCACCATCAACAGCCTTGAGGTAGGACCCATGTTCATTCATCGCCATTCATTTATCAACAGAGATTATTTATGAGGTGGCCTCTGTTTGCTGGGCACAATTGCAGGCACTGCAGTAGTCAACAAAAAAGACAAAGCCCCTGCTCTGTGGGGCTACCAAGTACAAAGGAAAGAGACCAGGTACAAATAATGTTTATGATAACAGCAGACAATAATGCACATAATGAGGAAGAGAACGCAGGTGGCCAAGAGATGACATTTGATCAGAGACCTGAAGCAGGTGAGGGCGTGAACCCTGTGGAAGGTGGAGGGCAGAGGAGCAGCCTCCATGACAGAGCCTGGAGCAGCAATATGCTTGCCATGGTCAAGGGAGCTGGGGTCTCTGGAGCAGTCTTTGACAAAGGGAGTGGCTGGGGAGAGCTCTGGGTTTTCTTCCACATGTGGGAGCATAACCTTGGAGCACTGTACCATGGCCGTTCCTGCTGCTGTCATTGCACCCCCACCCTTTGTCTCTGATTGAAGTGACCTAAGGGGGGTTGGAGGGTGACATCATTTATGAAACAATTTTGGCAGATATTTCTCAAGTCCCTCTCGCGTGCCAGACACTCTACCAGGCTCCATTCTGGACATAACATTGAGCTAGACCGGCATGTTCCTCGCTCTCACAGGGCTTCCACTGAAGGCACACCTTTCTGCTTCTCTCTTCTCCTTGCTGAGACCCACATGGGGGTGACAGTTCTATGGGTGCTGCTTCGTGGAGCCTACTTCTCGTTAGATCTGGGGGCATAGCCTGAAAGGGCTGAGGCTGCTGCTACCTGCACACAAAGGCTCACTGTGGGAAACTGCTGTGCTTTAGATGCAATCTGCCCCCCAAAGTTCATGTGGCAGAAGCTTGGTCCCTAGGGTGCTGGAGTTGACTTAGTGAAACTTTAAGAGGGAGGGCCTCGTGGATGGTGTTCAGGTCAACAGGGCACTGTCCTCCAAAGGGATTGATGTTTTGCTCTCTAGAGTGCATCTTGCTCTGATGGGAAGTCCATTTCCCTTTCTTGTTTCCCTGATTGTAATGCAGCCAGAGTAAGGGGAGAGAGGGGAGGTCCTCTCCAGAGGCCAAACCAATGGCCTGCCTAATCTTGAACTTTCAACCTCCCAAACTGAGCAAAACCAACCTATTTTCTTCACAAAGTACCAGAGTCAGGTATTCTGTTGTAGCAACACAAAATGAACTTATACAGTGACTTATAATTATGAAACTCAAGAACAGGAGGTTGATACAGGGTCAATGTAAACCAGAGAGAAAAGAAAGCCCCAGGAGAGAGAAGCTTGTGAGGAGCTGAGCTTCCTGAGGGAATTGGAATTGACCTTGCCCTGGAATATATATATATAAATTCTGGGGAGAAAAGGAAACAGGATGGGAGGTTTGACCTTGCTTGCATTTTGCATGTATATACATAAGCATTCTGCTCAAACTGTATCTTGCCCTTCAAGATCCAACTTAAAAAGCATCTCCTTTATAGGATTGTCCTTTACAAACTTGATTACTTCCTCCTTTCAATGGATGTCTCACTGTGTACCTAGCTCAGGGCCTTCGGTGCCCATCACAGAGCCTGACTGACAGCAGGCACTCAGTGGATATGGGCTAGGTCAGTGGATGGACAGATGGATGGATGATATTAGGCCCTGGGTGTGGTTTCACCCCAGACCAGCTTGTTGGTTCCAAGGTGTAGGCGTGGGGGGTGGGGGAGCCCTAGGAAAGGTCTGAGACTGATTAATTAGTCTCTCTTTCCTCCCAATAGCACCTAGACTGTGGTCTTGTACATAATAAAAGTTCAATAAATGTGTGCTGAATGAAAGAAGATAAGCTTTGACCAGAAATATGAGTCCAAGGGTTCAGCTTTCCCCATGAAACTTTAATGCCAAAAAGAATTTCTGCATATGAAATTCACCCTTCTCCGCTCACCTTTACATAATTCAAGCAGCATGTGGTTCTTTGGGGACTTCCTTGGACATTAAGTTCTCTCTCAACAGTCTGAGAATTGAACAGCTGCACTTAAGCAATTACCATCGATTTGTCATGATGAGGGGGGGATGGGAAGTGCTGGGAGGCAGGGCGTGGGGATGAGGGCAAGGTGCAGAAGGACCCAGGCTTCAAGAGGCACAGGAACGGGGGTCCAAGACACAGCAGAAACTGCTTCTGTGGGGGCAGAGAGCTTAGCTTGGAGCAATCGGGATGCGGGACAAGGCCTTGAACATATATATCCCAGAGGTGAGGGGGACCCTTAAGCTCCTTCCTGTTTTGCTCATGACTCCCCCGCCCCCACAACCGTCTCCAGCTCATGCCCCTCCACATCAACTTGACAAGCGCATCTCAATAAGGAAAATCAGAAAAGGGAAGAGGTTGGAGAGGTTGTCTTCGTTTCACAGTGAAAACCCAGGAGACGGGGGAAAGCATCCAGGCGCTCTTTGAAGATGGAAGTCCCCCGGGGGAGCTGTCAGAGGAGTGGGAGTCGGCTGGGGAGGGTTTGCCAGCTCCCCACCCTCTGCTCTGGGGAACATCTGTGCTGAGAACTTGATAAGATCATCCAGGTTGGAGATGGCCAAGAGTGCAGAGGACCCTCCCAGAGGACAGACAATGAGTGGGCACCCAGAACTCAGGAAGCAAGGAGCCCTGAGAAACAGAAGGAGTGATTTCCTTTCCCGATTCCCTGATTAAAATGAAATGCTCTCCAGTGAGTCCATGTGGAAGAAACCTTCGTCCCCACCCACTGAATTAGCAGTGCCAGGTCCTCTTGAGAGTACAGCCACCTGGGGGTGGGGGGAGAAGCGGGGAGAAAAGTGGCATTTTCACCCACCCACTCTGGAGAAGGCAGCTTCACATACAATCCTCTGACGCCAGCTCTGATTCCCAGTTGTGTGGGCTGAATTGCAAACCCACCCCCAAAGACACATCCCAGAACCTCTCAGAGTGATGGTCAATGGGATGTGATTTAGAAGAGGGGTCTTTGCCGATGTGCATGAGTTAAGGATCTTGAGTAAGCTCATCCTGGGTTATTCTGGAGGGTCCTAAATCCAACGACAAGTGTAGATGATGAACATCTCCTGTAGATAGGAGTGACTCAGCCCCAAGCCAAGGAATGACCAGAGTCTACAGTCTGGGAGAACCAAGGAAGGACTTTGCCCTACACCCTGCAGGAGGAGTAGGGTCCTGTGACACTTTGACTGTAGACTTCCGGCTCCCAGAACCGTGAGAGAATGATTTTTTTGTTGTTTAAGCCACCACGTTTGCGGTCACCTATTACGTCGAGTCACAGAAGTCAAGCAATCTCCCAGAAGACATCTGACAAGAACGAGTCTGCTGTGGGGACAGACCTTGGAGAGGGAGTGAAATGTCCACATTCCCCAAAAAGCATCCTCCAGAGAGGCCACCTGAAAAGAGTTCCAAAACCAAAACATTTGGGAGATGCTGTGCCTTGAAGGCTTCCCCTGGTAGCTCATCTGCTTACCACTCATTTCCTCGCCCTGGAGTTGGTGAGGACCGCAGGCCTCTCTTCCTCCTCATAGTACCTCTGCTGGGCTCCCCCTCCTGGCACAAGCCTCAGTTACTGCAGGTTTGGAACTTGTTGTGGTTTAATATCTTCCGACTGGACCACAAGCCCCGTGAGATCCAGGACCACACCTGAGTTTTCCTCTTGTTATCGCTGGTGTTTCATACTCTTGGTACCTGGCAGGTGCCCACTGATATCCGCTAAATGAGTGATCAAGAAAAAAAAAATGTTTAACTTTTTTAGATCAAGGTTTTCCAAACTTATTAAATCCTTTTCATCATAGCACAGAGATGGCAGGGGGTGGGGGGTGTTGACACCAGGAGCCTGGGCTGACCAACAGACCTCCATCCAAAGGGCCTCTGAGCCCAAGAAGACTCTGCCCTGTCCCTGGGGGGAAGAGAGATGCTCATGAGGCCATATAAACCCTGTGAACATACCTGCAGGGTTTGGGGGTAAGGAAAAACAGATGAGCTGATTTAAAGTCTACATGGAAAAATGAACATGTGAGGCTAGCCAGAAAAATTCTAAAATTAAAAAAAAAAGGAATAGTTGGGTGCAGGGATTCATGCCTATAATCCCAGCAGCTCCCAGAGGCTGAGACAGGAAGATCCTGAGTTCAAAGCCAGCCTCAGCAATGGCGAGGTGCTAAGCAACTCAGTGAGACCCTGTCTCGAAATAAAATTCAAAATAGGGCTGGGGATGTGGCTCAGTGGTCGAGTGCCCCTGAGTTCAATCCCTGGACACCCCACCATCACCAAAGAAAAAAAGGAATAAAGAAATAATAACAAGCTTTGTGAGATATCAAAATGTAATTTTAAAAAACTGTCTATCTAAAACTGGGTACTAAGAGAAGACAGTAGAACAAAGAAAAATAGAATCTGCCTAGAAATCCAAGAACACCCTGGAATATAGTGTATGATAAACTTGGTCTTATAAATCAGTTAGACGAAAAGGATTATTCAGTAAGATGTGTTCAGACCACCAACCGGCGCTCTGGAAAAGTCAAGCTGGATTCTTTTCTTACACCAAAGCCAATTCCAGATGGAGCAAAGATTTCAACATAAAAAATAAAGCCATAAAAATACTAGAAGAAACGCAGGAGAAGTTTTTTATGACAATGGAGACAGCCTTTCGAAGCAAGGCACAGTTTGTAAGCTGAAAAAAAAAAAACAACTAAAGAATTGATTCATTTGAGTAGAAAAATTAAATTTCCTGAGCTTCAAAGAGTGCTATAAATAAATTCAAAAGTCAACACACAAACTCGGAAATAAATATAGGCAACTCATATGACAAAGGCCTGTTTTACTCAACATGTCAAAAGCTCTCCTAAGTCCATAAGGAAATAACAAACAGCCAACTGGAAAAAGGGCGGGGTGGGGGGGGGGCGCAATAAAAACAAAAACCACAAACATGCAACTCAGAGAAAAAGACTTGCAAACAGCTATGAATATATTTTTTTAAATATGTAAACTTTCATATTCAAAGAAGAGCATGTTTTTAATGAGACATTATTTTCATCTATTCGATGGGCAAAATGCAGAGCTTTTGAATCTCAGACCCAGTGGGAGCCTAGGCCGAGGGAAATGGGACTCCCAGATGCTGTTAATGAAAACAAATCAGTGCAGGCTTTTTGCTGGAGAATCTGGTGACATCTATCGAAATGAAAAGAGTGGACCAAATGCTCAGTGGAGAAAATTCCTGCTTTGGCCAGCACTCACCCTGGCCAGCTCCTCGGGGATCCAAGTTCACCTGACCTCTGCCCCCTGCTGGGACTCCACATACCCCTTAAACCACCACCAGTGCTGGGGACCCTCCTCATGCCGGACCAGCCTGGACCTCTGTTCTGTGCTTCCTCATCCACTGCCTCTGTCATAAAGCTTTCCATCAGGATGATGTGGCTGTAAATAGCACTGCCAAGGGTTTCCTTCTCAAAGCCCATTAGGAGCGGGAACAAGCCAAGAAACCAGTGAAGCCGTGGAACCAATAGGGTGGCCAATGTCCCTTCAGAACATCAAGGGAGCAGCCGGTGGCAAATGGGAGGGGGCTGAAGGCAGTGAAGGATGCCCTGCGCCAGTGTGAATTGGTCATTATGGAAATTGCACCAACTGGCCACTGACACAACTGACCCTCACTTTGAGAATTCGCTGAGACCCATTACCTGAATGAGTAGATGCAATCCATCAAAGAACGGGGTGACCTTGGAGCCAACTGCTCCACCACGGAACTAATTTTCACAAGATGGGGCCCCGGGAGTGTGGCGTGATGAAGGATCTTTCTGACAAACACATCCTGGGAGAGAGAGTGACGGCGAGAGGCAAGCTCCAGGCTGGGTTCCTCACGGTCATGGCAGTGAATTCCCAGTGCAGCTGGGGTAGCCTCGGGTTCCCTTCACCCTGTGCACATCTCTGCCACAACAACCCCATATTTTCTTTGTGCATGTCCACCTTCCCTTCCATCGAGGAACCTCATGCTCACCCCTCCCCCAAAGAAATATTAAAGCAGCACAGACATTTTTATCAATGCATATTAATTATACAGAATAATGGGATTTCATGGTGGGATATTCATACATACATATAGCAACACTTTCACCCAGCCATCTCTCTTCTGGAAACTTGTTTTTCAGATATGCTTAGGCATGTGGCAAAGACATGTAGGATTATAGGACTTCTAGTAATAGCAAAGGACAGGAAATAATTTAAATGACAATCAATGGAGAACTAGTTAAATAAATTATAGGACATCATGAAATGGAAAATTACGCAGCCATGAAAAAATAGAAGACAGCTGATAACAGGTGCAACCAAGATATATTAATTTTTAAAAAGCAAGGTACTGAGTGTTCTATCGTTGAGGCAAAAAAAAGGATTATGTATGCATGGACTATTTCTGGCAGAAAAACTGTCAATATAAAAGGTATACAGTAATAAGGAGCTCTCTATCCCACTGGAGATCGGCCCCAGACTTACTCTAGAGGAAGAAAGATCCATTCCTGAAGTGTGGAGTTGCTCCAATGGGGCCATCCCTCCAACCTAGTGGTCCAGAGCATAGAATTGGGCTCCTGTCTAGGGTTGTCATCTAAAATCTGCTTGACTGGCCAGGCTCCAGCAAAGGTGCGGTTGGGCCGCTCTGCCAGGCCACGAACACCTGCTTCCACACTCACAGCCTGGAGGCCAGAAGCCCATTCCCAGGGTGCCCGGGCTCATTTCTGGCTGCTCCCAACGTGTGGAACACAGCCTGTGAGGAGCCCCGGCGTGGAGTCCTGATGGGCGCCTCCTGTGGAGAGTGCAGAACCCTGACCACTTCTCAGCACTTGCTGCCTACACCAAGGACTGTGCAGGGCCTATGAGAGCTGAGCACCACGTGAGGACTGCAGGGATCATGTGGTGGTGTACCTGGCTGACTGCCCTGCCCACCAGCACCACCTACTCAGGGACCACCTATGGCTACGACTCTCTCCAACCGGGGTTTCTTCTTCCTGCCCATCTGACCTCCTGTTCAGCATCTTCCCCCAGTGACGGCAATAACAATTATTTAATACCTACTGTGTGCTGTGCACAGAGAGAGCGTTGATACCTACTGTGTGCTGGGTACAGTGGAAGTCTGGTGAGATTTGTAATAACAAGAAACAGGCCCTACTTCCTCAACCCAGGTTTTGCTTAGACATCTGCAGTATGGTCTGGTAGTTTTCTGAGCTTCTCAGAGTGAGTTTAGCAGTCAGCATATAGATCTCGGTTGGCGGAGCTCCCAGAAAGCTGAGGGCTAGAAAGATGGATTGACTTCATTTCAGAAGAGGCCAGGAGATCTGAGATCAGCTGTGAATGCTGATAGATTGGAGCCCGAGGTCTGTCCAGTTAGTCTCAGGGTGGATCAGGGAACCCCGCCTCTCCTCTGGACCTGAGGCTAGGCCAGGGAACCCAGGCTATCCCAGGGTACCCAAGACGCTGTCTTCTTCCTGTCTTGGCCGCTGCAGAGCTCACTCCTTCCCTCCCAACACCAGTTTAGGCCACAGTTATAATTAAACCACTTCAAGTGTCTATAGCAGATTGCTTTTGCCAGGTGCTCCCGGGAGATGGTACTAACAGCTGTTTTGCCCCTGGGCTGCAAGCCTGGGCACATGGTCAGTGGTTACTGCGTGGTAAATTTAGCAGCCGATCTCTGCCAGGGGTCACTTTCTCTCCCTCTCTTTCCCAGTGCTGGCCCAGCTTTCTGGAAAAAGATGGCTCCCAGACAGTCTCATGCCTGCTTGAGAGACGTTGCAAATTCTAATATCAATCAGAAAGCTTCTGCAGCCACCACTATTGTGTGTGACACTCCCATGGTGTCAGGTGGTAAATATGTGCACAAGCAGCTGGCTGCAAATCTTAGTCACAAGCAAGTCACTTTTAACTTCTCTGTGCTTTAGTTTTTGCACAGGCAAAAGGGGAGAAAAATTGTATCTATTTCATAGGGTTGTTGGGAAGATTAAATGAATTAATATATCTAAAAGTGCTTGAAATCATGCCTGGCACACACTAAGTGCTCAATAAATATTAGCTAACATCACTACTAACAATGATATACTGAACCTCGGATACCATTCTTCACATGTGTTATTTAATTCTCGCACAGTACTCAGGGCAGGTATTATCATCCCCCTTTGGCTGATAAGGAAACTGAGTCAAAGAAAGACAAAATAATGTGATGTCTAGGAAGGGATGAGGCAGAGAGGTGAATCCAGGGAGTCAGGCTCAGAGCCCACCGTGACCCTAACCACTGCAACACACTGCCTGGGGGAAGGCGTCTCCTCTGATGGGTTTGCTACAAACATCATTGAACACCATGTTTTCTCAGAAACAGAGAATCCTGCTGTGCTTCCCTTGGAGAATGCCAGGGACCATTCCTTGTACACAGTAGGGTACCTGGGCCAAGATCCCTGTAGGGTGGTCTTTGGTTCAGGTGAGATGACTCCAGAGAATGGAGGTAAATCAGAAGGGGAGCCAGCAGCCAAAATAGTGAAGCCTTGCCTAAGCACTGAGTTAAACAACTCACCTGCATTTAAACAGCCCATGAGTTCACTCTGTAGATTATGAAGCTCAGGCATAGGCAAGTTAAGTAATTTTCCCTGATCACACGGCTAGGAAGTGGCAGCACCAGGATCTCAGCCCCAGACAGTCTGGCTCCAGGGGCCATGCTTTAAACTGCCTGTGAAATTGACATACCTGACACATACCTGGCCCAGAACACATGCACTGAGGCTTAGGGTTGACTTCCTAGCCCTTCTTCACTCCAGCAAAACAAGATGGAGCCCCCAGGCACTGGGAAATGTAGCAAAGTTCAACCATCCAAGGGAACATGCGTTTGGGTCCTTGTGTTAGATGCTGGAGGTGCAGGGCTCCAGTCCCCCGATGTGAGACTGCCAGAAACAGGCTCCAGCCCAGCCAGAGGAGCACTGGGCTGGGAACCGGGGCTGCGGGGTCCTGGTTCCAGATGCATGACTGTGGAGGGGCATTTCCCCTCTCTGGGCATCTGTCTGCTTGTCTGTAAATTAAGGTGATCCGTTTCTGTGGGCTCTAAAGCTGTCTTTTGTTCTCTTTATTCTGTCAAGAGAATTATGGTCCACTCTGGGAACAGAGTCTGATGTGTCTGAGGCGGACACCCCACAGAAGATGGGGTTACCTTTTAGCTTTCCTGGGGAGGGCCCTGGCTTGGGCTAGATGCTAGTGATGTTAGATGGTGGGATGGTGATGCCTGCACTTGGGATGTGGTCCCTCCAGGGGCCCAAGAGGTGGAATGAATCCTGTACAGTCTCCCAGACCCAAGCTTGACCCAAGAGGTGAAGTTAAAGGGCAGAACTCCGTTCTGTTTGGGGAAATCAGTGTTATGAATTGCAAGAGGAACCTTCCATCACTGAGGGTGTCAGGGCAGAGAAACATGTCTGCTTTTGGGGGTCTCCAAGTTCCTCCTTTCCCCCACTGGGTCCAGGATGTACCACATCTTGGACCACCTGTTCATTGATCATTTGTTTACCATGAACACTGAATGAGCAGCTTCTCTGTGTCAGACAAGCGGGCTAGGAATTGTTGACACAAAGATGAACAAAATACAGTTCTGATAGATTGGAGCCCGAGGTCTGTCCAGTTAGTCTCAGGGTGGATCAGGGAACCCTGCATCTCCTCTGGACCCGAGGCTGGGCCAGAGGTATATAAATATACCACAAGGTATATTTACAACAGGTATTTAGAAGGACTCTCCCCCACTGGATTATAACATTTGGTGGGTCATGAACCATTGGAAGAAAGCTCTGGACGTGCACACCAATGTGGTATTTCATATCCAGATTTGAAGTGTGCAGGGGAAGTGGGAGACGAGGTCTGTTAAGTCCATGAATCCCGCCTGTTAGCCCCTTGCCTGCCCAGCTGAGCAGAGATTGGCTGGGGGCCGGCAATGCTGGGGAAATGGCAGACACATCCAGGGACATCCATGGAGCTAGCAGGAATGTGGGGCGACTGCAAACAGAACTAGTGTCAAGGGAAGCCAGCCATGGTGACAGAATCCAAGCCCTAGGAGGGCATGGGCAGACCTACTCCATCAGTTCACCGTCCAAGAGGAATCAATGCTGCTGGCAGGATGAGCACAAAGAGACGGTTCTGGAATGCAGGGGAGGTAGCAGGGGACAGCAAGAGCAGAGCCAGGTCTTTCGGGGAATTCCAGGAGGAAAACAAAACCAGGCCCATTCAGGTTGTGCTGGTGAAGGGAGTTGAGGACCCAGGCAGAAAGCAGGGTGCCCTCAGCCCCTTAGGGGATTAGGAGGAGGAGGGGGCTGGTAGGGAAACACGCATAGCCAAAGGCAGCTGGTTAGAGGGGAGCAGGGCTCTCCAACAAGGCTCTCTGCTTTTGTTCTGCAGAGCAATGGAGCTTATTTCTAACCCACTGATGTTTCCAGGCACTCTGTGCTCTGTGGGAGGTTAGGGCTGGTCAAAGACCAGGAATGCCACCAAGAACTGGAACATGACTAGCTAAGGGCTGCCCAGAACCCTCAGAAACCCACCGACACCCAACCCTGCAGCATCAGCCTGGTTACCTGGGGGTGGGGCCAGGGCCTCAAGAATTCCCCTCTGGGTTCCCCTTAAAAAAACAAAAGAGCCAGGACCTCCCCCAGGAGGCCTTGGAGACGGCAGAAAGCCAGATGAAAAGTCGGGATTAGAGGACCTGCTTCTGAAATGAGGTTCGCCACTGATTCATCTTCCATCAAGGTGGGTTCAAAGAGCTTCTCCCCGGGTGACGCTCTTCCCAATGTCGGGCTTTCATCACAAAAGCCTCTAGTAGCTGCTCTCCTTGGCAGGAGGGCCTGTGGGACAGAGGCGGCCTGTCTCCATGCACTGTTCCATTAATTTTAAAAAGACAGAGCCCCCAGCGTCCCTCCCACGGCGCGCGGGGCACGGCTTGCAGCACTTGGCATGTGGGTCCCCGTGGTCCTCGGCGATGGCTGTCTTCTTTAGCCCGGGTGGAAGGGGAGAGCAATGTGGAGCGTTTCCGGGATTGTTCAAAAACATGAGTTAGCAATGGCAGAGCTGGGATTCAGTCCCGAGTCAGTCTGGGAGCTGGGTCATTGGGCAACTAACTGCTTCTTGTCACTTGTCCTAAATTGGTGCTTCCCGTGACACCACGGGGCATCTCGTTCCGCGGCCTTTGCCATGGCATTTCTGTAACCACAACACCCAGACTGTCTTGGCGCCGGTCTGGACTCAGCTCTGCCCTGTCCTCGCCCTGGCTTGGCCCTCCCATGGCAGAAGCAGTAGCTCCAGGCAGCTGGGCTGCATCTGCTCGCTCACTCTGGCTTCCTCCACGTGACAACTGTTACCCGCTAGGCATCCATTCTTCTACCTGATGCTACTTATTTTTGTGATATTTCTTTCCAAACTTCGCCAGTGCTGTCCCTCTGCCCAATCCTCTTTGGAGTATCACCTGCCATCTAATGCCCCAGAGGCAGGAAGGCTGGACCTGACACCACCCGTTGGTCTCCCCTTGGTGTCATCTCTCCCTAAATATCTGCTGATGATGTCATAGGCTTTAAACCTGAGTCTCATCCACATTTAGTCCAGCTCTCCCCAGCCACAGAAAATTGCCTCTCTCCAACACCGGGTCTGCCAGCTGAGAGTTTTCAATCCTCAAATGGTCTAAGCCCAGGATGTCCAAAAACCTGTCTCTGAGTTAACTGGGATCTGCTGTGTTGCATCTCAGCCCAGTGGAGATCTGGAGGTTCTGCAGATGGGCCACCATGGTCGCCAGGAGAAGCCCAACCCGCTGCTCCATCTGGCACATCCCTGAACCAGCCCTGGCGTTTGGCCCTTAAACAAATGCCACTGTGAGTCGTGACTTCACTATCATTTCCTGCCTTCTCTCCCTAACTAGATTGCAGGATCTTCACGTTACGTTCATATTTCATGTCCAAAATAAATAACTGAATCAATAATTGAAGGAAGAGGAGAAGGGAACTCTCATTTACCGAACATCTACTTTTAAAATGGCATTTAGAGGCTGCTGTGACTGAATAAAAGATTCCCCTTCTCCAGTTAGTAGGCTGATGCCCTACCCTCAGTGCCATGGTATTTGGAGGCACTGGGGAGGTAATTAGGGTTAGATGAGGCCATGAAGGTGGGTCCTGATGATGGGATCAGTGCCTTATAAGAAGAGACACCAGAGATCACGGTCCTGGGCTTGCCTTCCATCTCTCCCTGTCCCTCTCTCTCTCTCTAGAGAAGTCGCAGGAGCGCACTGTGATATAGATGGTAGCCAGGAACATACCTGGCCAGCCTCTTCCATCCTGGACATCGAGCCTCTGGAACTGTGAGAGATAAATTTCTGTTTTTCAAGTCACCCAATCTCTGCCATTTTGTGATTTTGTTTTGAGCTGACAAGACAGGGGTATTTGTCTTTTAGCCTTCCAACTACTCCAACCACCCCCTGGGGTAGCGGTGAGACACCTCTGGCTTCTACCCAAGCCATTTGCCCTTCTTCCTTAGTTTATGGGACCCCAGTTTGGTTTTCATAGTAGGTGGGTCTCACGTGCTCTGGAAGGTAGGGCCCTTCTTCAGCCCCAGCGTCTCATCCTTCACCAGCGTGGACTCAGCCTGGATGAGTTAACTTAATCGACATTCAGGTTTCAAGTCTAGAACTTGAACACTGTAGCCAAGCTCTGTAGTTTCAAATTTAAACAGTGACAGTTGCCTTTTGGGCAAGTTTTTCTTAACCCCTCGGTAACAGAAATGGCAGCTATTTCATGGTATTGTTATATTAAGTCGACCCATTTAAGTATGTGGAAAGGTGCTTGTCCTGTAGTAGGTGCTCAATAAATGTTACTATCATTATTGGTGTGAGCCATAAAGGGGAAGCCTCCTGGATGCTTCAGTGAGGGAAGGAAGGAGGTGACGAGGAAATCTGCCTCCTCTTCTCCGCCTTGAACTTGATCGTGAGATAATTTGATTCCTGGAGCTGCCATTTGGGGATTTTGAAGCAAAACCTAAGGACAAAGACAGCAAGCCTGCCGAACTAGGAGCAGCCTACCTCAAAACTTCTTTGGTGAGATGATGTCAGCCATATTACCCCACTTTAGTCCCATGGGACCCATGAGGACACTGAGGCTGGGGGAGGAAGAGGGAGTGGTTGGTGTTGGCTCAGGATCCCACAGCTAAAGGGGAGAGCTAGGATTCAAACCCACAGCCCAGGCGCTTTCCTGGAAGCAGCAGAGCTGGAAGTCGGGAGGAGGAGGGCGTGTCTTGGAGAGGAGGTGAGGGAGGGGCGTGCTCAGCCGGCTCTGCGCTTCCTCAGGAAGAGGTGTGCAAGAGGTGTGCAAGAGCAGGTGCCTGCCTGCCTCCAGTGCCTCAGCTGTCAATAAAACCCCCAGCCTGGCTGTGGCAAGCTGCAGATTCATGCAAATTCAGGGCCTATATTTAGCAGTAATTTAGCTGTCATCAGTCAGAGGGAGAAGAAAAAGCCCTCCCCAACGTAATGGTTATTCATATCGACTACCTACTCCTCTGGTGCCTTATAAATCCAACGGAATCTGACTCAAAGTGACGGTGGCACGCAGGGGGGGGGTGCTGGCTGGCTTGGATTATTCAACCCCCTAGAGCAGAGATGATGGGACCACTGTCTGAGTACAAAGGCAAGGAGGGGACATTTTTCATGGAGGGTGATGATAAGGGAGAGAAATGGAGAAAGATGAGTCAGTTGTAGAAATCTAATAAAAAACCTGAAACAAGAAAGATTCCAGTGAATCAGAGGACACTGGAGCAGGAAGGGCTCTTGGAAATCAAGCAAGTCCAGCCTCCGGGGAAACTGAGGCCAGGGAGGGAGTCATTATAATAACAGCTCTTGTCATCACCATTAATTGAATTCTTGCTTTCTGTGCCAGGTACTGTGCTAAGCACTTTACTGGCTTACAGTCATTTGATCCTCCCAGGAATGGGATAAGATCAGAATTATTATCCCCATTTTACAGGTCAGGGACTGGAGATGCAGAGAGATTCAGTCCCTTGCCCCAGATCCCAAAGTGGCAAGATGTCTGACGCCAGGGCCATTGCTCATAACCGCCACACCACTGTGGGCCTGGTCAACAGTTTCACAGTTCATAAATGTCAGAGCTGGACCAGACCTGGGCTTGACCCTACTCCTCAGTGTATCCCCCCAAGTGGAAAAGGGTGGTGACCAGTGAGAGAGCAGAGGACGGAAAGAAGGTAAAAGGGAGAAGGGAGAGCGAGTTTGTGCTGGAAGGGGCTAGAGGCCTGGGGAAAGAACCAAATAGGCTATATCTCCCTTCCATGAGGCATCCAGTGAGTTTACTAAAGGGTGGCTGGGGAGACTGGGGGTTGGGAGGCACGTCGAGGTAGCCATGATGGGGGAGCACTTTGGCCATCCAGAGTGGGGAGATGTGGACATGGAAGATGGCCAGGTGAACTGGGCCTCCTCCTGCAAAAGGTCTGCTCTCTTGCCTTAGGTAGACCTGGTGCCACCTTGCAGGAGGAGCCTCTGGAGGGGGGCAACCCTAGGAGGGAGCGATGCCCAGGTAGCACACCTAACCTGATAATGCTTGGGCCCTGCTCTCAGCTCACAGCACCTGACCACAGATTTGGAGAGAACTCAGCCTGCACATCCTGTGCTGGTGCCGGATTCTCCACAAGCAGACCCTCTAGGACTAACTAACACTGGGACCAAAGTGCCTGGGCTCAAATCTTTGCTAGCTGTGCAACCTGGAGCAAATTACTTAACCCCCTCATGCCTCAGTTTACTCATCTATCCAATGGGACTATAGAGTCCCTACTTCATAGAGTTGATGTGAGGATCAAATGAGGCCATCTATATAAGGCATTGGGTACAGTGCCTAGCCCAGAATCAGTGCTGTGTGTTCACTGTTACTGTTGCTCTTGTTAATTCTCGAGATAACTTGCCTGCTAAATGCAGGATGGAGCATTTTCCCTTCATAAACTCAGGATGATTAAATTACCCTCTTGCCACGCCACAGGATGTACATGCCAGTCATTCAGATAATATGCAGAAGTATTATATTTCTCTCCTGATCCTTTTCCCCACGACTCCCCAGCGTCACACACACCTCCTCCTCTCTGCATTTATCTGGATAGTAATAGAGGAAAAAATGCCCTGGTCAGGTGTCTTGAGGCCAGTTAGCTTCTTTGGGGGGTATCCAGACTCTAAGTGACTCCACCTGCTCCTCTTCTATCCACACCCCCAGCCACTACTGCATTGTGCCCCTACCCCATCCCCGCCTCATGCTGCTCTGGTCACCAGGGTCAGAGGCCATCAGAGCCCCCCTTTCTTTCCTGGAAGTTGCAGACATCACGAGCAGCTTCACAGTCAGCACTTTATATCCCCAGCAGCCAGGAAGAGAAATTGCCACAAATAACTGTGCTAATGGAGGTAATGGAAGGAGGGAGACTGATGTCCCCAGGTCACAGGAGGGCTGGTGGCACAAGCTCACCGAGCCAGGCCCAGTCTGAGTGCTTCAGCCAGCAGCCTGGCTGCTGGCTCCTAAAATTAAAAAAAAAAAAAAAAATGCTGAGGATCAAGTGTATGGGGACAGCATCTCAGGAACGAGTTCTGCAGTTCTCAGGTCAAGAAGGTACTGGGAGGACCTTCTGTCCATCCAAAAGGCCTGTTCCAACATCTGCCTCTCAAGCCCCTTCACCTGGGGACAAGTGTGCTAGATCATCCCTCAGTGGCTCTCAGACTGAGGACTCTGGACCAGCAGCAGCCCCAGGGAATTTGTTAGAAATGCCAACTCCCAGGCTTCCCCCTACATCTGCTGAACACTCAATCAGAAACCCAGGAGGTGGGTCCCTGCAATCTGGGTTTTAACAAGCCCTTCAGGGAATTTGGCAGCCTGCTCAGGTTTGAGGACCACCAGTCTTAGTCAATGGTTCTCAAACTTTGCTGAATATTAGAATCATCTGGGGAGCTTTTAAAAATCCCAGTGGCCACTCCACAATCCAGCCCAATTAAATCAGAATCCCTCAGAGTGGGATGCAGACTTCAGTATTTATAAGGTCCCCCAGGTGATTCTGATGCACATTGAGGGCTGCAAATCATTCATCTAAATATTTAATAGACAAATCCACCAATGTCCTCTTTCCAATATGATTGCACTTAGCAAAAGCCATAAGCATATTTTGTCTCTGTGTAGGAGAAGGGAGAGCAAATGTATGCTGTGCCCATTAGATGCCAAGATATTATGGTGTCAATTTACCAAGGAGTCAATGAAGGCATGAAAACTGTTAAGAAGTTTGTTCGAAGTCCAAAGCAAAGCTACCAGAAGGCAAACTGTGCAAGTTCTAATCTGGAGTCTCAGGCTAGACCCTGGGTCTGGAGCTAGACCACAACACCACAGGCTGTATAAAATGTGCACATTACTGTCTCAATAAAAGCAGTTATTTCAACTCTGCTTTAGTTCTTGTGAATGATGTCATCAGGTGACAGATCTCAGGTTCATTCAACTAATGAGAATACAGCAAGGCCAAGATCACCCACCAGTCAGACACTGAACGGTTTTTCTAACATGAGCATCACCAGACAGAAATGAAAGTGTAGCTGTAGAGGGTGCGTCATGTCCTTAATTCATGACCTGTGTTAGTACCTAAAAATATAAAGTAGGGGTATTTTTTACCACCACGAGTATAACTTCTGGCCTTGGTTTTACATCCAGTTTCTTTTTTTGCAGTAAGAATTTGAATCCTTCTCAGTCTGATCCCAAAGTTTTAGGGACTTGATTCTACTTTTGAAAATTAATCATTAGGAAACAAAACAAGAAAAAAAACCCAAAAACTTCTGAATGAGGATGTTCATCAGAGTACCACCTATTATAGCAAAAGCAGTCAAAATCACAAGATGATAAAATATAATAGTAATAATGATAGCGCCTGCCCTTTACTGTGTGCCCTTTAACTGTGTTCCTGGAACACTGTGTAAGAATTTCACACATGTCGTTCCATTTTTATCACAATCAGCCCTCTGAATCTGTGGGTTCTGCATCCACAAAGTCAGCCAACTGTGGTCAAACATGCATTTTTTAAAATTCACCTCTACTGAACATGTACAGACTTTTGAAAAGTCATTATTTCCTATCACTACAAGATAATGACTATTTGCATAATGCTTATACGGCATCAGATTTTATAAGTAATCTAGAGATGATTTACAGGAGGTGGGAGGATGTGTATAGTGATTTGAATTACGGTGCCCTTTTATATGAGGGACTTGAGCTTCCAATGGATTTCGGTATCTTTGAGAGGTCTTGAACTAATCTCCCATGGATATTGAGGTATAACTGTATATGCTGCGGAAATAATTATAAGAATATATAGCTTCATGACTTTATATTATAGGAAATGATCAGATATTTCTATTTCTCCTTTCCTGGGATACTGCATAAAGTTGTACCAGGTCTTCTTTGTGGGTGGGAGGGGCCTATGATTCCATCAGGTGAGTTATAAATAAAAGTGACATGTGGTTGCTTTGTCGGCCCAAGTCTCTAAGCAACTACAATGAGCAGTCACACCACCAGCCCCTACCACCAACCCCACCCCATCACTAATCAATCCACAAAGCACATGTAAGAAGAGGAAGAAATAAACCTATTTTTTAAGCCACTCAAGCTGTTGGGGGTTGTTTGCTATCGCAACATAGCAACGTTTCCTGATTAAAAATACATATATAATATCTCATTTTTAATCCTGACAATATCCCTATGAGTGATTGCCATTGACCCATTTTATAGCTAGATATAGAAACTGAGCCTCAGGGAGATTAAAATGCTAATTTGCCCAAGTTCACAGAGCTATTAGGTTTTAAATGAGGTTAGCTAACACTGAAGACCATCCATAACACTCCACTTAGGAAATGCTACACCCATTCCAAAGGACCATTAGGAAGACATTAAGATCAATGGTTTTAAAGATGCTGTGGAAAAAGGAAAAGACTATGTCTCATGAAATAGATGAAAGAAGCAGATTACCAAGTGATGGGAAAACTTATTTACAATTAGATTTATTTGTGTCTGCTATGATCTAGATGTCGTCTGTCCCCTCCTAAACTCAAGTTCTCAATAGAACAAGTGTCGAGAGGTGGCGGGACCTTTAAAAGGTGAGTTGGTCATGATTAGGGACGAAGTCAGATCTCCTGGGACTGGATTAGCCACAGAGAGTGGTGGTTAGTCTGAGGCGCCCCTCATGTCTTTCTCTTTGCACATCTGCCCTTCTGCTTCTCCGCCATAGCTATGATGCAGACAAGGCCCTTGTCAGAGGCCAAGCAGATGTGGGTCCCCTGCTCATGGACTTCCATGCCTTCAGAACTGGAGCTAAAATAAACCTGTTTTCTTTATAAACTCTCCAGTCTCAAGTATTTTGTGACAGCAACAGAAAATGGACTGAGACAATGTCTAAGATGAACAAAACCTGGAGGGAAAAAATAATGCCAAAGCAGAGATGGCTGTTGTGTGAGAACAGTGGGATCCTGCGGGACTTGTCAAGTTTCTAGGCTGTTATTTCATGACTTTTTCATTAATAAAACAAATCAATCTTCTTTTTCAAATGCCTGCATCTGCACAATGTCAAATATGTGGGTGGAAGGTAAAAAATGTGCCATCCGTCAGCATCGTGTATCTCTTGCCCAACATCCGACATCTGGAAAATCTAAATGAGCCAAATGACTGAATTTTTCATGCTTCACGGAGGATTGGAGAGTGGGAAGGACAGCTCTCTCTGAATAGCTTGTGAACTTTGTGGAAAAGCAAGTTAGGGAGAAATGCTGCGGAGAGAGACATCCTACGGAGAAAAGCATTGGCGGGAGGAGTCTGGCTCCCACCAATCAGAGCAAGACACGACGTCTCAAGTCCCAGTAAGAAACATGGTGGCTGGGAAGTGGACATTTAGCTGGTGACAGATGTTGGGGTTTGTGGGCAGGTACCATCTAGCCAGGACTAGCTGACCCCCATCTCCGAATGTGGGAGGCACTGAGGACGGCCTCAACCCACCCGAAGGAAATGACGCCCCTGTCATCAAAATACAGAGCAGATGCAGCCTCAGAAGACTGGTGTGCCACTCCCTTACCATGGGGTCCTTCCACAGAGGGTGTCATGGTGGTACTATGTGACCATCCCCACCAAGACCCCAGCTGAGGACCCCAGGGGAGCACCTAAGCCAGCTGTAGGCTTGGTCTAGCCAGAAAACTCCACTCCAAAAGACAATGTTATCTCCCGAGACCAAGCAAACTCTCTGGTGGAGTATTCACACAGGACAGATACTGGGCAGTAGTCAGGAAACGGCAGACAAGGATCCAGAAGGAAAGACTGAGAGGAGGATGTGTCCTGGTCCCCATCGTGACAGAGAACTGGACATTCTCTTGGTTCTTGGGGTAGGAGGGCAGAGCTGAAGGGGTCCCAGGCTCCCAAGCTCCTCTGCCTCCTGGGGAAAAAAAACAGCTTCCCCAGGTGGGACAAGGGAGACCATTTTAAGAAAGGAAACACCATCTGCAAAAACAAGGCCTTATTTTTGACTCCACCCCTCTTTACACAAATCTTCTTGCTTGTGGAAAAGAAGATCTCTTTCAGGGCTCAGACACTTGTGCCTGTCACTTGTCCCAGATATGCCACACTGTGTGGTTTCAAAGCCTCTTCACTGAGCACCGGGGAGAGGCAGAAACACTCCCCACTTGGGGGTTCAATCGACATCTCTTGATTTCTACCCCCTGAGCCCCAGATCAGCTCTTCCCCGGCTCTTCCATCTCATCGAAATGTCACCTTCAATTACTCGGGTCTATGTCCTAAGGATCCTCCGTCTCCCATAACCTACTCTTCCAGTCCATCACCAAGTCTGACCAGTCCTATCTCCAGAGTTGACCTTGGATCTCTCGTCCTGCCTTGGCCTCCACAGCCACTTCCTCTGCACGGGACTGATCCGCATCCCTCCCAGCAGCTTCCCTCCTGCTCCCTGAGCCCCGTGTGCTTATGAGGCTGAACGGCCACCCTGCCCTTCTCTCCACCCCCACCTGCCACTCTCTCCTTGCTCCCCCTTCCTTCCCCACTCGCCTCCTTTCTGTTCTTGGATACGACGAGGCCTCTCCAGCTTTGGCGCACTTGCAGGTCCTTGGTGTATAACGGTCCCTTCTGGCTCTTCACACGGCTGGCTTGTCCCCATCCCCCAGCTCTCAGTTCAAATGCAACTGTCCCCCAGGCACCACCACATCTAAAACCCTGTCCCAAGGTCTGTCACACCACACCATCTGCTTTCTCTAGAGCTTTGTCTTAGTCTGAAAGGACTTTTTTTATTTTTTTTTAATATATGTTAACATCTATTGTTGCCCCTCCTACTGGAATCTAATCCCCATGAAGGAATAAACTTTACCATTTGAGCTTCTCTTGCCTCCCCGGTGCCTAGAAGAGTACCTGGCACAGATTCTGTGTTCAGTAAATACTTGTCACCCTACAGCGAATGGGGGGATATATCCTGAGGTCCTCCCTTCCTTCTCTCTCGCTTCCCCCCTACCGCAGGACGCTGGCATATACTTCCAACTCACAGGACAAAAGGAGGAACATTTTATCATTATTATTATATAAGGCAATACGAGATGGGCCCTCTTAACAAATCTTTAGGTACTAATGCTGCATGAGTGTTGGAGACTGAGAGCACCCTGTATGGCCGAGCTCTAGAATGCACTCACATTGTGTAACTGATACTTTACCCCCATTGAACAGCCCCTCTCCTTTGCCCCCCTTCCTGCAGTCCCTGGCAACCACCATCCTGCCCTCTGCTCCCATGAATCTGACCATGTTAGTCCCTCCTATTATCATTAGAATCATGTGACATGTACCCTTCTGTGACAGGCCTATCTCGGGTGATGCTCTCCAAGTTCATCCACGCTGTCTCACAAGGCAAGACTTAGGAAGCCCACCTAGTCTTCCTCCCAGCCAAGAGCGGAAAGAGTGGGACGAGCAAGGCTGTGTGTGGCACAGAGACCCAGGGCAGCAGTGGTCCCCACTGCCCTCATATCCCTTGGCCCCCAGGAAAACCTTGCCTCCGTGTTTCAGGGTCCTCGCTGTGAAATGGAGACAGGATGGGGGACGGCGGTGAGACGCGGCCAGCCCCGCAGAGTTACCATCAAAATCTCACCCCAGGAAACCGCCTCAGAGGGATCCTGGAAAGATGGGGAGGCTGGGGTTTGGGACGCTATCTTGCTGCACATGTTGACCAAAGCCACTTCAAGGAGGACATCAGAAGACACCCTAAAAGAATAGAAGCTCCAGAAGGAGAGACTTTATCCTGCTCCATCCTCAGGGCCTCGAACAGCGCCCGGTGCATAGCAGGCTCTCAAGACTCGGGGGGAGTTAATCTGTGAATGCCTCGTGTTCTTGTTCTAGGTCAAGTATGACAGACAGGGACCCAGCCACTTAGCCCAGGTTAGCCCCGCTGAAATCCTTGGCGCTTGGTTATAACAAAGAAAGAAAAACAGGAATATGAACGTGCGATCGGGTATGGTCAGGACTGCGATGAGACATCCTGAACCTGTTTGGGAGTTAACTACAGGATTTAGCACCTGGGAACCTTGTTTTTCTGGGCTGTTATTTTACCCTTTTCTCATCCTCATTTTTTTGTTGTTGTTTTGTTTGGACTCAATATATTTCCCAGCAGCGAGACTTCCATATTACTTTTCTACCACGCTTCACTTACCCCAGACAGACTCTGGGATTAACTCGGGCAATCCATTCTGTTCAGATGAGGGAACTCTTCATTTAGTCTGATGAATGTGGAAACACTCACTCAGAATCAGTCATTCTCTGTCAACTGTGGGGACGTTGCAGCAGCCTGGGCCCAAGTCTCTCCACCTCCTGGCCCTGAAGCGTGGGACTGATGGCAGCAGGACACCTCCAAATGGGGTCAATTCTGAGAGCGGACAATTCTCTGCTAGGTCAAAGCCATGCATGGCAGTCATTTGGGTGTCTAGACATAGTCCCAGGCTACCACAGGCTGCTCCTGGGTCTGAGCTGTCTTTGTTAGACTCTGTGCATGCGTGGAATTGAGAAAGGAGAGACAGGATCTCAGAGGCCATCTGGTCCCAAGCAGCCCTCAGTGTGAATGTCACGTGATCTACTTCCTCGGCAAGAAAATCTTTCTCCTCTTTTCTTATTTTTCTGTCTTATTTGTCACTCAGGATTTCTCATGCACTCTTCCAGGAAGGATCTAGGCTGAAGATTTCTTTCAAGTCTTCTCTTATCTCAGTGACCGAGCCAGGGCCCCCGTCCCTGATCTTTGTGCTAGCCCCCGACACAATAAGATAAGGGACTTACCTTCATCCTCTTCAGTCACCAATTTCTTGACAGGACCTATCACATAGCAAGCATCCTGGATTGATCAATGAAACAACTTTCTGACGACCCCAACGTCCACAGGTGGCAAAGCCAGGTAAATCACCAGCTTCCAAGTGTGGTGAACGACTCCCCAGTCTCAAGGCTTAGAACAACATACATTTTATTCATGCCCACGTGGCAGATCCCTGTATTCCAGGTAGCTTCTCATTCTAGGACCCAGGTGGGAGGAGGACCCTCTGTGGGATGGGCCCTTCTAGGACCCTCTGTGGGATGGGCCCTTCTCAGAGATTAGGGGAAGAATGAAAGGGGGACACAAACCACATACGTAAAGCTTCTTCCCAGACACTGCATCGGTCAAGTCCACTTGTCTTCCTTCGGCCAAGGCAAGTAACGTGGCAAAGCCCAAAGTGAGAGGTCTGGGGGCTTTCTTCCTCCCTCAGAAAAGACTGAGAAGAATGAGACCGTCTAGAACAGTGGGACCGTCTGATCCAGAGCCACCCATCTTTCCTTTGCATCTGTCTTCCAGCTTAGAAGCCACCTCCCTAGGGCTTGACCTTAGGAGACAAGAAAGAAGGATCCAGAGAGAGAGAGGGAGGCTCATGGTGAAGAGTCATTGGGTCATCTTCCTGAAAGGGTGGTGTCAATTTACCGTCTTGATGGAGATTCTGTGACATTTACATCACAGCACAAGTACAGCCACGACTTCAGTTTCACAATTTCCCTAACTCATTTCATATCGTTCTGCAAGTCCTATCACGTTTCAAGGAACCATAAATTTTCTTTCTCCTCTGAGAAACATCCCCTCAAAATATGATGCATATAGACATAATCACAGGAAACACTCGGAGCATAAACTCAGTCCTCTTCCCAAGTCTGTACCTGTGAGCCCCCCAATGTCAGGTGATGTGAGAAAGAGCTGTAACTCAAGCCAAGAACACCGTCAGAGTCCCCACTGGAGAGATGACAGGTCCCCTCAGGATCGTGAGCTTAGATTTCCCTCCCAGCTCCCTGCCCTGTCTATCTGTGGTCCATGTGGCATCTGGGCACCATTTTGACTCCTCAAGAAGCTACAAAGGACAAGAAAATCAGAGTGGGACTGATGTCTATTGACAAACTAGATTCTGACTACTAACAGGCAACGTGAAAAACAACCTGGAGATATTACTCAAAAACCCTAGAAAAATTAGAAGATTTCAATTTCCCAGATGGCAATAGTGTGGTGCCATAAAGTGATGATGTCTCTGATGACCGGAACATGGGCTACTCTGGCCTCCAGCTGGATACCTGATATCTGCAGGTACACCTACACAGAGCCTGCTTAACCATTTATGATACCATCTGGGCACCGTATGTACCTGTGGTTTTCAGCTCTTTATTTACAATTGCATCTTGTGTTCTAGAAGCTACCTATTCTCTTTATTCAGTGAACCCCAAGAACAATGTAGAAGACATCCTCTTCCTCTCCAGACTTTCAACCCCAAGTCTTAAAAGCCAGAGTGGCTGAATGGCTCAACACCCACAAGGTCCAGTGAATGGTCTCATGCAGGTCACTGACATCACTCATCTCTGGAGCACCCCTAATGACTTGCTCATGTTGGCTCTCATTGTTCATCTAGAAGGCTAGTTAAGTTTGAAAAAAATATGGATTTTTTTTGGTCAAATTGACCTGGACTCAAAATTCCAGCTCCATGTTATATTAATTCTCTGAACCTCAGTTTCCTTGTTTGTAAATTGAGCATATTAATTCAATACTGTTGTTCTGCTCTGTAGATGGATTAAATGAGGTCATGGATGTAAAAAGTAGATGACACATTATAAAATATTCAATAAATGTCAGCTCTCTTTAAAAATCCCATCCATTTATAGCCTCACAAAATATGGATACTCCATAGGTGCAGTAATTATATAGCAAGAAAGCTAGCTTACAGATATGAGTGGGAGAGGAGATGAACAGTCTCTCAAAAGGGTAATAGAAAACTAGGACAGGAATTCCCTCTGTTTTAGGAAATAAATATGCTCTTGCCCAGGAACACCATGCCCCGTGACATGATTTCCTGTGGACAGGCTAGTTCTGTTTGGGGCTCAGGTGTCCTTTTATTCATTGTTTGTACTTCTATTTCTTACCATTGCACTTGCTTTATGAATCTGGTTAGTCTGGCATCCCATCTCACAGATACGGAAGATAAGGCTCAAGCATGTTAGCCTTGCACTCTTGCTGCAAAAGTAAAAACCACTCCAGCTATATTTAGTGGAGCAATCCAAAGAATGCACAAGAGTACTGCTGAGCCCTGAAGGGACAGAAATTGGCAAACTGGGGACCCAGGCTGCTTTTTCTTGCTGCTGCTTCTCTCTGATTACTTGGCTTGCAATTGGCCTGACTCCACCCCAAGGCCCTTTTAACTTAGAGGTGACCAAAAGCTATTGGTTTTTGCACAGCCCAAGTTTGAGACTCTATCCTTGAATCTGAGGTTCTTATCCTACTTCTGGGAATAGGATGACAGGTGGAAGACTTTACATAAGATGCTGCACCCGTTTTTATGAGTTTTTTATACCCTCTGGCTATTCTTCACCATAGATACAATGGAGGAGAGGCAATATTCAAAGAGAGAATAACTTGGAATTTTCCAGAGTTTTAAAAAAAAGGACCATATTGACATGTGGGTATAACCAAATAATTAGTGACCATACAAATAACAATAATAATCATAACAATATCTGATTTTGGATATTTAAAAAAAACACTGAACAATAATAGCCTTATTCAGAAAAAGGATAATTCTAGAGAGTCCTAAATTCCTTCATCGCCTTGGGTGGGAAGCATATGTACTTATTCTGTTAAAGTATATCTTTATTCTGTTAAATATGCATAATAAAATTTATAAGGTAACACTAAAGTGACAAAACAGGATGTGAAATTTCTATGCTATTGAGGAATAGTGAATAAGTCAGTCAATCAAAAAGAAGACAAAAAGTAGAACAGAGTGAGAAAAGAAATAAAAGAGAAACACTAATATCAAAAAGTAAGATGGTCAAGTTTAACTCTGTCAGTGATCCCAATAAGTATAAAGTAAATAAATTCTCCAGTTAAAATAAAAAGGTTGCCAGAAAATATAAAAACAGTTCACTTTGATGATGTATATAATGGAAAGTAATCAGAAGCAAACAAAAAGATTAAAGCATTGGGAAGGTATCAGTCAAATACTAACAAAGGAAGGCTTACACATCTCTGTTAATAATGTCTGATTAAACATACCTCAAAGCACAAAGAATTACCAGAGATAAGAAGGTCACTGCACACTGATAAAGTTTCTTTCACTAGGAAGACTTAAGTTCTGAACCTACATGCATATGATGGTGATATGACTTCAAAAAAAATGAAACAAGAACAGATATCACCACAAGGAGAAACTGACTTCAAATTGAGAGAGTTCAAAACAGTCTCAATAGTGCAGTAATAAACACATGAATCAAAAAGACAGTAGGAATGTAGATGATATGAATATACATATATACATCTAGGTATATATATTTTTTATTTTCCTTTTCTTCTCTCTTTCTCTTTTTACAGTGCCAGAGACTAAACACAGGGCCTTGCGCATTGATTAAAAAATTTTAAACCTTGATCCAATTGAATTCTGTAGCAAAAAATGGAGAATAACAATTTTTCTCATGTTAATAAGGAACATTAAAGTCTGAACAAATTTCAAAATTCTGTTTTGCATAGACTATGAGCATAATGAAATTAAATTATATAAAATAACAAATGAATAACTAGAAAAAAATTACTTGAAGATAAAAATTCAGACTTCTAAATAGCTCATGTCAAAAAGGAGAATGTAATGAAAACTAGAAAATGCTGAAAATTGAATATTGGAAATACTATACATCAAAACTGTGTGATGCAGCTAATACTAGAGAAAAATGTATAGACTGAAATGTTCATATTTGGAAAAAAGATTGCAAATTAATGAACTAAGTTTATTCCAACTTATAAATAAGAAACAAGAGAATAAAGCAGATTACAGGAAAAGGAAAGAAAAAAGAATAAGTGCCGCAGTCTGGCTGGGCACAATCAGGAGCCACTTGTCAAAAGAAACTAACTTTATTTTTAGAACCACACACGCCAAACAAAACAGCCTCTCAGGAAAAACCCTCAGAGCCTCAACTGCCACCACCGGCTTTCCACAAGCCTCTCTCTCCCACACAAGCTTCTCTCCACCTCCCACAATCCTCCTGCTCTTGAGGCCGATTGGCTGGGTCACGTGGGTGGAGCCAAAAAAGTCCCCCAATGAGCAGCTCCGTGGTCTGAAAGGGCAGGGAAACAGTCCAATGAGCATCACCGCAGAGGAGCCAATCAGCTAGATGTTGCTGGGGCCGAGGAGCCAATCAGCTAGATGTTGCTGGGGCCGCTGTGAGCCAATCATCAGCCGGCAGCTGGAAGTTTGCTGGGGCCCCTTCGGCTGTGGCTCTCAACAAATAAGAACAAAGTTATTAAAATTAGAAATATACACAATAGAAAGAGCTGGAAAAAGTCAGAAGTAAATACTTCAAAAAGACCAAACTATTTGTCAAGTACCTGATAAGACTGTTAAAGAAATGTTAAAATATTATGTATAAAAAATGGAATATAAAAAATAAAAAGGTAATCAAAACCTATCATTAACAAATTTAAGGCAAATTTGACAATATAGGAAATAAAAAAATTCCTTTAAAAAATGCCAAAACGTATCAAAAACAAAACAAAAAGCATAAACAGTCCTATAAAAACTAAATAAACTGAGTTGGTACACTTAAATTGTCCTATATAAAAAATATAGGGCCTGGAAGGTTCCAAACATTAAATAAATGTGTCAATTCCAATATTACACCAATTTTCTCAGAGATTATGAAAAGAGAGAATACCCCCAAACGCATTTTATGAGGCTAATATACCTTGATACTGAAACCTAATAAAGTCAGCAAAATAAAAAAGAAAATCACAGCCCAATCTCACTTATAGCCATTAATGCAAAAATTTGAACAACATATTAGCAAATGATTGATGAAATAATACAACATCAATAAATGTAATGTACCTCATTAACAGATTAAGGGAGAAATAGCATGAAATTATCTCAGGAGATGCAGAAATGTACTCAATAAAATTTAACTTTCATTAATTATTCTACTTAAAATATATTATTATAAACTAAGAATAGAAGGAAATATCCTTAAATGGACATAGGTTATCTAGCAAACAGCATACTGAATAGTCAACTTTTTTAATACTATTTAAAATTAGGCCCACACCAAGAATACTTTTACTCCTGTATTCAACATTACATTACAGCTAAGTAATACAAGGAAAAAAATTAGAAGTCATAAAGATTGCGAAGGAGTACAGAAAATTATCATTATGCTTGTTGTGTTATGATTATCTTCAAAGAATACTCAAAGGGCCTGCAGATTATTCAAATTAGGATAACTTAATGAAGTTTCTGGATACTTCAATCAATATGTATATTGATTATTTCATTTGTACACACTGAAACCAAATTCTAGGAAAATGTAAAGTCAATCCAACAAAAGAGATGCAAGACAGGAGATACAGTGACATGACTACATTAAAAATTACGAAGATCTAAATACATGGAGAAACGTACCATTCATAGATAATGAGGGCTCAAAAATATAACAATATTGAGGCAATGCAAATTTTTTTTTAATACTGGGAATTAAACCCAGGGGCACTTAACCAGTGAGCCACAAACCCAGCCCTTTTTATTTTGAGACAGGGTCTTGCTAAGTTGCTTAGGGCCTTGATAAATTGCTGAGGCTGACCTTAAACTTGCGATCCTTTTGCCTCAAACCCCAGAGTCACTGGGATTACAGGTGTGTGCCACTGTATCTCCTGGGATGCAATTCTTCTTATAGCAATCCCAAGATGTTTTGGGTGGAATCTGACAAAGCAAGGCTATAAAAGGCATGTGGAAAAGCAAAGCACACCTCCAAAGAAGAAAAGATTAGTGTGGGGGACTTCTACAGAAGTTTAGAATGTACTACAAAATGATAATAATTATGGCGGTTTTCTTCCACAAATCTTGACCTTCTGAGAAATTCATGGCGGTCCGTGCCATCCACAAAAGGGTCCCCCACATACCCTTCCTGGATGACCACATCTCCATCCCTGCTTGCTACAGAGATGGTTGGTTGGATTCATGAGCTACACACCTAATGTCTTTAACCAGTGGTTGCCCAGCCCCGCCCTTGGCCAAGCTTCTAGAGCACAGTATCTATCTAGATAGGCCAGGAGTCTTCCAGATCATCAAGTTATGGTTTGTTTTTGCTCAGCAATTCCAGTTTTGATATATTTCTCTCTTATTCCAGCAGGAAAACACTAGGCCACACTTTCAACATCGTGTTTAGAAATCTCTTCAGCTAAATGCTCACATTCATAGCTTACTGGTTCTACTTTCCATCCAACTGAACGCAATTCAGCCAACCCCTCTGCTACTTTATAGTAAGGACAGTTCTTCCCAGTTTCCAATAACATGTCTTTCTTAAACTTCACAGAAGTGTCTTTAACATTCATGATTCTAGCAATATTCTGATCGTGATGACATCTCTATTCTCTAAGTAATACAAGGAAAAAAAAATTAGAAGTCATAAAGGCAACAAAAGCTCTCTCCACTGCTCTCTTGTTTCTGACCCCTCCTCAGAATCTCCTTTAATCTCCATATTCCTACCAACAGCCTATTCAAGGTAATCCAGGATCCTGTTCAGTCCACAGCAGAGCTGGAAGGGTCAGATGCTATACATTATTTAAAACAGTCTTAATATGTTCGAGGAGCATATTATACATCCCAAAGCATACACTAAAAAATAAATAGATAAAATGATATGTAGTAACTAGGCAAAATGGAAATAAAATGAAATACTAAAACAAAGAAAAATGAGGAGGAGGAGGAAAAAACAAATAGGATAAATAGAAAACAAATTATAAGATTGTAAATTTAAACTTTACCCTGCTGATAATTACATTATGTGTAAATAGTCTAAGCACTCCAATTAAAAGACAGAGATTGTCAGACAGAATTTTAAAAGCGTGGCCCAATTATTATTACACTGTCTATAAATAACAGATGAGGAGTCTAATGACACAGACAGGTTAAAATAAAATGGTTGGGAAAGATGTACCAGGGAAATACTAATAATAGAAAAACTGGTGTAATTATATTGATATCAATGTAAGTCTTAATACCAAAAAAGTCAGGAATAAAGAGGATCATTTCATAAAGATGAAAAAGTTTCATTAATTTTAAAGAGATGTGGTAATCTTCAGTGTGTGTATGGAATAGAGGGGAAAAAAAAAAAAAAAACAATGTAACTGAGAGGAAACAGACAAACACACAACTGGAGTTTGCCATTCATAGGAGACTGCTCCAGCAACAGGCCACGTGTTCTCCAGAGGACACGGAGCATTCGCCAAGACAAACCATGTGCTGGGCCATAAAACAAACCTTCACAAATTTAAAAAAAAAAAATAGAAAGAAGGAAATCGTAGCGCATGTGTTCTCTAAATACAAAGGAATTGAATTAGAAATTAATAATGAAAACTGTACCTGGAAAATCCCTCGATGTTTGGAAACTGAGCCCAACATTTCTAACTCAAATCAAAGAGGAAATCACAAGGGAAATTAGAAAATATTTAGAATTAGATGAACACAAAAACAAAACAAATTGAAACCTGTGGGACGAAACTAAAGGAGGGCTTGGAGAAAAATGTAGAGGTTTATGTCCTTATTAAAAAGACAGAGAGTTCTAAAGCCCTTCTATGTCTATATAAAAATAAAAACATTTAAGACCAAAGCAAGAAGGGGGAAAAGAAAGAGCAGAAATCAATAAAATGGGAAATGCACAAAAAATTGAGAAAATCAATAAAATCCAAATCTCAGCTTTGAAAAACAAACAAACAAATACGGCTGAATTAATAAACCTGCAGGGAGTGAGCTTCATCTAGAAATGGACACAAATGACCAACGCCAAGAAAGCAGAAATATAGCAACATGCTACACAGGGCACATTATGAGCAATTCATGCAACAAATTCAACACCTTCCATAAAACAGGAAATTCCTTGAATGACAAAATTGAGAAAAATCTCATTTAAAAAGAAACAGGAAATCTTAATAGTCCTTTACCTATTTGAAATCAAATTTTTAATTTAAACCTTTCTCATGAAGAAAACACGTGGTCCAGATAGTTTTGCTAGTGAGATCTATAAAATATTTAAGGAAAAATAAGCATAAGACCAGTTTCATTAAAAAAAAAAAAAAAAAAAAACCTTTCGGAAAATAGAATACAAGGAAACATTTCCCAAATTAATTTATGAGACCCAAAGTACAATGATACCCAAACTAGACAAAGACATTACAAGAAAAGCAATCTATAGGTTAATATTCTTTGTGATCATAGGCACAAAATCCTTAAGAAAGTGTTAGCAAATTGAATTTAGCCATGTACAAAAAGATAAGACATCTTGACTAATTGGGAAGACCATATTAGTTTAATGTTCAAAAATCAATCAGTGTAACTCAGCAGAGTAACAGAATAAAAGAGAAAAAGCTTATGATCACTTCAATAGAGACAGAAAAAAAGCGTTTGAAAATTTCAAGACCTATTCATGAGATAATCTCTCAGCAAACTAGGAATAAAAGGGAACTTTCTCAACCTGATAATGGACATCTGGGAGAAAAAAATGCTAATGCTACCATTATACTTAGCAATGAAAAACCAAATGATTTGGCCCCTAAAATTCAGAACAAGAAAAGATGTCTGCTCTTAACACTTTTATTCAATATCGCACTAGATGTTCTAGGCAGTACAAAATGACAAGAAGAGATATAAAAGGCCTAAGTTGACATGATCTCTAAGTATCAGATCCCAAGCAATGTACAAGAAGGCCACAAGTACTAATAAATGAGTTTAGTAAGGTCATTACACAAGACAGATTGCACTTCTGCAAACTGCCTGCATTCAGCTGAAATAAGGAAACCAGGCCATCCACAATAGCATCACAAAACGTAAAATAGGGATAAATTTAATGAAATATGTTCCAGACCTGCATAACAAAAAAAAAAAAAAAAACCTACAAAAACAGAAATATAAAGAACATGGAGAGACATATCATGTTTATGAATCAGAACACAATATTGTCAGGATGTCTGTCAGTCTTCTCCAAACTCATCTAAAGATTCAACTCTATCCCAACCAATCCTAGACACTTTTATACAGAAATTGAAAAGCTAATTCTAAAATTTCCACAGACATGCTAAGAAATGGAATAACAAGGAATTTCTAAAAAGAAGAAGTATCTGATTTAAAGATTTACCATAAAGCTAACTACAAAGGTAACAGACATGTGGCACTGCCCTAAGGCTGTCTATGTAGATCCATGGGACAGTATGGAAGTAGAGTCACAGGCATACGGACAATTTGTTTCCAACAAAAACCCTGCACAGCATATATCCCTTCATGGAACTTCACAGACACTGGTTATTTACACAAATTGAAGGTTTGATGCAACCCTGCATGGAGCAAGTCCATGGGTACCGTTTTTTCCTAATTCTCCCAATATTTCTAATGTTTTTATTATGGTGATCTGTGATCAGTAGTGTAGTGGCTTTGGGGCACCATAAGCCAGGCCCATATAAGACAACTTTTAATCCATCAATATAGGGTGCGTTCTGACTGCTCCATGGTCCACCCATCCCTCTGTCTCCCTTCCTTTCTTCAGCTCTCCCATTCCCTGATCACAAGACTACTGGATTCAGACCAATTAATATCTCCGCAGGGGTTCTAAGTGCTCCACTGGAAGGAAGAGTTGCTCACCCTGTACTTTAAACCCAAAGCTAGAAATGATGAAACCTAGTAAGGGAGCTGTGTCAAAAGCCAAGACAGGCCCAAAGCCAGGCTCCTTGTGCCAAGCAGTCAACCACTTTGTGAACGCAAAGAAAATGTTCTTAAGGCAACTGCAAAGTGCTACTCCAGCCAATACACAAGCCATAGGAAGGCGAAACAGCCCTTCTGCTGTCAGGAGGAGAGTCCTGTGGTCTGAATAGAACAAACCAGCCACAACATTCCTGTACGCTAAAGCTGATCCAGAGCAAGACCCTAACTCTCTGCAGTCCAGCAAGGGCTGAGAGAGCTGAGGAAGTGGCAGAAGAAGTCTGAAGGTATAGAGGTTGATACCTGAGGCTGAAGGAAAGAAACTGTCTCTATAACGTGTAAGTTCAAGGTGAAGCTGCAAGTGCTGACATAGAAGCCTGCAGCCAAGTTATGCAGAAGATCTTGCTAAGATTATGGATGAAGGTGACCACACCGAACAACACGTGCTCTGTGTGGACGGAACAGCTTTATATTGGAAGAAGATGACATGTGGGACTTTCATAGGTAGAGAGAAGTCACTGCCTGGCTTTAAGGCTTCAGAGGACATGCTGACTCTCTTGTTGGAAGCTAATGCAGTTGAAGTCAGCGCTCACTTACCATTTGGAAAATCCTAGGCCCTTAAGCATTACACTAAATCTGCTCTGCCTGTGCTCTATAAATGGAACAGCCAAGCCTGAGATGATAGCACATCTTGGTACAGCATGGTTACTGAATATTTTAAGTCCACTGTTGAGACCTACTGCTCAACAAAAAACAACTAAAAATTCCTTTCAAAATATTACTACTCATCAACAATGCACCTGGTCGCCCAAGAGCTCCGATGGAGATGTACAATGAGGTTAATGCTCTTTCCATGCCTGCTAGCACAATATCCAGCCTGCACCCCATGGATCAAGGAGTAACATCGATTTTCAAGTCTTAATATTTAAGAATTACATTCTGTAGGTCTATAACTGCCACAGATGGCAATTCCTCTGATGGATCTGGGTAACATAATTGGAAACCTCTGGAAGGGACTATTTTCTCACTATTCTAGAGGCCGTTATGAACACGGCATCCTGGGTGGATGTCAAAATAGCAACACGAACAAGAGTTTGGAGGAAGTTGATTCCAACCATCCTGGATGACTTCAGAGGAGGAAGTAACTGCAGGTGTGGTAGAAGCCGCAAGACAATTCGAACTTGAACTGCAGCCTGAAGATGTGGCTGAGGTGCTATAAAGTCCTGATAAAACTTCAGAGGATAAGCAGTGGCTTTTTTTCTATTATATTTTATATTTTTATTGGTGCGTTGTAATTACATAATGAATTTGTGTTCGTTGTGCAATAAATACCATTGTTCACTGTTACGTATTTGTACATGCACAAGATATTACAATATGATTTGGTCGGTTTTGTCCCCCGGCCCCATTCCTCCCATTTCCCTCCCTCCTCCCTGACCCTGGTCCCCCTCCTTTACTCCACAGCCTCCCCTCTATTGTCATGAGATCCCCTCCTTTTTCTCTCTAGTTTCCTCAGATGAGAGGAGCTCCCTCTTGCAGAGGAGTAAATAAAGCGGTTCTAGAGGTGGAATCTACTCCCCGTGAAGATGCCGTGAACAGTGTTGAAACGACAACAAGGGGTTTAGATGATTACATAAACGTAGTGGATAAGGCAGCACAAGATGGGGGGGGGGGACCGACTCCAATTCTGAAAGAGTTCTCCTGTGGGAAAAAAAAACAGCATCACACGCTACAAAGAAAACCTTCAGGAAAGGAAGAGTCAGTCTGCGCAGGGAGCTGCACTGCTGCCTTATTTTAAGAAATTGCTGCAGCCACCCCAGCCTTCAGCTGCTACCACCTTGACTGTCAGCAGCCATCCACCTGGAAACAGGATTCTCCACCAACAAAGAGATGACTCTGGTGGCTCAAATGAGCATCAGCATTTTTTGCCAATGAAGTTTAGTTTTTATTTTTTTAGTACTGGGGATTGAACCCAGGGGCGCTTAACCACATCCCCGGTCCTTTTTTTATTTATGGTTTATTTAGAGACAGGGTCTCACTGAGTTGCTTAGTGACTTGCTCAGTTGCTGAGACTGGTTCTGAACTCTTGATCCTCCTGGCTCAGCCTCCCCGGCTTTTGGGATTACAGGTGGGCACCGTGCCCGCCACCAATTAAATATTTTTAATTAAGGTATGTGCATTGTTTATTAGACATAATACTGTGGCATTATGTAAGCATTGCTTTGATGTGCCCTGGAAAACCAAAAGAATCACGTCACTCTATTGCAATATTCACTTTATTGCAGTAATTTAGAACCAAACCTACAACTATCTCCAGGTATACCTGTGTTAATTTTCTATGCTCCTCTAACAAATTACCACCAATTTAGTGGCTTGAAACAACGGAAATCTGTTACTTTAAAATTCTATAAGTTAGCAGTCCAGATCTCAGCCCAGCTGCATTCGTTCTAGAGGCTAAAGGGAGAAGCCGTTTTCATCGCTTCTCTGCTTTTAAGGATCTTTTTGATTATATTAGTCCAGTCCGACCCAGAGAATTCAACATAGTCTTTCTATTTTAAGTTTGGGATATTATCACCCAAAATTCTATCTGTAACCTTAATTCCCCCTCTCGATGTCACATGGCCCATCCTAACATCCATGTTAGGTTTGGACATGGATGCTTTTGAGAGGTGAATCTCCTGTCTACCACAGGTGCCAAAGTGATTCCATGGGGAAACAGTCATCTGTCCAAGAAATGGTGTTGGTACAACTGAATCTTCATGTGGAACAGTGAACCTTGACCCCTGCTTTACCCTACTCACAAAAAATTATCTTGAAAAGGATCATGTATCTAAACATAAAAGCGGAAGCTCTTAAACTTCTAGAAAATCTTTACGGCCTAAAAGAAGGCAAAAAATAGAAAAGAAAAAAAAAATATAAATTGGTCTATGTCAACATTAGGGATTTTTGATTTTTGCAAGATGCTATTTTAAAAAATGGGAAGGCAAGTCTCATCTAGGAGAAAAAGTTCCCATGCATGCATCTGACAAAGGATTTGTATCCAGAATATGAAAAGAATTCTCACAACTCAGTAAAAGGAAGATGAAAGACTCAGTAAAAATGGATCAAAAGGTGAACAGACGCTTCTCCAAAGAAGATATAAGAATGAAAAATAAATACATGAAAAGATTCTTGACATTAATGGTCATCAGAAATGTGAAAATAACTATGAGATACCCCTATACACCCAGTAGAATGGCTAAAATTAACACAATTGATATTGCCATATGTTGATGATACCACAGAACAAATGAAAACCCTCATTGGTTCCTGGTGGGAATGTAAGATGGAACAACCACTTTAAAAAATAGTTGGGAAGTTTCTTATAGTCTTAAATCTCACTTAGCTTACAACCCAGCAATTCGACTTCCAAGAGTTTCCCTAAAAACCATAGACATACAAAGGCTGGTACTTACATGTTCCTATCAGCATTATTCATATTAGCCATTAATTAGAAACAACTCAAATATCCAACTTCAGACAAATTGCATTATTTTATATGATGGGATATTACGCAGTAATGAAAAGGAATGGATTCTTCTAAATACATCAACATAAACTCGTCTCATAATGTTGATTTAAAAAGCAAGTCTCAGAGGAACACACAGATTGGAGTCCATTTATAAAATTCATAAACATATTTATGCATTTATGTAAGTGGAGGAACTATAACAAAAAGCAAGAGAATGACAAACTTAACCTGAAGGATAAGTAACAATCTCTGGGCAGGTTAGTAAGGAATATGGGTTCACAGTGGGGTGCACAGAAAGAACCAAAGGTTGGCAATCCTATCTCTTACACCATCAAATCATGATAATATAAGTTTTCATTCTTTATGAACACACATCATAATTGTTTCTGTATTATTTGAACATTTTTTAAAGAGAGAGAGAGAATTTTTTAATATTTATTTTTCAGTTTTCAGTGGACACAACATCTTTATTTTATGTGGTGCTGAGGATCGAACCCAGTGCCCCGCGCATGTCAGGTGAGCGCGTTACCACTTGAGCCACATCCCCAGCCCCTTATTTGAACATTTTAAATCACACATAATTTCAATGATGGGACTGGAATTTGAATTCAATCCTCCTGACTGATAAGACCCCTGAGCTTAAGGACCCCTAAGCCCAGAGGAGAGAAGCAGATTGACTATCCCACCTGCAGAATGAAGTCCAGTGTCTGGGGACATGGGTCGTGTCCCCATCACCCATGGGTACAGTCGACCGCAGCTGCTGCTTCTCTCTAGCAAACAGCTGCTTTTGGTTCTAGATGTTGGACAGCAGATGAGGTCCTACACAAATCAGACTGCGTCATGGGAAGTTGGGACAGTGAGGGTGCTGGCTTCCAGCATGGATGCATTCCCTCCTAGGCATGGCTGCTATCATGGGTTCGCATTCAGAGAGGTGTCTAGCAACATTCGGGATCTTGGGGTTGAGCAGGTCACAGAGGAAGAGCAGTCTGTTCGGATCCCTTCCCTCCCCACAAGAATAGCAGAAAACCATTTCTAATACAAATGGGGGATTCAGAACTTTCTCTGGAAAAGACGGTCCCTGTGCTACCCAGCTTTGGGGTTGAAATGAGGGGCTTCTAATTTGTTCTTCTCCCAGGACTTTAAAATTAAAATGCATGTTGTTTACCTTGGACAACCCGCAGGCCCTCTCCCATCAGCACAGCTACACTGATGCCATCAAGTCTCTTTTGAAACGGTTCCTGCGTTCACTCCTTCGCCCTGACATTTATTAAGTACCTACTAATTGCAGACACTGTCTTAGAGGATGGGGCACAAAGATGACAAAGTAGTCAAGGTATTTTTACTCAAGAAGCTTTTAAAGGGGGAGAAAATATATTGACGTGTAATTGCAACACATTAGCTTTGGTGCTAATTGAGTTTTGTTCAGAGGAGAAAACAGTAAACTTCTGGACTCATCAGAGGATGTGACATCTGAAATGCGGCTAAAAAAAAGAATAGATGCTCCCAGGGAAGTGGAAGGTTCTGGTGTCCTCTGGTGAAACAAAAGGAGGTCCCCATGGCCGGAGCTTGGATCTATGTGGAAAGGTGATGTTCAGAGAGGTTCTTTAAGAGTGCTGGGGGCTGGGGGGGGGGGGACGGTGCAGTGGCACACGCCTATAATCCCAGCGGCTCAGGAGACTAAGGCAGGAGGATCTCGAGTTCAAAGTCAACCTTAGCAATGGTGAGGTGCTAAGCAACTCAGTGAGACCCTGTCTCTAAATAAAATACAAAATAGGGCTGGGGATGTGGCTCAGCGGTCGAGTGCCCTTGAGTTCAATCCCCGGTACCAAAAATAAAAAAGAGTGCTGGAGGGTACAAGAACTTTAGAGTTGAAGTTCTAGGTCAGTTTTCAGCCTAGGAGTCCCCAAAGAACTTGTCAGGACCACAAAGTCATTTAAAAGGAGTCCTCGTATTTTTATGTGCACCGAACATTTCCCATTGAATGAATAAATATTGCAAATACATATGCTGCTATTTCATCATATAAATAAATGTTGCAATGATTTCTAAAACCCAGAGGCATTTAAAAGTCAGTGCTTTCTGGCATCCTACATTTTCTCAGCTGACAGTTACTAAATGCATGGCTGCTATCATGGGTTCGCATTCAGAGAGGTGTCTAGCAACATTTGTGATAGGCGGGAGGCGGAGGGTGATGATCCTAATTGAAGTCTTTTCTCTGTGGCCATGAGGAAAATGAAACAGTTTTAAGAAGGATCAGGACATTATCATGTTTCTGTTTTGGAAAGGTCACATTGGCCACGAGGGAGCAAGATGGATTACAAAAGGGAAACCCCATCAGAGAAAGAGCCACCAGTCTGGGACTCCTGTGGTGACGGAAAGAGGTGGGTAGCCTGAGTTGGCAGGGGGTGGTGAAGACAGCAGAGAGAGAGAGGTATATACCCGGGAGGTAGAGTTGGTGGAACTTAGTGGACAGTTGCAGAGGTCGGTCATCGAGGCTTTCTGCATTACTTCCTGTTACCCTCTCCCTGGGAGCTGCCCCTTCTAGAGATGGCTGGACCTTGACATTGGGAAATGACTAAGCTCTGCATTGAAAACAAACAGGTCAGGAAACCTGGACCATGTGTTTGAAGCCTAAAGAGGCAAAAGAATGAAGTCACAAAGTGTAGCTACTGATGAATTCTTCAGGGGAGCAGGGGCTGAGCCACAGGTGCCTCCATACTGGTGAGTCCTACTCATCTGGATCACTCGGAGCCTGGAAGTCACAAGCTTGCCTGTCAACGACTCTCATTTGCTCATGGAGTGATACACTGCTGGAGGGTGACAAGGAGGGTAATTTTGAAGCTATGGCTTAGATTAAATCAGTTGCACAAGGTTTAACAGCTGGTAAATGATAGGGGCAAAAATCAAATAATAATAAAACCTAGCATTTACAGAGCACTGGCCGGGTGTCAAAAAACGTTCTCGGTTCATAACTCATATGAATTTATTTAATAAACCTCCTAGCTCCACACGGTAATAGAATTATCACTCCCATTTTACAGGTAAGAAAACAGAGGCCCACAAAGATTAAATGATCTATTCAAGAGAGCACACATGGTACAGTGAAGACACCAGGAATTGGACCCCAGCAACTTGGCACCAAAATCGGCTCTCTTAACCACCATTCAATACCCCAGGTCCATCTGCCTAACTCTAGAGACTGCGCTTACCTACTGAGCACAGGTGAGAAGCCAGATATGAAGGGAGAGGGTGAAACCAGTTCCAGCCAGGGTAGTGGGGAGCTTCCTTTGTCCAGTGAGGTGGGTCTGGTGGGCCTCTGGGTCCAGGGGTCCTGGGCTGGGGGTGGGGGTGGGGAGCAGCAGGATTGAGGGTTCCAGCCTGCTCAGAACAGAGGCAGGTGAGGATCAGAAAGACTGCAATGTTCCGCTGGGGCCGAAGTCAAGGCACAGCAGTGGGAGGCGCTAGGAGACTGGGGGCACGAAGCTTGTTGGGATTCTACGGGGGCCCTTTACAAGAAGAGCCAGGCTTTTCTGGGTCTTGTGAAATTGATTTTATTTTTATGTCTTAAGTTTGTGCCGGGATGTTATTTCTCAGTTGAATTCCTTTGACTACTTCTATCTTCAAATTACACTCTCATCTTCCTCCTGTAGCCGCGCATTCATTCCCACTTGCAAACAGGAACTGCAAGCAGACCAGCCTTGTTTCCTGTAGGCTGAACACGGTGTCTGCCTGTTGGCCATGACCCAGAAAAGGAGCAGCGTTCTTCCGACTTCAGCAACCTGTGTTAAGTCAGACTTTCCCCTTAACTACTCACCGCTCTGACTTTTTTCTTTAATTTCCATTTGCCTCATTAACTCTTCACTCCAGAGTCCTGACTAAAAAGTTCTGGGAGCTCTCCCCTCTGCTCCTGGCCTCCGCCCCCAGCTAGCAGGTCCTATCTGAACTTCAGGGCCTGGGGCAAGGCTCCGTCCTACTTAAGCCTACTTTCCCTGAGGCTCTGAGAAGCTGCTTCCGAGGGAAGCAGCCTTGGAACCTGCAGAGGGGAAGGGGGAGGGTGATGCACATTTATTGAGGTCTAATGATGTATCCCGCAAATACTGGGCATTCGCCAAGTTAAGAGTCACATTTCCTAGCTGCCAAACTCCATGCAAAGTGATTCATCTACCAAAATGACTTTAAAAAAATACTAATCTGGGCATGTCCTAGTAGAAAAATTCAGACTTTGCCCCTGCTCCTAAGATGGGGTTCCAACTGGAGTTCTTACCGTGGTCTACAAGGCCCTGGGTGGTCAGGCCCCTGAGGACATGGAGCCTCGGGGTGGCACCCCGGCCTCTTCCTTAATTCTCACATTCACCCTTCAGATCACAGCCCAAAGCCACAGTAGAAGGGAGGCGAACGAGCAGGGGTTTCCTGCATGGCCTCCAAGCCCGAACTGGGTTCAAACCCCGGCTCTGGACCTGATTGGCCGCATTTGGATCAGGTGTCCATGCATAAGTCAATCACTGGCCCAAAATAATGGAACATGCTGATTGGTTTAGCCAGAGTCCCAGTGCTGCCCCCTAGAGCTCGGGAAGTAAGTCGACTTTGTGGCGGAGCACATTTGGGCAGAGAGAATTTCACGAAAGCAAATCAGAAAGTGTTTCTCCAAGAAGGGAGCTCACCTCCGGGCTCCTCCTCCATGATACTCACCTCGTTCATGTACCAGGTGTCTGTTATTTAATCAGCATTTGTCAAGTCTCCCTTTTTGTACTTAGATCTTCATTTTTAAATACATTTATTTGTAATACAACCGCAAATGAGAAACCAATATTACTTGCCACAAATAGAAGGTAATCTTAATTGTTTTTTTTTTTTTTTTTTTACAGTGAAAACAAAACCCTGTTATTAAATTTGTGCTGGAGAGGGGGGCCTGCTAAAAACATCCTGAGACTGTGGCCTTGTTCTCTCTTTGTTAAAAAGAGACATTATCAAGTGTTCGAGAGGTGTAAAGACATACTAACACCAAACTGAGCCTTTCTCCCTGATGTAATCAGAAGGCCTAAGAAAGAATTGAAAAGGAAATTACTTTCTCACTGTGTGATTCAATGTGATGTGAGGCCATATCCATACAGCATCGAGAAGCCGTTTTCCATGCCACTCCCATGCCACTGGTGCTACCTGCTCAGCGCTCTAAAGAACACTGTCTGACCAAGGCTTTGAACTTGGTCAAAATTGTTGAATGAATGAACAAAGACGGGGTGATGGAGGACCATTTTGGTTATTAGAGAGGATGGGGCAATATAGCCAGTACATTTTATTAACAGGAAATTCCCTCTTTGTCTAATTCACCCTTTAAGTGAAGGAAAGCGGCTGAACTTATCTGACTTCTCTCCCTGCCTTCCTTCAGAGCTGGCCACCCCTGGGTCGGATACTGTTCTCAGATGGCACCTTCACCGGCTTCCAGGAGAATGAGCCCTCCTTCTACCCATCAAGAAACCCGAACTCTACCCTTGACGCTTCCTTTTCATTCATCTCCTTCACCAGAGTGATTTTTTCTGGCATATTCAGCCATTTCCACCTCCTAAATGCTTTCTCTAATCTGTCCATTTCTGTTCCTCTCCCCTGCAATCACCATTACCTCCCTCCAGGGCTACTACAACTGCCTCCTAACTGTCATTCTGCTTCCCCTTTGCCCTAATTTCCCAGTCCACTCTCCACCTATCATCCAGAGTAACCTTTTTAGAAAGTGAGTGGGAGCTCGCTCTCCTCTGCATTAAGACTTCAGTGGTTCCATGAGATTAGAATAAAAGCAGTAGCAAGGCCTGCCAGCCTGGGTCCTCCAGACCTACCTTGGGCTCACAGCTAAGCCCGTGTCACCCACCTCCTTCATTCCTGAGTAGGAGAAGGAGACGGTCCTCTCCCGTCTCCAGGGTTCTCTCTGCACACTCTGATCCCCCGCCCCTCATCTGGCCCTTTCCTTCTCATTCTTATTCCAAATGTCACTCCTTCGATAATGTCTTCCCTGTCCCCCAATGCAAAGCATGTCCATTCCTCATGGGAACCCCCACTCTTTGCCTTTGTATATTTTAACTATATATTTGTATGTGTGGTTGTTTAATGCCATTCTTCCACATCAGACAAAAAGCTCCTTGGGAGGAGGAAAAATGTCTTTCTTATTCACTGATATATCCCCAACCATTAGCCCAGACCTGGCATTCATTTGTGTTTGTTAAAAGGCATAAACAAATACTTTCCATAAAGCAAATAATGTCCTTAATGTCTAAGTTGGATAAAAGGAAATATGTTGCTTTAGAAGAGAATTTGTAGGCTAAACATTAAGTGTATTTTGCAAGAAGTTTGGTAGTGGATAAGGTTTAATCATGTGGCTTAAATATGTTTAGGGATGATTAGTATTTTATGCTTAGTCAGTGGAAATAAAAAATCTTTTAAGTTGGGAAATTCAAGAAAACAAAGAGTTCATTCAGACCTTGGAAGGAACAGGTAAAGTAACTCAAGGATGCTTTGTGTTCATCTTCTTGAAACCATAGGATTAAGGTGAACAATGGCCATGGCTGGATTTCAGTACATAAAAGGAGGACGCCATAAAGGCTGAATCACGTGACCACCACTCCACCTGCTTTGCTTCACCTGATAATTATTCTGGAAATGGCAAACTCACCTACCAATAAAGCTGATGCAAAGTGGACTAAAGCTAGCTCCAACTCAGACCGGGCTGGGTGGACAGAGGAGGGGTTTGGAAAGACATTACACTGTGACATCATATGCAGAGGACACCAAGAGTGACGAATAGAAGAATAAACTGAGACTGTGTGCTCTCAATCTTAAGCAAGTTACCTAACTGCACATCTCTCCTGCAGGCACGTGCAGCCAGTGTTCATCAATTAAGGGTTCATGGGCCAGGTGTGGTGGCGTACGCCTGTAATCCCAGCAGCTCAGAGGCTGAGGCAGGAAGATTTCGAGTTCAAAGCCATCCTCAGCCACAGCGAGGCACAAAGCAACCCAAGTGAGACCCTGTCTCTAAATAAAATACCAAAAAAAAAAATAGTTCTGGGGATGTGGCTCAGTGGATGAGTGCCACGGAGTTCAATCCCCAGCACCCCCTGAAAAAAAAAAAAAAGAGTTTATGAATCCTTATTTCGCTCCCTGTTCTGCTTACTATTATGGCTGCCCATGGAAAACCTCTCAGGGAATAGGATAAGGAAAAGCCCGGGTAGTCTCACCTGATTTTTATAACTCAGGTATCTTCTCTGCATTACGTTGATGCAGCCAATAGGGCCTGGGGATGTGACGGAGGATGAGCTGAGCTCCTTTGGGACCATTACATACACACAATTGTGTGTGGTGAGTAAACAGTCCTTCTAAGTAAGGTATCTCTTCAACAGTGGATCAGTTAAACGTGTCAGGTGGAGATAAGTTTTGGCCATTAGCACAAAGCCCTGACTAGATAAACCCTCAGTAGGCTGGAGCCAGCTTATCATGGCTTGCAAGAGTCCATTCTTAAATTTTCCAGAATTTTGTGAACAGTTTATTAAACACAGACATTGTTAGAAGTTAAATTTTCTAAACCCATAATTAAATAAATGTTATTAAAAACAAAGATAATAAGTACTCAGAACTCATCCTACTTATTTTACAGTTCGCTGCCGTCTAGGCTCTCGAGATTAGTTCACCTATTAGATTTGTGTGGTGAAATTCTGCATCGTGGCACGCTGCTGCCCATCTCCTCCGGACTCAGTATGCAGTGACATCACCTTGATGGCTTGAAATCAGCCACAGTGGGAGTGCTCACACCACAGAAATCCAAAAAATGCTACAAACTAGCATTTGCTTCATTATTTTGTGGATTGTTAAGAAAGTGATGGAGAAAATATTAATAATGCAGATTAAACTTAAAAGCCTGTCATGTCTGTAAATGCTACATGGTTAATGACACAAAAATTGAGGGAACATTCTTGCATTATTTGGGAAGAATTATCCAGTTCAGTGGAGTAGACACTTGCATCAGTGATGAACCCAATAGAGTCCCAGCTTCGATATCATCTTATTCATTGATGTAACCAGAAGATCTCAGCTGCCAATCATGTCAGAACTGTACTTATTCCCCAAGTGTTCCATAGGTTGAACATAGATATAAGAGTTCAGCAAAAATCAATGGAAGTGTTCTTTGAGAACCAACAAACTGTATAGAACTGACAATAAACAGTGATATTTTATGATTTGCAAATCTTGTGCTACGGGTTCGATCAGTGACATTTTAACAAACTTGGATACATTGGTGCAGAATATACATATCTTTTTGAGAGCTTATCTTTTTGAGAGTACACAACTGGGTACCTCCCAGAACAGAGCAGGGGATCTGAAGCGTCGCTGGGTTCTAATCAAAGACATTTTTGCAGGAAAAAAAAAATGTCAACGGGGAAACTGTACTTCATAAAGCCCTAGGAGAATCCAGGAAAGGGAAATTGCACTGTTTCTCCAAATGACAGACACACTGAGACAAGGAGTAATAAGAATTTAAGGAGTTGCTGTTTGTTGGGGAGAAGAGAGTTTTCATTGAGTTTTGCTGTTGTCTAGATCACGGTTTCTCAGCCTTAGCTCTATTTTGGGCCAGACCATTCTTTATTGAGAGGAGACGTCCTGCGCATTTCAGGATATTTAATAGCATCTCTGGTCTTCACCCACCAGATGCTGGTAATACCAACCAGTTTTAGCAACCAAAAATGTCCGAAGATATGGCCCCAGGTGAACAAAATTGCTGCTAGCCCAGATGCCACAGGACTTCACTTATCTCAACAGATGTCATCACCTATGTGTGGAGGCACCCTTTCGGGTGCTCAGAATATACCTCAGTAAGCAAAACTGACAGAGGCCTGTTCTCAAGAGCTTCCATCTTGGATTGACCACTGAGTTGATTTTTCTACCAGAATGTAAGCTTATGTTTTTCTTTTTTTGGGGGGAGGGGGGTTGGGGGCATGAAGAGAGAGGGTACTGGGCATTGAACTCAGGCATTCAACCACTGAGTCACACCCCCAGCCCTATTTTGTATTTTATTTAGAGACAGGGTCTCACTGAGTTGCTTAGCGCCTCGCATTTGCTAAAGCTGGCTTTGAACTTGAGATCCTCCTGCTTCAGCCTCCCCAGTTGCTAGGATTACAGGTGTACGCCACCATGCCCAGCAGAATGTGAGCTTCTTAAGAGCAGAAACTGGGTCTTATTAATCTCTGGGACTCCAGATTCTCAGGGCACCAGGCCTTACACCAAGGTCCTCAGTGAACCTGTAGCACAGAACAGATCCAAACTCCATGCCCAGGTGAGGACACTGCCCGCCTCTGGCCGCATTTCCCTTCCTTCTTCTGCTCTTCTCTTTCCCTGTGAGGCCTTTCTTATGCTGTTCTCTGGGTGTGTTTGCTTTCTTTTGATGCTTATCAAAGTACTGTAAACCTAGCCCCTTAACAACATAACTTGATCATCTCACGATTTCTCTAGGATCAGAAGTCCAGGCGCCTGCTGCCAGGGGTCTCTGCTCAGTGTCTCATAAGTCTGAAATCAAGGTGTCAGCTCGCTTCATTGACACCCAGAGCTCAGGGTCTCCTTCTGGACTCGCTCACATGGTTGGTAGGATTTGGTTTCTGGCTGGCTTTCCCCGGGACCACTTCCTCTCCTAGAGACCACCCTCCTGTCCTTATCACTTGGACACCGGAGGGCATCCCATCCATCTCATCACCTTCATGCTTCATATCTCTCTGACTTGGAATCTCATTCTCTAGGAAAGACCTTGTCCATTTTATGGGCTCCTGGGATTAGGCTGTTTAAAATGCAGTGGTGTCTCTTCCTATCCATAGATTCCTCCTCACTCGAGGTGGAGGGAGTTACTCAAAGGGGTGGGTCCTTGGAGACCATCTTACAATTCTGTCTGCCACCCTTGGACACCCCCATCCTCCTTCAGCCTCACTATCCTGGTTCTCCTGCCTTTTAAATCTCAGATGTTCCAACCTAATAAGTATTTAGTAATAGTTTACTTTTAGGGGACTGGGGTTGTGGCTCAGTGGAAGAGTGCTTGCCTGGCATGTGTGGGGCCCTGGGTTCGATCCTCAGTACCACAATAAATAAACAAATAAAGTAAAAAATCCATTGACAACTAAAAAAAAAAAAAGATTAAAAAAGTAATGATGATAGTTTACTTTTATTATTTCCAAAAGCCAAGCACCATGCTTTATATATAATAGTGCATTTGCTTTTCTTAATAACCATATAAAGTAGATATAATTTTTAGTCTTTGCACTTAGAGTTCCTCTGCCTAGAACTCCTCCCCCCGTTAATCTCACGTGACCTCCCTCACTCTCTTTTGGTCTCCACTCAAACGTCACCTTCTCAGAAAAGCCTTCCCAGATGACCCTACCTAAAAAAAAAAAAAAAAATCATAGTAGAATGCCTGCCAATAAATTCAGAAGGGATAAGCATGAAATTTAGAAATCACTATTGGGCAACTATTGTATTAGTAACTGATTCACACACAAAAAAAAAAATCATCAATGGATTCTAGAACGAGTGGGTAAAAGTTTGATGAAAGGGAAAAAAAAATAGTGCCTCTGTGCTTAAGAGCTGATGAACACCACCTTAACCAAAAGCTTCAGAGTTAATGTCACCCATAAGGGGAGAAAACCATCTCATGTGCATCCTGATACGATGTGTTGAGTGAGAAGAACATGATTACTTCTGCGGTTTTCCTGTCACATAAGATATGACCAAATGGAGAGGTCACTCTGAAAAATAGGTAGACTGTACTTTTCAAAAATTTCAAAGTTATGAAAGGCAAAGAAAAGCTAAGCAACTGTTTCAGATTAAAGAGAGATGACAACAAATGGAACTTGGGTAGTTCCTGGACTAGGAGGGAGAGGGACATTTTTTTTTAAGGATTTTATTGGTACAATTGTTAAAATTTTAATGAGGTTTGTAGATTAGGTAATAGCATCAAGGTTAACTTTATGGTTTTTATGATTATACTCTGACTATGTAAAGAAAATGTCTTTGCTCTTAGGAAAAACATATTAAAGTATTTAGAGGTTAAGGAGCATGATATCAGCAACTTAGTGTCAAACAGTTCAGAAACTAATAATATTTTTAAAAGAAGGATAAAGCAAATACAGCAAAATGATAAATTAGGAAACTTTGATTGAAAGCTATACAGTAGCTCCTTCTTGCAACTTTTCTGTGTATTTGAAATTATTTCAAAATGAAATTTACCCCAAGAAAAGAAACTCTCATAAGGAGAGCTCACCATTCTGTCCTTTCTCCCTCACTCTACTCTACTCTTCTGCAGGGTCCTTATCACCCCTGGTTATAGGATTTCTTTTATTTAACTGTCATAACCATCATGGGAAGTAGGTACTATTATTATTCCTTGCATTTATAATTCCTGCCTGGAACACGCTTCTCCTCCAGGTACCTGCGTGTTAATCCATCACATCTTTCTGCTCTTCAGAAAGATACCACTGATAATAGCAGCAGTGTTACTTTCTTCCTTACTAGATGGCAAACTCCATGAGGGCAGGAACTTTGTTCATTGCTGATTCCTCAGCATTTTCCATAGCACCTACCAAATCAATAGTAGGTACTCAACAAATATGTGTTGGATGAAGCACCTCCACTGCAGAAGATAGACTTGGGGAAAACTGTAGGTTGTAGAACCAGGCTTTGAATACAGCCAAAATGATTCTGGAACCACTAACTACTGTGCTCTGCTTTCCCAGGAAGCCTCTGGGCTTACCTTCATTCATAACAAGACAACGATAGCAGACGACTTTTGACATGGCCCCAGTAGCCTCCACCTCCTGGAAATTATGTGATTGGGTACTCCCCTCCCCCGAGGGTGGGCTATGCTAAGAGCCAAGTATATGATGCATGGCATTTTTGGTGGAAAGGTGACACCAGCTAGCCATTGAGATGATATGATTATGTTAAGATTTGCATTCATATGGATATTGGACTCCTGCTGTTCACCTAGGTCGGCTACGGGACTCCTGGAGAGTTCCCATTGGTGGGGAAGTACAGTAGGAGGGAGTTCCGGGGGAGGGGCGCTCTCTGCGGGTCCAGGAGGAGGCCGCGTGGGTGGATCGAAAATCTTACCCGGCGCGTACTGGACATTGGCGGCAGTTTCAAAAAAATAAAGTTTGTTCCTGCTTGAGTGGCTCGTGATTTTGTGCCCAGCCAGACTGCGGCAGGGCTAGACCTTGTAACTCACATCTAACAAATAGAATGTGGCAAAAGTGATGAACACCACTTCATGATTAGGATAGTTCTGAAATACCGTGACTTCCCCCTTCTAGAAGATGCTAGATGGCACTTTATCTTGCCTTCTTGTTTGATTGCTGCCAGGTTGTGAGTTGCTCTGTGGAGAGTCCCACATGTCAAGGAACCAAAGGAGGCTACCAGCCAGTGGCATGCAAGGAATCAAATCTTGCTAACAAACATACCAGTACTCACCTTGGAAGCCCATCTTTCCAAGTCAAGCTTTCTGATAAGACCATGGCCTTAGCAGACATTGGATTGCAGCCTGCAAGAGAGCCTAATGCAAGAGGACATGCCCAAGTTCCTGATCCATAGAAACTGTGAGATAATAAACATGGTTGATTTAAGCCTCTGCATCTTGAAATCATTTGCTATGCAACACTGGACACCTGATACTAAAACCCTCTGCACCTCTGCAGCCCCTGCACTTCCCTCCATTAGTAGAAACCCTTTATATATATATATATATTTATCTGTGGTTCTCACCCTCCCTATCACTCTGTGGGCATAGACTGTGATTTTCTTACCATTTTATCAGAGCACATTTGCAGTCTCATGCTTGAAATTCAATAAATGCTTGTTGAAACCAATTGAGGAGTCCCTCATTAAAAATAAATTTGCAATTGGATTTATACATTAACCTATGAATTTAAGGACCTGGTAAAGTTCTTGAATCTTCAGGGCTTAGAAGCAAAACATGAACTGTGGGCACTTCACCATGGCTCTGCTCAACGTGAAGCCCCATCTGGGTGGCCAGCTGGTCCCCTAGACAATATCTCTATCTCAGCATCTTCAACATCATAATTCTTGAAAATAGTGTTTTTAATGCCAAACCACATGAGAGGACAAAGTGACCTGCCCATCCGCCTTTTCTAATTAATATACTTTTAAACCTTTCAAGGAAAACCATTTCTCCTCCTTCCTTTACACCACACAAAGATTTAGCTGTAAAATTTCAGTTTAGAGTAATCACATCCTGAATCAATGGCTTCTTTTTTGGAGTTTTTTTTTTTTTAAATCCCTCTAACATGTTCATTTTAATTTAAAAAATGCTATTTTAAATGGTAGGGAGCCTTTTAATTCTCCACTCTGGGTTATAAAAAAATAATAGATAGGCAGAAATGTGTTATTAAAGCTATTTTTCTTGGCGTTCTGGTAATTTAATAAACTGCTGAAGCTAAGCCTTAAGACTTTATGATGCAGCAAGAAGAAGACTTGTCTGTTGATTAATAGTTTCTGATCGTCCCTCACCCAACAGCCCCCTCCATTTCCTAGGGTGACTCCTGAAGGACAACAGGCAATTTCTGAAGAAGGAAGATTTGGGGAAACGTTGTACAATAACATCACATCGGAGGGAGTTTTATCTCCTTCTCTAAGACCTGAGGTCTACAGAGCTGGCTGAGGTGAGTTCCAGATCATCACATGGAGTGGTCACTCCCACACTGGACCACTCCAGAGCACTTCACCAACCTTAAAAGGTCTCTGTGTCCAGGTCACTGAAGGCCTTCTTTCTCTGCTCAGGCTGCCATAATAAAATACTATGGACTTGATCTTAAACAACAGAACTTTATTCCTCACCGTTCTGAAGGCTGAGAAGACCAAAGTCAAGGTGCCAGCAAGTCGGTTTTCATCCCTAGCTGGTAGGTGACCACACCTCATCCCATACCCACGTGAGCTCTTTGGCAAAGAGGGCCAAGCCCTCCAGTGTCTATTCTTATAAAGACATCGATCCCAGAACAGGAGCCACACTTTTAAGACCTCATTCAACTTAAATACCTCCCACTGGTAATTAGGCTCCACCTCCAGATACCATCATACTTTACCCTGTTAATTTGGACAGAATACAAACATCCAATCCCTAACAGAGGTTGTTCCAGTGACTAGACCTGTTACTTGGCTCCAAATGATCCTGAAACTCTACAAACCATCTCTGCTTTGCCTGCTGGGTCTCCGTTAGTCTCCACCAGTAAGGGGCACTAGATGGGGAGACCCAGGGCAAGAGGATGAAGAGGAATTCTTTATGCCTGTTCTGCTCCTATTCAGGTCAATTTTTCCCCAGTTGTTACACTCATTTGGCCATTTTCCGAACACTTGCAACACCAGCCTCCCTGCCTCCTTTGAACACCATCACTCTGAAGCAGGCATCTCCGACTCACAGGGATGGGCCCCTACCCCATGGAGCCCTCTGAGTCAAGACACTAAGACCCACCCCCCAAACTGCCCTTTCCAGGATCCGGGTGTCTCATTTCCAGCTCTAATGGCTCCTCCTCCAGCCCTCTAGGTTTGCATAGTTCTACCCCTTTCCCTTTGATAGCTGCTTTCAGCCATTGTTCCTTCTGAGTCACCTTTGGGATCTTATTTCTAACTTTTCAGTTTTTCAATACTGACTTCACGATTATTTATATTATCTTCTGTTAAAATAGCTGAAGTCACTTCTGTCCCCTGCCTGGGCTCTGACTGATTGTGGGAATCTGGCTGCATTCATTTGAAAGGAAGCCATAATCCTAGGAAATAAAGATAGGCCACCCTCACATTCTCTAAGGCTGCTTTTCTTTTGGTAAAGCGAAGCAAACAGTAAATACATTTCATTTATGAGACTGACCCCACAAAGCCATTTTTTCTCCTTCTCATTTTGGTAATGTCTGGGCAGTAGAGTTGTAGCAAATAAAGTATTCCTTGTTGAAAAGTCTTCTTTCAGCAAGTTAGCTCTGGAAGAGCAGAATATATGTTTGTCCACTGTGCAACTGAGCACCTAGCACAATGTTGGGTATAAGGGAGGTATTCAATAAATATCTACTAAGTAATTGAATGAGTATATGGAAAGATGGAACAATGGAGAATGGATGGATGGATGAATGGATGGATAGATGGAAAGATGTATGTATGTATGTGTGTATATATATATATATATATATATATATATATATATATATATATGGATATAACCTGATCTTAAGAACATCAGATAGTGGAAAGAAGAAACCTTTCTTGAAAATTTACATTACTTCATTTTAAATACATCAATTAGGATTGGGATTGGTGATGTGTGAAACAAACCCCAAATAACAGTGGTTTTAAAAGAGTTCACTGGCTTTTCTGTAAACAAAGCCCAGGGATGAGCACCCAGGGGTTGTCTGGCAACTCCAGAAATTATAAAGGTTCTAAGAGGGTCAGCTACTTCCACCTCATTGCTCTGCCCATCTCCTAATGTATCTTCTACCTCCACAACTCGCACGCGCACTCTTTCTATATCCTATTTGGCTAAAATTAAGTCCTGTATTCTGGGTAGTCATGTGTCAGTTTGAAAACAGGATTCTATTACTAAGGAGAAATTGCAAAATGCATAGTTGGTACCAACCGGCAAACCCTATCATTCTGAGGCACAAAAAATACAACAGAGTTTGCCCTCCCAAAGAGGGGAGTCTTGAGAGGAGAATTTGAAGTTCTGGAGGAAGAGTTCAAAGGTTGAACTGGCTTCCTTCCTCTGGGAAGTGTTCCCTCTAGTCTTCAGCCCTGCCCTCCACTCTTAGGTCTTAAAAGTGGGGAATGATTTACAAGTATTAGTTGTCTGAAAACTTAATAGCCATTAACCAGATGATGTAGGTTCCAACAAAGATCTGTGCTATGTTACCGGAAAGAGGGAGGCAGGAGGAAAAGCCAGTGAGAATATTGAGTTTGAGTCACCAGGTGATCTTAAATAGGATAACTTAATCACTCTGAACCTTAGTTTCTGCATACGCAATGTATATTTCACAGTTTATTACAAACATTAGATAATAAAGGTGATGTATGCAGTACTGGGCCTGCACCACTGTAAGTGCTCCATGATTAGTAGCTGTTCCTATTTAATGAAGAGTTTCTGAGAGTCACAAAAACACACTATTTCTCAGCTTTCTTGCTTGAACCACATAGGGCTAGCATTCGTTTTAAGATTTGCAAAGGAATTGTGTTAAGGAAGGAGACTGGCATTATGACTTGAAAACAGACCACAGGAGAGAGAATTAGATGCAGGGATCAGGAATGTTAAAAGAGTAGATGTCACTTGTCTGACTCTCTGAACAGGGTTGTTGGCCCTCATAGGTGTTCTCAGAGCTCCCAGGTATGTTCCCTTGAAAACCTCATCACCTTGCACAGTAACTATAATTTAATGGCCATACTTAGGATGTCATGGGGACACTGTATCTGTCTTGCCCAGATGTGTCCCAGAAAATAAGTGTTCAGGAATATATGCTGAATGGATGAGATAGGGGACAGGGATGGGTTGGTAGGAACACAGAGGGGCTTGGAGTTTGCAACCTCACCCAAATCTCATGATACTGAATCAGGAAAAGTGCGTCAGGGTGCCTCTTCCCACTACATCCCAGCTCTTTCTGAGATTCCTTGAGAGGTGAACAGAGTTGGAGAGTACAGTGTGTTGGAAAGGTGTTGGGCATTGACACCAGGCCCCCCTCTTAATGATTCCCTTCTAGAATTTTTTAAAGAAAAGAAAAATACCATAGCAGTTTTAGAGAATCCAGTTCTCAGCCAGTCTGGGAAAAGGGCTGGGCCCTGGGCTCTGGCTGTGTCAGGGAAGCTCAATACAATTCAACAAGCATTTTTGACACCCACCATGTGCCAAGCATGATGCTAGATATGTTCCACAGGCAATTTTTCTTTTTAAAATAAATGCTTATTTTTATTAAAGTAATACAGGCACATGGTTTAAAAGCCAAATAGTGGTAGAAGACCCACAAAGGAGGCAGCAAGCCCTGGACCATCATCCCCCCACAAACCCATCCTGCTTCTCATAGGCAAACCCTTCAGCCCTCTTAGCTCTCTATTCTGGGGTTCACCTCCAGATTTCTAGATGATTATGCAAATTCCATTGTCTCTTGAATCATTCATTTCAGATTATTGCCTCCTGGCCTCCGGTGATAAATGAGGACTTCAGCTCCATTCTCACCCCTCTTTCCACCTCCCTCTTCCCACCACGGTTATATCACCAATCTTGTTTAAGTCCACATTTGAGCTTTTCGTTATTATGGCTTGTAAATATTGTTCACCGCCGAGTTAATAACAATTGTTTCGTTTTTTATTTGAATGTATAGCTAAATCTTTCCACTCCCACCAACCGCTAAATGGACTCTCAATACAATTTTCCAGAGTCAACTCTGAAAAATCTACCATTTTCCTTTTCTCCAGCCCCAAACCAACATGCCTCTTTTCTAGAAGTGGTTAACTCCCTATTTCAATAAGTACTGAGGGTGGTGCTTGTCCCAAGGAGCTCTGTTTCATGCCCCTTAAGCTAAGACCTTCCTTTTTCCTCCTTCTTACCCAGGAGTCTCCTGGTCTTCTCTCTTGCTTTGGATACCTCTTTACTGGATTCCATGTCTTTTTTCTTGGTTTACCCCCTAGTCTTCGTAGAGCACACACTTCCTTAGCTTTCTGACAAAGGCACAAGAAGATACTTGTGTTTTGAGACTTTACATATCTGAAAACATTTTCATTTTGCCTTTATCATTAAGAGTTTGGGTTTAGTGGCTGTATAATCAATGTAATCCTGCAGTCTGTACACGTGGGAATAATAAGAATTCATACCCCATTTGAAACAAATGTATGATATATGATATGTCAAGATCAATGTAATGTTTTGAGCAACTAATAAATTTCTGATGTTTAAAAAATTAAAATTAAAATTAGAAAAAGAAGCTCTTCACTTTTCTTACAAGTCTCAATGCTGGTTTCCTGATTTAACACTCTAGATCCTCTAACAATTTAAAAAAAAAAAACACCATCCTCAGGTCTTAAACTTGAAGAAATATCTTGTGGTTATTATTCACTAGAAAAAAAAGTTTGGGTTTAGAATTCTAGGTTGATGCCAAGCGTAGTGGCACCCTCCTGTAATTCCAGTGACTCTGGAGGTTGAGGATTGCAAGTTGTGGCCACCCTTAACAACTTAGTGAGCCCCTGTCTGAAAATAAAAAGGGCTGGAAATGAGGCTCAGTGGTAGAGCACTCTCAGGTTCAATTCCCAGTATTAAAAAAAATTGAAATCATTTCCACTCAAATTTTTAAAGTTCTGACATGTTCATCCCAGGATCTTCTAGGTTCCAAAGTTACTGTTGATAGATCTGATACCATTCTAACTCTTGGGCATTTGCATGTTCAAGGTCTTTACGAAAACTGTAGAATCATGTCTTTGTCTCTGATATTCTGGAAGTTCTTATGGTCTTCATTAATTTTGTTGAGCACTAGATTGGACCATTCAACTTGGGAACTTTCCTAGAAATTTTAATCAATATCCCCTTCTCTGTTTGCACTCTGCAGCCTAGAACTCCTATTAGATGTTGGATCTTCTTGACTTATTCTCCCTTTTTGGGGGTATCTTTTAGCTCCTATGATGCATGCTGTGTCATTTTTTGTTCTTTTTCACAAGTTTCTCCAATGTCAACTTTCAGCCCATTCCTGAAAAAATTAAATCAAATTTTGATTTCCAAAAACTCTTCCAAAGAAAACTCCTTATTTTTAAACAATACACATATAGAACATTGTACTTCTATTTTAAACACTCTGTCTTCTATTATGCTTTCCTTAGTTCCTTTTGAGTTTTGCTTTGATCTTTCTTTCTTTCTTGTTGGAAACTGACCATTCTTGTTAAGCATCAGATCCTGTGAAAGGGTGTTAGTTGTAGGTTAACTTCTGTTGGTCCCTTCAAGATCACTGGGGCAACTCCAGAGGACTCTCCAAACTCCTGCTCTTGATTAGAACATAGATGTTGCCATTGGAGTGTTTATACGCATGTTTCACTTAAACCCCATTTTTCACCTGGGCACTAATCTCCACAATCTTTATGCATAGTCTAAAAGTTTCTCTAGAAAAACTTCCTTCTGCTCTCTATGGAGCTTTCTGTGGCCCTTGACTTTATGGGGTCAGGAGCTACTTATTACTTCAACCCTTTGCTTTCATTGTCTCCAGCCCTACCTCCCAAGTCCAGCACCTGGCACCTCCAGATCCTGAGACCTTCAGAGATCTGCAGGGAACCTTGGCTTGCTTCTTGTTGATATTTCCTTTGGCAGACATTTTCACTTTCACTTGACCTTCCTCTGTTCTGCTCAGGCACTTACCATCCCTCCATCCCATTTCTGCCTTTGTATATGGGAAGGATTGCTGACTTCTTCCAGGTTGAGAATGGAGTTTATACAGGTTGTCTTGTTCTCCTTCTTATTTGGGAGTGAGTTTCAAGAGAAGAAGGACAGAGCCATCTTTCCTTTCTTAAACACAAATCTGAATGAAGTAGACATCCAGTCGACACAGAGTCTGCAGTATCTTTTCATCCTTGCAACTCTTGCATTGCCATGAACAGAACTGAGGTTCAGAGGGGTTAAGTTCTCTCCAAGGTCAAAATTGGAAAGTGAAACCAGATCTTGCCAAGGGCAAACCTGTGTTCTCACACTCTCCTGCCTCCTGACATGCTGAGATCAAGGGAGGGTGGCAAACTAGAGCCAGCCTGGATCAATACCTGGATATAGAATTTGAGGACACCCTAAGGGGCAGACTGTTAATCAAGGATATCAGAAATTCTAGAAGTAGTGGCTGGAGGGCTCATGGAGAATCCCAAACCTAGACCATAGAGAAAGGGAGAAGAATGTAGTCCTAGGGGACTTGGGAGAGAAATTGGTTTCCAGGGATCCAGAAAGAAAGGCCAGTGAAGACAATGGCACCACACCATGTGGTCAAGAGAAACACTGTGTGGACACTGGCTGAGCTCATCCCAAGATACTGGTGTCTTCAGTTCCCCAGGCTCTCGCTGGCATTAGGACAAGAGCTCAGAACTGGCTCTCATTGTGGGGCTCACTATCAGGGTTGTGCATCCTTACATCAACCCCTGATTCATTTCCTCTTGTTAGAGTTTGTGGAAGCACAACACATAGGCTTTATTTCAAGTCTGGTGAGTGACGGCTGCCTGGAGCACCATGAGGAGAACGGATCTGTGGCTCTGTCCAGGCTCAGGGGAACAGAATGCCATCATTGATTAGCGATGCCTGCCACTGGTGTAGACTCAGAGTTAAAGAACACGTGCCATCACCGATTCATTTTCTCTCCTCTTCCTGGATTGGTGCCCTCCACCAACATGATCAGGAGGCCCTCAATATCATTTCTGAAGTCACGGATAAGAGCTGTTATCCAAGGAGAGTGCTGTTAGGTATGGTGTGAGATTAACCTGGAGGTTGGCACTGAAGTCCAATCACTGGATACAGATGGCATTTAGGATTTATTTCGACATTATTTTCCAGGACACATTTTCCCATCTTGTGTCCAAGAGAGACCATGAAGAAAGGGAGAGGCATTAGTTCTAAGGGAACTTGGAAGAGAAATTGGACATATTCCTTTTATGATGTCTATTCTTAAGATGCATAAACTGGGTTGTTGGGAAATGAGTGGGTCCCAGAGGAAAAGAGAGAAGCCCTCAAACTTGCCATCCCTGGAGAGCAGCACTGGGAAGACTCCAGCCCCTGGTCTCTTTTCAGATCCTGAAGAAATGTTGAGTCTTATGGGGAAAATGAGGGGTGAAGATTATGCAAATTGTAACAAAAATAAAGAGACACATGCCAATTCATGCAGCTCATAGTTTTATCATAAAATACAAACTTTCTAAAATTAAGTATCTTACTTCTATTTTTTACCAACAACAACAAAAACAAACAAAAAAAATCACTCATGTTACCTAAATACGGGTGCATGTGTGGTTGAACAGGTATGAACAAGAGGGTGTGTGCTATGTGTGAGTGCCGGTCAGCAGATGCATCTGGTCTTGCTGTTTTCTCCTGTGACCTGGTCGGAACCTTGGCTTTCAAAACTTCATACCAAGCAGTTGCAGAATCCAGAATTCCAGAGCCCTTAGCCCTGATCCAAGGGCTAAGCAGGGAAGAAGGAAAAGAGAAGGAGGTCTAAAAATTTATGCCATTTCCACTGGAGGAAAAATAGGGGCTGTTCATCAGGGGCCCACCAGACGTCGAGCCAAACCTGAAAGAGAGGAAGGATGGATTCCATGATGAGATTCCTGATGTTATTGGAGAGATTAGAAAAAAGAACAGAACATATTAATTTTTTGGCTGTCAAAGACTGTGAAGACCGTGACAGACTTGCAGGCTGAAAGCTTTAGCATAATAATAATAAAAAAAAAGTGTTGACTCTGGGGAAATAAAATATTAAAATGACATAATTAGAGGACAATAAAGAGCTTCTCCTGCCACTAACTTGGACCAGGAAGACCCTGGGAGCCTCTGAGGATTACTTCTATGGAGCCTACACTCGTCCCATGCCAGGACCACAGAGCTGGGAATCCCTCTCTGAGCACCTTACCTGTATGTCTGTGACCACTCCACTGCCTTACGGGGCTAGCTGTGCTTTCAGGAAAATCAGAAAAGACAGGGCAGGTTCCTAGCATTAGATCTCAGAGTCCAGACAATCCCAGCACAACATCCCTGCTCACTTCGCTGAGTTAGGCTGCTCCATTTCAAGACCAGTCTGAGAAGCAAGCCTTGCCAGGTGCCTGGGTATTTACTAAACGCTCAAGGAAGAGCACAGAAGCTGTGAGCCTCACCTGGTAAGAGCAGCGACGCACACGCCTCTGCTTTCTCTCCAGACACACTCCTATTCGTACTTCAAAATAGGGCTCTAAAGCCCCCTCCTCTGGGAAGCTTGCTGGCCTCTCCAGATGGGAATGATGTACTCATCTTCTGGGATCTGATTGCAATTTCTTTACCCATCTGCTAGGATACTTTGAATGATGGGAATAATGGGAACAGAGCTCACTGCAAATTGCAGCAGAGCAAATGGCTAGATTTAATCTAATCCAGGGATTCTCAACCACTTTCCAGTTGGGCAGATGCATATTTCAGATGAGATTCACGTTCAAGGCACCCCTCCCATGAATTGATGTAACAATCAAAGGGGAGGTGGGGAGGGGAGGGAAGAAGCGATGGAGACAGACCACTGCATTAATTTATAATGCCTCTGCGGGTAAGGGCATCTGTTGCTCACTGTGAGCATCCATGGGCCAGTCCGGCTTTGTTTCATACCCTTCTCACTCAAACAAGTTCCACGAAGAGGAATCTGGGCTGTTCACCTTGTATCCAGCACCCGGCACAAGGTAGGTGCCTAATGCATAATTAATACCAGTGGTAAATCATACCTCTTTTCCTCTCTTTCAAAAATCATACTGGAGCATAATTAATTAAAAATGATGTTATTTTAAGAATACCTTGGATTCCACTCTGATTGACACAATGAAGGTTGTAACCCATGACGATGATCCGTAACCACGGTTCCTGACACATGTGGTCTCTGACTGCCACACCCCATGCATCTCACTTCTCCAGGTTCAGAACTTACAATCAGACAAACTGCCAAGGGCTTGGGCTGGACAGGATGGATGCATGCTAGAGGGTCAGGAGGAGGAGCAATGGTGTGGACTAGAACTATCAAGGAATGCTTCCTGGAGGAGGAGGAGGAGGAGGAGGAGGAGGAGCAACAGCTGGCCTGGCTTCTCCAGTGTGGTTGATCCTGTGCCCTGGTTTGCCTGGGACAGCCTCTGCAATGTTGTTCACAGTGTAATAATTACTAATGCCCCTTTAACTCTCAAGTTCATTACTGCTTGGAAAACCAATTATGCAGCCGTCCTGCCTTGATAAAAGTATGCAAACTCCCCCTCCTTCCCTGACAACAGGGAGGCCCCTTGCTCCTTCCTCTCCCACTTCCTACGCTTTAGTCTCTTGCTTCCTGCCTTCCCTGTCCCCCAGACCCAGCTCTCCAGTTAGGCCCTCACATCCTCTCTGCCTGGTGCAGCCTCACCTGGCTCTCCATTCACTCGGCACTGCTTGCTCAGAAGCCCCCAACGCCTCCTCGTGCTCTGCACTCAAGAAGCCTGGGTTCCCTGGGATAGTGCCCCGTTTGGCTTTCCACCACCGAGATCCCACACTCTCCTCCAGGAAATGCTTCCTGCTTTCCGGGACTCTTCCTAAGCCTCCTACTCTTTCTCCCACCTCACTAGAGGATCCTTCTTAAATCCTCTGCTGGTTCTTCCAAGCTCCAGCCTTTCCTCCACCTGCTGGGGGCTCAGTCCTTGGGCCTGAAGAGCTTCTCTACACACATACATTCCCTGGCCATCTCATCCCACCCCCTTTCATTCCATTCCATCCCATTCTTGAAATATCATCAATATGCTAATGACTCCCACATTTATTCCCAGCCCCAATCTGTCCGCTGAGCTCTAGACTCCTATATCCACCTGTTCATCAATTATCTAACAAGCATCTCCAAGTTCACATGTCCAATACCAAGCTCTGCAGTACTGGGATTGGACCTAGAGTCTCACTCATGCCAGGCAAGTGCCCTACCAATGAGCTCCATTCCTAGTACCCCACCACCTACCACCTCACGCTTTTCTTTATCTCTCTCTTTTTAAAAATTTCGAGACAGGATCTTGCTAAGCTGACCCAGTCTGGCCTCAGACTTGAGATCCTCCTGCCTCAGCCTCCCCAGTAGCTGGGATCACCGGTGTGTGTCACAGCACCCCGTTAAAGACCAAACAGATCCTTGCTTTAGTCATGTTCGCCTCAGCATCTTGCGGTGGCCACTCATCCATGCACACAAGTCCACAACCTGGAGATCATGCCGGATTCTTCCCTTTCCATAGTCCACATCCTACCATCAAATCCCATCAACTTTGCCAAGAAGATGAACATCCCAGATCTTTTCAATTGTCCTCTTTCCTGTGGTCACCGCACAGCAGAAAAAGGCTCCTAACCCCTGCACCACTTCTCACCCTCAGAGTCTGTACGTTGGCTAATGTGTTCTGTTGTACACAGAAATTTAGGACATGTCCTCACCCATTTAAAAGTCTTCCTGGCTTCCCACTGTTCTTGGAACGGCCCATGCCCACCACATCCTGTCTGTCTGGCCCTGGCCTGCAGATTCCATTTCTAACCCCCCACCCCACCCACCCCACCCCACCCCACCCCGCTTCCAGCTCTCACTGGGACCCAGCCACACGTTCCATCTGGGAGCCTTTACACTCTATTCTTTCTGCTCCCCATATATATGCATGGCTCATTCTCTCATTTAGATCTCAGCTCAAGAGACCTCCCTTGATTCTCGGTCCCCTCCTCCCCGGCACCTGACTTCACAGGTGTGTTTATCTCCTTGTTGTCTCTCTCCTCCCCTAGAATGTGAGCTCCTTGAGAGAAGAACACATTGCGTCTTGTTCACTGTGGTGCCAATTCACTTGAAGGTGCACACATCTTCCATGGATCCTCAGGCCAAGCAGCCAAAAGCCTTTAATAATCCAACCCCAATCTCCCTTTTCTAATCCTGTTTTCCACCTTTTTCAGGAACAAATCTAATACTTCCACCACCAGCAGCCTTTATCCTCAGGCCTTGGGCTTGCCCTGTTCCTTCCTGCCTGGGGGGTCTCTCTCTTCCAGCCTGGAATGCACCCGAACCTCCCATCCTGGAGGGCTCCTGCCTCTGGCCTCAGGCCACCTTGATGGTCTTCCCAAGTTGCCTGGGCACTGACATCCTTGGGCTCAGGTCTCATCTGTTCTCAACTCTCTTTCCTATTCCTGTCTTTCCTATTCGTGTGCAGGTCCCCTGCAGGCTAAATTCAAATTAACTCCAGGAATTAACACAGCGCATGGGAGGTGTGTTGGGTGCAACCCACCAGGAGGTGCTCTACAAAAAGAAGGAAGGGAAGTGGGGAGGGAGGGAGGGAGGAAGAGAGAAAGAAAGAGATAAAAGGGGCTGTGGATATCACGTTCAAACCACACTATCGACCACCTTCTTGAACATTTCCCATGCACCCTAGGAAATTAAATGATCTGAGAATTCCAACAGTTAAGAAATCTGTTTATCTTTGTTTCTCACAGCTTTCCCCAAACAGATCTGACTGCAGAAACCTCTTGCTAACATTTATCCCTTTTAACGAGACATTCAGGGGACATGCAGATTGAAAGAAGGGGGTTGGGGAATGTGGGAGGGACACTACAGGGAAGGGTCTGTGAGGATGGGAATCAATGTCAGGTCACAGAGTCGGATTCTAATCCTATTAAGTGAATTTCTCAAACTGGGGCACAGATGCCCCATCGTGTGCCTGGGAGACCCCGGGGATGACACGGCGCGGCCTGTCTCTTGGAACGTCAATATCAGTTGAAGATTTGGTGGGTGCGACGAGTGGCTAGTCATTATTATATTAAAACAAACACAAATGTGTTACTCAACTGCATGTTAAATTTGAATGGAATTGTCAGCTCAAACATGGAGTTAGTGTTGGCTGTTTTCTGCTAAGCCCTCAGATTATCCCAGGAAATGAGAGTCTCTCTGCTGTTGAGGGCTGTGGTGGAAAAGCGTGAGCAGCTCTGATAAGCAGGTGAAGGCCCTTCAGCAGGGCCGCCCGGAAGTCAATGGGATGTTGTGGGGGGGATTAGGCTGGTGGGGGCTTTAGGGTGTAGCCGTGGAGGGACAGCCAGAGAATCACCTGGGCACGTCCCGTTTTAAAACTCAGCAAGTGGGTAGGGAATGTGGTCAAGCTCTCCACCTGCCTTCTGTGGGGCAGGGTGCCCATTGGCTTCTACCTGGACAATTGCCACTGGACTGTAGGGCCACGCTCCCAAACAGAGGGGCCTCCCAGGATCTAGACTCTGCTCACCTCCCCACACCAGGTCCTCGCATACCAAGAAAGGCTCTGTGGAGCCCACCCCACTCGCCCCCATCCCAGCAGCTCCCTGGATACAAGTCCGACCCCCAGTGTGGGCTGAGGACTCACCCATATCCTTGGGGGAAGAGGTACTGCGGCCCATCTCCTGCCATGGGGGAAGGGTCTCGGGGGTTGGTGGACAGCTTTTGAGGCGTCCTCTGCGGGTATGGATAGTTGGGCTGGACGAAGGGGATGTAGCTTAACAGGGGGGTGTAGGACGAGCGGAAGATCTGCTGTCCCATCTGCTGTCCCATCTGTGGGGGGTTGTATGGTGTCACCTGCAGGTCAGAGAGGAGAGAGGGGCAGGGTCACCATTTCTCAGCCCTAACCCAAACTCCAGCGGACACCACTCCATGCCCCAGTTAAGTCCCTGCAGGGTCCACAAAAGACAGTATGGTGGGGTGGGACAAGCCCCGAGCTCGACTTCTGCAGTCAGCTTGGCAAGTTACCTATCGTATCTGAGTCTTGGGTCCCGCATCTGTCAGATGGGCAGACACTCTCTACCTTGTGTGGAAATGGAGTCAGTTGATATAAGTAGAGACGGGCACAAAATAAATAGCCATAAAATTGTATTTCCATTCTTTTCCCTGCCTTCCTACCTCAATAACCATTCCCAAAGGTTCCTGTTCATTATTTAAGTTTTTATTCAAATCTTGGAATGTACACAATGCTGGCTTCTATCTTAGGATCTCAATAGACACCAAGTCCAAGACAGCCCACCCACTGGACACACTGGTGATGGCAGGCATGTTCCCTATCTGTGCTGCCCACTGTGGCAATCACCAGCCACACACGGTTACTGAGCACTTGAAATCTGCCTGGTGTGAACAAGGAGGTGAATTTTGAATTTTTTTATTTTAATTCATTTAAGTAAGATTTTTTATTTAAATGTATTTAAACTTAAATAGCTACACAAAGCTAGTTAGTGGCTACCATATTGGTCCGTGTGAGTAGAGGAGATAAGGCAAAAAAATGGGCAATGGGTTCAGGTCAAATCCAAGGGAAAGGCAGGAACCCAGTGGGGTTTCTGAGACTACGTGGAACAAGCTCCCACCATCAACCAGGGCTCCAGCTTTCCTGCTCCCAATAAGGGATCATCCGTCTTACTTGCCGATATTGCTATGACTCCAAGACAGTGCCTGCCACTGTCCCATTTGGGGTGGGTTAGACGGTGGCTTCTCAGTAAGTACATGCTAAATGAGCCAGGTGCAATGGCTCACGCCTGTAATCCCAGCTCCTCAGGAGACTGAGGCAGGAGAATCTCAAGTTGGAGGCCAGCTCGGGCAACTTAGTAAGACCCCGACTCAAAATAAAAAATAAAAAGAGCTGGGATATAGCTCAGCAGCCGAGACCCTGGGCTCAGTCGATGTATCCTCCCCACAACAAAAATGTTAAATGAATGCAACAAACAGGGGACTGGGGAGGTGCAAAGGGGGACCACTAAGCATCTGCTCACCTGAAGTGGTGGGAACCCACCACATCCTGAGCACTCTGTTCTCTACTCACAGCTTCAAATGGAAGAGAACCTTCTCTCATCTGAAGCTGAGTGATTATCTTGATCCCCTGTGTGCTAAGGGGACTTTCAGCCAAGACTGGGGAAGCTTCTTGATTTCCACTTCAACAGGAAGGCTTGAGTCCCAGTGCCCCGGGACAGCCCTCTCTTGCCCTGCATGCCTTTGTCTGATAAACACCCACTAGGCTAACGCTCACGGAGTTCCTAGGATGGGTGGGCCCTGCATACAGCCCTGGGAGGCAGCCATGATCATTCCCATTTTAGAGATGAGGAAACTGATGAAGTTCAGAGAAGTGAAGTGACTTGCTCAGTGAACATCTCCAGTTCTGAGCTGGGGTCAGAACCCCAGCAGGGAGAGCCCAGAGCCTGTGCCCTCCTCCAGCATTGTTCTCTATGTTCTCTCCAGAGGCAGAGCTCCTGCCCTGGTCCTTGCCATCATCCTCAGAGAAGAGATTCAGGGTCTGGGTACAGACACAGGCACCAGAACCCCAAAGGACCAGCATGCCAGGAGCTTCCAGAAAGGGCTCGGGAGAGCACCTCCCAGGCAGACCCTGTGGGGCACACGGAAGGAGATACCTCTGGTCTTCATGGCAGGGGGAAAGCCCTGAGCCTGGAAGAGATGGAGGGATGAAGCTGGTCCCAGGGCACACGCATGCTGTGTGCAGAAATGTACCCAGGATTCCACAGAACCAATCAAAGCCATCAAACAGGCTTTGTATGTTTCTCTGGAACCATCTCTAAATATACCCCTCACTGACAAAAGTAACAGATCAGTGTGCCCTGAATGCCACGTTTGTATAAAAATGTTTATATAAATAGATGCCACTGGAAAGACACATAAGCAAGGATTGCCTCTAGGTGTTTAAATTCTTTTTTACCATGTTTTATATTACTTTTCTCAAATATACACAGGCATATACACACAATTGTCGACAAGGACTGGAACCAGGTGGGAGATGTCACTGTTGCTAGGGTGGAGGTGATGGACCAGGAATTCCCGAAGGGGTTCTCTCTCATCCCCGCTTCATCTCAGGATGCAAAGAGCTCCTACTGCTGACCAAGCAGTCCTGACCCAAGGAATAAAGTGCCCTACACCCATGAATACTTCTCTACCTTCCGGAACATTCTAGCATATTCCAGGTCAGAGGTGCAGTTTGCAGAGAAAGTAGAGGGATCTGTGAAGAGGAAGGAGAGGCAGAAGAATCTGGAGTTGGGTGTGGGGTGCCCATCTGAGTGTGAGGTGCCAGGCCCTGTGGCAGGCTGGACTCTGGTGCCCTCTACACCCTCATCCTCAGCACCTTTCCTCACACTCCCATCCCTGCCCCAAGACCATCTGTGTGTGCACCTGCATGCACGTTCACTCAGGCAGCCTGGGGGCGTATGTACGCCTGTATCTGTAAGTATACATGCTCTGCGTGTGTGTTTGCATTGCTGTCTCTGTCTCTGTGTATCTGTATACAAGAGGCGCTAAGGCAGGTGACTGGGCGCCTGGGACTGCAGAGGTCAAGCCCTAATTCTGCCACTCTGTGATTGTCCGACAGGTATTCATCCCAACCTACCTGTGGAAGTAACCTTGCCAGCTTTAGCCAATAAGACTGCAGGACACCCAGTGAAATTTGAATTTCAGGTAAACAATGAATAAGTTTTTAGCATAAGTATAGGACATGCCTAAAACGTTTTCATTGCTTATCTGAAATTCGAATTTCACTGGGTGTCCTGTATCTTAACGGTCAAGCCTACACGGCGGGGATGGGACTCCCTGCACCACTGATGCAGGGCAGACTGTGATTGGCTTTGGTCAGTGGAAGGTGGGTGGCAGTCACCACGCACCAGCTCTGCACCTCCTGTGCTCCTGCCACCTAACACAGGACGAGCAACAACTCCTGCAGCTTCAGCCCAGACCCAAAGGACGAATCCAAGGAACAGGAAGGAACCTGATCCACAGCCCAGTTCAGCCAATCTGTCAACTTGGAATGAGAAATCAACATTCAGAACTGATGTCTGTAACTGCAGTGACTCTGGAGGCTGAGGCAGGAAGGTCGCAAGTTCAAGACCAGCTTGAGCACCTTAGCATGGCCCTAAGCAACTTAGTGAGAAGCTGTCTCAAAATTAAAAAAAAAAAAAAAAAAAGAGGGCTGGGATGTAGCTTAGTGGTTAAGTGCCCCTGGGCTCATCCATACTCATACTCACCTGTCGGGAGTAACACCCCAGCTGGGGGTGCACAGGCTGCTGATAGGGTGTCCTGGCTGAGCGCTGGGGGTGCAGGCCCTGGGGAGACAGGAAGAGAGGGGCTTGGTGTTTCTGGGCAAGGGCTGCAGCCATGCCTGGCCCCCACACCTGCATCTGCAGACAGAAGTGAGCTTGTCCCATCACACTGCACCTGTCGCTGCCTGAGGCCACCTAGGTTTAGGCCAAGATGAGCCCAACTCATGCTGCCGGGAAGCCCCACTTAGGCAGTCTTCATAATGTTTAAACTGCCTCCTAAATCCCAGATCTGCCCTGCAGTGGCTCTGTGACTGGGAGCAAGCTGCTTGGCCTCTCTGAGCCTTTTTCCTTGTCTACAGAATTATGTGTGTTCAGGCCTGCAAAGCCCATGAAGAAAGCCACGTTCTCTGTTGCTGTCTGCACACCTTTGCTAAGTGCTTTCCCCAGGCCCCATTCCTGCCCTAACACACGAGATATCCAGGTACATCCATGTAAGTGTGAGTGTGTGTGTGTGTGGGGGGGGGGGGGGGTGTTAGTGTGGGGATAAATGAATTAATGCATCTAAAGAGCCGAGAACAGTGCCCAGCACAGAGTAAGGACTTGGTAAATGTTAGGTCTGTCTATCATCTCCCGCTGACCCCTCCCTTGAAAAGGCTTTCTGGCAGCTTATGAAAATTTTATTCACAATTCTGTCAGGGTGTGGGTGCTTTGGGGTGTACATTTGTCCCCACCCAGACACAAGATACACACACACACACATTGCATGCAGCCCATGAGCCCTCCAGTCTCAGGTTCTGTCTGCCCACCTTACCTGCCCCCTCCCCCACACAAGGCTCAAAGCCCAAAGCACCTCCCAGCCAGGACCTCCCCCCCTAGCCTCTGCACTCTGAGGTGCTGCCTCCATTCTGGGCTCAGTTTGTGCCAGTTACCAAAGGGGTGGGGCAGAACTCTGCCCTTGACTCTCCCAAGCTCCTCATGAAAAGCTGCGGAACCCCTGACCTGGAGTGGTGGGGGGAGTCCCTCAGCTCCCGCTGCCCCACCTTCTAGGTCCCCAAGAGAACACGTGCTCTCAGAGCCTCACCCCACTCTCTGTTCCCCCAGAACAAGACACATTCCTGCGGTGATCTCTTCCACATCCACCAGCCAGCCCTTCACCACAAACCAGCTCCCACCCTCTCCCCTGTACTCCAAGCCCTGAAGCTAGCAGCCTTACCTTCATGACCCAATGGGGTCCCCGTGACACCCACCTTGTCCTGAGCCTGGACAAAGAAGTCACACAGAGCGAGTGGCCTCGCCCATTCTCAGCTCTCAGTCTGCTGCTGCAAGGCCACTGAGCAGGTGGCTGAGTGTCCCTCCCCTGTCTCACCCCTCCCCCATGGACCCCTTTAGCACTTAACCCTGCCTTCCACCTTGCCCAGCAGAGGACAGGTGGCCACCTCCACCCCACCCACCTCGGCCCCAGGACCTGCGGAGGAGAGCAGCTGCCCACCCGATCCTTGACTTCAGGACACAAGGGCCACAGTCAACAGGATAAGCAACACCATCTGACTTCAAGGACACTTGCGGTTGTTAGAATAGCACGTCTACAATTGCAATTTTGTAAACTCGGGCTAGGGTAAACTCTTGTTTGCTTGAGGCTGTGTCCTTCGGCTACCCAGCCTCCCTCTTCATTATCGGGAGCAGAGTTCTTTTATGCTAAGAACCCGGGGGAGCCGCTGGGCCTCCTCTATGCACGAGACTTCCTCCTCCTCACCTCTGGTCCCTCTACCAAGGAGCTCTGAGTAAATTGGATTTATTCCTAATGCCGCGTGGGGAAGAAGCCAGAAGAGAGTAGACCCCATTTGTCATCTTCTGCCACTTCAAGGATTGTGGAGACCCCCGACCCCATTTTCTTGGAAGATCAGGGCTAAGTAATGACAACATCAAAATCCACTCCATCTCACACTTCAGCTTTTACGGCCTGTTCCCATCCCTGGGCTCAATCCTTACCCCAGATCAATCTGTGCTGCTTCTGCTGCTGTTGCTATGATTACGATGAACCCATCTCACAAAGGAAGAACCTGGGACTCAGAGCAGCTAATTAACCTGCCCACGGCCACACAGTTTGGAAGCAGCAGGATCGTTCTATCCAAATCTACCGATTTTGAAATCTGCCTTCCATCATCTCAGACCCCTTGATCAGCTGTTTTGAAGCTACACAGCATTATGAGATCTTGAGAAGCTGCCAGAAGGTAAATTATGCTGTCTGTTGTTACTTCCTGGGAGGGTCAACTCTTTGCATGGCCCCCTTCATCTGTGCCCATTCAGTGTGTGAACTGCCTCACGGAACCCAGCGGGTCCTCCGAGCCAGAGGACCCCTTCCACTGCTCCTGCCCAGAGGCTGGGGAACCTTGTCAGAGTAAACCCTGCAATGCAAACCTCTGCCTCTCTGAAGACAGGGGAACGTCATGCTCAGACAATATGTCCATTTCTCGCCCACTCCAAAAAAGTCAAGGCGGAAGAAATCAACACCGCAAAGTGATGCCACCCAGACTTAGCACAGCCAACCATTGCAAATTAGCTTTCCACGGTGTGCTCCCCGGGCGCGTCTGAGAGTGGATGTGTGCGCACCACCTACAACCCTGCGACTGTTCCTCCCTCGGAGGTGGAGGGGCGTCTGCTGGTCTGTGATGTACTTCTTGGTCATCTTTGAATCCTCTCACCTAGCCCAACACTCTGCTTATAAAAGCGTGGAGCAAAGGTTTTTTTAAAATTCCTTAAGTGCATGAGTAAATAGAAATGGGTAAATCACTAAATAGTGAAATAAATAAACCATAAATAAGCAAGCCTCAAATGCAAGGGTAGAAGAACACTGGTGAAGGAGTCCGTGAATCAAGGAGCGACACGTTTCTCTCAGGACCTGTGTAAAGACAGGGTGGCTGATGGGAGATGGGCAGGCTTTCATCTCCCCTTAGATCACCCTGCACTGCAACCCCTGGCCTCTCCGTGGCCACTTGTTCTCTTTAGCAAACAGACAAGCTTAAAAACAAAACAGAGGAACAGAGAAACAGAACCCTTTGGGATCCAGGAGCTAAGCCTGATGGGCCAGCTAGGTGGGTCTTACCTAGAGTGGAAGAGACCTGCTTCTGCCCTGCACATCTAAGCCTCAAGGTTGGTGCTCTCTTGCAAAGAAGGAAATGGCTCAGGTGCCAAGGGGGTGGTGAAAGGGGAAGGGACGTGGAGGAAAATAAACTGAATACGAGTGTATTTCCTTTTGCTTTTCCTCTTTTCCCTTTCCAGGCTTTGCTGGACCAGGAGGGTACAGCCGATGGCCAAACTCTTGGACATCCAAACCCCAAGGACCCGCACCTCCCCACACAACTACGAGCCACTCTGGAGAGGAACGAGGAAGGGGAACCGGAGACAGAAATCTTAAATGCCGAGCATCTTTCCTAGGGGGGGGGAAACACCTGAGCACTACCTAGAGGGACTGTTTCAGTTATTGGATTGGACAAAGTCTTAAACTAGAGTGGACATTTATTTGATTCTTCCCTCCTTCTACTGAGTGGGCTGCAGCTCTTAAGGGATATTAAGTTAAATGGACAAAATAAAGAAACTACATTTTCCCTGCATAAATAAGTTCTGTGAGTGAAATTTCAAACCCTGCTACAAGTGCTTTACCTTTCCTTTCTGTCTGGTCACTAATTCCTTCTTAACGAGGAGCCTAAGACCAAGAATGCATGTCCAGCCACCTTGGCTGGTACAAGCAAAGGCTACTCAGATACAGTTTAAATAAGATGGTCACCATTTGACCTCCAAACCACAACACTGGGGAGTGAACGGGGATGTCCTTAGTAATCATTCTGGGACCAAATGCCTAAGCTGAGATGGTCCCAAGTCATCCAAGATGAAGGCCATCTAATTTTAAAGGAATCGCAGGAGGTAGGTGGGAAATAAGGACTATGCCATCCTCCTGTTCCGGGGGACCAAGCACTTAACCAGCCAAGACTCTTAAAGAGCTCTGGAATAATCAGCATGGTGTGAAGTGTGTGTGTGTGTGTGGTATGTGTGTGTGTGTGTGTGTGTGTGTGTGTGTAGCAAGTGATCTGGTCACAACAAAAATAGCAACAGACAAGGTAACAAGTTGAGAGTGTCCGGTTGTCATTCCCTGGGAGCCTCTGGGGTAAGAAAATGGCATTCAAAGGGCGCCCAAGGGCTCTTTGTGAAATAGGCTCCCTACAAGCCACACCCGGTCGTGGTGTGGAGCCCAGGTGGGATGACTGCAGGCAGAGTCCAGCCGCCCCACTCACCTGATACTGCGGGAAAGTGGAGTGATTGGTGAACACCGGCGGAGGCGGGCAGTTCAGGTTGAGCCAGAAAGGCTGGTTCACTGTCGTGGAGGTCAAGGCTGTGGCAAAGCGTGGGGTGAAAACGTTCCCTGTGAACTTAAGGTTGTTCTTGTCGGCCACTGTAACTGGAGGGTTAACTGCAAGTCACAGGAGAGGTAAAGGCGTTCAGTGTTTGAGGCAGGGATAGGCCAGGAGGCCTTCAGTCTCTTCCCCTCCCCAGAGATTCTCAGAGGTCAGGGGCTTTAAAGCTCCAAGAGGGTCCTTCAAAGTCTTGGTGAATTTCCAACCACAGGAAAACATCATCAGTTCACACCTTGCCAATCTGAAAGGGATCCCAGCAGGGTCTGGCTTGGAGCTTCTCTTTCCATCATTGGCTAATCGGGAGGGGGGGGGGTTTAGCAAGGGATACAGCAACCCGCATTGCTATATGTTCCCAACTTAAAAAGCAAATTCTTCCAGGTGCTTTAGAAAAATCTAGCTATGTCATGCAAACAAGTGCTATGTCACTGGAATTCATTCGGATCAAACCCTTCAAACAGCCCCCCACCAGGCCACCAGGACCATACGCTCAGCAGGGACTGTATCTCGGGTAGGTATTGTGTCTATCTGGGAATGACTTTTAAAATATTTTAAAACAGGATAATTCGGTGTGAGTGGCTCTAAATTAGTCCAGAAGAATGAGTTTTCTGGATATGAATTGCTTCCTGAGAAACATCTGTGTCCCAGGGGGCTTATGAGATCAGAAATGGGCCCTCGGTTTCCCCTCCATCTGGCATCATTTTTAGAAAGGAGTTTTTGACTGAAACGACTGGAGAGGAGCACGAAGAGAGAGCAGGGACTTGAAATATATCCACGTGAAAGTGATTGAAAGCAGGGATTTTTTTTTCCCTTTGGCTTGGGCATTTTGAGAAGCTAGGGTATAATTCTGGGTTAGGGCTGTATTCAAAAATCAACCACTGAAAATGCCCACATGACCCCTGGAAGCCAACTACCTATCTCTATAATTTTATTTCCCACAAGGAACATATGGAAAAAGCCATTTCCGCGGTTCTACGATTTAAAAATCCTGACATCAAGGAAAGGCAGTGACTGGCCCTGGTTAAGACAGAGCCACGCCTGGGTCTAAGATGTCTCTGGGGTCCCTCCCTCGGGGTCCTTGCTGGCTAGGTCAGCTTACGTTTCAGCTCCAGCCCATCCATCTCCACTTTGCTGCGAAGCCTCAGCTGTCCGCTCGGGTTCTTGGTGGCACCAAGGAACTCATAAAGCAGGTTCTTCTTGGCCGGCCATGCAGGCTTCTTGGTGGACATGGTGCCCACTGGGTCAATGCAACCCTCCTCACTGCAGCTGTCCTTCCGGCTCTGGGGCCACTGGCTGAGGAAGAGGCTCTCTCGACCCTTGGCCAGCTCCTTGCTGCCAGGATTCCGTTCTGGAGCAGGAGAGAAACGGAGTCAATGCTCCCGGGGTACCAAGTGCTAGATGCAGGGAGCATCTTCTTATGAACCAGGTGACAGGTCTTCCATAGTACTCACCCGAGGCTCCGACTGGCCTGCAGACTCTCCCTCAGCCTAGTGGAACCACAGTCTCTCTCTCAGGCTTTCCCTGACCACTGCCCCTTCTAGCCTTCCTGTCTCATGATCCAGATGTCTGTCCATCCATCCATCCATCCTCATCTTCCCTCCTTCCTTCCTTCCACAGTGCCAGTCAGGGGATATAAGGATGACTTGGGCAGTTTTCGCCATCAGGGGGTGCGCAGCTTAGGGGGGAAGACACGCGTCCCTGCAGGACACAGGGTCTGAGCCCCACGGTTTGCTCCCTCACCATGGACTCCACCTCGGCTGTGTTGCTCACAGGCAGCTCGGCTCTCTTGTCAGTGCCAGGCCCTGCCCTGAGTGCTGGGGACACAGGGATGAGTCAGAGCCAGACTCTGCCCTGCAGGAGCTCACAACAAGGAAGAAGAGAGAGACATGCCCAGAATAGCTCCAGGACAAGGCAGATGGGCACCACGAGGTGACAGAAGTACACAATGGGAGAAGACGGTGGCTGAGATCACTTCTATCTGAGAGGGTCCTTTATATTCCCAGAAGGAAGTGGGGTGCAGCTAGGCTTTGCATGCAGGGGTACCTGAGAGGAGGGTGCGACAGACCTGGGTGACTATGGACAGAGACTGGGAAGCATCAAAGAGATGCAGGAAGGACACAATCAGAGCCAGACTCAGGACTCGCTCCAAATAGACCAAGCATCCATCCCCCAGTGCAAGGACTGTCTGCACACAGTGGGGGGCCCCCCCACTGCGCTCTCACCCCCATGTCCTTTTAGCCTTGCAACTCTTTCTTCAAATGAAATTAAATGCATGTGTGTGGAACAGTGATGGAAAATGCTCTAAAAAAAAATTGTATCTGGGGCTGGGGTTGTAGCTCAGTGGCAGAGCGCTTGCCTCACGTACGTGAGGCACTGGGTTCGATCCTCAGCACCACATAAAGATAAATAAATAGATGAAACAAAGATTGTGTCCGTCTATAACTAAAAAAAAATGTTTAAAAAATTGTATCTGTACTGAACATGGGCAGACATTTTTTTTTTCTTGTCAATGATTCCTAAACAGCACAGTAGAGCAACAGAATAGCTAACATTTACATCCTATTAGGTATCGTAGATCCTCTAAAGATGGTGTGGAGTAGGTAGGAGGGTGTGCACGAGTTAGATGCCATTTTAAATGAGGAACTTGAGCATCTGTGGATTTGGGCATCTAAAGAGAGCCCTGGAACCAACATTTGGAGGGACAACTGTATATACATATATATATATATATATATATGTTTTTTAAAGCACTGCTCTGGTTGAAGCAGAGAAGAGGGTCTTTTCCTGCCAGCCCCTTCATTCCTTCCACCATCTGATGGTATCTGAAGCTCCCCAGAGATTGGCATGGAAACTTCCACCTGCTGACTAAGATGGCAATGCTCTGTGCTGGACACACTGCAGGCACCTGCGGACTCTGGTCACAGAGGGATCAGAAGAAGTGGACCTGATCCCACCAGTTCTAGGACCTCCAACCCAGTGGCCTTGAGGGCTGAGCATGTGCCCAACTGGGTCTGCCTTCCCAGAACTGTCCCAGCAGAGGAGAGCTGCTCCAGCCTGGGCCAGTTTGGAAGCCAGTGGTGTTTTTAGTAAAATGCATGCCCAGAGTCTCTTCTAAGAGTTTCTCTTCTTGCTGTTCTGCCTCCAGCTAGTTTGCTGAAATAACACACCCACTAATAATAGCCCTTTCCTCAGAGAAAACACACACCTGCAGCCCCACACACACCTACGAGGGCCCCTCCTCCGAGACCTGGGTACACACAATGCTCACGTTCCTGCCTGTTTCTCCTCTGCCTCTCCTGCATGTACACGACTACACACAGGACAGACACATATGTCGACATGTACACCCAGACACAAACAGATTCACCCCCTCTGCATTTTTCTCTAACAAACACACCTACACTGGCAAAGCTCTCTTTGGCACCATTTTGCCCATATACTTGTACACGCAGACACAAATGGTCAGGAGGGTGGGTGGGCAGGACCACTTCCAATCCCACAGCCCCATCTGGTAAGAATGCATCCATGGGTGATTCCAGAAGGAGGGGGAGGAAGGCCCTTCCCCCGGCCAAGAGCTCAACCCTCCCCCCCCACAACCCCCAAAGCCCATCATCTCAAAGCTCTCTGGCTCTCCCAGGCCTTCCTAACACTGAATCCAGCTGGTGATCCCTGGCTCCATTGTTCTGGACTCCAGACAGTGCTCAGAATACAGAATGTTCTCAGGGGTGATTGTGTTCTTATTCTCTCAGGGAGATGAATGTGGGCCCTCGTGATACGGGCATCTCTTGTTATCCACCCATGCTGACAGACTGGGGGTGATTCTTCTTTGGTTGGCATGAATATGATATATTCCCCTAGTAACTGCTCAATGTGGGCAAATGCCTCTGCCATCAGTCTGACTTCTTGGAACCAACTAGTCTGAATGGCTAGATCAGGACAAAAGACAGAATCTAAAGGGAGAGGGAAATGTGAGAGGTATCTGGGTAGCAGATCCCAGGACCAACAGGCTGAGCCATGAAAACTTATGCATCCACTTTCTGCCCCAGAGAGAGTGAGAACTAGACCTAAGGGCCAGAACAGGTGCCTCCATCCCAAGCTAAGTGACCCCAGCTGCCAATCAAATTCCTCTCCAACCATCTCCATGAGGCAGCCTCAGCCCCACCGTGGACCCAGCTAGGGTAAATACTTTCTTCCTGGTGGAGTCAAAACATGGAGCCAGTTACTACATACATGGTACCGATCCCTCTTCCCAAAGTGGTCTGGATCAGGGGCTCTGCATTTGCTCACACAAGCTGTGCCCTGCCCATGGGCATCCAGCAGAGCAGGCCTGCAGGGACTGAGAACAGCCTGCACCTGGGAGCCTGTGCCCACCAGAGAGGCTGCTTTTTCCTGCTTCACCCAATGATGCTTTATGTGTGTGCCGTGGCCCCGACGGCTTCCTAGGAGGCCGCCTCCACGCAGGCCCACTCTGTACCCCTGATCCCAGCCCCACTCACCCATCAAGTGGTGCCCCTCCAGGGTGGGGTCAGACTCAGCCTTGGAGCAGATCTTAGCAAACACGGGGAGCTGCCTCTTCTGAGCAGGGAGCTCCAAGAGTTTGTCGGGGGGTGCAGGAGGAGGTGGGGGTGGCAGCAGCAGGAATGGGCCCAGCCCTGTAGGCTCCCTGAAGCTCCCAGAGCCACTGAACATGCTGTTCTGCAGGAAGTCCTTGATGACCCTTGCCTCCTCCAGCACCATCTTGTTGTCGGGGGTTTTGGACATCTCCGTGGACTTCAGTGGAAACTGGGCCAGGAGCTTGCTGATCTCTGAGTTGGAGGCACCCAGGCTGTGGCCCCCATCCTCGGTCCCTTTGATCTTGGCAGCACGCAAGATGCCTGTCACCGTCGACAGGGCAGAATCGCAGTCCTGCCGGCTGCCAATCACAGACACGGCCACCTTCTGCTCCCGCAGGTTGTCACCAGCAATGATGGAGGCTCCAGGGCGCTCACTGCTACCAGCCACCAAAGGAGGTGCGAGAATACAAGGAACTGGTTCTCTGGTCCCTTGGGGAATGCCTCCCGGTGCTGCCAGTTCCCCTGAGCTCTCTTTGACCAGGATGAGGTGCTCTTTGGTGAGATTCAAGAACTCCTGCTCCACCAACAGGGAGATCTCATCCTTGCCGCTGCTGAGTTCCAGAGCTCTGCAAACAGGTCAGAGAGAGAGGCGGTGAGAGTGTCTGCTCACCAAGGGGTGGCTCTACAACAGGACACGGGCCCCAGGGAAAGGGGGCGGATGCAGCACTTGATGGAAACATGTTTCCTGTTGAGGGAAGCCTATTGCTTTCTCAAGCAAAAAAAAAAAAAAAAAAGACTGACAGTCTGGCTTGGCCCCTAGACCCCAGATCTACACTGTAGCCCCGAGGCTACCTGAGTCCCTCCTTGCTGGCACTTTTCTGGCAAGATCATGAACCCTGGACTGGCCTCACCTCAGTCATGGCTGGTGCCAGCAGTTGAGTGGTCCCTACGCTGATTCCTAAGGATCTCCCGATGCCCAACCACTGGCCTCCACCTGTAACTCAGACCTGGACACCTGCATAGACATTGCTGGCCAGCAGAAGCCCAATGGCCTCTGGTGGTCCCAGGGACACTAGGTTCCTGATTGCTGCCAGTCCTCAGCCCCACCTTCCTGCCATCATCCCTGGCAAGGGGCACCTTCTTGCCTGGCACTCTCAGGGGCACCAGAGGCACTGAGCTTACCACCATCTGTTCTCCGACTTGGTGGGCTCCTGTGAGGGCCGGGTGAGGTGGCCTACACCTCGAACACCTGAAAAACTGCTCAGCACGCTAGCCCTGGGGATACTGAGGAAGAAGATGATGAAAGGCAGACCCCATGAGTGGAGAGGGCACTGGTGACCCCAAAACAGTGCCCATGGAGTGCCCCAGCAGGGGTCTTGCCTTCCTGGCAATGCTGTTTTTGTGTAGGGGTCTGCATGCGAGTGCGTGTGCATGCACAGGCACACGCGCACATACACACAATGGACATACACATACTCGTGTGTGTTTGACACACGTACACCTGGACAGGAGCAGAAAGGCACATGATTCATGTGTCAGCACACATAGCATCAGAGCAGTGGCCCCCGCATTGACCACCCACCAGAATGGGCGTTTGGTGTAGTCTAGAGGCTCCCTGCTATCCCAGCATGAACCCTTTACCCTTTATAGTTACTGGGTCCTGCGGAGGCACATGGGTTCTGAGGTAGGGAGTGGGGAGTCAGGGTGCTTGTGCCAAAAAATATGTAGGGAGTGTGTATGAATCTTCTGAGCCCTGAGGCTCCCATCCTTTCAGCACCTCAGTGAGGCTAGGAGCAAGCCCCCTCCAGAAAAACGGACCTGGGTTTGAACCTGGTCACCATTCTTATTTCCTGCCAGACCCGGGAATCTCAGCATCCTCTCCAGTAAAATGACAGTGACGCTCGCCTCCTGGGACGGAGGGGAGGATGTGGAGGGGGAATCCACACTTGAGCTCACTCAGCACATGCTGGTATGAGCTGGACCGGCCACGCCCCCCAGAGGGCCATCAGGCTGCTTGATGGTGATGTGGGGCCAGTCCCTGCTCTGGATTTTCTCCTTCCTCTCCCTCTCCACTACCCCCTCACTTCTCCCCTTCCTTTTGCCTCCTTCTCATGTCTAGACTTAGGGCTATAAATAGGTCCTACTCTCACTGCTGTGCCCCTGGGAACAATCAGAATAAAGAGGTTGCCAATCTGTGGCCCCAAGTTTCAGATCCTCTTCCTCCTCCTCCCCCTCCTCCCCCTCCTCCCCCTCCTCCTCCTCCTCCTCCTCCTCCTCCTCCCAAAGCAAACAAGTGAGTCTCCATCCCCAGGAACGGGGCATTTGAAGGAATAGCATCTGCCTTCCCTCCCTGCCCCCACCCCCAGTACCTTGCAAAGCCAGCCATATGCCAATAGCTTTTCTGGATTTGAAAGACTCATTTCAATTATGTTAATTTTTAAAAACTGTGATAATGGCATTGTGGTTCTACTTAAACAACAATAACAAAAAAAAATGAGTACTTATCTCTCAGAGATACCCAGGAAAGTATTTACAGATAAAATCATGTCTGGCATCGCCTTTAGACTAATCCAGCAGAGAAGGAGGGCCTGACAGATCAAACAAGATTGGTCTCACTTTGCATATGCTGATCACCACTAAAGCTGGGGAAGACACATGGGATCGCCACACGCAAGCCACTCTACTTTTGTCTACATTTAGTTTCTGTTGTTTTTATTTTTAATGAAAGTACACATACACACACACACACACACACACACACACCTCACTACTGAATCACAGAGCAGAAAAGCAGCTCCTAAAAGACCCTTGGGGTCCTGAGGTCTTTGTATCAAAAAATTCTGGGCATGGTCCCTTTTTAGCACTTAAGTGGACACTCCCAGCCCACCCAACCCAGAAGCCAGGCAGCTAGAGAGGAACCAGGAAGCCTTGGGTGCGAATCCTAGTACTGCCCCTAGATAGCTGCCAGCTAAGCCTTTTATTTCTCCTCTGTCAAGTGCCGATAACACCTACCTCTCAAGGTCAGACCATGAGACTGCTTAGAGATGAGTTATGCAAAATACTCAGCATGAGCCTGGTGCATAGCAAGCCCTGGAGAAATGTCTGTGGCATCATCGCTATAATGCCATTACTATCAGTGGTCAGCTCTCAGTTACAGTGCACCCGGCGCACTGCTGTGGGTACCTGGAGCAACGGAGAAGGCACCTTCTCCATTTCTACTCTGCAGTCCTTGTGGCATCTGAGAAGATACTCACTTCCCTCCCAGCTTCCAGACCCCACCGCCTCAGGTCATTCTCCTCTGGACACACCACAGGGACTCTTAGAATCTAAGTGGCATTCCTAGAAGGAGCAGCTGTGTGCCAAGAACAGGTGTCCACCCTGGTTGTACCCTGAAAGGCCACCCCAGGGCATCATTTGTCATGAGTTCACCAAAGGCCAGATGGGAAGCCAGGTGCCCACAGGAGGCTCACAAAGAATGTCTGAAAGGCCACAGATCTTGTCACTGGGAGAGGGAGGAGATGGTGTGGGGCGCTGTCTGGTCCAGCTGCCCTGGCTCCCTCCTCCCGCCCCAGCCGGGGCTTCCTTTCCAGGGGGAGTTCTCCAGCGAGGTCTCCCCGGCTGGGTTTTTCTCCCAATCTGAATGCAATCAGGGATGTGGCTGCTCTCATCCCATCACTCCAGCCGCGGGAGGATCATCACGCCGAATCTTGAGCCTGTCATCCGTGGCATTAGCTGTCCCTGACAGCTCCGTGTCAGCTGCATGTCTGACGAGCACATCTTCCGAGTCTTCCGCCAATTTACAGATAGAAATGTTGAACGGCAGAGAGTCCGGGGCAAGGCCGTGGGGACACTGCTGGAGACCCTCCTCCCAGCCTGACGGTAATCCTGGATCAACACTTCCGGGGGAATAAATCAATCCAATACTATCATCCCTGCTCCACTCCTCCATGAGAAGAGCCTTTATCAAGAAGCCCCGCTGCAATCAAGATTTGCCAGAGAGTTAGAAGTCCCTGGTCCCAGGGCCTCCCCAACCTTGCGCCCTCCACACGCAAGAAAATAAGATTTGCTTGTTCTTATTTGTTCTGGAAAACTGCATGCCCCACAGAGTGAGGACATTCTCAGAACACAGATCAAACCGTTCCCCTGCTTAAAACCCTCTTGTGGGTTCTCATTGCACACAGGATAAAATTCACCCTCCTTTCTGATCTCTAGGACACTACTCAGACTGGCCCCATCTCCCCCTTCTTCCAGCCACCTGGGTCTTTTATCTCTTCCTTGAAATGCCAAGTTCAATCCAGCCCCAGGGACTTTGCACTTCTTTTGGAATGCCTCACCCCCATTCTCCCTGAACTGGCTCCTCTTCTTTATTCAGGCCTGGGTTCAAGCATCATGTTCTCAAAGTGGCCTTTCCTACCCATTTTTTAAAAAGCCCCTTCACCACTTACTAGGCTCTCGCTAGGCATCAACTTGCTTATTTTCTCCACAGTGTCTATCACTGTCATATAGTATTATTTTTACGTCTACACTCTCCATAATTAAATGCATTCCTCAAGGGCAGTTCACCATGCGGGCCTCTGAGCCTAGAACAGAGCCTGACACAAATCTCCAGCTCCGTAAGTACTTTTGAATGATCGAATGAATGAACAGGCTCACTTACATTTACCCTTGCTGGCCCCTCAGATCTCTTTAATTCCCTGGTGCACACACCTGTTTCTTTCTCAGGCCAGAGGGCCCCGGCTTTCTCTACTGGTTTAGTTTTGGATCCTTTTTCTGCCCTTCTATCCCCTGTTCCACCTCTGGCCTGGCATCCCATGAGCTGATCAGATGACCCTGCTTGGCCCTCCCAACCTTTTCAAAAGCAGTCCCCTGTGCAACTGGCAGAGACTCAGAGCAATCACTTGGGGGCTCACGGGACCATTTTGCACAGCGTGCATGACTTTGCTGAGTTTGATGTTAAACCTTCATTTTCTGAAATCTATCTTTAAAAAGATTTTATTTTTTTTCCTGAGAAGTTTTGCTGGTCCTGGCACCTCTCCTGTGCTGTTTGCTTTCTCCTTCAGATTGGTTAAAAAAAAAAAAAAATCTATCAGACTCTATCCAGTGAATCATTCAGGGAGAGCAATCCAGCTCCTGGGCTCTTGACAAAGGAAGCTAGTTAGAATCTGTGCTGGGGCTCCAGGGCTTCAGCTCCACGCTGCCACCTCTGCTTCGCCCACCTCCAGAAATGATAGGTGTCTGATCGTGGCTCTGTACTCAAATGCTGTGCATTATTCCTGCATTTGCAGTGTGCAGAGTTGTATAAAAATAAAGGCTATTGACTGGCTGGCACCCCTTCCCAGAATAATGACTAAGCAAGCGTGCTGTTAGCTCCCTCAGCAACAGTTCTGTGTACATGATAACACAGAGCAAAGACGAAAACTGCTATTCATCCGAGCCAAACAACAGAAAATGCAAGCAGAAAATTGTCAGTGCTGGAGGAGACACCAAAACAAATATTTTCTTCCAGCTATGGCATTTTAGACCCACGACACATACAGTCCCCAGGCCGGATGTCCTGGCCACATGACTGATTAAAGAGTGAAGCAGGTAGAAAGCTCTGGAGTCCCACACAGACCTGGGCTTGGATTGTAATCTGACTGCAGACTGACCTCACAGCTGTGGGGGAGACTCCCACTTCTGTGTGTCTGTGTGAGTAGGAGAGCATTGCCAGGTGGTGAAGAGGTCAGTCTCCAGGGAGAGGCTGAAGCAGATCCTCTCTGTTTAAAGGAGGCCTGCCTTGAACAGGTCCTACCGAGCATCAGGTCCTACTCTCATTTCACAAGACAATAGTCAGAGTTAGCGATCATCGTGTACTAACAAGCCACCATGTGTGTCTAAACACTTCACATGCAAAACGCTCTTCATCTTAATCTCCACCGGAGCCCTTCCTGTATCTAACCTCCCTTGGATAGTTGCCTCTGTTCTTGATTCAGTAAGAAGCAGAAGCTTGAAATGTGCCTGGGCACCTTGGCTTCGCCTCATTGCTCTTGGGACTAGGAACCTCTATGCAGACAGGCCCAAGCTTCCTGCTGCAAGATGACGCATCCTAGTCGGATGGAAGAAAATTCCAGGGTGCCTTGTCCAGCTGTGGGCCAGAGCTAGCTGATTGCAGATGCATGAATGAGCATGTGCCAGCTTCAGCTGAATTCAGTCCACAGAGACGCTCCCAGCTGAGTCCAGCCCAGTTACTTAACTATATAAATGGGGGCCAAGTGTCTAGTTGTAGTTTTGAGCCACTACATTTCTGAGTGGTTTGTTATATCTCAGAAGTTAACTGAGCTGGGGGTTCTGGAGAATGCCTGTAATCCCAGCAACTCAGGAGGCTGAGGCAGGAGGATCACAAGTTCAAAACCAGACTCAGCAAATATCGAGGCCCTAAACAAATTAGTGAGAACGTGTCTCTAAATAAAAAATAAAAAGGGCTGGTGATGAACTCAGTGGTAAAGTACCTCTGGGTTCAATTCCCAGTACCAAAAAAAAAAAAGTCAACTGATTCAAATAGATAACAATCATCCCAGTTTTTTAAATGAAAAAACTAAAGAAATTAGGTAATTTTTCCAAGGTCACGGAATTAGGAAGGGGCAATGCAGATGAACGGAGGCTGTCTGGCTCAGTAGCCACTCTCCTAACCACTAGACTATCCTGTTCTGAAAACCAAGCGTGAAATGCTGTGTGTGAGATTACCAGTCACACACCTAAGTTAGGAGGGCAAGGAAGGCCTCTTTGAGAAGTGTCATTCGAACTGGGCCTAAAGGTTCCTGAGTACTTAGTTAAAGGATGTGAGGAAGAGGGTTCCAGATGCAGGGAGCAGCTGGGAAGGAGCTTGGCTTGAGTGGTAGGGCGCACTGTTGGGGCAGAGGGGAGTGGCAGGAGGGGGGTCAGAGAATAAGGCAGGAGTCCGAATCTGCCAGGCCCTGAGATGATGCCAGGGAGTTTTATTCTAAAGGGAAGCCACAGATGAGATGTAAGCAGGAAGATGCAGGCTGCAGTTCCCATGAAGGCAGGCATCTCTCCCAGAGAGCAATTCAGAGGTGTGATGGCAGCCGAGGACAGAGGCCTGGGCCACTATCTGTGATGACTCAACTTGGTGCCTGGCATTCTGTTTGTCACAGGTTCCCACCACAACATGAAGGACAGGAAGCATCTTCAATCCCAATTTGGAAGGAGGTAACTGAGGCTCAGGAAGGTGAAAGACTTGCTCGGTTGGCCCAAGAGGATCAGTGTGGAGTAGGATGGATCCCAGGCCCAGGTGGCCCCAAACCTCCCCGCGTGGCCACTTCCCTACAGTCCCTAAAGCAGTGCAAGAGGGATACTCTGTGGGCAGCAGACCTAGGTTAACACCCACTCTGTGCTTCCTGACAGAGTGACCTTCTATCAGTCACTTCCCTACCCTGAGCCTCAGTTGTAAGGAGGGCAGAGGCCTCGGGGATCAGGAGGACAAGGTACCAGAAGACAGAACTCAGAGGACAGGCAGGTGTTCAGTGTAGGAACCGCAGCAGTGAGTGACAGGAGGAGCACCAAAGGTCCCAGAAAAGAGGACTTGTGTTGGCAGAGGCTCTAGCGTCCAGTCTGCATCTTCCCCAGGGGAGCCCCACCGGGCTAAAGCCCAGGCTGGTGGCTACTGCCAGGTCTTCCTGTCTGCATGGTGGCAGAGGCCCACCTTCCAGTCCCCTGGTGTATATGCCACAGCATTCAGGGTGACCCCTGCCTGATATGGAGGGAAGGGAGGCAGCCACCTCTGCCAAAGCTCCTTGTGTCCTTCTCCCTCTTCCCTCTGCTCCAAATCCAGGACTCACTGAACTGCCCGGGTCCCCTCTCCCCACAGACACACACACGCACACATATGCACATGCACACACATGGACACACCACAGCCATGCATACACACATGTACACATGTCCACTGCACCCACGTGCATGCTCACACATGCACACATACCACCATGGCATCCTGCTTGGAAAACCAGCAAGAGGGAAAGAAAGCAGGGGAGGAGGGTGGATTCCACCTCTCTAGCCACCTGAGAGGTCTGGACCACTCTCATTTTGGGGTTGAAGGGGCCGTGGAGAGAAGCTGCAGGTGCACCCACTATCCGAGGTCTGTAGCCCGCGTCCCAAAGCTACCTCGGATCTCCGGTCGGGGGCAAGGGGTACACAGATCCCCAGAGGTCTCTGCCCTCCCTACAACGGAAAGCTTCAGACACCCCACCCCCAGCCCTCTCCACTCTCGCAGACTCTGAGGATTAAGGGGAATGATGAACGGGAAAGCACTTGGTAAATTGTAAGGCGCGCTATGCAAATGTTAGCGGCTCGGAGGACTGAGGCTGTGGCCCCGGAGAGCAGAGCCTGGCTGCCGGCCTTGGCCTTGGCGCTCCGCTGGCCCAGTTCACAGCCCAGAGTCCCACTTCCTAAAGGTGCAAAGTCGGGCAAGGCACTGAGACCTCCGTCTCTTCATCTGCTAAGCGGGAATGGGATGGTGACACTCACCCCAAGTTATAGGAGACAACACTATGAAATCCCTCGGCTCCCTTGAGGCCAGGCCTGGACTTTGTGTTCATCTAATTTCTCAGCAAAGGTCTTCACACGTAGTAGATTCAATTTTTTTTTTAAATGGCATACACTTAGAACTCACAAAAGGTCAGTTTCCTTCCTTCTTTCCAGGCTTGTCTTTGAAATACTTCCTCCTCAAATTTGTGTCTCACTATTGATTTTTAAGCCTGGGGCTCCTCCTCTTTGACCCCTAAAGTGTCAGAGAAACTTCCCTACATGTGCCTAAGAGAGGCCTGTGTGCTTGTTTCAAATGCAGGTTCCTGGGCACCCCTGGAGGAAGGGCCATCGGTGCTCTGGAAAGGGGTCCGGACATCTGCATTTTGAGCAGTGTCCTTTCTCCACCTGTCCCCCCTCCCCCACCTTCCATGGTCCCTCTGAGACTTTGTTGGGTGTGACTTTCCCTCTAGGCTGCAGCCATTTCTCTGCATGTGGGTCAGGGCAGGTGGGACAGCCTTGGAAGGCACATTGGCACATGGAGGTGAGATACCCCTTCCTGATTCTTCCCCCAGGGGACAGACACTGAATTGGACCAAAGACTGAGAGTGTTGGGGGGTGGTCGATGAGGGATTCAGTGAGCTGGGGAATGAGACAGGAAATACTGGGGAATAAATACAGCAATAAAGGAGCCTGGGCTGGGAGCTACAGAGTGATTCTTATTGTTCAAATTATCTTTAAAACTTTTCATTTGAATCTGTTTAATAAGGGGAGGCTTACCCCAAGGAAGAGGTATTTTTTTAATGTGACTTGGGAGCTGAATTGGAAAGAATGTTGCAACAAAGATATTAAAAAGGGGATTAAACCAAACCACTGGTGGCCCATCTCTGCAGGCTCCCACAACCTGCGACACAGCTCCCGAAAACCATAAAATTAAATTACAAAGGGGGACATGGGAAGTGGGACGTTAATCATGATTCATCTCCCTTCACTGCTCATGGCTCCTGGTGCTAAGCAGTCGGGGAAGGAGATTCTAAAGGGCTCCTGGTGTTCCTTGGAGCGCAGGTCTCCCACAGGACTCTTTGCTCGGCTCCCTCTCCGCTGGGTGACCTTGATCAAGTTGCCTAGCCTCTCTGAGCCTCACCTTCCTTCTCTGTAAGATGGGAGTAATAGTGACTGTCTGCTGGGAAGACTGCTAAGACAGCTGAGAAGACAGAAAATTCAAATGTAGAGCCTGACTTCAAGCTGCTACTTCTCCTTCTTTGTAGCTTATGGCACAAGGAGAAAAAAACCTGCCATGTCTGGGCTTATTGATATTCTGTCCCTACGTTCCTGAGGGCTTTCTCTGATGGCCATGACCCTTTGCTTGGATCCTGGCCACCTCTGGGCCTCACCCTCCTTGGGGTGGCATTTTAATGGTTCATCCATCATTCACTTCCTCATTCATTCGTATACACTGCAGAGTCACCGAGTGCCAGGAACTTGGCCGGACACTGGGGAGACAAAGATGAGTAAGACTCAGCCCTTGCCCTTAAGGAGCCCATGGTCAAGTGGAGGAGGAGGGATTTGTTGCCACAAGGCAGGGTACACCATGTGCCAGATGACCACCACCTCATTAGAAGTGCCACTCCAGAACCACACCGAGTGGTGGGCCAGGGCGCTGGGTGCGCTCCTCCAGCCAATGGGCAACGCGGAGCTGGTTTCAGGCCAACTCTTCTGTTCCCTCGCCCTCATATAAAGACCCACACCATATGGTCCTCAGAGCCAGGGCAGCGTTTGTCTCCGATGATGATCTCTTCAGCTTTCTCTCATTAGATAATGAGTTATGAACAGCAACTCTTACGTTCTCCCTTTTCGCCCTGGCTTGCCAAGAATCTCAGAACAAAATGCTGTCCTCACCAAATAGTTTCCTTTAGCCTAAGTCTTGTGATATGTAAAGTCTCTCCCCATATCATTTTTGTCTTGTCATTTTATCCTTGATAATAATAATGAAGACAGTGACAATGGTGATCGTGGTGGTGATGATGATGTGGTGGTGGTGGTGATGATGATGGTGGTGATGGGGGTGGTGGTAATGGTGGTGGTGGTGGTAGTGATGGTGGTGGTGATGGTGGTGATGATAATGGTGGTGATAGTGATGGTGGTGATGGTGATCATGGTGGTGGTGATGATAGTGATGGTGGTGGTAGTGATGGTGGTGGTGGTGGTGATGGTGATGGTGGTAGTGATGATGATGATGATGGTGGTGGTGGTGGTGGTGGTGATGGTGATGGTGGTAGTGATGACGATAATGATGGTGGTAATGGAGATGGTGATGGTGATGACAATGGTGATGAACATGGGATCCTTATCTTAATCCAGGTGCTGTATAGGGTTTACATGGGTCTCACTATGTGCTTCAGTTTGGCCCTATCACTTTCTATTTTTCAGATGAGCAAAGCAGGGCACAGACAGTTTGAAGAACTTGGTCACAACTAGGAAGTTGGGCTGGGATTCTAGCCCACCTGTCTCCTTATTTTTTGTTATATGAGATACCTTTAAGACCCTTATGGAAGAGGTAGAATACTATTTTTTATTTAAATTAAAAAGAGAAACAAGAAAGAAGAAGAAAAAATGTTGAGTGGGATAAACAGTAAAAAATTCCCAGGCGGACACACTTACTCTAGGTCTTTAAAGATGGACAATAATTTGGAAGACAGACAGAGAGCAAGGCACTCCTGACAGTGGAGGCACTGAGCAAAGAAAGGCAGGGCCACGTGTGCCTGCTGGGAGCTCATCTTGGTTGACAGAGCATGTGAAGGAGAACAACAGGACTTGAACTTGGAGAAAAAAGCAGGCCCACTACAGAGACCCTAGCAGACCAGACTGAGGGACTGAAGGACAGTGGGGAGCCATGGAAGGAGTGTGGGCAGTGCTGTTGGTGTGCTTCAGGAGGACGAAGCTGGAGAGGTGAGGGACAGGGAGGCAACGGAACCCAGGGCAGCAAGATGAGATGAGGAGGTGACAGAAGAGGGATAAGCAAGGAAGGAAAGGGTCAAAGACCTCGTTTAAGATAGACTAATGGGATGTGGAGGGAGCTGGCGGAGAGAAGGGCCAGGGGCCTCGAGCCTCTGTCCCATGTCACTTGACAATCAAGGATGGGGGTGCCTAGACAGCAACAAGGCAGAGTGCTGAGTCCCAGTGCTGGGGGTCAAAGGAGGGGGACACTTGCCTAAGCGCTGGGTCTCAGGGCAATGTGTTCCCCCTGCAACCCAGGGGACCCCCTGCAATCATTCTCAAAATATTGGAGACTTGTCTCAGGCAGAAGGGCATCCAGCAACCTTTCGCAGACTCTCAAAGAAGCACTGGACTCCTCAAAGGGAAGAAAGCACTGTCCTGGGGTTTTACACTCTGGAGACTTTCAGTGCTGGCTTCTGCTATGGGACATCAGCCCACGTGTGAGTCTTGTTCTTTCCATTCCCATCACCAGGTCTCAAGTTTTAAAATAATCATAGTGACAATGATGATGACGATGATGATAGAGGATATATATTCCCACAAAACAGGGTCTATCCATTAGTTTAAATAATAATAGCACCAAGAAACTGATTTGTTGGGAGAGCAATTTGAATAAGGCTGAGACATGGGTTCCCGAGACTCACTGACTGCACCAGTGTGGCGGTCTGGCTGGCAGGAGCTGACACTGATCTAAGAAAGTGCCAAACAGCCTCTTCCTTCTTGTGACTATCCAGAGAGCTGCGAGTCAGGAATCATTTATGTTTTTCTTTTTTTATATGGTTAAACAAATTTCTTCTTTCTACAGATTTGTCTGCTTCCTTGGATCTGGCTCGAAATGATGCTCACCAAAACCTTTTGACTCTGCAAACCAAGTTCTGTCTGATTTGCATAGATGAGAAAGTCTTGGGTATTTGTGCCAAAGACCTGGGAGCAACCAGGAAGGCTGACCACACCCGGCCAGGTGCAGCCCATCTTTCCTCTCTCATGGCCCCTGGCACACACTACATCCTGTCCTGCACCTGCATAAATTGTCCCTTCTTTCTTATCAAGACCTAGCTCAGGGGAGGCCTTTGATGAGGGAGACCTTCACAGTTACCAGGATCATGACCTCTTCTGCTCCCAGGAACATCTTTCATCACATTCACAGTTCAGAGATCATGTCTGTGGACCCTTCAGCTTGTTCTCCTCACCTTGTCCAGGAAGATTTCCCCAAGTCTCAAGCCTAAGTCAGTTCAAGTCCCCTTGATGTGCTGCATGGCCCTAGGATGTCTTCATCAGAACACTTATCATAATGTGTTGCAAGATGCAGGCAGAAGGTCAGAGGTAACTCCATCTTTTCCGTTCTTGCATATTTTTCCAACATGGGCAAATAGTAGGTGTACAATAAATGTTTACTGGATATCACTGGGAGTTCTTTGACAGAGGATTTCTGTCCTACTTATCCCTGGGACCCAGCCACAGGGCCCTGGCTGGGAAGAATTAACAAATTCTTTTCCACAGTCAGAGCATGGAGTCAACAGAAAATCCAAAGGCCTCATTTGGAGGCTGTGAAATTTTGGTGATGAGAGGAATGAAAGAAAAGATAATCCTTGAATGTGAGTCAGGAAGTGGCTTGACACAATTCTCCAAGCTCAAACTTACAACTAATTAAAAAATAACTGAAAAAGATTCTGAAGTTTCATTGACACCAAGAAAAGCCATTAATTTCTTGTCAGAACTCACTTCTCGCCATTTATTCCCCTACCTCGACAAGTGGCACCATGGTCAACTTAGGCCTTGAACCAAAAACCCAGGATCAGCTTCAATGCCCGCAGGTCAGCAGCGAGTCCACTGGCTCCTCTCGTATCTGACTCTGAACCCTCACATCCCAGCCATGTCTCTGCTGTCCTCACTCTGCTCCAGCCACCACCACTGACACTGGCCTCAACACACCTACAAGCTATCTCCCCACATAAGCTGGATACATCTTAAAAAATATAATAATAATAATAATAATAATAATGAACCTGTGTTACTCCCACATCCTGAAAGCCTCCAAACGTGACCCACCATATACAGAATAAAACCTGAACTCCCTCCAGTGATGCTCAGGCCTCTGGAACCTTGTCTGTTAGACTCTGAGATTGCCTACACCATGTCCCCATCCATCACTGCACTCCAACCAGGCTGTGTCTCTCAGGGTCTTTCCGCTTGCCCTTCCTTCTGCCAGAATGTTCTTACCAGGATTGCCACCCGACCAGTTCCTTCTCAGCATCCTGGATTCAGCTCAAGAGACCTGATCCTCCATCTATAGGGTCTCTGACTATTACTTTATTCTATTTTATTTCTATCATTGCACTCATTGCTCTCTGAAATTATCTCATTTATTTTTATGTGCTTATCATTGGTCTCCTCCAAAGGAGAATACTAGTTCTTCGCACACTCCAACGTGATCACAGTTTTTATTTACTTCCTTTTTGGTTGCAGTATCTATCCCCCTAGCTCTATCCCCCAAACTCTTAGCCCAGTGCCAGGCATGCGATTAATAAATATCTGTTGAAAGAATGAATGAAGTCAAAATGTGTTCACAGAACAGTCAGTGTGGAGGGACAAGAGCATGTGGTATTAATCACCATCACAGGGATACACACAGTAGCCAGGACCCCTTCTGCATGCACTGGACCACACCTGGAAGACTGCTGTACAACCACACCGCCACGGGCCCAGCCACGTGGATAGGAAACCAACCACACCGGCAGGTTGAGGGAACTTAGAAAACTAGAAGCATTAGCTTGTAGAGACCAGAGAGTCTAGGAGGAATATCGCTGCCATCTTTTATCATCTAAAGAGCTATTGAGGGAAGGGAGGATAGATTCGCCTTGGAGCCCTGAGGGCAGAATCCAGATCACTGGATATTCGTTTGATGGAGACAGATTTCAATTACAGGAAGAAAATGACCTTTTGAGAGAGTTCATAGCAAAGGAAGGGGCTGCCCTAGGAAAGGGCAGCTCCCCACCTAAGAAAGCATCTGAGTGGATAGCCACCTGGCAAGGATGTAGGGGAGGGGATTCAAACAGCACAGGGTCACCTTCAAGATCTCTATCAAACTTGAGACACCTGGGTTTCTGTGACTTATAGGACCAGGGTCAAGAAAAAAAATTCTGGCTAACAAGAGTTCTAGAATTCACTTACTTAGCTATCCCCAATGGAAGAAAGTGTCACCCAAACCAAATCTACAAGTTAAGCAATGCAGAGTTGAGAGGTGTCTTGTGGACCTGAAAGCATCCCAGACCTGCCATAGACAGCACCCTGGGTTCCAAATCTATGTGGAATCACTCAGAATATGCCTCCAAATATGACGCATCTTTGGATAATCATCTAGGGGGAGACAGCCACCATCATCACATCATGGCTAAGAGGTTCCCGGGTTTCATTTCAGAGACTACCACTTCCTAAGTGTGTAGGATCCCCAGCAAAGAAATCAACCCATCCAAAGTTGGTTTGCCTCATCTGTAACAGAGTTTCACGTAAAAATGGGGCTAAGGGACCAATTAAGCCCAAATGGCACAATTTGATAATTATTGAAACTCAGCATTAGACATGTTACTATTCACTATACTACTTGATGTTTTGTTTTAAAATTACTATAATAAAAGTAAAAATGATAGGAGTTTCAAATAATACCTACCTCATGTAATAGTAATAGAAAAATTTCCCATCATCGTTATGGGGACTTTTAGGAATCCTAATTATTATCAGGACAGTGGAAATTATCCTATTTAACCACCCCAACAGCCCTGCAAAATGCACAGTAATCATCTCCCACCTGGCAGATGAGGAGACCAAAGCTCAGATTAATTAAACAGCCTCAAATCCTGCCGCTGGCGTGGGGATAAAATGTGATCTGAAATCAGAGTTGTCCGACTCCAGCGGCACAGCTGCCTTTTATTTCAAGAATAGCTCATTGTGTTCTCCTTGGTTGATATCTACACGATTATGATATCGTTTATTCATCTAAGTCAGTGGCTCCCCGGCTTTTTTCTCAGTAGAACTCTTTTCAAATGTAACCTTCCTCAGAACTCCAGTAAGTAAAACCCATGAAAGCTGAACAGCTCCAGCTGAAGTGGGAATTAGGGCCCAGAAACAGGCCACTTGATTCTTGGTGGCTGCAGAAGCACCCTGGGGTCTATGGAGCAGAGTGTGAAAACCCCAGATGGAAGCCGACCACGACGGCAGAAAGCCCCAGACTCTATGAATTACGTATCAAGGGCAGCCTCATTTGTCTAATGCATCTTTCATTTCCTTGTCTCCCATCACATTTGATCCTCATTATCAACTCTAAGGTGGACAAGGCAGGCCATATCATCCTCAATTTGCAGATGAGCAAATCAAGGCCAAATGGAGTTAAGCAACTGGCCGAAGGTGCTTCAGTTCAATTTTCGGCCAAGTGCAGACTGGAAGTCGAGTCTGTCTGCATTAATTCAGTGTGACCTGGCAGAGAGGATGCCATCTACTGGAAATTGCTACTGACCCTGGGTCCACAAAGTGGCCATTCAGCTCCTTGGCCATTAAGAGCTGAGCACAGCCCCAAGGCACCCCCTGCCAAGGCCCTGTCCCAGAACAGATGGCCATGGGCAAGGGAAAAGATCTCAGTGCCACTGAAAGGCCTGATAGCAGGATTTTGGCTGTGGACAGGCCATTCCTGTCTGAGCCATGTCATTTTGAGCACAGGGCAGGGGAGGAAGGAACAGCCCAAGTGCCTTCCACCCTCATCTGCAGCAAGTATATAAGCCTGCGAAGGGACAGCAGGTAGTGCAGACCTGGGTTTCAGTTATACATCACTTTTGCTCTGAGCTCTTGCTTAGACATCCCTGAAACCAGTAGCAGCTGATAAATGCCTGACCTCCCCCACCCCCTGCCACTCCAGAGCATCATCTCTGAACTGTGCTGGAGGGAGCATGTGTTGAAGCAGACAACACTTAATTATCACTTAGTCTTTAGTTAGCACTTAATTAATAACACTTAATCCATCTGTAAAATGGGGATACTAATACCTGCTTCATAGGGACTCTGGGAAGATTAATTAATGCTTGTGGCCCACTTTAAAGATGCAGAGCACTGAAGAAGTGCTCCACAGCAGCATTAATAACCGCGGCAGATTTACTTCCTTTTCCTAATGAGGTTCCCCTTTTCCTCTTTGCCCCTTCCTCCCTTTGTAAATATCCATCCCCCCACAATATCCATCCAACTTTGCCCTGGGGGAGAAACATTTAGCTCTGTGTTTCCCAGACACAGGATTTCCCATCTAGGAAACAGGCTATTTACAGCCATCTTCCCGCACTTTAATTTTCTATTATGTCCTCTGAATATGTCAATGCCTTCCCAGTAAATATTTTGATGCATGCTCTTGCAGTAGTGTATGTGGAGGCTGAATGGGACAGCTGCTCCCCATATTAGGGAATTCCAGATGTGGTTTAAATCCACCAGTCTTATCTGCACGAATGCCCAGATTTAGCATGGGAGAAGGGAGGGATCTTTTATTTGCCTCTCGGGATGATCAAGAGCTGTCCAACCCTCAACCTGGCTAAAGTGCTTTTCAAGGACTCCAGATCCACCTCTAGGTTGCCTATTTAGAATGAGCAATATCCCCTAAGCTGGCTGGTGACAAGAGAGTCTGGAATACAACCTAGGTCAGGCTGTCTGCACAAGTAACTTCAGAACCTAGAACCATAGACATAGGACTATGGGAATGGAGGAAAGATATAGAGTGTTTAGGGTTCAACTAAACTGAACAGTAAGCCAGAACATTCTCCCAGGTCTCACTTCATCTCTTCCCTCTGCCTTTGCTGCCAACCAAATAGAGGGATGGATACTCACTCTTCTTGGAAGCTGAACCCACGGTCTCTTGGAGTTCCAGCCATGGGGGTAGAGAGCTGCTCCATCGAGGTCCTGGGCTGCAGGGCCTCAGGTAAGCCCTGAACTCTCTTCCAGATTTCATGGCAAGTCTTGTCTAGGCTGTCTTGGGGTGTGTCCTGGTGGATCCAGACATATCTGGGGAATGGGCCCAGGGCAGAGGGGCGCTTGGCCACAAGGGCCGAGGATGAAGAGAGTCCATTCCCACTGGCCATCCTCCTCCTCTCTTTCTGGAAGCCCCTTTGTCCTCCCAGGGCTGGAAGACAGAGAGACCATCCACCACCGCCCCTCATTCACCAAGAAGGGCGCTGAGGGGGGAGCCTAGGAAGCAGGTCAGTCCTGTCCGGCTGTTGCTCCAGCCAGATGGTTATATTGGAAGGCCTTGGGTTTGTGTAGGGATGGTGGGTGGTGGACAGCTTTCTTTGGGGGAGAGGGGGCTTATTTTGACTTGTTTTTACTTGCTCGTTGCTGACTTTTGCTCCCCTCCCCTTCTCCCTTAGAAGAAAATATTTAAAAGTCAACAAAAACCAGTAGCTTAGTAACTGTGGAATCCCCGGGAGCTCAGGAACCAGGCGCCTGGGCGGGCAGAATGACATCTGGGAGCAGCTGGAGGGGGAGGACTGGCTCTCCCCACAATCCCTGTCACTCCCCCGTTGCGACACCCCTGTGACTCCTTGCGGCACCTGGGGCTCAGCCCATTCTTGCCCGCTGAGCCACAGTGGATGGCTGGGCAAGGTCCTGGCACTGTGCTAGGTTCCTTGGGGGCAGGAGCTTGCCATGAGGTTCTCAGCGCGGGCCTTCCCAGGAACCCCGCGCACACCCAGCGCCAACGGCCCTGGCCCCCCTGGGAGTCGTGGCTGCCGCTGTCCCTGATCCCCGCTTCTGACCCCCTTTCCTGAGGATGCTCTGCTGCCTGGGAAATAAATCCCCAACGTGCCAATGGGCCGGCAGCCCGCCCGGCCGCGGACCCCCAGCAGACACCTGCCACGCCCCCTGCGCAGGGCTGCGATCAGCACCGGGAAGGTTCCCAACCCTTTAAAAGGGCGCAGTGTCCGCAGGGTCGGCCGGGCCGGGCGGCTGTGGCCAATTTTCTCGCCAGTGGCTCTCACACCCTTGCCGTCGAGCGCTGGAATTCTTTCTGTGGGTTTCAAGCGCAACGGCTTGGTGCGCGGGCACCTGCAGGTGGGGTGGGGGTGGGGTGGGGTTCGCAGGACCCCAGGACGCTTTTCCCATTAGACGTCATGGCCAAACCCCTGCCGCGCCACCCCACCACCCCCAGGGAACCTCAGAGCCTGTCTGGGTGTCCCTTTATCCTCCTGATTTGAACCCTAACCGCCCTTCTGTGGGCCTGAGTGCCAGGCTCTGGAGACATATTAATCTTATTCAAGCTTATGAAATTAGTACCATTTTTCACGATCGTTCTACATGGTGGAAGGAAACTGAGTCTCAAAAGTTTTAAAGGGTGTGTCCAAGGCCCACGAAGAAATGGGGAGGTGAGATTCAACCCCAGGATTCTGGGTCCAATCCTGTGCCCTTAGCCGTCAGAAAGACTCCCAGCCTTGGCTTCAGTAGGTCCTGGGGTTGGGGGACAGCGGGGTGGAGAAGCAGCGAGAAGGGCTCTTTGCTGATCAGTACCCTCCTAATCTCAGTGAGGAGGCTTCCTTAACCAGAACCGGCTCGGCACCTCTCCCCCCAGGCTCTCTGGCCCCCAAAGGCAGTGGTAGCTCCTCCATCGGTCCCCCTGGAAAGGACCTGCAAGAGGCAGAGAAAAAAGGGAGAAGAGAGGGCAGCCTGTAGCAGTAGGGCTGCCTTGGTCCTGTCACTGCCTCTCCTAGCCCTGCCACCCTGACAGTCTTCTTCCTGGGTTCCTCAATATCAGCGGAGCCCTGGCTCTGTGCCAGGTGAGCTGCTCGGCGTTGGAGAGGCAAGAGGGTGAACAAAACTGGCCTGGTCCCTGCGCTCCTGGAGTCCATATTCCAATGGGGGGAGATAGATCACTAAAGGACAAGCAAGTGAAGAAGCAGTAATAGAGGGTGAAATCAAGGCTCTGGTGGAAAGTAACTGACAAGATAAGGCAATGGGGAAGGAGGAGAGGCAGGTGGTCCAGGCAGGGTCTTTGAGGAGGCAACATTTGAGATGAAATGGAAGGACGAAGGAAATTCTTTCCTGAAATAGTGCTAAATAATAAAAATAATAAAACTACTTTGAAGATCCCATTTCTGCCATATAGTAGGCCCTCAATAAATACATGTTGGATAAACTAAAGGTGTACAGTATATAAAACGTCTGGCATACCAACACAACCTTGCTCCTTACAGAGGGGCTGAGTTCCTAGAAATGTTGACTCTTGAATTTTGAAATCCAAGCTTCGTTCCCTTTTTGATTTTCATTATAAAATTGAAGATGCTCTCCTTTGGGGAAAATTCCGAGGACCTAGACTGAATAAAATTATAGTTAAGAATGTAGAAAACCTTTTAAGATAGTGTATTTAAAGGGAAAGTGATCATTTCTGATGAAATATTAATAGTTCTGAAAATGTCACTCAGTGTTTGTGCTGCTTGCCATTTGATTGGCTAACACCCATGCTTAGCACAGAGCACCAACCACCCTGCACTGCCCAGGCCACAGGATTCTCGAAAGCCAGCCAGCTGACCCCTTGCTCCCTGTAGCAGGAAACTAGGCAACAGGGGCTGAGGTGGAAAGGGTTGCAAGAAATACAGCAGGCAGAGGGAACGAGGATAGAAGCACGGTTCTCAGAGCACACACAGAAGGCTTCTAGAAGATTCTGCAAACACCTTAAGTTTTATGCCGTGAAACTGTATAAAGCTACATCTATTATGGTAGCCACATGGTTTTTGTTTTACATTTTAATTGTATTTTAATGTAAGTTAAAATTTTTTTTCAGGTTTTTTTTTTTTAATGCTAACCACATTTCAAATGTTTAGTAGCCACATGTGCCTAGTGGCTACCGTGACAAACTGTAGAGAGGACATTTCTATTATTGCAAAACACGTGGACTCTAGAATCAAAGTACTTGGGTTCAGATTCAGAGTTCATTAAATTCTGAGTTCCCTGGCAGTGTATATAGATCGAGGCAAGTTACTATGTACCTTGGTGTATTCGTTTGCTAGGGCTGCATTAAAACACACACACATACACACACACACTATTTGGGTTTAAATAATAGAACTTTATTTCTTCACATTTCTTCCAGATACAAGTTCAAGATCTAAGTGTCAGCAGAGCTGGCTTCATTCTGAGGTCCCTTTCCTTGGTAGGTAGATGGCCATTTTCTCCCTGTCGCTTCCCGTGACCTCTGTGCAGGACACTTGTCTTTAAAGAGCGCCAGGACTAGGGCTATAGCTCAGTGGTGGGGTAGCACTTGCTAGCAAGCATGAGGCCCTGGGTATGATCCTCAGCATTGCATAGTTGATTAAGTCTGGCCCTAATGGCTTCATTTTATCTTAACATCCTCTTTAAAGGCCTTAGGTCCAAATACTGCCATATTCTGAGAGATCAGAGGTTAGGACTTTAACATATGAATTTCGGAAGGAACAATCCTACCCATAACACTTGCTTTCCTCCTCTGTAAAATAGGACAATAATAAAGAACACTTGCTTTGTAGAATCATGGTAGATGTTCTATTACTAAGCAATTGCTTAACACATAGTAATTGCTAGAACAACACCTGGCACATAAGAGCCACATAAAAGTGCTATACATTGGTTTGCTTGTTGATTACATTGAAATGTATGCCTTTAGAGCTTCTGAACAACAGCTTTTGTGCTGTGCGTAGGGAGGGAGAATTTTAGTTGTGCTGGGGAAATTGTTCGATGGATTCAAATCATCAGGTGAGCCTCTCCAGGTTGTTTGATTTTGAGCAACTATCACAGGCCATGATTGTGCAAGGCAGAGATGAGCGATGAATAAGTCCTCTTCTGTTTTAATCAGCTGTTTCACGACAGTGACTGAAGGATCCAACAACTGTAGGGGAGGGAAAATTTATTTGGAGGCTTACAGTTTCAGAGGTCTCAGTCCATATAGAGCCAGGTCCATTCCTTGGGGTTCAAGGTGAGGTTGAGCATCATGGTGGAAGAGTGTGGTGGAGGGAAACAGCTCACATGGTGATCAGAAAGCAGAAAGAGAGACTCCATTCTCTAGATACAAATATATACCCCATAGCAACCCCCTGCCTTCCGCCAATGAACCACTTCCTCCAGCCACACCCCACCTGCCTCCAGCCACCACCCAGTTAATCCCATCAGGGATTGTATCACTGATTAGGTTAAAGCTGTGACCCAATCATTTCTCCTACAAACCTTCTTGCATTGTCTCACACAGGAGCTTTTGGGGGCCACCACATCTAAACCATAATATCTACTCCAGCCAGAGCCATAGCCTAGCGAAGGGGAAAAATTTTTCCATGAGTTCCTGGTATAGGGCAGTCATGGCATAAACAGAGCTTATTCCAGTCTCTATACAACAGGTAGTTGTGTCCCCCAGCACAAATGTTGAGGTGCCTGGCACTGTTGCAGGAGCTAAAGAAAGAGCGGTGAAGAAGACAGGCTTTGTCCTGCCTCGTTTTCGAGCTCAAAGTAAGTCATTTAATGGTCACAGATACCATTTCATCTATGAATTATTTTTAGCTTGGAAAAGTTCTTAAATTCCCCCTTTATTATCCTGATAACCCTGGGCAAATTGTCCAGCCTCTTTGTGCTTCTGTTAGCTCCTCTACAAAATAGACATAATAAAATACTGATCTCAGAGGGTTGTTTTGTGACAATTGAGATAATACCCATAAAGAGCTCAGAAGTTAGTCTGGCACATATATAGAATTTCCACATTGAACAATTTCCCCAGCACAACTAAATTTCATTAGGTAGGACTCTGAGATCTTTGCTTTCCTCTTTGGAAGCAGGAAAGCCTCAGGGGGAGGCGATGCTCCCTACCTCTCCTCTAGCCACAGCCTCTACTCATCTCTGTTACATCTCTGACACCAACTTAGCCACACTGGAAAACTCAGCAAGAGGAGCATGAGCTGAGCCCGTTTATCTTCATAGGCCTGCACCACTTACTCTGCAGGCCCTATTCTTCTCCTAGCATATTTTATTAAACACACCTTCCTCTCAGAATAAATACAACTTTTCAGCTATAAAAGAAAATTGCAAGGGGTTTTGCCATTTCGCTTTTGAAAGTCTTTGGCCGTGAGTAATTTATTTAATTTACGATTGGCTCTGATTTCTCACCAATCTTGGTGACTACTGGGGAAACCGGGCACAGTGAGAAAACTCCAACCTACAAATCGTTATCAGATGTAATGAAATTTTTATGACTCCTAAATTCAACAGTTAATGAAGTTGACACAATGTTACACTTTGCATTTAATTAAATATTTACTGATTTCAATGTTGCAGCTTTCTTCTTTGTATGGTGGGGCTAATAAGAGAATTTCCAGGCCTGAAACATTTTTGTAGGCCCCTGAAGATCACAAAGACTCCCGTTCCCATGTTGGTAATGCTCAATAGGTCAAAATGCTCAGGGACAGGGCCCCTGCCCGGGGGAGATCCCAGGAGAGTTTCTTGAGGAACACATCATCAGAGGTAGAGGAAGGGAAAGCCACAGCTACATTGCATGGAAATAGGCCCCTCTGGGTGTTGTCTCAGCAGCAGAACTGGGCTGCAGAGCAGCCCACCGTTTCCAGGACTTACTTTGAAAAGAAACCTGCAGTGTTCCGGAAGCAAAGCTGTGACTCAGTGGCCTCTTTCTGGGCACCACCATTGGCCATCTCTATGATTTCCTAGGAGGAGCGTGGTTGTCCCTTGTTTCCCATATGTGAGGAGGTAGTTACGAGTGTGGACGGTGACAGCTGGCCCACTCGAATTAGAACTCTTGCTTGTTAGCGGGTGGCTTAATTTCTCTGGCATTTTTTTTCATCTGAAAATTGGTAAAAATGACAGACAGGTTGGGGTAGGGAGAAGGTTGAAATAGGGAAATGCAAAGTCCTCATCACTGTGCCTGGCTCATGGTGTATCCTCAAGGAAAGAAACCGATTATTATGGTCGGCTATTAGTATTAACAACCTGGTAATGTAAAAATGATATAGCCTATGAGATCTCCACTTACAGTTGGGGGAAATGGAAGGCCATAGTTGCAGAGGAAAAGAAAATGGCATGGCCGAGTTGGCCCTGTAAGGCAGCCACAGAGTTACTTCCTGCTTGACTCTTTCTGCCAGACCCCCTTCATGGTGGGCATCCCGAGGTTCCTGCAGAGGCCTTGATGGGATCCCTCTCAACTAGATGCTCTGTGCTTTGCCCTTCCTTCCCCAACTTCCATTCTGGGTCTTTTGTCACATATACATATTTGTTTAAGGCTTCTACTGCTGAGTTGATTTGAGGCAGCTTTCAGATTAAAAAGTACAGAATAGGGCATCAAAGAATAAAGGGAGAATTGATTCCACCTAAAGAAGGCAGAAAGAGTTGCTGCCTTTCGGCCCCTGCATTGGTCAGACGGCATGGAGGTAATCAGGTAATAAAACCGGGTATTCCTGTTTGTCAGCTATGGCAAAAATGGAAACACGTTGGATGGCACAGTTTTTTATTTTCTGACAGCAGAAAATACACATCTTCATCTGCGGAGACAAAAATGTTTCCTGGAAATAACCCCAAGCATGAATTTATCATGAGTCCTTGTATAAAGGACACTGAGTGACACAGTGGGCAATATATTTAATTCTGTTTTCATAAAAGACAGAAATGCTGTTAAGTTGCTCAGTTTCTCACATCAGGGTTCTCTGAAGACAAGAGAGTATAACATTAAATCATAACCCAATGAAGGCATTTCTTTAAGGAACTCAGATAATGAAGTCGAAGAGAGATACCTTTGGGTCCATTCCAACTCAAGCCTCCATCAGTTCACCCACCTGTCCACCTATCTATCCACCCATGCTCTGTCTGTGTACCCAGGTACCCATGCATCCATCCATCCAGGATTCACAGAATGTGCACCGTGTGTCAGGCACTCTGAATGGCACTAGTGAGGATTGTTGATAAGAGCTGATATCTGGGCTGAGTTTAAAGGACAGAGAAGAAAGCCAGACAAAGGAGGAGGAGAGCATTTTAGGCACCGGAAGCAGCCTGCAAAAGCTTCCCCCACCCCTATGACTCCAGGATACGGGAAGAAGGCATGGGTCCTGGCAGGAGTGTGAGGACCTCAGGATGGCCGGAGCACGGGGGTTCAGGAGTAGGGAAACTGAAGTTGGAGAGTCAGGCAGCGGCAGGTAATAGAGGCTCTTGAAGACAGGGTCTAGTGGGAATCCGAATTTTACTCTGTAAGCCATGGACAAAGTCCAGGAAGGCAAGGAAGCTGTGAAATCAAGTTAGTGTTTTAAAAAGGTAACTGGTGGCAACAGGAAGACCTGCTACATGGGGCAAGAGCAGAGTGAGCTGTTACTGTGCTGTTTGAGATGATGGGGGCTATGTTAGATTTTCATCACGGTGACCAAAATACCTGAAAGGGACAACTTAGTGGAAGAAACGTTTATTCTGGGCTCACAGTTTCGGAGGCCCAGTCCATGCTGAGCTGACTACATCGTTCTGGGCCTGAGGTGGGGCAGAACATCACAGCGGAAGGGCACGGAGGAGGACAGCTGCTCAGTTCATGGTAGCCAGAGAGAGTGAGCTCAAGCAGTCAGGGAAAAAAGATATGATCCCCAAGGAATGCCCCCAGTGACCTAACTTCCTCCAGTCAACATCCAGTTAGTTCATTCAAATTCATCAACTTGATTAACCCACTGATTCAGTTATAGTTCTCATAACTGAATAATTTTACCTCTTGCATTAATTAACACAGGAGATTTTGAGGGACACTTCATATTCGAACCGTAACACACAGCCCCTGGTGTCCAAAATCTCCTGCCCATTTCACAATGCGAGACACATTTAAGTCCATTTCCAAGAGTCCCCACAGTCTCAACAGTTCCAGCATAGCCCCAAAATCTAAGTCCAAAACCTCATCTCAGATTCAAGGCCATATCTTGGCTATGAGTGCCTATAAAAATCAGAATTGCAGATATTCAACGTAGAAAGGCATAGCATAAACATTTTTTTTTTTAATTCCAAAGGGGAGAAATAGAGGCATAGAAAGAAGGGATGGTACCAAAACAAGATCAAAATCCACAAGCTCCATGTGTAGCAACTAGGGCACATGGTGATGTGATCTCCAAAGGGCTTGGGCAGCCCCACCCCTATGGCTTTGCTGATTGCAGTCCCCCTGGCCTTTCTCATAGGCTGGCTCTCTCTGTACCCAGCAGCTTCCCTTGGCAGACTTTTCATATTACTGGCATCTCTTAATCCTGGGTTCTCCACTGCAGCTGTGGCTTCTGTCCCACAGCTTTACACATCACCCTCTCATGGGCTAACTGCAGGGATTCTTACCCTGCTACCCTTGGCCTGGCCACACAGGCCTTCCTTTGAAATCTCAGTGGAAGCCTTCATGACACTTTAATTATAGTATCTTGCATTCTTGCAGAACCATTACTATGTGGACAATATCAAGGTCTGCCCCCAGCTCAGGCAGTAGTCAGATCCCCTAGGACCACAGCTGCAGTGGCATCTGAGTACCTGGGTGGCTGAGCATGGTGATTCTGGAGAAACAACTTCCTAGGTACCCCTGTACAAGCAAGGTGCCTCCAAGGTATTTTGTTTTAAAACCTTTATTTTATTTTTACTTGGTGCTGAGGATCAAACCCAGTACCTCACACATGCCAGGTGAGTGCTATACCTCTGAGCCGCAACCCCAGCACGCTCAAGGTCTCCTATTGTAGATTTCACTTCCATAACCTAGAGCCTGCAGTGGGTGTGGTCTTGCTGATTCCTGAAATCCCCTGAAGGCATCTTTCCAATTATCTCTGTGCAAAGTACTTAGCTTCTCTTTAGTGACACTAATCTCCTCAGCAACCCCAACTTCTTGGCTCCAATATTACTTTTGCTTCCTCTCTGGTCACACTGCATTTTTCAAATATTTCATCTCTAGTTTTTGCTCCAGATTCTCACAGTAAACATGGCTAAAAACTGCCAGCAACACTTATACCACTGCCTGAATTCTGTGCTGCCTTAAAGTTTCCTCTGCAAGATCAATTAGTTAATCACCTTTAAATTCAGCCTCACAGAAAAAAAAAAAAAAAATGAGATGAAAAAAATGTAGACAAGTTATTTGCCAGAATATAATATGAATGGCTTCTAGTCCAGTTTCCAATAAAGTCCTCATTTCCTCTGAAACCTCATGAGCACAGTCTTGACTATCAGCATTCTGGTCTGAGCTCTCACAAGAATTGGCCATTAAGCTCTGATTACAACATTCTATGGCCTTTCGAGTCTGCATCTCCAAAGTTTTCCAAACTTCTCCCACAAACCAGTTCCAAAGATTTGTGAATCATATGGTCAGGTTAGTCACAGCAATGACCTCTTCTCAGTCCCAATTTCTGCATTTGTTAGGTTTTCATCACTGTGACCAAAATACCTTACAAGTACAATTTAGAGGAGGAAAAGTTTATTCTGGTCTCATGGTTTTAGAGATTCAGTTGATGGTTGTCCAACTCCATTGCTCTAAGCCCAAGATGAGGTAGAACATCATGGGGTGGGGGTTGGGGTTATGGCTCAGTGGTAGATCACTTGCCTAGCATGTGTGAGGCACTGGGTTCGATTCTTAGCACCACATATAAACAAATAAATAAATAAAGTTCCATCAATAACTAATAATTTTTTTAAAAAAGACATGGGGGAGGAGTGCTGTTCATGGCAATCAAGAAGGACAGGGTAGGGGAGAGAAAGAGAGAGAGAGGGAGCATGCTCAGGGAATCAGAAACACAATATATAATCCCCAAAGCACATCCCCAGTGATCTAACTTCCTCTAGCCATGCCCAACCTGCCCACAGTCACCACTCAGTTAATCAATTCAAATTATTAATCCATCAAGTGGATTAATCCACTGATCAGTTTACAGCTCTCATAATCTAATAATTTCACCTCCTGCATTAATACAGGAGTTTTGGGTGACTACCTCATATCCACACCTTAGCAGGGCCTGAGATCTGAGAGTTGTTAAGGATGCAGAATTTAGAGGACCCAGTGATAGTTTGGATGTGGGGTCCAAGCAAGAGGGGAGTCTAGGATGACTCAACTGTTTTCTGGCTCAGGAACATGGGTGGATGTGGAAACCATTTTCGGAGCTAGGGAACTGAGCAGAGCCTAGAAACGAGTGAGTTCAGTTCTGAGCAGGCTGGGGGCTGGGAATTTCCTCATCTGAGAGAAGAGAGCACCATGCACAATGTAGGCATTGGGGACTTGGGAGGTAAGAGTAGGTTTTTTTCCATAAGGAGCTGCCGGTGTCCACCGGAGTGGGGTCAAATGAGAAAGTGGACAGTTACTGATACTAGAAGTCACAGAACAGAGGTCTAATTTCTCCTTGGGCCCTTCCTGGGTCCCTAGACTGCTGGGTGGCTGTGGATCATTCACATTAGTTTTAGCTTCCTCACATTGGCCTGTGTTTTCTTTCTGGAAAGTGCTTCTTTTCACCTACCTCTCTTTCTAGGCTGAACTGGAAACTCTTGTGTTGCTTCCTTTGAACCCTTTATCTCTCCAGGCATAATTAATCATGGTTTGCTATTCAACTCTTCTCAACAAGCTATCTATCCAACCCCTGAAGGATTTGTCTTATTGTTCATACTTGTTTCCTTAGCACCTAGCACAGAGCCGATATGTAGATCAATGGTTGTGGCATGAACCAGTGAATGGAAGAGTGAAGAACAAGCAAATGACTGCCTAGGATACCACGGCAAAAAGGAGGAAGGATGCATAAAAGGGCATTGTTAGCTGCTGCAACAAGCCCCAATATTTCTTTCTTTTTTTTTTTTAAGAGAGAGAGAGAGAGAGAGAGAGAGAGAGAGAGAGAGAGAGAGAGAGAATTTTTTTAAATATTTATTTTGTTTTTAGTTTTTGGCAGATACAACATCTTTGTTTGTATGTGGTGCTGAGGATCGAACCCGGGCCGCACGCAAGCCAGGCGAGCATGCTACCGCATGAGCCACATCCCCAGCCCAAGCCCCAATATTTCAATGGCTTAGCACTATCAAAGGGCATTTCCTTTTGATCACCGCCATCTCTATATTGGTCCTTTGCAGGTGTTTCTGTTCAGTAGGTACTTTCCTCCCATAGTGACTTCTTTCATCTTATGGTGCTGCCATCCCCTAAGATTCCAAATGGTATATTCCCACTCAGTAGATAGGGGAGTAGCCCTGGGAGGACTTTATGGTCTAAGGCTTGGAGTGACATACACCTTATTTCATAACTACATACCTTATTTCATAACTGCACCCAACTGCAATGATGACTGGGAGACATAGTCCTGGCTGGGCATAATTCTTACTGACAGCTCAGCGGTATTGACATTTTGGGCCAAATAATTCTTTGGGGGTAGAAGCAGCCTCCCTATGCATTGTAGGATGCTTAGAAGCAACCCTGGTCTATATCTCCTAGGTGTTGGTAGCATCTGCCAGTTGTGACAACTAAAAAATGTCTGCAGATACTGCTAAGTGTCCCCTGGAGGGAAAAATGGTCTTCAGATAATAACTGCTGCTCTATACTACAGAAGGGGAAGCATGAAGCTGTGATGTCCAGCTAGCTGTCCATGCTGAAAGGGCCATCAACCGCAGCAGGGATGCAAGTGGGAAGGTTTTAGGAAAGGGCACCTGGGGAAGGTGACACTTGAGCTGAGTGGTGATTAGGAGTTAAGGAGAGAGAGAATGGCATTGCGGGCAGAGGAAACAGGTGGATGGAGCAGGGAGGAGGTAGTGTAGCTGGCTGGAGGACCTTCAAGGAGGGATGATAGCTGGAAAGCCCCTTGCCTGTGGATTATGGTCTTTGACGCACAGAGTAAAGTACTGATCTGTGTGTTGTCACGGGTGTGAGCTCTGTCCCTTCCCTTTCCTCAATTCACAAAAGTATTTTCTAGAAGAATATCAGAACTTGGTGGCCTCAACATTTGGTGGCATTGGAGGAACAGACCCTACTGTGGCTCACCGGCTTGCTTCTCCCTCCCGGTTGTGGCAGTCCAATGGCTCGACCTGATTTGTCCTGGGTTACTCTTTCAGAAGCCCTTTCTGTTACTTTTTCTTGGGAAGCAGATTGCAGCCATCTCTACAGTGACAGCCTCAATCTTGGGAAATAACTGCTTGTGTCTGACCACATGAGCATTTGGAGGAGGACACCTCACAGGATTTAGAAATCCTCACCCCAACTCAAATCCCAGGCTTTCCTTCACTTTGCCTGAACACACACTCAATAGCTCTCCTCTGCAGTCCTGCTTGGCCCCCTGACCTCCATTCTCTCCTCAGATTGTTGGAGCATCCATTTTTATTCTCTCTCTCTCCTCTCTCTCTCTCTGGGCTTCAGGAGGTTCTTTGATTTTCTTCTTGGGTCAGAATGAAAATTTCAGGGCATTGAGTCTACAGTCCTTCCTTGAATCAGGCTGAGTTCTCCAGAGCATTGGGCTTTGTTTTCTTTCTAAAACAAACTCTGATCTTATCTGAATATGAGGCTTAGCAAGTCACTACATTGCATTTGTGTTTTTTGCAATGTGATATCGTGACTAGACCTTGACCCATGGCTGCTCTTGCTCATCTGGAGAAGGGAAGCGGCAGGCAGAGATCCAGTTCCAGGAGGCTGAGACCCACACTTTCGTTGGTCTCTACTGCTCTTAGGGGGTTTCCAGGGCCCCCATCCCCGCCTTTGCCCATATCACTCTGATTATTGCAATCGCCTCCCAAGTGGTCATCTTTTTTTCTGTCCTTTCTCTTTCTCTCCTTCCCCAGAGAGAAGCCAGAGTACATGCCAGGTTGTCAGAGTTGAGTCCATATTTCTAAAGTATCTTCTGCTAAATCCACCATGGTATCCACAGTCTTCACACACAACTCTTGGCTTATGTATTCTGTTTGCTTTCCTTCCTCCAACTCTCTTCCTGTTATGGGCCGAATTATGCCCTCCTCCACTTATATTTCCTAGTCCTAACCCCCAGTCCTTCAGCATGTGACCCTATTTGGAGATGTGGGTCTTTAAAGAGGTAATTAAATTAAAATGAGATCATTAGGAGAATCCTAATCCAAAATGACTGGTGTTCTCATAAGAGGAAATTAGGGCCCAGACATGTACAGAGGGGAGATCCCGAGGGAGAAGATGGCCATCTATAAGCCCAGGAGAGAGGCCCAGAAGGAACCAACCTTTGGTCACCTTGATCTTAAACCTCTAACCTCCAGCCGTGTATTCCGTGGTGCTTTGCTATGTTAGCCCTAGCAAACAAATACAGGTCCTATTGAAGCCAGATTTAAAGTTAGGTAGTCAGTGTAGTTAGATAAATCAGGTCTAATGCCGAGTGAAATCTAAAATGGGGGCCATGCTGGCAATGATTCCGGGAAACGCAGGACAACTCAAGGAATGTTAATGAAGTCCCGAAAAGGCCCTAGGCCAAAGTCCACCTCAAAGAAATGTTAATGAACAGCCCCCAGCAAAAAGGTGCTGACTCAAGTCCTTCCTGACCAGATTACTTCTTTGGCCCACCTGTGTCCCACCCCTCGGTCCTTCCCACCTAATTCCATCACTGAAAGAACTATAAAAAGGAGAGACAACATCCCTTCCAGGGATTCCACCTCTTGGGTCCCCTTCTTCCTCCGGGAGAAGTCTTTTCTGCTGTCCTTTAATAAACTTCTTTGGTGTTATTCTTCAACATTGGGGAAGCAAGGACTCGTCACTGGTCAACAGCGGTAACACTATTTCCCACTGCCTAGGAGTAAAAGCAAAACTCCTCACCCTCCTGTGTTTTAGTCAGCTTTTTTGCTGCTGTGACTAAAGGATCTGACCAGAACAACCATAGAAAAGGAAAAGGTTATTTGAGGGCTCATGATTTCAGAGGTCTTATTCCATGGAAGGCCAGCTTCATTTCTCAGGTCTCCAGATAAGGCTGAACATCAATGGTGGGGGGTGTGGCAGAGGGAAGCAGCTCTTGTCATGGTGATCAAGAAGTGGCGGCAGGGGGGTGGGGGGATTGGAGAGAGAGACACTCCATTTTACAGATACAAATATATACACCAAAGCCACACTCTAATTCCCACCTCCACCAGCCACACCCTATTACTTCAGTTACATCAGTTAATCCCTACAGGGGATTAAATCACTGGTTGGGTTAAGACTCTTCCAACCCAATCATTTTTCCTCTGAACCTTCTAGCAATGTCTCCCACACGAGCATTTGGAGGACACCTCACATCCAAACCGTAACACCTTGTGAGACCCTGCCCCACACTCCTTCCCTGGTCCCTTCCCTTGTTTAAGGTCTTGCCTGTGCTCTCTTGCACACCTCAAACCCTTTTCCAACATTGCATGACTGCCTTGCTTAATTTTAGATCCCACTGGTAAGACTGCCATTCCCATCCGTCCTTTTATGGTACATCCCTACATTCTTCCTCCTTGCACTATGAACTTTTCCTTCAGAGAATCCTTAATTAGGAACTCTATGCATATTTGTTTATTGCCTGCCTTCCTCAAGCCAAGGACTGTTCACCGTGGTGTGTGTTTCTTATCTAACACAGCACCAGGGCACATAATGATGCTTAGTAAATATTTGTTGAGTAAATGAATCTTCACCTGGTTAAAATCTTTATCCAGGCATCAGGGTCCAGCTAGAATCCTACTTCTTTCCTTAAATTAACCTCTGATCTACCAAGTCCAAGAAAAGCCTATTGTCATGATACGCCTCTTCTTCAGCCATGGTGAGTATCACTGTGGGGCTGTGTCAGTTACATGGCGTTTCCACCTTTGCCCTGCCTCCTCCCAAACCAGGACCGCACACTGTGCATCTCCACATGGCTCACAGCACATCTGGGCTCAGGGCCTGAGCAGGGAGGCGCTGGGTAAAGGTATGCGGACCCAAATAGATCAGAGGGAGCACCCACGGTGGGGAATGTGAGTAACTGGGTCGTCCACAAGGATTAAAAGGGTGCCCCTGCTCTCCACAGCCCCCAGGGAGAAGGAAGACAGATGCTCCTGTTGCCTGGGAGGGTTTAGGGTAAACCTCATCTGCCAGTTGCCGCCAGGGAGCAAAGTTCTGGGGTGGGGGAAAGTCCAGTTGGCTTGGTGCCCCAGAATTAGAGAACAGCCCAGGCTCTTCTGCCCAGCTGTGGGGCTGCCTAGGAGGCCTGGACATCACTGCCAGCTCCTTTCTCTGGAGGAGAACTGGGTTCGCAAGAGAGCAGGGAGATCCTAGATGAGGAGCCAGAAGCCCACCCCAGGCAAGACCCAGCCAACAGCCCCCAAGACCGCTACCCACTCACGACTGGGCCAGCCCCCGCCCCCCTTTCTAGGGCTGGTGGGAAGGCCTGGCAGACCTCCTCTGGCTGAGCGCTCTTTCGGGGGGCGAGGGCTGCGTATGCACAATGGGAAGCGAAAAGCCCCCTCCCTGCTGCCCTGGGGACATAAAGCAGGCCTTTCACTGAGGAGTTCTGGCTGCTTTGGTTGGTTCTTGGCACCCAGCGAGGCGGCGTCGGGAGGGGCTGGAAAGCAGGAGTGTTGGGGGTGGGGATGGGGATGGGGCCGGCGATTCTGAGGAGGCTCGCCGGCCCAGGGCCACCGGGCTGGTTCCCCAGCTGTGAGATGAGCTCATGCAGGGAAACCGGAACAACTTGGGGTAAGGGGGGTTGGGAGGAAGACCGGCATCTAGCAGGCTGAGGAAGTATGGCTCTGGAGAGCAAGTTTTTGGTAGGGAATAAAGACAAGCCTCCACTCCTCCGGTCCTGCCCCCTCCCCTCCAACTTGGGTTCCTAACCAGGGTCGGTGGGTAACCCTCTGCATTCCCTTCCCTCAAAATTCCCAGTCCCATCGACTGCCTGCCCACCTGAGTCGCTACTCCCCACTCCCCCACCTGGGTCGCCAACTCCAAAGTCCCTCTCTTCGCCTTTTCGGGGGAAATCCGCGCCCCCCGCCCCCCCCCCCCCCAGTCCCCAGCCACTGTCCCCGGGGCCTCGAGAAAATGCCAGATCTCGAGACTGGCCAAATCGCGCAGCTCCCTGGCTCCCTAAACAGAGTACAGCCTCTCTGGGTGCTTTTGGCAAATCGGTAGGAGTGCCCATCCGCAGGTGCCTTTCGGCTGCGCTCACCAACCCAGGGCCTCCTTCCCCATCTTTGCCCCACCAGCCTTCCCCCACCTCCCTAAGCATCTCTTTCCTCTCGCCGAAGAGTTTGGCGTAGACAGCTAAAGAGCCATCGTGACTGGCGGAGGAGCCCAGGGTAGACCCGACAGGCAGCCCAGTCGGGGTGGGGGATGGGGTGGGGACCTAAGCTGAGCCCTTGGGGCTTGGAGGCAGTGGCTACTGAGGAGAGGTGGGGAATGGCTCAGGGCTTTGGGAGAAATTCGCCTGCTTTGGGGCCATGGCTGGGAGGGGGAGGAGGAGAGAAAGAAGGGTCCGGTTATTTGAGAATAAATTGTGCAAGTAACTTGCACCGTCCTTCCACCAACCCCAGTCCCCACCCCCATCCCCGCGCACAGGCATCCTTCTTCCATCCTCAGATTTTGTTTTAAACCCAGGGTAGGACCGCGCTGAGTCAAATGAACTGGTACCCCCCCCCCCCACCCCAACACACACACCCTGTTCTATCAGTTCTCCAATTATCAACCCTTCCTCTGCCTATGGACGCACGCCCTTCTCCTGGGATGGGGTAGGACACTATGGTGAATGGGCTCTTAAGCATCATCCTGGCCCAAGATTGCAAGTTGCAAAGCCACCACCCAAGATTAGCTCCAAAGAGCCACGACTTGGGAACCGCGTCCTTCTTTGGTTACCTATTCCCAGACAGTATTCCAATTCCTAAACGTGGAAGAGGCGTGTGTGTATGTGCCTGTGTGTGTGAGTGCGTGTATGCCTGTGTCACTGTGTGTATGTGTGTGTATACGTGTATGTGTATATGGGGGTACATTAACGGTGATCTTATAAATGCAAACCGGAGGACTGAACTTAAAAGAATCTGGTCAATTGTAAAACAAACAGAAATAAACAACCCTTTAGATGTAATTTGTGGTTTATCTGGAGGTGGAGGTGGCGCTGAAGAGGAACCCCCACCCCCCAATATTTTTTCCTTGGCTGCGCCTCCACCCCCAGCATTTGGAGCGGCGGAGAAGCGGCTCCGGAGTGATTAATCCGGGGATAATTCACCCCCCCCCCCCGCCCCCCGGCGCGAACCCTGCGAAGCGGGATTGGAGCGAGTCATTTCCGAGAGCGCAGCGCGCCTCTCCCCGGCCGGGCGGACACTTGGTTCATTCCAGCCGCAGAAGCTCAGGGCTCCCGCGTACCGGGATTTTTTTCCGAGCAGAAAAAAGCTCCAGAGCTCTCCTGACCTCCTTTCTCCTCGGCGGCGAGCGGAGCCTCTCCCTCGGCGCTGCCGGCCGCGCCATGCCGCGCTCGCGGGGACGGGAGCAGGGGCGCTGCGGCTGCCCCGCGGGGAGAGCTCGCGGCGAAGCCGGGATTTCGGCTCCTGTGCCGGGCGCCGGGAGCCGCTGGGGCCGCCCTCCGCCACCAACGCCGCCGCCGCTGCTGCTGCTGCTGGGCTGGGGGCTGCTCAGCGCCTCGGCCACCGCCGGTAAGTCTGGCTGCGGCGGGGAGCCGGCAGCCACTGAACGCCCCACCCGAACCCGAGCCCACCCAGCCTCGACCCGGTCCCAGTGCCTTCCCCCGCCCCCACCCTGGTCTCAACCTCCCCCTCCCAATTGCCCACCTCCTTCTCATCTACGCCTCTGCCAGCCCCTGATCCTCCACCCAACCCTCCACCACATCCTCACCTCCACCCTCACCCTCATTGCTTTCCCCAACCTCAGCCGCAACTTGGCTGGATTCGGCCGGTGTGGGGGCCTGGGAGACAGACATCCCCGCCCGGGGGTTGCGGGGCACCTGGACCGTGGCTTCAGTTTCTCTAGCCTCCCAGCCCCCGAGGTGCCAGGCTTTTCGCGGATAAACTTTCCCGGAGCCCTACTCCCCCTGCTCCGGATTCTGCTTGGCACGCCCGTCCTGGGGGCTGGAGAGGAACGGCGCGCCCCTTCAGCGAATCCGCGTCTGCAGGGTCTGTCCATCCCTGCCCCCGCCCTTTTTTTTTTCGACTCAAACCCTTGCCCCCGCCGGAGCCGCCCGGAGACTGCGGCCGCCATCCCCCTCCCCAAGCGTCCCCTCCCTTCGCGCTTCCGAGCTAGGAGGGGGGTGCAGGTGGGCGCGCGCCCACGTCGGGGGTCCGGCGCATTATTTGCAAGAGGGCTTAGCTGGGGGCTGGAGGGTGTGAATAACGGGAGGCGGGGGCGGGGGTTGTGCCCAGGGCGGGGGAGGAAGTGTCTCCTCCAGGCTCCGCGTCCCCACATTCCCCTCGGTTCCCACTCCGCGCCAAAGTGCCCTTTCCCGCGCCCTGCTGCAGCCGAGCGCCTGGGCTGCGGCAGCGCCGGCGCGGGCGGCGGGACCCGCTCGCGGCAACCGAGTCCAGGAGGGCGGCAGAGCTGGCGGGTGCGGAGAGTCCCGGAACTTCGCGATGTCTGGCTGCAGCTTGCAGCTCCTCTAAGAGGCACGCGGACCTTCTAGGGAACCTAGTCCCCAGTGGAGCCTACTGGCCCCAACTGGTCCACTCCCACTTTACCCAAGGCACCCTCGAAGCTCAGCTGTAGCCACAACCTAGAAAGTTCCGTGTGTCCTGATGGGGAGCATCCAAAAAGGGACGCCTGGAGCCCCATTTCATTTAGCCCCGAGGCTGACACCCACTGGGGAAGAAAACCCGAAACACCTGCTGCCGGGGGGCCTGGATCCAAGGCACCTCCGGCCTAGTGTGTGTGTGTGTGTGTGTGTGTGTGTGTGTGTTGTTGTTGTTGTTGTTGTTTCAAAGCACTGATTGAATCTCTAAAGGTTTTGGCCTCCACCTCCCCCAACCCCTGTGCCCCTTCTTGGAAAGTGCGCCCCTCTGCTAGCAGGACAGTGAGTGGTGGCTCCCTGGCCCACTGGCTCCAGCATCTTGTGAACGTGTCTCCGCATATTGTGTCGCCTTCCCCTTGGCCGCGTTATATTGGGGTTCCAAGTCAGGGAGGGCGCCCCAAGCCAGTCCTGGATGTATCATTTATACTTGACCGGACTTTCTTAGGTTCTCCTAAGAGTCATAGCCACTGACACCCAGAGAGGGGCGCCCGTGATGCGCGCGCTGGGTTGCTCTGGACTCCAAGCACACCCACACCCACAGCAAAGATGCTCACACCGACGCTGCTGGTCGCACAGACTTGCCACAGGGATGGTGGTGGGGACAGCTGTTACAGTAGGATTCTAGGCTGTTAGTTCAGGCGAGTCCCCTCTATGATTTAGCTTACTGGAGATACTCCATACTCCATATCTGGCTGGATTGTTTTTCTGGTTAGGTTTGTCCCTGCCCCTTGGGCATATCATGTCCCTGGGGAGAGAATAAGGCCTACTCACCAGAGAGCTTGCACACTGCCCAGCAACTCTAGAATCTGGCCTTATAGAGATCCATTTGCTTGCAGCTCTGTGGGAAGATAAGTTGGGGTTGTGGAGGGAATGAGGAGGGGTAATAGCCCCTTCAGGCCCTGCCCCGCCTTCTAGTGCATTCATTTCTTATAAAACCTTTCCCACATTTAAATGCTCTGTCTGGCTTTACAGGCAGCAGAGATTGGAAATGGACTTGGTAACAGGAGATCCGCAGGATGTGGAACACATTCATTTTGTGTTTGCTTCACACTGTTGACTTTAAAAGATGCTTAGGACTGAGCCTGCTCCCTTCCTTGGCTTAGGGATCAATGGCTGAAATAAGCATGAGGATTTGGGAAGCCCAGGCTCATTGCCCACCTTTGCCTGCTTCTTTCAACAACTCTGAGCCCTGCCTCCTTGAAACCTCCATCAGTTACCTGTTCTCCCACTCTCCATCAATAGCTCTCTCTCCTTGGAACACCTTTCTCATGGCTTCTAGACAGGTATATTTTAACATAAGACAAGCCAGGGATATTTCTTGGTGCCCCTAATCTCTTTTAACCACTATCCCACCCGTTCTGACTTTTACTGTCCGATCCCCTCAAAGATGTCTTCACTCACTTTCTCTACTACCCAGCACTCTCTACAGTCTGCTTTCTGTCCCCCAGGACTCCACTGGAACATTCTAGAAGAGAACCCTGATAACACCAATATTATCAAATCCATTGTACTTTTTCTGTTCTTTTTATGATATTTTAAAAAATTGTCGATGGAGCCCTGTTTTCATTTATTTATATGCAGTGCTGAGAATCGAACCCTGTGCCTCACACATGCTAGGCAAGCACTGTACCACTGAGCTACAACTCCAGCCCCACTTGGTCTGTTCTTATCTTCTTTTTGTGGCTTTAAACCTTTTGGGTCATTCCTTTTAAATTTTCTCTTTCTTAGGCTTCTGGACATTGTTATTTTCCACCTAACTCTTAGGTGTTCTACCTCAGTGTCTAATGCTAACACTATTCCCCTTCCTGAAGTATGGTGTCCTGCAGGATTCAATTCCTTTTACCTTTTCCCTGGGTGAGCTCATCCATGCCCATTTCTTCCACTACACACTCTGCAGCTTCCAGACAGGTCTCTCCTGCCAAGACATCTCCTAATATATGTCTCTTGGCTTCTTGGTCCATGGAAACTCTGGGTCCAGACAGCCCATACATCTAGTTGACTCCTGGACATCTCACCTCAATATTTCCCTTCCAAAACAAGCTCATTAGCCTCTCCACTAAGCCTCCAGGATTTCCCAGTTACCCAGCTCAGAACCTTAGAAATATCCTCAGCTCCTTGCTCACATTAGGTGGCTGCCACTTTCTGCCAATTTTATATCCTCGGTTATTCTCAACTGTAGCCACCTTTCTTTGAATGAAGAAGCTCTGAGCATTGGGAGGACTATGATGCAACCCATCCACTTAGTAAGTAATTAAAAAGAGAAGTAATATTAAATTGCAAATATAAAGAGTTCCAACAAGTTCTGATTCCCCCCATGCCACTACCTTCATGGATTAAGAACAATCGAATATCAAATTTGTATTTTAAACATGTCTCCTGCTTTTCTTGTCAGCTAAGGGTGTGCGTTTAGTCTGCCTCTTGCAAACAGGAGCATCAACTGTCCCAGTGTTCAATTACACTACAAACCGAAGGGTTCTAAAATTATTGATATGTCTGCTTTACCTGTTAAACTGTGAGCTTCCTGAAGGCAGCACCTGGCATAGAATTAATGATTGATGGTTGGCTGTTAAATCAGTAACCTGATTTGGCTATTTTTCCCCCCTTCTTTGGACAGTTTTCCAGGGACCAATGAGGCTAAATCAGGAGTTTGGGGGGTCATGGAAATCAGCTGGTTTCTGATGACAAAGACACTTGGTCCCCAGTTGCCTGATTTCCATGGATTGATGAAATAGCTCCCTAGATTTTTGAACTGATGCAACAAGTCCTTGGCACCCACACCAGCATGCCAAGGAAAGGTAATTAACTGTAACTGCTCTGTCACTAATGTGTGTATGGAATTTCCATTTGCCATCCAATTGTGGGCTTATGGCTTGGGAAAAAACAAAACAAAACAAAACAAAAACCAAGCTGCCTATCATTCGGCAGACAGTGCTGGCCATATCTAGGGCTGGTGATCACGTGACCTTGTTGAAGGGGAGACTAGAATCATGGGCAAGAGGATTGGAGAACCAGATTGCAGGGTCTGGAATGCGGCAAGGTTTCCGTTTGTCCAGAGGAGTCCAGCAGGTGGCCTCAGCAGCACCACCTTGACTTGTGAGCCTGACCCGCCTGTGTCATCCTCATTGTCAAGCCAGCAGGATTCAGGGAATCTGATTGCTCAGCAAAGCCACATGTTCCTTGTTGGAGACCTAGCTGATTGCCAGACTTCTCTAGGGCACAGGTTCTCTACCTGCAAGGGGACAAGTCTTTCCTGTTATGGGAAGGATTCTGAATCAGATGCAGAGGGCCCAGCCCCATACCTGCCTCATCCCATGTACCCATTAAATGGCAGGTGGGGCTCAACAGGACTTCATCCAGGAAGTCTGTGTGCCTTGAGCATGTCTTCCTCATGCCCGCCTACTGTGCTCAGAAAGCCATGCTGGGTGCCTGGGGGAGTGACCCTAATAGCTAATGCTTCTGACCCTCTCAAAATCACTTGCATGTATCAACTCAGTCCTCACCGCAACCCAGTGAGGCCAGAGGTATTATTGCCCTAGTTGACAGACGAGGAAACAGGTCCAGAGAGGGCATATGATTCATCCACACAGTAAGTGACCAGGCCCTGGTTTCTCCGAGGTCTGCCTGACTGCAAATCCCTTACTTGGAACCACATTGCTATTTGACTTCTCAAGGGCTTAGTAGGTGCTGCTCCCTTGGGATCCTTCTGTCCCCATCTGTTATGCTGTGCTTCTTCTTCTTCTTCTTTTTTTTTTTTTGACACTGGAGGCCTGCATCCCAAACTTCCAATCTTCAAGCAGCCATGGTCCATCCCTCTCTACCTATGCTCTGCCTGCAAGGGGACAAGTCTTTCCTGTTATGGGAAAGATTCTAAATCAGGTGTAGAGGGCCCAGCCCCATACCTGCCTCATCCCATGTGCCCACTGAACAGCAGGTGGGGCAGAGCAGGACATCGGAGTCATCCAGGAACTCATCCAGGAAGTCCCTCTCTACCAAAGCTACCAAGTCACAGTTGTTTTTAGTCCCAGACACTCATCTTGGTGGAACTTGGATGTGGGCTCTCATGACTGTCCTCATTCCTTTATTGTAAGATCTTCATCCTCCTTCCTGGGATTCTGCACTTCGGTCAGTCTCTTCCTTGCCTGAAGTATTTAGTATTTAGCCTTTGGTCCCACATGACAGGGGTCCTAAAATGCTAGAGGCTCCTGTCTTCTGCTTAAAGGGGTCATTCTTCAACGAGAGGTTAGGAGTTCCTGTGTGGCCACCACCAGAAAACCTATTAGGAACATATACATCTGGCACAGCCAGAAGGAGTACTAAGGCAGTTCATGTCAAGTCCAACATCAGAAAAAAGTGCTGTGCCTACCCTAGAGCTACTGGGTGGCTTTACCCATGGGGAGCAGAGGCCTGGGTGGAGTGGGGTTCATGTCCATGACTCTGCTCTTTTGGAAAGCTTCCGCACCAGAAATGGCCTTTTACTTTCTATGTATTTGTTTCTGTATTGTTGGAAAATTTTCAAGTGAATTGGTCTTGTAAGGGGTTGTCAGTCCTGTCCTTGAAAGTCATTATAAGGAACTTTGGTGATGCTAAAAATAATGTATGTATAGTTAAATTACTGAGAGCATCAAACAACTCCTAGAAATTTACTTGAGAATCTTCAGTGTGGTCTAGAGCAGAAAATAAAGGCTCACATTGCAGCACAAAATAAAGGCTCACATTGCAGCACAAATAGGCTTCTTCCCTGCTACCGTCTCATTTATACTCAATTAAGTGCAATTATAATCCAGAAACTTAAAAAAAAAAAAAGGTGTGTGTCCATCTTCTAGGTTTTCAGATAGAAGCAGAATCTAAGTTCCATTATTAAGTAGCTACATCTATTTATTGATTGAAAGTAAGCAAGTGTGACGGTTGCAACTTTAAAGGGAGGAAGCAGAGACTTTGAAATTTAGACCATTTGAGATACAAGTGTATTATCAGAATGCACCGGCATTTTGTGCAGAATGATTGATGATTCTTCCTGAGATGAGCAAGTGTGGTAGAGTCGACTCAGTTCTCTGGAGATTTGCCTTCTGGTTGCTGCCTTGACTCCCAGCCCTTCCCCCACCCCAGCCTGAGTCCCACTGACTGCCCTCCAATTGTACCCTCCATTGCAATTTCAGGAGTGGCGGTCAAGGATGGAGAGAGATCGGTGAAGCTGGGTGATGATGTGTGGGTGTCTGACACATTACTTGCCAATAAGAAGGAGGTGAAAGTTTAATGGTTTATTTTAAATCCATGTTAAAATGTTCTTAGTGTGAAAATAGCCATCTTGATGATAGCAGCCCTACCTCTGAGGGGCCTCCTGTCTCTTGTCATAGTGCAGCCCCAGAAGGGTGAGCCCTAGAGTGGTCAGGAGGAAGGCATTTTTTTTAGCTTGGGAGTCAGCAAGCCAGTCTCCCAGCCTTGCTCATGCCCCTAACAACCTACATGGCCATGAGCAAATCATTTCATCTTCCTGGGTCTTCATTTTTTTCACCTGTAAAATGGGAACAACCGTACTCACCCTGTCTAGGATGGACTTAGAAACTCTTTCAATAGTAAAACAGAGAAGCTAAAGTCAATAGTCTATACCCCGTCCAATAGGAGGTCCTGCCCAGTGGTCAGGCTAGCTTGGCTTTCCAAGGATGGGGAGCTCACTACCTCTGTGGACAGCCTGCCTGCCTATGCTCTGTGGCTCTGGGCACTGGGTAAAGGAGGGCTTGCTGAGTTTCCCAGCTCTGATCCATTCTTCCACTCTGCAACCTGTATGACTACTCCCTGTAACTCCAAAGGGAGGAAATGAGCCATCTCCTTCCCCAGCTTATAAGACATCCTGGCTGCACCCTCCTCCTGTGCCCCTTCCCAGGAGGCAGCACTGTGAGTTCAGCATGGGAGAAGTGACTGCTTGGGCTTCACTTTCATGAACACAGCCATTGGAATGGGGGCGGGGCAAGAATTGACTTGAGACCTTTGAATTCTAACAGGATGAAATTTGCCTACTCTTAGGGGCCAGTGGTATTCATATCTCCTATGACATTTTTTTCTAAGAAACATGGAAAGAGGAAAATATCACAGGGGTAATCTTTCTGAGTCATGTGGAAGGCACAGTTGCTGTTCCTTGTCTTCTGTAAACCACCCCTCCCTCTCACCGGAGCGTAACACAGAATGACTCCCACCCCCTACTCTCAGTCCGTCACACTTTATGATCATCTGTCTTTGCAATAGCCTTTCTTATCTTATTTAAAAGTTATCCTCCCTTCATCCCCGATCCTAAGGCTATTGCTTCTCTCCTCCAAAAGGTACTCAGTCTTGAAATGTGCATGGCCCTTATAAAATATGTAGGGTTGTTTTTGTATGTCTGTGTATATGTATACATATATATGTATAAATATGCATTTTAAATTTCTATCACTGATATTGAGCTATAACATGTTATCTGGTTTCTTCCTTTATTTGCTCAACACCCTATTTTGAAGATCTAGTTATGCTCTTTATGTGTGTCTAGTCTGGGGTTTCTAACTTCTGTGTTGATTATAAGTTCTGCATCTATTGAATTTTATGTCTCCATTCCTGGGATAGATCCCAGGAAGAACTTGACAGCTCTTTCCCACCTTGCCTGAAGTTCTGAAGAATATCCTTGTATGTGCTCTCTTAGGATCCTGTTTGGAAATAACTTTGAGCTATGCAAATATGGGATTGGGAGTCCTTAATTATGTTAATTCTGTGTATTTGCTGTAGTGTTTTCCAAAACTGCCATTAAAGGTCCCAGAACTATTAAGAGTAAACAAGATGGCTGGAGTTGTAGCTCAGTGGTAGAGCTCTTGCCTAGCATGTGTGAGGTATTGGGTTCGAACCTCAGCACCACATTAAAAATAAATAAATAAATAAATAAAATAAAGGTATTGTGTCCATCTACAACTAAAAATATATAAAAAAAACTAAAAATATATTTTTAAAAAGAGTGTACAAGAGTTTCTCTGTCTTCCCATATCCTCATCAATACCTAATATTATCCTCCTTTCTAATTTTACCATTTTTAACAAGTTTAAAGTGCCGTTTTATTGTTTTAATTTGCATTGCTCTGGTTACTAGTAAGTTTGAATGCGTGCTATATGCTTGTTATCTCTTTGAGTTTCTCTTTGTGTGAACTGCTTATTTGTATTCTTTGCCCATTTTAAAATTGTATTTCCTGTCTTAATTTAAAAAAATTGTTTGGTTAATTTGAAGAAGTTCTGTTTATATTCTAGATATTGCCCTCTGTCAATTTTAGAGGTTACAAAGAATTTCCTCCAATTTTCCATCTGTGTTGTTTATGGGGTCCTTCTTTGAACAGAAGGGCTTCATTTAGATGAAGTCAAATCATCCAGTGTTTTAGGGGAGGCAGAAGTAGAGAAATACATGAACGCTGATGAACTGGGGACAGGTAGGTCCCCAGGCCCAACTGCATCCTCTCTCTTGCAGGACTGGTCTCTGTGCGTGTGCTTTGAGGAGACCCAGAGCCCTCCTGTCCCTCCTGGGCTTCCAAATCCTACAGAAGTTCTCTATTCTGGCTCAAGGTCCTGTGCTGTCTAAAGACCCCAATTAAAGTACAAATTAATTAATCAATGGATGCTACATCTAGAGAATGTGAGGAATTACTCAGTCCTTCAAATTTTATGTGTATTTTGCCAGAATAAAAAAAATAAATGAAGAGGGGCTACTCTCTAGATTCAGGGGACCAGGGGACACATCTAGGAGAGCAATGTGTGGCTGATACACTTGGGAATCAGTAGTAGTGAGCAGATGGCGGGGAGGGGAGTGGGGGATGGGAAGAGCCTGGGCTGGAGGGCTGTCTGTGGAGGTGCTTGGTTGAGTAAGTTCCTGCTACCTGAAAGGCAGCGTGAAGTCTGGGAGGTTTTGAGCAGAGCAGGGGAGGGGCAGCCTGGGTTGGCTGGGAACTGCAGGTCTCTGAAGGAACAAGCAGACAAGAAGGGCCGGTGCTCTGGGGCAGGCAGGTCTTGGGGTGGGTACTTGATGCATCATCCCAAGAGGGCAGCAGGCAGGAGAGCAGGGAGTCCCGCCATGTACCCTCTGCGCTGTGCCCTGTCCTCTTGGAGTTCCTAGAACTGATAGAGTACGTGAAACCCACTCCATAAATCGCGGATCATTCTGCCTCAGCATGAACATCACAAAACTTTCAAGAAACAAAATAAAAATAGAAAACTTCCCTGCTTGGGGCTGAGGCGGCCTGACATTTCACCATTCTGTCTCCAGGGAGACCTATTGTATTCCACTGTGCTGGGGCCCCAGGAGTGTGAGCCTGTCCCCAGCTTGATCTTTCTGCCGGTCTCCTTTTCCTTCCCTTCTCTACCAAACTCCTGTTCCCGTCGCCTGCCCCCTTTCCTCCTCGGGTTCCCCTCTTCTCCAGTCTCACCACTTCCCTGGACTCCAAAGCTGCTCTCCTTCTTTGTACAGTCATCCCGCTTCTCACCCTCGGCCTCACCATCAGTTACAGGCTCTTCCTGAACTTGACCTTATTGCCTCCACCCCCACCCCACTCAGGACCCTCCCTTCCCCAGCCTGTCCTTTAACCAGGTTTCAGCCCAGCGACTCTGTCAACGGGGAAGGTTTTTAAGATCCTTGTTTGCTTAGGTAGGACCTGTGGGCTGGTTCACTGGATTATGAACTGGGTACCTAGTGCAGTGGCCATGAGCTGCAGTCCTGGATGCAAATGCCATTGAAAGCCAAGTTCCTTCCCCCCGTGACAGCTGTTAGCTATTGAAGGCCCAGGGAGCGCCAAGCACACTGGGAAGGAGAGCAGCACAGAGAATCCCTCATTGAAAAGCTTCTTCAAGTCGGAGCAGGAGTGTGGTTGCAGGAGGATGACCTGGACCAGGATGGCTTAGAGGGAGCAGCCCAGTGAAGGCTGAGACAGCAGGCCCTGCATTGGGGGATTTGGGATGATGTCAGGGTCCCTGCTCTTCCTCAGAGTCTCTCTGCAGCCTGCATTACCATCTGCAGTCTGTCTCAGGTTTCAGCTCCCCAGGACTGAAAGAAGCCCCTGCCCACCTGCGCTCCTCTGCTCCTCCACCCCCTTGATGACCCTGCCTAAGGAGGAGCAGAGGAAGGGCTCCAGTGGCTTTGGAGCTGAGGCTGCCTCCACCTACCTGTCAGCCCACACCTGGGCTGCTGGGTGCAGCAACCCCGCTTCCTTCTCCTCCCTCTGCCCCTCTTTGATTACCAGCCCCAGCACTGGTGGTACTGGGGACCTGTCCCCAGAGGCTGTAGCACTCCAGAGGTGGTCACCAGGATGACCAGGTTTGTGTTGATGAGATTAGGCAGCCCCCCAGAGGAGCCTGGGAAAGCGTTAGCATTCCTAAACTGCTTAGTGCACTTCACAAAAGGCCAGTGGGTGGGGGAAGGACAGCTGGGAGCTCCTGAATCACTAAGTCCTTCCTCCAGCCCCGGATTTGTTAGGTGAGAAATCAGGAAGCTCAGGGGAGTCTTAGCCTTAGCTTCCTCCGTGTGCTGATTCCCATTATTCTAGATTTAATACTCACGGAGGAGCGGACACAAAGCACCAACATGCCACTTTCCCTGGGCCTGCTGTGAGGGGAGGCAACTGGTGGTTTGGGACTGAGGAGGCAGGCAGGTGGCGGTGGCCAGCCTCAGGGTGACAGGGGTCCAGGAGGAGGCGCTAGAGGAGGGCAGCCAAGAAGCTCAGATTCCAACCCTTGTCTCATCTTGGCGGGAGCAGGACCCAGTCCCGAGGGAGGAAGCTGCCAGGGTCACAGCGCCCTAGTCCAGGGAAGGGGCATTTAGAGAGCCTACAGTCCCAGAGAGGAGCCAGGGACTCAGCAGGGAAACTGAGGCACATGGCCAGTTATGTAAATAGGAATGCTAGGGCAGGAAGTACGGAGACACTGGGTGGCCTGCAGATGGCACTGGTCCACCCAGCCATTCATTCCTTTATCCTTCCAGGAAGTGAGCTAGGGACTATTCAGTGAATGCCTGGGGGAAGTGGGTTCCACTACCAGACAAGTTTGGGGAACAGTAGTCTGTGGTTTCCAGTAGTCCCAGGGTCTCTCCAGGAAGTTTCTTGGAAATGCAGTCTCCTAAGCCTTACCTCCTACCTATGGAAGCAGAATCTGTATTTTTAACACAATTCCCATGGATTTTTTAACATGATTCATGTGCGTTCTGTGAGCACGGATTTTGGAGGAAGGCCAACTGGGAGTGAATTGTGGTTCTGGTTCACTCTGGGCCTCAGTTGCCACAGTGTTCAAATGGGACCAAAATCCTGCCCTTGAGGTCACGTGTGTAAAGGTCCATGCTTGCCAAGTGCGTGGCTCAGAGCTTGCCTCTCTCCTGTTCCTGGGTTCCAAGGTGTCCTTCATGCCCCACTGAGGGAGAAGGTTTGGCTCTTATTGTTCATTTGGTGTCCCCAGCGCCCAGGACAGGGCCTGCAGCCAGGTAGGCACATTGAGGATTGTGAATGAATGAATGAATGATTGAAGAATGAATGAATGAATGCCCATCAAGCTGTTGTCAGCTCAAACTGAACTCCCTGGATGCTGCTTTTGGGAGCCTCAAAGACACAGTGAGTTTCCTTTTCCCGTTCTCTGTTGCTGCACCCAGTCATGGCAGATTTCCCAAGGCGAAGGATTGCCGAGAGGCTGGGTTAGGGGATGGTGGAAATTTCTGATACAGAGCAATGAGACAGCTGCTTTGTGTCAGCCTAGGCATCAGGAAGATTTGATCATTGCTGAAATCTTTGGTTTAACCATTTTTATAATTAAATATTATGGGGGATAATAGCCATTAACACCTTAGTAAACTTGAACTTATAGGTTAGGAAAGAGTAGGGTTAGGTAGGGTGTTAAGAGGGTAGACCTGTGTGGATTTCGACCCCTCCAATGTCCTTGGGCCTCAGATTTTGAAACCAGAAGTTAACCTGCACCTATCTTTCCTCTTGCCCAGCTCTCATTGGCCCCTCTCACTAAGCTCCGTCTCTGGTGTCTCTTATCCACTCTGGACCCCAGGCTCCATTCTGGCCCTTTCTCATGTGTGGGGCAGCCCCCCACCCCCACTGCTGAACAGCCTCCTCTCCTGATTCCCAGAAAGGTTGATGTTAAGGGCAACATCTGTGTGGAACGTGCTGCTGAATTTGTGCAGGGAAGTGGTGAGAATCTTGTACCTCATGTTCCCTGGGAATGTCACTACTCTACTTGACATCCCTGCCCCAGCCCCCATATCTTTAGCCCCTCAATTTCCTTTAGTCCATGAACATACTTTATTTGCATTTTTAAAGTAAAAAAAAAAACCTTCCGTGACTCTGCACCCCCTTTTGGCTCTCACCCCGTCTCTCTCTTTCCCATCCCACCACGCCTCCTGCAGGGTGTCTGCCAAGTGGTTTCTCAGTGCCTGTCATCTGGCTTCCACCCTCCCACTCCAGGGGAAGCAAGCGCTCCAGCCCAGGGCACCACCTGACTTCCTATTTACCAACTCCGAGAGTCTCTCTTGGCTTCTGGACCTTCACAGTCTGGCCGTAGCTGCCTCTTGACCTTCCCACTGTCCTTCCCCGCCTCCCCTGTTCAGCATCTGATGCTCTCAGCACTCCTTCCCACTTTTGCTTTCCTCTGATGCTGGTGCTGCGCGGCCTTTAGCCTTAGCCCTTTCTTTGTATTCTCTGTTTCATTCCCTCCTATTGACACCGCTGTCCAAATGCTGATAATCTTCATATTTAGGTCTCCCAGGAAGACCTTGTACTCGGATTCCAGATCTGCATACCACCAACTGGTCCACCAGCACTCAGTGTGCCACAAATGGAATTCTTCCTTCCCCTTGTCACCTGTTTGACTCACTCCAACCACCAGCATTTTTACCATCCCAGACTCTTGTCACCCACCTCAACGAATTGCTTCAGTAGCCATGCATCTGCCTGAGCTAGGAATGAGGGATCATCCTTGAGTTTCACCCCACCAACCCCCTTTCACTAGCCAAATCTTGTGAACCTTACCTTCCAAACAATTCCTCAAGCTTCTCCTGCCTCTTTACTGGTACTGCTCTGACTTGGAACTCATTCTTCTCCCAGATAGGTGCAACCTGCACTCTTGCAACTGTGACAGCAGATACAGTATGCTCTCCACATCTGTTTTGGGTTCCTCCAGCTGTTGGCCCACACATCCATCAGAGAGATACAGGGGGCAGGGGGGCTTTCCTCTCAGGGATGGAAGAGTTGGGGCAAGACAGAGATCAAGGAGAAGTTGGGACCCCTTGAAGAAGTGGCAGAGAATCTGAAGCCTGTGGGATAAGAGTGGCCCTGGAAGGTATTTAACTGATAGATCACTGATACCCCTTCCTTCTGGGGTTTCCAGAGATTGTGGTGGGTGCAAAGAACCTTAGCCAAATGGAAGGCGAAGTATTGATTCTTTCATTAATAGCCGGGCTTTTTCTGGATACCCCTCAAAACACAGGTCTTCGGGAGCATCGTATTGGAGAACATGGCTCCCTGAGGTCCCATGGTGCTTTCTCTTCTTCTCCCATGGGGAATCTGATTGTAGGAACTGTGCACTCAGAACAGAATTAGGCAGAATTAGAGCTAGGACTGGGTCTCCACTTGGGTCCACTTTCCCAGGTAGCCCTCAGCATGTAAAGGATGCTCTACCATCGCTCTACCCACCAGTTGCAGATAAGGCGGGGGCATTCATGGAGAGGACAAGAGAAAGAGGTGCACTGTGCACTGCCCAGGAGCCCTCCTGAGCATGGGTGGGAACGAGGTCCCTGGGGATGGGGACAGGGGCAAGACTCCTAGATGTCTCTCCTGTGCTGGACACACCCAACGTTTTTATGGCTGTGCCTGCTCTGCCGTCCTCTGAGTCCTTTCCAAGAACCCTGTGTTTCAAGGCACTCTGCACAGATGTAGGTTCTTTCCTGCATTTTTATTCCCGTTTCTCAGCTCTGTTGGCATAGATCAGCTCTCCCTCCTGATCCCACTCACCCCGCAACAATTGCAGGGAGCCGCTGCCAGGGGGCGGGGCCAGGGCTCATTAGAGTTCCCAGAGGTTGGTTGGGTTCACTGGAGACTGCACAAGGACACAGGCTGGTCCTAGCAAGGAAGGCACAGCCCGCAGTAGCCATGGGGCCCTTCCATCTGCCTTTCTGCTGTTCGGTTCCCGAGCTCCAGCTCTCTTTCTGGGGCCTCTGCCTTCTTCTATCCCCTGTGTATCGCGTGACTTGAGGCAGTGAATTGTTCCCTTTGCTGACTTGGGTGGTGCTGTTCTTTGGCCCTGGGAAAGGCACCTCTTGGACCCTCATTCTTCTTCCCTTTATCTAATATTGAGGCACCCCCCATTCATTCCCCCCAACGTGCCTCATTTCCATTTCCCCTTTCAAAGCAGTGGGCAGCTTTGCCAAGGGGCTACAGTTTCTCATGCAGTCAAGCAGAGGGGCTCAGGGAAACCAACATCCCTTAATTGTCAAGCCTCTGGGGTCCCTGGACGGCCATGGCTTAGACCCACCAATCAGAATGGACAAAGGGCAGTGTGACCTCACTGATTGGGAATTGTTCCAGCCCGAAGCAGACACTTGGCATTTATTTGGCCTGTGCATTTTGATCGCGGATAAATGCAGTTTCTGTTAGGCTCTTTGAAATATTGAAAATAGCTTGCAACTCTCGTTACTGCCTTTGAAGACCTTTAGGGGCCTGGGAACCCCAAGCAGGGAATGCGCTCGTGTCCAAGTCCTTCTCTACACCCTCCCCACCCCCATGCCTTTCTTTCCCTCTCAAGTTGGGAATCAAGTGAGTGAAAAACACAAGAGGAGTCAAATGGAGAGATCAAAATGCCAGCTTTCTAACCGATAAAGCCAACTGGAGAACGTGGCTTTGGATATGCGGTCAAATGAACCTCTTAATACATCACACTCGAAATAGAGACTTCTGTACCTATTCCCCAGCGAAGGGGGTGGCCTGAGGTTTCCCTCATGGGGCAGCGGCTGCTGGACAGGTGCAGGGAGGTGCCAGGCAGGTCAGGGCTGAGCTAAGCATGCCAAGGTCTTTCCTCCAAGCCCTGTTTGCACAAGCTACTGCGCCTTGGATGGGGAGAGAGGGGAGGTCGCAGAGAGACTAAGAATATGTGTGCTCCTAGCCCTTTGCCCTCCCCGACATGCAGTGGCCCTCTCTCCCCTCTCCGGAAACAGGGCTGGGATGCACATTCTCTCTTGACATTGCATGGTGGATCGGGGCTCACGGAGGTCATAGCACCTGCTGCAGAGGTTGGCCGGGCAGGCAGGCCCTCTCCCATGCGCTGGGGAAGAAACAAGGGCCTTAGGCTCTGCTGTCGATGCCAGCCAGCCCGGGAGGTTTCTCGAAGCCCTCATGCAGACTGAGAGGAGATGTTGACTAAGATGTTCATCATCTGGCTCGCTTATCTCTGTGACATATTTAAATAAGAAAATAAATTGATCATTTTTCTTTTCCCCTTCATTGTCCCCTGGAAGAGTAAATGGAGAATGTGCCGCGTGCAAGTGAATTGCAAGGAAGCGGGACCACGGGACCACTGTCTAGAAGACAGCGCGCTGGAGTCAGACCTGATAGAAAATGATGGCGGATCAGGGCCGGGCACCAGGCATTTGCTTTGCAGATGAAGGGCCCAAGTCAGTGGAGTAGCAAGTCCAAGGCAAGAGGAGCCAGCTGGGGAGGACAGAGAAGACTATTAGCACGAGGCTGCAGCCACGCCAAGACTTTTCCCTTCTTTCTTCTCCCTTCCTTCCATCCCTTCCTCCCTTCTTTCTTTCCTTTCTTCTTCTCTCTTTCTTTCCTTGGATGCAGCCATCCATGTATCCATTTAGCCAAGTCATACTGAGCTCCCACTTGGTGCTGGGCATAGTCCTGGGAGACAGAGCTGATGGGATGCTGTGGCTGACCTCATCATCTACCTCTTCAGCTCTGGTCATTCTAATACACCGCCTCTGAGGTGGACAGACAATTAAACAGACAATTTAATTTGCTGTGTGATGAGCACTGTGACCAGTCCTTGCATGGGACTAGGAGGGGGTCATGGGAGCAGAGAGGAAGAGCAGGAGTCCAGCTGAAGGATAGCAGAGATGACTTCCACAGGGTGGCCATGTTTAACTGACACCTGGAGGCCCAGTGGGAGTTGCTCTGGGCAAGACGGAGAAGACCAAACCTCAGTATATTTCACTGGCATCCACTGTTGGTAATGCCCCGAGAGACTGCTGCTCTAGGGTGACGTGTGGTGGGAACTCTAGGGCACCTGTCCGTCGGATTCTGACTGATGACCTTGAGCACATTGCTGTACCCAGCCACTGTGCCAGATGCTTAAGATGTGTTCTTACACTCTATGGTCCCCAGACCCTACTGAGTTAGGTAGTAGAATTGCCCCCATTTTATAGATATAGAAACTGAAGTTGCACCAACAAAATGATTTGTCCAAAGGTCACATGGCAGGGAGGAGATGGAGCAGGGGCTAACACTACCACCCAGTGGGGTCTCTCCCTGGTGTTTGCACCACAGTACAGGGCCCAGGAGCCCTAGATGGAGTTCAGCACTGGTGCTAATGACATATGATTTCTCTAATAACAGCAGCAATTTATATATATATATATATATATATATATATATATGAAGTTCCTACTGTTAGCTCTGTGCCAAGCATTTCCTTTGCTGCATCTAATATAAATCTTTGAGGTCTGTTGGATAGACAGCATTATCATTCCCATTTTGCAAGTGGGAAAACTGAGACTCTGAGACTCAGTGATGTTTGGTATTATCAGCTCAGGGTCACATATGATGGGTAAATGTGGGAGCTGCTCAACTCCAAAGCCCCAGCTGCCGGGCACAGCCTTATTGACTTCCTCTTCAACAGCTTCACACAAGCACAAGGAGAGAAGGGGCCATTCACACTCACGCCACTGCCACTGCCAGCTCGTATTCTTGCCACTTTCGAGGCGGTTTTCTCATCCGTGTGAAGGGGACAGGCATTCTTGCCTGCTTTGAACAGGGGTGGGGGCAGCTCACCAGGGCTTTGCAAACACTGGATTCCACTGGGCTTGTGGCACTTGAAACTGAACCTGAGAATTGCTGTCTCCCCAGTGGCTTGGCAGCTGCCTGACAGAGGACTTGAGGGGCTGCTCTGAGGACAAGCCGTGTAACCGAGTTGTGCAGATCCTTCGTCCCTTGGAGGGACATGCCAGTTGCTCATGATGTGGAAAGATAAGAGACTTTTTGTAGACTGAGGGGGGCTTTGAGGACAGAATGGCCCCATCTCTTCCCCAAAGGCCACGACAACTAAGGGAGGCTCAGGAAAGATACTCAGGGGCACCTTGTTTGCAGCCTTCAGTGAAGGTCTATGGGCCTGGTGACAAAGGCACAGGGTTACAAAGGGATGGACACCGCTCCTGCCTCCAGGAGACATTCTGGGGAGACACATGTGGAAACAGCCACGTGCAGCGTGGTACCCAGGAGCCAGGCAGTCACCCCGGACACCCCTCTTTCTCTCCTTCCTCTCTCCCCACCGTGAGCAAATCCTGTTGGCTCTACCTTCAAAACACCAGGATCCAACCTGCTCCCACCACCCGCAGCACACCCCGGCGCCTAAGCTGTCACCTGCCTTTGCCCAACGTCCCCTGGGAGCCTCTTGCTGGTTGCTTTCCTTCCACTGTCACCTCTTGCCATTTTCCCTCACCCCAGCAGCTGCAGAGCTTTGAGCCACATCAGGGGGGTCACACATTCCTCTCCCTGACAGGGGCTGCCGCACACGAGTCAAGGTCTGTCCCATGTTCTCATCACTGGGTTTCTTCCTGACCTCCCCCTGTGCCCTACTCCAAGACTTGCCCCAGTTTGCTCTGCTCTGGCCAGGGGGGGCTTTGCTGCCTTGCTCAGACACACTGGGCACACTCTAATAGATTTGGGGCTTGCCATCCCGTGGGTAGTCCATTGCTCCTATCAACCCTTATTTTGGTGGAGGTGACATCTTATTTTGATGGATGTCACCTCCTCAGAAGCCCTGCTCGCCTCCGTTATCTCCAGTAATGTCTTCCTTTTCTTCCTCTACCCTTGGTGACTTCATAGTCCTTTTAACCACCCAATAAATTTTCTATGCTTTTTTTTTTTTTTTTTTTTTTACTCATTTAGTGTCTGTCTCCTCAAGTAAGTCCCATGAGATCAAGGACTTTGGCTGTCTTGCTGTCCATGGTGTGCCCAGCTCCTAGACAGGGCAGGAGCCACATGAATATTCACGGGGTGTTGAATGGAGAGACGGCCAAGGCTCATGGGAGCCCAGTCAAGGAGCTTATGGGAATGGGGGGGGGTCATTGTTGGGTGCAGGGACATTAGAGGTGAGATTTAAAGGTGCAGCAGGCAATTTTCAGGGGTAAAAAGGAACGAGGCTCCCAAGAGGATTCTCCAAGGACCTGATACTTACAGAACTAGATGGGGGGGCCCAGGAGTTGGAGTGGATCTTGTGTGTATGGCAGCTGGGGACAGGACATGAGTTTGAAGAGGGGAGTAGGTGGAAAAAGAGGGGGAGGATGTGGAAGCTCACTGAGAAGTGACTCGGAGCCCAGCCCTGCACGAAAGCTTCGTGGGTCTCCACTGGAAGTGGCTGAAAATCATTGCCGAAGACCTCAAAGAAGAGTGTTAGACGTCTTTTCTGAGGACAGGACAGGAGCATCAGAGGGGCTAGACTCACATCCCGTCCCTGCCTGGTCCTGGCCTGTGTAAGAGACTCAGTGCCTTCCTAGGCCTCAGTTCCCCATCTCTAAACCAAGAGCAGCAATCCCTAATCCACAAAGCCTTTGCACGATGCAGAGACGATGTGCAGGGAGCACCTAGTCAGGCCTGGCCTGGTACTCGGTCATGGTTGCCAAGGTGACGGGGCCTGCTGAATTCAATGGAATCAGTGACACTGGGAGAAAACGTGTTTTTGAAGCTCTTGACAAGGCCTCAGTGCTCTTGGTCCTTATCTGCAAGGGGCCGTGCCTTTGCTCAGAGACTGCTCTCTCTACCTGCTCCCTCTTGCCTGTGCCTGGGCCTTTGCACATGCTGATTCCTCTGTCTGGAGGATCCTTGCCTCTTTTTGCTTCATGAATCATGACTCAAGTTTGGCGTCCTCCAAGAAGCCCTTCTGGACTCCCCCGTCTAGTTCACCCTCATGGACTGTTCCTTGACCTTGGATGGCTTATCTCACTTGATAATTGGACATTGATCAAAGTCAAAAATAATTTTTTTTTCTGGTACTGGGAATCCCTTGCCCCCCCACCCCCACCCCTACCCCCAGTATAGGAGCTTGTGTACTGAACCACATCCCCAGTCCTTTCTGGTTTTTATTTGGAGACAGCATCTCACTAAGTTGTCCAGTCCGGTCTTGAACTTGTGTTCCTCCTGCCTCAGCCTCCCAAGCAGCTGGGATTACAGGTGTGTACTACCACACCTGGAGCAGTCATTAATTTATTGTGGACGACGATCTCCTTCACTGGACTTTACGCTTCGGGGGTGGGGGGGCAGGGACTACGCGTGGCTTTGCTTACTGTCCTGTCTCTGGGACACAGATAATCCCTGGCAAATAGTAGTTCCTTCATTTAATGTCAAGAAAGACTCGAGGAAGATAGAAATGACCTGTGCAACTGTAGTGACCTTGTCTTGTCCTGTTCCAAACAAGACTGGGAGCCAGCCTAGCTGTGAACCTCACAGGTTTAGGAAGGGTGGCAGTTTTTTTTTTCCCCATAACAACAACAGCAGTGATAAATAACACATCCTCAGCACTCCAGTCACTGTGCTAAGCACTCTGTAGACATTACTTCATTTAATTGAAACGTCATTATTATTGAGTGAGAAAATCAAGATGCTGTGTAATATGATCCAATTTAAAAAAAATAAACACTACCAAACTCTGACTATATACATAAATGTGTCTATGCATATAAATTTATGTTTGCATATGATTTTAAGAACAAGAATAAAAATATAGAAAGATGCAACCAGATTTTAGGATGGGGTGCCTAGGAGTGTGTTAGTAAGTAATATGAGGAGGGGAGGTAGGAGGCGAGGGAGAGAATGCAAAGTGTAAAATAATAAAACAAAATGCAAAATGGCACTAGAATCCCAACACGCATTAGAACGTCATACTTCTGCATTTATGCAAGATTACCTATGAATGTGTATGTAGAAAGAAACATAAAAATTTGTTCCAGAAAAAAAGGCTTTAAGCTGGCAAGTGGAGAGTGTGATGGGCACTTCCACTAACTGCCTGTAGGAGTGTAAATTGTCACAAACTTTCTGGAAAGCAGTTGGCAATAGGCTTTAGAATATTCAGATGTTTGGACTCAGTATTCCATTTCAAAGAAATAACCATAGGTGCAGTATGTATAAGATGCATAGCATTCTTTAGAGTAGAAGGAAAAATGGGAATTAAATAGCCAGCCATAAGAGAATGGTTAAGGAAACTGTTGTATCAACAAATAAATGGAAGTCTCATGACCACAGACCTGGGCACTCTTATTATCTCTGTTTTGCCGATGGAAGAAACAGGCTCAGGGAGGTGAAGTCAGTTGGCCATCGAAACGCAACAGTTAAATGCAATAAAATTGGAACCTCTATATATTTTCTAAGAATCCCTATCTTACTGTTAAAGCTTGTGATCAGCGTACAAACTGTTGTTCAAGTTCCACCCCCAGGGGAAACTGCAAGCCCCAAAGTATAGGTTAGACGCCCCAAATCCTTGGAACCCTGATCTGGGACCAGCCCAACCATGGCGTGTGGAGGAATCCCCAGGAGGATCATCAGAATGATCTTGCTTCTTTTAAATGAAGTAATTTATAGAAAGCCTTTAGCCGACACTTTACACAGAGTTAACACTTAGTAAATACTATAATTTAGAATTCACATAATCATGATTTCTTGGCTAGAGAATATGTTAGGAAAATGGGGTTTTCCTTCTTTATCTTTCTGATTTCTTCTTCCTGGGTTAGCTTGGAAATTGCCCTCTTGCTGGTAGCTTGTTGGAGTGGAAAGAGTCAAATCTTTTGAGTCAGATCTGGGTTTGAATTCCCAAACTCTTTCAACAGCTGTGTGATCCTAAATGAATGACTTAATTTCTCCGAGCCCCAGTTTCTCCTCTGAGCCTCTCTCCCCAAGCCAGAGAGTGCAGTGAAGGTGCATTTGGATGTCAGATGGAAAGCACCTAAATATGGCTTCTGAGTTGTTGTAGGTGTTTTTTTTTTTCCATTCCCAATTGGAAGGCACATTCTTTGGTTGAAGTCTTGTTGATTGGCACTCTGTTATGAGAGGTTTTAGGCCAGGTTGGACCAGGCTGGACCAGTGTGTAGACTGGGCCAGGGCCACAGACATCACGGCTAGAACTCCACGCCATGCTAGAGTTCAAGGTTAGCACTGGGGTGAAGGAAGGAAAAGAGTATCTGATTACCTGGGTCCAGAATGGACAGTGGAGGTTGCAGGCTAGTTCTGAGCCCAGTGTGTTTTCTCTTTTTGGTGCCTCGATGTCTCAGCTGGTCAGAGAACAGTGTGAACATCTAGGCATGGAAGGAAGAAGGATGTGAAGTTTGGATAAAGACTTCTTGTTAAGAGTGCTCAGTTACATGTTACTTAAAAAGAGCTTAGTGGGCTTTGGAGAAAATGGCAGGATTTCAATCACTTTTTTTCTTACAAAGGCATTAGATCTTGGTTGCCCAGTTTCTCCACCTTCAGAGGCATCATCAAGTCCAGGCTATGGCATGGGATGAAGACATGCAGCTGTTGAATGGCTGGCTGGCTGGCTGGATGGGTGGGTAGATGGGTGGATGGGTGGATGGGTGGCTGGCTGGCTGGATGGATGGATGGATGGATGGATAGGTGGATGGGTGGATGGATGGATGGGTGGATGGGTGAGTGGGTGGATGGATGGGACAGAGAGGTAGAAGGTGATGGAAGGAAGGATGGTGCATGAGATGAATAGCTAGGTAGGATTGATGGTGCTTGGGACAGAAGAACAAATGGATGGGCTGAGATTTGGGAGAATGAATGAAGTATGGGTGACTGGGATGGAAGGATGTAGTTGGCTAAAGAGCTGGAAGGATTAATGGGACAAAGTAGGATGGATGAATGGAATTTTTGAATGAATGGGAAAGCAAGTGGAAGGATGAATGAACAGATGGAAGAACTGACTCAATAAGAGACTCTAGAGATGAAATGGGATGCCTGGATAAAAAGATTGCTGGAGCAGACAGTGAGTAGATTCATGGGATGGGTGTTTGGACAGACGAGTAGTTAGAAGAAAGGATCCATGCGTGGGTGGGTGGAGGGACAATTGGATAATGGGTGGATCACTGTTTTCATAATTTTTTGCTCAAACAAGCTAATCTGAGGACTGGCTACCCCAAAATGGGGTTAAGGCTGAACAGGAGAATAAAGTATATCACCTCCTTAAAGGGACTTCCTGAGATTAGGAACCAGGATTTTAATGTATCATTCTCTTGTCAATTCCCACAATGTCCTTAATGAAAACTCTTGGGACACCAGGCCATGTTCACGTGGCTTTGTGAAAACAGACTGTTTAATGCACGAGCACAGTCTTAATGACTCTGACATGCAGATAGAGGATGTGTCTGCACAGGTGTTCACACTCCAGGTTGTAAATCATTGAGACCTGTTTGCTCTCTGCTTGGGACCAAATGAGCCTCAATGGCTAACAGCCCACAGCCCACTCAGATAGGTGGGTACACCATCAGGAAAGAAAATCGGTGGCTCGGGGGCTTTTGCCTTGCTTAAAGGATGTGGCTCTTGCCTTGTCTAAAGGATGTGGGGTTTTTTGTTTTTGTTTTTCACTTTGCGAGAAAAGTGATTTATTTTGGAAGTCACCTGTACAGTGAAATGGGTTTCAGTTTTTCTGCAGTAAAGTCACCTGAGTGACAGCAGATAAAATACAGAGGCGTCCGGGCTTCTCACTTGGGGCCTCGAAGCCTGCAGGTTGTGGTTCCCCAAATGACCTAATTTTCCTTCTCTTTTAGCCATGCTTCTCTCTCTTTCTGGTTCCTTCTCTTTCCTGCAAGTTTAATTAGTTGTAACTACTTTTTAATTACGATGCACGCTCAGGGCAAAAATTCAGAAGAGGATATGGTGAAACAAAATCCCATCTCCCCCGCAGACCTCCAGTTCCACTTACCAAAAGCTTCTTTTGCGTTACTCCGGAAATTTTCAAAGCATGTAAGAAAGTAGAAATGTAACCTTTATTCTCTACATTTTACAAAATAGGATCCCTCTAGATATGTCATAATACTATTTGATAACGTGCTTTTTTTCTCTTAGCAGTTTCTCTTAAATACCTTTCTGGGTGGGCATGTATAGATTCATCTCATTCTTTTTAATTGCTGCATAATATTCATAAATTACCATAAATCAGTCAATCAATTCTTCATTATTTAGGTTTTTTTCTAGTTTTTGGCTAGAAAACCTCAAACAGTACCATAACAAAATAAAGTGTTTGTGTGTGGGGTGTGTGTGTGTGTGTGTGTGTGTGTGTGTATGTGTTTTCAACAAAAACACATGTGCCTATAGAATGGATTTTTACCTCAAAATGAGTATACATTTATGCTGATGAAAAGCCAAATTACATTCATTTCAATACCATCGGTAGTAATCAGAGCTCTTGGTATATCTCTGCTTGAGTGCACAGAATCTCCTGGAAGACTTGTTAAAGTACGGGTTTCTGGGCTCACCAGTCTCTGATTCAGTAGACCTGGGATTTAGTAGGTCTGCAGTCCAGTAGATTGGAATGGGATCTGAGAATTTGCATTTCTAATAAGTTCCCGAAGGATTCTGACTTGCTGGTCTAGGAACCACTGCTATGTATCTTTCTAATAGCTTTTTAAACACTTGCCAATCTGATAGATTTCAGAAAGCTATCTCATTACCTTGTTTCTTTAATTATATCTGAAATTAAGCATCTTTTCAAGTTTCTTGAGTCTTCTGTATCTTTTTTTGCCATTTTCTATGGCATTGTCCATATTTTTCTTCTTGATTTATCAGAACTCTTTGCATTTGGAAGACATTAATTCTTTATGTGCAGTGATGTGGCCGATCTGTTTTCCAGTTTGGATATTTTCTTTTGACTCTGTGGCATCTTTGTTTGTTTTTACACTTGTAGAGGCTCTATGTGTTTATACCATCAGATTTGTCAATATTGTGGCTTTCTGGTTTTGTGTCATGCTTGCAGAAAGATCTTTCTTACTTTAAGATTATATAAAAGTCAACAATGAATATGTCTTAATGCTTCTTTTTTATTTCTCAGCTGAAACAGAGCAGCAAATGTTAGCCTGGAAATACAGTAATTACTTAATTGAAAATGAAAATGTGGAGTTTTTATATTTCTGAGTTGACCTGAAAGGGATCTCTGCAGCCTCTTTGTTCCTTGTGCTTCTAAGAGAGAAAAGAAACTCCCATTTGATGATTTCCTCTTCTTCAGGCTAATGCTGTGATGCATTGAGATTTAAAAAAAAAAGTTTGACGTTTGAGGGCAAAGTGTGTAGGCTGTTCTTGGGCAAACAGATGTTCCTAAAGTGACAAAGCACAGAAAGAACCCTGGAAGCCCCAAGCAAGAGGCAGCGTGGGAGACAAAGCTGCCCCTTCCCACCATGCGCCACTCACTTTCTGCAGGTCAGGCTGCTGGAGCGGCCTGGGCTTCATCCTCACGCTCCCTGTCCCCTGGCACCTGCTTTTTGATTATGCTGCAAGGCTTACCGTTGGAAAGGAGGCCCGGGCGTGGGAGCTGGGCCACACAGCCTTTTGCACAAGCCATTATGATGGGCGACTGAACTAATGGAACCATCGTGTTTTTGCAAGGCTTGCTTTTCTATCCTTCAGTCAAGGTCAGGTGCAGGTCCTGGTCCTATGTTAGATGTTGGGACAACATAGTTCACAAGCCGCTGGACCAGCCTGGAAAATAAAACTGATAGTCTAGGGGACAACTAAATAGGGAAACAAGGGACCCCTTAAAATAGGAAGAGAGGTGCTCATGGAAGATGCTGGACGGAACAAGGGCAGGAACTCTCTCCTACCCGTCATCTGTCCTAGGACCCAACACAGGGCCTGACACTGAGGTGCTCAACCCACACAGGGTGGCTGAATGAGCGAGTTTCAGAGTCTGTATGAGTCAGGGTTCCCTGGAGAATTAGAACCAACAGGATGCACAGTGCGTAGGCATGGGCATTGCCTTGGGAAGGCTGAGAAGCCCCATGATCTGTCCCCTGGCAGGCTGGAGCCCCAGGAAAGTGGGCGACATAATTCAATCTGTCGGAAGACCTGAGAGTGGGGACATGGAGGCACAGGTGGGGACCCCGTAAGTCCCACAATCTAAAGGCCCTGAAACTAGGAGCTCTGATGTCCAAGGGCAGGAGAATGTTCCTGTTGAGGGAAAGAGAGTGAATTTGCCCTTCCTCTCCCTTTCTGTACGTGGGTCCTTGATGGGGGACGTGAGGCCAGCCCACATAGGTGAGGGAAGGGCTTCTCCCCTCGGCGGATCCAGTCCGTGCTGCTGTCTTCTGGAAACACCCTCATGGCACACACTGTAATAATGCTCTCCTCTCTGGGCCTCCCCTAGCCCAGGCAAGTTGACCCACAAAACAAACCGTTACAGGAGCTGAGAAGAGGGAGCAAGTCACTGTGGTGACAGAGAGGAGTGGGGATAAGCACGGTGACTGCCACCTGCGGCACATTAGGGCTTGGGGTGAATTCTGCAGTGTCATGTGGCAAGGGAGAAGGTGACAGTTGACACAGTGGGTGGGTGAGACGGGCTGCATGAGGTTCCGTTCTCTCTCGTCTCCCTGGAGGGGTGGGCTGGGGCTGGGGACTCTGCCTGACATTCAGGGTATGCATTCCAGATGATTCTCCCGCTGTTCTTCCTTCTGGTCAGGCCTGTGAGCCAGCTGGTCACTAATGGGACTGCAAGCTGCTCAGACATGGGCTGTTTATAGGAATAATCTAGAAGGCCTGCTGCCCCTGCACCTGGGGGATTTGGGGTCCATGAGAAGCGGGAGTCCTCTTTCTCTCTTGGAAAGCTGAACTAAGGTGCCCTGGTCCCATTTAGCTTATGGCTCAGGCATCCCTGAGCCAACCTTCAGAGACAGCCTTGGAGGACCCTGACCCTTCATCACAGTGGGGAAGGGACCTAGGGGCTGAGAGGGAGCTGATGCAAGGACTGAGAGGGTGTGGCCAAGTGGGAGATGGAACCCTCTAGTCAGACACTGTGGCCTTGACTCATTCTAAAACCAGGAAGAAATTGTGTTCCTGGAAAGGAATGAGCAACTGGAGATGGTGCCCAGGGAGCCCCACTCTGGGCCACCTCCCTGGGAGGGCTGGCCCTGTCTGTGGCCTGGCTGTGGGCGGGGCCAGTGGGAGTCTGTGACTTCAAGCTCTCCTCCGCTTCTGCTATTCATGGTGGGGGCAGTCCCCTGGAGCTGGGTTCCTGGAGTGAGTGGAGCTGGGGGAGAAGGTGCAAGATGCTGGGATTGATCCGAGGCCAAGTTAGTGGCCAGGGTCTGTTCTCCCAGAGAGCACAGGACAGAGACATGCCCAGGCCAGGCCAGCCTGCGTAAAGGGCCTCCAAGGTGTATTCATCTGTTTTTCTGCTGGGAAAAAAAATTAAGTCGTGTCTCCGTCTCATCTTCCTGTGGAGCAGATAGAACTTGGGGGTTCGAGTCAGGGATATTTGGTTCTCATCTGGTTCTTCCAGTGGTAGCTGACTGTGCCACCCTGGGTAGGTTAATTAACCTCTCTGCATCTCACTTTCTCATCTGTAAAGTGGGGTGATAGTAGTCCCTTGTCTCCAAGGATAGTTGGGAAGATAAAAATGAGAACATGTACTTGAAAGGATCCGGGACGTGGCTGGAACTTAGTAATGTCTAACAAAAATGTGGTACTCATGGGTGAGGGTAAGGGAGATGGGGTGGGGAGAGGTGTGAAACCCAGGGCAGAAAAGGATGGGTGCCATAGGGAACATAAGTATTTATTGAGCACCTAGTGCGTTCTCTGTCTGGTGGATGCCATCTTTGTTCTTAAGTCCTGGGGGGAGGCAATGATTCAAACCAGGAACCAGGTCCTGTAAACACGCAGAGCTGGGGCCAGGGAGGGTCTTCCGGGGAGGTGGGGAGCGAGTTCTGTTGTCTGAAGTCTCTGGAAGTTTCCTGGAGAGGAGGAGCCTGAGGATGGTGGCAGTGAGGAGGACACTGGGGTTGGGGCCGGGCAGGGTGAGGTTTAAAGGCCTCTTTGTCCCCCCAGCTGGTCTGCTGCCCTCACCAGCCCCTGCTGTCACCTGCAGTCGCCCTTCACACAGCAGCCAGAGAGGACCTGGAACACGTGGCTGTGACTCAGTCACCTGCGTGTGGACCATCCAGCTCTGATGTGACCTTGGCTGCCTGTCTCCCGCCTCTCCTGCCCTTTCCTCTGTCCCCAGCTGTGCTGGTCTTCTTGCTGTTACCTTGAACACAGAGCTTGTTTCCATTTCCAGCATGGTCTGCTCTCTTCTCTGCCGGGAATGCTCTCTCTCCAGATTGTCACATGGCTCACTCTTACCCTGTAGGTCTGCTCAAGGTAGCATCCTTGAGGTCCCCAGGGTTGGTGGAGGAGCACCACATCACCTTCTTCATAGTTCTGATCATGCTCATTAGAGTATTGCTTATCGCTCACTTGGGTGTGCCCGTCTTCCTCTCATTTCATGAGGCTGAGGATGGGGACTTTGTACACCTACTGCCCTTGGCAGCCTTGGCACCAGTTAGCACCCCATAAATATTTATCAATCATATGAAAGAAAGGCACAGGAGTGGGTGGAAGGGACAGAATGAGTGGTAATTAGTGTTCGTTGAGCTCCCTAGAGCCAGGACTTTCACATCCATAAATTTATTTAATCTTTCCAGCATGCCTGTGAGGGAGGTTTTATTATGCTTCCTTTACAGAAGAGGGTGCTGGGGCTCAGAGTGGGTGAGCTGAGTGCCCAAGGTCACACAGCCAGCAAGTGGTGGTGAGGGACTATGAGTTCTGAGGTGGCCTCATCCTGCTGTGCTGGGGGATTCTGGGTGTGTGTGTGGGGGGGTGAGGGGCAGTGATCCAGTTGCAGGGGCTGATACCCTGGAATTCGTAGCTGTGTGTCCGGTAGCGAGGGGCGGTGCAGGTGGGATCCCAGCTGTCATGGGCTCTTTCTTTCCCTTTTGCACTTGCACGTGTGCGTCGTGTCCTGTGAGCTAAACGTGTAAGCACATGTGGTCCTGCTTCTGTGCACGCCGCGTGTTCACACACACGCCATTCCCGCAGGGGCATGCTGCTGGGTCACTCCAGACACAGCAGCAGATGGGAGGGATGCCCAGAACTTCACCCAGATTCTCTCAGAAAGCTGCTGGTGTCCTGGTGGAGGGAGGGGAGCAGCATCCAGGCCCATCCAGGCTGGGAGCGCAGGGTGTGTGGCTGGAGGGCTGCGGGCGGGAGGGAGCACTGTGTGGGTGTGGGCGGGTGTTGGATGTGCAGTGGGTGAGGATACCTGTCTGTCACTGTCCCTGTGTGCGTGCAAGTGACTTCTGCTCGCATCCAGCCAGCCTGGGTCTCGGCTCCAGCTGTGGCCTGGGGCGGGGTGGGGTGTCAGGCTTTGACCTTTGGTGTTCCCCTCCCCAGTCCTAAGCTGGGAGTTCTAGGTCCAGGCCCCTCCAGGCCACCTCTAGGCTCTCTTGGGTCCAAGCCAAGGCCCTCCTGGGAACAAAAGCCAGGTCTGCTTATCCCCCCTTGTCCCCCACCCTAGGGCTGCTTTTCCTGGCTCCTGGCAGCTTTCAGGAGACCGAGGATGCACTTCTGTGCTTGGCCACCATGTCTGGCCACAGCCAGGGCCAGAGAGGGCAGCAGCAGGCCCCGCTTCCTGGGCCCTTTCCCTCAGGAGTGGCAGCCTGGGCCCTGTGCTCAGCCAGCCAGGTCTGTGCCTCTGCCTGACCCCGGGCTTACCTGGACACCCTGATGGCTCTCTGACAGTCTGCCTGCTTGGAGTCCAAGCTGTCCTTGCTCTCTGGGGTAGAGGAGAGGTAGGGTCACACCCTCAGGCCCCAGCTAAGCAGTCCTGGCATGGGTGGGTGCAGTCTCCGAGGAGAGGGGCTTACCCAGAGTTCCTGCAAGAGTCCCCAGAGTGGAGCCTCAGGGTCTGCACAGGGTGTTTCCAGGGCTTTGGGGAAGAGCCTTAGAAGTTTCCAGAGCTGGTGTGGGTGGGGCAGGCAGGCAGGGCCAGGCTGCCTGAACTTTGATTTATTCCCTCTGGGCTGTTGGCACCCAGTCTAGAGGAGAGGGACCCTCCAACCAGGGGCACACTGAGCTCAGTGTCCAGAGAGAAGGGGGGGATGGATGCCTATGCCCCGGTGTGGGGCTCACATGGAGTCAGGGAGCAGTGGGGGCTGATGGCCGTGCAGGTGGAGGGGATGCCACTTCCCACAAGAAATGGACCATGATTTGTGGCCCAGGGGCCAGCAGAGGTTATTATGGTTTGAATTCCTGGGCAGGGGAGGAGAACAGGATGATCCTTGCGTGGGCCTTGGAACCCTCCTCTCAATCAACCCCTCCCATCTCTGACCTTCATTACCATGGCCAATCTCCACTGTCCACCCTTGAACAACTGTCCCTCCAAGAAGGGACATTCCACCCCTAGTCCATTTGCTGTCCTTGCTCTGTGCCCACTGGCCGCAGGTCTGTCCACAGCCAGTTCTTGGCCTGCTACCTGGGCTGGGAATCCTGCTGCTGAGAGGCTCCACTGTTCCCAACCTAAGCTCAGCACAACTTAGCCATCTTTCTGTTGGCACCTCGTTAACTGGCTACCTGTCATTCCAAGACACAAATCCCTGGTTCCATCACAGAATGACCTCATGGATACCTCACTGAGGACACATGGACGGTCAAGAATGGGCTGCTGGGTGGGGGTGCAGCTCAGGGGCAGAGTGCTTGCCCTGCATGGGGCTTCTCCTCCTCCTCCTGCTCCTGTGGTCCCCGCCTAAGGCTCCTCCCCTTCTTCCAGGAAGAGGTGGGTCCTTCCTACATCCTCAGTTCCCAGAGCCCCGCCCCCTCCTCTCTGTCCCTCCCCTGGGATTTGGCTCTTCTCTGGCCCCTGCCCCCTGCCCCTCCCATTTCTCTGTGTCTCCTGAAGTTTAAAAAGTTCAGGGTAAGAGTGGAGAGCTCTCTTTGGACCTTGAACTACCCGCTGGCCGCTGCCCTGCTCTTCCACTTAAAGGGAAGTGGGAAGTCGGAACTCAGTCTCCATTTCTTCCCAGATAACCCACAGGGGGGCTCTGGGGTCTCAGGAGCCTTTGTCCTGGGCCTTGGGGAGCCTCCAGTCTTCCTGCCCTCGATGTGGTCTCCCTGCGTGGGGGCCTCTTTACCGTGTCTCTGTCCCACTTCTGCCTCTGGATTCCTTCCTCTTCTGTCCCCCGCTCTCTCTGACAGTCTCTCTCCCTGTCTGCCTTTGTGTCTCGTTTTTAAAAATCTCTCTCACTAACTGTTTTATTTTCTTTTGAGTCCCTGATTTCCTCTGCCCTCAGCTCTCTGTCTCTGCACGTCCCTGTCCCTGTGCCTCCCTCTCCTGCCCCTCTGGGTCCCCCTCTCCTGTGGCTTCCCCTCCTGCCCTGGCCAGCGCGTCCTTCCTTCACCTGACTGCCAGGCAGCCTCCGTGCCTTTGCTTATGGGGATGGTGATTCCCAGACAGTGAGAATGAGAGTCCCCCGGCTCTTCTCCCTCCCTGCAGTGGACATGGCCTTCCGGTCCTCCCGCTGTCCCTCCTCTGGAGTCCAGCTGCTGTTGCAGTGGGTCGAGGGCTCAGGACTCTTAGAAACCCTACTGGGTGTAAGTGTTGAAGCGAGGCCCCTTCTGTGGAAGGCAGTGGCTGGGCCCCTCCAGTGCCCCAGTGTGAACCCCCCTTAACCTTGGCCTTAGAGGGTCATGGGGCTCTGCTCCCAGCCAGGCATCCTGGGGGTCCCCCTTGCCCAGCCAAGGGAGGTGGTTCTGTTCAGCGCTCTGCTGACCGCAGGAAGCCCCGCTGCAGGGCAGAGCTGGGCCTTATCTTCTAGGGAACACAGTGGGGCTCCTGGGGCAGGGGATTGTCGTGGGCTGGGATTCTCTGGGCGGGGCCTCAGAGGAGGACTCCAGTGGCCTTGAGTGATTTAATTTTGAAGATTGTCCGGAAACCACCAGGTGAGGGACAGGGAAGGAAGGGTCGCTAGGAAAAGGTTTGTTTCTGAGTCACTTAAGGACTATGGGCAACGGGAGCAGATGGACTTTGTGAAGAGTTGGAGAAGGGGGCTGGGGCTTTCCCCTCTGAATGTCACTGGATGTCCACAGAGAGTGTGACTCAGGAGATCCCCTTGGATCCTGGGGATCCCCCTTGAGCGCCTCCCCTGGGACCTGGACAGAGCAGCATAAGCCTCCGTGTTCTGGGGCTGAGCACTATGACCCCACCTGAGAAATGCCTTCTGGGCAGGCGGCAGCAGGGCAGGGGGAGAGTCCATCTCTGCGGATCCGCGGAGGTGGAGGTGCCCGAGCCATGTGGGGCCCAGAGCGCCTCCAGTTAGTGTAATTACATTCCTCCTGCCGACAGTTCCCACCATGCTCTCAATTGGATGTGACATTCTTATTAAATAACTTCACCGGTAACTAGTAATAATAACACAGCCCTTACTTCCTGACCTAAATTGCTAGATGCTATTTTGGTGAGCAACGCGACGCTGTTGCAAGGCTTCTGCAGAAAGACCCGCCAGATCGCCAGTAGCGCGCCGGTGTGCGCATGCGCACACCCCAAGTGTGCAGCCCAGACTGGTCTCTCTCCCGCACGTACACACAGGCACCGCTGAGGCTGATGGGAAATGCCCTTGCACTGCGTACAGCCCACCTGTGTGTGCCCTGAAGCACACCTGGGGGCTGCTTCTGCTCTCCAGTGCAGGACGCCTGGCTCAGCAAGCTTCTCCAGCGGCCACCAACCCTCCCAGCCTGGTTGTTGCACACGATGGAGATCTGACTTCCCAAGTCTCTCTTGTTCTGGGTCCCCTTGTCCACCAGCCTTGCTTCTCTGCGTTTGTACCCACTTCCCCTGGCTCTGTAGTTTCTTTCCCTTCCTTTTTATTAGTGAAATTTTATTCATCTTCAAGGCCCAGATATGACCTCTGCCAGGAAGCCCTCCCTCCGGAACCCAGCTGGGCAGGATTGATCACTCTGTGTTGCCTGCTGCTCTGTTGGTTCTGGTCTGGCGCTGTATTCTAATCTTGTTAGCTGGATGTAGGCTGGTCCAGGCCGGGCCATGATTATTTCCCACGATGCACTCTTGAGGGTCACTGTTGGACTCCCTCAGTGTTTACTGCATGGACGTGGACACAGATGTGTGGGGCGTGGGCATCCATAGCCACCGAGACTCAGTGGTTGGGGGCTGGGGGATTTTTGAACAGGAATGAAGTACTTGCCAGGACCTTAGTCTCTTTGTTTTTATTTTCCATCTTGACAAAAACAAAACAAAACAAAAAGTGAGATGCTCACTCTGGCAGAACAAATAGAACTGTGACTTCAGTTTCACAATTTACGTGGCTGATTTTGTCTGCTTTTGACAGTTTTGTCGTGTTCCTGACAGTCACAATTTGGTTTCTCTCTGGGACCTCAGGATGATGAGTTGGGATGCCAACCCTGCATTGATCCACTGGGGGAGCACAAAGCCCTGTCCTCTTTGTCCCTAAGCTGTGCTTATGAACTTGGATCAATGCAAGGTTATCTGATCCAGGTGCCCACTGAGGACAGAAGCAGTGCCCACTTGGAGTTTCCCAGAGTGCCTCTTCACATCTGCTCAGTTTCCTGGAGGATACATGTTAACAGACCCTATCCTGCTGTGCCCTCTGTCCTTCCCTTCTTCCTTAGTGCCCCCACCAGCCTGCAGTGTGTCCTCCAAGTTGACGTGAGCTCCCTAGCAGAGGGGTCATGGCTTGATTTCTCTCTGGATCTTAGCACGCAGCACAGGCTTGATCTACTAGAAGCACCAGTGTTTGTTTGCTGCCTGCATGATCAGTGGATGGATGGACAGATGGAAGGATGGATGGAGCCATCTTCCAAAGTTTGTAGATTCTTTTCCTGAATTTCAAATCTGTCTTGGATATGAACTCCATCTCCACTACTCACTGCTGGAGTGATTTTGGAAGGTTTCTTTGCAGTTTCCTATCTATAAACCCAAGAACAGAATCCAAACCTGTCTGGGTGGTTGTCAATGTGAAATGCACAAGGGAACATGTCATATGATTGGCTCTGGACCCAAACTTCCTGGGTTCACACCTCACTCTACTGCTTATCATCTCTGTGACCTTGGACAGCTTACTTAGTCTCTGTGCCTGGGTCTGCTCATCTGGCTGTGGAGATAACCACGGTACCTACCTCCCAGGGCTATTGGAAGGATTTCATGAGAAATCCCTAAAATAGGCCTGGCACATAGCAAGTACCCAGGATATGTGTGATAGGGTGTCTTGGCTGAGCTTCAGAGATGAAGGCATGTAGGAACCTCTCTGGTGCAATCTGGCAATGAGTGGCCACACTCCTGATTTCCATGGGGTTCAGAAATTTCATGAGGAAGAACTTGAAGTATAGATAGGGTTTGGAAACGGGTAGACATCTACTGCAGTGGCAGCGGAGGTGGTGGGGAGAGGCTCCATGAAAATTAAAATGCTGAATGAGATCCAGAGAGGGAATTTACCCACTCTGAATGAGTAGGAGAACCAGGAGAACTGGCCAAACAGGAAGGCACCAGCCCCCTGCCTGAGGGTGGAGACAGGTTCCAGATGGAGCAGGAGGCCGTTCTGCCCCCTGCACCACAGAACCTCAGAGCCTTGAGAAGGAGAGGGAAACTTGGTAAAGGTGAAAAGGTGCCCCTAGCCCCTTTCCGTGGGACTCCCTTATACTACACGGTTTCTCAACCTTGGCCATTTGGGGCTGGACACTTTGGTTGGACCCTGTGAGTTTACAGAGCCTCCCAGGTGCCACAGGGTTGAGAACCAGCCACCGTAAGCAAGGATTGGTAGCAGCGTCACCAGGGAGCTGGTTAGAAATGGGTTTCAGCCCCCCACCCAGGCCTGCTGGATGCCCAGGTGGTTCTCACACACATTCAAGTTCAAGAAGCACTGATCTGGGGTGTAGGAAGTGGGGGATGTGTCTTCCTCATCCTTTGTGCTACATGAGCTGTTCTGGGGGTCCCCGCAAGCTCATGGAAAGACACCGGCTCCTGCCAGTCCGTTACTTCTCTCCCACCCTCTCCGTGTCTCTATCAAGAAGGTTGAAGAATGCAGGAGAGAAGCCCCCCGGCCCCAGGTGCCCCGCCAGCTCTCCTCACCTCCACGCCAACACTTTCATTCATCAGATATTCCTTGTGCACCTACTAAAGTCCACACACCCTTCTGGACTCTGAGAGTCAGCCATAAACAAGAAAGAAGTCAAATTCCTGTCCTCGGGAAGTTTGTGTGTCTGGTTATTTGTGGTCAATAAACAGATAAATGAGTAAAAATGTATGTTGGGTGGTGGAAAGTGCTCGGGAAGGCAAAGAAGCAGGAGAGAGTGATTGGAAAGCCCTTTGTGTGCATCTGGAAGGAGGGCAAGTTTTTCTCTAATTGGAAAAAGGTTAAAATTACCAGCTAATTATTTTTCTGTTGTATTCGTTGTATTGCTCTCTGTGTAATCTGACCTCGAATCCTAAGCCCCACCCTTTTCTTACTATTGAAGTAAAAAAAAAAAAACAAAAAACCACAACATAAAAATTTACCAACTTCACCAATTAATTTTGTAGCACAATAGTGTTAATTACATGCACCTTCTTGTGCCGACAGAACTTTTGCATCTTGCAAAACTGAAGCACTCTACACTGGGAAAGAGGACTCTCCTTTGTCCCTTCCTTCATCCCCTGACAACCACCATTCGGCTCTCCATTGCTGAGTCTTGCCTGTGTTAGGTACCTCACGGCAGGGATGCAGTATTGTCTTTTTCTGACTGGTTAATTGCACTTACTTAAGATAATATCCTCAAGGTTCATCCATGCTATCACATATGATAGGATTGCCTTCTTTTCAAAAGACTCGATGACATGCCATTTTATGTATATGCCACATTTTCTTTACCCCTTCATCCAGCGGTGGACATTTATGTTGCTTTCATCTCTGTGCTATTGTGAATAAGACTACAATGAACCCCGGTGTGCAGGTATCTCTTGGATCTCCTGTTTTCAATTCTTTTGGATGTAGAAGTAGGATTGCTGACTCAGTTGGTAATCCTATTTCCAAAAAAAAAAAAAAAAAGTTTAAGGACTGTCCACGCTTTTTCTACAGCAGTTATACCATTTTACATTGCCACCAACAGTGCACAAGGGTTCAGTTTCTCAACATCCTTATAAACTGTTGTTATTCTGTTTTCTGAGTGACAGTTCTCCTAACAGATGTGAAGGGAGATCTCACTGTGGCTTTGATTTGCATTTCCCTGATGATTAATGATATTGAGTGTCTTTTCATATATGTGTGGGAGTGTGTGTGTGTGTGTGTGTGTGTGTGTGTATACACACATGTTGGCCACTTGTATTTTGTCTTTGGAGAAATGTCTATTCAAGTCCTTGGCCTCTTTTTAATCAGATTATTATTATTTTTTTTGTCACTGAATTGTAGTTTGTTATGTATTGTGGATGTTAACCCTTTATCAGACATGATTTGCAAATGTTTTTTCCCACTGGACAGATTGTCCCTTCACCTTGTGAATTCCTTTGCTCAGCAGATTTCTCCCATTTGTTTATGGGAAGCTTAAATATAGTTCCATTTGTCCATATTTTGCTTCTCTTGCCTGTGCTTGTGATTTCCTACCCAGGAAACCATTGCCAAATCCAATGTCATGTCTTCTTCGAGCAATCTTATAGTTTCAGGTCTTACCTCTAGGTCTTTAGTCCCTTTGGTTAATAATTTTCGAGTATGGGATAGATAAAGTAAGGATCCAGCTTTTTTCTTTTCCAAATGGATATCCAGTTGTCCCACCATTTGTTGAAGAAACTATCCTTTCCCTATGGGGTTGTCTTGGTGCCCTTGTCAAAGGTCATTTGACCATGTATGTGAGGGTTTATTTGGGGGCTTTCTGTAGTCTGTCACTCGTCTGTGTGTCTTTCCTTATTCTAGTATCATATGTTTTGATTATTAGTGTGCAATTAGTTTTGGAGTTGGAAATGTGAGGCCCAAAGTTTTGTTTTTCTTCTTTCAAATTATTTTGCCTATTCAGGGTCCTTTGAAATTCCATATGAATATTAGGTTTGTTTTCCTATTTCTGCAAAATATGCCTTTGGGATTTTGGCAGAGATTGCATTGAATCTGTAGATTACTTTGGGCAATATGGACATTTTAACATCATTGGTGGTCTTCCAATCCATGACTATGGGATGTCTTTCTATTTATTTGTATTTTCTTTAATTTTTTTCAATAATGTCTTGTAGTTTTCAGCATATAAATCTTTTGTGTTCTTGGTTAAATTTATTTCTAGGTATTTGATTCTTATTGATGTTATTGTAAATGGGATTATTTTCCTAATTGTCTTTTCAGATTGTTCATCATTAGTGTATAGAAACACTATTTTTACATGTTGATTTTTGTATCTAGCAACCTTGTTAATTTGAGCCTAACCATTTTTTCACCTGTGTATATGTGTGTGTGTATGTGTGTGAGAGAGAAATCTTTAGGGTTTTCTACATGTAAGATTGTTTTGCTTTCAAACATAAAGAATGTTACATTTCCCCTTGAAATTGGAATACTTTTTTTTTTTTTTTCCTTTTCTTAGTCCTCTGGCTAGCACATCTACTGCTATATTAAATAAAAGTGGTGGGAGAAGACATACATGCCTGTTCCTGATTTCAGTTTTTTGCCATCAAGTGTAATGTTAGCTGTGGTCTTTTCATATATGACCTTTATTTTATATATCAGTACAATATTTCATGTGTTGAACCATCTTTGCATTCCAGGAATAAATCCCATTTGGTAATGATATGTAATATTTTAAAAAAAATTTTAAAAATTTGATTTGCTAGTATTTGGAGGAATTTTTGGATCAATATTTATCAGGGACATTGATTTCCTTTTCTTTTAGTGTCTTTGTCTGATTTTAGTATCAGGGTGATGTTGGCTTCATTAAATGATTTTGGAAGGGTTCCATCCTCTTCAGTTTTTGGGAAGAGTTTGAAAAAGATTAGTGTTAATTCTTCTTTAAATGTTTGGTAGAATTCTCCAGTGAAGCCATCTGGTCCTGGGATTTTCTTTATTGGGAGGTTTTTGGTTGCTGATTCAGTTTCCTTGGTAGTTATATGACTGTTCAGATTTTTATTTTTTATTTCTTCTTGATTCATTTTCTTGGGATTTATTTATTTCTTCTAGGTTATTTCTTTTGTGGACCTATAAGTGTTCATAGTGTCTCCCACTGTTATGGTTTAGATGTGCTGTCCCCCAGAAGCTCACGTTTGAGAGAATGCAAGGTGCTTCAGAGGAGAATGACTGGGTTGTAAGAGTCAACCAATCAGTGAATGAATCGCCTGATAGGGCTTGATTGAGTGGTAACTGAAGTGATAGGGTGTGGCTGGAGAAGGTGGAAATTGGAGTGTAGCTTTGGGGTATATATGTGTATTTGGCAAGGGGAGACCTCTCTCTCTCTCTCTCTCTGCTTCTGATCATCATGTGAACTGCTCTCTTCACCACACACTTCTGTCATGATGTTCTGCTTCCCCTTGAGCCTGAGGTGTGGAGCCTGCCATCTATGGATTGAGACCTCTAAAACCGTGAGCCCCCAAATAAACTTTTCCTCCTCTATAATGGTGCTGGTTGGGTCCTTTAGTCACAGCAGCAAAAAGCTGACTGAAATACCTATGATCCCTTTTTTTAAATTTTTTAATGTGCCATCTATTGTAATGTTTTTTTTTTTCATTTCTTATTTTTATTTTATTTTATTTTTTTAGCTACTCTAGCTAAGGGTTTGTCAATTTTGTTGATCCTTAAAAAAAAAACAACTCTTAATTTCACTTTTTTTTTCCCTATTGTTTCTGTATTTCTTTTCTTCTAATCTTGATTCCTTCCTTTGGCTAATTTTGAGTTTAGTTTGTTCTTCTTTTTCTAGTTCTTTGAGGAGTAAAGTTGAGATGTAGATGGTTATATTGAAATTTTTCTTCTTTTTTAATGGGTGTATGATGAACTGCTGTGTTGACTACATTCTATAAATTTTAGTTATGTTGTTTTTCATTTTTATTTGTTTCAATATATTTTATAATTTCCATTGTGATTTGTTCTTTGAACCATCAACTCTTCACGACTGTAGTATTTAATTTCCACATATTTTGAATTCTCCAGTTTCCTTCTGCTATTACTTTTAAGTTCATTGTAGTTGGAAATGATACTTGATATGATTTCAGTTCTTGGGTTTGTTAAGACTTGTTCTGTGGCCTAACCTGGGATCTGGACTGGACAATGTTCTGTATGCACTTGAGAAAAAAAATGTATGTACTCTGGTTATGCAACTGACATTTACTTGTTGTCTCGTAGCTACGTTTGGTCTACAATGTTCAAGTCTTCTGTTTTCTTACTCAGCTTCTGTCTAGTTGATCTTCCTGTTATTTAGAGTAGGCTATTGAAATCTCCTTTTATTATTGTGTAAGCATCTTTTTTCTCCCTTCAAATGTGTCAATATTTGTTTCATGCCTTTGGATGCTCCACTGTTAAGAGCACATCTTTTTGTAATTGTTATTGCTTCCTGGTTGAATTGACCCTCATTTCATTATGTAATGTCCTTCTTTGTCTCTGATGACAGTTTCTGACTTAATGTCTATTTCGTCTAATGTGCGTAGCCACCCTGTTCTCTTTTGCTGACCATTTAATGAAATATCTTACCATCCTGTCACTTTTAGCCTGTGTACGTCCTTATATTGAAAGTGAGGTTTTTTTGGAAATGGCATATAGTTGGATATTTTTTAAAACTCATTTAGGCATTCCATGTCTTTTGATTGCTGAGTTTAACCCATTTGCAAAATAACACAAATAGAAAATAACACAAATAGAAAAGGATCATTTTTCTGTTTTTTATGGGTCTTGTTATTTTGTTCCTTTTTTCCTCTCTTGCTGCTTTTCTTTGTGTTTTATAGCAATAGGCTTTTGATTCCTTTCTTGTTTTCTTGTAGGCCTCTTCTATAGGTGATTTCTTCATGGTTAAAAATGAAGATTACATAAAATATCTTTTAGTCAGAACGATCTATTTTAAACTGACAACAATTAAATGTCAGTTGCATAAAATTTTACTCCTTTATATCCCCTACATTTTGTTATTGATGTTTCAAATTGTATATCTCATATTTTTTCTCAATTGACATAGTTTTATAGTTATATTATTTTTATGCTTTTATTTTAAAAGTTTAATCTCAGAATTAAAAGTGATTTATACGCCACAATTACAGTATTACAGGATTCTGTATTTGTCTATATATCTTTTTCAGATCATTCTAAATTTTTGTAATCTTTCATGTTGCTATGTGGTGTGTTTTTTTCATTTTAACTTGAAGGATTCTTTTTAGTGATTCTTAAAAGGCAGATATCATGGTGATGAACTGTTTCACTTTTGTTTACCTTGGAATAGTTGTATTTTCAGAATAGTGTAGCCAGATAGAGTATATTATTGGTTGGCAGTTCTTTCTTTCAGCACCTTGAATATATCATTCCCCTCTTTTTGGACCTATAATGTTTATGCTAAGAAATCTGATGATAGTCTTATGGAACCATCCTTGTACATGATGTTCACTTTTCTCTTGCTACTTTGCAGATTCTCTAGCCTTTGAGTTTTGATTATTGTGCATGTCAGTGTGGACATCCTCCTTGGGTTCACCCTAGTTGGAGTTCTTTAAGCTTCTCAAATTTGAATACACCATAATACTTGGAAGGGTTGCAGCCATTGTTTCTTCAAATAAGTTCTTTATTCTACCTTTTCTTTCCTCTTCATCTAAGGCTTCCATAAGGCATACATGGGCCTGTTGGATGCTGTTCTTTAAGTGCCTTTAGGCTTTACTCACTTTTCTTCATATTTTTCTATTTGTTATCTCTGTCTTTGATTTTAATGATTCTTCTGCTTGATCAAGTTTGCTTTTGAGCCCTTGTAATGATTTTTTTATACTCAACTACTTTATCTTCCAGCTCCAAACCTTATGTTGATTCTTTTCAAAATATTTTTATTTAAACATTTTATTTGTTCTTTTTAGTTATATAGGAAAGTAGAGTTTATTTTTACATATTTACACAAACAGGGAGTATGTCTTATTCTAATTAGGATTCCACAGTCTGGATGTATGTGATGCGGAGATTCATTGGGGTGTATTCATATATGTGCACAGGAAAGTCATCTGATATTCATTCCACTGTCTTTCCTTTTCCTATCATTGATATTCTCTTTTTTGTTCAAGCATCATTTTCCTTAGTCGTCTCTGAGCATTCTCTTGTAGAACATGCGCTTTTTAAGATGGCCATTTTTATTTATTTTTTGTCAAGTAATTCATATATTCCTGTTTATTTAGGGTTGATTTCTGGAGACTTATTTAGTTTCTTTAATTGGCTCATGTTGCTTTTTTTTTTTCCCTGTCATTCATGCATTTGATAAAAAACAGTGCTGTCTCCCAGTCCTTTTGGGATAGTATTGTACAACAGAAGACTTTCAACCATGGTACTATGACTTCTTTTTCCTGTATTTCTCATAAAGGTTTTTGGACCACATATTATTAAGTCAGTGTCTCTGTGGGATAATGAGGTCTTCAGCTTCTTATTCTGCCACCTTGCTGACGTCATTCCCTGTCTCCTTTGGAATGGAGCCTCTTCCAGGCACCTTCCCCCACAGTCCCTCAGTCAGGCCACTAGAGTGTAAGAGTTACTCTGCTACAGCCTCAGTTCCTATCATGGTGTAAATGCTCCCATTTGGGAACGTGATTTCAGCCTGGGGTGAAATGCCCATGAGCCTCTGCTGTTCCTGAAATACAAGGTGACTACAGGTTTGGGGCAATGACTAGAGATTTGTAGGTATCACTCCAGGGGTGTGGTGGTTGAATGTCCCTGCAAATCTCGAGTGTATCTTAGCTATTTTTATCTCAGTGACTTCAGTCTTGAAGTGGGACAAGATATGTTAGGTAATTTAGGGCTAATAAACCTGTGTTACACTCCTTAAGTGATTAACATGCCTATGTGCAGAGTTAACAGGAATCTGACCCAAGGTTTAAAGTAATAAAGGAGACAGATACAAAATGAAGGCAGAGATGCCAAGCTTTATCCTTTTAGTGAGCCATTGGACATCTGCAGGCCTAAAAAGAGTCACTGCTTTTAGTGAAAGCAGTTTCCAATTCTCTGTGATAGTATCATTAGGAGGGAATGAGGGAAATCAGGGCCATAACATATTTCCCAGTTTAAGTTGAGCTGTCTGAGCTATGGGGTGGCTCAGCCAGGAGCAGAACTTATCTCGGAGCACTGGGGAGAAAACTGGGTCCCACAACTCCCCCATGTCCCTCTTTTTCTCTTGTGTATAAATTCCCTGCCCTTCTCCATTATACACCCACTTACCAGCTGTCTCTCAGTCATGAGCATTGAAACGGCAGCGTTAGACAGCCTTATAACAGGCCCCAGGAAGCAGCCATTGACTTGGCTTGAATTCTTTCTTCTCATAGTCTTGTGTGCTCCTCAATCCAATGAGTTTCTTGCCAGAAATCTCCAATGTCGAGATCATCTAGATTTTAGAGGCCCCAGTTCGACTTTCCTTTTATAGATTCTCCTATTGGAAGGCCCATTCATCCACTCACCCAGTAAACACTTTTGATTTTTCCCAAGGCCACTCAGTAGATGGCCCCAGGGATTTCTGCCCCAGTCTCTCATAGTGGCTGTGTCAGTCAGATTTTCATCACTGTGACCAAAATACGTGACAAGAACAGTGTGGTGGAGGAAAAGTTTATTCTGACTCTCAGTTCCAGAGGTTTAAGTCCATGGTTGGCGGAGTCCATTACTCTGGGTGCAAGCTGAGGTAGAACATAATGGCGGCAGGATGTGGTAGAGGAGTGCTACTCCATTTGTGGCAGCCAGGAAGCAGGGAGAGGAAGAGGGAAGGAGCCATAGGAAGATGCACCCTTCTAGTGCATGCCCCAGTGATCCACCTCCTTCATCCGTGCCCCACCTGTTCACAGTTACTACCCATTCAAACCAGGATGGACCAATGAGGTTCCATCTCTCATAATCTCATCATATCAACTCTGACTATTCCTGAGTGCACACAAGAGGTTTTGAGAGTCACCTCATGTCTGTAACAGTGGCATTAACTTGATATTCCCACAAAAAATGGTGTCTAGCCTTGGAACACCTCCATCCTCTGCAGAGTAGTCCGTTGGAAGCCCCTTGGAGCTACCTCATGGCCAGGGTGCCTGTGGACGGACCTCTGTGCTAGAGCATGAAGCTCTGGGACAGCATTGTATAGACGGGGGTCGAAGTTGATGAATTTGGGGTCATGCAGGATGCCCAAAGGCCATTGAGGGCAGAACTGGGTGCCAGAGGAGATGGCCATGGACAGGGATGTCTTTTAGGCACAAGTCTGGGTCACCAACATCAGGTCTGAACCAGATGCTCCCACACACCCAGCCTAATTGTGCATGTCTATGAGGAGGGGGCAGAATGGAGCTGTTAGGGTTTCCTCTAATAGAGATTTTAAGAGGAAATGCATTTCTCCACTACTCCTGACACAATTTTTAGATTATCTATCCACCCACTCAGATATATTTTCCCCTCAGTTCATTTTAGTGTTGTGTGTGTGTGTGTGTGTGACAGAGAGAGAGAGAGAGAGAGAGAGAGAGAGAGAAACAGAGACACACTGAGAGACAGTTTAAAGGAATTTACTGAAATAAAGTCACTTCACTTCCAGGCCAAGATACATCATCTCTGTTTGTTTCCTGAGGGAAGGGACAGAGGGATGAGGCTATGATGGGGGCTATCATGTCTGGCCCAGAGGAGAGGCTCCTTAGCTCTGGCCAGCTCCTTTTGATCTCCATGGTGCCTGTGGTGTGTGTCCAGCCCCGCCCTCCCCCCTCTCCCTCCCCCTTGTCACCCCACAGAGGTGGTAGGGTGTATATGTTAAGATTTCAGTCTCAGCAGTTAGACTAATCTGTGTTTCAACCTTGGCTTTGCCAGCTGTTATTCTGTGTGTGATCTTGGGTGAGTCATTTACCCTCAACCTCATTTGTTAAAAAGGGCCAAGAAAAATACCTACTTCTCTGGGATATTACAAGGTCTGAAAGAAATAATGCAAGTAAGGAGCTCAGTGTTGTGTGGGGCTCAAGGTGTTTGATAAATGCTACCTGGAATTCCTTCAAACTCCTGCTTACTGACCTGTGCAACCTGTGTTGAGCCCTTGAGGATATGGTGTGCAAGAGGCAGGCCATGCTCTGTGACCTCAAGGAACTCAATCTGGTGGGGAGATGGGCAGTTGTCCCACAGGATCCCCCTTCCCAGTTCTAGTTCCACTGTGGCTGATTTATCCATTTAAAACTGCTTTCAGGTGGAGCCAAACCAACTGCTTTGGCTTTGTGGGTATTCAGAAAGCTGGGTTCACATGTGTTGTGCTCTTATAAGTGCACCGGATTGTGATTTGTTCACTCATTCAACAAAGGATTACCTGATGCCTACTCTGTGCCAGGCACTGTTCTAGGTGCTTGGGATGCATCAGTGAATGAAACAAACACCTTATTCTCATGAAGTGGATATTCTAGCAGGAGGAATCAAACAATAAACACACTATGTAAGTGAATTACATAGTGTACTATAGGGTAGGACATGCTATCAAAGAAATAAAACAGAGCAGTTAAGGAGGATTGGAGGTGCCAGAGATGGGAATAAGGATGGGTTAATGCTTTACAAGGGGATCATCAGATGGATGGACCTGGTACAGAAGGCTATGCTGGGCAGACCTGATGGAAGAGAGTTTGCCTTATCTGGAGGAAAGATCTTTGTGAGAAGAAAGGAAAACAGGTACAACGTCCTTGAGGAGAGAGCATGGCCCATGTGCTAGAGGAGCAGGAAGGAGGTAAATGTGGCTGGAGAGGAGTTAGCAAGGGAGGGAGGCATGGGAGAGCAGAGCCTGTGTCCGTGCTGCGGTGCCTCGCATGTATGGAAGCCCAGAGAATGTCCATTGAGTGCAGAATCTTTGCTGGCATCTAGGCTGGTCTGCGCTGAGCCAGGCTGGGTCTGACCATATCGCTAATTAGCTTGAGCTTCCCTTTTGATAGGAACAATTTCCATATCATCAACAGCTCATATAAAATTCAGATGTGCAGTTGGGGGCATGGAAACACAAAGTCCTTTCCTTTGCACGTTAAAAAGAGCAATACATCTGCCGAATGTCACGTTCCTCACGACTAAAACACTCAGGGTCACTCCAGGTGAACTGGGCTGCACGAAATAATCACACAAGAGACAGAGATAACTTTTTCTTTGGGTCTTGTGATGGCTCCTCTGACCTTAGGGGTCCGTGGTAAGAGAGAGAGGGAGCACGTGCTGAATCCTTTTATTGAGGAGAAGTCATTCAAATGAGGCAAGGGGTCTGGTTTCAGGGAGCTGAGTTTAGCTTCGTGATGTCTGCTGTCAACAGATTGACTGACATCTAGGAAGGCCCCATCCAAGGGCAAAACAAGAGAAGGGGACACACAAAGGGCGTTTCCATGGAACATTCTATTTCAAACAGGGCAAAGGGGTAGTATTACAAAGGAACAGGTGAGTGTAGCTCCTGAAGACACACCTTCTACTTCCTGGGCTGGGACAATGCCCAAGTCACCACAAAATGTAGAAATGTAGTGATTGGTCAGAGCCTCTTGCTTCAGGGTGGAGGTGTGGGTCATTCTGAGTGGCTCCCCACAGCTGAAGACTGGGAAACATGTGGAGTTTCAGAGGACCTTCAATGCCTTCATGGAAAGAAAAGTCTGGCCTGGGCTTGCCCCGTAGCTGCTCCATGAGTAGACCTTTTGGATTTCCAGGTGTTTAGTCTGAAGCTGCTGGGAAATGAGGAGGTTAGGCCACCATGGAGGGAGGAGAAGCTGCACCCAGAAGCTGGTGACCACATGTATGCCCTTCTGGACTTTGGTCCTCATGTTGTCTGATTTGAGTCTCTTCATCTCTAATTTCCAGAGAGGTAAACCTCCCACTTACCCCCCTCCCTGTCATGGGCTGCTGAGAAGTGTCAGGAATAGCATAGAAAAATCTCTGAGGGACCACCCAGACCTCCTGTGGCAAACCACCTGCAGTTTTACCCCTGGTTTCATGTAGCCCATGGACCAAGGACAGTGTCTCAGACACTCAGGGCCTTGAGTGGAATCCTGAAATCCAGTGCTCTGTGTTCTCACCTGCACTCCATCAGTGTTTATGTGTGTGTGTGAGGGGGTGTGTGTGCACGCGTGTGCGAGTCTCTTTAATTTCTCACTTGGTGCAAAACATCCTGGGAAAGGTTGGACAGGCATCCCCAGTGACCTGGGGTGGGGAGAAACAACCACCCTGAATGAGGGCATCGATGGTTCAGCACCATGGACAGCGGTCTTGCTCCAGGTGGCCACCGACCATTCACTTGGGTCAATCGTCTCAGAGTGTTTATGGAAAGGTGCCATTTTATAGATGGAGGAGCTCTGAGGGACTTGGCCATACCTCTAGCCAGTAATTACCAAAGCAGAATCAAGAGCCCTGGTTTTCCTATCCTTTCCCTCTACGTGTGTTAGGGTTTCTTGTTATTGCGGTGGTGGTTTGTTTGTTTAATTGATTTCCAAATGCAGGTCACATGAGAGCAGAGGGCTTGAAGTTGTTCATTTGCCTCAGAGATGAGAACGATTCTACTGTCTATTTGGTCTGTATGTATCAGACAAAACAGCGGCATGTGTTTTTAATGGATAGAATAACAAATGAAAAGCCAAAATAAATAAATAAAGGCACAGATGACAACCACAGTTTTGATTTATTTATTCAACAAATATTAGCTGAACATTCTGGAAATGCCAAGCCCTCTGCTGGAGAGTCAGTAGTGCATTGGGGGTGGTTCTTGTCATCATGAGGTCCTCGGATTGGTGACAGAGACAGAGATACAAGCTTGGTTTAATGCTTTTTTTTTTTTTTTTTTTTTTTGATAATTCACTTTTGTTCCCAAAGTTGTTAATATTATCCCCCCCTGGGAAGTCTGGAATGTGCAGGCTTCTCTGCGTGGTGTCCTCTCTGTTGCTGTACCAACTGAGGCAACTGATGCAAGTGAATTGTTGGTGGCTTCCAGGAGCAAGACCGCTGTCCACGGTGCTGAACCGTTAATGCCTTCATTCAGGGTGATTGTTTCTCCTGGTCCCAGGTCACTGGGGATGCCTGTTCAACCTCTCCCAGGATGTTTTGCACCAGGTGGGAAATTAAAGAGTCAGACACAGCTCTCTCTCTCTCTCATCATAGTGGATTTATCCCCCAAGTGGCTAGCAATTGGGCAGAAACCTAGAAGTTGGAGCTGAGATGATTGACACTTGAGGAAGGGGGTACCTGAAGCAAAGTTGTTTTTACCCCTATGAGAGTACTCTAGAAAGAGGTATGGTTTACTACACTGGCCAAAATAAGCAGCTCTCTACTCTTCCCCTTCTCCATCCATCCACCCATTCATCCATCCATGAGAGTAGTGTGTTAAGAAGACAGAATTTGGCAGATGGTTGCTTGGTTGTTTCCAGTGGACAGAATATCTAGTTTTCTTGGGTCCCAGTTTTCTTATCTGTAAAATGAAAAGAATAATAATGCCTGTCTAATAAAACCGTGAGGATGGAATGAATTGGTACATGTAAAGTGCCTATGACAGTGGCACTTGGCACAGAAAACGTGTTTAATTTTCTATTTTTATTAGAATGTCAGCTTCATGAGGGCATGGTGCCTGGACAGAGTGGGTGCTCAGTACTGTTTTTTAAGTGGGTAAATGAATGAATCAAGCATTTACTAAGCCCTGTCATTCAAGCCCTAAATTTTCAGTGGCTCTGATCAGCCACTGTCCCCTGGAACAAAGCCACAGCTTAGTTATCTTCTCAGGTGGAGAAAATTCAATGATTAGTTCCTGTTTTCATTCTAAAAATCCTATGCAGGAGCAGAACCAGCCTGGCAAAGACAATTGTCCCCAGATATCCTGGCCTCTTCTCTTGGGGCCAATCCAAGGACGTGGCACAACTCAATGAGAGAGAGTCTCTGTCATCAGCAGAGCAGAGATACCTGTGCAGGTCCAGGATTCCCCGTCAACACAGTGAACAACCCCTAGCTGGTGTTGGCTCGAGATGATGAAAAATGAGCTTCATCTGTATTGCCAGGCAAGGAAAATCATATTTGGTCCACAGTGGTGGCTTCTGTGTGCAGCATGTCCAGGAGAATCAGGGAGCCTGGAGGTAGAATTAGGAACCAGAGCGGTATGGGATTATTCCCACAGAGCAATTAGATATGGTGCAGGAGAGGCTTGCTGCACCCCCCTCCCCGCCATGCATTGTTCTGTGCCTTTGTTGCCTGTACCCCCAGCTTGAGAGAAGGAAGGAAACCTTGTTTGTTTCCATGTCCCTGAGGCACAGTGACTGTGCTAAGCTCTTTTCAGTAAATCCCAGACTCTGACCCACGGCACTAGGTGCAGAGTGGAACCAGGACTGTAGCTTTGGGAGTGTGTCCCCAGATGGCATGTGAAGCCCTTGCAGCCTGGCAGAGGGAGAGGCTGTGGGATTGGATATCCTGAGCTTTGCCTTCACACAGATCTGGGTCTGAATCCCTGCTCTTCCACGGCTACCTGTTTAACCTTGATGCTGTTTTTAGACATCGAGGTGCTTTGGTGTCTTCACCCATAAAGTGATAAGGGCGGCATTGTAACAGCTATTTCAAAGGGCAGTATTAGGGAGATGATATTGGTGAAGCCACTGGATAAATGTTCGTCTCTTTCTTAGACCTACAGAGAAGTGCCAGTTTTCCTAGGTAGTTTGTATGTGCTTCCTTTCATTCCCTTGAGGTCTAACAATGTGGTCTTCCTGAGCCCCTCACCAAGAGGAGACACACTTAGTAAGATGGGCCAGAATCATGTGTCCCCCACACTTTACAATGAACTCCCTGAGGGCATGGACCTCTCTCTCCCCAGCCCAACATATGTGCAGAGTTTGGAACTAAATGGACCTAACCCCAACTGCTGAATAAAATTTGGAAAATTGGGCTTGGATCTCTGGGGTTCTTGTTGGAATCCAGGAGTCCCTAACTTGGATAGGGAAAATTACATGTTTTCTTGAAGCTTAGCATTTCTATCAATCATGAATATAGGCAGCAAAGCACAGTAGTATTAGCAGTACCTGGGAATCTGTCACTGATAAGATCATGGGGTATTACCATAGAACATTACGATTGTTACCTCCATCTCTATTGTAGCATTTATGCTTTGAGCTATAGTATTTATCAGGCCTGCTGCTGCATCTTGGTTATAATGCATTGATAAAGGAGAACCTAGATTACTTTATGATAAAATTTCAAAATATTTTGAAAGCCATATTTCAGTATAATTGGTTTCCTTTGAAATGCTGTGCACTTTGTTGTGCACGTTTAAAGACATCGTTTGAAAAAGAGGTCACAGGGCTTGTCAAAGGGGGCCATGGCACAACAAACGTAGAGCAACTTCAGCCTGAAATGTGTGGAAACCGTGAGAAGTTAGGTTCCCAGGTGCATTATTTTGGAGAGAGAATTTCCAGCTTTCATTAGGAATTCCAAAATGGTTAGTGTTTTTTATCTGGAGGTGACTTCCCTCCGCCCAGAGGACATTTGACAATGTCTGGAGAGTTTTTTTTTTTGTTTGTTTGTTTTTTGTTGTTGTTGTTATCACATCTATGAGTTGCTATTGGCATCTGGTAGGTAGAGGCCAGGGAGGCTCCTACATATCCTCTGTGTGCAGGACAGTACCCCACAGCCAAGAACCACCTCTCCTTAACTGTTAGTCATGCTCAGGCTAGGAAACCTGGCTAGCCTCTTAGCCATTAATGGAAATCTCTCTGCTCACTAAAGCCTACAGGGTAAAAAGTCAGTGCACAGCTTTATTAGAAACCCCTGTCTCTTTCCACACTTATTGCACACCCACGATGCATACCAGGCCATGGACGGGGCACTAGGATTACAGAGAGGTGCAGGATCGTGGAGGAGCCCCAGGTCTGCCATTCAGTGGGCTGTGTGACCTTGCAGAGTTATGTGCAAGGTGCTGCCCTTGCCCAGCTCTCCCAGGGTGGCCACTGGATTTCAGACCATGTTCTGGGCTCTGGCATCATATTTTCCTCTTATTTTGGCTTTGAGGCCTCCAAGGGAGGGTGGTTGTAAACTTAGCCCTTCTCTGGTAGTCAAGGATGGGGGCAGTGTCCCTGTCACAGGGTACCTCTTTATCCTGGCAGATGGAAGAATACCTGAGTGTCCAACCCGTGACACTTGTTTATCCTGGCACATGCCTTTGTGTCTGCTGTCTGAAAGGTGTCTAGTTTATTCCTCCTAAGATAGCCACATGGCAGAGCTGTGACCAGGAGAGCTAGGTTTGGGTGTGGCAGTCAGGGGAGGCACTTGGGAGACAGCTCAACAGAACACTTGAAATAGCAGCAGCAGTTTTAATTGCTTCAGGTCTCAGAAAGAAGAGGGCCACACACCTGCAGGGCTGTTTGGAAGCGGGGAGCCATCTGGGACATGCTCAACTAGTGGGAAGTAGGACAAAGGGTTGAGGCATTTACTGGGGTCCAGAGCTTTATCCAAGTGTTGGAATTGGAGGGTTTAGAGCAAGAGGCATAAGTTCCAGAAGGTCACATTGTGACTAAGGAGGGTCACCATGGCATATCTACATAGCACATAAGGGGAGTGGGACGAGTTGGTGGATAAGTCAAATAGGCACTATCTAGCTGTCTTATGGGAGATGCATAGAGCAGTTATCTGGATGATCACATTAGAGAATCACAAGGAGATGGTGAACTGGAGACAGTCCAGGGTGACAAATCCCCATTTCTGGTATGAGAAAGTTAAGCCTATATTCCTCCTGGAGGCCAAGTCAATGTGAAATAGTAATTTCCTGTATGGGGGATCTGTATGGAACAGAATGTGGGCTCTACCTTTATGGAATCCACATCTCAGACACTAAACAATGTGGTAACATGTAGTCCATGAGCCAGTGTAGACACAAGGCTCCTGAGAACACAGAGTGCGGTATGTGATGAAAGAGAGGAATACAGCTTAGGGTAGTAGCCAGAAAGATCTCCTGGGGCCAGGGAAATTTAAGCTGTGACCCTCTGTGACCTAGAGGATGAGTAGAATGGATGAGAGCAGGAGATAAAGGATGCTTCATCAGAGGGAGCAGCAAGACTCAGAGTGGGCGACAGTACTGAGCTTTAGGGACCCTAGGGAGCCTCCTCCGGCTGGAGAGTTCCCTAAGGGAAGGCAGCTCACAGGGAAGGGCCAGCTCATAGCCCCATATTTAGGATTTGGGGCTTTATCCAGAGGAGCCATCGAAGGGTTTTAAGCAAGAGTGGCAAACTGTCTTTGTTTTTTTGAAAGACACAGATGAGAGAGAACAGGTCTGGAGTTGGGTGGATGGTCACCCCTGTGGGGTCATGGGAGTGGGGGGAGAGGGGGAGAGAGAGAGAGAGAGAGAGAGAGAGAGAGAGAGTCAGAGACAGAAACAGAGAGACAGAGACAGATCTGCCTGGGAAATGAGGGAGGCCCTCTGAGGAGGTGCTGTGTGAACTGAATCTGAAAGAGTGAGCAAGATTCGCTAGGTAGAGGCAGCGGGGAGGAGCATTCTGGGCAAAGGGCCAAACACTGTGAAGGCCTGAGAGGACCTGGGGTGTTTGCAGCTGATGAGCTATTTGGGATGACCACAGTACACAAGCTGCAGCGGGAGAGGGGCTCAGATGAGGCTGGATGCCAGCATCCCTGACGACCAGGTACTTGGTCCTCTTCTGTGGGGTCATTGTTGAGGGCCAGTGATACTGCTTGACCCCTGCCTCTCCCATCTGCAGACCAGGTGGCCCTGCCAGGAAACACACATGCAGGTGGCCCAGAGGCCAACTGTGGTCTTGACGTGTCCAGTGGTGTTCCATGTGGCAGCTGAGCCACCTGCAGGGCAGTGACGACTTCCCCGGCACCAGCAGCTCTCCTCTGTGCTCCTTGGAGGGCAGCTTCATTAGTGGCATGGCCGTGACAGAGCCACATCTCCAGCCCAGACTGCACCCCCAAACACCGGTCTACAGCCTAATTACCTTCTGGCCATCTTTATAGGATGTCCCACTGCATCTCCAACGGAATCTATCCCAAATTGACCTTATCAGTCAATAAATATTTGCAGAACCCAATTGAATTTTCCTGCCAAACTTCTCAAAAGAGTTATCTCCTTGAAATTATCATTATTTGTAGACAACATGATTGTGTACCTAAAACGCCCACGGGGAATCAACTGAGAAATCTTGAGAATGAATAAGAGTTCAAAAACCTGGTTGGATGTGAGATGAATATATAAAAATCAATAAAAATTTCTGTATATCAGTAATAACCAGTTAGGAAAAAATGTTGGGAAAAAATGTCATTTACTAGAGTAACAAAAACATACATAAAATATACTGGAATAACCTTAACAAGATGTGACTGGGACCTACATCAATAAAATTACAAATCTTTACTAAAAGATTAGCTGGTACTTATTGATCGCTGACAGTGCATACCAGGTACTGTTCTGGGTAGTTAGCAATTTAGCAGGCAGTATCATGTTCATTCATGCAGCCGTTCTAGAAACAAGTTTAATTTTGAAGATGTTGAAACTAGAGTTTAAAGAGTTTCAAGAAATGGCCCACATGGTATTAAGTGGCAAACCTGAAATTTGAACCTGAGGCTTTTGCTTCCAAAACCTATACTTCTAAGCTTTTCACGAAGCCACCTCTCAAGCAAGCCATAAAAATAGGGACAAATGAAGTTGGCAGGTGTTGTCTGAAAATTATACACCATTAGTTCGATTGGTTCAATCACTCATTAAAAACTACGTACCAAGTGTCTGTTGAGGACAGGTGCTGAGCTAGGTGCTGAAGAAAAATATGTGACTAAAAATTGAGGAATCTACTGATGAAGATGTTCACAGAAGCATGGCGAGGGCAGTGGTGTGCATTGTGAATGATGGGGAAGGACTGGGAGGATGCTGGAAAGTTCTGAGAAGGCTTCTGGAAGAGGTAATGAGTCTCGAAGTGCTTGGAGTGAGCTGGCTGCCACACAGAGAGCTGGGTGGGCCGTTGATGGGTATGCGTCCACTCGGCCCATCACTCTTCAGTGAGCAGCTACTAAATGCCAGGTGCAGCCCTGGGGGCTGGAGGTAGAGCAGAGGACGGAACCACCGTGCTCCTAGTGTCATGGAGGGGTGCATTCTAGTGGAGGTGACAGTGCAGAAAATAACAAGAAAATACACATCAGAGGTGCTTGTGCTGTGGAGAAAACAAGCAGGGACCCGGAGCACCTGTCTGAGAGGAGAATGGCTTGGGGTTTACTCAGGGTGATCTCTGAGCGTGTGATGGACACCTGAGGGAGCAGGTCACGCAGCTCCTGTGGGAGGACCAGCAAGAGTGAGGGTCCCTAGGAGAGTGTATGGCTCAGGGAACATCTAGGAGGCAGATCAGCCAGATCACAGGGACAAAGGACAGGGGGCAAGGGACACCTGTAAACTTGGGTCTTTGGGGGCCACAGCAAAGACTTTGACTTTTCTGTTTGGTGAGATGAGAATCCAACCAATCTTCGAGAAAAGACTTTCTCAGTGTAAATGAAGGGACAGTATCACCAAGAAAGAGGGAAACGAGGCTGCCTCTGAGCTGTGAACGTTGGGCGTTTAATCCACGGGAGGCCCCAAACCACACAGAAAGCATACACCAGGCAGAAAACAATATTGACAACAAACACCACAGAAGACCAGAACCCCGATTCTATACAGAGTTGGCATGAACTGACAAGAAAACAGTCAGATCTACAAGATCTGAGTACATGAAACGTAGAGACCTTTCTATATCAAACATAATAAAAATAAATAGCTAATACAACTACAAAACATACATGTAGCATGTATTTATTCAACAAATATTAATTCAGCATCTATGTAATGCCACAGATGCATAGAGGATTCACTTCTATTAGATGATATACGGATATGTAGTTCAATAAGAAAAATCAATGCCAAGATGAAAAATGACCCAAAGGTTTCATCAGTTAGTTCCCAAAGAGAGAAATTAAATTTTTTAACTTGAAAAATGTAGAATCTGAGCCATAAAAAAATGCTAACTAAAACATCGTGCCTTTTTTGTTCATTTTTCCAGGCAAAAACTTCTCAATAAGATAACCCACAGTGTTGGCACAATGCTTGACATAGGTGTTCCTAGACATGGCCCTTGGGAATGTAATGGGTGCATGTTTTCTAGACAGACTTTTGGTGATCGAGAGCCAAAGACTCAGAAGTGTTCATGCCCTTTGACCCAGAAGCCTGCACTTTTGGAAAACTGTGCTAGGGAATTTGTCAAAAAAAAAGAATGAAAAACAGCCCCAAGAATCCGATTCTCTGAGGTTGTTCTTGAGCCATGGCCTTGGTCTTGGCCTCCTTAATAGCTACATCACCAGAGACTAAAGGCATGGGTGAGAGTGGGCAGGCCACATGATGCTGGGAGAGAAATGGAGGCCCCTCTCCATGCAAGTCAGCAGCAGCCCTTCCCTGCATGGGGCAGAACGTCATTGACTGGATGTGAAGGCCTTTTACTTGGAAGAAATTCATATTTCATGGACATTAAAAGGACACATGGCCATTTTGCATGGACTCATTCCATCAGCATTTCAGTCTGGAGTCTGGACACTGGGTCGAACTTTCCCAACCCGGGAACATCCATTTGGATTCAGGAGACTTCCATACAGGTCAGGCTTTATGCCCCTTTGTAGTCATCCCTGACAGTGCCCGCCACAGACGTCAGCCAGCCTAACAAGGACAGAACCCCACCAGAAGGCAAAGCTGGACACAATGACCACACGAAGTGAACATTCATTCTGGGACTCTGGCCATGGAAAATCATTTTCCACTGCACTGGCCAGCATCCTGTCCCCAGACTCGCTGAGGGTCCAGGTCTTATAACAGAATATATATTAAAAAAAAATCCAGAAACAATTTAAATGTTTGACAATAGGAGAATGGTTGAGTAAATTCTAGTATAAACATACATTGGGATGTTGTGGATCCATTTGAAATGCTGTTTATGAGGGGATTCAACTCTTGGGAGAAGACTCACGTTATAATGTTTACTGAATTGTTACAAAAGGAAACCAAGAAATGACCCAAATGGCCAGCAGCAGAGGAGTGGTTGAATAAATTGAGATATACCCATGCCAGGGAATATTGCACATTTATATAAAAAAAAATCAGTTAGATCTGTATCTACTGACCTGGAAGGTGTCCCCAACGTATTGTTAAGTGAGAAAGCATGCTGCAGAGAAATGCACTGAACTGCAATCTCACTTTTAAAGCAATATAATAAAAATTCTCCCAAAATGTGTCCATATGTTTGCATGAGCAAGGGCGGAGTGGGGAGGGGCTCAGGCCTGGCTGCTAACTTCAGTAACTTTAGGTAGGGCGTAAGGGAGGGAGGCTGGAGATGAATCTTTCTTTATACTCGTGTTGCATGTACCCTGTATCTGTGTGTATTACAAGTGCCTTTTGTAATTTAAGATTTAAGAATAATTTACTGTAAAAAGAGCTCCCCAAATTGTATGTGCAATATTATCTCAACAATATGAAATATGCATGGAAAATTATAGAAAAAAAATATGAAAATATTAATAGCAGTTGCCTCTGGAAGGAAAGTGAGATTCCATTTCCTTTTTTACAGTCTTGATGTATTTTTCACATTTTCTACTGTTTTTGTTTAAAATATAATGGCCTTGCAAGGTGTACCAGCCAATCCTGCCTCTACATCTTACAAACCTGCCTCTATCCACCTCATCCCCTCCCACCTGCCTTTGTTGAAATGGATGTATCCACTGAGCAGATAGTTATTGAATTCTAGGCCCTGAAGACCCGCCAAAGACCAGAACAAAGCTCCCACTTTCCGTGTTCTTATTACCAGAGGGACCATTCAGACGTCAAACCAAGTGACCTCATCCAAGACCCTCATCTTAGTCTCTCAGTGGTGGTCACCACCTGGAGTCACCCTCTCCTAATGAAACTTCTCCCCAGATCTCCTCTTCCTATTGTAACTGTCTCCTGCTTCCTCCTCTTTTTATCTTTTCCATCCCATGGAAAATGTCCTGAGCACCCTTCACTCTTGCTCTAGACACTTCTTGCAGAAGACACCATTCATACCCAGGTTCCGAGTCAGAATCTCTAGGCCAGGGCAGGGCTGAGCTGAGGCACTGTCCAGGGTGCAGGGGTTGGTGGTGAATGCTGGTATCAACAGTTGTCCGCCAATGAAGGAGAGTGGCCCAGACGATGCAGCCCTTGTGAGGTCCTCACAGCCACTCTCTGTGACCCTTAGCACAGTCCGGCCCCATGGATGGATGGATTCACTTGTGTCCAGTCTGTGCTCTGGGCCCCCTGGCTTTATCAGAGGGTCTAACCTAAAGGAGTGAATGAATGAGTGAATGACACGAGGCAGTGATATACCAAGGAGGTTTTAGGGGCATAGAGATCCGGTGCCTGTGAGGTGTCCCCAGGGCCCCTTTGAAAGTTGTGGAGGTGGAAGTTTTATTTCATTATCTCATTTGGGTATATTTCTGGTTCCCTGGCCACTCATGTCTTGGAGCCCAATTTTTTTCGATATAAGGCTTGCTCTTTTTAAAATTATTATTAGTAATAACTCTTTATTAAGGATTTCTATTTCTATCATTTTTGTAAGCATTTTGATTTTGTTTCTATTTTGACAGTTTTTAGATAAAACTATCTAGCAGTCTCTTCCACAACTTTTTTGTTCAGAAAATCACAGTCAGATAATTATCTAAATTTTCTTCTAATATATATATATATATATATATATATATATATTATATTAAATATATTATATATATATATATTTAACTTTTAACTCTTTACTCCATCTGGAACTTACTTTGGTCTATGGCATGAGTTGAGGAGACAACTCAATTTTTTCTGTGAACAGTAATTGAACCTGTAAATATCTTTTTATTTTCTCATGAATTTTTTTGAGGTACTGTGGATAAAACCCAGAGCCTCACAAACGCCAAGCAAGTACTCCACCACTGAGCACCACCCCAGTCCTTCTTCTGTTATTTTGAGACAGGGTCTCACTAAGTTGCCCTGGCTGGCCTTGAAATTGTGATCCTCCTGCCTCAGCCTCCTCAGTAGCTGAGATTACAGGTGTGTACCATTGTGCCCGGCCTCCTTGATTTTTAAAATATTTCCTTACATGTATTATTATGTTAAGACTATTCTTATATTACTGTTTCAGATTCTATCTGTCATTCTGGTACTACCCCCACATCATTTTCAGTGGTCATTTGTGACTCCACTTAGTATCTTATAATGTGAAACTACTAAATTTACTACCATTTTTTTAAATGCACTGTCTATAATAACCTATTTTTCCAGTTAAACTTAGGTGTCATTTTACCAAATTTCAAACAGGTCACTGGGCTTTTGATCAGAATTGTATTAAGCTTATAAATTAACTTCTCAATAATTTTCCAAGAGGTCAATATTATAAATTAACCTTTCAGTAGTTAGTCTTTCCAATCAAGATTGTATTGTCCCTCCAATTATTTAAAAATATTTAATCCTCTGCACAAAATTATTTTCATGTAGTGCCTCTACATTTCTTACTAAGTTTATTTCTATGTATATGCACTTTGTAGTTACCATAAGAAAGAACTTTAGTCTAATATTTTCTCTGTTCTCTGGCGTATAAGGTTGTTATTGATTTTTTATGTGTTTTTGCATTTGGCTACTGTACTGAAATTTCTTATTAGAGTTTTAATCACTTTATGATTGATTCTCCTGGACTCTCTAAGTATATTAATGTATCATTTGCAAGCCATCTTTTTGCTTCTTCCTTACTCATTTCTTTCTCTTGTGTCGCATGGGTTAGCTCTTCCAATAAGGCATGAAGTCCCCGGGGGGGAAGATGGCATCTCTGTCTTGTTCTTGATCCTAATCAGATGTTTCACCAAAAATATGATGTAGGGTATTGTTCAAAAATGGATGCTTTATCATGGAAAGGAAATATTCTCTTTCCTAGTTCTGAATACTTATTTTAATCAGTTACATGTCTAATTTTATTAAATGCCTCTTTAGAGTTTATTCAGAAGCCCTTAACTTTTTTTCTCCTTTAATGGGATAGTTTGTATTAAGAGATTTCTTAATATTAAAGTCATTTTAGAGATTAAGTGCCCTTTGTCAGCTAATCCCTAAAGTGGCTTTAAAAAAAAAGTGTTGAGACAATTTATCAGCATCGCGGTAAAGAAAGTGGACGACTTTTGTTTAAATCCCACCTCTGAGTAACAGCGGCTCAGGCCCCCTTCCCTAATTTCTCTCTGCCCTAGTTCTGCATGGGTACAATGGGGACGATGTGAATAGTGCCGATCCTGGGGCTGTGGTAACTGATCAGCAGACCAGTGTAGGTCAAGGTCTTAGGAGAACGTCTAGGCAGATACTGAGTAAATGCAGGAGAGCTTTATTGAATTATTGGGAAGTTACCCTGTGCCTGCTGCTGAGCTGGAGGGTGGAGTCGCAGATAGAAGACTCACTCGTGTGGTCTCTGGTCTAACAGACTCACGGCGTGGTGAGACGGTGCTCATGAAACCATCACACGGAGGCCTGGAGACTTGCTCCTGTGCTGAGTGCGGCCAAGGAGAGGTTGTGACAGAAGATAATGGGGGCGGGGGCTTGACCTAATCAAGGAGGGACACCAGACTGAGGTCTGAAAGACCTGCCAGGAAAGAAGGAAGAGTGTTCTAGGCAGAGGGAACAGCAGGTGCACAGGGCTCGTGGCTGTGCAGTCGGAGGGCAGGTGTGCAGGGCTGTGGAGGGCAGGTGTTTGGCTGGAAAGCCGGTGGGTGTGGGCAAGAGGTCACTAAAACTAAAATATATATATATATATATATATATATATATATATATATATATATATATATATATATATTTTTTTTTTTTTTTTTTTAAAGAGGTCACTAAGGGCCAGACCATGAAGAGACCCTTGTAGACCTTCAGTGTTTTTGTCCTTATTGAAGAGCAATGAGGAGTCATGGAAGGCTTGGGGCAGATGGGTGGGGGATGCCTGATGAGATTTCTATTTTGAAATGAGGCTCTCAGTTCCAGGGTGAAGTATGAGGCGTCCAGGGCCAGAGTACGTGGGACTCACCAGATGGGAGCTATGGGAGGCCAGCAAAGAGCTTGGTGTGGGGTGGGGGAGATGAAATTGACACAGGGTGACCCACTGACCACAGGGTCATGAAGGAGAGGGAGTGGTTCACCTTCAAGGGTCTCTCTACACAAAGAGTGGAGGTACTAGTCCGTCCCCAGAGAGAGGGAGGGTCAGAAGAGCACAGAGTGGCCGGGGGTGTCAAGAGCCCGTGACTCCCAAAGGAGACCTCGGCCTTGAAGGGAGGGGCCGCCACCTGGTCTGGACTGTGTGTCATCAGGTGCACACACGGGAGGTCCTCCAGGCTAGGGAGAGAGGAGGAGAGGCCCTGACATGGAGCTGGACAAGGACAGAGAGGAGGGCAGTGGAGGGAAGCAGGAGACTGCGGGGGGTGGGAGGAAGCCCAGGCCGAGGCCGCTCACAGAGTGGTCCCCAAGCCTCTGCTCAGCACACCCCCAGGAAGCAGGAGGAAATGCAGACTCGGCCCGCCTACCTGCTGTCCATCAGCTGCTCTCCTGAGCCAGATCCAAGGGTGGGGCATGCACCCCGAGGTCACAGGTGCTCTGGCCTGGGGAGGGGTGGGAACAGCATTAGCAGCAGCAAGAGGCCAGTGAACCCGGAGGTGAAACACCACGGGGCGCACCTGTGGCCTCGCTAGGTCTGTTGGGGTGGATCCACGGGACCAGAAGGTGGAGCCGACAGGGTTGGAGGGAGTGGACAGGGTTGGACAGGAAGTGAGGACGTGGAGACTGGATGTGTCTTCTAGAACTCTGGCTGTGGAGGGGGGAGCCAAGGCCGGGGAGGCCTGGAGGGGTGGGGTGGGAGTCTTGGGACCTTCACAATGGGAAGTTTCCAGTGGAGAGAGGATGGAACAGGTTTGAGAGAGGCAGGTTCTCGGACAGTAGGGAAGGATGGAAGGAACTGGCCTGTGGGGAGGGTGACATGGCCATGGAGAGGGGGTCCCTCTGAAGGAGGAATGAGGACAGCTAGAAGGGCTAACTTTGGGACGAGGGGGAATCCCTTGATGGCTTCTCTTTTCTATGCAGGGTGGGAGGGCATTAGCTGAGAGTCAGGCCACAGGGAGGAGGTTAGAATGGCTCTGGGGCACTTTAGCCTTGGTGTCCTACCCCACAGACTTGTTCTAAGGCTTGACTAGAGCAATGCACAACCGACCACCTGGTCACAGGCCCCTTTGGTCTCCCATCTCCTGTTCCTCTGGGGCAAGCACACGGTTGGTCCCTAGGAAGCACCTGGAAAAGTGGGTCGGTGATTCTTGAACACATTGCTTCCTTCTTTCTAGAAGCTTCTGTAAGTTCTTCTGGCCACACTGACTGCTTCCTTTCTTTCTCCCAGGCCAGAATTGCACGTTCCAACTGCAGGGTCCCAATGGCACAGTGGAGAGCCCAGGGTTCCCGTATGGCTACCCCAATTATGCCAACTGCACGTGGACCATCACCGCCGAGGACCAGCACAGGATCCAACTCGTGTTCCAGTCCTTCGCCCTGGAAGAGGACTTTGATGTCCTGTCAGTATTCGATGGCCCACCCCAGCCAGAGAACCTGCGAACCAGGTACCACCCTCTCTGCCCTCCCCATGGCACCCAGTTGGGTCCTTGTCCAAGCTGCAGGGAGGAGGAGGTCACTGGACTGGGCTGAAAGGCTCATGGTCATCAGCACTGGCTTCTGTTTTTATGGGGCTTTCCTTCCACTCCTCTGCTTTTTTGAGGCTCCTAATTTCCTTCCCCTACTTCAGAGTATCCAATCAGCAAGACTGATGAGTAGGGAAAATCACACGGAAAACATATGGAGAAATGCAGATCTTTCTATTGAAACTGGCTTTGCACGTATGTGTGGGCATCTGTTGGTGTCTAGTCTTTGCACAGACAGAACTATTTTTTTTCCCCTTTGGACCCCACAGATGTGGGGAATGCAGGCTGTGGGTGATGAGTATCTCTTGCATGATGCATTCAAAACCACGAATACTTTGCTGAAATTTGCCTTGCATTTGGGTGGCCTTGACTCTGAGTGTAGAATTGGGAGCTTGGCAGAGGAACAGACAAAGAAAATGTGGTATCTATACACTGTGGAGCTTCACTCAGCCACAAAGAAGAATGAGCTATGGCATGTGCTAGTAACTGGGTGGCACTGGAGAACATCCTGCTAAGGGATATAAGCCAGAAATTTTTTTTCCTAGGGGAAGGCTAGACAATAAGTGAAAAAAAGTATTAGGGGGTCCCCCATGAAAATAGTAGGGAGATGGGCAGAGGATAGGAAGGAAAGTGAGGGGGAAGGAGGAGGGAGAGGAAAAGGGGGACAGCAGAATGAAATCGAGCAAATTATGCTATGTAGGTATATGAACATACCACAGCGATTCCACTTTCCTGCTTATCTATAAAGCACCGATTATGAAACATAAACCTGTAGAAGACCAGCGGAGTGGAAGAAGGGGAGCAAGGGCATGGGCGAGGGGGGGAGGAGGACGTACTGGGAACCTACACGTCTGTTGAGATGAACCTGCTGCGGTGGGTAACGGTGATGCGCTAGTAAAAGCACTTTTAGAAATTGGGAGTTTGGGTGAGTTCTCACCCTCTCGATGCCATGCCAGCAGATAAAAGACAAAATTGTGGAGCAGGTGAGATGGCTGTCCTGTGCCCCTGAATGGTGTCCCAAGGTGGAAAGATGACACACCAGGAGGGAGACAGGGCGCCAGGGCTTCCACCCTCTGCAGGAAGGGCAAGCATTTGGGGGTGAAGGCAAAGGCCCCAGAGTGGTAGCTCTGCAAGTGCTCCATCACAAGCCTTGCCCTGTCCTGTAGCCAGGCTTCCCGGCTCCCCGGGAACCAAGGGGTTAATGACTTCAGAGTCAAGGGAAGCCTAATTGCCTCTAATGGCTGGTGCATTAATGAGCTTTCCCAGCCCTGGGTTTCATCTCCAGGCTTTGTTTAAGATGCTTCTGAGCCCGGGCCTCTGGGTTCCCAGAGTGGGGTCACATCACATCTGCAGGGTGGACCCCGCTCTCTTCTCTCCCTCTCCCTGCCCTCTCGGGGCAGTGCACAGGTGAGATGGGAGGGCTGCAGCAAGGGTCCAACCCATTCAGGTTTAGACGTGGCTCATCCATCTTCCCTGGAGATGGGCAGAGTGAGGCACTCGCTAGGTGTTCAGTGAAACTTCGTTAAAGGGACAAGAGTAGCCCTCGTTTTAGCCAGGTGTTCTGCCACTGTGACTAAAAGACCTGACCAGAACAACTGTACAGGAGGAAGGGTTCATTTAGGGGCACACAGTTTCAGAGGTCTCAATCCACAGACAGTAGGCTCCAGTCCCCGGGGCTCCAGGTGAGGCAGCACATCATGGCGGAACAGTGTGGTAGAGGGAAGCAGTCCACATGATGATCAGAAAGCAGAGAGAGAGAAAGACTCCACTCACCAGATACAAAATATATACCCGATAGCCAGGCCCCTAATGAACCACTTCCTCCAGCCACATCCCACCCACCTCTAATCACCATCCAGTTAATCCCACCAGGGATTAATTCACTGATTAGGTTAAGGCTATAACCCAGTCATTTCTCCTCCAAACCTGGCATTGTCTCACACATGAGCTTTTTATCCAAACCACAACAGTCCTCTTTGCTCATTTGTCCCATAAATATTTCACAAGCACCTACTATGTCCTGGCACCGTCTGAGCACTTGTAAACACAGCAGTGAGCAAAACGAAGCCCCTGCCTTCACGGAGTGTATGTGCTAACGGGAAGACAGGTATGCACACACCCTGCCCATCAGACTAGGGAGACCAAGCATGCACGTGGGGTCCAGGAGCGATGTTGGGGTTCTCTAGGGCACTGGGGGAAGACCTTTCTCAGGAGAAGACAGCAGAATCATGGAGGGTCACGCATGGCATCTCTGTCTGGGCATCTGGGGAATGCTTCCACGCTCTGGGTACAGGGAATATAAAGTCCTTTAGGAGGGTGGTCCTGCCCTGGCACAGCCCAACAGCCTACCCTGGCCAGCCAGCCCAGTTTGAGAAGGAGGATCTGGGGTTCTTTGCCTTCACCCTGCTTAGTTAGATTCTTCACCTGGTCTGCTCATTTCAGTTCATTTCAGTAGTAGCCAAGGGCATGCAGGGTTTGCCCAGGGGAAGGCCCAGAGGATAATCTGAATAACATTGGAATATGCTGTCCTTGGGGGTGTTGGAGTGGGGCTTCTCTGGGGGTGTGGACCTTTGGATGGTTGTGAACATTTTTCTTTTTCCCTAGTTATTAGTCTACTTAGGTTTTCTTCTTCCTCATGAATCAGCTCTTGTCTGCATGTTTGTCTAGGGACTCACTCATCCTTACTAATTACCTGGCACCTTACCTGTCCATCTTTCCAGTGTCTGGGCTACCTCCCTTCCGCCATCTTCTCCTCGGCTTGGTGTTTCCTTTCTTTTACTCCATTAGTCTTTCCAGAACTTTGCCTATTTTATTGGCCTTTTTAAAGTCCCAGAGCTAGGGCTATCAATTTCATTCCTCCTCTATTATCTCACATATTGATTTCTACTTTTATCTTTATCCATTCTTTTCTCCCACTTACCTTAGGCCGATGTTGCTCTTATGCTGATTTCGTGAATTGAATTAGTTCCATTATTTCTTGTTTGATAATAAAAACATTAAGAGGCATTTTCCCCTAAGTACAACTTTGACCATATCCCATCAATTTTGATGGGTAGTTGTTATTTCAGAAAGAGTTTCTAATTGCAGTTTTGTTCTCTCTTTGACTCTAGGGGTTTTTTTTCCTCTCAAATTTTCAAGTAATATTTGCTTATACTCAAAAAATATTACCTAGCTTTATTGCATTAAGATCGCATTATGATTTCTACTTTGGAGAATTTGTTGACTTCCCCCTCCTTTGTATAAGATAATTTTTGGGGTAAATGTTCTATGACTATTGGGAAAGAACAGATATTCTTCAGTCAAAGGGTAAAAATTCATGTTATTCATGACATACAGTTGCTCTAATTTCTTATTTGTGGGCTAATTGGTATTTGTCAAGACCAATATATTTGTCTCACATTTTAACTGTTTTTTTATTTTTCAGTTTCTTCTGTTAGAAGTTTTAATTTATAGATTCAGATGCTATATCTTTGGCCCCTTAATATTTGTAAACATCCTATTTTCACAGTGAGTTTTATACTTTTTCAACATACAAATTATCTTTATCCTTCAAGTTTTTTTTTTTTTTTTTATACCTCCAGTTCTGCTTGGAATCGAATATTGCCGGGTTTCTCTTCCCATTTTCTTTTCCTTTTGAATTTATTGGGTCCATCTTTGCCTGTTCCTCTCTCTTTAATACATCTGTCATTGTCTAGGGATAGAAAAATAGAGTTGGAGTTTTATAAAAAAATTCTCACAGAAAATCTTTATTCTTTAACAGGAAAGTTTAGTCCCCTCACCTTTTTTTGGTGACAACTGATATATGTGCTTCTCTATGATATTTAGTGCTTTCTATTTTTAAGCTTTCTTGCTGTTACTTCCCTTTCCCTGTCTTCAAGTACAAGTTTTCTGTGCTTTTTCTGTGATTTCTATACTACAAGTGCTTCAAGTTACTTCTTTAAAACCTATTTTAAGCTGCATTTCTCTGTCAACATCCTGCCTTGCTAACCTTCTTAATGGAATCTCACTGGCTTTGCATCTTGGAGAAATGCCTTGGCATTCCGTGGCACGTCGGTATCTTGTCTCTTTTTCTTAGTTTCCAAGGTGGACGTAAATATGCTGTCTGTCTCAGGTCACTTTCCTGAGAATCTTGGGGTCAGGTGGAATGGGAGTTTGACATGGAGTCTTGGCTCTCCATCTTGAGCTAGAAATTTCTCTTATAAAAGCTTTTACTGTTTTGATGCCGCTGTGAATAGAATACTTTTAAAAATCTGATTTGTGGACTAGTCAGGGCCGATAAATAGAAATGCAGTTGATTTTTGTATATTCACTCACGTCCTATGATCTTGCTGAATTCATTATTAGTTCAAATAATATTGTTTGTATCTGTGAATAGTAGCAATTTTTGTTTCTCTCTTCTAGTGTGGATGCCTTTTCTTTTTATTTTTCCTTTTTTTTATGACTGCATTGATTAGATCCTCCTTTGAATTGCATTGAAATGGTCAGAGCAGAAACTTTGTCTTGTTACTGATTGTAGTGGGGGAAATATTTAGTTTTCCACCGTGATGTATATGTTATCAGTAGATATTTTGTCAATACCCGTCTAATAAAAGTTTTCAGGCAGAGGATTTGGGCCTGGTCTGGCTGCAGTGTGGAAGTCACCTTGGGGGTGGGGGAAGACTGGCAGCTGTCAGGCCGGGCAGGAGATGGTGGTCGCCTGGGTTAGAGCAATGGAGAAGAAAGACGTGTGGGTTTGTGCGAAGTTAAAGAGTCGCCTTCGGAGTCAGGAGTGGACCTGTGGGGACTGTGAACAGGAGAAAACAAAGGAAAGGAGGGCGTGGGGGACTGTGCCCTCTAGCTGGGCAACAGAAGACAGACCTGACCATCCTGTGGTGAACTCCCGTCCCCAGGAAAACGTGTCCTTCTGGCCTACCATTTGTCACACTGACGCTTTTCCTCTCTCGGCTAGCAGAACAGGTGGGCCACTTCTTACCTTATTTTCCTGTGAAGTGGCAGGGTATAATAGATGGGGACAGACCTAGACGTGTACCTAGTAAAGCTCGGTATTTATTTATTCATTTTATTTTTTGCAGTGCTGGGGATGCCTCTCAGGGCCCCCCACATGCTAGGCAAGCTCTCCACCTTGGAGCTACATCCCCAAGCCCCAAGGCTCTGCATTTATTAAAATTTTGAACTCATGCAAAGTTTGGTCTTCCCCAAGCCTTATCTGTGAAATGGAGGGGACAGTGACCCGTCTGCCGGGGTGGTTATAAGGGATCCCTCAGCTGCAGATCCTTAAGTGGTTCTTAAACATCGTTTGCATCTCTTTCTGTCCTGTGTGTAGGATCTAGTGCTCAGTCCTTTCGGGGGGCCCTTGGGGCCTGTCTGATTCTCCATCTGTGTCCTCCCTGCAGACTTTTGAGATCGGAGAACTTTGGGCATGGTAGAAAGACCATGAAGAAAGCCCTGGGCTCAGGGAGCCATTCATTTTGCATGCAAGGAGCCATGCATATGCATGTAAAGTGTATTATGTATCACACGCATGCATGTAAGGTGTACATGTGCCATGCTTCATGGGTATGCATGTAACATCTATGTATGCATCATGTGTATGCATATCGTATTTGTACACCATGTTTATGTAAAATGCACATGCCTGTGTGTGCATGGAGTATGCGTGTGACGTATCGGCGCGTTACTGATTCCTCCATAGTCCTCCCCACCCCCCACCATCTCCTCCTAGGCAGATGGTGGGACAGGATCACCAAGAGGCCTGCAGCAGGTTTCTCTCTGCTTGTGTCACCTGGGAGTTTTCTGTACTTATTCTCTGAAACTCAACAGGCACATGGTTAGCAGTTGCTGTTCTCACTGCATTCTTAATGCATCTCTCTTTTCTCCGCTTCCGCCCAACACTCTTGTCTTCTTACCTTATTTATGGATGTTGAAGAGTCATCTCCCGCCCTTTGAAGCCCACCGTTCTCCCACAGCTTGTTCCTGGGCTGCCTTGTGAGCAGTGAGCTCCCCCTTATAGAAACTAAGCCCCGGAGCTGGAGCTGAGCCTCCTGCTGTGTTCTCTGCCCTGTGGAGCCTCAGTGGTGGAGCCTCACTGCTCTTGCCCGTGCATGACGTGAGCTCGGGCTCCAGCATCTCCCAGCCAGGAGGGGCCAGCAGGTTGTTTGTGCTCTTACCCTCGGTGCCTCATCTGTAAAGTGGGTGCATCAGGATGTACCTCATGGCTAGTTGGTGAGAATTAAATAAAGTGTGTAAACTGTTTTGAACTACAGTAAGACATAAATAAAGGAACACGCATATGTTCGTAGAAAACAAAACTAGAAAATGTGATTAAGCAAAGGCAGAAACCTCCCATAAATTTGAAATTCATAAGGTAGAACAGCCATTCTCCACTGAAGGCAGTCTTGCCCTCCTTGACTGTGTTGGGGGACACTTGGCTGTGTTGAGACACTTGGCCATGTTGGGGGACACTTTGGGTTGCCACAGAACTGTACAAGTTCAGGGGTGCTAATGGCATCTAGTAGGCTGGGGCCCAGGACATGTTGAACACCCCACATGTACAGGACTGTGGCCCATGGCAAAGACCTAGCTGGTCCCCAACGCGGTAGTGCTGAGCTCGAGAACCCGAGTTTGGTCCATTTGAGGAGTTACAGCCTTAACTTCAGACGTGCATGTACTCTAATCCTCCTTCTATGTCAGTGACCTTGGGCAACCCAGTTAACCCACCTGAGCCTCAGTTTCCCCTTCTGCAAAATGGGGCAACCTCAGCGATGCTGTGTCCTGACAGCCTCACCTGGCGTCGCCGATGCAGAGCTGCCAATAGGCACGGTGCACACAGCTTGTGCCATATGCAGATGCCATTCATCTCCCAGCGCCTCCCTTTTTCCATCAGGAGTTCAGAGCCATCTCCTTGAAAGCGTCTCACATTTCATCTAGTGCTATTCACAGGCAGCCACATCCCAGGGTGCCAGAAGGCAGCGTCTGGCTGCTTGAAATTAAATTTACAATAGAAGCTGATCAGATCCTTCTCAGAATGGATCAGGGTGGGGGACGGGGTAGGAGTGCGTCCTGAAGGCTGGGAAGCCCTGTAGGAGTTTGGAAATTAGCAAGAAAAGAACAAAGAGCCTTCCGGATAATGCAGAGTCAGCCCTGCCTGGAGGAATTACTGAAACAATCCCCACGTCTCTGCTTTGGCCCAATTAGATGGCCTTTCCGTGCTGGCACACATCCGATTGCATTGCTGTTAAATGTGGGATGAAGTTTTTCTAATGGAACACGAGCAAACAGAATCTATGGAGGCGCTGCTAATAAACCGCATCGCTGTGTATCGGAGGGTTTATAGGGTGCTAGTGATGACGGCGCCCGTTAAGCACAGCTAAGCATCCCTTAATTTAGACGTTTGGGCTCAAGTTATGGGAAACACTATGACTCGTTCCCCTGCTTCCTGGCAATACACATTCTGTCATCAGCCTAAGGTGGAATGCAGTTTCTGTCATTTGGAGCTGGTTGCAGATTTCGCTCAACTGGCGTTAGACACCTGTTTGGAAGTTGTAAAAATCCACAAATTTGCCAGATTTACTGTCAACTTATGAATATGTATCACAGCAGAGGCCCCCAAAGGACCTGCCTGATGGATTCCTTACGAAGTGTGCCTTGCACATCAATAGGGTTGTCCTTGGAGGGTCCTCTGCCCAGAGTCCTTCAGGAATGTGCTCTGGTGGACAAGAGGTGACCAAGAGGACCCAGAGAATGAGGGGAACGTCCTTGTTTAGGACTGAAACAGAGCAGAGACGCCGGAGAGGACGAGGAAGACATGGTGACACTGAACACCCATTATGTGCCTGCCACACATTCGTTGATTCACTCGTCATTGATGATTTGACATTCATTGAATGCCTACTGGGAGTGCCAGGTGTTGGAGACACAACAGTTAACAAGACAGCTTCTGCCTTCAAGGAACTTACAGGATCTTGAGGGAGACAGATGCGGGATCAGGCAGACAGTGGAGCTTGATCAGCTCGGGGACCCAGGAAGCCGAGGCTTGTCTGTAGGACTGTGATGCCCTGGCTCTGGCTGCCCCCTGTATTTGTTTATCTCTTATTGACCCTTCATGTCTCAGCTCAGTGGTCACTTCCTCACCCAGGGAATCCTTCTTGGACACACCTTCCCCACCTCCTGGACTAACCATCCTGGAATACCTGCTCAGATGGCCCCACATCCATCCTTTGTGGTTTCCCATGTTCATGGTTTTTCAACACATGTCCATCTCCCATCAAGACAACAAGCTCCATATTTACAGGAACTCCTTCTCTTTTACTTTCCACTGTGACTCCAGGAACTAACACAGTGCCTGGCACATAGTAGATGCTCAACAAATATTTCTAAAGGGAGTGAATCAATGAATGTTCTCAGAAGGAAGGAATCCCCGATAGGGCATAGAGGGAGGGGTAAAGGAAGTGTTTCAAACGGAGAAAAGAGCATGCACACAGGTCCAGGAAAAAATCCACAGGAAGGTGACCTGCAGATTGACAGATTAATGAAGATTGATTCCCTGTAGCAGGAGTGTAGTGGGAAAGTGGGAGAATGGCCAGGGCCAGATGACCAGGGGCCTTGTGGGAGCCTGACACACATCCCAAGAGAGGTGGGGACATGCATTAAGATTTTAACTTGGCATTATGCATGTCATCTAATCATTCAGCAACACGCTCCTAAAGTAGTGGGTAGTTACTAAACCTGTTAAGTAAGCATCCAAGGTCTCTAATCTGCTAAATGGCTAGAGGAGATGGGAACTATGGTCTCTTAGAGCCAGAAACCAGGCTTTTGCCCACCCACGATGCCTTCTTACTGCTCTGGTTTCATTGCATGGATTTCATTTCCCAACCCATTTTCCTTTCTCAGCAGTTTCTCTGAAATAGTCAAAGTCATGGGCACTTGCCACATTGGAAAAGTCAAGCAGCACACAGTGTACAGAGAGAAAAATTCCCAGTGCCTCCTCTTCCAGGCCCTTGTCCCAGCCCCATTCCCCAGAGGTAACCACTGTTAACAGTTTGGTAGGTGTCCAATTTCTTTTTAAATAAAGATTCATTAGACTGCCCATGAGGCTTATTGGGACATCCATCAGCCCTTTAAAAATTGTTCTGATGAATTAAGTGTAAACTAATTAGAAACACGGATTCAATTACCCTCGAAACACACAAGGGTTTAATAATTAATAGGAAGAGGGCTTGAGGCCAAAGACATTATGGATTTTATCAAACCCCTAACATCAGAAAAGTAAATATGCCTGATTCACCCTAAACGCTGGCAAATTTGCATCCTGAGGCAAACCCTATGGTGGGAGCTGTGTATTTCATCAGGACAGTTATCTGTGACGAATAAGGAGGCGGCTGAGGTGGGCTTTCAAGGTCAAAATCAGCTTTACTGCTGGACAGAGCTTCATGGGACAGACTAGCAGCCCACGGAGCAGGGTCGCTACCATCAGCTTTCTTTTGGATCCTTCACCAGGCCAGCCCTGGAGTGGGAGGATACCTGTTGAGGTCCTCAGCAAGGTCACCATCCCCAACCGTGGGCTTGGAGCATCTGGGACGTCCTACAGGGCCAAGGAGACGAGACAGGATTTTTAGGAGCAACCCTCAGTTTGCCCCTTAAACTGTGAATTCTGATGATTCAGACAATCTTAGAAGAGGGTCAGGAGGTTGGAATGAAAATTTACCTGTAGCATGCCACGTGCTTTTGATGCTGTATTTCCATCTTCACGATCTTCCTAGAAGTAAGAATTATGACCTCCATTTTAATGGCTAAGGAAACGGAGGCCTGGAGAGGCTGGACACATCGTGGCACATATTCCAACTCCCAGATCTGCTTCACACCCAAGTTCACACAAGTCAGCTGACGGGGATTTGGAAGAGGAGGGGGTGGGGTCTTCCAGGCTTGGGGTTCTGGAAAGCAATTGCAGTGACCCATGGGGTACCATGTGCTCCCTCATCTACTGCCAAAGTGGGGGTCTGGGTGGACGTGGTAGGGGGAGGGGTTGGTAGCAGGTGATTTACAAAGCCAGGTGGGCAGCAGTGTCGGGGTCCTGAGCAATATTTTCATTCACAGTAGGAACCTGTGGTTCAAGGTCAAAGTCAATTTGTAGCAAAGACTCACCTTGTTCATTTGCCAAGCCTGCTGTTCAGTAACAGGCAAGATATAGGGTCCTGTGGAGCCCATGGCTCAGGCCCAAAGTCTGAGCTGCCTGCGCCCCTCCTCAGGAATGCCCTGACCACGGTGCCTTGTTGGTCAGAGATTCAGCATTCCCTCGAATGGAGCTGGCCACCTCCAGGCTCTCATCTGTACTTCCTTGCAAGTGGCTGCCCACTGGGCTTTGCTGAGCTAGGACAGCGTCCTCTTCTTGATCCTTAACTCTTATTTCCTGAATGTTTGTGGCAACAGAAATTGCTGTGCCAAGGACCCAGAGAACCCAGGGATGTTGTCCTCAGGGTAGAGGCAGGTTTGGACTTGTAATTAATCATAGCCTTACCTTCGTTTCTTTATTGGCAGAAATGGTCCCCAAATAAGCAGATGCCCAAGTGTTGATTTCTTTATCTCTAGGAAAGACAGTTAAATCTAAAGGAAAACCCACTGTTATCCTTTAAGCTAACCAAGAGCCAAATTATTTCACTCTCAGGTGGGAGAGCTGCCTTGTGGTACCAAGAGCCAGGACTGGCCCCTGGAGACCAGACCACTGGTTTCTGTATGATTGTCACTCATTCCTGTCCTTTTTCAAGGCCAGCTGTGTCCTTTTGACTTACAAGATGTGGATCAAAGTCCAGAAGAGTGCCACAGCCACCTCCAGTCCTGAAATTGTGTGACCAAGAACACCAGGGATGTGTGAAGATGGGCTATACGGTGCCCCCATGGTCTGGGGTTGTTTCTGTCCACTCAGGCCCTGCTCTTGGCTCCTTTAACAAAGCCACCCTGTGTCTTTGGCTTGAGGGCCCATTTTCCCATTCCATGTTAAGCCGTGTGGCAGGGAGGTGAAGAGCCCACCAGCAGTCTTGCTCCTCTTTTACGATGAGGACCCGTCAGGGGAAGAAGATGCCCAGCCAGAGGTAATAGTTCCTAGCCTCACCAGGTGGGGCCACCTGACTTAGTGGTCAGGAGAAATGGACAGAAGCAACATGCACCCCTCCAGACTTCACCCCTCCAGAGCTCAGGAAACCTCCCCTATAGGCCTCTACTGTCTCTCCTCCCCTCCAGTCAGAAGCCAGGAGAATCCTGGATGCTGAATGACTCCATGGAGCAGAACTGACCCCTTCCCACCTACTGCTGATTGACAGGGTTTTACGCGAGTGAGAAACCAGCTTGCCCATGAACTGAGCCCTCTGGGAGTCCAGGGTTTATCTGTCACTGCAGCTAGAGTTTCCTTAGCCATGGGCAGCTCTGAGTCCTGGCATTTAGAAATGCCAGGTAGGTGGGGATTCAGGACAGCAGAGTCCATTCGCTTTGCAAAACTGACACGTGGCCATATTTGCTTCCGGGGAGATGAAGCTCGTGGATGGTCTGGCCTTTGTGCCTAAGCATTAGGCCATGGAACTGTAAGGTGTGATTTTTTTTTAAGCATTTTTTTGGTGCTCCTGACATGTTCTGGGTTCTTCTTGGCATTGAGATAGGTTCTGGTGATCCCTAGCCCACATCCTGGAGTGGGGGGTTGTGTTTAGAGCCTGTCTACCTGGGTTCAAGTCCCTGTTCTGCCTCTCGCCGGCAGCATGACTTTGAGAAAGCCACTTTGTCTCAATTTCTACATCTGCAAAGTTGAGTTGTAACAGTTCCTGCCTCCTAGAGCATTTGTGGAGATTCAAACCTCCCACGTTTTACATACCCAGAAAATTCTGGACAAATGGCAAGCGCTCAGTAAATGATATCATATTATAATTATTGTTCTTTCCAGAAGTTCGTCTCTTCCAACTACCTTCTCTGTGCCTCCCTGGCCCAGCGTCATCTCTTGCCTTGGTGACAGAACAGCCTGGTCCTGGTCTTCCCGATACTGCCCGCGTTCCCTCCAGTATGGCCTGATACCGAAGCTCAAGGAGCCTTGCATTTATTTATTTATTACTTTTCTAAAGAATAATCTTTTAATCAAAACACAAACAAAAATAGTTTTAATTTATTGAAAAGTTGTGAAGATAATGCAGGGAAGCCCCACGTCCCCCACCCCAGCTCTTTCCCTTATTGACATCTTATGCTCATATGGTACCTTTGTCACAGTAATGAGCCAATATTATTAATTGGCACGGCACCACCCTATTTTTTTCTTTTGGGAGTAATGATTCCTTCTGCATGTTTTTTTAGATATAGTTAACTCCAGTTATCCATAGGTTCAACCAACCGGGGACCAAAAGTATTCAGAAAGAAAACCTGTATCGGTAATCAACGTGTACAGATTTTTTCTTGTTATTATTCCCTAAACAGTACAGTATAACGATTATTTACATAGCAATTACATTGTATTAGCTACTATTAGTCATCTACAAGTGATTTAAAGTATATAGGGAGATGACAGAAGATTTTATGCAGATACTACTAATCACTTTTTTGGAGGGAGGGGGATTGAACTCACGGGCACTTGACCACTGAGCCACCTCCCCAGCCCTATTTTGTATTTTATTTAGAGACAGGGTCTCACTGAGTTGCTTAGTGCCTCACCATTGCTGAGGCAGGCTTTGAACTCTTGATCCTCCTGTCTCAGCCTCCCTAGCCACTGGGATTATAGGCGTGCGCCACTGTGCCCAGCCCTATTCATCACTTATAGGAAGGGCTTGAGCATCTGAGGGTTTGGGCATCTGTGGTTGGTCCTGGAACCAACCTCCTGTGGCTAAGGGAGGATGACTGAATTTAATGTCATCCTGGGGTAGACCTCATGCTGGTGTCCATACCGTATCCTCAGCAAGAGTCACATGCCTGGTATATTCTAGGCCTTCGGACACTCACTGTGTTCCTGAGGGGTTTTGGGTGGAGATGTGGTAAAGGATGAAGGGGGTGAGTGGGACCCTCCCCTGCCCACTCCTCCCAGCCTTTGGACCCCAGTCCCTGGCCTTATCTCACTACTCCTCTCCTCTCCTAAGAATTTAACAAAGATTTCATCCCACCAGTATATCTCAGACATCTACTGTCATAGAATTCTTTCCTAGGCTCTAAAAATATGGAGAGGAACGGTAACCCAAAGTCCACGCCCTCACGGCCCTCGCATTCGGATGGGTCAGATAGACCAAAACAAAATAAAACTTCTAGGTCAGTGCTCTGGGGTGTTCATGCCCAGGAAGAGGGAGTGAGGTTATAGAGGTGTTAATTAATAGGGTGGCCAACGAAGTTGTCACAGGAGAGGTGATTTTTGAGTTATAACCTGGAGTAAGAGTCAGTGTCCCCACCTATCTCCAGGTGGCTCCAGAGGGACCTGTTGTGTCAGATTGTGGGGCTCATTGGGTTTCCATTCTCAGGAAGGGCCCGGCAGGTTTTATGAAGGAAATTTAAGGGCAACCTCTGGTGACAGGATGGACACTTGGGTATACACCATGGCACTGATCCTGCCTGGAGCTGCTTCAGTGGGGGTTCCCGGGGTGACATGGCAAAGGTAATGCAGACAGCAAAGCCTAGTCACGCTGGTGGTCATCAAAACAACTTCTGACCCCATCGGGATCCTGAGTTTCTTGGAGGACAGCAATGTGGTGTCTTCAGTTCGGCCCTAAACAGAAAATGTTCTCCTGCGCTGACACGGGCCATCCCCTCTGCACCTGGAAGAGTGTGTCACTGTGCCCTCCAGATTCAGTCTCCCCATTACTGTTGCCACCTTTATCCTGTGATTAAGCAGTGACAGCCCTGTCAAAGGGCAGAAGGGAGGAAGCTTATACCTATGGTTCTGCTGTGGCACTGTAATTATTTGGCACCAAAGGGCTCTCAACTAGTGATCTGACCAATTCGTGATGCTCAGGCCAATTGGTGGAGGTATATCCAACCTCCTCCTTGTCCAAAATTCTACAGCCACATATTACACGCAAGGCACATCTCAGACTTAGGTAAACCCTACAAAGCCAAGGAAACAGCCACAGATCCCAGCTCCGATAATCCAGCTGAGCTTCAATCATAACAGGACTTCACCAGTGTCCAGAGATAAAGAAATTCAGAAAGGTAGGAAGCCGTCAAAGCCCAGGGTGGGTGGGGGATGGAGACACAAAGACTTTCTGCAGACCAAGACAGGCCTGAAAACATCTACCAACCACAAAGCTCCTCCTTTTAAGTGCCCGGTATTGATTATTGCTCCCTGGTTCTGTTTGATTGTTGAAGTTTCCCAGACACAGTACTTTATTTACTCCTCTCAACAATCCAATAAGCATTGTCTTCATATCATTTTGCAGAGAAAAATGCTGAGGGTCAGAATGGCTAATAAGCCCTATGCTAATAAGATGGTGAGTTGTCAGCACCTTGCCCCTGCTCTGAGCAGTGCCCTCCAGCCTCTTAGGGGATCTGTCTCGTGGGGGAGAAAGGAGAAAGCTTCAGGAGAACTGGCAGCCTGAACAAGCTTCCGTCCATGGGGAGCCGACCAGAGATAGGATTCTTCTTCACCAGCCCCATCTCCCTCCATATTGAAATGTACTTGAACTTGGGCACAAAGAAGGGAGAAAACAATAGCTGTCTTTCTCTGTTGGGCTCATCCTCCAATGTAAGCTGGGCAGAGGCCTTGACATGGCAAATTATTTGCAGCATCCCGGAGGAGTGGGCTCCTTCTATTTTGGAGTATGTAGAAGAGTAAAGATTTTCCTTAATTAGATAGTGCCGGATAGATTTAATTAAAGCTTCAAACCTGCAATTTTCTTTGTTTGATTGATCAGTTGGTGCTGATTGCCTGGAGTAATTATGAAAGGGGAGGTGGGGTTTTCAACATCGGAAGGTGATAAGAAGCGGATTGAGTTGACTCTTGGGTACGCAGGTTGCCCGAGTGGTACCGAAAAGGTCTAAATTGCACAGATGCATGTTGGCTGGTCAAATGGAAAATAAGCTGTCTAAATTACGCTGTTGTCTAAATCATGTTCCTGGCTGAGGTGTCTCTATAGGAAAGTTCATTTTTCCTTCCTTTCTCCAAATGTGATCACGCCCCTGAGACAAGGCAGTATCTTGTTATTTTTTTCTTTCTTTTATGAAATAATTGAAGCACATGCTTGGGGGTGCCTCAGGATGGCCTTTTGCAGTTTCTAGAGCCTATTGGGGGGTCGGGAGAGAAACACAGGCCTTCATCATCTCAGTGAGAATTTATGGAATCGAAAAAGAGATTTGAAGTCGGGCAGTCCTGGATTCAAATTCTGGCTCTACCATTGCTGGCTCTTAGACCATCAGCAAGGACCCTTGAACTTCTCTTTCTCATCTGCGAGGTGGGAGAGTGAATGAATGCTCTGTGCATTTAAGCGTGCCCCCCCCCACACACACACTCCAAGCAGGTGATACTGGTGCAGGGAGGGAGTCCTGGCTCCAAAGAGTTGCCACATTCATGAAGCCCTGAGGGCTATAGTCTGAAGAGTGTCACGTGGGCCATTTCAAAGCTTGGTGGAGAAACTGTTCCCTTTTTCTTCTGAACTCATCAAACCTCAGGAGATTGAAGTTAATTCTCTGTTACACCCAGGGGGCGGGGGGTGGCGGTGGTGGCGGGTGGGGGGCGGGTTAAGGACAGTGATCAAGACTGGACAGCATAGAAAAATGTTCAGGTTAAAAAACAACCACAGGCTGTAGTATGGCCCATGCATGACATATATACATTGCTATGTAAGGACACTGTACACACGTGGACAAGGCAGGCAGGAAATACTGCCATGGGCTAATTATATAGGCACGAAGATGGCTTTTGTTTTTTTATCTTTTGTATTTGATTTTTTTGGTAGCGTTGTTATTGTGTTGTCTTTACAATAGCAATACATTTCCAATTGATCCAAAGTTAAATGTAAAAGAATAGGGAAAAGCATACATACATTCCTCCCCACCCAAACCCAAAGACAGCCATGGGCAAGCTCAAGTGTATCTAAGCGAGAGTGACCAGAATGAAGAAGAACTTAGTTTATGTTGTAAGATGGACAGTGAAGGACTCAGAGCGTTGACTCAGGCAGAAGGCTCTTAGGGGACATGAGGACTGTTGTTGAAGGCCTGGGGAAAGGTCACAAATTCTGACAGCAAATGTGGCTCTCCAGCTGTCAGATGGACATTGCCGAAGAGCAAACCCCAAGCCACTTCTCATGTGTGTCTAGCTAGAATTGGTGCTTCCAGCTTGGGAGGCACTGATTTCCTGTTTCTAGAAGCATCAGTGCAGAGGTTGAAGATTCTGGGGATGCCCCTTTGAGGGCCACAAGTCTCCCATTCCCACCCTAACCACACAAGGGTGTGGGGGCGAAGCTCTACACCACCGATGCTCTACCTGGAGATCCCGCTCCCTCAGCCCTGACTTCCTGGGGTATCAGACACTGTAGGTGGAAGCCAGGGGGAGGAGTAAGTATGTGCAGTTTGAAAAAAAAAAAATCAATCTTCAGAATGACTGTTGATTTCACTTGTTTTCATTCACTTGATTCGGAAGCTTCAAACCACATTAAAGAAGGGGTGATTCTTCATGTGGATCATAAGAGACCCCAGGTTTTTCCAAGGTCGACAGAGCAATCTAGGTGGGGGCTTCTCGGTCTTGTCTCTTGCATGTGGACCATCTGGGATTCTGCCCAGTCAGCTCAGCGGGTCCAAGGGAGGCTACGCTCTGCATTTCCAATGAGGTTGCAGGTATCCGGATGCTGTCAATTTGTGGGCTACTCAGCGTCTTCTCTGAGGCCTTTCCAGCCGTCTCTGGGGGGCCCTGGGCTCCCCCAAATGGCAGGGTGTTGGTTGCTTAGGTTCAAGTCCTCACCACATCCTTTACATAGTCTGTGAAGTGCAGAGGAGTCAGGTCAGGTGGCGGACCCACCTGACCCAGGCAGGGCCGAAAAGCTGCATTTGGGCAGCCCTGGAGCTACGCAGACGTGGTCCAGGTTTACATCTTCTGTTCAGGTTTCTGTTTGTGTCCATATCTGTTTATCCTTTGCAAATAATGCTCTGTTGTCTTAATCCCACTTTCATGGTTAATGATGTGTGTGTTTCACTCTGGTCGAGCGTGGGATTGGAGTAAGCATAGATTTCTCAACATTTCCCCCTCTAATCACCACTCAGAGCCGTGAGTCATGGAGAGAGAGATGTGGGAGCCAGCAGGGCTGTTCTCGGAGTCCATCCCCCGTGCCGGCCCCCTCTGGCCACCCCATCCATCGCCATCCTGGTGCGGGTGAGCACGCATCCTCACGTGTGTCAAGCTGGGAGCTGGGGGAGCTGGGGCCACTTTCTCCATGAATCTGCGAGGGCGTGACAGGCCTGCCGATACCATTGATCGATCGCTGCCCCGCTCCGAGCAGAGTTTCAGTCTCATTTCCAGCAATTTGTGATGTTTCTAATTTGATTGTTGAATATCGCTCTCTACTGCCCCTGCTCCCGTTCCGCGGCAGGCAGTGCCTTCTGATCTCCAGTCCTACGCCCATTCTAACTCTCAGGAGGCTCCATCCATACCAGAGGGTGGCCAAGCGCTTAGCCTCCTGGGCCCAGGATCTTGGTACCTAGGACAGAATGACCCCCGCTATACCTGACCCGCTGGCTGGTCCATCCCCAGCTTGCCCGGAGCCATGCCCCCTTGGGCCAGGACCAGACCCCATGTGACTCGCTAACCTACTTTCCCAGCAGCTGGATTCATTCAGCTCCTGGCTCCTGACTCCAAGTCAGACTTGGCCCCAGGGCCTTTGCATCCACAAGCCTTGGACCTCCAGCTTCCCTGCATGCCCCACCCCACCAGGCTGTTTGCTGAACCCCAAACTTTACCCCACCTTCCATCTTTGTTTCTTATCCCTGTTGATTCAGATGAGTGTTTCAAGATGCAGAAGAAGAGGGAATGCTGAGAAGTGGAGATTCCAAGGCAGAGAAGGGGGTGCAGGAGGGAATGAGCTAGAAAGAGGTGGGATAAACCCAAAGCAAGGCTTTCAACAGTGGCTCTTGATCATAACGTAATACTCATGTGTGTGCAAGTGTCGGTGTGAGACATCTGTATATATAACATGTAGACTTGCTCAGCACTCTCCTTAGTTTGAAGTGCAGAGTCTTAGTTCGTGCTCTCTGCAGCCCCACAAGGTAGGCATGATGATCCCCATGGTGGAGATGGAACTTGGACCCTGGCAGAGGGTAGAGGTGAAGCCACTTGCCAAGGCCATGCAGCTGGTAAGTTGCAGAGCCAGGATTTGGACCTAAGCAATCAGACATCAGAGTTCACAGTCCTGACCTCTATTCAATATCATCCCAAGCTCCTAACTGGCACCATCAGGATTATGGACCCTTCTGATCTTCTGAAGATACCCAAGGACTTTCCCCCAATAATATACAGTATAGTCACTTAAAATTTTATATTTAATTTCAGTGGGTGGACTCACAAATTCACCAGGTTCAGAATATTATAGATTTATAGATCGTGTGTATGGATGACAAGAATAATCATTATTGTATACGTTTTAAGTATTTATCGTGTTCTGAGCACAGTATTAAAGACTCAGTGAATTGCCTCATTTATTCTTCACAATTCCATGAGGCAAACGCGGGTAAGAAGACTGAGGTTTGGAGAAGTCAAGTCAGTGTCCTAAGCTGAAGTGGCTAGTACACACCAGAGATGGACCTCAGCCCAGGTCTGCTACCAGGGTCAGGGCTCATCATCCAGCCAGCCTGCAGGAGGGGAGGCTGGTACCCTTGTGCATGGGAGATCCAGGCCTCAGGGAGAGAAGGGGCACTTTGGGGGAGGGTTTCTAATGGATGCTTCTGGATTCTTTTCTTGCCCAGAGATTTAAACCCAGCCTAGGCCTGATGGAGTCTGCTGTTCGGAATTACAGCTTCTGTGCTTATCTAGCAGTTCACACCATCTTTAAAGCTGGAAGACGGAGCAGGAAAGGGTTGCCAGACCTGAAGGCAGAACTGGGCACAGGAGGGACAAGGGAGGTTGGACAGGGGAGGGACACCACATGGAATGAGGGCCGGTAGGGGCCCCTCCTGTGAAGAGGGTCCTGTGTCTTGGCCGCTACAGCCACCTTTCATGCTTTGCTTCTCTGAAGACCATTAGTTGAGGTGTCAGAGAACAGAGCCTTAAAGGCCAGCAGAAGCACCAGAACCTTCCAGTGGGCCGGGCCGGGGGGAGCCAGGTCCAGAGGCAGATGCAGGGGTCTGCCTCAGCTGTCCCCAGGGATGGCCCCTCCTACCAGGATCTTGCGCTCACTGTCCTGCCCCCTGCCCCTCCCTCGGCCCTCTCCATCACCTTCCTTGTTCTCTGCATCCCCCTGTCTGTGGCACTTCCAGGGTATGCCCTACACACGGCGACCATGGGACTTCTAGGCCTCGCCATTCTAAAGCATCTGCGATGAAGGGACCATCAGAATGGGCAGGCTACTGTTTTGTCACCTGTCGCGAACGCCATGGACACCCCTGATGGATGTCATTGAATGTGTGACTTGGTAATAAAAATAGCTGAAGGCGTAAGGGTTTATTTTTAGGTTGGGTCCCAATGTTGCTGCCTCAAAGTGCCACCGCAGAGTCTCAGAGGACCTGACGAGGGTGCCTGCTCAGTCTTGCTCTGAGCTGTTGCCAGCATCTGGGTTCCTGTGAGGTCACAGGCCATGGTAGGACATGGTTGTGTTGGTAGATGCATCAAGGTCAGGGGGTTGAAGGTGCAAAGTGCTGCTTCTCTCCTGCTTGACTTCCCACCACAGAGGAGGCCAGCAGTTTCCCTGCACTGGGGTCTTGTCCCATCCTGGTGTCCTGCTGTGGGGGTGCCCTCATGAAGCGAGTCCCCTCACGAAGCTAAGCCAAAAGTTTCCTCATTTGGAAGATGAGGATGGTGCTCCCAGCCTCTTGGGCCATGCATATGGGGTGACGATGGTGGTAACAGGATATAAAGGCCTTGAAGAGGTCTTGTGGAGCCGGGGCTGAGTGTGTGTCTCCGTGCGTGTTGGTACAGACGTGTTGCACTTATGGCCAGTCGTGGTGCCCTGTGACCCCCTGCATGCCTCTGGGTAACAATACTAAGGAATACTATTTACTGAGCCCTTACCACCTGCTCGGCACTGTACCTGCATTCAACCTTGTAAGTCCTACACGCACCCTATGAAATAGGTGTCTCCTTTGTATGGATGAGGAAGCAGAGGCTCAGGGAGGTGGAAGGTGGTGGTATCAGGATTTGAACTCAAGCAGTTGATCCCCAAGCCCCCCTCTTCTCACAAGGATGGCACAGAAGCAGCGAGCAGTGGCCCTCAGTGCTGAGAAGCCACCAATCTCGTGGAGTGTCTGGATGACCCAAGAATGGGCAGCTGTCAGAGCCACAGGTGCCAGACTGTCAGAACGAGATGATGCCCGTGAACAGGCCTGGCCTGGAGCCTGGCACATTGTCCAGCAGGATTTGTCCACCACAGCATTACTGACATCTAGGACCAGTGACAATGTCTGTGTTGGGGGGTTCTCCTCTACTTATAGGACATTGAACAACATTGCCACCTGCACCCCTCCCCACAGTGCAGAAACCAAGCTGTCTTCAGACATTGGCAAATGTCTGCAGGGCACGGAGAAAATAGCCATGGGAATTAGGAGTATGAGATTGCCTCTGCCTCAAGGTCTCTCCCCAACCCACGAGTGATGGTCTCTTATGCAGTTAACAGCACCAGGCCATCCTCTGTGGTCTCCAGGATGCAGGTGGGTGGAGCCTTTGTGCATCTCAGCTCTGTGGCAGAGGTGGGGCTGGGGAGGACCAAGGCCATGAAGGTGAGGCTTGGCAGCCTGGACAAGGCCTTTTTATCCTTTTCCATTCCAAAGGTTCATGGCACTTTCGTGACTCCATTTCTGCAAAGAATCAATTGAAAGAGATCAAAAATGTGGCATCTGGAGAGTTTAAAATTAGATTCTTACAAAACACAAAGTAGAAGAGAGAAAAAAAAAAGAAACGGGGAGCCCCATGACTTGCACAAATCCCGCACTGGTTGCCTGGGAGCTGAGCAACATGGCCCCAGAGGCGAGGAGTCCCAGGATGCTCGGGGCAGGTCCCCCGGGAGCAGGGAACAGCGCCACCTGCAGGGCTGCCCCAGCTGGTGCTGTGCACCTCCGCCAACTCTGCCTCCGCCTCCTCCGCCTCCCAGGCTTCCTCCTTCCCTTCCTTTGGTACGTGTTTCCATTACATAAATATATTCTAATTATAGAAAACTTGGAAAATGCAGACTATAATAATGGAGAATTTTGAAAAATCAGCTGTAATGTTGCCACCCAGAGAGAACCATTGATAACACCCCCAGGCACACTTATCCATCAGTTTTGCCAAAAATGGATTATGCTCTGTATCCCTTGTCCCCCTGAAGGCTGGATTCAGAGTTCCCTTCCGGCCACAGCCTCCCCTTGGCTCGTCCTCCTTGCCCTCTGTGGCATCAGACCCTCCCCGCCCCTGCCCCTACCCTCAGCTCCTGGCACTCGGGGCTCTCCTGGCTGATTCCTTTCCCTCTCTACTAGAACTCAGGTGAAGTCCAAGGGGTCAATTCTGGCCATGGCTGTGGCTTCTGGCAGCCCAGAGGTAGTCCATGAAGATGATCTGATGGTCCAGGAGGTGGGGGGGCAGAAAGATGAGCATCTGAACAAACACAGGTGAGAGGGGGCCAGCCAGGTGAGCGCCCAAGGAGAAAATGGCTGGTGAGGATTCAGACCACCGGGGCCTGGAAAAGCAAAAGGTGCCCCAGGACCATGGTGTGTGACGTAGCCAAAGCGGGAGCTTCTGCTGCTGCTTGTGTTCATTCATTCTCCAAAGAGGCCCAGAGCATCCAGCAGAGGCTGGGCACTGGGGGCGAGCACTGCTAACTATAATGGACCCGTAGTCACCTTGCTGGGTGAACCGGGCATCTGGGAAAAGGGCGAACAAAACCCAAATTTCTGGCTCTCCTGATCCTAGCTTCTAGTCTGGGAGATGAATAAGCAGAGAAATAAACGATGACGGCTCCTGATTAGTTTTTGAAGGAAATAAATGTGGTGCCACTGCCAAGCCAACCTGGCGACCTGCTCAGGTGGCCTGAGCATTCCTGGAGGGACTGCAGGGATCAGCACAGGTCAGGGGACTGGGGGACGAGGATGCCAGGCAACGGCACCCCTGGCACAGGCCCTGGCCAGGGAGGTGTGGCCTTTGGCTTTGATGACGGCCCCCGGTGTCTGCCCTCCATCCCAGCCATCAGGCAGAGCCACGCTGGCCACTGGAAACACCTTGTCTTCTGGTGACAGTGACGCTCTCTCCTTTCCCACGGGTAGCAGTGAGCTTATACCTTGTTTTTGAGCCCTTGAGCCAGGTCGGCCCATGGCTGTGGTCGCTGCTGCTGCTGCTAGGCACCTGGCTGTGCCCCAGAGTCCCCGTAAGTGGGACATAGCGAGTGCCTCAGCCTCCGGATTGGCAGAGGCCTCAGGCACGGGGAGAGGCCCAAGCAGGCGGGGAGCAGGGCTGGACTCCATTTCCTGGGACACTCCTTGACCAGCACCCAGGAGGCAGAGGGTCCAAGACATGGTCGAGGCTGGGGCTTCACCCCAGGTTTGAGGCAGGCTGGGGCAGAGGGAGGACCAAGAGTGAAGGGCAGGTCCGGGGGCCTGGGCAGGGGCTTCCTAAGGCAGGGCTAGCAGTACCGAGGGCCACTGTGTGCTGGGGAGCAGAGCCGGCAACGCGGGGGCACTTGGGGCCTCAGGCTGAGCCACCCCACACCCGCCGGTCCCCAGGAGTGAGCACAGGTGGCAGTTCCACTCTGAGCCCAGCCGACTCCCTGCCCAGCTGCCTCGGTGCAGAGTCCCTGCAGCCGCGGGCCCCTCTGTGTTTTCAACCCAGCGCCACAGCCTCGCTCGCTGCGGCCCAAGGGCTTCCCTGTCCTTAGAGTAGGTCAGGGGTTGGGGATTGGTTTTGTTTGTTTGTTTTAACAAATTTTGGTAAACTATGGAAGTAGAAGTGGAGAGGATTTGATTTGTTACCATCGTCATCACATCCATCCTTACTTTGGGCCAGACATCACGCCAAGCTCCTTCCCTATATCAGCTCACCGCATCATCACACAGATCTTCTGAGGTCAACAGTACTGTCATTACCTCCATTTTGCAGATAAGGGAATAAGGATCAGAGAGGGGGAGGTACCTGCCCAGGGTCACACAGTATAAAATGACAGAGCCAAGGGTCTGAATTGTGTGAGTGCTGATCAGCTCCTAGGTCTGCAGGAGACTGGGGAGGAGGTTCTGCTCCCCTGCTCAACAACCATTCTGAGAAAGGAACATCTTGGAGTTTTCGCTTTTCCCACCTCTGTCTGCCCTTGACCAGTGACTATGGCTGGTTCTCCTTCCATCCCAACTGCCACCCTGTTCCCCTCTCTGCATTCAGGCCTGGAGAAGCCAAATCTGCCAGGCCCTCCGGGTTCCAGGGGGAAGTCAGAAGCAGCCCTGTCCAATGTCATTGCCAACCCAGAGCACAGCTCACCTCTCCGCCCCGCCCCCGCGTGCCTGCCAGCCCTCAGATGTGTGGTGCTATAAAAAGCCAGATAGTAATATGCAAATCGCCCTGATTATTTATGGCCATGTTAGTAAATAAGCCAGAGAGACAAGGTGGGTTGTTGTTTTTATGATCTCTGCAGTCCTGGCAGGAAAATCTACGGGAAGCAGAGTCCAGGCAGGCAGAGCCGCATCCCATGGTTTAATAAACAGCCTAATTGTCAGGCACCAGGGACGAGCCAGTGGGGGGCTGTGGGGGGCGGGGAGTAAAGAGAGGCTCCTCCCCCTCCCCCGGAGGGTGGGGGAGGACAGGAGTGGGCAGCTGGATCCTGACTCTGCCCACCCCTGGGCCAGCGGGGAGTTGAGGGTCCAGGAAGAGGACCATCCGTCTGCAGCTGGCTGTTACCCAGGTTAGTTTCCAGCCCTGTCATAAGTCTGGGGTGATGGCCCTTGGAGGTTGTGATCAGAATGGAGTCAAGCAGAGACCAGGTCAGGGGACACTAGGGGGACCAGATGCCAAACAAGAAGTGCTGCGGGGCATGTGCCTCCGTACTTTCATCTGTTCAGGTATTAATGGGGTGCAGGGGGTGCCCAGCAGGTCCTGAGGTTGCCCGGCCATAGCTCACTGTGGACCTACTGCCCTCAGGAGCGTGGAGGGAAGCTGGCCCCACCTCTTCTCCCTGCATTGGGATAACTAAGGTGCATGTGCTGCCTGTCCCAGCCCTTCCCCAGGGCCATCCGGCTCCAGCTCTGCGTACTCACGAGGCATCTAAGGTGACCCAGGACCCTTTATTGGCTGCCTCCTCTTCCTGTGTCATCCCTCCCCTCATCCATCACTGACTTATTAGACTCAAATTCCAAATAAACTCAATTACACCCAAAACCTTGACCCAGATCCTCTTGGAAACCCATCTCAGGTGACTCTGGCTACCAGGTGCTGACCCTTCTGGCAGAAATCATTATAACCATTGGGCACTTACTGTATACCAGGTACTGATGGAGGCATTTTACCTGTGTGAAGTCACTGGCTTATCTTAGTACTCCACGGTGGGTGCAGATACCATTATTGACCCTTCAGTTGACAGAGGAACTTGCCCAAGGTCACACAGTTGAACCGGGGTGCTCACCCCAAGTGCTCCTAGTTTGCAAGACTATTTTCTTCCTGATCACACCAAACTTCAGGCCTCTCAAATATTCACCGAGCACATCACCCTGCCACTCGGAATCCAGAGGTGAAGCACGCACGGCCCTGATCTTGGAGCGCTGCAGGGTTTGAGCAGAAACTTGAAGGCAATAGAGGAGCCAGTGCCATCTGGAGAGAGGGGTTCAGAGCAGGGGAGTTCAGAGGGGAGCACCTGGGGGGACCAGGGAGGTGTGGCTGAGGAGGTGCCTCCGGTGAAGTCTTAAAGCAGAAATTAGAGATGGAGGTAGCAGGGGGTGGATGGGTGTTTCCAGGCACAGTGGTGAGAGGGGTGAAGTGCATACACCGTGGTGATATTTAGGGACTTGCCTGGCATTCTGTATGGCTGAAGATCTTTTCCCTTGTTAGTTTATTGTTTGGGGTAAGAGCTGGTGACCTGTGGGAGAAGAAGCAGGGACCATACTAAGAGGGGGCTTGTTACCATGGGAGGGGAGGGAGAGCCACCCAGGGGCCCAGTGAGACAGCAGTCCCTTGGGGGGGGGGGTCTTGAATACCCAGGTGCTCGTGATGGTATTCTCTATCTTTCTTGTGTGCATTTTTGAAAGATTTTTATTTTAAAAAACAATTGAGAAAAATAAGAACATTTAGAACTGAAACCCACGGGGATAGACCAGAATTATTCCCTGCTTCCTTAGGGACACTCTAGTCCTAGAAAGGTTGAGCCCCCAAGTCACAGAGTCAACTGTGACCTCCAAGGATGTTTGGCAATGTCCTGGTTGGAAACTAGTTTTCCAGTGTGGGTCTAGAACCCAAGTTTGCTCTTGCCTGTCTTCCAGGCCTGTCCTCTAGACGAAGCCTGAGCGGGTCTTTTGAATCTAGGTCTCCATCCCCCTGGGCAGCCCTCTGGCTTCGTGTCAGACTGAAGTTGACCAGTGGCACTGTCTCTGTTCCCAGAAAAGAAATTGAAAATCATAACACAGATGTATGTGGTAGCCTGGATCAGATCTTGTGACAGAAAGAAAAAAAAAAAAAAGGCACCCATTGGTGTAAAAACAGGTGAAATACAGACCAAGTCCATCACTCAGTTAGTGGTAAAATACCAACGTCCATGTCTTAGTTCTTCAGATGCACCGTGGTTATGTAAGGTGTTAGGAGAAGTTGGATGAAGAGTAATAGGAGTGTTCTGGGCTCCCCTTGCAGCTTCTCTGTAGGTCTACAGTTATTCCAGAATTTGGGGTTCATTTACAAGTTCTGGTGGGCAGGGTGGCATGGAGGAGGCAGCTGTGTCTCAGGCCACGGGAGCCTTAGTCCCAGCTGCTGTCTGTACAGGAGTTGAGCTGGCCCCAAACGGGTCCTAAGTGATAATGTCGAGCCCGCCTTCCCCTTTTGGAGTTTCTGAATGCCTTATTGAAGCCAGGGTGTGGCAATACCTACCACATTTCCCTGGTTTTCCCACCTGGTAACTCTTCAAAAAGGTATAAAATATACCACAGTGAATTTCACCTTTATGTATTTCTATAATGCACTCATTAAAAAAAAAAACACAACTCTAGCTAAATAGCAGAAAGATCAGTAGAGGAAATGCATGGGGGAGGGAGGGGGGAGGGGAGGTACTGGGCCCTAAATTTAAAGCAAATTATACCCAATTATAATCAGGTCGAATGAATCCCGATATTATGTATAACTATAATGCACTATTTTTTTAAAAGATGGAAGCAAAACAAATCAAAAGCCAGGAGTGACTTGATCATTCTCACTCTGAGAGAGCTGTCCCAATTCAGTGTCTCCACTTGCTCCTTTCCCCCACTGTACCCCAGTTTCAGCGTGTGTTGTGTTATCATGCGGCGCCCCATCAGTAGGTCCAATTATCACGGGTCATTTGAAATAATTTTTTATAAGAATGTTGCCACCCTCCACGCATGTTTGTACAGTTTGAAAAGAGGGACGGACGGAGACGACGGTACAGTTCGTAAGGAGTTCTCGCTTGATCAAAACACTCACCAGAGGTCGCCTTGGAACGGCCCGTGGGGCCCCGCTGCAGCTGACTCTAGCTCATCCACTGAAGCGGTTTCCACTGGTCTTTTCGGGGATCCCTACAGCAAGGCCGAAACGTGTCTCCAAGGAACCAGGACCCGCAGAGGGCTTCCGGGTTGGCAGAGCCCCGTCATAAGTTGGACCACGTGGAGCCCGCGTGTGTCCCCGAGGTCTGTCCTCCCCGGGGACTTGCTTGTCTCCCTGCTTGGAGGGACCTGAGGAGTCAGTCACCCGTGGAAGTGTCCTGTTCCAGCTCAGACACGTGGTGGCCTTTCTTTCTTTCCCCAGACAGGTGACCCAGCAAACTGTCCTCCACTGACATCCTTCTAATTGTCCCTGCTGATTAACGAGGTCACTTAAGGTATCAATTATGATCCTGCCAAGAGCATGGATATAAGGCTGTAGCAAGCGCCCGTGAACTTGCTGCTTCTATGAAAAAATCGAGTCATGAGAGATGATTCATGGAGTGTGCGCTGAGAGAGGCCCCAGGAAGGGGTGGACAGGAGGGGCAGGTACAGATGAGCACGCTTCATTTGGGGACAAAACGGCTTTTGTTTCAAGGCAGCTTTTCATGGACCCTGTTCTTTTCAGAGTCACTCTGAGAGAGCTGTCCCAACTCGGTGTCTCCACTTGCTCCTTTCCCCCACTGTACCCCAGTCTCAGTCCTACCACCCACTGATTCTGCCCTGGAACAGTTCACATTCTCCTAATCGCCAAATCCACTGGGCCCATTTGACCCTCTCTCCTCTGTCTCCTCCAAAGCATTTTCTGCCATCTTAATTCTTGTCTAGCTTCTCTGGTATCACCAGCTTCTCAGGGATTCATTTGATTTCACATGTATTTATTGAGCATCTAGTGAGTGCCAGGCACTGTGCTGGGCCCTGCACCTGCTAGGGTAACCTGAAGAACAAAGTCTTTGTTCTATATGGAGTTTGCACTTAAGCAGAGGAAGATAGGCAATTAACAAACAAATACATATCAATAAACTGTATCAGGAAATTTATTATAAGGTGTTGGCATCAGGAGGGCAGAGAAGTCCCAAGATCTGCATGGGGCAAGCCGGAGACCCAGGAGGGTTGATGGTGTCAAGTTCCAGTCTGTCTCTGGACAGCAGGGGGAAGACCCACGTCCCAGCTGGAAAAGTGAGATGGAGTGAATTCTCCTTTTTGTTTCTTCAGGCCCACCCAGTACTGGAAGGGCGATTTAGTTTACTCAGTCCACGGATTCAAATGTTAATCTCATCCACACCCACCCTCACAGACACCCCAAAATAGTGCTTAACCAAGCACCTGGGCACCCCAGACCCCATAAAGTTGACACATAAAATTAACCGTCACAAGTCCCCTCCTCTGTCACCTTGGCACCCACACACGTCTCCTTACAACACACTTCACCTGTGAATAAAGACAGTAGCAAACTTACAACTCCACCTAACAGGAAACAGCTGTCCTGCGTCCATGCAAGAATGCATTAATCCCTCCCCAGAAGAGGAGGTCAAAAGTCCCCCAGTGAGGTCTACTGTCTCTCAACTAAAATGCCATGATGCTGAATGACCACTGCTTAAATACTACATTTAAAGTCAACACACCTCGTGTTCCATGACAAGGGAATGGGAGAGAAGTGAGCCAAGACACTTGCTTAATGTGTGTCTGTGTGTGCATGCATGCACATACACACGAGACCCACAGGTTCCCTATAAATACATGTTTCTACACACATACTGCAAACCTATTAGTAACAAAATACTCCCAACAAATGGCCATAGTATTTATGGCCAACTCTGACACCATCCTCCGTTCCCTTTGTCTGCAGCATGTGCCTCAGCAGGTCGAGGTCCTCACTGGTTGTGGTGACCCAATCTCCATTCCTGAAGGGCCTTTGGTACTCCCATCTGGACTGGGCTGCTGCACTTTTCCATTGATCTGAATCAGAGGCTGGGGTGATGCTGAAAGATGCTCCCTGGCATCTCCTCTGGACATCGTCTTTCTCACCTCCCTTGTGGAGCAACAGTCCAGTCCCCCTGGTGGTCAGCTGTCCCCAGCAAGCCACTCCCTTCTTTTCTGCTGATTCTCAGGCACAAGAAGTGGCCAGGTGGGAGTCTCCACTTCCAATACGAGGGTACCACGTTGTCTTTCCTGGCAGAAGCCTTCCTCCCGTCCTAGGAGGAAGATCTCTCCACCAGCAGAGCGTAAGATTGTGGGGACAGGAGGGGACATGAGGTTGTGGTGAGGGGAGCTGCTCCTGCTTCCCCTGCACCCATGAGCCTGGCCATGGGAGAAAGTGCACCAGATATGGACATCGATTCAGAGCAGATCAGCCTCCCAGAGGACCTTGTCCCAGCCGTGCAGGGCATTGTCACCTGGCTGGCATTGTACCCCGATCTTCAAAAGGCCATTCCACTGTTTACCAAGCCCTCTCCTTCAGGGTGGCAGTGACCATGGTAAGACCAGTGAACTTTCTGAGTGCGAGCCCCCAGCTACATTCATTGGGCTGTGAAGTGAGTTCCTGCATCAGAAGCAGTGTGTGGGAACACCATCACAGCAGAGGAGGCGTCCTGTAAGTCCAGCGAGGGATTTTTTGATGGAAGCACTTCATGCAGCAAAGGCTAATCCAGACCCAGAGTACATATGGGTTCCAGGAAGGATGAAACACTGCCCCTTCTGCCACGGAGGCCAGCTTGTAAGGGCACTAATCTCATCATGAGAGCCCCACCCTCGTGACCTCATCTAACCCTGATTACCCCCCAAAGGCTCCACCTCCCAGTACTATCGCATGGGGGGAGGGTTCAACATATGAATTCTGGGGGGTGCAGACTCTCAATCCATAACATATCCCTGCCACACGCTGTTGAGCTCTACAAGGAAAAGTTACAACAGAGTTGCTGATGGCAGATAATAGGAGGGGTCAGGCTTAGCAGGCGCCATCAGTAGAAGGTCCCCTGGAAGGGACACCTCCACCATGTTCATGTGCTGAGTCCCTTAAACCTAGCCCGTCTGCAGGGTCTCATGTCTTCTTTGTGGCGCCTCACTCTTTAAACTTGGGCAGGATGTTGGGAGTGGGGAAAGTTCCTGCTCTGTGGAGTGTGGCACTAATAGTGACTCACAGGTTGGCAGGGGGAGCAGGGAGTAAGATCTAGTTCCCGGTTCCCGTCATCACTTACCTAATCCTCAGGGTCCAGGCCGAATTCAGGAATGGAATCAGAGCCACGTAGGGGCATGGCGTCCCTTGGAATTGTGCAACCTGGTGGCCCTGAGAAGTCCCAGAAGCCAAGGCAGAGCCACAGGTTCAGAACAGACACTGGAAGAGGGAGCCCGAGGAAGACCCCGAGCCACCTGCACAGGCTCAAGAGATAAGCCTCTCTCCCTCCTGCGGCTCCTCCCTCGCCCTCTCGCCTGTGCAGATGCAGCCTACAGGTGCAGCCTCTTTACTGTTAACGGCAATAGAATTTGTTGGAATACCATTCATGTTGACCTTCCACGGTTCCCAACCACTGTCACCTGTGACCTGGCCTTTGAGGGTCATGCTCCTATGTACAGCTGTGGGCTCAGCATGCCCTGGAAACCCAGCCTGGGCAGAACCCCGGGGCCCCTCTTGCTCCGAGGGGGATCTCCATAGTTTGTGCCCCTTGGTCATGACGCTGGAGGCTGCTGTTTACCCCGGATCCCTGGAGTATGGGAAAACAGTGGATATGTGACTCGGGTGTGCGGGGCCCTGGCTCTGCCCCCCAATTGTGTCCAAGAAGAATTTCTCTCCAGTTCCTAAGGATAAGGCCTGAGCTGCAGGTCCAGCGAGGCTACGTACGTAGCAGGTGATCATGTTCCGATGTTGCCATGAACCTGGCACAGACACTCTTGAACACAGAGATGCCATATTTTCAGACCAAGAGCATTGCTCAGAACAGGGTTTGGTGGCCAACAGGAAGAGCGTCATGGCACAGGAGCCCGTAAGGGGTGGCCCCACTGCAGCACCCCTCCTTTTGCTGACATTTTCAGCATCTTGAATCTTTCTAGAAGTCCCAGGGGCTGCACTTGCTTTCTTCCAGTTGGACCTCAGCCTCTGTCAGAGGGCCCGGGTGGCCCAGAGCCCTCAGGACGGAGACTCCAGGGGAGACACCGCTGGCCGGTCATTGATATTTGCAGACCTGTTGCTGTTTGTCTTCCTGGTACATAAGGAACAAAATGTCTATGCTCTTCTGGTTGGTGCCAATCCTAGAATGGCACCATCCAAGGGCTGGGTGGTTCTCGGGTGCCCCACGGAGCCCCCTGGGTTGGTGTGCACTTCAAGGGCTGCCCTGATGGACAGCATCTTCCATCCCAAAGGGATGAGGTCCCTGGGCCTGATTTTGGGGAGGCAGGTGCAGAAGCATCAGGCTTCTGGAACGTGGCGGCCCCTCTTTCTCAAAGGCCCCTTCCTTTCCCCATCCAACCCAACCTCCCACCCCGAGGTGATGGATGCTTCCGTCTCCGTCGTGTGTGACCACGCTGGGGCCGGGTTTGTCAGGCTCCCGTGGAAGCAAATAATGTGTGCATCTGCTAGAAGGCTGAGTAGCCTCCAAAAAAATCCCCTCTCTTGGGGAGACTGGTAATTAAGCAGTCATGGCAAACAAGCGGAGGATGAGCATCTGGTTGCATCCATTTGTTCTCCTGTCGTTGATAGGGGAACAATTTCATAAATTACGCAGAGAGTTGGGTTTTGTCTTTCCTCTGCTCATATCATCTCTTTTGCTTGAACGACCTCCCTTTCCTACCATGGCCCTTCTGCCCTTTGGAGACTGGCTAAAAATTTCTCCTTTTTGATCAGCTCACGCTGGGGATGTCTGACTCCCTGGGCACATGTCTGTTGTTGCACTTACTGTACGGCATTCCAGTTGTGTCTTCAGCAATAATCAAATGAATGATTAATTCCTGTGGTGTGCCCAGTACTGCTTTCAATGCTGTGGTTAGATCAAGTGAACCAAATGGATAAGAATCCCCGCCATTGAGGAATTCATGTGCTAGTGGGGGAAGGTGGACTTAATAAAGAGGTGTCAAATATCGTGTCTCAAATGACAGCTAAGTGTTATGGAGAAATTCAGGACAGGTGGGTCAGGAGCCAGGAAGTGGTACAGGAGTAGGGGGGAGGGTTGCAAGATGAAATAGAGTGGCCGTCAACTTGGTGCAAAGGATATGCGAGCAAAGACCTGAAGAAGATGAAGGAACTAGCCCCACACACATTTTAGTAAGAGATGAGATGGCTGGAGAGAGATGAAGGAGTGGAAGGTGCAAAGGCCCTGTGGCAGAAACCTGTCAGGTGTGCATGAGGGACAGCAAGAGGCATTTATGGGTAGAGTGAGTGAACAAATGGAGCTGGTTGGGGACAAGGAGAGGTAATGGAGTGGCGGCAGAGGATTGTCTGGTGATTTTAGATCAAGAGTTTGGCTTTTATCCCAAATCAAGTGGAAGGATTCTGAGAAGAAAAGTAACACAATCCAACTTCAAGTGGTCGTTCAGGCTGCTCTGTTGAAGATGGTCTGCAGGTGGACAAGATGGAGGGTAGAGAGACCAGTTAGGAGACTACTGCGAGAATAAAGGTGAGAGGTGGGTAGGGCTTGATCCAGAATGGTAGAAGTGACAGTAATGAAAGTGGCTAGATTTCTGGATGTTTATGGACCCTTTTGAGGATGAACTCCTTGAGGGTGAGTCCATATCTTGTAAACTTCTATCCTGAGACCCAAGCATCGTACGTGACATTTAATAGGGCGCCCAGTTAATATTTGTTGCATGAATGATAGATGAGCAAAGTTTCTAAATGTTACCAGCACTAATAAGTCAGCCTCCGGTGTCTTTTTTGAACCTATCAGAGTGTAGAGCAAATCATGGATGACATCTATTTAGACTTCCCAGGCTTGTCGAGAAGGTTGATCATGCTGAAGTACCACAGGGCATGCTGGCTCCAAGTGTGTTTATTTGTCTTGCAACGAAACTTCTCAGAGCCTTTAATACACTCCAGCAAGAGTGCTCAAAATCTCGTAGTTCTCGTTGCCATCAGTGTCTCTAATATTGCCTCAGTGTTCAAAGGCTAAAAGAAATAGCCATCAGCTCCAAAATAACTAAATAAGATGGATACCCTTAACAATTTCAAAGCTACTAGAAAAATGACAAACATAAATTTAAGAAAAAAAATAGTTCTAGTTCATCCTTAACCACAATCACTCACTAATGGCATGTGAATTCCTAGTGGTCACTGTCAACCTCCAATCATGGGATCACATTGAATAGTACCACCCTCCTACCCTGTTCCATGCTGATTTCCACAGGACACCTACTGTATATCACACCAACCACCAAATCCCGAGCTTTGCAAAATTATCTGACGGGATGTAGCTTGACATTGAAATTAAACTCCCTTGAGCCAACAACAGTTTTAAATTTCCAAGAGAAGCAGTGATGTACAGTGTCGGTTGGACACACAAATATCCCGGAGCATCCTTGCAAATTCTCTGTAGCACCCAGAGAGCATCGTGCCGAGCAGTGGAAACCACGTTATTTCACATGTAGAGTTTCCCAAAAATCACCTGTCCATTTTCCCAGGAAAATCTCCTCACGTCACACTGGGTGGTGATCTGGGAAACACAGACTGGGGTTTGCAGGATAGAGCATATGGAGAGGCTGCCCCGGGGCTCCTCTGCAGCAGAGTGGGAAGCTGCAGTCCTGTGGGAACCAGTCCTGGGTCCTGACAGTGAGTGTGCTTAGAGGATTTGCCTTCTCCACCTGCACCGTTCCTTCCCTGTTTTTAGACCTCAGCCAGGGTTAGCAGGGTGGGGGTGGGGGGCAGGGGGTGCTGCTCTGTCTCCAGATCTGTCTTCCAAAGCTGGTGTGCATCCTCCCAGTGTATGGAGATTGGGAAGCTAGCATTACTTGCAGCCAATGTATCCTCCCTCTAAAAAGCAATATACCTGTGCCGCTAAAAGCAGAGATTTGCAGAGACAGTGGCTCTGGACAGGTGGGGGAGGTTCTCTGGAGAAGAACATAAGTTGGTTTTCCACCAGGGATCTGGTTAATGGCAAATCACCCTCAGAAATGGTGATGTTTCAAGGATCTTCAGACCTTAGGGCAGTACAAGAACCATCTCTTCTGGGATTCCAGGATCAGAGTGCCAATGCTCTTGTGGCCAGTGCAGCAACAGCCTGACCTCTGTCACCTGCCTTTTCTCTGAGAGGGTTCCGTAGCACCCCAGCCCACAGGATGCTCTAAGAATAAAAGGGTCTAGGAGATCCATACAGAAAGGCACTGAAAGCCAAATTTTTTTGGAGTTTAGAAACTCTTGATGAAATGCAAATGGGAATTGCCAGAGAGAATATGTGTCTCTAGGGGTGTGTGTGTGTGTATGTCTGTGCATTGTGTGTGATTATGACTAATGTCCATCAATTACCTGCAAATTACTAGATGATGCCCGTAATGATAGTTCTGTTTTTAGCTTAATGGTTTATGTATCTAACTAGTGGCTTCTGTCTGGAGCAGGGCTGCCGGCAAATCAAAACACTATTTGCCAAGCCTGTCAGTGTGACAAATGTTGCTTACATTTGCTCTTTTATTCCCAAGGTCAATTGATGTGTCTTTTTTTATATCACTGTTTGATGTGCTAAGAGCCTTAAATAAGAACCATTCAATAAAGGTCCAATTTGCTATATTACTGTTTATTCCTGGATAATTTTATATTAGTTGGGCTCTTGAAGATTCAAAGTCACAATAAAGAGTAGATCACCTGCAGAAATGGGGTTTTATTACGAAGACCTCCAGATCTCCAGTCGGCACAAGAACTGTCTGCCTTGGGGACTTTGAAGATGTGGATCTTGAGCAGTCTCAGGACCATGGTAGCACCCAAGTGCACCCGATGTGCTAAGAATAAGAGTCTGTGACCAAATGGGTTAAGGAGCTGTTATATATAATCTGTTCTTGCCTTGGAGATTTACATTAAGTTAGCGTAATACAAGCCCTTACAAGTGCTTTTATTTTGTTTGTTTGCTTTCTGTTGTTTTTATTATTTTGGAGGGTGGGTACTAGGGATTGAACTCAGGGGCACTCGACCACTGAGCCACGTCCCCAGCCCTATTTTGTATTTGATTTAGAGACAGGGCCTCACTGAGTTGCTTAGCACTTTGCCGTTGCAGAGTCTGGCTTTGAACTCACAATCCTCCTGCCTCAGCCTCCCGAGCTGCTGGGATTACAGGTGTGCGCCACCGTGCCCCACATTGTTTGCTTTCTGAAAAGTCCTTAACTGTATTTAACGCAGCATTTTCCAGTTTTCTGTTTAATCAACGGACACCCTGGGGCATGTTGGAGACTGACCCTCTGAGCTTCTGCACCTTCCCCAGCCTCCACACCCGGAGCAGGGCCCATTGCTACAATGGCCCCTTGGGCTGGCCCCAGCGCTGGACAGTCTCACCCTCCTACCAGGACGTCCTTCTCCCTCCTACCCTCCAAGTGCTTTCCTCTCTTCCCTCTGATGTACCCCTCAGCCTTGATACTGGGGATTGAACCTGGGGGCTCTACCACTAAGCTACACCCACCCCTTTTTATTTTTATTTTTGAGATAGGGCCTTGCTAGGTTGTCCAGCCTGGCCTCCAACTTGGGATCCTCCTGTCTCAGCTCCCCATCTCCAGATGGGGATGCCTGAGCTTGCACACCCTTCCCCCCACCTTAGACTCCTCCATGCCACACAGGCTTTATGGACCATGTGAGGGACCCCTCCCTTGACCCTCAGGGCAAGGGGTGCTGCCGGACTCAGAGCCTCAAGCATGCTAGGCAGGTGCTGTCCCACTGAGCTTTATCCCCAACTCTTTTTCTGATGCTTTGACATCTCGGGATCTTGCAGACTGGGAAACAGCTGACCCAGGAGTGTGTCTTTTGCTTGCAAAGCAACCAATTCAGAGATGAGCTGCCTCCTGGTCCACTAACCAGCCCCGGGCAGGGGACCTGTGAGCTGAGGGCATCTTCATCTCCTGCTGGCCCTGCCCATCTGCTCCTTCACTGGAACACCACAGTAAAGGCCCCTGCCCACAACTCCCCTGTTCCTCCTGTCTCCAGACAGACCCTGGTGCTTCCTCCTGTAGCCCTGCGTGGCACAGGCCACCCCCTCCTCTTGGAAACTGTAGCAAACTCTCTCTCAATGTGACCCAATCTGTTGGTCTCACCAGGCCTTCGTACTCATAAAACCCCATTGGAAAACACCGCAGTAGCAAACAACCCTCAAATCCCAGTGGCTTAATCACCAAAGTTTATTTCTTGTTTATTCTGCGTGCACAGAAAGCGTCTGCAGGAGCTCTGCCCAGTGGTGACACTCAGGGATCCTGGCTCCCAGAGGCCAGGGATCACTGTGGCAGGGAAAGAGAGGAATTCAGTAAAAGGGGCGTAGGCAGCTCAAGGGTCCCGCCCAGAAACAGCACACTTCCCAGCCACCCGAATTTTCTTGGCCAGAGCCTGGTCATGGCCAGGCCTGACCTCAGCAGGGATGGGGAGGGACCCTTCCACCACGTGCCCAGAGGAGAGCTTGGAAATGCATGGGTGCTTGGTGACAAATACCAGGGACTTCCACAGGGACCTGCGAGGACAGGATAGACTAGTTTGGGAAGTCAGGAACTCATCTTTCCAGAAACAGTGTGGAGACATTTACAGTAAGATCTGGATGATGAGAAAGAGTTGACTAGACAATTCCTACAGTCCTGGAGGGGAAGTGCTGCAAACAGAAAGGGCAGGTGCAAGAACCCGAGGATGAGGCAAGGGGGACTTGAGGAACCGAACCCGGAAGGGCAAGGAGGGGGCTGGAGAGAGGCAGGGAAGGGGGTTTTCCACGGATGTCATTTGGGGTGTGGTGGCGCGGTGGTGAGTGGACTTTCAAAGTCAGTGTTGTTCTATTTTTTCAAATTCTGAACAGGAAACGCACCCTTCAGTTGCCTGCACTCTAGGCTGGCCACTCGGCCCACCCTTGAGCTGCCCCTGACCCAGGAGACTGGAGGGGCCCAAGCCAGGTGGGGGGTGGAGCAGCGCTGACCACGCAGGCTTTACGGACCATGTGAGGGACCCCTCCCTTGACCCTAAAGACAGGGAGCTGCTGGTGGACTCTAAATGGAGTCCTGGACATCACCAGTTGGTCAGACTCTGGATTACTCTGGACAGGAGGGTAAAAGCAAAGAAAAGGTGCCCGAGGAGGTAGGAAGGGCAATAAGGCCCAGTCAAGCAGAAGGTGAGTGTCATTTGACACGTGTGGCTGTGCCACCTGTTTGTAAAACGCTGCTCTCTGCAGAGTCACCGGGGAGGATCACCAACAGCAACAGGGTCTCATACCACCCTCTCCATTATCCCCCAACCTCTTCCACCAAGTCTGGCTCCCCCGATTGAAGGCGCGCTGCTCCTTTTAATACAGCATGTAGACTTGCCCCATGAACAATGGGCAGGTGTCAAAGTGTCCTTGCTCATTTCCTCAAGCCACATGAGAACTCCTCCTGACAGGGGCAGGGGGTGGCTGTTCTAAAATCAACCTGGACATACTGAGGGGTGGGGAGGAGGGGAACGAGCTTCCCGTCTCCAGATGGGGATGCCCGAGCTTGCGCGCCCCTCCCCCACCTGAGACTCCTCCATGCCAGAATTATCCACCCACCCGGGAAACGGAGCCGCGGTACACGTCTGATTAGAGAAAATGCCTAGCAAGCTGCAATTCCATATATTGCAAGTGATAAAACTGTAATTGTTTGTTGACAGTGTACATTAGCTATTCACAGCTTGTGTCAATATAGAACCAAGAAACCAGGGTCTAGGAATCTTTAATGGCAGTGCAAAAATACCATGGAACTAACTGGGGAATAAAACCGACCGTTTCCAGTCAGGGGGAGGAGTGCTGCGTGGCAGAAGCCCTAATGAAGTTTGAGATTCCTCCATGGCGCTGGGCTGTTGGAAGAGAAGGCTGTCCCCAGGCTGTGCCTGGGAAGGACACCCAGGGGCATGATTCTGGTGGGTGTGGGTGAGAGCCGAGTTGTAGCCGCTGTGAACTGGGCCCACGGGGTGGGGGAGGCAACCAGGGCTTAGCCCCCTGTCGGTCCCAGATAGGTGTGTGGCCTGTCGGGGACAGTATGGTATTTTAATGGTGAGGGTCCAATGGGGCGCACCAATCTGTCCCTGGCAGACATGAACATTTAGATCTGAGGGAGGAGTCTCTGCTACCTGGGGACATCCACAGGAAACCAAGGGACCCAAGAATGGTACCCTGGGACTTGGGTTGTCTGATGGTGGTGGGCAGGATATTTCCAGACAGCGCAGGTGGCTGGGGAGGGAGAAGTTTGGGGGTTCAAATGAACAGAAGGCAGCTCAAGTGAGGGGTCTGCCAAGGGCCAAGGAGGAGTTCAAGGTCTAGTCCAGGGAGATGCTGATCCCGACCCAGACCTGGTGGAGGGCTGGGGCACTGTCCAAGAGAAGTACAGAATGCAGACATATTATTTTAATTTTGGAGTAATCACAGGTGTGCAGGAAGTTTAAAGATAGTGTGGGAAAGTCCCACGTCCCCTTCCCCCAGTCCCCGCCACTGGTTCCCTCCCAATTAACTCTAGCACCATAGGAAAACCAGGCAGGGACACTGGTGCTACAGGTGGCGATGGACTTCCGTGTCATTTTATCCCGGAAGCTTCTTGGGGCTCCTCCTGCCGTCAGGATGCAGAATGATTCCATCCCCCTCCCCACCCTCCTCAGGCCGCCCCTTCGGGGGTACAGCCGCTTCCCCTTCCTCTCACCATCCCTAACTTCTGCCAGCTGCTAATCTGTTTTCCACCTCATTGAGTCTGTCATTTCAAGAATGCTATATAGGAGGACTCATACAGCATGTGGCCTCTTGAGGTTAGCTTTCTTTATATTCAGCATGATGCCCTTGAGGGACGCCAAGCTGTTACCTGTACCCATCGTCTGTTCCCATTTATTGCTGCATAGTATTCCACAGCATGGATCTGGGGTTTGTTTTATCAGTCACCTATTACAGGACATTTTGGTTGTTTTCCAGATTTTGGCTGTTGGGAGGGAAGCTGCTTTAAATAATCAGGCATAGGTTTCTGTGTGGATTTCCAGTTTCAATTTCTCTGGGATAAATATACAGGAGTCCAGTTGTTATATAATTAGCATGTGATTTTTTAAAGAAAGAAATTGCCAGATTATTTCTGGAGTGCCTGTGGGTTCTTTTAATCCTACTGGAAGTTTGTGAGAGTGCCTTGTTTCATATCATCACCGACATTTGGTATTGTTGTTATTTTATTTTAGCTGGTCAAATGCTGTGTGCTAATATTTTATTGAACTTCCTAATATCACATTTCCTTCATGCTAAAGATGTCGAATATCTTGTTGTGCAATTATTTGTCATCCATATATCCTCTTTGGTAAAATGTCTTTTGCTGATGTTCTAATTATATAGTTATATTCGTGCCTTTTTTTTTTGAGGGGGGTTGGTACCAGGGATTGAACTCAGGGGCACTCGACCCCTGAGCCACATCCCCAGCTCTATTTTTGTATTTCATTTAGAGACAGGGTCTCACTGAGTAGCTTAGCGTCTCAGTTTTGCTGAGGCTGGCTTTGAACTTGTGATCCTCCTGCCTCAGCCTCCTGAGCTGCTGGGTCACCACGGTCTTGCCTTATTTTTAATCTTAGGGAAAAACATTCAGTATTTCACCATTAACTGTGATGCTAACTACAGGTTTCTTACAGATTTTTTTTTTTTTTACCAAGTTGAGAAAAGTTTCCCTCTGATCTTAGTTTCCCAAAAGTTTGTTTTGGGGTCATAAATAGGTTTTGAATTTTGTCAAATGCTTTTTCTGTATCAGCTAACACAGCATGTGTTAATATTCCATTGAGTATATATGCCACATTTTCTTTATCCATTATCTATTGAGGGACACCTAGGTTGGTTTCATAGTCTAGTTATTGTGAATTGAGCTGCTATAAACATTGATGTGGTTGCATCACTATAGTATGCTGATTTTAAGTCCTTTGGGTATAAACCAAGGAGTGGGATAGGTGGTCGATGGATAAAGAAAATGTGGTATATATATACTCAATGGAATATTACTCAGCTTTAAAGAAGAATGAAATTATAGCATTTGCCAGTAAATGGCTAGAGCTGGAGAATATCATGCTAAGCGAAATAAGCCAATCCCACAAAACCAAAGGCTGAATGTCTTCTCTAATATGCGGATGCTAATTCACAATAAAGTGGGGGAGCACTAAGGAAGAATAACATTATCTTAAATTAGGTAGAGGGAAGTGATGGGAGAGGAGGGGAGTGGAGGGGAGGGGATGTGGGGATAGGAAAGATAGTAGAATGAAACTGACATTATTACTGTATGTATATATGTGACTGCAGGACCAATATGATTCTGCAACATGTGCATCCAGAAAAATGAGAAATTATATCCCATCTATGTGTGATATATCAAAGTGCATAAATGCATTCTACTGTCATGTCTAACTAATTAAAACAAACAAACAAAAAAGAATCATCACTTGTGGCTCGGTGCAGTGGGGCACACATGCAATCCCAGTGACTGAGGAGGTCAGCCTCAGGGCAGGAGAATTGCAAGTTCCAGACCAGCCTCGGTAATTTAGTGAGGCGCTCAGCAACGTAGTGAGACTCTGTCTCAAAATTAAAAAAATTAAAAAGGCTGGGGGTATATGTCAGTGGCAAAATGCTCCTGCTTCAATTCCCAGTACAATTTTTTTAAAATTTTCTAACAGCATATCCATGTGAAGTTTGATATTCTCCCCATGCTTCAACCAAAACATTGTATCTAAGAAATGGAATGCAGAAGCCAAAAGAGGATCCAGCTGTCTGCTACTAAACCAGACATGAAAGAGATTCGCAGATGTGCAAGACTATATTATTCTCTCATCAAATTTATTTTCCTTCCTAGAGTTATTTTCATAAAAACATTTTTGTGTTAATTATTGAATAATCATTATTGTTAAATCAACATTATTTAAAATAATCATTATTGTTAAATTAATAATTATTTCAAAATTTCCTTTTAAAATTTCTAGTAGTAAATATTGATAGACATAATTTACCTAAATAAAAATTTCTGGAGTCTTTAAAAAAAAAAAACTAAATTTTCTTTGCTGACATTTTAAGAGTTTCGTGTTTAGATTCACATGGGACATTGGTCTTCAGTTTTTTTTTTTTAATTCGTCCTGCCTTTGGCTTTGGTTATCAGGGTGATACTGGCCTCATAACATGGGTCTGGAAGGGATTCTTCTTGGGTTTTCTGGAAGGCTTTGTGTGGGGTAGATTTGTTGTTCATACTTCTCTATATGTTCAGTAGAATTCTCTGGTGAAAGAAACCATCTGGCCCCGAGGATTTCTTTGTAAGGAGTTTTAAAGTTACTGATTCAATTTCCTTAACAGTTACAAAGCTATTTAAATGATCTGTTTCATTGGTTAAGTGAAGGACAAATGTGATTTTCAAGGAAGCGGTCATTTTTGCTTAATTTGTCAAGTGTATGTGAGTCATTTGTGGTATCTCCTTATCCTTTTGATAACTGCAGGACTGTTTTCTTTAACCCTTGCTGGCTGGCTCTTTACCAGTCTGACAGGTAAAGACTGAGGTTAGGTTTTCCCATTTTAACCTTAATCAGATGGATCATGTCCTGTTTCTGTGATCCATACCCTTTGCCCTTCTCTCTTGGTTTGTAAGGTCTCTTTCTGGATTATGGAGAGTAACCTTCCTGTCATCTAGATTACATATAATCTTCCAGTTCGCAGATCTCTCTTTATCTTTTTATAGTTTTTTTTTGTTTTGCCACACATACCTGTTTTTATTTTTCATGTACTTAAATCAATCAATATTTAAGGCCTCTGGAGTTTTCAAGTTGTATCCATTCATGGTTCATGAATTTTAAGAGAAAGAAACCCAAAGCAAACTAGTTTGAGAAAAAACAAACAAAAAATCTAAAGAAAACAAAAGGAAGTAATGTTGGCTGATGTAAGGGAGCATTGAAGACGTTGAAGAGATAGATCCCTGTGTGTCTAGATCAAGGATCTCAAGAATCTATCACCAGGCCCCTGTCTCCAGTCCCATGGCTCAGCTTTTGTTTATATTTATGTGGTGATGTCATGTTTCCTGAGGCAGAGAGGCTCCAGGTGATGATTATAAAAAGACTGCTGGCAGTCCCAGGCTTATATTTTAATGATTTAAGATCCAAAAATAAAAGACTTTAGGATCTCTATATCATGTTCCACGGGAAGTCTCAAAAGGACCCTGCCTGGGTTGTACGCTCTCTTCTCTCTTATCTACGGTCCATAAAAATGAGGGATGGCGCACCATGATGGATCCTTCCCCCAGCTCAGTGGCTGATGGGCAGGTGGGATCCTGATCAGAATCCCAAGCTGTGGGCAGCTCCCTAGAAAAATGATGGACAGGTAGAAACAAAAGAAGTCCCCTGAGCAGGTCAGACATAGAAAAGCCATTGCTGGCCTATATATAGCCATATTCCTTGGTTTCAAAGTTCAGCCCATGGTGAGCTGACTCCGTTGCTCTGGGCCCAGGGTGAGGCAGAACATTATGGTGGACAGAGAGCCGCTCAGCTCTTGGCAATCAGGAAGCAGAACCCAAGTGGGTTCTTCTTCCTGGTTTTGTTTTTGCAGTGCTGGGAATTGAACCCAGGGCCCCATATCTGCTAGGCAAGTGCTCGACTCCTGAGCTGTACCCTCAGCCCTCCAATCAGGTTCTTGACTTTCTCGGCTGAAAAGAATTTCAGAACCCATTGAAAGCAACGGCACAGGCAAAGGTTTATTAAAAGGACAGCGAACAAAAGTATATACACTCCCAAGGCAGGGTGCAGACATCCCTCTGGTGTCAAAGGAGAGGAGACAAGTGTTGTCCTCAGGGTTGAGCCTCCTACTCTGGAAGTGATATTCCTGGGAAGAGAAGTGCAGGTTCCCAGGCAAGCTTTTGTGAAAATCAAATCCCATGTCAATCACTTAATCTTTGGAGTTTAGAATGTTTCTTCTTGGTTAAGCAGTCTAGCCATAAATCAGTTGTGGGCACGTTGTGGAGGTCTTTGAATCTGGTGACATTTAAATTGATTGTGTTTTTGTTCCAACTGAGCTGGTACAAGCATACGTTGGATCTGATGTTCAGGTAACCAAAGAGACAAGCATGGCTGGTCTCACAGATCCGGGTCTCTTTTTTCCTCTCCCCGAGAGCCTGTCTATCTCATAGGAACACTGTAGCTATCATAAGATTATAAAAATAGGGGAAAAGGCAGACCTTGACTCCCACCGCCCACCAGTGTCCTGAGAGGGATGGGAGGAGGCAGGGTGAGCCTCAGAGAGAGGGTAAAGGACAGAGGTGCTCAGGAGACTGGCCGTTTCCTGCCACCTGTATGTGCACCGTCAGGTGGGTGCCATCGTGCATAGACCGCCCCCCCAGTGGTGGACACATTCTTTCAATAAATATGTCCCCAAACGTCCAGTGGTATGCTTTTAACCTTAGAGGAATCTTTAAAAATGACCGTCTTATGCTCAAAGCATATCATCTTAGGTTCAACATTTCCTTTATTTTCACCCATTTATGTGTTTTTTTTCCCTCATGTAAATTCCAGAAAGAAACTATAAACATTTTGATTTCAGAAGCACACACAGCAAGATCCCATTTGTATGGAATTATTTCCTTGAATATGATCCCATTATTGATCCTTCCATCTCTTTGCATGTCAGCTCTCAAGAATGACTATTTCTAGGTTATGGGTTTTGTTTTTTTTTTTCTTTTTCACCTAGTAAGCACTTATTTCTGTAAAAAGCCGTAGACATTCTTCTTAAGGAATAAACATAAAGTAGCATCCACATTCTGCTACTAGAGTTGGATGTATTTTCCTAAATATGTGAACAGGTATTATCTACTGGCTGTTATCAATTATAAATTCATGGTGCATTCTACCCAGAGCCTCAAAGGACCTCAACGAGAAAGGAAGGGGACAGGAAAATGAACCAGAGGAGGAGAAAAAGCGAAGAGAAACAAACCTGTCAGGCAGACCTGTGGCTTGGGGATTATCAGGCCATGGCTTCAGGGAAGTAACCCTTTTACACTTCTCTGTCAGCTGACTGCTGGTTTTCATCACCTCTGCTGAGAATCTCTTTGCCTTTGGATACCCTCTGTGTGCCTGGAGTTAGTCTTCTTTCCTATCCCTGCCTGTTTTAGTCAGCTTTCCGTTGCTATGATAAAATGCCCAAGATCATCAACTTAAAAAGTGCAAAGGTTTGTTTTGGTTCACAGTGATGGAGGTTTCAGTCCACTGTCAGTCATTCCTATTGATTTTGGGACTGTGGTGAGGCAGCACACCATGGCAGGGAGCATGTGGTGGAACAAGCTGCTCTTCTTAGGGCACCTAGGAAGCAACAACAGAGGACCCAGAGGGATAGCTCAGTGCCAGAGTGCTTGCCTAGCCTGTGTGAGGGCCTGGGTTTGATGCCCAGCACTGCAAAACTAAATAATGTCCCTTTGGGGGACATTCGGGATCCAAACTATGAGAGTCCCCATCCCTAGATCAGCAATGCACATCCAGCAGGCGCCCAATAAGAGCGCCATGGATGTGCACCTTCCCACGGTGGCCCTTCTCCCTAATCGCACCTCTTTGTCTTTCAGGCTGACTGGCTTTCAGCTGCCAGCCACCATCGTCAGCATGGCCACCACCCTGTCCCTGCGTCTCATCAGCGACTATGCAGTCAGCGCCCAGGGCTTTCACGCCAGCTATGAAGGTAGGTGCCTGCTGCCGGGCCGCGGGAGCCTGAGAGGCCAGGTCCTGGCCATAGGTGGGCCACGCTGCTGTCCACGGGGCAGGGCCCTGCAGACTCAGAGCTGGGGCCTGTTCTCATGAGGCTGGTTCTGCACCAGGAACTGAGTTACTGCCCTGGCCCCTCCCCCGGTTCCTGGAAACTGAGAATGGAAATCAGAGCTTGGCTGCAGGAGTTTATCTTAGGGGCCAGGGGATGGCCACTTCTTTGTCCCCTTTAACTGGGTTCTGTTGTGTTTTATTTTTTAAATTCTGTTTTCTGCTGGGCTCAATTGCATATGGTGCCCCAAGTTGTTTTGGAAAATAAGAGAGAGCGATGCCCCAAGGTGGGGCCTAAAGGAAGGAAGTTAGGTCTTTGGGGGGTGTGTCCTTCCCAAGTAACAGAAAGAAAAAAAGCAGCTGGAAGGTCAATACAGTGATTGCAAAAAGTCAGATTTACATCATTCCAAGAAAGAACAATCAATTTTTCCTTAATAGCATGGATTAGGGCTGTGGGGTTTGAGCTCTGCAGATGATTTCCACTTCTCTCAGTCTGTTTAAATGTGGTGTTAGAATTCAAATTAACACTAATATCTTCAGATTATACACTATTATTATTATTAACTTTATTATGTTAGTTCAGAAGGTGGTACTTCTGGATCTCTGTCATTTCCCTGGGAAATTTACATCTCATTAATAGGTAATTAGGCTGCTCTTGGCTAAGACCCGCACTGCTGTTTTGTGTTGAGATCTTTAATAGGCATATTTTAAGACCGTTAATGATAATTAATAACAGTAATGACATAACACCCTAGTAAAGCATGCCAATTATTCTTTCCCTAGCCTTTGTTTAAAAACTTAAAAGAATAAGTGATGCTTTCTTGAATGAAGCTATAGCAATAAGGAAATACACACTACCTTTTGTCTTGGCCAGGAGCACGGCACACAAAGACGAGTCCTACCTCCTTGGCAAAAACCTCCCCGAGTATTATGGGTATGGGAGAGGCAGTTTGATGCTTTAACCCAAGCAATTAAGGGCTCCTGAAAAGATCTCAGTTATTTTTAACTTAAGATTCCTGAGACGGCTCCTAAGAAAGTTCCACATGCCTTTAATTGAGGGCTTCTGACATAACTCCACTCCACTTTAACTGATGGCTCCTGACAAAGACCTACATGTTTTTAAAGTAAGTATGCCCAAGAATACCTGACCTCTTTTTAAAAAATGACCATTTCTTCCCCGAATCAACTCTGTGATCTTAGTCATCCTGGTTAGAACTTCACCCTGGATTTAAACTAATTCTTTCCAAGTTCCTTACTAAGAGAGGCCTTTGCAGGAGACATTTAAGTCTTTCTGGCCATAGATCCTTTTTCCATATGTTAGACCTGGGGACTGTGTCTGGGGGTCAAGGAGGGGGACTGAGTCAGTGACACTAAAGGACATGCCTGCAGAGGCTCTGGGAGTGACTGATGTAGGGGTCCAGCTGGGCCCTGGCTCCTCTTGGTGCCCTCATTTAGCAATCCTTGGGGATCATTGCCTGAGGCCTTAGGAATCAATAAAATTAAATAAAATTTGAAATCTAGTGTCAGTTTCGCTAGTCTTACGTCAAGTGTTTAACAGCCACATGTGGCTTGAGGCTACCATATTGGCAGCACAGACACAGAACTTTTTCATCAGATTCACAAGGGGGGGCCTGTCATGCAAAAGAGGTCACAGCACATCAGGGAGAGGTTAGAGGCCAGCGGGTCCCTCCTCTGTCCTGCCTGGCACAGGTCAGGCAGCCCAGATCTGAGAGTGCTCAGCATTGTACAGGGAACCCCCAGGGCATTAGCCCAGGCCTGTCCTATGCAGCCACATGACGGTGTCAGACCTCCAAGCCACTGGCACTGAGAAAGTACGGTGAGGATCGGGGAACCCTGGGCCAGTGTAGACGGGCTGCTGTAACTCTGGGTTTCTGTGCAGTCACCCACACGGGATTTCTGCACGCTTGTCAGGATGTGTAGCTGGCTGACCTTGTACCACATACTCTGGTGGGTCACCCATAAGCTAAGGCTGTGGCTATCACCGAATCCTGTTGGTTCTGCTCAGGGATGAACCATGAGGCAACTTGTGCATCCAGAGAAAAAGTGATTCACACCTACTTTGGAGACACCCAGGGTGGAGGAGCAAGGAGGAAGGAGGAGCAGGGCAGGCACCCACGTGACCTATGCCCTGGGCTCGCTCTGTCTCAGGCCTGGCCCCCCGTCAGGATGGCTCCCTCAGGTTCCCATTCACCATGTAGCTGGCTCCATTTCAAAATGGCATCAGGGCGCGCCTCTAGGTCGCTGCCCTTGGCTGGTGGCCCTGAATGTGCGCTATCAAAGCGGGTTTGATCATCCGCCCTCATCTGGAGTGTGAGAGCAGATAAGGGACTGAGCCGCTGCTGGGGATTTGGGAGAAAGGTAAAGTCAGGTGAAGGGTGTCAGTTCCTGGCTGCCACGGCTTCAAGGGAAAGATCAAAAGGCCAATAGTCAAACCCTGAGATGACAGGGGATGCTCGATTTGTAATCCCCAGGGGCAGGAGCGTGGGCCTCTGGGCGGGAGGGAAGGGGCTGGGCTCTCCTGAAGCGCTGACTGTAGGCCCGGGAACTTTACATATACATTATCTCATCTAATCCCCAGACAGTGCCGGGGAGCTGGTCCTATCTCCATCTTACAGATGTACCTCTCGGCTTCAGGGCAGTTGTGTGGCCGCTCAAGGCAACTTGTTGACCAGGAATTTTAAAAGGCTTTTCTTGTCCTGCTCTTTGATCCCTGCAAAAGTCCTTGAGTAAGGCAGAGGCCAGGGACTCCATTTCACAGGCAGGTAGACTGGAGCTAAGCCAGAGGCAGGAAGGATGCAGAAACCCTGCAGTGTCTCTAGTAACCTTCTAGGGTGACTTGAGAGAAAGAGCAGGACACCCAAAACTGGAATGGTTTTTGGTATAAGTATGTCCCAAACATTTTGTGGGCTATACTTACACTAAAACATTGTATGTCTGTTTGAAATTCGAATTTAACAGAGCCTCTGTATTTTTAATTTGTTCAATCTCACAAGCTCATTTTTAGGCCTGAGTTCTGAAAATAGGTCTCAGGAACCCTCACACCCTGGGTTTTCCCGTGTCCTGCTGTACCAGCAGGACTGTCTGCCCTTGAAGGTGGTGTGCATGCAGACATCTCTCGGTGCGCACACACACAGGCACACTGACACAGGTCCACGGGCAAGTGGGATTATGTCGTATGTGCAGCTCTGCAATCTAGTTAACGAGATCCATGTTCACAAAACTGGCCCTGGTTTGACCTTCCTAATGACCTTCCTAATGACGCTCAGTGAGGGAGCCACGGGTGATTTGAACATACCCCAGTTATTTAGCCAGTCCTCCTCTGTAGACATTCAGATGAAGAGCAGCCTTATACATACAACTTAAGCCCTTGTCTAATTATCTTCTTAAAATAAATTCTTGGGAGTGCAATTGCTGGGTCAAAGAGTTTGCAGATTTTTACATTCTGATATATGATCCCAGAGTGTCTTTAGAAACGTTATGCCGATGCGGGCTTCCGACCACTGTGCACCAGCAGGCCCAGGCCGGCTCCCGCGACCTTGCCTGGGTTGTTTGTTGGTGAGCTTTAAATCAGTTTCATTGATTAAAATGGGTGGAAAAAATGAAATCTATGTGTGGTTATAATTTGCATTTCTTTGATTATAGGTAAGGTGGAGCACCTGTCACCACTTACAGGCCATTTGTAGATCATTTTGTAAATTGCCTGTCCCAGTTTTTGCTCACATTTCCATCGGGCGTTAGTGTTTTTCTTATCTTCTTCATAAGCAGTTTTTGTATATTAAGGATATTAATGCGATGGGCTTCCTTTTGATGTGCAGCCGTTTTAATTTTTACGCCACTAATTTTAAATTCTGATTTTTAAAATTTTTCTCTTATGACATTTCCTTTCGGTGCCCTGCTTGCCAAGGTCTTTTTCTGTGCCAAGATCAGATAACTATTCATTTAAATGTTCATCTTAGTCCCTTCATTTTGTTTTTTAATTTTTCCCTTTGAAGTCCTTCTGGGGTTCAGTTCCATCTGTCCTGGCCCCCGTGACACCCCTTTTTCTGTGTGTGTCATTTTTGCCTGAGTGTGGTGAAGCCTGCGTCTTCCCTAATGGGACCCCCTGGCATCTGTCACCAAAGCCTCTAGTCTAGCTGCTACCCGGGCATTGCCATTCCCACCCCAGCCCCCAGACTTCCCACCTGCCCCTCGCCCAGCCCTCAAAGGTCACATGGAATTGTTTATGTCTGTTTCAGGTTGATTACCATATAAACAAGAGTTATGAGCATCCCAGGATGTCCATCAGGCAAGGGTCTGGACAGGTTTTCAATGCCTAACCCTGGCTACACCTTTGCATTTTAGCATCGTAAATCGCGTGCAGTCGCCCTAAACTCGTGGGAAGGAGAGCCCTTCTGCGACTGCCGGGTCTCAGTCTGTTAGATCAGTTAAGTGGTCTAGACCTCGAAACAGGCATTTCTTTGTTTAGTGAAGTCCAACTGTGATCTTGGTAGCTCATCATCAACTGCAGGAGGCTTCCTTAAAATTCCAAACTATTCTTTTATAGAAAATGAGGGACCCTCATTTTTGCAAACTGCTGGGTGACCCTAAGGGAAGAGGTGGCGAAGATCAAGGATTAAGATGGTGGCTCTGGGTTGAGATGCCTGGAATCAAACCCCATCTTGTCACGCACTTGCTGTGTGACCCTGGGCCAGCATGTCATTTCTCTGAGCTTCTTTATATAGGCCACTGTGCCTGTAAAATCAGGATATGAACCATACAGGTGGAGTATCCCTAATCTGAAATTTGAAATATTCCCAAATCCAAAACTTTTCCAGTATCAATGTGATAGCCCCTGTGGAAAATTCTATACCTGACTTCATGGGGTGGGGAGACACCGTCAAATCTCGGATGCACCTAAAGTGTTGTATAAAATTATCTCCAGCCCGTGTGTCAAAGGTCCACAAACTTAAGTGAATTTTTTGTTTGGACTTGGGTCCCTTCTCCAAGATATCTCATTACATCTATGCAAATATTATAAAATCTAAAAAGATCCCAAATCGAAACACTTCTGGTGCCAAGCATTTCCCATAAAAGACACTCGGCCTGCGGTTGGTTACTTCATGGAGCTGTCGTGAGGATTGAGGGAGAGAAGGCGCAGATCACAGGACGTGCTCAGCACAGGACCTGGTGAATTGTCAGCACTTGATAAATGTCAGCTCATTAATTAAGTCACTCTCATCCTAACCTGACTTGACTGGGATTCTAACAGGAGATGGAAGAAATATGTCAACTCCACAGGTCACAATCACAGCTCCACCCCAGCTCCCCGGCCCCTGAGTTTGCATAAATGCTCAGTCCTGCTGTTCATGGTGAGTCTCCTCTTGCAGGAGGACCCTGGCTTCTTTGGGGGAGGAGCAGTGTTGTCATATACAGGAGTTTCTTCCAGCCCCGCCTGGGCCTGTGTCCTCAGATAGGGAAGCAGTGTCAGGCCCTGTCACCTGGCACAGGAGCGTATGAGCTCAGGAACTTGGTGCTACCATGGTCTTGCTTTGTATCGGAGATGGTGGCCTTAGAGCTAAGGGTCTAAGCCCAGCAGTCTCTGTACATTGGGGGTCATGGGCTTGAAAGCTGTGACCCCCGCCCACCCACACACCACATTTTCTACATAATTAACTGAGGGAGTTCACAGATGCCCTGCAGCCCCCCCTACCACAAGATGAACCCCTAACCCATCCAAAAAAGTGAGCCCAGACTTTTATCACTCATGCAGAGTTGTTGGAGATCTGTCACTCATGGAGCTACTGTTCATTGAGTGTCTACTGTGTGCACTCCTTGGGTTTCCATCTAAGTCCATTTCTATAGTCACATGAGTGCCCTCCATCCTTCTCCATGTCCCCTCCCAGAGAGGACCAGGGAGGAAGAAGAGGTGCTCCGAAAAAATACCTGGGTGTGCTCTTCTACCAGAGGGAGGTCAACGGTGCCATCTCTGTATGGGGTGGGGCATGTCTTAGTGGGGTCCGATGCTGCAGTCTGGCTGGGCACAAAATAACCGAGCCGCCACACAGCCTTGTAGGTTCAAAACAGGAACTCCTTTATTCTCCGCACTCCTGCGAACGCCTTCTCCTGGGACACACCACACACCAACCGGAAATCCCTCCTCCGGAAATCCCTCCTCCCGCACTTCCCCAACCAATGGGAACTCTCTGGGAATCCATGGGAGAACTCCAAAGTAGCAGGCGGAGGCGGACAGCAGGGGTCTAATATACAATTGAATACACAGCTTAACATAACCATTATCATCTCAATGGCTTGCTGGCCTCACCTCTCAACCACTCTGTTCTGGCAAAAATGCCATGAGTCATTCCAACTCGGCTATGGCTCTCAGCAGTCTGACAGGTGCATCTGTGAGGGTGGGACAGACCAACAGCTCCTTGTCTTGCTGAACCTGGAGAGACAGGTGAGGAGCAAGCATGGGGTCCCAGTGTGCTTCTGTGGCTCTTAGAGGGGGAGGTTGGGTTGAGGGGGATCGTGCCTCTGCACGCAGGGAAACCAGGGTCCAGAGATGGAACCAGGGCCCAGCCATCGGAGCAATGGGCCATTCCTGAGAGTCCCCCACAACCGTCTTTTTTAGTTACACTGGCTGGTTCTCCTCTCCTGTCCTCAGCCTCCAAGATAATTTCCTCCATTCTGCAATAGTCCCCCAATTCTAGGACATCATGCAGACATCTCAAAATTGGGCTAATGGAAGCTATTTGATAATAGATGAATATACAGATACAGATATAGATTTCAGTATGCAATGTGCACCATCCAGGCTGCCCTGAGCCAGGACAGTGGGGCTGCCGGAGCCTCCTCCGGGGTGGGGGCGACCGACATCCGTTTCCTCTGCCCCGGGATGGCATGTGCTTCTTGAGAGAACCTGCTCCATTTCCGACGGCTGTGCCCTGGGAGTTGGCGAGCATTCGTTTTAATCAGCACTGTGGAGTAGCAAATTAATACACAGAGATGTGACATTTGAGACAAATTGGGCAGCACTTCTCAATAAGTGGGGAATCAGGATGATTTTCCTATCACGTCCTCAATAATCCCCCAAATAGCCCGTCACGCACAGAGATGCCCCCTGCCTTGGGAAGCGGCATCAGCACAGCTCAGGATGCTATCGTGCCAAGGGCTGGTGTCCGGACCCTCCTCATGCCAGGGTGTCAGATGGGGTGGTGGCACCTTCCTGCAGGGAAGGTGTTCCTCTGAATGCTCCTCTGCTCCTGTTCATTCATTCATTCATTCAGTGCTTCCTGAGCACCTGCTGTGGCTGAGGGCAGGTAGGCTTTGGATAAGCAGTAGCCTCTCTGTCAAGGAGCCCTGGACCCAAGAGTGTCGGGGAGGATGACAGCACTGTCACAGGGCTCAGGAAGATGTGGCTTCCAACCCTGGCTGTCCTTCATACTAGTGCGAGGACTCAGGCAAGTCTCTTGACCTCTCTGAACTGATTTTTTTTTTTTTTTTGCAAATAATAATAACACTTGCCCACGTCAGTGTGTTGAGATGAGGGTCGAAGGATTCCTGCATCCGTGGTGCCTGGCAGAGTTGCTATTCAGCCGTCACGCTTGGTCAGGTCTCTGGGGGTCAAGATGGAGCTCTGCTGGTCCTACTGTGTGACCATGGGGAAGGCACTGCACCTCTCAAACCCCTTCTGTGGAAAACGGGGAAACATCCTCTTCTTTCAAAGGAGTTGCAAGCACTAGTGGCAAACTACAGAGAGCATCTAGCATGACATTTGGCACATAGTACTCACTCAGTAAAAGGGAGCTGTTAGAATAGGGCATGGTGTGTTTTATGGGAGTGAAAAAATATCTCCTTCCCTTGTCAAAGGCTTTGGTCAGTCAAGCCTCCTGGTTCTCCAAGGGCCACACCGTCACCTTACTTCTTGTTTCCTCTGACACTGTCACACCTCAGTCAGGAGGGACCCTGCCATACAGCCAGGGTTTTTGTATGTCTAGGACCTTGTGTGCCAGTTAGTACAAGTGGCCCCAGGAGAAGGTCCCATGAATACGTGGCTTGGTGATGGGGTATGGGCTGGGTTTTAGTCCTCATCTCCTCTCTGCCTGGGCACACTTTTATTATACTCAACCTAAATACATGGTGAGCTGGCCCCAGACCCTTTCTACAGCTATTCATTATTCACAAAAGATTCATAGAATCATTACATGCCAGGGCTTGAGGACCTTGAAGAGGTTCCACTGAAAACACTTAATTGTTTCCAGGATGGAGCCCGAGTTCTTTACCTGGCCATCAGAGCCCTATACGTGAGCCGCACGTCCACCCTTCCTCCTCCAGTCACGTCGCTTTGTCTGGTGCTTGGATACACCACATTTCATCTTCTCACTCATCCTGAACCCCACCCCCTCATTACTCTGATCTCTGCTCAAATTGAATGAGTCCCGGAGGCCCCTGTGCACAGTGGGGCCTGCAGTGTCCTCTCCCTGCCCTCCGTGTGACTCTCTCCAACACGCGTGTCCTGTCCCTTGTCTGCCCACAGCCAGCGTGCCCCACGGAGCACCCAGGTTAGATGGCGCTCAGGCTCTGGGGGAGAGCTGACGTGCAGCTCCGTCAGCTGGTCACCAGAGTGGTTTTGAGCAAGTCACATCACCTCCCCTGGCCTCCCCGTCACAGCAGGACAGTAACGACCATAAACCCTACTGCAGGGGACTGTCATAGGGAAGAGATGAGGCCTCGTGTGTGAGGCTTTGCCAGTATAGAGCAAGCACTCCGGACGCAGAGGTCTGGCCGTTGTGATCACAGTCCACGGTGGTGCCTCACCCAGGGTCCGGCATATAGTAGGTGCTCAATGAAGACTGGTGAAATAAGTGAACGAACACTCGATCATCGCACCCACCGTAAAAGACCAAACAAGAAAGGAGATTGGCTCAAGGTGCCGGGTCCCATGTTCCATTGACTCTAAGTTGCTTTATCTGAAGTACCACTAAGAAAGGAAAAAAATACTGCCAAATACAGCATGACGTGCCACCGCTATGAGACGCATCCCAAGTACAGAGGCTTTAGGTGCACGGAAAAGCTTGCCCCCTGGATGCCCCTAGGAACAGCAGCCGTGGGATTGCTTTGGCCAGCCCTCGGCCTTGGTGCTGGTGGGCTCAGGGTTCTGACCTCGCCCGGGGCCTCCTTATGGCTGGGCTTCCTCCTTCTCAGCATTCAGGTGGAAGCTCTGGGCTGTGCGGTCACCTCTTAATTTATTCTCCTAGTTCCAAGTCTCATTACTTCTCAATTTTCTGCATTGAACTCTATTTAACACCTATTAGCCCAGGTCTTGAGCTGAGAAATGTCCTTTTCATGGGAGACGGCAGGGTGCCCAGGCTGGACCCTCCCTCCCATGTCTGTACCCAAGCAAAAGACCACAGGACCTCAAATGTGGCTCCCTGGGGATGCTGCCAGCCCCCCTATGATGCTTCTCACCCCAGGTGGGAACTCGGAGGTGACCCTCCCTGTAGGAGACAACCAGCCTTCAACCACTGCTCCTGCAGGGACTACAGCTGGTCACCCGTCTCCCTCCTGTTGACAGGGGTCAGGGGACCCCATCAGAGCTTTTTCCACTGACCCAAGCCTTGGAGGCTCAGGGCACACTTGCCTTTCCACCACCTCTTCCTTGGGTGACAGCTGCCAGCCCAGGAGCCCAGCATCCACAGGGAGAGCAGGCGTCCTCACAGAAGCACCACAGGGACCGTTCAATCCACTCCTCCCACTAACCATCACTTGGGGGTGTGAGTCGCGACTGGGGTCATTCCTCTGGTCCTTCCTTCATTGCTGTGGGTAACGGAGGGTTGAACCCACCAACGTTTCATTTTTATCAGAAGAGGGAGGTGCGCTGGCCGGGGCAGGTGGAGAGCCTATCTGGAGACTTGGTGGGGACCGTCCATCTCTGTCCTTCCCCCCACCGTCCCCTTGGTTGCCGCTCAGCCCTGTGCCCTCACCCATGCTGCAGCCACCAGGAGCCCCGGGGCTCTGAGATGGAGGAAACCCAGGAGCCTGGAGCCGGCCCCTGCCAAGCACCTCTGTCGTGCCCTGCGCCCTGCGGAACCAGGGACGGGAGACACCCACACACCAGCTCAGGAGCAAGGCTTCGCAGGACGGAGAGGCCCAGAGAGGCTGGCTGGTTACCAGCCATGTCTTAGGACTGGCACAGACCCGGGAGTGAGGCTCGTGAGGAAGGGGGCAGAGAAATGACCGCTCAGGCCCCTTAGGCCTCAGGGCCTGCCCCCTGCAGGCTTCCTGGCCTGGTGGCCCCAGAGCTCTCCCTCGCCCCCACCCATCTCTGCCCGGACACCCCTTCCCCAGAGGCCTTTCCTGCCACGCCCTGTCACCTGGTTCCCTGTCACCCTTGGATGATAAGACCATTTGTCCCTTTGCCTGTCTGCCTCTCCCTGGCCTGGACCTGAACTTCCTGGACTCTGTCTTTGGTGCCTTGTTATCTATGACCTGCTGCGCCCACAGGTCCTAGAAGAGGTCGGGCACAGGCACGTGCTAGTAGCTCAATAAATACTTGTTGATTGAGTGAAATCAAAGGCCAGAAGAGGCCTAAGGATTGGAGCAACTGAGAAAAACCCGCAGGGCAGAGAGGGGACAGGGAGGGGACAGAGGGGACAGAGCGGAGCTGACGGAGTGAGGCCCAGGCTGGGAGGTGGACCTTGTTCGCAGAGATGGGCCGTCGCCCAAGCTCCTGGTCAGGGAGGTGACACCATGAGAGGTGGGCTTTAGAGACAGCATGGACGGAGAGGCCCGACTGGAGGTGAGGAGCTCGGGGACGTGGGGGACCCCGCCATGCCAGGACTGGGGACGCGAGCTGGACCCAGCCAGCGTGGGGACAGTGCCTGGCTCCCCACGTGCTCCGAGCATGCACGTCTGAGCCGCGGGGGAACAGGAGGAACGTGTGTGGAGCCCCTGGGCTGTCACAGCTGCTATACAAAAATGTTGGTGACATTCTTGCCTGATCTGCACACTTCTGACATGACTGTAACTGAGTCACCAAGCTCATGGTGACAGCCCTGATGAATCGGTGAGTGTTCCAGTGCTCGGGTCTCTGGTTAGAGGTGATGGGGCTGAAGCCCCCGAGCTCCTAGTTGGAAGTTGTGCAGAGCAGGGCGGAAGAGCCAGTGTGCGGGGCAAGATGACTATACGGATGACAAGGCGGCTGGCATTGCTTCACCTGTCGCCAGGAGCCAGGCCCTCTTCTAAGTGTCTCACATTTTAACATTTGATCCTTACAGCAGTCCTATGAGGTAGGCACTGCTATGATTCCCATTGCACAGAGGAGCCCAGAAAGGTTAAGTAACTTGCTTGAGGTCACACAGCTAGTAAGGGGTTGGTAGAACCTGGGTTTGAAGCCAAGCAGATTGACTTAAGCCTGTAAAAAGGCATGTAATAATTGCACATAATTGGGACTACTGGATCAAAATAAAATACCCCTTTATGACAGGGAAACGATGCCAAGCTTTGTATTTTAAAGAACCTAACAAAGAAACAGATGCAATCAGACAATATTCAAATGTGGATGTTTTTACAACAAGAACAACAAAAAAATAAAACTGGTGTCAAATAATATTACACCAAATATGGAAGCAAAGGATTAATGTCTGCAGTTTCTAAAGAGCCCATCCAAAATGATAAGAAGGATGCACGGACGTCCGCACCCGGGGAAATGCGCTCCGCGACTGCGCACACGGGAGGCCGTTGCTCTCCTGGGTTATGGGAGCCGCCCCCCCCCCCCCCCCCCCCCCCCCCCCGAGTCCAGGCAGCGCGAGGCACTTGAACCGCATTAAATTAGCTCAACGACTTGAGAGGGTGAGACCGGGCTGGAGTGGTGGCCCAGAGACGGACACCTCCGCGCATCGCCGCTGGTGAGGTAAATGAGTCCCTTGAGAATCCAAGTTGACAACATATATCAGGAGTCATAAAATGCTCCTGTCGCTGACCCAGTAATTCCCCTCCTGGGAATGTTTCCTATAGAAATAATTCAGCAGCTGAAGAAAGTTATATGCATGGAAATGTTGATTTCAGCATTATTTATAATGATGAAAAATTGGAAACTGTAAAAATGTCCAACAATCGGGGAATGGCTAGGAAAATTATGGTAGATCTACCTAATGGATTTATGCAGCCATTTAAAATTATAATAGCATTATTTAGTAATACAGAAAGATGTGTATGATATTATTCTCAGCAAAAATAAAGCGGAATGCAAAAATTGTTGCTTCCTATTTATTGCACCATGTAAAGTAGGTCTCCTATGGACAGGGACAGGGTGGAAATAAAAAGGGAGACAATTGGCATGGGAGAGCAGTGAGCTTGTGGGTGATTTTTTTTTTTTTTAAGATTTCTTCTTTATGGCTGCTCTAGTGTTGTTTGTGTGACTAATAGCAAACGGGAGAAAAGCCAAAATCAGAGTAAACCAAAATGAAAATCAACTGCAATGAATTCCTAATTTGTGCAAAAGTGACATAGAGGTTTCAGTTGGCTATGCACAGAACACCAGCCAAATGTCACATGGTTCTATTAATACAAGTATAGATTCCATATCTTGGAGAGGATGCATTCAGGGGAAGGAAACTTGCATAATAATGCACTGATCGGGAAGCAAGATGTTTTTGAGGGTCGTGCACTGTGTCTCCAATACAAGACCCAAAACAGAGTAGCTACCTGGGAGGAATGAAAGAGAAAAGTAATGACCACACAAAGAACAGCTCAAGAAAAGATGAGTGACATGAGGGTTTGTCACAGAGATGATGAATAAGTGTTCACTCTGGGCTGTTCTAATTAGCAGAACAAGGTCCAGAGCAAAGATAGACAAAATGTAAATAAGAAGAAGTGGTTTTATATAGCTTCAATTACCCTAAATGGGAGCAGGCTGTATTGTGAGGTAATGAGTTCCCCATTTCTGGAGGTGATCAAGCAGAGGTCTGATTGACCCAGACCTGCCAGGGATACAGTGGGCGTATTTCTCCAGCTGGTATACATCCTGCATTTCACTGAAGTCAACACTGTGTTGATTTTAAGATGTATGCCATCATTTTTTGCACCATTAAGAAAGGAAAAACTCTGCCAATTCAATTATGACCTATCTTTGAATGTAAGACTCATCCTGACTTGGGAAATGCTTCAATATAGAAAAAAAAATATCAATGAAATGTCATGTAGCCATGGAGGGCATGGGGTATGGTGGGAATGCCCAAATCTGTAGGGTAATCATGGTCACCTTCCAATCTTGTCAGAAAACCACAAAAAAAAGTATATATTTGAAATGTTTCTTATAGAAATAATTTAATGATTTGTTATTTAATTTACATATTCTTTTTAAAAATTTAAATTAATTTAAAGTTATTTACATAGAAATTAAATCGTGAGCAAATATATATTTTAACTAAATATAATTTCAGATACAAAATCTATATGGAATTATGTAAATAAATATGTGTGTGTGTGTGTGTGTGTGTGTGAGAGAGAGAGAGAGAGAGGGAGGAGTGGCATCTGTTAAAACACGGAGGAGAGTGTCCGAGCTGCCTCTGCAGGGCTGTGGGTTATGTGCGAGCCCTCGGACCCCGGACCTGGACCCGGTGTGTGCGCACAGTTCTTCTGCACAGTCTTGTGGGGGCCGTGGCTGCGCGGGCTGGGTGGGCCCTGGATGCCTTCTGCCATCCGCGACAGATCTCAGAGTCGTTCCTTGGACGGGCCCGGGACACCGTAACACCGCTCTGAGTCAGCAGCTCCCGTCCACTAGCTCCGTGGACTCTGATTCCAAAGCACTGCCTAAGCTCTCGCGCGGTCTCAGCAACAAGAAGCCCTGGGTGACCAGCAATGGCCGGCCTTCCCTGCTGTCCTGCATCCCAGCAGGCTCTGGAACCTCTGTCCCCCTTACTGATCCCGGAGGCTGCAGGGGCCAGAGGAGGCGTGGGCAGGTGGCCCCCGGTACAAGCAGCCTAGACCCCTCACCTACCCGGCGCCCGCACCCAGACACCAGGACAGGCTTGCACTGGGGGTTTATGGTGCTGGTGTTCATCCGCCACTCCCCGTGTGTCACCTGGGGAATGCTTGTGATGTCTCAGAGCTTCGTCTCTGGGCCTGGAAGTGGGCACTTGCCACCGCCTTGCCGAGTGGGCCTCCCCCTCCGAGGGCTCTTCAGGCCCTGGGACCCCAGGGAGCGCTCCCCGAAAGCTCCCACCTCCATCTCAAATAGAGGGGCCAAGCTGGGCCTTGCTCCTCCTGGGCAGGGTGTGGAACACGGTGACTCCTGCGGCCCACCCTCCCGAGCCCCGGAGGAGCCCCGTCCCCAGGCTGCGCTGCGCCCAGCTGCCTCGGAGCTCAGCGGGGACCTGCGGAGAGGCGCACGTGGCTGGCTGGCTTCTGGCTGCGGCTTCCTGGGACACAGAGTCTTTCCGCCCAGTCAAGCACACGCAGGAGAGAATGTCCCCAACACTGTGAAGGTTGTGACAACCATCCACCCATCATCTGTCACCCTTCGGGCCAGCCAGCCAGCCCCGAGCCTCGATCACTGACTGTGAGCAAGGCCTGGAAACCCAGGTCAGGTCTAGTCCGGGAGGGAGATAAGAAGTCAAATAGCTGGATACAGTGGATAACTGCTGGAGGGAGGAGGGCTTGGGCACCGTGGTCTCTTGGTCACTCACTGGGAGATGGGGACTCCCACACCCCACCTACTGGGAGTCCCCAGGGCTCTGAGTCAGTGCACCCCAACCTCCAAGGGGAGAGATTTCTCTGCGTATCTGGGGGACAGAGATGCAGCAGGGGGCTGGGGCAGAGTGAGGAGTGAAGGGAGAGTCACTCCCAGAGAGGGGATGTGGCTTTTGCTCTGAGTGTGAGGGGCCCTGCGACTCAGCTGCTGTGTTGAGGATGTGATGAGGGGGACAGAGGCCGGAAGGGGGAGGCTGGTGGGTGTGGGGAGTGGACAGATTCCAGGGCGAGTTAGAAGGTGGAGCCGGCAGAACAGCTCACAGATGGAATGGGGTGTCAGAAGTTAGCGGTGGCCCCAAGGGCTTTGCCGCCCACACTTGGCAGTGTGGGGCCTCCATTGATGACAATGGAGACGTCTACGGGTTGGGCAGAGACAGGTGTGCAGCGTAGACAGTATTAGCACCAGGATGAACTGGCAGGTAGGCATGTTGGAGGGAGGGGACCTGTCCATCACACGAGCCCGGGTGTCCTCAGCAGGTGGGTAGTATTTATAGCCACAGGGGGAGGGGGACAGCCTCCGAAAGGCGAAGAGACCGAAGAGAGATTCTCTTTACTCGCAGAGCTGCACTTGCCCCTGGCATCCAGAGGCCCCTCCCCCCTCTCTGCCAGGTGGGCGTCTGGGCATCAGTTCTGTTTCCTGAGTCTCGGGGGGATGCAGCTCAGTTCCTTGCAGAGGTCCAGGAAAGCCAGGGCAGCCTGCAGGAAGGATGGGTCCAGGGTGAGCTGGGCCTCCTGGGGCTACCTGCTCCTCCTTACCTGCTTCCTGAGGCAGGTGCCCGTCCCCCCCCCCCCCCCCCCCGGGCCTCAGTGAGTGCTGGCTGAACAGGGATGTAGGGTCCCCGAGAGGGGGTCCTCTCTGTGCTCAGAGGCGGCCTGTGTGCGGAGGGGGGCTGGGGAGCCCGTGGCAGCAGACAAAGGCTGGCCCGCACTTCTGTGGACTGGGCACCTATTGCCCTGGAACTATGGATTGAAAAATCCATAGCAGGCGTGACAGTGAGTGATAATACTTAAAAGGAAGTTGCGACATCGGCTTTCAAAGCAGCCTTCCCCAGAATGCCTATCCGGCTTCCCGCTGCTGCACCCGAGAGAAGGCCCCAGCACTTAGCCAGCTTGCTGGTGGCTAATCAGTGAGTCTGCGGTGTGGGCTTGGCCTGCGGCCTCTTTCTAAGGACTAAGTGTTGGTATAAAATGTCAGGCCTGAGGGACACATTGCAAGAAAGCACTGGCCAGTCCTGGTTACTGCAAAATGCAGACAAACTCTGGGAGAGGCAGATATGACTCCTTTGTCCCTGTGCCCTGGTAGCTATAATGAGAGGAACTGTCTAGGATTTGGCAGTCTGTCGTTGGCCTTGCATATGGGACTGTGTTTTGGAAGGAGGATCATTCATTCATTCCACAAGTTTTTAATGAGCACATACTTTGTACGATGTGCCAGGCAGCTTGAAATTCGAAGCTGAAAGAAGTGAGCAAAACCAAAATTCCTGCCCTAGGGAGCTTCCGTTCTGGTATGTGGGGGAGAAAGTGGGCAAGCGAATGCGTTAAATACCCTGTGGATCAATGAGCGGGGACTGTGGGGTGGGGATGGGTGGAGAGGAGACGCGTGGGGTGAAAGGCACAGAGCGTAGTGTCTATTAAATATTCAGGGAGGTGCAGACAGGAAAATTAGAGAAGTATCCAGAAGGACCCAGGAGGCCTCTCAGCTTCAGGGAGATAGATGGCTCACAGTGGGCTGTGAGCTGAGCCCCTCTGTGTGCTGGTTCACCCCAGGAGAGGTCATTGCAGTGGGCGGCTCGGGGAGCCTGGAAGGAACCAGGGCAGCCAGAGGAAGAGGCTCCTCCTGGAGGGTATCACACAGGACCTGCCGCGGGGAGGAGGCTGTGTGGGGACCAGGGGTCAGAGCCTGAGGAGGAGGCGGTCAGCCTGAGCAGCGCACCGAGGTGTCCAGAGATGGAGGTTGCACAGGGGGGCTCTATTCTCAGATGCTGCCACCGGATGAGCCGGGTTCACCTGCAGGGCTCCCCAGTCCAGCGCCGGGCAGAGGAGGTCAGCAGCGGCAAAGGCGTCTGGGCACTTCTGAGACATTCTAATGGTGAGGGGAACTGTGGCCTGGGAACAGCCTGCGTTGCTGCAGGACGCTGCAGGACGAGGCTCAGCCCCTTCACCTCCAAAGGGCCTGGCTGTCCTGGCCCCGCCTGTCCTTCCTGGCCCCTTTGTCTGGCTGCCCTGATTCCTTCTGGGCATTTGTTAGGCTGAGTTTTTGTGACAGGGGAGCGAAGGCCATTTTAAAACTGAGGAGAAGGAGCTTGCTGGAGAGGAGAGAGGGGATGGCCACGTCCTGGGGGGAGGCGGAGGGGCCCTGAGCAGCCGGAGGATCCCCCAGGCTCTGAAGCTGCTGGGGGTCGTTAGGGGTGCTGTGGGTGCGGATGAGTTTAAATGCCCTGTGTGTGGTGTGTGTGGTGTGTGTGGTGTGTGGTGTGTGTGTGTGTGTGTGTGTGTGTGTCAGGGGCGGGAGGGGGTGGAAGAGGAAGCTGGGGAGCTCACCTGCAAATGTCTTCATTTCCTCAGTGACAGGCCTAGGTGGGAAGGGTAGTGAGGACTTCACACCATTCATTCATTCATTCATTCGCAGACAGTTATTGTGCACCACTGTATGCAGGGTGCTCAAGAGGTGCTGTGTGAATACAGTTAACAGCGCAGATCTGTCCCCAGGAAACATGCAGTCTCTTCGACAAATAGCTACACCAAGAAACGTGCGGACCCGGGCCTGTTACCCAGCGGCTCTCGCAAGACTTCACTTGGATTCTCAGCTGGCAGCTTTGAGAGCCGCCCTCCGTGTGCTTAGAGAAGGCCCTTGGGAGCCTGAGCTTGTCTGCTTTGTCCTTCTGTTGAGCAGGAGAGGACAACAAGAGCTCCCTGTGGCAGACTGCTAGAGACTGTCCTCCGTTAGCCAAGCGTCCCCTGACTTGACCCAAGGTCGTTTTCTTGGTACTCAGGGCCTCGCACCTCTCCATCTCGACTCCCGGAAGTCCCTCCCCTCCACGGTGCCTTAGGACCCGCAGGAGACAAGGCACAGGTGCAAGGGCTGGGATGAGTCAGGAGACCTGGGTTGAGGTCCCACTCAGGCCCTCACTAGGGGGACGTCCTGGGGGAATGCTGACTCCTGCTGTCCCTTCTTCCCATGGCACTTGAGAAGTTTAAATGAGAGGACACGTGGGAGGGTGGTGGTGAAACCTGATGAGCTGATTACACCTGGGGGTTTCCTCTCTCACCTGTGCCCACCTGGAGTAGGAGCCACTGGCAGAGGAGGGCAGGGAACTGGAAATTTCAGAATCCCGGCTGGCTTTGGCATGCTTTGTAATGCACGATTGTTGGTTGGTTTAAGTGAGGTCGCCAGGCTTTTTCAAAGAGTCAGACAATTAATACTCAAACCACAGCTTGACAGGCAGATTTGAATACATGCTCACCTTGTGTTCAAGACCACATGTCTTCCTTTTATATACATTGTATTCCATGTTCCCAAGAGATGGTGGAGGATGCTCACCAAAGCACAAAGGAGAAAATTAAAAACATCTGTTATCTGACCCCCCTATATATAACTGCAATTAATATATTGTTATTTATTCTTCTTGGATTTGTGTACATAAAATTGGAAATGTATATAAGCCCTTATATATGTATATATTCTGTACTATTTATATTGCTGTAATTATTTAACCAATCCCCTGTGTTTAACATTTAGTTTGTTCCCACTTTTCCCCTATGATGGATAAGGCTGCAGTGAAAAACCCCTATACATAAATCATTAGGTTGCCTCTGATTATTTTCTTAGACTAAATCCATAAGGGCATGGCCATTTCAAAGATGGTTAGTATATGATTTCAAATTGCTTTCCAGAAAGATTTTTTTTTCTTACCAGCAATGTACACCTATCCTCCCCAACACTGAAAATTAACATTTTTAAACAAGGATGCACCCATCCGAGGAGTAAAAGATTGTTCACCAACAGGGGTTCAGAGGAGGCTGGCTCCGGGGCTGTCTGCATCCCCGCCTCTGTAGGGATTTCAGAAGCCTGTGGTTCCCAGGCCACAGCCCTGGTCCATGCCTCCTTCACTGGGGTCAGACCTAGGGGTGCTCCCTGAGGACTGAGTGAGTACTCCCGGCCTGCCTCCCTTGGAGTAGGGCACCCCCAGGAGGCTTAGGTCAGACCTGATGCTAAGGGACATCTGTGTCCTAGAGAGGAAGGAGGAGCTTCAGGTGGAGGCAGGCCAGTCCCTTAAACATCATCTTGGATGTGATTCTGGGCTTAGACGCTTTTAGGCTCCAGCAGAATCAGGTTCCGGAATGTTCCAATTGTTCACACTGCCTTCCTCTTCCTCTGGAGACAGCAGTTGGCATTCCCCTGCTGTAAGTGCCTGAGTGGCCAGGCCAGCGGGCTCTCTGCGGAATGCTGCCCTCTCTCACTAGCACTTGCTGACTCACTGGGGCCTTCCACTCTCCCAGCCCTGGTGCACCTTGGGGTGATCATAACTCTGCCCGGAACGTGGCCGGAGGCCCACGGGAAGTGAAGATAGGGAACATGAGCTTCCCCCGTCAGTGCTCAAGAGTAAACTATGGCTCACTCATTTATTTATTCCTGCAATTTGGCATGATGCTGGATGTTAAGAGGAGAATGAAGACGGACAGGACCAGGTCCTTTGGTGCCCTGTAGGAGCTCGCAGGCAAGTAAGATAGACAGGCTCATAAACCAGCAATTGCAAAACACGGGGGTGCATGAGACGCCCGAGAACAGTTTCTTCCTGAGACTGGAAGCCCAGGCTGCTCATCTACCATCATTCATTATTTATACTGCAGGAAAATTTCCTCTGGAAGCTGCTTGGGTTGGTGAACTGGAGGTGAAGGGGCTGGGGTGTGATGGGCTGAGATTCAGGAATTTGGTCTTCTGCAGCCATTGGTTGAAGTTCTTGGGGTTGGTAGGGTCTGGAGATCCCAGAATTCTCCAGTACCATCTGCAACACCCCCTTCCTCAGATATAGGGCATCAGCTTCTGAGTGAGGACCGCAGGACTCAGGTGAGGCCTGAGAGGACAACCCACAGGTACCCCTAGACTGAGATACCTTGGGGTGTGACTTGGCTGGGAATCAGGATGGGGTTCACGATAAACCGGGGTGGGATGGAGTCCTAAAGGGAAGGAGGCCAGTGTGTACTGATGGAAGGATCTGGTAAAGAGGGCAATTTCATCTTGGATTGCCACAGTCAGTCAGTTGGTTGTGGCTACCAAGAACCATGTGCTGAGGCCGCATCTAGATTCACTGAGGAGAGTGCAGAGATGAGTTAGTGCTGTCAGCGTGGGTGGACGACGGGAATGGGAGCGCTGTGGTACTTCCGTCTTTCTTGTTCTCCGTCATCAGGGAATTGCTGTAGGGCAGAGGACAGCACCGTGGTGGTATGCATGCTTTACACGTGTCCATGGGCCCTGTGGGATTGCCATCTGAGGTGCCAAAGAAGTAGGAGCCAGGACATCCCCGAGCTCAGCAGAGCATTAGGGTCCCAACCCTGGTGACCAGATTCCAATAATGTTCCAGTACCAGTGGAGCTATAGCTCCCCTAGACACAGCTGGGGTGGGAACCCGGGCATGTGTACTAGGCCCACATGCTGGGGTTGGCCAGGCTTCAGCTCAGCGGGCAGAGGCCTCTTGGCTCCTGAAACCGGGCCTGTGGCCACAGAGCTAATGTCGAGTCCACCTTGAAATGATGACCCTGCCCTATTTGGTGCATCATCAGAGCCTGGGCAGGATAGAGTCACACCTGCTCCTGAACATGTCACAGATCAGTCATTATGGGGGGACGCAGTTCCTGGGAAGTGATATAAGAGGAGCGTTTTAAAAGTCACCTTCTTTCCTCTGACCCCTGTTCTCTTCTGTCACCCAAGCACTTCAGAGGTCACCCCATAAATAACTAAGCAAGAGATGAGCCTAGGTCACTGTCCAGGAAATAAGTCTCTCACTCCCTGCCCCTTGCCTTTGGCCCAGGCAGAGGAGGGTGCCCTGGCTGGACGTGCTTTGAGCTGGGCGTGATGCAAGCGCTCCCTCTCAGCTCTCATTAGCCTCCCTGTGGAGAGGTCATTTTCCCTAAACAGGGAGGACACGGTTTATGGTTTCCCGAGTCAGTCGGTTGGTCGGAAGAGCGGCTCATGGAAGTGGTTGGAGATTGTGCCCCTGCTGCGGCCTTTCGAGTCCCCTGTCTTCAGTGGTAATTGACAGATGACTGATGAGGGGCAGCAGCCCCTGCCCTGCCCCGCTCAGCCCAGAGATAACTCAGGGCAGGTCACTGCTGAGGAGGAGGAAGAGATGGGATTAATAAATCCAGGACAGACAAGGAAACTTCTCTGAGAATAACAGCAAGTTCCTGGGTGTAGGAGAAAGTTGGAAAGAGCAGATTGGGTGGAATTAAGATGGCATTTAAACAGTCCATTGGGTTACCTGGAAACTGTACCTCAGACCATCTCTTCCTTAAGGGTACACTAGGGAAGCCCCATTTCTCTCTTTGATTCCAAGGTGTACTTCCTGCCCAGCCCCATCTCACCGGGTAGTTTAACCCTTCTGCAGTCAAAGCAGCTCTTACAACCAACAAATGCAGTTTGTGCTGTGTTTTACTATTTCTTTTGATTCCAAAAAGCTCTAATTAAATTGACAGTGCATGTCATGATTGGTGGCATGCTTGAATCAAGGAAATATGGTATATATTCAAAGAATGAAGCTGGCAAAGAAACCCTTGATTACTAGATAAAGCTGTGCCTTCAAATACTCTAGTGCGCTGGCTGGGTTCCAATGGAAACGTCTTTAGCCTAGTTCCATGATGTTTTCCGTGGTCCATGGGAGGAAGCCAACTCCCAGGAGCTTGAACACAAGGGGAATCTATGGGCTTAAGTGCCAGGGAAGTTCAGGAACAGCTGGATCCAGTGTCACTAGGACCTTGTTCATCTCTCAGGTCTGCTTTATCTCTTGTATGTGCCAACAAGATGGCGCTTGGGAGCTTTGGGCTTGCATGATCCTAGAGAAGGAGAGAGATGGTGTTGCTCTCAACTTCCCATATATCAGAAGTCATGGAGGAACTCTCCCTGGCTCTGCTTGGGTTATGTGCTGCATCCCCGGAGAAATCACAGAGAGCTCGGGGACTGGGTGCCATCATGGCCAGCACATGTAGTGAGGAGGAGGGAGGACATTGTGATTTGATTGATAGAACACACAGGACCACATGGGATGGGGACAGGGCAGTCCTCCAAAGGGAAGACAAGTATTGGGCAAGTAAAACCAATCACTGCCCACTCTTGAATAGGCCTGGGAGGGTCTGGGGCCAGAGAGCTTCCATCCAAAGCTCAGAAATTAACTTACCACTTCTGCTCAAAGAAAGGTACAGACATTTCTTTGGAGTGACAGAATGTGTCACTGCTCCAGGCCCTGAACTGTACCAGTGCAGGAGAGTCCCTGGGGCAGGGGGCACATCCCCAGAGGGTGCATCAATGTCTACAGGAAGGAGTAAAATAGCTGGAGAGGCTTAGAGCAGCCTAAGCCACGGTGCGAGGGAGGCAGGGACAGGAGAGATTGCTTCCTCCTGTGAAGATAATACACCAGGATGCTGAGCCCGGTGCCTGGCACCCCGCACCCAATCAATAAATGGTAGCTATTATTATTACCCATTAGGGATCATCCCTCAGCGCCTGCGGTCTGGGCATGATGGATGCAGGCTGTGTTTGTGTAATGGGGATTATTTATTAGTCACCTTGTAAAAAGCAATGACAGAAAGGCACAAAACGAAGTTACCACAGAGGAATCTTATCTCATGGAAATCAAAAGCTTCTGTTTTTCCACTAGGACACAAGAGCACTTGTTCTTAGAGATTAATCCAATTCTGCCGTTGAGACCTCCAGAGGAAGAAGGAAATGTAATTCCCACAGATTTCAGTGTTGCTTTTAGGATAATTCTCCCCCCGTCCCTGAGCACCTGGGACTTGGGCACAAGGGAAGGGGGAGAGGATGGAGGAGGATGGGAGCTGGAGGAGTGGGGTGCTGGTGGGTAGAAGCAGGGGAGTCACAAGTAGCCCTGACTTCTCTACCTCAGCTCAGGGCAAAGCCCAGAGGTGGCATTTCTGCAGATCAAGTTCTGTTGGCTGGGGGTGGGGTGGGGCTGGCCTACCCAGACCACTCCCTCCTCCCATGCTCCCGGCTTCCTGGTTGGCCCCTGCAAAACACAACATGGTCCCTATTCATTGCCGTCTCCTACATACACTGTTTCAGAACGCTGAGTGTCGCTTTTAAATTTTATTTTATTTTTTTCAGCCAACAGATGTAGCCAGAGTTTCTTTTATTTTTATATATTTTTAATTTTTTTTCTGTTTCATTTTTGCTACCTGGATTTGAACCCAGGGGCGCTTAACCACTGAGTCACATCCCCAGCCCTTTTTTATATTTTATTTTGAGATAGGTTCTCACTAAGTTGCTCAGAGCCTTGCCAAGTTGCTGAGGCTGGCCTCAAACCTGCAATCCTCCTGCCTCAGCCTCCCGAGCTGCTGGGATTACAGGTGTGTGCCACTGTGCCCAGCAAGCCAGAGTATCTTTATGTGGCAATGACTGTGGTGGGGCAATTCCGAATGGCTGCAAAATCCAGATGCATAAGATGAGGTCTTCCATCGATTATGTGTTTAATGACAGCTTTGCCTAATAACAGTTGAAGACCTAAAGACAATAATCAGCAGCTCTTCCCCAAAGAACATGGGGAATGTTAAATTTATGTATCAAATAGAAGGCAGCATACAAATCCCTTCCAATCAGCACGTGATGACACTTTGTGGCCACTCTGAACATTAACATGGATTCAGCACTGGCATTGCCCTGATGTTTGACTGACCCTTCACAGAGATTCTCTGAGGTAGTGCTGTTAACTATTTTGTCCCCATTTGACAGGTGAGGAAATTGAGGCACTGAGCAACTAATAGACTGGGGGAGTATTGAACCCAGAACTTCAAAGCCAGCAACTGCTGTGACCCCAAGATGAGTCCTTCTGGTAGGGAGCGATCTCATCAACATGTCCAAAGGAGGAGTAATGATTTTAGACTTTAAATTATTTGTCTCTATTATAAATATTCAAGCAATTTGGTAAAATGTAATTACAAAACGTCTTGCAATCACATAAAATTCTAACAGTCCCAATGTGAAGCACTGTCAACCCCTGAGAGCATCACCCCATACTTCCAGTTACCTTTGGGAGATGAGCTCATGAGAGAAATGGCAAGAAAGACATTTAAGGGGGGAAAGAAATTGGGGTGGCTGCATGTTCTTCATTTCATTTTTCCTTTTGAAAATTTTGCTTAATTTTCACAGATGGAGAAAAATTTTTTAAAAATTTGAAGGCGTCATTAAGCTTCACATAAATAGACATTAATTCCTAAAATATACTTCTAAAAATAAGAATAAGGTTTAAAGAACACATTAAGAAGTTGCAGTCATTATGTTCATTCTTTCTATTATTCATTATTTTTATAACATTTATTAACCCCCTGCATTAAAAGAAACTACATTTATATTCTCATTTCCCTAACCTCTCTTTCCTGATTTAAAATTTAAAGTTGTCGTATTTGGCAAGATTCATGACATTTATTCTGTTCTATGTGGTCATTCTCAGTGCTATGCCATCTCAGCTCCATATTTAATAGGATTTGACACTCACCACCAATCTCCTGACCACGTAGTTTGCATTCTAGAGTTCTGTATTTTGATGGATCTCTTCTTTTGCTGAGAAAGTAAAGGTACACCACCAGGTACTTTTTCACAGAAGGGCTCTTGGGTGTTGTAGTCCCCAAGTCCCTACAAGCTCAGGCATGTCCTGCCTGTTGTCTAAAGGCAACAGAAATGACAACTTCACTGAGTATGCAGTGGGTGAGCTGTCATTCTCAAAGCTTGCATGGGTTGATCTCGGTTGAGGCCAACCAGAATTGGTTTTCTCTTTGATTATCTTGGTTTTCCTGCCTGGGTACCCATGTGAGTCACTCTTCTTCCCTTGAAGTTTAGTGACTTCATGAGACTCCATTTTGAAGGTGATTGCTAGATGTAGAGTGTTTGGAGACCTCGTGTACCCTCTTGATCTTGAGATTCAGCTTTTTCTATTTCAGGGAGGTTTTCATTGATTATATCTTTGTATATTTTCCTCTATGGATATGCCAGATCTCTTGTAACACATCTGTGGTCTTTATCATCATGCTAAGGTAGTTGATCTTCTCCGTTTATTTATTTAATTTTCTCAGGTTTGCCTTCTGAGTTCCTGATTTTTTTTATATTTGTTTAATTTATTCCTCCTTTACTTCCCTCCTCCTCCCCGTTCTGCTTCCTCCTCTTCCTCATCTATCTTTTCCTCTTCTTCTCCTTCAATGGTCTTCATCTTCCTCCTTCTCCCACCCCACTCTATCAGTTCACCTTTGATTTTTTTTTTTGCTTATTTTCCTTTTAGATCCTTTACACTCTTCCTTGACTTCCCTTTTCTAAAAAAAATATGTCATTCTTCAAGACCAGAGAGCCATGTTTTTCTGAGTCCACCTTGCTGCTTTTGATAATTCCTTCCAACTTCTATGTTCTCTATGGTCTTTTTCTTTGTTCATTTCTTCTGTCTTATTTTGCTTATGTGGTTTGTCATCCCAACTGATATTTCTCTGGCTGATTTTATCCAATCCTCTCTCTTTGGGGGCAAATATTTACTGAAGAGTAGTGTGCCCAGCTCTGGGCCCAGGGGGTCATGAATCGAGTCGTTCCACCTTGCAGACCAGGTTTTGGGATCCAGATTTGGGTTTCTATCTGCTGTGTGTCAAAGTGCTCTAGGGACAAATGCCTCACCATCCGCTGCCTTACTCCGAGGCTTCCCCAGGACAGAGGCAGGGCCAAGACCCTTCAAGGGAAAGGCCTCCTTCTGCCCCTTCACCTTTTGGTAGAGCTAACAAAGTCTCTGCCCGATATTCCAGTTCCCCCATGGTTGGTCCAAATTTCCATTTCTTGTCCCTCTTTTCAAAAGTTCATTGAAGGCTTTGGGGAGGGGCGAGAGGTTTCACTTTAGGGAAATCTGCATTTGCAGACGTCTGAGGACCATGTAGACTCAACATCTCTCCTTGTTGAGTCTCACCCACATTCCGCATTATTTGGTGTGTGTACCTAATGGTGTGTGGTTGGCACGATTTCCTGGTCTCCCACAAGTTTCAGCCTTTACTTTTCCTGTGTGTTTGTTCTGATCGTTGTTGGTTTTGGATATCAAGGGAAACACAAAGTGTAAATGCTTTACTTCACTCTTTAAGATGAAACCTTCATTCCTCGGTATTTATCCTAAAGAATTAAGGTCGGCATACAATAGCAACACCAGCATACACTGCTTAACAGCATGATTCACAATAACCAAACTCTGGAGCCAGCCTAGGTATCTATCAGTGGATGAATGGATATAGAAAATGTGAGGTGTGTGTGTGTGTGTGTGTGTGTGTGTGTGTGTGTGTGTGTATAAATATAGAGTTTTATTCAGCCATAAAGAAGAAGGATATGTCATTAGCAGGAAAAATGGACGGAACTTGAGAACATTATGTTAAGCCAAATAAACCAAACTCAGGAAGTCAAGGGTCACATGTTTTCTCTCATAAGTAGAAGCTAGGGAGGAAAAAATAAAAGACAGATGGAGTTGGGGGATCTCAAGAAAATCAAAAGGAGATCAGTAGAATAGAGGAAAGGGACCAGGGAGGGGAAAGGGGACATACTGGAGAATGACGTTGGCCACATTATATCATTACATTGTGTGCACGTACAAATATGTGATAAGGAATCCCACCCTTATATACAACTGTCATGCACCAATAAAAATATAGGGAAAGGGGCTGGGGTTGTGGCTCAGGGGTAGAGTGCTCACCTAGCATGCTTGAGGCACGGAGTTCGATCCTCAGCCCCATGTAAATGTAAAATAAAGATATTGTATCCACTTGAAAAAAACTAAAAAAATAAATATTAAAAAGAATATATAGGGAAAAAGAAACCTTTCCCATCTCATCATTGAATGATCACATAGAACCCCACAGTGCAAATGTAGCCACATTTAATTTGTGAAAATTCTCTCTTGCAGGACATGTATCTTGTTTCCTTTTTTCTTCCTCTTCCTCTTTTGGTTGGTTTGTCTGTAAACAGTGCTGTAGGAATGTCCTTGGAGATCTGTCCAGTCACCCTCACCACCCTTTATGAAACAGGGGAAGCCCCAGATGCTGAGGGGCTGTGCCCGTGGGGTCAGGAATCTCCTTACTAGCAGACCCGCAGGCCTGGGCTGCAAGCTCAGCCTCAGGATGCTCATGTCAAAGCTGTCCCGCTGCCGCGGCTCTGAGTCTCTGCTCATCCCAGGAAGGACCCTTCCTTCCTGGTGTCCATCTTGTCCAATTTGCTTCCTCCTCCTCTGGCTCCACATTCTTGTAGATTTAGCCCCTGTTCTCCGAGGGATTAGCGGTAAGAGGATTTCTGTGCAGCTTTTCTCCTGGATTCACACAAAAGGACTTAGATAAGTCTTGGCTTATGGGGGCCTTAATGGGCCATCAGGGGAAACGGGAACATCAGGGGCCAACTGGAGCCAGAGGACATCATCAGGGAAGCTGGACGAGCCTTGGAAGGCCCCTCAAACCCTTTTCTTCAATGTCCTCATTAAAGGCAGACTCCAAGAGTCAGAGCTGTTTGTGGCACCGAGATATTTGGACTTTATTAAATGGTGGATCAGTGCTTTGGTGGCATCCATATGTAAATGGCAAATATGAAGTATCTAATGTGCAGACGGGGCCAGATTCACAGAGCTGTGTGTGTGTAGAAGGATCCAAGCTTTGTTGGATCCTCTCCTGTTGCCTCTCGAAGTTCTTCATCGTGCTGGAACAAGGGGCCCTGCATTTTTATTTTGTCCTGGATGCTGATGAAGTCTCTGCTCTTCCAAGATGCTGGACGCAGTCCTGAGCTGTCTCCCCTGGGCCACCTGGGGCTGCCCCAGGAAGAAGCAGGGAACTGGATCCAGGGCTGCAGGTCCTGGAGTCTACCAACCTGCAGAGAGCTGCCCCCGCAGCCTGGCATGGGAACAGCAGCTAGGCTAAGGCCACCAGGCAGACAGAGGGGCACCTGGACAAGGTGACCGTCCTCAGGACCTGTAGCCCTAACTCCTCATGCTGCAAACCAGCCATCCTGTATACAGATGAGCTGGGGGTCTCTGAGCTGTATCTCAGAGGCAGACGAGATGCACCCCTGCATTCTCGGGCTGCGCTGGATTATGGAGACTGCTTGAAAAGAAGGTGTTCATTAGATGCTCGCTCCATTTTCCTCCATCACCAGCCACATCACCAAGCTGGAAGGGTCTCAGCTGAGATAATTGTGCAGACAGATCCTAGCCTTTCTTCCTAACTGTGGCTGAAAGACAGTCTCTGTCCCCTGCAAGTCTTAGTCTCTGTCTCTCCTTTCTTTTTCCTGTTTTATTAGCTACCCACAAAAAGATTTTTATTACTCAAATGAGCTCTCAGCACGTCTGCTAATACACTCCTAATGGGTTTTAAGACTTAAAAGCAACAGCACGGATCACCATTTGCCTGCTCAGCAAGAATTTGCCTGGTGGGAGGGCGGGACTGAGGGAGGGAGGGAGGCAGGGGACAGGAGCTACCTCTGTGGTAGCATGTGGGCCAGACCCACCATGCAAATGAGCTGGGATGCGGTCCCAACATATTAAATGGATCAGAGCAGCTTCGCGTTCACATGTGCAAAGTAGATTAATCAGCCCAGACACCGAAAGAGGAGAATAATAATGCTGTTACTAAGGGCACACAGACACCCGCAGGGATACATCGGAACCGAATCTGGACTGGGAATGATCTTCGGGTGACAGGTCATGACCTGGCTCCTCTCAAGCAGTCCAGAACTGCCAGATGATCTCTGCCTCTGCAGCCCTCCAGGTGCCCCCTGTCGGGCTCAGCCAGCTCAGGCAGGTTCCTGGGCACCGAAAGGAAACTAGCTCAGCTTTCTCCACTGTCTGTTCAGTGCCAAGGACTGAGCCGTGCTCACAGGCCAGCCCTCGGGAGACACAGGGTAGACTGAAGATTCAGAACTCAGAACCTGGAGTCTGATGCATTGGCCTGGTCACTTACCCACGGCATGACCTTGAGAAAGTGTCTTGAACTTCACTTTCTGCAGGTATCAATGATCCAATGATAGTTCCCTCAAAGGGTTGTTCTGTGGAGTAATGAGGTAATGGGTGCAGATCAAAATGCCGAATGCAATGTTCCCAACCCTTCCCTCCTCCCTCCCCACTCCTCCCATTCCTTCCTTCCTTCCTTCTTTTTTCCTTCCCTGTTTTGGATCATGGAGTCGTTTCAAGTTGATTCATAGAATCGATTCCATAACTTCTCTAATTCCATCTTTCAAGAGGGACACACAGCCCTCTTGTGCAGAGAGGGTACCCTCTGGACACTGCTGTGCCTGCCTGGAGGAGCAGCCCCTTGGTGGCCAGCCTGTGCCTGCTCCCAGGTCTCCCCACTGGGCTTGGCTCCGATGGCTCCACTGTCTGCCCAGCTCTCTGTAGCCGTGGGATGATTAGGACCTGCTGCCGCGACATTCTGTTTGTCCTCTGCATGTTGCGTGTGGATAGCTGAGACACACAGAATCCACACACCTGTGCCAGGACCTGTAGGCCAAGAGCCTGTCATGGAGTAGCCTGGGCAGAGTGTGGCTTCTCGCCCTCCAGCACTTCCCCATCCTCTGGGTGTTTTATTTTGTCAGCCAAGGTATGTCCTGGACTGGGGCAGGAGGAAAGGGTGGCAGAGAGAGCCAGAGGGTGTGGGAATGGCATACCACTCCCATGAGCGGTATTGAGCATCTTTCCATGATTATCAGCCGTTTGTATTTCCTTCCCAGTGAATTTTCTCTCCACATCCTTCCCTTGTCTTCTTGGGCCATTGAATTCTTTTCCATTTTTGATAACTTGCATGAGCTCTGAATAGGGGCGTTCACTGTTTGCTGTGTCTGTTGGACATGTTTTCTTCCAGTTGGCTGCTGGTCTTCACTTTGTCAGTCGTATTTTTCACCAGATGGCTCCAGCTGACCTCAGCGAGGTGGCGCCATGTCTATTAAGATGGCTGGGTTCACCCTAGGGACAGTATCTGTTGGGTGCACATCAACCGAAAGACCCAGATGACCCTCTGCAGCAGGTTACTCAAAATGAACACATCTGGACTTTGGAATTTGCTTTTCCTATCTGCAGTAAGTCATTTTCTTTCCCAGGTGAGAAGAGAGCCGAGATGGGGTAAACTCGCACAGTCCCACTGTCCCTGGGAACCGAATATGAGCAAAATTGTTAGCGAATGACCCAGTAGGGGGGCCTGGTGAGGTGGCTGCCATGGTTTTCAATTTCCTGAGAGACAGGCTGGACCTAAGAGCTCTGGAAAACTCGGAGGTTCTGCATGAGCCCTGGGTCTTGATCAGGAGGCCAATTATAGAGACAAGAATCCCACAGGCAGGAAGCCAGGCTGTGGCTTACGGTCCTAGATTATTGAACTGGAAGGAAATGAAGGCCAAAGAGACTAGGTCTGGTACCCCAGAGCACCGGCCCAAAGCCACCAGACCCTGCCTGATTCAGCCCCTTCGCCGTCTCTGAAGGCGGGCCTGCAGGAGCCCTGCCGTTGTGGGTTCAAAGGGGATGATTCCAACCTCGGGAAAGTGGAACCCTTCCCATGTGTCTACAGTTTGGGGCAGGCGGTCTGTGAGAAGCCAAAAGAGAACAGAGGAGTCCAGGTGTGGACTTCATGGGCGTCTGGGCTGCCCGCCCATGAATGTAAATTCTTTGGGAATTTACATTCTTGAAGAAGTTTATTTTCCCTTTCTCTTTGTCACTTATTTACCAGGCAGCTCTTGTGTTCAGGGCTGAGGGGAGATCATGGAAATGTTTTTGGCTCTGTAAACCAGCTGGTCTGTGGATAAGGCCAACCAGATTAGATTCCCAGGCCCATCAGTGTTGGAGAAGTGGAAACAACTTTAGGGAAGGCAGTCCAGGGTGACAGGCATTTTAACTAACGACTAACTAGATTGCTTTCTTTTGATGGGTATTTGTGGAATATATACCATGTGTCAGTCGAGCCCTGGGTGGGCTGCGGAAATAGAATGAAAACCAAAAACAGGTGCAATCCTTCTCTTTGTGGATCTTCAAGCAGCAGGAAAACATTAATCAAGAACCCACCCGTAAGCACAAGTAAAGTTCAACTGTGAAAAGGGTCACCAAGGAGCAGCCTAGGGCGTTGTGAGCATGAGACTGGGAAACTGGCCTAGTGGGAGGAGTGGTCACCGAGTTGACCCTAGAATTAAAAGGACTCTCCAAGGGAGCCAGGCAGGCCTTCCCCACTCAGCGAATCACACCCTCCTGCCACTCATTCTCCCTCCTGCCTCGTGCTTGGCATCCATATTCCTTAACCCCATGGCACACCCAGGGCCAGGGGCTCACCATGTCCTCTTTATTCTACTTCCAAAAAGTCCATTGAATTAAACCGCCCTTTTCAGATTTCCCCACCATCTCCGCCTTGTCCATTTATCTCTCTCCCCAGATTTCTCTGAGGGACCTTCATTGTTGTATCGTCCTCCACTGTGACCCTTCACTAATCCGCACGTTCTGGAGTCACAGAAGGCCTCCATCCATGGGCAAAAGCCTCCCTCACGGATCCTTATTCAGCAAACCACCCCACATGGGAGGAAGGTCATGAGCCAGGCAGGAGGAGGCTGTGGGACTTGTGGGGGGGAGAAGAGGGTGAGTCCTGTGGAAGGGGGTAGCCGTTGAGCTATGATAGAAGAATGGATAAAATCCGGATGTCAGCGGTGGGTGGAGGAGGCCATTGTAGACAGGCAGAAGAGCAGAGTTGGATGTGGCTGAGGGACCCAGGAGCGTGAAGTCTGAGAGAAGCCAACGGGACGGGACCGACAGGGAGGGGGATTTCCAGAGAAGTGTTTGTTTTAATATCATGGGAGTAGATAAAAGCTGGGTGACATGGAATCATGAGTCATGAGGGTCACGGGCAAGGGGATGCCTTTGTCTTTCAAAATGTTTTGTCAGTAAGATGGCAGCTGGAGGAAGTCAAGGTAACACAGGAAAGAAGTTGGAGAGAAAGAGAGAGAGAAGAGAGACTGAATGGACAGAGGTGGCCAAAATGGAGTCGAGGGCCCAAGCCCAAAGGTTCACCTTGGACAGAAGGTTTAAAAACCTTTCTGAGAAAGGAGGCAAGCGGAAGTGGGAGAATCTGTAGGAGGGAGGCTCAGGAAGGGAGGGAGCCAGTGTGACCCCACCAGGGGTCTGTCAACCAAGTTCTTAAATGACAAAGAAAAATATATGGACAGTGTATTTTGCTGTAAAGATTCTAAACAATACAGATGTCTCCAAAGTTATAACTGAGACTCCCCCTTTACCAGCCCTCGCCCACATTCGCCTCTCAGATTGTTCAGGGTTCCTGGTCTGACACGTAACCTTCTGGATCTTTCCTGTACATTTATACAATCTTATATGTATCTAGGTAGAAATACAGACATAGACACCTGTGAACACACACACATATACATATACAGACATCATGCTTCTTTACACAAATAGGATTGTATAAAATGCACCATTCTGAAGCTTGCTCTTGTTATCCGTCTGTTGTAAGTCTATTTAGAGTTCTCTGTGTGTTTGTGTCTGTTCTTCGTGGCTCCGTAGGTTTCTGTGCCATAAGTTATCACACTATGATACTGATGGACATTGCCGTGACTTCCAGTGATCTCTGCTGAAAGCAATGCGTCTCATTGTCCATGCACGGTTGTGGGCTCACGTGAGAATGTCCTTCGAACGCAAAGGGAGGAGTGGCATTGTTGGGTCAGAAAAGCATGCCGGCCATCATTCTGATATCATGCAGCTCTGCTCCCTTGAAATCCAGACTCATTTATATTCTCACCCATAGCTTAGGCTGATTCCCCTTCCTTCTCCCAACCCTAGATTTTATCTGTTTTTTTCATTTCTGCCAATCTGATTGTCAAATAATGCTACCTCATTGTTGTTTCAATTTGCATTTTCCTGATTATTAATGAGGTACGTCTTTTCATATGCTTATCCTCTTTTTTTTTTCCCCAAGTGAATTACTTGCTCATATCTCCTGCCCACTTTTTTCCTGTTTGGTTATTTGCCTTTTCTTTATTAATTTGGAGCTCTTAATGTATTCTGAGTGTCACTGTTTTGGTTGCTGTACACATGGTGACTTGTGACTTTCACTTCGAGGCCCAGTGGAGAGGTGAAGATAGGGAGTGGAAAGAGATCTTCTAAATACTGGCCCAGGGTCCTTTGGCCCAGGCTGTGTTCTGTGCTCAGCACTATTTCCACCAGATCCAGGAATCTTCTGCAGAACAGCAGGGTGGATTTGTACAACTGAATACACTCCTAGGTATGCGCTGGGTTTTATCAGGCTGTTGAGCTGGCTGAGACGGGAAACCCATGATGGCGGGTCTTGCTTGGTTCCACTCCACCTCCTCCCCTCCTTCGTCTGTCAATATTCCAATGAATGAATTTCAAAGATTGACCAGCTCATAGTTCAGGCTCACTGAAGACGTGCTGCTGTCCACTGAAGGGTTTCAAACTGTGGTCTTTGGAACCCTCGGGTTTCAAGGATAATGGATCAGGGGCCAGATTTTGGAACAGGGTTGCCAAAATTTGCAATTAGAACAGAAGGGCACCTCGACAAGTTTGATCAAACTTGTCGGTGGAAAACAATGAATGCCTTTTGAGTTGTAAATCTGCCCCAGATACATCCTAGTGTAGGTATGTCCCCTGTAATATCTATTTATACTAAAAAATCATTTGTCTTGTATCTTAAATCAGATATTTCTTTGACGGAGGAGCTGGGAAAGGACAGGGGGACCCCGGGTGGGCTTTGGTAGGTTGACCTCAGGTCTCAATCAAAAGAGAAAACTTTTAAATGTCCCAGATTTTGCAATTTAAGATACAAAGAGATAAGCAACTTGTCAGAGCTGAGGATTGGATCAAGCTGTGTCTCATGGATGGGCCCAAGTGGTCTGAATGTGGGGTGGCCAGGCCTCCTCTGTAGCCCTTGCCAAGGCTCAGATGAGAAAGCCCAGGAGTGGCGAAGGACAAGGAGAAGCCTTATCTTAACGGGGCTTTCCCTGCTGGTAAAGTGAAGGGTGAGGGGATGGATGGAGAGAGAGAGAGGGAGAGTAATGTGTGTTTCCCACAAGGCTCTCATCACCTTAAATGAAGTGAATCCACATTAATTCAAATTAAATAACGACTTAATTGACTGGAGTGAGTTCACAGCTCGTGTTTGGATCTTTGGGCCTCTGGCAGCTCTCTCTCCTGTATCAGTACACATCCTGCACTGTCTCAGATACCTATTGTAAACGTTTATCACTTTTATTGAGATATATGTACCTATCTTAGGTATAGAATTTCAAGAGTTCTGGCAAGTTTATGCACTTGGTGGATACCAAGTGACCACCACAATCAAAATATGAACATTTCTGTCCACAAAACTTCTTTTGTGCCCGTTTTATCCCCCACCTCACCCACTGCCATTAGCCCAAGCAACTGATTTGCCTTCTGTTCTTCAGGTTTGGTTTATCGCTCATAGATCTCACATCATGGTATCAGTAATGCATCCTCTTTGGGATCTGGCTTCTTTCTGTAATGATTGGGAGTCACCCATGTAGTTGTGATTGTATCCCTAGTTTATTCACTTCTGCTGAGGGATATTCTATTGTATTAATATGCTCTAGTGTGTTTATCCATGCACCTGTTCACAGATATTTGGGTGTTTGAAGTTTCGGGCTGTTATAAATAAATACAGCTGCCGTGAAGGAGCATTCCTATACAAGCCTTCATGCGCTCATACGTTTCCATTTCTCTTGGGTCTTGAAATACCTAGGAGTGAAGTTATCAGGTTATGTGGGAAGTGTGTGTTTAGCTTCATACAACAGATAACAGCTCCAGTGTTTTCCATACGGGTTCTGCCATTTCACATTCCCATCTGCAATGTGTAGCAGACGCCTCCTTTGCTAAAACAGTGTCCTCTGTCTTTTGATGGTTAGACATTCTCACGGGAGCATAATAGTGCCTGGTTGTGGTTTAATTTGCATCTCCCTGATTGGTCAATGGTGGTAAACATCTTTTCATGGCCATTTGGGTGATGCAGGATCAAGTTGTTTGCCCATTTTTAAATTATTCATCTCCTTATTAGTGAGTCATAAAATTGTGTATATATAATGTATGTGAGACAGAGATTTTTGCTTGTCTCAAAGCCATGAGAAATCACTGTTTGTTTCTTCTAGAAGTTCATGCATTTAGGTTTTTGACCCATTGTTAGCTGACATCTGGGCACCAGGTAAAGTGGGGGTGGAGGTTCATCTTCCCACAGGGACACCCTTTCCAGCACCATTGATTGAAGACTGCTAGATCAGATATTGGCTAAGGAGAAATATGGTTGATACCCAATCAATTCTTTTCTTTTGTCCTTCATCTCCTCACCCCTGATCAATAAATATTTGTTGAGTTTTTGCACATGTCATGTGTTGTTTTAAGGGCTGAGCCTCAGTGGGGAACAGGGTGGAACAAGTCCCTGTTCTCATGAAGGTCATGATCTAGCTGCAGGAGACAGACAACCAGCAATCTCACAAAAGACATATGTATACACAGTGGAATACTAGTCAGCCTTAAAAAAGAAATTCTGTTTTCTTTCCATTTGCTGCATGGATGAACCTGGAAGGCATTATGTTAAGTGAAATATAAGTCAGGCACAGAAAGAGATAGTCCCGGGAGGGTCCCTGCCAGGCACATTGCCAAATGCACGGTGTGTGGCTAAGGCACTGGATTCTGATGCCCACTCCTTCCTAGCAGGGTGACCCTGGGTGAGTCACCCCTTTCTCTATGACCCTACTTCTTTGTCTACGAATGGTAGTGAGGATGTTTCTATCTTGTGGGTGTTATGAGGATTAATCACTCAGCGCATGTATGCCACTTGGCATAGTGTTACACCCTACTAAGTGTGACCAGTGACTATTAGTCATAATATCATTAATTCCCACAGCGCCTCTAATGGATAGGGATTATCATTACTGTGTTATAGGCAGGATCTCACCTACCATCATGGCATTGGGCTGTATGAAGACCAGGACCTGAACACAGGTCTCTGTGTCCCCAGAGTCCCCCATATAAGACCACTGTCCGGTGCAGCCCGAGCCTGTGCACCCCTTGACCTCTTGACTCACACCTCTCTGGGCACAGGGGCTCCCAGCTGCTGAGCTGTGACAGGCTGGGGCCAGAGGACCCCTCCAAGCAGCAGGCCTTGCTCACATTGGCATCCTGTGGCAGTGCCTTTCTTAGCTGCTCCAGATGGCCTTGCCCCAGGGCCTGCAGATCCTTCCTCCTCTCTCAGGAGGCTTTCCCGGGAGCCCCACTTCCCCAGAGCGCTCCACCTCTGGGCACCCGTAGGGACGATGCACACACATTGCCTGGACAATCTAATTTTTTTTTTTAAGTTGTAGATGGACACAGTCTTTCCTTTTAAAATTTATTTTTATGTGGTGCTGAGGATGGAGCCCAGGGCCTCACACATGCCAGGCGAGTGCTCTTCCGCTGAGCCCCAGCCCCTGCCCTGGACAGTCTTGAGAAGTTCTGTGGCATGATGTTCTGACCCCCTCTGTGCTGAGTCAGGGTCAGGTGGTGTGTGTCCCCTGCCTTGGTCTCAGGGCAGAGGAAGAAAAAGCCTTCCCGTCTGCGGTGGAAGTTGGTTCCCTGGCCTGGGGTGGTGCGCTGCGCTCCAGGTGCCCACTGGAGAAGAGAGCTCCCCGGAGCCCTGGCCAAGAGAGCGTGACAGCGTGGGTTTGAAGCCAGGAGAGCGAACGGGGAGATCTGTAAGGTTATTAGCAAATAAAGTGCAGAGAGAGGCCAGAAGTTCTGACAGGCGCTGGTTAAGGAGCCGCTGAGTCATGGCCCAGCAGGAGGCAGAGGGCAGCCAGTGTGGAGAGGACCCCGAGGGCAGGCAGATCAGATGGGGAGGGAAGGGACGCCCGGGACTCACCTGCTCTGTCTCAAAGTGCTGCTGCCTCCCTGAGCCTCAGTTCCCTCGATTGTGGGGGTGACACTGGTGCAACCCTCTGAGGGTCCGAGTGAGGCCTGGGTGCTGAGTCCCCGTGTTAGATGTCGGCTTCCCCAGCCCAGCCCCTGCCACCCGGGGAGGGGGGTTCTGCAGGGCAGGCCTCACAGCCCTGGGAATCCAGGAAGCACAGGGGCCGGGGGAGCAGAGGGAGGGGCGTTCCTGCAGGGCAGGGGGCGCTGGAGCCTGGGGCATCGTGGCGGGCACAGGGCCCCAGGATGGAGGGATTAGGGGGCCAAAGTAGATAAAGAGGGAAGGACCAGTGTGCCAAGGTGACTGAGGTGTCACCTCTGTCCTTAGGGAACGCCGGGTGATGAGGTAGGTGGACTCACACCTGGAGCATCTCCATCGGGTTTTCCTGATGATGGAGGGACCCAGGTCAGAGGAGACAGTGGTGACTGCTGCCCGGTCCTTCCCCAAGAGCCTCGATTGAGTGCCAGGCCCTCTGTGTCCCTCTGTGGTGCTGGGTGTTCGGGAGGCTCCAGGCCTCTGCTGTGTGGACTGGGAGCTTGGAAAGCAGCACAGGTGGGTACCTGCAGGACTACGCTGGGCAGCGCCCTGAGGACCTTGACCTCTAGCGAGTGAGAAACCAAGGTGCAAGATCTGCTGGGGGCAGGGCTTGCACACTTAGCCCAGTCAATTCTTCTGGAAGTACAGGGCATCCGCTTTTTATCCGAAGCCCAGAGAGGTCGATCAACTTACCTACAGCCACACTGTGAGCGAGCGGCACCAACAGAATTCACACTCGGGTCTTCCGTTCCACTGGCCAGATCTTTCCCCACCCTGCAGTCCCCAAGACTTCCCAGGACACGGCCGGCTACGTCTGCCTCTGCCCAGCTCTGTCTCCCTCCAGATCAGTCTGGGAGCCTCAGGCCCTGGTCTGCCTCGGTCCCTCCTGTCCTCCCCTGCTGCCAAGCCACTAATTAGTGTGCCTGGCACTGTGGACTCCCTGTGTGCGCTAGCAATTGTTCTTCACAGTGTCCCTCTCACTCTGTGTCCCCTGGAAAGCCTTGCTTCTGGCTATATTTAGCTGAGGCTACTTCCCAGAGAGGGGCCGGCTGGATGGGGAAGGAGGGAAGTCTTGAGCTTTGAGCTCCAGGTTGGGAGGGAGGCCGCAGCTGCCCCGTCCCCGCTGAATCAGGCCCTCGGTGCCGCCTGACCCACAGCCCCTGCCACACAGCCTGGGACCTGTGGCCATGGGGCTGCGGCAGATCCTCAGTGGTGGACCCTGAGGCCCATGTAAGAGCGTCAGGAACCGTTAACTTCAGACTCCTGACGTCATCAGAGCCGCCTGGTTTCCATTGCCGTGTTTTGTGATAAGCAGACTCCACATTTCTGCGTGCACAATGATTTTGCATGGACGTCATCTGCTCTATGCCTCAGGGGCTCTGTGAAGGATTTCTTTTGAGAGAGGTTTGTTTTCTTTGGGAAAAAAAAATAGTTGGGGACTGAGACCTTCCAATGCTACTGCAGTGCTGCTCCCAGCATGGCCCAAGGACCCGCAGCCGGGGCGTCCCCTGGCTTAGGAACGCAGAACTCAGCCAGCGGCAGCCCACACACAGGGAGTCGGACCTGCCCTTTGTGGGACCCCGTGACCCCCACACTGCCAGAGAAGCCCTGCCCCATCTGGATCAGGAATGCAGATTCCCTGGCTCCTCCATGATTCTGACCGGGGCTGGAACAGCCTGTATTTCGTAGCCCCCGGCACAGGCCCCTCCAGCTGCCCTTAGAGAGGCTAGTTCCCCTCCGCTTTCGACAACAGAAACCAATGCACAGGAACAAGCTTCCTGGGAAACCCCCCCCCTCGCCTTTCCAGAGGCCCCTCCTCTAAGGTGCTGCCCCCATGGGCAGGGCAATGGGTGACTGCCTGCGCGAGGCGCACCCCTGACCACAGCCTAACAGAGACTCACTCGGCTTTGACCCCAGGTATCCGACCCTGCAGAGATAGGAGGGCTATGACGATGGCCCGTGCTCTCTGGGACATTTGTCCCCTTCATGAGTCTAAACACCTCAGCAAGACGATGGCCTTTGTGACCCAGGCCTTGCCTCCTCCCCAGGCTGAGTCCTTGCTGGTCCCTCTGTGGGCCTTGTGCTCCTCAGAACCACACTAAGCCTTGGGGGACACCGTACCCTGTGGGGCGCTCTGCCTGTGGTCGCTGCTGCCCCACCAGGGATCCCCTTTCATCCACCCTCCGGCGGCCTCCACGACCCTCCCAGGAGCCACCTCCTGGCTCCATTGAACAGGAATTGAGTCAGTTCCCTTCTCTTCCCATGCTGAGCCTGCAGTCGATACAGGAACTCCTTTGAAGTATCGGGAGCCTGGGAAGCTTCCGGATGGCTTCCCCTCCCCTTGCATTTTGCTAGTGGGGAAACTGAGGCACGGCGGGGTTTGATGGCTTGCTCAAGGACTAGCATCTGGAAGGTGGAGGGCCAGGACTTGAATGTGGAGTCTGGCTCCAGAGCCCACTGTGCAGCCTGAAGACAAAGCCCCCTGCTCAATGTCATCCAGCCCCCACGGTCCCCTGCTCCAGCCTCCTCTGGCCCCGATCCCCCTCCTCTGCCCCTAACTCAGAGCGTGAGAGCTGTGCCTGGGTCAGAAACCTCAGCCTCCACCTGTCCATCACCCGGTCCTCGTGACTATCTCTCACATCAGCCCAGCTTCCCCACCGTCCCCTGCCACCTCCTCGCCCGAGGTCCCATCGTCTTTCACCGGCTGCATTAACTGCCTTTGCTGCCTTCGCTCTTGTCCCCGACTGTCCAGTTTTCACGGAAACTAGCAGATTCTCAGCCAAGCTGATCAGGTCACCCCACCCTGGCTGTTCTCAGCCCTCCCCACCCAGCCCAGTGGGACCGTGCCTTCCCTGAGCTCCAGGGTCCTCTCTGCAGGCATCCTCCTCTGTCCTGGACCTGTGTGGCTTTATGGCTGCATACTTCACGCTACAGACACTTGTCCCCTTCATGAGACTGAAGGCTCCAGGAGAGGAGGGACATGTCCAGCTCTGATCCTTACTCTGTCCCCAGCACCTGGCCCAGTGCCTGCCATAGAGCAGACCAGAAATCTCTGATGAACAAATGAAGGGGTCACTGTGCAGCTCAAATAAGAGAATGCATGCAGAAAGCACCAGGCAAGGTGCCTCGCATAAAAGGGGCACTCGATGGTAGGCGAAGAATAATTGTTGTCATTGTTCGAAGTAATCTTGAGCAAGCCTTACCTGATGCCCAAAGGGGGGTAGAAATTGCAAATAACCGGAGTGGTGACTGCAGACAGCTGGAGAGGGACTGTCAAGAGCTGAGGGTGGTAGCTGCAAACAGCTGGGAAGATGACTGAACAGCTGGGGTGGTGACTGCAAATATCTGTGGGTGGTGGCTGTGAACAGCTGGGGCGGGGGTGGCACACTCCTGAGGATAAGGCCTGCAAATAAGTGGGTAGAGAGTGCAAATAGCTGAGGTGCCGAACTGCAAACAGCCGGGAGTCAGGGCTGCAAATAGCCAGGGAGCAGACGGCCCGCGGACACTCGCGCATGCAGATGGCTGCGGCCTGCTTTCCCCAACCAGCTCCAGATCTGCCTGCAGGGCCGGGCCCCTCACTTCCTCCTCTGTCCCAGAGAAGTGTGCCAAGGAGACCCCTGAGGTGTCTCTCGTGATCCCTCAAGCAAACCTGCTCGTCTGGTCTCCTAGGAGCCTCCTTCCACTCCTCCTGAGCTCCAGCCACCCCGCCTCGCACTTCCTCCGTGGGCTGTGCTCCCTCCTACCACCCGGCCTTTGCACCTGCAGCCGCTCCCCTATCACCACATCAGAGGGACTAGATCAGATTCTCTTCTCCATCCTCTGTCATTTCTTCATCCTCAAGGAGGACAATGATTATGTTCCTTTGTTTACATATACTTGTGGGGTTTTCTAATGAAAGCCCATCTCCCCCACTAGCCTAGAACTTCTAGAAAGTGGAGGCCCTGTCCACATCAGCACTGAATGCTTGGTGCCTTGGCCAGAGCCTGGCACACAGTGGGGACTCCTAAGGAGGAGATGGGTGGAGGGATGGGCAGAGGAACTAAGTGAATGTCTGAGTAGGTGGAGAGTCCCACAGAGGCAGAGGCAAAGAAAAGAAAAGAACTACCACTGATTGAGCACCTACTGTATGCCAGGCTGTGAGCTCAGTCGTCCCTTCTAGTTAGTGCTCTGCATGTCTGTCTGTGAACCGTCTGTCTGTCCAGAGTCTGAAGGCTCCACCCTCACTGTGCTCACTGTGGGGCCTGGTCTACCTGCAAATGTGCCAGGAAAGAGCAAAGTGCCCCTGGTGGTGCCCTGCACGGCAGCTCCCCTCCTGCGCCCTGCTGCAGAAACAGCTGGTGGCCCCAAGAGCTCAGTGTACTCATCTTAAGGGAGGATCCACTGCTTGGTGATCCCCGAGGACCGACCACACAAGGGTAATGTGTGAGTCTGCAATGAATCTCTGAAGAAAGTCCCTCTTTTCATTTCAGACCCTGCCATATTCTTCCCGAGTCCCAGTCCCCAAACAGCATCGTGGGATCTGGTCACTACCATTCACCCTCTTAGCCAGGGGAGGATCCACAGTGACGACTCCAGCCTGGCTCAGGGTCACATATTTCAACTACTGAGCTGCCAACAAGTTATCTCGCAAATCTATAAAGCCCATACAGAACCCAGACTCACGCAGCACATAAACCAGCTAAGAGACTCCAAATAATAATTGTCAGTCCTTCAAAAGCTTGGCTAGATTCCAAGCAGCCCTACGAACTGAAGCTCAGAAAGGTAGAACAACTTGCCCTAGGCCACACAGCTAATCAGTTGCAGAACTGGGCTTTGGTTCCAGGCAGGTGGGCTCCAGAGTCCCTGCTCTGAACCCCTGAATCATAGGCTGAGATGCACAGATAGAGCCACCACTGGACATGTGGGCTCACAAAAGCACCCACGGAATCAACATACACAAACTCCCTGGGAAGCCAACAAAGTGTCTGGGGCTCGTCCTTGTCCTCTCTCGTCTCCTGAAGTACTTTTAGGCTGTGCCGACTGAGCGCTCTGCACGAAGCCAGGAAGGGTCTGTTGTCGCGGTTTCTCTCTCCGAGGGACTGGCATTCTCAGCCCTTCTGCAGGACAGGTTGGAAGTGAGGCTTGGAAGCCAGGAGCCCGCAGTTCCCTTGGATACTGGTGCCCGTGGTGGGGGAGGGAGCAGGACTATTTCTCAGCAGGCCCCTGGCCTGGCTTGACAGCTGTTTTGGGTGGTGGCCCAAATGCCTCCTTTATCTCTGTCCCATGAATTCAAAGATGCCATAGGAAACCCGTTAGGACAAAACCAAAACAGCCCGCGGCCTCTGTAGGAACTGGGCCCCTCCAGCCCCTGCCTTCCACATGGCAAGGGAGGGAACCCAGGCATCCATGAGGACGGGAGGGAGGGTGGGGGAGGCCGCCGTGGATCTTGACCTCACTACTTACTGGCTGGGTGACTGAGGGCCAGTTACTTGACTCTCTGTGCTCCACTTCCCTCTTCAGAAAAATGGAGTTGGCAGAAGTGCTCACCTGTGAGGGCCGTGGCGAGCATTCGAGGAGGTGATCTTGCAGAGAGCATAGCACACTTCCTCCATGCTGTGAGCATGCAGTAAACGTTAGCCCTGATGCTTGGTACCAGTGAGAGTGACGGGGATGAAGCTGGGGGTGGAGACACAGAAGGGACCATGCTGGGGGCAAGGAAGGGGACATCCGGGGGCCCAGGGACAGGGCGTCCTTAGTCTCTGCAGCTCCTTAGAGGTGCCGTCTGCTCTGGGCCTTTGCATGTGCTCTGCCCAGAGCATCTCTTCCTCACTCTTCTTTAGATGAACTCTGAGTTATCCTCAGGCCTCAAATCCAGGCCTCGCCCTGTCTGAAAAGCCCTTGCTGACCTTTGCCCTATGAGGATCTGCCGTAGGTGACTCTTCCTGGGACTCCCAAGACCACCTATGAGCTTTCCCTCCCAGGAGGGTTGGTGACCTACCTATCTGTCCCCACTGAAGGCAGGATCCCCAGGCCTCTCGCCCAGCACAGAATCCCAGAGTGTCACAGACTGGGGACCTGTGGGTGCTGAGTAGCTATGTTAGGACACGGTCCTTTCCAACCCAAGTGCATCTTGAACACAAACCCTGGCACCTCTCTTAGCACCTTAAAGCTGTACCCAGGGCACAGGTCTGGAGTTGGACTTGCTGAGTTCTGACTCCGTCTCCTTCCCTAGTAGCCATGTGACCTTGGGAAAGCCACTGAGCCTTTCTCTCCCTCAAGTTCCTCATCTGTGGAATGGGAACAGTGAGGTCTCCCCCTGGCAGAGCTGTCCCCAGGGTGAACGGTGCGTTGGAACGGTTCCTCCGCAGCCTTCCCAGTCGGGGCTGGTCCCCAGAGGCCGGCCCCTCTACTCCGCCCAGCCTCTTTCCTGTCTGTTGACATCGGGTTGTGGAAGCTGATGGAATGTTTTTCCAGATTTATGTCGATATCTTTTTGTGTCCTGACTGAAAACAAGCAAAGCAGTTTAGAAGATTCAAGAAAGAATGGAAAGCCCCAGTGCCGGGGCGGGAGCAGGGTCTCCATGGTCAGTGGGGTGAGGGGCAAGGCTGCCAGTCTCCGTGTGAGTGTGGGGCAGGGTCTGCAGCCTCTGGGGTCACACTGGAGCTCAGTGACCTCCACGCCTCAGCTTGCTTGTCTGGATCCTGACATCCTGCCCCTTCCTGCCGGCTGGGTCTGCTCTCTGTCCCCTCTACTGCTGGCTGGGCCTAGGCCATCTCCCCACCCCCCATCACCCAGGCCCCCGCGGGAACACCTCCCCAGGTCAGAGCTGGGGGCTCAGCAGCTCTCGTGAAGGAACCCAGCTCCCCAGTGACTCCAGGACCAGCCCCCTGACAGCAGGACTCAGAAAGCAGACGTCGCCTGCAGGATCCCGCAGGTGGGGTGTGTGCTCGCCTCTGGGCCTCATCCATCCCCAGCCACAGGGCTTCCTTGTCGTCCCTCCACCCAGAGTGCGGCCCCCCCCTCCTCTTCCTCTGGCATCCTGCACAGTGCTCAAAGGTCACCAGCTCAGAGAAACCCTCAAGGCCCCTGGACAATACAGTCCTTTAATTTCTCACTCCCAGGCCCCCAGAATGTGCCTCTATCAGCCCTCTCATTGCTTGTAAATTGATAATTAATTATATTTTGTATCTCATTAATGCCTGCTCCCACTAGGCCGGAAGTCCCTTGTGGGCAAGGCTGTGGCCGCTGTCGGCATTTCTCACCCTGGAACCCAGCTTATGCTCCACGCAAAGTCCCTCCATCACACACTGGGGCTAGGCACTGAGCTGGGGCAGCAGGCGCCATGGTGTGTGAGACACGGCCCGGAAGAGGTGCCAGCAAACTGCCTGCCATGTGACAAGTGGCAGGGTGATTGGGTACTGGGCAGCATGGCAGAAGGAGAAGCCCCAAACCATGATCTGAAAGCAAGACCCTGGGCGGGAGGGGCCTTGGAGGGGAGGCTTCCCCGTTCTGCCACTGTAGGTCCTAGTTCCATGGAGTTGACCGGGTGGAAGGGAAGGGGCAGAGGAGGGCATCTGGGGCAGAGCGGGGACAGAGGATGGAGGCCAGGGACGCGGCCCTGGGAGCCCATCAGCGCTGGTCCCAGTATAGCTGAATGCTCCCCAAGGGCTTGGTTGGGGGTCCCTGTGACAGCTTTGGAATCTGGCCTGAAGGCAATGGCATGTCATCGAGGTCTTTGAGCAGGGAACAAGAGCCCACCCTGAGGGAGGCCGACGGAGGACCAGCTGCTGGGGGTTGCTCGAGTGTCTGAACGTTCTTGAGCTCAAGTTCCCCCTTTCCACAGGGCCACGGCCTTGCCCAGTCACCTCACCCACCAGGTCACACCAGCCAGGTCCATTTGCTAATCTGCCCCCCTCGGCACCCACCCCTAGTACACACGGGGGTCCTGGGGGACGGTCACTGCTGGCTGTGTCTGCTCCAGCACCCTGGACAGGGGCCTACCCAGCGGACACTGAAGCCCTCCTCTCTCCCCCCTCCCTCCCTTCCAACTTCCCAACCTACTCCCCCATCTCTGCCTTCTCCTGCCATCGTGTTGGGCTGTGACCCCATTTCTCTCTGCCTTTCCCCTGCCGTCCCCCTTGTCCCGTCATCTGCCACTTTTCTCCTGGAAAAGCACAGAACTCAGTGACCCTTGAAGAACCCACAGGAAGGAGAAAAGAACTGCTATCAACTGAGCACCTTTAAGATGCCAAGGACCATGCCAGCAACGCTGACCACGTCATCTAAGTGTCACTCTACCCCGGAGGGAGGCATTAGTGTCCCCATCTTGTCCATGAGAGAACACTCTGAAGCAGCCCCGGTGGCAGCCAGAGGCCTCACCCCAAACCACGGCTCGGGGTGGGACTTCCGGAGTTGTGATGGCCCAGTGGGGGAGGTGTGCAGGAGCAAAGGCACCTCCCTAGGCCTCTCACCTAGTGTCTGAGCGGTGAGGCTGCCCTCTTTTCTGCCTTGGGTCAGGGCTGCCCAACCCACAGCCCTGCTCTGAGTCCAGAGTGGACGCCCAGAGTCCCCTGGGTCAGATGGTGCTCCAGATGGGAGGAAGCAGCTCCCTGCTCAGACACAGCTGCTGAAGGCAGTGTTGGAGCCGGAGTAGAAAGGAAGCCAGAGGCCCAGGTCCCGGAGGTGTGTTGCATGGCTAAGGGCACAGCCAGGCTCCCCAGGTGGGTCCTGAGAGCCTCCTGCACTAGGGTTCTCCTTGAGATTCATCTCCCGCACTCGGCCGCTACTCATGACTCCACGCCCAGTCGCGCTGCCGGGCCAAGGTGGGCAAGCTTCTGTTCTGGGCCTCCCCAGGGCAAATGGAAATCCTGAGCCACCCACGTGCTGAACATCTTCCAAATGCTGACTCAGCATATTCTGCCAGGGTGAGACAGCAACCCTGGTCCCTTGGCTCAGCATCAAAGGGCCTACCATTACCAGCAAGTTGCTTTCGAAAGAATAGAGAAATGAAATGTGCGAGGATATAACTTTTAATTTAAAGTACACTGCCCTCTGCATTCGGGTGTCAGGAGGGATCTTGAGTGACATTTGTGGAGCTGCTGGGGTGAGCGCGTGGGGTCAAGCACACTCATTAGCCACGCTTGGAGGAGAGGCAGAGGCAGCAGAGACGGTTTTAGCAGCACCGGCTCGCTGTCGGGAGGGAAGCAGGGCTCCCACCCAGCCCAGCATCCCAGGGGCTCTGTGAAGGCAGCCACATGGAGCACCAGGGAGATCCAGAGAGGCTGTGCTGGCCTCTAAATATCCTTGCCTGCCGGGAGGGAGACCACAGGTAGCTTTTGAGATGGCATCTCTATGGTGTCATCTCTACTTAGAGCAAACCAGATCTTGCATGGCAGGAACTTTCTCATGGAAGGAATCTGAATGGCCAGACATTGCATGGAATTCCCTAACCTGTGGAACTTGGAAATCTTTGCAACATTGTGTGTGTGTGTGTGTGTAAGAGAGAGAGAGAGAGAGAGAGAGAGAGAGAGAGAGAGAGAATATAGACTAGAATCTATTGACAAAGAGGTATATTTGTTTATTTAAAATATGTTTAATGAGCAATTACTACCTGCTGGGTGCTTTTTTAGGCACTGGGGTTACAGCAGTGAACTTAGCAAAGTCTGTTTATACTCTAACCCAGGAGAAAATAAATACCCAAACCCATCAGTACTGTGCTGGATGGTCATATATACCATGGAAAACAAAGTATAAAAAAGGGTGGGTAGTAGTATTGTGGGGTACAGGGCCCTAAAAATGAGAGCCTGCAGTATAGACAGGAAGTGGATTCTGGTCCATGGGAAGGGGATCCCTTGGACCCACAGCATCTTGCACAACAGGTCTGAGTGTGAGCAAGATGCCTTCAGATGCCAGGCCTCTGTGATGGACAAGTGCCCTGCCCAGAGGCACAGGGACCCCTCCCTGTCCTCCTTCCTGGAAGCAGGCTGGTGCTGGCTCCTGGAGGAAGGCTGAGCACCTGGCATGGGTCAGCTGAGCTGGGCAGGGCCAGCCCCTCCTCCTTGCAGGGGTGAACTGGGGACACGTCAAGCACCTGACATCATGTCTGGCTCCCATTGACTGCTCCGTCTGCACGGTGCCCTCCTCCTTCACCTTATGAGGGACTTTTTAGGCAAAAGTGTCGCGCAGTGTGGTAGGGGACAGGAAGCTCTAGCCCCGAGCAGGTGGCTTCTTGGAGAAGCTTTTTCTACTCTCTGGATCATGGTGACTTTACTGTGCAGATAGGAGTCAATTCCAAGATGAGCCTTACGGTTCCTTCTGTCCCTCAAATTTATGCCCATCCATTTGCCAGTATTTTCCTGAGTGTTGCTTTGTGTCTGGCGTCTTGATGAGATGAGCTATGTTCAGATCCTGACCTCAGGAGGTCAGGTTCACCGTTCCGTGGAAGGACATGCAGGCAAAGTGGCTGCCACCAACCAACTCAGTGATGTGGAGCACATTACTTAAATTTCTCTAGGTCTCAGTTTCCTCATCTGTAGAATGGTAATAGAGGTAATAGAGGACTTTCTAGAGCTTTGGCAAAGACTCAGTGAGTTCAGCACCCCGAGCACTCAGAACAGCATACATAAAACTCACTCCTTGGACAAGCAGAGAGCCTGATTTGCTTGTGTCTGTGTCCCAGGGCCCAGCCCTCGGACTGGCTTGGAGAAACATTCCCAGGAGAAAGGTGGAATGAACAAAGCGCAGGAGGAATCCCTTCTGCACCCTGGGTTACCACTGTCGGGAGCCACGTGAGGTGGGTGCGAGCCCACGTGACCCGCAGACAGTTCTTGCAGGCTGCTATCCAGCCACTGCCAACACCTGGCCCTGTGAGCCTCTGCATTGTGAATTTGAGCCTTTGATATACGGGGATGTTTGCCAAGGGAGAAAAATGTTATTGGACATTTTTTGTGGTTGTAAAGATTACTTCTTGATGAAAACACACACAAAGAAAGACTTACAAGCTGCCCTTAAGGGCAAATGAATGATGTGTGTTCACGGCATCTGGGCCATTGCTCAGGGCTGTCGGCTCTGCGCATTCCTGGTGGGGGCTGGAGTGGGGGTGGGGGGACGGCGTGGCCTGGTGCCTGGGCAGAGGGCAGTTCCCAACGGCCCAGGATTCTGACCCATGCCTCCGCTCGCCTTGCCCCTCACGGCGGGTCTGTTTGTTCTACCAAAGACCCAGCTTTGCCCCTGAAGTCCCTCCTCCCCAAACTAGAGGGACAGTGTCCTGAGCAGTCGGCCTGAGGTGCCCAACCCTGCTCAGGCATCATGGGGACTCTGGCCTTCCTGTGTGGGGTCCTGTCTCCCCAGCCAGGTCCTGAGTCCTGAAGGGAAGGGTCACAGCTGTTCCTCTGAGCCCCCTCCTGCCCCGAGTGCAGTCGCTTGCCTGTCACAGACAGAGGACAAGGAGAAGCTGCCGGGAGAGCAGAAGTCGTCTTCAGGCAGCTGCGTGAGCTCTACTTCCACACTGCGCTCATCACACCTGCTGCCTCCTCCACTGACCCGTGACCCCGGGGACAGGAGCCTGGTCTCTGTCAGCCCAGGAGCCCCTCGGGGTCTGTGTATGGGGAGAGTGAATATCTGAGTGAATGAGCACAGCATCAGCCTCCGCTGAGCCTCCCCCAAGTCATCTCAGATCCCACTGCCCTTGCAGGAAGCCCCCTGGGCCTCCCCAGTGGCCAGCTACACTGCCTCCACCGCTCTCTCCTTCCTGCTGCAAGACATCTTGGGGCCATGCCAGGGTACCTGGCAACAGGCCCAGCACATCCTTAGGCAGATAATGTGGGCAGAGTAGGGTTCTAGCAGGGCTGGGTTCTGGCTGGGCTGGGCCTGGAATCTGGTTGAGGAGGGGGTTAGAGGCAGCCTGGGATGGGATGGGTGGCTAGGAGCTGACAGCTGAGTTGGGCTTAAAGCTGGGCAACCTTGAGTGGATGTCTTACCCTCTCTGAAACTCTACTTTCTGTAAATCTGTGATGGAGTAGCTTGAATGGAGACCTATTGTCTTTTGACCATGGGATTCATCCTGCTGCTCCAGGCCTTGAGTTGGAACTTGAAGAAACATCAGCAGACCCGTCAGCAGCCCTGAGCAGTTCATGTTATGTGTGTTTGTTTTTTCTTGCCGCCGTAACACATTTTTACAAACTTTGTGGCTAAAACAGTAATTTGTCATCTCATGGTCTGGAGGTCAGAAGTCCTAACTCAGCCTCACTGGACTAAGGTCAAGGTGTGGCAGGGCTGGTTCCTCGTGGAGCCCCATGGGGAGGGACTGCTCCTTCCCTTTGGCTTTAGTGGCCACCTGCATTCCTTGGCCTGTGGCCCCTTCCCTGCTTTACTCCACCCTGCTGCTTCCAGGGCCACATCTCCTGCTACCGACTGGCTGTTGCCGGCTTCTTCCAAGGACCCTGGGTGCTGTCATTGAGCCAGGCCTGATAGTCTATGACAGCTCCCCATCTCAGGGCCCTTAATCACAGCTGCAAGGTCTCTTCTCCCCATAAGGTAAATCGTCCTGTGGACGTCTCGGGGTACGGGGTACTATGAAGTGTGCCTCAGTGTGGTGAAATGGAAAGCTGTCAATCAAATGACCATCAAATAACTGAATCGCGTGGACCCTGCACTAGCCCTAGCCGTGGTGCAGCGGTGCCCTGTGGGTCCAATGGGGTCCTGGCCTAGCCTGGGGGACAGTGAGGGCTGGGAACATTCCCCCTAGGCTTTCCCCCTATTTTTCAAGCCCTGTCAGTTCCCACTGCCCCATCTGCAGTCCAGAAGTCCCCAGGGAGTCCCTACCTGTAGCCACCCACTGTCTGTACTCCCAGCTCCTGTCCCTGACCAGGGCAACCTTCAGGAGTCACCAAACATCAGAGTGGCTGTCAGGAATAGCAACAGTGCTCCCCAGCCCTCGGCAGCGGACCTGGGGGGAGCAGCCTCCCCCGGGAGTGTCAGGGTGGACAGTCAATGTCATGAACACTTGTTTCTGGAGAGTGTCTTGTCTCTCCACCCACCCAAATCCTCCTGTGCTCTTGGGAAGGGTTATAGGAAGAGAGCTTGCCATCACCCCTCCAGGATGTCTAAGGCCCTTAGAGGAGCCATCTGGCAAGGGAGGGTCGGGTGGTGTCCTGGCTTCTAGGGACACTCTCTATTCCACCTTCCCAAACAGACATCCCCCACCCTGCAGAAGGGACCTGGACGGCCCCACTTGGCCTTCCAAAGTTTCCAGTAAAGCAAAGGAGCTCTCAGCCTCCTAATCCCTGGCTTGCATGGGGACAATGGTAGGTCCCTCCCATTTCACAGTGATGTGACCCCCAGAGCTGCTCCGAAACTAGTGGCTCTGCTCTGGCCAGCATGCAATGCTGAAAGGATGCTGGAATGTGTGTAGCTTCACACAAAAGCTGAGGCAGGCGATGGGGACCAGGGGGATGGCCCCAGCCGGTGCAGCGCTTCCCCAGGTCCTGCACATCCTCCAATCTGTAAGCAGCCGCGGGGTTGGGCTGGGTGCTGCCTCACCCAGGAGGTGGGAGGAAGATGGGTCATGAGCATCCATTTCCCTGAGGCCACCGGCACTGGCTCAACCTTGCCACAGGCCACTTCTGCGGGCCCCAGGGACTCTGGAGTTCACTCCATGTGGCTCGGGTGGGGCCTCCAGGGAGGACAGCGGTCAGCGATCCTCCGCCGCACATGAGTCATGAGTCCTACTCTTCTCCCTGGAAGGTGTCCTTGGCAGTGCCAGAAACCTTGAAGGAGGTCCTCTTAACTGCCAGCGACTTCCCAACAGTCCCTGCAGACACCACGAGGGCCGCCATAATGATAATGATAATGGTCCTGATAATGATCGCGGCTCCCATTTGCCGAGTGCTTAAGCTGTGCCAGGCACTGTGCTAAGCTCCTTAAGAGCATTATCCCAATTAATCCTCCCAGCAGCCTGATTGTTATCATCTGAATTTTACTGACGAGGAAACTGAGGCCGGGGGATTCAGCAATGATGCAGATGGTTGGTTTAGGAGGGATGCGGCGTGGGCTATGGCAAACAGAGTGCACGTTCTGGAGTTAAATACTCTGTGTGAAGTGACCCGTCCAGTTTCATATCGGCTCTGCATCTCAGTAGGAGAGAGCAAGTGGGCACAGATAGGTACATGTGTCCCCTTCCCAGGGGCCAGGCCTGCGCCTGCTCACACATAAACCCAGGCAGCACTGAAGGCTGGGAAGTGGCTCAGAGAAAGCCATCTCCCCTCAGGGGAAGGCCCAGGCTGGCTGGCTGGGCTGTTCTGTGGAGTGGGCATTTGTTTTTCCTGGCAGGGAGGGGGACCAAGGGCTGGGCACAGCGGTGAGCAGGTCAGGCTTTGGAGTCAGATGGACCTGGCTCTGATTTCTGTCTTTTCATTAATTCTTCATGTGATCTTGGGAAAGTCACTTACCTCTCAGAACCTCACCTTTCTCATGGAAATAAAAATACCTAAATTAACAGGATTGCAAGGAGGATCAAAGAAGTGTTGTTATAAATCAGCACAGCGTCTGATACCAGCTGATGCTCAAAAAAAAAAAAAAACTGTCAAATCTCTGTCTACAGCTCTGTCTCGTAGAAATACTGGGTGAACCTCTAATGCAAGCCATACATGTGATTTTAAGCTCTAGTAGCCATATTAAAACAATAAAAAAAGAAACAGGTAAACGAAATCTAATAATGCGCTTTGTTTAGCCCAATGTATCCGAATCAGTGAGATGGTCTCTGGTCTTCCTGTTGGTAGCTTACCCGTGTAGACTGAGCCTTTGAGATTCACGCATGTCACGCAGAAGGTCTCAGTTCAGATCAGCCACCTCTACACAGGAGCACCCCGGAACTCCAGCTGTTCTGTGCTCTTCCGTCACTCTGCTCCTTCTCTGTGACTCACTGACTCCCAGGGTGACAGTGATCCCTTCTAAGGGAACGATGCCGGGAGTGATTTAGAAGACAGACTCCAAGCCAGAGAACACAAAGGAGGTACATGGAGCAGGTGACCAAGAAGGGGGAGGGGTAAGCCAAGGACCCAAAAACCTCCCCAAAGAGCATCCGATTGGCCAAGTCCCAGAACAGCAGGTGCATTTATTTCCTACGGTTAGGAAATGATCACAATTACCAATGATCACAATGATCGATTACCACAATTACGGAATTATCACCCACGTCACCTAAAATAACACAGTGCTGTCGCAGTTTCCGTGGGTCAGGAGTCTCTGCCCAGGGGCTCACAGGCTGTGGTAGAGGGGTACAGCGTTGGCTGGCCTGCATTCTCAGCCGGAGGAGGCACGTCCATTTCCAGGTTCACTCAGGTTGCTGGCAGCTGGATGTCATCTGGAGCCACCCTTAGGGTCTAGAGGCAGTGTGAGTTGCACAGAGTGACCTCTTGTCACTTGAATTCCTCCAAACTGGCCACTTACTTCTCCAAGCTTTCAAAGAGAGTCTATCTGGTCTACTAAGTCAGAGTCATATCATGTGACATTACCATGGCATGACAGCCCACCAGCTATGCCATATTCTGTTGGTTGGGAACAGGTCGTAGGTCCCACCCACACTTACAGGGATGGGATTACTCCAAGGCATGAGCACCAGGGTAGAAAATTATTAGGACCAGCTTCGAGGGTCCTTCACAAGGTCTGAAAAATTGTGAAGATGAATAGCAAAGTCAAGGGGTATAAGGTTCCCCCTGCTTCCCCTTTGAGTTCGAAGACAAGGAAAGAAGAGTCGCAAAGATAACTTACCGAGTCAGAATCAGAAAAGCAGCTTGTTCATTTCTGGTCAAGCTGCAAGACCTGAATAAGGCTGGGTGGAGCACGTGGGGCTCCCCATCTTCCTCCCACAGCCAGGCCCATGGGGCAGGGTGGGCCAGATCACCCCTCTGGAATGGTGGACTACAGGGAGAGAATGGTGTGCTCTCCCGCTGGAAGGCAGATTAAATCAGCAAAAGAGGCAGGCCCTTTTCCCGCCTGGGCAGAGACCTGCTCCTCATAACACACCTGCCTCTAGGACCCGTGGACCTAGGCTCTCAATAATCTGTCACATGCTCCTCTTTTCTTGAGGAGGGACAAATAAAGATGGGGGATGGGGAGAGACAGGAGAAATATTCTCTCCTCCACGGAAGGGAGCTAAGTAGCCTCCTCAACACACATAAAAAGAATTTACAGTTCTGTTGGAGCAGGGAGAGGTGCGAGGCCCCCTCTAGTTCACAAATAACCTCTCATACGTGCACGGTGCTCGATTTATAGACTCCTGACGGCTTCCGTGCCCCTGACCTGGCAGGTCTTCTTGCCCACAGTGGCCAGGGCAGGGGTTTAGAAATGAGAGGGCTGAAGCTCCGAGGGTTCAGGTGGCCTCTGTGGTAAAAGGTGAAGGCTGGGCCTTGACTCCAGGTCTCCCAGCTCCCCACTCCTCTCCTTCCTCTTTCCATCATGCCGGCCACAGAATGAAGACCGAACACAGCAGCCCAACCTCTCTCACTAACCTCGGCTCTTTCTTATGTCAACCTTGGGGAAAGTTTAGCAAAGACGGTGAATGAACAGCTGGAGAGTATCTAGGGGCCAGATTAGCACAGCCACACCAAGAACATGACCCTTCAGATCTTCTTTACTGATTATTTGCCGGGGTTTGGAAAAAAACATAAAAAATGACAGATGTGGTGGTTCCCGTGCTTGGGCATCTCAGATGTTCCCACAGCGGTGGTCTCTCATCCATTGTTTTCTGACCTCAGGAAAGCTGCCCAAGGAAGACGGGGCGTCCCTCTGAGTTTGGGTGATCCTAGAAGATGAACCCCTCCCACTCAGCCCTCCCTTCTCTGTCTCCAGGGTTATGCTGCTCTTTCTTCCCGACCAGAGGCCTGAAAGTACATCAGGGAAGATGAAGGTGTAGGTTGGGGTCTTCTCAGAGACCCACTGCGCCCACGGGGGGACTGGCATTGGGGCATGGAGAACTAATCAGCCTGATCTCCTGCAGGCATTTCAAGGTCTAAGGCCTGACTTCCCGGTGAGCCCGTGGGTGGTTTCAGAGAGTGAATGCACTTTCTTAGTGACACCTCTGGACACCCTGTGGAGGGACTTTTGCCCTTGACCTGGGGAGTCAAGAGAGGTTAAAGTGAGAAGGAAGTCAGTAAGGATAGCTAGGTAGGCAGAGGGTGGACACGTTTGAACCTGAGCTCACCTTTGGGCGCAGGTGTGTGGGTGAGAAAGCAGGAGCGTGTCACATGTGTGTTCCACGAGGACATGGGTGCGTCTACCTGTGCACAGAACCTGCGATTCCAGCAGGTCACACATCCCGAGCCCTTGACATTCCCAAACCCTCAGACGTCTTTCTAGAATATCTCCCCTGTTACTGGAGGAAAACATGTTTGGATGACCTTCAGGGCTACCATAAGTACAGGACCAAAGCCATTTATAAAATATTAAAATCAATTCTCCACTAAGACAAACTCCAGTCTGCCTCGCTCCCGACATTATAACCAAGGAATTTAGGTAAAGCCAAGGAGCCCAAATAGGATCCGGAGGAGTAAAAATGCCACGCCCCCATTAACTTCCCGGTCGGCGGGGGAGAGCACTTTGCAAAATGTTTAAACCTTTCCTGGTGCTTAAAGGTCAGTCTGGAGACCACAGGGCCCCCTCCACCTCCTGGCGCTTTATGGACGTGTTGATACAGCTCCCAGCGGCACCCCGAGCGCGGCTCCTCCAAGCCAAGGGCTCCTGGGCATGTTCTCACCACGCTCTCAGCCACCTTTTTAGCTGTCACCGAAGCGTTCATTCCCACTCAATGAGCAATTCTTGCCCTGGCTGAAGCACTTGCTGAAATGAGTTCATAAAATCATCTTTTTCTTGTTTTCAAACACTCGCAAATCAGGGCCGCCATCGCATCCGACATCCTTCCCTTAATGCACCCACAACTTCTATTTTCTAGCTGAAAACCATTACTTCCTTCAACTCCTTCGCTTACTTCACTTCCATTACCACCCCGGGCAGTTGGCTCTATTTTGGGAAAATGATTTTTCACAATAAAATAAAAGATTTTTCATCGCTTTACGGGGGTTGCCTCCTAAGCTAGAGAACAAAACCCCCAAGAACGTGACGTGTGATGGGAGGGGGGTCCTCACTGGCCAGATGCCTGCCCCACACACCTGCCTCTTCCACGGGAGACTCAAGCTCAAGCCTCCACATAGCTGAGAATCGAGCTGGACCAAAGCTTCACTTGATATAGCCCGGGCCTTGGAGGATTTGCAATCATCAGGGAAGAAAGTGTCCCAGGTTGCAGCTAGGTATGGATGGGTGGGGCCAGGGGTGGCTGAGAATTACCCTGGAGAAGCCTTCGCTGCCAGTGGGATGCCCAGAAGCAGGATCTAGCCCGCAGCTGGACTTGGTGGTTCCAGGAACTCCCTAGAAGCTCAAGGAGCTGCATAGGTTTCCAGTCCTGGAAAAATCAGACCTGGCGCCGTCTCTTCCTAGATGTCACCTCTGACCTCCCCATTGCTTCCCCAGAGCAGGTGAGCCGCTTCCACTAGGTTCAGGCTGATGCCTGTCAGGCCGTGGCCTTGGACTTGCCAGGCTATGCTTTCCCTGTCTGCATCTCCATTAGACAGTGAACTCCCTGAGGCAGGGACTGTCCTTCCTGTCCCCCTCATCTGTTGCCACTGGTTCCTGGAAAGGATGTCCCCTTTATCCAGCTGCAAGGGTGGAGGGACAGGCAGTCCTGCAGGGCACCAAGGGCCCCATGCCCGGTTTTATGCCCTCCTGCTGCCATCTTGAAATTTTTAACTATTTTTCTTTGGACAAGGGACTCGGCTCTGCATTCAGCATTGGATCCTGCAGATGGGGTACATTTCTGCCTGCATCTCATAAACTGGTAAACAGGGATGCCTGACAGGGCTGCTGTGACCCCAACTCTAATGTCAGGAGTGCCCCAGGTGAGAATCCCTAAGATAGGGGCCACAGGAACAGCACAACCCAGCACCAGCTCAGACTCCAGGGCGTCCTTTACCATCACCCGTCCCCTTGACTTTGGCTGGTGTCAGCTGAAAATCAGGAGAGGGCCCCCATGCACCCAGGAGGACCCAGGAGGACCCCTGAGCAGGAAACTTGGCTGATCCTAGAGGCCGCCTTTCCGACGCTAAGCATGATGTGCTTTTTTCCTCTGGCATAATTTCAGAGCCAGACGGAGATAAAGGCAGGAATGTCAGGCTCTGATGAAGCCTCACAAATCAGGGAGGACAGAGCACCATAAGCCCAAGCTCTTTATCAGGCCTCGTTCTAAGAGGCCCTCTGTGGGAACCTGGAAGAAGCCCAAGAGGCAGTGGATGAGGGTGAGACTGCAAAAGGAACTTCCCATCCATCCTGGCCGACTCCGACTCAAGCTCCGGGCACTTTCCCCAGGAGGAGGAAGCTGCTGAACAGAGGCAGCCCAGAGGGACAGAGTTGGCTCAGGCGCCTGGGCCAAGAGGCCCTCCACCTCTCTGCTCTCCAGGGGTCAAGAAGGAATAACAGTGAACGTTTCCCAAGTGCCTTTCACGTGCCACTTGTCACAGTGCAAAATGTTGAGTGTACAAGTTTCCATCAGATACTCCGCAACCCTGTGAGGAAAGTCCTATGAGAATGTCCATTTTAGAAATGAGGAGATGGAGTACAAGGGGACTGAGGCCTTGGCCTGGGCCCTGGGCTCCATCCCCAGTTCCACACACACACACACACACACACACACACACACCCCCAGTGGCTTGTCCGCAGTCACGTAGCCAGTTAAAGACAGAGCAAGGACATAGCCCAGTACTCCCGAAACCTGAGCCCCACGGCTGCAGCTCCCTGCTGCTCACCATCTGGGACCAGGAAGCCCTGCCTCTGGGTCCTGGGGAGGGGTTTCACGTGAGGGGCGTGGGTTAGGCATCCATTCCCCTGCTCAGGCCAGGAGAGAGGGGTCTGGGGTCCTCATCCTCAGGAATAAAATCAGAGGTGCAGATGGCTTGAGCCCTGGCGCCTTCTCAGAGGGTGTCAGGCTCCTGATGGGAGGACCCTGAGGATTCCGGGGGGAATTCTGCCACGGCCCCACCCCCGCGGCTCCCTTTGGGATCCCTCAGTTACCTCCAAGGAGCAGGAAAGTGCACGAGGGACTAGAAGCTTAGAGCTGGAGAGACAGTTCCGTGCCCAGTGAGGAGCTGGTGCCTGTGGGTGTGGGTTTGGCATCACGAGCCCTTATCACAACAGTCCCAGGGGGCAGGTGCCGCTCATGAAGTGCAGGTCATCTGCATTCCATGAACCAATAGGGACAGAGAGGGTGAAGTCCCACACAACTGGGAGCTGAACTCGGGCGTCACTGCCCAGCACCACCACATTCGAAGATCTCTTGTTACTAAAGCAGTTGCTCTGGACCCCAGCCACACGGGAAGCACCGGGGCACTGTCAGAAGCACCCGTGCTCACTGACATGCACTCTTGGGTGGAACGCAGGTGCCCTCCCCAACCACCTTGGCAAAAAAAAAATAGGCAGTTTCTAAAAAAATTAAGCACATCTACTATATGAACCAGGCATTCCCGTCTCAGGTATCCCCCCAAGAACAATAAACACATGCCGACCCCAAATCATGTGCCCAAATGCTGATAGCAGCTTTACTTGTAGAATTCTAAGCTACACATAATGCAGGTGTCCATCCATGGTGAACAAATAGCCAGGCTGGGGCATGTCCACTGGGCGCAATAGAGAAAGGAATGCAGGACACACAACACGGTTGGATCTGAAGGGAAACATCCTGAGTGGCAGGAGCCAGACATAAACCAGCACATGCTGTAGGACTGCACTTAGGTAAAGGTCTTGAAATTGCAAACTCATTGAGAGGAGAGCAGATCAGTGGTTGCCAGGGCAGGGGAAGTGGGTGGAGGGGAATGGAAGGAGGGATTGCAGGGAACCAAGGGGGACTCTCGGAGGTGACAGGTATCGTCATTATCCTGATCGAGTTGATGGCTCAAGAGGAGCATACCTATGTGAAATCATTGGAGTACATTTTAAAGTTTGTGGGGTTTTGTATTCAGTTGTGATCCCAGAGATTGTAAAAAATAAAATAAAATAAAATAAGCCAGGTGCGGTGGCCCACGCCTGTAATCCCAGCCGCTTGGGAGGCTGAGACAGGAGGATCACGAGTTCAAAGCCAGCCTCAGCAAAAGTGAGGCACTAAGCAACTCAGTGAGACCCTGTCTCTAAATAAAATACAAAATAGGGCTGGGGATGTGGGTCGGTGGTCGAGTGCCCCTGAGTTCAATCTCTAGTACCCAAAAAATAAATAAATAAAATACAATAAAATGAAAATCTCCATGCTCAGGCCTCATCCAAGCCAGATACATCAGCCACTAGGAGCAGAACAGATGTAGGACGTGAGGGCTCCCCAGAGAGGCCACTGGGCTGCCAGGCTGAGAACTGCTGGTGGCAGGGAGACCTGGGTGCATCGATGGCTGGGGGGGGGGCTCCGTGGGAGAGTCGTGCCAGGGTTCATTCAGTGGGCCACTCTGAGAGCCAGCGTGAGGGGGGGGTTCCAGGCTGTCCCCTCTCGACAGCAGGGTCCGGCTCTGGGCCCTGCGTGTCCTGCTCCTCCTTCCCTGGTTCACTGTATCCAGCAGCTCTTTGCTGAGGAACCGGATGCCCTGTCAGCAGAATGAATGAAGCAAACAAACAGAAGCCCTTTTTCTCGTGCAGCTTTTGTTCCAGAGAAAATAAACAGCCAACTTGCGTGTCTCCATGTCCCATATGATATGTTAGGTGCTTAGAAGTTTTACGAAGAAAAAAGAAGTCTGGGCTGAGATGGAGAGAGGGGGGACTGTGGGCAGGGCTTGCAATCTGAAGCAAGATGATCAGGGAAGATGTCACAGAGAAGCTGGCATTGGAGAAAATACCTGAAGGAGATGAGGGAGTGGACCTTGCCAATCTCCAGGCAGAGGAAACTGCAAGTGCAAAGGCCCTGAGGCAGGGGAGCAGGGCAGAGGACAGAGAGGGAACGGCTTAGGCGGGGCCTCCAGCATTCACTGTGAGTGAGGGAGAAACAGAGAAGTGGTTCATAAATCCATTCCCACTGACTGTTTGCAAAGCAGATGTATGTCAAGTGAATTCTGAATCTCCCCTGAGAGCCCAGGCTGACCCCAGGGTCCTGCATGCAATGACAGGGCTCCCCAAAGTCACATAGGCACACCTAAAATAGGTCCCCAGGTCTGTCTGATTGCAGAAGGATGCCTGGAACCTCTATGTGACATCCTTACACTCTCCAAACTGTCACTGAGACGCTGGTGTCCATTGCCCTCCAAATGGGACAGAGACACAACAGGCCAGGACACCCGGTCATTCCCAGGGAACACAACTCTCCACCCCTCCACGGCTAGGGAGAAGTGGCAGGCTGCAGGCCCTCAGGAGGGCACCCAGTGACATCAACTAAAACCTCAAACATCCCCTCGTGTGCCTGCAGGGGGTTGGGTACAGGTGAGACCAGGTGGGCAGACTCTCCAAGCCAGGGAGTTCCGGGCGATCTGGCAAGGGAGGGCTCGCAGAGAAGGGGGCGGAGACTCCCTGTCACCTTGATGGACAGTTTCAGGTCCAGCACTGGCTGGGAGCAGGAGAGAAGAGGAGGAAATGCAGTCAGAAACCTGGACCAGGGCCAACACCAGGACCAGGAAGAGGACAGGCCATGTCAGAGCCCACCTGCCCGGGCATGCTGCCACCGCGCAGTCTCCCAATAACTCCCCAGCATGAGTCGCCTCCAACCCAGCTATGTCCCCAGTCACTGGGCACTTTCCAAGGTATCATATGCATAGACTTCTGCAAAACAGGAAGGAATGCAAAACTCCCGTCCTCCTGAGAGATCCTCTCAGCTGGGGAAAGAGGCATTTGATTCTCGAGATCAGACAGGCTGACAAATGAGGACTCCTGTTTCCATGGGAAATGCACGCCATCCCCAGCCTCCCCCAGCCTCCCCCAGCCTCCCCGGCCCTGGGCCCCGCTTCTGCTCCGGCACCCCCTCCTCTTCTCTACCTACTTCCCTCCACATGGGTCTCCACCACCAGACCGTGAGCCCCTTGAAGGCAGGGCCTGGGTCTGGTCCCCATCCCTCTCTCCGGTGCCTGACTCAGGCTGCCCTGTAGAGTTATAAAATAAATTAATGACTAATTAGGAAGAAACCGCTTCGAGAGCGCTCGCAGGTTCCGAGCCAGCGGTCTGATAATGTCTGTGAGGGAATCCGGCTCCCAAGGACTTGGTGTGTTGAATAATTGAGAGGCGCCAGAGGCAGAGCAGATGTGGGTTTTCTCAAGCCTCTGACAAATGAAAGGCAGGTTCCAGTACAGAGGACCCGAGGCCAGGACCCATCCTGGGGGCTCAGCCTCTGGAGACCCCCGGGTGGCCGACCTACGGAGGAGGAGGGTGGCTGAGTGCACCAGGGGAAGGGAGGGGCCGGCTCATGGCTTGGACTTCCCAGCAATCAGCCTGGTCAGAGAGCAGGGTAACTGAGGTCAGAGGGTCACCTAGAGAAGGGCCATGAGGACCAAAGCATGCAGGGCCACCTCTGAGGTTGTGGACTTTGGCTTTTCTTCTGTTTGATGGGCACGGGAAACAATGACTCATTTTTGAGGACGAGCCAGATAAGAGCAAGGGTGCGTGGCATCCAGTCCCACCCTCGTGGATGAAGCGCCTGTGTGCTCTCTCACGTTGGCTGTTGAGCCAGAGATGGCCACCTGGGTATTTTTCTTTTCAGGAGATCAGTAGGATGCTGTGTCCAGACATGGTCTCCCTGTGACCACAAGGAAGCTCAGATTATTTGATCTTGGGTAATAACCCAGGTCATCCTGGAAATCGATCCTGGCTCACTTTTCCTGGCATGGGCGTTAGAAGGTCACAGAGCAGCAGAGAGACTCAGGATAGGTGGGCAGTTACAGTGCCTCGTGATGGGGCCTCTGGCAGCTGTGTGAGCAGCCAGGTGTGATACCCCAGGAGCAAACATCTGTCCAACACTGACTGCATCAGCTTCCTGCTGCTGTGTAACAAATTGTCACTTCGCTTAAAATGCATGTATTATCCTGTAGCTTCCAGGGGTCAGAAGTCTCTGCTGGGTTCTCTACTCAAGTACCCCCAACTCAAGCCATGATTCATACGACTGAGGCAGGGGTCTTATCAGAGGCTTGGGGTCCCCTCTGCAGCTCACAGGACACTGTGGATAGGATTCATTCTTTTTGGTCATAGTTCCCGGCAGCTTGCTTCTTCTTGGTCAGCAGGAGAAGCTCTGGTGTTCAAGTCTCTGACCCCCAGACGCTCGGGGCTCAGCTGATTAGGTCTAGACCACCCCAAATAATTCCCCCTTTGATTAGTCAGAGTCAAAACCGATGGGGGCCCTGAGTTATGTCTGCAAAAACTCCCTCAGCCTTTGCCGTATAACTTTATTTTCATCAGGAGAGTGACATCTCGTCATATCCATGGACACCACCCACACTCACCAGGAAGGGATTGTGGGGGTGGGCCCAAAGGCTGGGACTCTTGGGGTCCATCTTAGAATCCGACTGCTCATCACATTAGCAGCACCTTCCAAATTATTGAATTCTCGGGCCAATCCTACAGGATATATACCAAGTCATCCTTAGGTCACGAGCCAGGGTGCTGAGGCAGAGAGAGGGTCAGTGATATGTTCAGGGTCCCCCAGCCGAGACGCCCCAGGTCTTTGTTGAAGCACAGCCTCGCAGAGCAGGGACCCCGTGCCGGGCAGGGAGGAGGAGGGGAGGAAAGTCCGCCAAGTTTCTCACTGCCGGTTCATAAAGCGTTGCCATAGAAACCCTGCACGAAGCATCACTTAAAGAGCTGTTTGATTATTTTTTCGGGGTGCATCTGCAGGCACGCAGCAGCACACACACACACACACACACTCACTGTGGCTGAGTTAAGAGGTCTCGCAGCAGGTGCGCAGTAGGGGCTCTGGAAGGTCCGTTGACAGGCAGATAGACTCACTGGCGGGGTCACAGTTCTGGCCGGTGTCCCTGCTGCAGAGAACCCAGACCCAGGAAGCCTCAGGTCCCGATGGGGCCTCACTGTCAGGCTTCAGTGACTGTGGTCTAGAGCTTGCCCCTCGTCTCAGCTGCCTGCCCCACGCCCCTCCAGCCCTAGGCCACCGTCCCACCCCAGCCCTGTCCTTCCTCCCTGGGCCTCTCACTGCCCAGTGGGGAGTGGAAGTGGGCAGCGCAGGGTGTATGGAAGTTCATCCTACAAGATGCCCGGCGAGGCCTCAGAGCTGCTCACTCATGGCCCCTCCGATGAGTCCCCACTACCAGCGTGACACAGAAAATCCAGGACACGCAGTGATCTTGTCCCCAATGTTAATGCTAGAGCTGCCCTTGCGGGTCGAAGAGGCAGGAGGTCCAGGGTAATGATTAGAGTGACACAGGATGGTCATGACTGCCCGCTAGTGTGCCACAGGTGGGCCCCACACAAAGAGCTCCATCCACACGATGTCCAACTGCTCATTTGTCACCTCAACAGATATTTATTAAGCACTGATTCTGTGCCCGGTTCTGGGCACATGCAAAGGAGTGGGTTAGACGGGGTCCCTGCTCGTTGGTGGAGATCATTGGCCTGCAGAAGGGGGAAGAGCCCACTGTGAAAAGAATTAAAGTAGGACAGCAGAGAGTGAGGACCTGTGGGCTTCGTTGCTGCATGTGGAGAGGGGAGGCCTCTCTGAGGAGGTGGTAAGCCAGCAGATATCTGGATAAACGTCTGTACCAAGGAGAGGGACAGCTTGTGCACAGGCCCTGCAGAAGGGACTGGCTTGGCAATCCTGGGAACAGAAAGAAGGGCCCCTGTGGTTAGAGTATGGTGAGAAGGACGCAGAGGCTGGCTAAGTGGATTCTTAAACTTAAAAAGCAGGGGCAGGGTGGCCCCCACCCACTATAATATGGAAGAACGAGTTAGGAAGCCGCGAGACAGAAGTGTCTCAAAAGACAAGTGCTGTGTGGCTCGCTCCAGCAGAGAGCTCAGAGCATCAGGTTCAGAGACACAGGAGGACTGGAGGTGACCACGGCTGGGGGAGGGGAAATGGACTTGGTGTGTCGAGGGCCCGGAGTTCCAGACTGTTAAGAGGGGGACGTTCTATGCACCCGCGGGGGCCATGGTAGCACAGCCATGTTAGTGTACTAGTGCCACTGAGCCGTGCACTTGAAAGTGATTACGATGCTCAACACCAGGATCTATGTGTTTTACCACCATTAAGCAAAACAAGCCCAGGATCCCACAGCGGGAAAGAGTCCCAGCCAGTTTTGAGCTCCCCGCAGGGCACTAGCACAGGGAACCCCCAGAGGGGGCAGGTGGGATGCTTGACCTGAGAGAGGAGCAACAGAAAGGAGACCACGTCCCACCACTTGGCTTTGTCTGTAGTGTTGACATACACAGCAACTCTTTTTTGGTGTGGGACGGGTACTAGGGATTGAACTCAGGGCCATTCAACCGCTGAGCCACATCCCCAGCCCTATTTTGTATTTTATTTAGAGTCAGGGATCTCTCTGAGTTGCTTAGCACCTCACTTTTGTTGAGGCTGGCTTTGAACTCACGATCCTCCTGCCTCAGCCTCTGAGCAACCGGGATCACAGGCGTGCACCATGCCCAATCACAGCAACTCTTTAGAAATGATAATGAGATAGAGATGATTACGAGGACACTGTCTGCTCCCGTGTTGGCACACGTGTGCCACCTCCCATACCCATAGCATTTATCTGTCGTCACTGTGACCCCACCGTGCAGTTGCCCATCGTCCCCAATCTACAGACGAGAAGACTGAGGCCAAGCAGCATGAAGAGGCTTGTGCCAGGCTGCCCCCAGCAAGCAGGCGCCACGATGCCAAGCCTGGCCTGTCTGTCAGCAGAGCCTCAGGCCTTTCTAGTAACAGCCCGGGTTAAACGAGGAGACTAATTAGGAGGGGACGACTGTGCTTGTTCTATTTTTTGGGCCAGCTTGAAGGGACACCGAGTCATTATTTCCTGGAATGAGCATCCTCGGCACAGGCCCCGGGACGCGCACACTCAGCCTCCTGCGTGGAAGCTGACACGGCACTTGCTCAGCGACAAGTCACAACAAGGCTCTGCACACTCCCGCCCGCCCCACTCCAGCGGCACCTCATGGGGGGAAATAAGATAAAACAAAATCAAGCTGAGCTCCTAATTCCATCTCCGGCAGCTCCTAGATGATAAATAATTCTGGAATTGGAAATGAGGCAGGCAGGGGGCAAGTGGAGACCTGGGCAGTGTGGCTCCATGGCCGCTTTCATTCGGGATCCTCTACTTCCTGCCCGGGGCCTGGGAGGCAGGGCCCACCCATGGCTGGAGATGGGGCCCATTGCCTCCCCGCCTTCTTTAAATCACTATTATTTTTAATACAACAGAATTTGCCATCTTTTTTTTTTTTGGTGGGGGATGTCAGCGATTGAACTCAGGGGCACTCAACCCCTGAGCCCCATCCCCAGCCCTATTTTGTACTTTATTTAGAAACAGGGTCTCAGTGAGTTGCTTAGGGCCTCGCTTTGGCTGAGGCTGTTTGATCTCAGGATCCTCCTGCCTCAGCCTCCCAAGCTGCTGGGATTGTAGATGTGCACCACCATGCCTGGCCAGAATTTGCCATCTTAACCACTTCTGAGGTCTGGTGGCACTAAGCACACCCACGTCATTGTGCCATTGCCACCATCATCTCCAGGATTTTTTCATCTTTCCCCAAGTCAAACTCCATCCCAAATGAACCCTAATCCCCCTTCTGCTCCCTTAGCCCCTGGAAGCCTCTACAGAGTTCTCTGTGTCTGTGAGCCTGATCTCGACGGGCCTCATGTGAGTGGGGTCACACAGCGAGACCACACAGCCCTCCTGTTCATACCTGACTTCTTTCACTGAGCAGAATGTCCTTAGGTTTCATCCATGTTGTGTGACAGGACATCACTCCTCTTTAAGGGGGAACAGCATTCCGTGGGAAGGACATACAGGTGTCCATCCTTCATCCTTTGATGGACACCTTGGATATTGTGAATACTGTCACACAGCTCCTTCCCCCCAGCCTGGACGTGACTGACTACAATTGTATTCGGGTGGCCAGGGTTAATCAGTGTCTCCCCACAGGACAGCCACCTACACTATACGCCCACGTACCCTCTCCTGGCCTTAACAGGTCTATCCTGGGCCCTGCAGGTTTCCATAGCAACCCTGCATCCGTCAGCCGTGAAGGGTGGTGGTGCAGTGGTTTGAGCTCTGGCTGGGTCCCCTGTGACCTGGGGTGCTTAGTTCATGTCTGTGTTTGCAGTCTCCTCATCTGATGACCTGGCGCATAACCAGGGAGCGTAGTAGTCCTGTAGTCCTGCACCAAGGGGGCATGCTGAGGATCACCAGCCCTTGGCTTGACTATTTGATCCTTAGAGCTTCTCCAAGAGGTGGTCATGTTATCATCCTCTTTAGAGATGATGACACAGTCTCCAGACTTTCTAGAAGTCCCCCACTGGGGAGCCAGGATGCTGACATTCAGAGCACAGGCTTGTTCTCTTGTCTACAGGAAGCGCCCAGCAGGTGGGTCCAGTCTGGTACATTTTGGACATGGTCCTAGCTGGCTCCTGGGTTGGTGAAATCAATCCATGTCCTCAGGTAGCAGAGTCAGCGTTCACAGCCAAGGCCCGTATTCAGCCTGCACGTTTGGAGCCTGGAGCTGGGCTTGCCGGTCTGCCACGCTGGGCCAAAGCACTAGGGGTCCCTGCCTGACCTTGAGCATCTATGGATCCTGTCTTCCTGGGAAGTGAGTCCCCCCTATGCTTTATGATTTCTCAAAAGATCCCTAACTCCAACATGGTAAGACCTACCTGGATTCTAGCCCTAGGATCCCACAGACCCAGCAGACATCAGGCCAGAACAATGTGGCTCCCAGGAGGAGACATGGGTCTGGGCCAGGGGCAGGGTTTGGCTCGGGCCCTGTGCAGCAGAAGGCATTGGTAAGACTGCAGCGTGGAGAAGGCAGCAGGACCCGGGGTGGGAGCCGGGGAGGTCTGGCCTGGGACTAAGTGCAGACAGGAGTTTAGAAGCCAATGGAACATGTCACAGGTGCTGCTGAGATCCTGGGCCGGTGCCAGCCTCTCTACCTGGAATTCCTTCCCTTCTCTGCCAAGACCGTATCTAATACCTCTTCCAGGAAGTGGCTCTGACTTTCTGCTTCCCATCATCCCGGATGCTGTGAGCCCCTGGCTGGAGGGCCCCCCGGGCAGCCCTGGGCAGCTGAGGAGAGGGGCTCACTGATTCACGGGCTCCTCCTGGCCTCTGTGTTGTCCTGCATTAGGGGATGGTAGGACCACTCGTGACTTATGCTTTTTAATCCCTTGGGGGGACCTTTCTGACTCAGACCAGCAGCCTCCGCCTGGCTCCAGAGGAGCAGCGTAGGTCCGAGGAGAGCCACTGGAGAGAGCAGGGGCCTGCCCATGCTCCAGCCCAGGGGCTACCTCCCTCCCCACCTACTGCCCAGCTTCTCTTATTTTGGCTCCACCTCTCCTGCCCAGCCCTGGAATCTTCTCCCAGAGAACCTCAGGGACCTAAATGCAGTCCCAGCCCAAATTTATTAAGGATTGACTATGTGCCAGGCTCGGAGACAAGCACTCTGCCTGGTCTGTTTTCCTTAGCCTCTCAGCAGCTCCACCCCCCACCCCAAGTAGGCACATTTTATCGATGGGCGGCGAGATGCAGGGAGGTGCAGTCTCCTGCTATTATGTAACAGGGTTGGGATTTGAACCTGGGTCGTGTGTTTCCAGGGTCACTCCTCACCTGCGTGTGTTGCTACCTGTTCTGCAGCAGCTATGAACCAAGCTGGGAAGAGCCCAGATGGATTCAACCCATGTCTGTGGGAGGCCAGAGGCATCCTCTATGCAGCTTTGGCCTCCCTGCCCCCCCGTGGGGCTCACTCCCCTCCTCAGAGATCACAGATGGAGCCCACAGTCACCTGATGGAGCCCTCAGATCAGAAGTGACCCCTAGCCCAGCCCTGCTGCCCAGCCAGGCTGAGTCCGGCATGACCTCATACAGAGGTGCTAGGCGGCTTCATGAGTGTAGGGACAGTGACCCTGGCCTCTAGGGGTATTCTGGTCATGTAAAGAGACTTCTGCCAGAAAGGATTATGAGTCTGCACAGAAACGGATGTGTCTCTTGAGACATAAACAGGTTTTCTCTCTCTCTCTCTCTTTTTTAATATATTTAGTTGTCAATGAATTTTTATTTAATTTAATTGTATGTGGTGCAGGTTCTGTATTGGAATAGAGGGGGAGAGGGCGTGTTGTTCTCGGGTGTGTGACTATAACAGCTGTGCACCGGGAGGGCTCCACAACATCTGTGTGCAGATGTGTTCTGCACTGGAGTGTATAAAGGGATGCTCTGTGGGTGGAGTTCTGCCCGTGGCTGTGAGAGGCCATGTGTTTGCATGAGACCTTGGTGGCTCTCACCTCTAGCTCGTGCCTCTGTGACCCTGCAGGACCAGAGCAGACGGTCTCCACCTGCCCTGCTGCTTTGTGGAGTCTTTGAAGAAGTTGCTGGGCCCTGGGAAGGAGTAAGAATGAGTGGACGAGCAAGAGGCAGGGCCTGTCCTTCCCCAGGCACCATCCGCTTCCCACAGCTGAGGGACCCTGTGGGATGAGGAGCCCTGGAGCAGACTGCTGAGCCAGCAGGAGAGCCCAGAGCCCCGCTGACCCTTCTCCACCAGGCACAGGAGCCAGGAAAGAGGAGGCCGAGGCCGGCTGGCTGGTCCACACCCCAGCTGTGCGGGCTCTGGTCACGTGAGTGTGACCAGATGAGCGGCTCTCATCCCCTCACCTGAGAAAGGTGCAGTCTCCACCCAGCACCATCAGGAGTTTTCAGTGAGCGGGGCTCAGAGCAGAGTTAGTCCATGACAGGGGTCAGGCAGCAGTGGTGTGACCGAGGAGGAAAGTGAAGGGAAAGAGCCTCCGCGGGACATTCTGGGGGGTCGCAGATGCACCCGATGTTTAATCATCGTCTTTAATTATTTTATTGGTGCATGATAATCATACATACGAGTAGCCCTCCCCTCGCCACTTCTCCTGGTCTCCTTTCTACTTTCAAATCATTGGCTTTTGCATTCGCTGTACACACCTTCCTTTGCAGAAGGTACCAGGAATGAGTGTGGGCCCTCTGTCCAACTCTCCTTGGACCAGGTGGCCCGGGTCTGTGGAGTAGCGCGTGTCCACACCCACCCCTGGAAAGGGGGCGTCGGAGCCTGGTCCAGCACAGGGCTCCGACTCTGGGGAGGCTAAGGAGAAAGCTGGGCCAGCTCTGGCAAGGTGTGGGGGGGATGACCTGCTGAGTGGTTGACCTTAGGGACAGCCACAAGTCCCAGCCTTGAGCCAGGACCCTCCTTCAGGACCTCCAGCTCTCAGGCTCCTTCACGGGGTCAGTGCAGGGCTGAGGCTGCAAGTGTTGACATCCCACTGCAGCTGGGCAGGGCTGGGGCCATCAGGGCTGGCCCTCCACCTCCAGAAGCCAAGAGTCCTTCTGCCCCAGCCAAACGGAAAACACCCTGCTCTCAAAGTTGTCAGAAGAAAAAGCTCGAGCCTGCCCTTGGCCCTCTGCAGCATACGCTGCCCGCAACTGGAAGTGACACGTTCACCTCTTCAGTCAGAATCCGTCTTACACCCGGAAGTTACTGACCAAGGGCCCTAGGAAACCTCAGTTCCTCCCTGTGTCCAGAAGAACAGGTCTGCGTGAGCCCAGAGAGAATGGGGCCAGGCAGCTTTTCCACCTCTGTGACCAAAAGACCTGAGAAGGACAACACAGAGAGCACCTGTTCACTTGGGCCTCAGTCTCAGAGGTCTCAGTCCATGACAGCCAACGCCAGGGCTCTGGGCCCAAGGGGAGGCAGAACATGAAGGCGGGAGGGTGTGGAGGAGGAAGAGGGCTCAGGACAGGCCACCAGGAAACAGAGACAGACAGTTCCCCCCCCAGCAGACAAATATGAATCTCAAAGGCATGCTCCCAGTGACCCACCTCCTCCAGCCACACCCTCCCTGCCCACATTACCCCCAGTTACCCCTAATCAGTGGATCAATGCACGGAGTGGGCTAAGGCTCTCAAAACCCAGTCATTTCACCTCTCAACCTTCTTGTATTGTCTCACATATGAGCTCTGGGGGGGACACCTCCTACCGTAACAGGTACCATATTTGGTTTTTAAAAAAAGAGTTTGTTAACCTGGAAAGTCCTATGAAACCATCCACTATCGATGCTATTTTCGCTTTACTATGATAAAGACTGATAAGGAAGGGGAGGTAACTCAGGCCTTTCTGAATCTAGAACCCTGCATGGCAAAGCCCAAGTGTGCTCCACAGAGAGGTTCAGAGGGTGGTAGTTGCTACTGGGGAAAAGTGAGCGATTCTGTCAACAGGTGCTTACAAATTCCGGATTAATTAAGGCTAAGCAGGTTCTCCCTGCAGAGACCCTCAGAAAAACCTGTTGGCATTGTTTTTTTTTTCAGAAGGAGGGGATTGTGATGCGTCCAGCATTGCCCTGATACTCAGGATGGCTCTTGCTGTTCTGGGTCTTCTAATATTCCACGTGAACTTCAGGACTGTTTTCCTGGTTATTTTTTGTTTGGTTGGTTTGGTTTGGTTTTTTGGTGTGAGAAGGAAAAAAAGGGTGGTGGTGGTGGGAGGGTCCTGCCCTATTTTCCAAAATAACCTGGCCCACGGAGTGTTTTGCTCACGGGGTTCTCAGCCAGCATTATATAAAGCAGGCTTTTGAAACTATTTCTAAGCTCCATTCTGCAATTAATCAAATTTATCCCCAAATTGTATATTTAGCGACTCTAAGTTTAACTCTAATAGTATTTTGCATTGTGTCCCCGTGGGGTGCCATTGATTCTTCAAGGGTTTTTCTGTCTAGACAGATCTGATAATCCCTGGGCTGGGGTCTGGCGGGGCAGGAGGGCCGAGCTGGGAGATGGGGCAGGCAGCGTTGCAAAGGACCCAGTGCCACCTAAAGCTCTTTATCCAAGGAGCTGGGGCGTGGCACAGGCTCCCGAAGCAGGAGTGGCACGTGTTATGGGTTCTGCAAAAGTGAGCTCACCTGGGGAGTGACAGGCAGCCCACCACTCCCCTGAGGCTGCTGACCCCAGGCCTCCGGGGCCCTATTGAGGAGGCCCTGCTGCACCCACTCTTCCATGGGAGCTCCCTGGGGGCTGGGGCTAGCTTCCCCGCCCCCCGTTCCCTCCCCAGAGAGACGGTCCCAGCTTTGTAACAGATCCGAGTCTTTGATGCATAGGAGACACCTCTTTTCTGGGTCAGGGTTGTCATACAGGTAAATTGAAATATAAAAGGCCCAGTTAAATTTGAATTTCAAAGAACAAATACATTTTTGACATAAGGAGGTCCCCAACATTTCAAGGGTTATCACTTGTACTAAAAAAGTATTTATGTTTATCTGGAATTCGAATGTAACTGGGCAGCCTGTATTTTACTGAGCACCTCTGTTCTGAGGACGGTGAGGTTTCCTTCTTGGTGTTTCTAAGACATCACAGGTGAAAGAGGAAGCCGGGGGCTTCAAATCAGAACCTAAAGTAAGTATATAACCAACTGCAGCTGCCTGGTTTTTATTTGTTTTCGTTTTATTTAGAGACATGGTCTTACCGAGTTCTTAGGGCCTCGCTAAATTGCTGAGGCTGGCTTTCAACTCGAGATCTTCTTGCCTCAGCCTCCTGAGCCCCTGGGATTACAGGAATGCGCCACCGCACCCGGCTCAGCTGCCTGTTTTTATAAATAAAGTTGGACTGGAGCGTGCGTGACCAGTGGCTGTACTCACAACAGCAGACGGATTGAGTCCGTGTGGACACAGACTTTTTTTTACCAGCTGGCCCTGTATAGAAAAAGTTTGCCGATCCAGCACCCGTCACTGCTTCAACACCCCTCGACACATATAATATAGTTTTATGATTTATAAATTGTATAGTTTTATTTATATGAATATATATACACATAATTTAATTGGCTCAAGACATTCCTATTTCCAGCTGACCCCCTCCTCCTGCCAGGCACTGAATCAAATGCTAGTGTTATAAAGAATGCCACCACAGTTCCTGCCCGCCAGGTGTCCAGAGGTGAAGAGATACCTAAAGAGCCAACGACACAGGCTCAGCTGCTGCGTGGACTCCAGGGTGTTACGAATGAATGGGTGACTCACCCGGCTACAGGACAAGTGTAGGAATTGAGGTGCCAGTTAAGCCCCAGCAGAATGCCACACGAAGAATCCAGAAAGTCTAATTGCTTAAAATGTGGCACTGGGCGATGGCCAAATGAATGGAACCACCGGGGTAGGCTTGGCTCACCTTGTGGACCAGGAGGGCCCAGACTCTGGGAGCCACTTTCCAATGGCATTTGGACATTCGATCAAGACATGGCTTTTAAACAAGACACAAGGTGTCCAGGAGGGCTTCAGAGAGGAGGTGCCACTTAACTGTGGCCCTGACTGAGGAGGAGTTTGGCAGCTGGAGAATTTGAAAGAAAAGCAAGTGCTGACGGAGGGGACTAGACCAAGACAGGGCAGCGGGAGAGAAGGCGACAACATCAGTGGGGTTAGAGCATGGGAGGATCGGGCTGTGGGGCCTAAGCTTTCCCTCATCCTGACAGCCGTGGAGAGGGTCTCGAAGTTTTCTTTTGATTTCCTTTGTTTTTTTGTATGAATTTTTCAAATAATTTTTCTTGCACCAGTCATTTAAAAGGCCAGAGGGCCTGTGCCTGCCTGTGCACCCTGGGCAGGGAGCCCACTTTGGCAAAAGGAGCTGCTGGTGGGGTCCACAGGGAGCTTGCCATTCTAGAACCCTCTCTCTGGCCTCGGTGGGGACCACACACTACAGACAGGGAAGAGATGACAAGAGTCTTCCAATAAGAAGGGATTACAGGGCGGGTGAGATTTTTGGAGGACATAAATCCAGGGAGCGGCCAGCCTTGCTGCTTGCAGAAGACAAAGCCGGCGACAAGAAAGGCCCTGGAAACTGAGCAGCTCAGAATCCGAGACAGACCCAGCTGGGTCCGTGGAGCAACTGAGGGGAAAGGTGCCTGCGAGCTCTTCTCCCTCTCAGCGTGGACTTGCCGTCTCCTGAGCACCCCGGAACCCTGCTCCTTTGTATTTCTTTTTTTTGTTGTTGTTTTGTTTTTTGAGACGGGGTCTCGCCAAGTTGCCCGGGCTGGCCTCCAACGCTCCTTCTCTACCCTCAGCCTCCCCGGTAGCCCACATCACAGGCATGAGCCACCTTGTCTAGCTTCAGACCCTGAAATTTCACATCTGAAATTCTGATGCTGCAGGTTGGGGGCAGGGTCTGGGCATCGATATCTTTATAAAATTTCCCACATGAACCTGAGGCTGAAAGTTGCAGAAATCACAAACAAGAGCCACTGAACAGACTTCTGGTGGGTGGATTATGCACGACCACAGGCAGGGGGAGGCCGGGAGGGCCTGTTGTGAGTGGCAACTCACGCTGGCACCCCTCCCTTGGTTTGATTGACAGGGAGCAGGAGATGCACAGGACTGAGCTCGAGGTCAACTTGCCTGGTTGTCACCCAAATCCTCCTGAGGATACTGAGTGTGAGTCCCTTATCAGGATGTGTCGAGGTACACGGTCACCATGCACTTTCATGGGGAAAGGTCAATGCAGGAATGGCCAACAGTGGGCAGGAAGCATGCAAGCCCAGGGGTCAGGCACAGAGGGGAAACAGCTCTGTTTCCCTTACATTGAGCTGTGTGGCCTTGGGTCACTGTCCCCTCCCTCAACAAGGAACAACAGCACCTTTACCAATAGATCATTGAACGAACTTTTTTCAACATATTATTAGAAAGCAGGTACTATTCTGGGAACTAAGTGAACAAAACAAACCAAATAAGGCTCGTCCTCATGGAGTATGCATCGCAGGGGGGTGACACAGACAAACCATAATGACTGCGTCCAACATAGAATACCCCATGCCATTTGTTATACATGATATAGGTAAATCACATATGTCATTAAATTTTATATTAAAAAATATATATTTTATATCCTATAAATTTACGTGTAAGCATATAATAACATATTGAACATGACAGAGGAGCTGAGGGGAATTGGAGACAGCAAGTATGGTGGATGGAAATAGATGCAAAGCACTTGACATTGAGGATAGCACAGAATGAGTGTGCGATGAATTACGTTTCAAAGGCCAAACCACTAAAAATACAGGCATTAAGATGAAGTAAGAGCATGTGTGGTGTGAAGTGCTTAGACAGGGCCAGGAACCAGAAGACAGTGGCTTTTATGTCTCCCTCTGTGACCCTGCCCACCCCTCCCCAGGGACGCAGGCACCTGCTCGCACACGTAGCTCCATCTCTTCTTTGCACGTGGAGGGCGGTGGGAAGATAAGCTCCTTCTCTCCGGATCCTTCTTCCCAGCTCTCCTGCCACTTCAGACCGTCACGTGACCATGAGATGAAACAAGTCACTTGATGGAAGATAAGAAATCAAAACATACGGAGGGTCCTTGTCCTGAGAGCGCAAATGACTCTTCATTGTAATATGTGAACCAAAGTCTCAAATTAAAAATAAAACAAGGCATGCTGTCGTTTTTTTGCTGCAATCCAGCCACTGAGGAGAGTCATTGTCACACAATCACGGAGAATATTACGTTGATTGGCAAGAGCTGGGCTTTGTACAAGGGACAAAATTCCCCACAGCTAATCTACAATGGAATTGTTCAATGTCAGGTACAGCTTTAATAATATCGTTCTGGGCTGCGTTGGATGTAAATATCCCACTTTTCATTTTGTAAGCAATCAAAGGGAAGCTTTCCAGACAGAAGAGCATGAACAGTTATAATATCTGTGCGAGAAACACACGGACAAAACAAAACCAAAAAAAAAAGAATCAAAGAACACTCCACCTTAGAAAAGCTCCGCTTTGTGGCTTATCTCCAATCTCCTCTGTCTGTCCAGCAAGTTGCTTATTAGACACGCCACAAAAGACCACACTTTTAATGTTGCCCTTGACATTATTAAAAAGAAAAGTACAGGACTGGCAAATCAGACTGGAGAAATCAGACCATTGAATCTGGACAATCAGGTAACTGCCCTTGATCTCATCCAGGTCTCGAGCAAGATGCAAAAGGAAAGAAAACACTCATTTAGTAAGCACCTACTATGTGCTTGGCCCCTTGGCACATTCCATCTGAGGGTACTGAGTGGTGGAGATACCTAGGTTCAAGCCTAGTGCGCCACTGTCTAGCCGGGTGGCCTTTGGCAAGCGGGTTGGTTCCTTGAGATCTCTGTGCCTGGGTTTTCACCCATTAGGTGAGCACAATACATTCCCTACGGGGTTCATTTTGGGGATTAGGAAACAAATGTTGAATCGGGACTGAAAACAGTAGGCACTCAGCGGTGGGTATTATAAATCTAATCTTAATCCCCACAACAACCCTCTGTGGGTTGAGCTGTTTTCCCTCAAAAGACACATTGGAGACTAGCGGCCACATCTGTGACTGTGACCTTATTTGGATATGGGTCTTGCCGATGCTCAAGTAGGGATGAGGTCAATAGGATGTGCCCTATCCAATATGACCGGGTCCTTATCCAAAGAGGAAGATGAAGAATCGAAGCCCAGAGAGGCGAACGTTACAGCTCAAGTTTACTCAGCCAGAGGTAGATGAACTGGAATTTGAACTTGGATCTCTTTGAATCCCATGCTCCGCTCACCGTGCAGCCTCTGGGGATCAGAGCTTGGGAGAAAATGGTGAGGTTTGCCATGGGTGCCATTTGTCACACCTAGGTCACAGTGGGCTGATTATGAACAGCTCATTAAGTAAAGAGCAGTAAGCATTTGAGAGTGACTTTTTTAAAAGAATCGACTTTTATTTATAGGCGACGTTCCAGTCATTAATTTCAAAGGAAGAAAGCCCAAAGCAGAAGCAGGTTCATTAAAAATTTGACATTAGTAATTTAATTAAATCGGGTCTTCGCGTCTTGTTGCAGAAAATGAAACGTTAGTTCTACACCAGTTCTCAGCCCATTTCCCCTGGTGGTCTCCCTCCCCTCACCTTAGCTTACTTTCTTCTCCAAATGTTTACTGACCCACTCCTCCCGTCCCCAGGACTCACACATTCATATCGTTACTGCCTCCGCTGTAAGCGAGCAGCAGGGGATCATGGGAAATGTTCAGCCGGGCAAATGGACAAGATGATAGAGGTGAATCGTTCCATCTGCTCCTCTCACTTGTCAGAGTAGAGAAGGAAGAGATCTCTGGTCCTTAAGATTCTCCAACAAAAATACAGTCCTCTGAGGATAGATACCTGCTCTGCCCAAGTTCTCTGCTGTTTTCCCAGCACCACACACAGGCGACCGCCATACATTTTTTTAATTTTTTAAAAATTTTTTTAATTAAAAATTTTTTTTTTCACCATACATTTTTATTGCAGAAAGAAAATAATAAATTAATGAGCAACTCTTCAAATAACTAATTAACGAACACACAAGTACGTCCCTTACCAGTGCCAGGCACTGTGTTAGTCCCCAGGATACACTTGCCCAGGCCCTTGTCCTCAGGGTTCTGTGGCCCCGTGGAATGAGAACATCTGCCATCTTTTGAGCGCCTACTATGTGCTAGGCACTGTGTGAGCCATGGGGTATCTACTGTCATAACCTCAACCACTGTTTTCTCAGTGAGGTCATGTGACTCAAGGTCATACAGAGTAAGGTGATGGTAGCACCTATTTCCAGACTCAGAGCAGGATGATCCAAAGGTTTCCTTTTCCCTCTATGCCAAGCTGTTTCTTCCCAGGAATTTTTTCCTCCCAGGGGAGAAGAAGGAGGGCAGGCTGCCTTTTGGAGGGTTCTGAGATCATCAAGGGTAGAGCGGGTCCAGGTTGGCAGGCACCAGCTACAGCACCACAGGGAGCCTTTTACAGCCCAGGCTGCCATCTCCACCTGCTCTTCATGGCCACTCCACCCTCTCACTCTAGGTCCCTTGATCCTTTAGTTTATCTGTAGCCCCAGGACCTTTGCACAGCTCTGAAACACTCTTTCTGGCCCTGCTGATTAATCTCTCAGAGTTCTACATAAATGTCACCTCCTCCAGAGGGTTATCTCTGACTCCTAAACTGGGGTTGGAAACCTGCCTTGTCCTTATCCTCCCATAACGTTTCACCTGCCTTCAGCCATGCAGACCTCCCACGGGCCTAGGAGCTCAGGGTGCTGGTGTCTACCCACTGTGCACCAGGCTCTAAGTGCTTGTATTCATTAGCTCACTTAATTCTCCCAGTGAGCCTTTGAGGAAGGTGCTGCCATGATCCCATCTCACAAAGGAGAAGCGGAGACAGAGAGGTTAGGAGACTTGCTCAGTGTCCCTCAGGTGGTGAGCTGTCAGGGGGGGAGTGACCTGGGCCTGCAGGTTGGAGTCGGTACCCTCCCTACTCTTAGAGATGCCCGTGATGTGTCATTATCCAGTGGATTCACTTGAGCCGTGGTCTGAGCAGGCTGAGACCCCTCGTCCTTGCCAGATGGGACTGGAATGGTGAGGGGGTGTATGATCTTCGAGGCACTGGCAGTCCCAGCTCTGGGGACAAAGGCAGAGGGAGCTGGGTCAGGTAACAGGTGCCACCCAGGCACAGAAGAGCTGCATCCTCCCTCCCTCCTAGCTGGCAGGTCACGCTGTTGTCGCGTCCTTAACAAGACTCTTTCTCTGGTTAACGAGAGTGAACTTGCTGCTGGTGGCGATGGCTTCGGCTCTGGTCGCTGTGCACTGTGTTCCCCAGTTCCCAATTTTCTCTTTAAACAGATCAGGCTGATGCAAACTCAGGTTCTCCTCTTCTCCCCTCACTGCTTATTCCAGTGTTAACCAAAGCTGGAGCCCCCAGACCCACTGGACCACAGGACTCCCTTGGCTGAGGGGAAAGGACATTGGGTTTAATGAGCAAATACTCTGTGCAATGCTCTGTGCCCCCTCCATGGAGTCTGAAATCAGGGCAACTATACCCAAGCAATGACAATGTTTTCCTTGGGATGACATCCCCGGTAATCAGGACGGACACCCCAACACCCAGGGCAGACATTAGAAAAAGTAGAAAATGTAGATGTCCCATGTGGTTCCTCCCGCTAACCCACTGGCTGTCTCCTCTCTTCACAGTTCTCCCCAGCCACACGTGTGGGAACCCAGGGAGGCTGCCCAATGGCATCCAGCAGGGTTCAACCTTCAACCTGGGTGACAAGGTCCGTTACAGCTGCAACCCTGGCTTCTTCCTCGAGGGTCACGCCGTGCTCACCTGCCACGCTGGCTCCGAGAACAGTGCCACGTGGGACTTCCCCTTGCCCTCCTGCAGAGGTAGGTGGCCTCAGAGAGTCTGAGGGCGTGGGCAGGGAGAGGGTACAGGAGCTTCCCATGAGATCCAGTCTCGGGGCAGGTGGCGGGGGGACGTTACCTCACTGCCCTAGCAGGGCATGGCGTACCCACTGTGGCTCATCCAATCTGGGGAGCATCCAGGGTCCTTGGGGTGGGACTCCAGGTATCAGGAGCTTCTCAGCCCTGCCTGGGCTCCCAGGATTTCCTTCCCTACATCAGCAAGCTTATTTTTAGCCACTCTGCCCTGCAGAGTTATTTGGGAGTCCTGGATCCATGGAATGTAAAGATGAGAGTCCTCCTGTCACAGAGGGGCATCATTTTCTTTTCCTTCCTGTTAGAGACCATCCCTCCTCTTGCGTTTGCATGGCTCCCCCATCGGCTTTTGGACAGACCTTGCACGGGCAATTATTCCTTTCTTAGAAATTCAACTTCTCTCCCTATTTAAAGGTTGTTTCTTCCCAGCCTCCAAATAGGTTCAAAACCTGTTAACCTCAACATCTCCCCACAAAGAGCAAAGCCACCCAGCTAGTGTGACCAGCTCACCCCAATTCACCCAGAGTTTTCCTATTTGTAGCTCTGAAACTCCCATGTCCTGGAACCCCCTCAGTCCCAGGCAAGCCGGGACACTGGGCATCCTACGCCCAGCCTATCCCTAATTGTCCCCCTCCACACACTCATTATAGCCAAGCTTATTTCTAGAACAATTTCCAATTCTTATCTAAAGATGAAAATGATATAAAATTGTTTTGAAAAATCTTAGACAATGCAAAACATAAAGAAACAAAATTTGTCAATTTTAACCATGAGTTTTGTGTATTTCTTTCATCTTCTTCCTATAATGTTGCACAAGTGCATATTCTGCAATATGTATCTAGATGAGCATCCTACTGCACCGAGGTAACTTTTAATCCACTCTGAAGAACTGCCACACCCACTATGGTAGTCCTACATGCCACACCCACTATGGTAGTCCTCCATGCCACACCCACTATGGCAGTCCTCCATGGCTCAGCTCTGTGAAGGCACCATCTTGGTTTGTCTCCCCACCTCACCTCCCATCACCCTCTACAGAGTGGCACTTTGCCTCCAGTGTTCTACTCATGCAGCCAGGTCAGATGGGAGTTTTTTTGTTTTTTGTTTTTTAAATCTTTATGCTCCTTGGCCTCCCAACATCCCTTGGCATTACTGATCCTTCTTTTCTTCTTAAACTCTCACCTTTACATTCCATGGATCCAGAGCCCCCAAATAATGGCCTAGGAGAAACATTTCAGAGAGTTGAGCGATGATTGGAAGAAGAAGCTTTTCCTTTGGTTTGAGTTTTACTTTCCTCTTGGAGGAAGCTCTTCTGCAGTTACTCTCAAAAGACTAGCTCCCAGTCTAAGCAGCTTCCTCTGCCGCCATATGCACACGTTTCTTAGTGTTGACACCAGGGATCTACGGTACTTGGCATGCGTACCTACTCCCCTTATTCCCCCTCCCATGGCAGACATAATTAATCGATCAGAACACCCTTCTTGCTTGAGTTCAGAGACAGCTATGAATTCCCTCCCATCAGGCAGACCACAACCAACCAATTTGATTTGCCACCTCCCTTCAAGTTTGTTTACCCCTCTTCAGCCAATGGAATTGGCTTCAGCCATGTTGATCCTTCTTGGTGGGTCCCAAGGGGACCAGAGTCTCCATTCTTGCCTTCCTAAGTCCCGTCCTCTCAGGTCCTACTTCTAACTCCTCTTTTCATGAGATGGAAATCAGGAGTGACCAAACTAACTGGGCGGGACCCTGGCCCTACACACAGGTGTGTGGCCCTGTGGGACCTAACCTCAGCCTGAAGCAGGTGTATGTGCTTCCACAGAGCACCCCCTGCCAGGCCCTGCCTGCCCTGAGGACATGACCCTTAACATTCTGGATAGTGTCAGGGTTGTGATATGCCCATAGAACAGGAAATAGGAGAGCAGATGAAATCGTGTTTTTATTTTGTGAAATATAAGCCACAGCTTTTTTGTGCCACTAGAAATGTCAGCTTTTTCACTCAAGCCAGACTAAATATGCAATATGTATCTAGATGAGCATCATACTGCATCAAAGTAACTTTTAATCCACTCTGAAGAACTGCCACACCCATTATGGCAGTCCTCCATGCCACACCTACTATGGCAGTCCTCCATGCCACACCCACTATGGCAGTCCACCACGCAGCCCCTTTGGCTCAGCATTGTGAAAGCACCATCTTGGTTTGTCTCCTCTCCTCACTTTCCACCACTCTCTGCAGAGTGGCACTTGCAGTCCCAGTGTCGGAGGCAGAGAGGCTGTCTTGTTCAGGAGAATTTCCACCCCTAATCCACTCTCTCTCCCAATGCCTTCAGGAATCCTCTTCAGATTCAGCCTCCTCTGGACCTTGAACTCATGGCCGGCCATGCCTCACTTCCCTGGCTGGGAACTTGGTCCACTTTTCTTGAGTCACCGTCTTCCAAACAACAAAAACAAAACCCAACCAAACCAAAGCACAAAGGTGTTTGCAAGCAGTGCCCCTGTTACTGAAGCATTGTTCACAGTTTGGCCTTACAAATGACTTAAAAGGAAAGGGCCACCATTGAGTCTGAAAGTCTCCTGGCCCCGGCCCCTGCCAGCTTTTCCCTGGCTTCAGCCTTTCCAGTGTCCCCACGGTGTGCACTGCACCCTCTCGTCTTCTACCAGCCCCTTCTGCCTTCGTACCCGCCATACTTGACCCTGTTTCAGGACTTCCATCCACTGCTTAGACAGAAGCCCATTTTCCTCTTGGATTTGCTACCTCCTTACATCTTCCTCTTCCCCACCCAAGCTGATTAGGTGCAGGGGGACATTTTCTTGAATAATGAGTGATCTCACCCTGAAAGGAACTCTGGGGCTGGCTGCCAAAATCCTTTCGGTCAACCTCACCAGCCAGAGAGAAGCCAGGAGGGCCACCTTGGCATGTGTGCCCCCTCCCCTTCTTCCCACTCCTGTGGCAGACATAATTAATCAATCATAGCACCCTTCTCGCTTGAGCTCAGAGACAGCTGTGAATGCCCTCCCAGGGAGCTCTTCCCCAGGTCTGATCACATCCCCACACTCCATTGTGTGCCCGTGTACGGCGGTGACTGCTGGTCTTTCAGTGGGAAGACACCCGTCTCCTGCATTCCCTGCACCAGTGATCCGTGGGCGCGGGCCTGGATGCCCCCCATGGGCACGACCATGTCCTAGTCTCTCCATTTTTCTTCCAGCTTCTCAATTGATGATGATCCTGCCCCCACCCTGGCTTTTCTCCCCCCTTCTCCCCTCCCTCAAATGCTGGGAGCCCAGTGAGGCCTCTGCTCTGGGAATTTCCTTCCCTGTCTGGAACCTCTCTTCAGCTCTGATTCTGACTTCCAAAGCTTCAGCCCATGTGGAAGTTGACCACTCCCCGGAGCCCCTCTGGGATACGCTCCAAGCTTGGCACATCCACACCCTGACTCCGATTCCCCCAGCATGGTGAGGAGTGTCCCCTCCCGAGGTGGCCAAGCCTGGCACATCCGGGCACCTCAGGCTCCGTCCTTCCTTCCTGCATCACTGGCTGCTGCCCCCTGAGCTGCCCACTCTCACCACCCCAGGCGCTCCTCGGGAGGCCTCCTCCCCTCCACCTGCCTCCCTGCAGGCACCCCTCTGTGGTCAGCCGTCCTCAGGCCCACACACCACCCGGTCCGTCCTCCACAGTGGGAGTGAACTTTCTAAGACATGATCTGACACCATCACCAAATTGCTTAGAATCTCGTCAGGGGCTCTTTGGCACTGACAGGGTCAAGTTCGGATTCCTTCGCCTGGAGCCCGAGACCTATCAGAAAGAGAGAGTCCCACAGATCTCTCTACTCTGTCTTCTCTTAAGTAGCTCCCCGCGGAGCCGCACCGAGAGCACTCCCTCCCCAGCACACCAGGGAGCCAGCAGGGGAGAGCCTGGCATTCAGGAGGCGTCAGACCCCGGAGGCGCCCTGCCATCCAGGGCGGAGGTGGGGTTCTGCTCAGAGGCTGAGGAAAGACACCATTGCTCTCCAGTGCCAGGGCCCCGCCCTCCTCCTGGGGCATCTCTGTGTCCTAATGTGCAGCAAACCGCAGGGGCACCCTAAGAAGCCCCCTCAGTAGTGTCAGCGCTTTTCTGACAGCGGTTCTCCAGGTGTTCTTCCTTAGGAGGCCAAGCCACCTGGAGCACAGGGTGCGTCCCAGGGTCCACAGTCAGGCCAGAGTTGAGGGGCTCACGCTCCAGAAGGATTTAAAGCCTCTTGGCCTTTCTTCTCCTCATGGAGAACTCTCGAGGGCTGGTATCTCTGTGGATCAACCCGTCCACTCGACAGTGGTCTGTAAATATTTGCAGAGTGAATGGCTGGATGGGCCTAAGTCCCCGTCAGGGTCACACAGGCAGACATGTCCAAGAGGGAGATCCCTGGCCCAAATCACCCCACCGGCCAGCAGCTCTGAGTGACATGATCTCTTTACCACCAAAGCCACCAGAGTCCGTCGGAGAGCTGGGTGTGATGCTCTATGTGCCTCGCTGAAAGGTGGGCCCAGGCTGGGGTCAGAGCAGGGACGAGGGGAATAGGAAGCCACAGGACCAGGGGCAGAGCAGGTGTGAGGCCAGCCCTCCAGGAGGACCATCCCAAGGGTCCTGGCCCACTGAGGCTTGGTCCAGCTGGCAGAGGGCAAGAGGCGGGAGCCATGACTTCCCTTTGTGTGTGTCACACTCTGGGCACATGTGCAAAGTCAGAGGTCCCGGGGAGGTCCTGGGCCCAGTGGCACCTCTTGGATCCCTAGGAAGGGGTGACTGACGGTGTGCTTTCAGCAATCAGCCTCTGGCTTTTGAAGGGTGTTGGCTCAAGATCAAAGAGGGCTTCGTGAGGAAGAAAGGGAATTCAGATATGCCAGGGTCCAAGAGGCAGGTGGTCGGAGAAACTGGCCAGAGCAAGACATGCTTGGCATCAGAGACTCACAGCAAGCGCTGCAGGCTCAGCCAGATCTAGGCAAACAGTCAGTTGGTCTGCAGAAGCTGTGGTGACGTGCATTCCAAATGTTCTGGCCCCAGAGGGAGGAATCTACAGAAACAGAGACGGACGGGCAGTGGTGCCCCGGTGGCATGGACTGTGTATGGAGCCAGACAGCCCAGGTTCTGCCACAGCTCAGCTGTGTGGTCACCTGTCAGCTGCTAAACCTCTCTGAGTTTTAAAGTTGGGACAGAAGGAGCAGCCAGTTGGGTCTGATGGCTCACTCATTTGCTCAGGGATTTGACAACTCTCTCTGGAGTGTCCAACACGTGCCAGCCGGTCATCGATCAGTCCGCATTTACTAACAGCTCATGTTGTGCCCGATAGTGTTCTAGATACAGAGGATTGCAGTACTGATCAAGTCAGATCGAATCCCACGCTCTCGTGGAGTTGACCCTGCAGGCAACCTGGGGCTAGGAACCGGGAAGGAAGTGAAGTCGGTGGTGAGGAAGGAGCTTCGGATGGAGCCACCAGCAGGGGATGCAGGAGCTGAGTCCTCAAGGACCAGAAGGGTGCTGTTATGTGAAAGCCTGGGGAGGGGCATTCCCAGCCAAAGGAAGAGAAAGTGCAGAGCCCCTGAGGTGGGAAGGAGCCCGACATGTTAGAAGAACAGAAAACAGGCCCCTGCAGCGAAAGCAGAGTGGGGCCCGGGTAGAGAGGGCAGAGCAGCGTGAAGCAGGCGAGGAGCTGGTTTGGTTCTAAAGTCAGGAGGCAGCTGGGAGAGAGGGGACTGTCTCTGGTTCAACTTAACTTTTGAACAAAGATGACTGTGGATGCTAACGGGAGAGGGCTTGTAGAGACACAGGGAGATCGTGAAGAGACCGTCGGGAGACGATGCACTCAGTCTCTGGTGGCCTTGGTGGAGGGACATGAATAGATTGGGGCTGTGGTTTGGGGTGCGGCCCACAGGCCTTGCCAGTGGTCAGATGTAGATGCTCAGGGGACAGAAGGACAAGATTGATGGCGAGGCTCTTCCTGGAGTGCCAGCTGGGTGGACACCAACAGGAAAGGGGCAGGTAGCTCAGTCCGTCCAGGTACCATTTGCAAAGCTCGTGAGACAGACAGGTGGGGGTGTTAATTCTGCAGCTCAAGGGAGTCCTGAACTAGAAAGTTCTGGGGGAGGATAAGAGACCCCAGATAGCAAGCACAGAGCAAAGGGACCTGCACGCCGGGCCTGCTGCGCTCATAGATTAAGTGACATGGAGAAGACGCCGGGCGCCCTGTTGGCGCAGTAGCACCTGGAGTCATTCTGAGCTTGGACCCCAGCTGGCCCTTGTGGTCTTGTGCAAGCAGCGACATTGCTAGTTCTCCTCCCTCCCACCACCCTCACCATTGCTCTTCTACAGAACCACTTCTCCACCGGAATCTGAAGTCCCAGCACCTGAGTTCACGTCCCAGCCCTGCCACCTGCCCCTCTGGCTGGGCGGCTTTGGACCAGTTATTCAACCTCTCTGTGCCGCAGTTTTCTCATCTGTTCATGGGAGCAAGAGCCCTGCTGAACTGGGAAGGTGGACCTGGGCTTCTTGTGAATAAATGCACAGAGCAGAGGCCCTCATTCACAGCAGCCGTTCAGTGAGGGTTAGTTGTCCTTGTGACTGTTACTGCCACGATCACTGCTGGCTGGTGCTGTGTTATCTAATTTAATCCTCACAGAAGCCCTAAGAGATAAGGGTATCACCGTCCTCTATTTTGAGAGAGGGACCTGAGGCCTGGAGAGGTGAGGAGCTTTGCCCGGGTGGCAGGGCCAGCATTCAGCCCCCGTGTGGGTGTCCCCCAGCTATGACCTTGACCACTGCTGTCTGTTGCAGGCCGGGGTGGTGGCCTGTGACCCTCAGCAAGAGACAGTGACAGCCACTTCCAGAGTTGCTCCAGCCCTTGGTCCAGGGCTCGGGTGCATGTATCCCCTGCAGGGAGCTCTGGAGTCCATGTCCTGGGTTCAAATCCCAGTTCTGACATGTGGTTGCTATGTGCCCAGAGGAAGGTTTTTAATAAATCATGAGCCTCCATTTCCTCATGTGTAAAATGGGGTGGCGTGCCTGTCTGGACAAGCAGGTTGAGAGTTGAATGAGAAATGCAGGCAAAGGCTTCCACCTGATGCGCTGTCCCTGGGGAAAGCGCCACAGAGAACTGCATATTCGACAGTCAAGGCCTGTCTCTGTCCATCGCCCCAGAAGGACGGTAGTATCTGAGGAAGGAGCCCAGGGGTCATGGCGATGTTCTTATGGATTGGCAATCTCCTCATGGTAAAGAGTGTCTTTGATAAATGCCAGGTATAAAGGGGCAGACACCAGAGTCCCCAAGAAGAGAGGACTGAGGAGGCTGAACAGGTTATGGGGCCCAGTATGGACAGGGACATGGTGCCATACAGTTCGAGGAAAGGGGCAGGCCGTGGCTCTGGGTCACTCCTCCCATCTCCCTCCTTCTTGACCCTGGGCTTCAAGATGGCGGCCTCTCCCACGTCCTCCTGGCTGTTTCTCTTCTCAGAGGCTGAGGAGTCCCAGGGAGGGACAATATGGGCAGAGCCCAAGCCAAGGACTCTAGAACCTCCCTGTGTCCAAGACAGTGCCCTGGAGAGGCCTGAATAATGTCCCAGTTCCTCCACGGCCACCTGGACGTTGAGCGCCGTGGTGGAGCCAGCAGACAGCAGGGGGTGATTTTCTAAAATCGTGGCTAATTGGAGAGAGTTCAGTAGAGCCCAACGTCAATCATAAATAAAGTCATAAACTTGGAAAGGCAGCTATCAGCAAAATACACCTGCCCCTCGCAATATGCATGACTTCCTGGCGGAGCCCCGGGCCCCCTGCCAGAGGAGGAGAGAGTGCAGATGAATATTTTAGGACTGTGGTGTCGGATGAAGGTTGTACTTTATGACTACAAAGTTGTGACTGTGAAATGCGGTGCCTTGTTTAGAGTAGGAGGAAGTGGCCAGACAGCTGTTACTGCCTCTTGAATCCAAACAGGATGGGGCCAGAGCCAGGGAGTCAGAAGGGCCCAGGAGGCACGGGTGGCATCTTCACAGTGGAATGGTGGCTCTGGTCTGAGGGACATAAGCGCCCAACACTTGTCCAGAAGTCGTTGGCTAAAATCAGGAAGTTGAAAAATCTCAGGATGACTCACCAAACCCCAGGGAGTCACGGTAGAGGCCACCCTGGACTCCACTGAAGCCCTAACTTGACCACCTCCTGTGTGGCCTTGGGAAAGTCATTTACCCTGCCTGAGCTTCAGTTTTTCCTGTTTCATTTATTTGCTCAGCAGATGGGCTTTGCAGCTGGCTGAGGGCTGCAGATAGGGCTGACATGGCCTTGCTTTCAGGCAGTTTACTGTCTCGATACTTGTTATGGTTTAGATACGAGGTGTCCCCAAAAGCTCCTGGGTGAGACATGCAGGGAGGTTTGGAGGAGAAATGATTGGGTTATGAGAGCCTTAACCTAATCAGAGCATTAATCCTGATGGGATTGACTGAGTGGTGGCTGGAGGCAGGTGGGGTGTGGCTGGAGGAAGTGGTGGTCATGGGGCCGTGACTTTGGGGTCTATATTGTATCTGGAGAGTGGAGTCTCTCTCTGCCTCCTGGTCACCATGTGAGCTGCTTCCCTCTGCCACCCTCTTCTGCCATGATGTCCTGCCTCACCTGGAGCCTCATGGAACGGAGCCAGCTGTCTATGGACTGAGATCTCTGAAACCGTGAGCCCCTCAGTCAACTTCCTCTCTTAAATTGTGCTGGTCAGATCACAGCAGCAAAAACGCTGACTAAAACGATATTAAATAACAACAGAATGGGCCAACGAAAAATGAGAATTCATTATGAAAAAGTATGTAGTGCTCTGAAATCTCAACTGGGGAGAGAAGAACCTTCTGGAAGGTTCTAGAGGCCCAGTGAAACTTAGACTAGGACCTAAAAACTAGGGCAGCTCCAGGCAGGCCCAACAAGGTAGAGGAGAAGGTTCCAGAAAGAGAAAATAGGGTTTTCAAAAGTTCTGGAGCGGGGAACTGTGGGGTGAGCCAGCAGAGCCAGGCGAAGGCCGGCGTGGTTGAGACTGGCTGAGAAGGCCATGCAGGGTCCTTCGAAGCCACCGGATATTCCTTCTGATCCTGAGTGACAGTGGGAGTCATGGGAGGTCCTATGGAGAGGTGGGTCCTCAGGTTGTGCTTGTTAGCATCACTCTGTCTGCTGTGCAGGGTGGACAGACTGGAGGACGAGGGACACCTGGAGCCGGGGGTGGGGCAGAGAGCTGCCACTGATGTGGAGGGTGCCGTGGCTTTGAGCTGCATGGCAGCAGTAGACGAGGGGGCCTCTCCAGGCTCCCAGGGGCTGGTGGGCTGGCTGTGGTACAGTGGGGTTGGGACCCCCCAGCCTGTGTGCCCTGGCGCAGCGCGGAGCCTCCCTGGCCGGGCCCTGGTGGAACAGCAGGTGCTGGGGAGGAAGGGGCCAGGAGGGTGGGGCTGCCTGGAGAGGGGCATTGCTGCTGGCCCCGTGGCCTCAAAGCCACAGGAGCCCACACGGCCTTGCAGCTGCCCCTCTGCCCACGGCCCACGTTCCCCAGCCTCCCTGCTGTCCTCCTGCACACAGGGCCAGGTGAAGGGGGCAGCGTGGACAGGGGTCTGGAGAAGGGCCCCTGCCAGCCCTCAGCCAGCCCGAGTCCCTGGGTCCCCACGGTGGCTCCTCCAGCCCTGCTCCCTTTTCTGCCTGGTCCTCCGTCTCCCGCCCTCTCCCTCCTCCTCCAGGGCCCTCTCCTCTCCTCTCTGCCGCTGCCCCCCTGTCCACTCTCTGCAGCCTTCACCACTGGTCCCACTGACCCCAGGCCCTGTGCTCTCAGGGTCCCACATCCTGGGACCAGCACCTTGTCTTTGGAGCTGACCCTCAAGGTGGCCGTGGGCGGAGCCAGCTTGAGGACACTCCTCCTCCCAGAGGGTGGCTCCTCCCCGGGGCTCATTGCTCGTGAACCCCATCTCCACCCTCTTCCCTGCTGGGGACCCACCCACTCCTCCTGACCTTCCCCATGCCTACCCCTCGGCCACCACCTGCTCTGATGCCTGGAACCCCCTCATTGTTCTCCCTGTCACCATCCCCACCCCCAAACCCGCCATCTAGCCATCACTCGGGACCAAAGTCATCCTTCTAGAACAGGCCCTCGTCACCACACCGCAGACCCCAGCCCCCAGCACGACCAAGGCTTCCCTTCCCAGTCCACGGGCACCACTGCGGTGGGTGACAGGTGGCTCCCCAAGCCCCACACCGCCCCGGCCTTGTCCCCTGGGGGCCTCCAGCACGCTCTTGTCCTTTCTCAAGGCTTCACCATGACCCTCCCAGGCCCAGAGTGGCCCATCGTGGCTGGGACTGTGGACTGTCCCCGACTGACGGAGTGCTGGCCCCCGAAGGCCCAGTGCTCGCTGGGAGCGACGAGGCTCAGCTCCCCCGAGCTGCTCAGGGTGAATGTTTTCACATCCGCGGGGGACACACTGCCTCAGAGGTCAGGCTCTGTGGGCTCCTGCAGAGAGGCCAGCGGGAGAGTGCCAGGAGGGACAGGAAGAGGGGCCGCGGGCCATTGACGGGGGTTAGAGCCCAGCAGGGCCGACCTGTCTGCCTCCCCTCTGGGCCTCCTCCCTGGGCCCTGGGCAGCTGGATGGGGCGGGGGAGGCCAGAGGAGAGAAGGAGCCAGAACCCCGGCCCCCGTCTTGACCCTCAAGGGCCCCGGCTGGGCAGCCCTTCTCCTCCTACCCCACCCCCGCGTCCCACCTCCCTGTCTGCGAGGAGACCCCTGCCAACCCCAGCTGCCTGCTCTTGTCCTTCCCTCTGTCCCAGACGCCCTCTCCCCGAGGCCCCGAGGCAGGTGGCTCTGGGTGCACTATGTCCTGCCAGCCCCTGACCATGTGTCACGACTGCCACCTGGCCCCAGTCATCCTTCCTCACCTGGATCCTCCCAGCGGCCTCACCGGGCGCCCTGCTCTCTGCCTCCGCCTCTGTGGTCTGCTCTCTGCAGCAGCCCAAGGGATTCTACTAATACTGCCCCACTCAGAACCTTCCACTGGCTTCTCCTCTCATGTGAGTCAAAGCCCATGTCCTCACGGGCACCTCGGAGGCCCTCCTTGTCCAGCCCTCCCTGGCCTTGTCCCCTGCCACTCTCTTCCCTGTTCCTACTGCTCATCCTCTCAGGTCTCTTGATGTTCTTCAACAGTGCAGGCCTCGGTACCCCAGGGCCTTTGCATTTGCTGCTCCAGCTATGGGAATGCTCTTCCTGCAGATGATCACATGGGTCCTCTCTCCCTCCTTCAGGTCTTGGCTGAAATATCAACTTCTCCGTGACATTTTTCTGACCCACCCTTTTCAAAATGTCCATGCCCCATGGGACACACCTGTCCCTTCTGCTCTTGTCACCACCTCCTTTGCCAGAGTTCTTTATTGGCCATGGAGTGGCCTTTATCATGGGGCAGTGGCTCTTGTTTTATTGAACTGAATCCTCAGCACTTTCCATCATGCAAGAGGTTGGGACGTGCACAAGGCTGGGTCCCAGATGGCTGGGGGACAGGGCAGGAGGAGACGGCAGAGGTGGAGCGGGGCTGTCGGGCTCAAGTGCCCTGGGGTTCTGCCCCAGGGAGTTGTGTTGAATTTCTGTCTTATCAAATATCCCACCTAAGATCTGGTGGGAAGAGACTGTCTATTCCTGTCAGTCGTGACCATGAAGAAGATCAACACGGTGGCTGATTTCTGCTCCTTCCTGGTCATCGTGGAGCGGTGTGGGATCGTGGTTAACAGAGCGCTTACTAGGAGAGGGTCCAGATATGAGCTCTGCTGTTCATTAGCTGTGTGATGCTGGGCAGGTTATTCAACTTCTCTGGGCTTTGATTTTCCTTATCTGTTATATAAAACAGCCATATCTGAAATCCTCCCAACGGTGCCCAGCACCCAAGAAGGGATGTGGAAGAGTTCAAAGTCACTTTTCTTCTGCCCCTTCAGGCCAGGATCCCGTGTGAACGGTCTGTGTGCCACCTTCTGGGCCCCTTTCTGCCCGAGTGCCAGGTCCTGGGGACCAGACCTCTGACGTGAACCCCTTGTCTGTGCCCACAGCGGACGATGCGTGTGGCGGGACCCTGCGGGGCCAGAGTGGCATCATCTCCAGCCCCCACTTCCCCTCCGAGTACCACAACAACGCCGACTGCACGTGGACCATCCTGGCCGAGCTGGGGGACACCATCGCCCTGGTCTTCATCGACTTCCAGCTGGAGGACGGGTACGACTTCCTGGAGGTCACGGGGACCGAAGGCTCCTCCCTCTGGTAAGCGCCCGCTCCTTCCTGCCCGTCCTGCGCTCTGGTTTCTGGCCCTGCACCAGGACGCGGCCAGTTCGTTGTTCCTTCGACTCCTGCTCGGAGCCTTTCCGTCTCGCCCTGATGAGAAACCGCTCCGTGTTGTTAAAACTCGGGTGGATTTTAACAGCGATTTCCGTGTCTGATTCGAAGTGTGTCCTTGAGGCAGAGCGAAGGGCCTTGGGTCGGTGACTTGCATTGAGACTAAAGTGTTCTGGTTTCAGGACGTGGACAGGGTCTCGGTGACACTACCTGAGCTATTGTTTCATTGAGAGATTGGTGTAAGACTCAGGTCCCACCATGGGACCAGAATCTTCCAGGGCGATCCCTTTCCCACGCCCAGGGCCCTGGGGCACGTGGCACGGCGCTGTGTGTTGGTGTGTGCACAGAGACATCCACCAGCTTTGCCAAGGGTGCCAGCTGCCCGTGGTGTGTCTCATGGATGTCCTGGGACGTTGCTGGGTCAGGGAGACGGGTGGCTGAGGACTTAGCAGCCTTGGTTGCCTGGGGTCTCCCAGATGTGGACTCAGATGTGCCCGCGCCCAGGTTGGCCTCAGGAGCTGCCTGTCGGGTCGAGGGGCTCCCGGGCTCCTGGGGTGGCTGTGGTCATGTCCCCGGGACGAGACCTGTGGAGCTCTGTCTGCGCGACAGGAGCCCGGGGAAGGATGTGTCCAGATGTGCTCTAGGAAGGGACTTTGTGGCCTCTCTGCTGCAGATGGGCTGTCGGAGAGGATGCTGGGAGAAGCAGGAGTGGCCGGGGCCAGAGTCAGACAAGGTGGGGTCCCTGGGCATCAGGGCTGTGGTGGATCACAGGACCCAGGGCAGGAATCATGCCTGATGACCTGGAGGGACACTGTGGGAATGGACTCTGCCCAAGGACAGACCCCGATTTGGAGACCCGTGTGCCCAGGAGAACTCAGGCTTCCTGATGCAGTGGCCAGCGGGGTGGATGCAGCCCGGAGACCTTGGTCACTCCTCTCCTCCCCAGGGACATTGAGAGAAGCCCCTGGCTCTGCCCCCTGGAGGTCGGGGTTCCCTAAACCAGCCTTGGAGCTAGAAGGGAGTGGGGTCAGAGGTCAGCCGAGCCTCCTCTGCACTACAGTCCCCGTGAGAGGCCCGCCCCAGACCTCTGACCCCTGCCTCTTTTGGTAAAATACTTTTTTTTTTTAATTGTAAAAGGAAGACCAAACAGAGAAAACCTACCGAGGTAGAGAGAAATGAATAACAATGATTAAAATTCTGTCATATTCCCCCTTGGTCCTTTTTTGCCTGGCTTAGATCAAGCTAGCTGGCAATGTTAATATTTTATATTTGTGTATTTTGATATTACAAAATTATGATCTTAATATATCTGTAGTCATGTATTTTTAACTTGGCATGAGATCATGAAAATTTTTTCCTATTTTGTTACAGATGCCCTCCAAACTATAAAAGGCATGATAAATGTATCATTTATTGAGCATTTACTACCAATAGGTGACAGGCCAGTTCTAAGCTCTTTCTAGCTAAAATTTCATTTCTTCTCCATAAAAACTCTATGAAGTGGGTTGCATAATTTTCCTCCCTTCGCAGATGAGGAAAACAGGGCCCAGAGAGGTTAGGCTACTTGTTTGGGGTCACATAGCTAGTAAGGTACAGACCTGGGATTCCAACCCTCCCCCAGGTTAGGCCTATTCTAATTCCTGTCTTCTCAGGACAGCACACAAGGATATACTCCATTTGTGGTGGCTTTCATGGCTGTGTGTCATTCCCTCTTAAGACTGTGGCATAGTTTACTCAGATGTCTTGTTGGATTGTTTTTACTGTATAAAGAGATGCCCAGGTGGATATTCTCACCGGTCCCCTCTTTCCCAGGCTCAAACCCTGTTTGATTCACTTGTTTATCGGTGGGTCCCACCGTCTCCCACAGCCCCTGCACCCCCAGGGGTGAGTCTACACATTGTCCAAGCTTCTCGACTGAAACAAATCTCAAAAGAGTCTTCGTTTCCTATTAAGTCACTCAGTGGGGAAGGCATTAAGCAGAGGAAATCGTTGGGGGAGTCATTCAGAACTCTTTGCTATAAGATTAAATTATAATTATTTACAGGGTTGGTGTCACCATCCCAGGCAGGATGCATTTGTTGTTCTAATTTATACGCGCAGAGCAATTACGGGAAACCGACGTGGAGGCTGGGCCATGTGGGAGGGATGCGCTGTCCGCGGCCCCTCTCCTTTATGGATCCCCGGCTCCCTGTGAAAACCCGATGCTGCGGGTTTACGAGCAGACTGCTTTTATTTGTGCGCATTAAGACTTCAGGCTGTTCTGTGCCGAGGCAGAGAGAGACAACAGATCCTGTTGGAGAAGATGGATTTGAACAGAGAGGCATCCCTTTACCTGTCGAGAAATTGGGGACCCCTTTGAAAGATCAAAAAAAAATCTGCATGTCCTGTACCGGGCAGCAGGCAGAAGAGAAGGGGGCGGGCCATGTCCCTGACTCGGTGTCCACACCTGCGCCTCCCTCGAGTGGGGAACCTCGGGAGAGGTTTAAGGCCGGGTGAGGGACTAGTAAAAGAGTCGTGGAAACCTAGGACGGATGATTTTTTTTTTTTTATTTTGTCAAGTGAGACTCGTAGAAGAAAACCTGTCAACTCTACAAGCACATCATTTTGTAAAACAAAAGACCACCCACAGCCAAAATGTGGCAGGAAATAGTCCCTTGGTCACCTCGTGTTGACATCAAGGATGATGGGCCCCAGAGCCCACATAAACAGCAGTGCCTGCCCGTCACCAGAGCCCTGTGGTGCCCATGTGCCCATTGGTGGTCCACGCCGGCCTGGGGAGTCCAGCCGTGCGTGTTTGGGACAGGAAAAGGCTGTCGCTTTGGTGAGAACTGAGCCTGGCTGCTCTGGCATGTTTGGAGAGTCCCTTGGGGCTTCGAGTCACTCTCCCTATGTGAATTGCACCGTGTGTGTGACATTGACCAGGAGCAAAAGCTGGGTGTCAACAATCCAGACAGTAGATTAGGTGCTGTTCCGTCACTGTGCGCGCATGCACACACACACATGCACACACACGCGCGCGCATGCGCACACACACACTTTGTCTCTGGTTCACTCAACTCAACTTAGAGGCCAGATTTCTCACCTGACCCTTCTGCAGGTGGCCCATTCCTTGCTCTGCTCTGACCCACTCGGTTCCCTCGGACGGTTCTGAACGTACTCCTTCCCCCCAAATGAGAGGAAACTGCCGTCCTGTTGCTAATGTCCACCACGAGGCCCTGGACATTTTTGGAGGGCTGGGACCGAGAGATGTGGAGGTCACTTGAATACACGGGGCTCCGGGTCACTGGGGCCACCTCTGCTTTGGCGGAGTCAGCGGAGTCCCGGCACCAGAAGCCGCTGGCCCGAACGTCTCCCTCCTCCTCCTGTTGAGTCTCTTCTGAATTCTCCTCTGGGCTAAGAAAAAAGACAGACGACAGACAGACATCCCCTCCAACAACATGGGTCAGGGGGCCAGCGCGTCCCCCTGGGGTTAGGCGTCCAGCTGTGGAGGGCGTCTGTGGAGCGGGGCACAGGCTGGGGGTCATCAGCATGGCCTGGAAACCCAGGTCCGCCCCGTGGCTGTGTCATCCTGGGATATCCACTCACCTCTCTGGGCCTCAGTTTCCACATCTGACAACGGGGCTCGTAACTCAAGCCACCAAGCACGTTGAGAGCCCTAGGCCAGCAAGCCGCTGCCTGGCCCCACACGGGCCGGACAGTCCTGGGACGCGATCAGCGCTCAGGGCTCATCTCTAAGGCAAAAGGGGTGAGGCAGGCATCTCCAGCAAGCTGAGCCTCGTGGGTCCCCTTCTCAGTGGCGTCCTTGAGGCCGTCATCCACACCTGGTGGCATCTCACCAGGCAGAAAGGCACAGCGTGGCTGCCCAGAAGGACCCGGCTCTGGGTGAAGGGTCTGGGAACTGGTTGGGGCATCCCTGGGTCAGAGTGGAGGACGCCCTTGCAAAGGTCAGAAGGCGGGGGGTGGGGGGCAGAGCTTTTGCAACTTGAAGGCTCATGGTGGGAAGTGCCACCACTCTGTCCCGCCCAGCCCCCGCCTGGCCAATGAGCCTCACCAGGGCTGGCTGCTGGTGCGGGCTGGGAACCTGGGCTCTCCACAGCAGTTGGTGTAGCCCCTGCCCCGAGGAGCCCAGGGAACAGAAAAAAGAGACTGAGCCTGTGGACACGGGGCGGGGGGCATCTCCTCCACGGCCCTCACTGTCTCTGGCCTTGAGGCTGGAGGTCCCCTGGGCCTTCCTGTCTCCTTGTCCCTCCAGGGGCAATTTCTTCCTAGATCAGGGTGGGCAGGTGTGAGCCAGGGCCTGCCTTGCACTCAGACTCAAGCCAGGCTTGTCCTGGGGGCCGGATGCATAAGGGTGGGCAAGAGGGGCCCAGAGTCACCCACTGAGGCTGTTCCAGAGTCACAACCAAAGACATGGGGATGGCTCTAGGGCCCACAAAGAATTCCCATGTGGGGGAAGGAACTTTGGGCTCCCCCATCATGTACACCCCCCACCATGCAAACCCCCATCACATGATCATTTGATCACATGATCATTGCCTGCCCATTCACTATGTCCCCAGACCCAGTCCCCACAGTCCTGTAGGTGACAGACTTGCCTCCTCTGAGCACCTTGAGAGTAGGAGAAGAGCCGATTGCAGGGCTTCACAGGAAGACACTATCCCAGGCAGGAGAGCAAGGCCCCTGGGTGGAGGCTGCATCTGAGCCAGGCCTCGGCAAGGGGACCAAGGTGACATTGATAATGACAGGGCAGGAGGAGAGTCTTCTAAAGGTGCTGCCTGGTTCTCTCTGCCAAAGAGTGGGAGCTCCCTGGTCCCTGGGATGCTGGGTGGAGAGGACCCAGTCCCAGGCATTCTCCAGGGAAATGCACCCACCACACACCCCTCCCAGGGGCCCTGGTGTCCACTTCTGAGCCCAGGCAGCTCCCTGCCCCTGAGAAGAGGAGAAGAAAGCCCCTCCTTCCCTCTGCGCTTCCCAGGTCGGCTCCTGGGCCATGGACCCACAGGCTGCTTTCAGACACAGTCTTTCCCTGGGAAGCAGCTGGGCCACCCAAATCCAGCAGCCAGTCCGTGGGGCGCAAGGCTGACCCTCCTCACCTGGCCCTGCCTCTTCACCTCCTGGGAGCCAGGAGGAGTTCTTTCACTTTGTTCTCCTTCACTTGTTTGATTTCGTATTTGTAGGTGGGGAGACAAAAGCTGACGTTCAGTTTGAATTTTTTGCTAGTGAGATCCTTTCTCCCTTTGAAAGACCTTGTTTTAATCATTAGGCATTTTACACACTAGGAATTTAAGCCAACTAGAAACATTTGATCTCCATGACTTTTAACTAGAAATTTCTTACAGAAGCCATTAGATGCAGATAGAGTTAGAGTGAGAATTACGTGCCAACGGGGATCTCTTAATAATAACTATTTGCTTATTTGCTCACTCACGTGCACTTTATCAAACCATCGGCTTAGATTATTTACGTTCATTGTTACTTTCCCCCTATTTATTCTCCATAATCGTTTGTTGAGACCCTTGGACGCAGCAGGCTCGCCTGGGTGCTGGGGAGACAAAAGACACAGTCTGGGTTCCTAAGGAGTCATTGATTCACTCCACAAATGTTAATGTAATAGCCATGCACTGTTCAGGACCCTGGAGCGCACACTCAGAGCCAAGAGGCAGAATATTGTTCAATGTTTTATAATATCATATGTTAGGTACTTTTCTAAGAGGCAGAGAGAAGATCCCCCGGGGAATGAAAAGACAAATGTCACAGCCAGGAATCTTCCAGTTCAAGAAATAGAAACCCACCTCTAACTGACTTAAGCTATGGAGGGAATGTGTTGCCTTCTGTAACTGAAAAGCCCAGGAATTGGCTTCAGGTACTGCTGGATCAAGGCATACAAATAATGTTGTTCCCCCTCCCAAGGGTTTGCTGTCCTATGTGTCAGCTGCATTCTCAGGCAGGTTATCCCCATGAGCCGGCAAAGGTGACATCCACGTCCATCAAGTCTCTCTTTCAGCAATCCTAACTGGAAGGGAGCGCTTTCCAGATGGTTCCTGTAAAAACTCCCAGCTAAACCTTGATTCGACATGACTGGGTCACGTGCCCATGCCTCAACACCCTGGAGCGAGAAGGTGACCTCATTGGCCAGACCCGGGTCACATGATGGCACACCCCACCCAGACCTTGAGCTGGGAGTAGGGGCCGTCCAACCAAGGAGAACCTGGCACTAGGAAGGCGGAAACAGATTGCCCTGCAGAATGTGTCCGTCTCCTCAGAGGGACGGAGGCGCTCATGGGGGACCTGGGGGTTGACCTTTGACTTGAACTGAGGAGCCATCTTGCTGCAGTGTGGAGCAGGACAGAGTCCGGCTATGTCTGGGTTCTGTAAGCCAGGTTCAGGGGACACGGCCGGAGGGGCAGGCAGTTCAGGGAGAACCCAGCCCATGTGCAGGGTCAGAGCGAGTTCCCAGGCTGTGGAGAGCGACAGCGGGGGTTTAGCGGGGACATACGACGACCACTCTAAACTTTGATTCAGTCACACCGCAGGGGCTAGAAACCAGCTATAAGTCTCTTTTGCGGCCACCCCAGGCTCGAGCTGATCCTACCTTGAGCCGGGGCAGCTGTGAAGGGAGGGGGAGGACAAGGCGTTATCAAAAAGTCTGGCTGGGTCTGGGGGCTCACGGGGAAGGAGGGGTGAGGACTGGGGAGGGTCCAGGGCGAGTCCCACGGCCCTGGCTGGCGGTCTCTGCTGGTCTGCTCATCGAACAGAGGACCACGGGGCTGGGGCAGAGTTGGAGTGCTGGTGCTCGCTGGCCAGATTTCCAGCACACACTGGGCATTGATGAGGAAGTCAAGGTCACGGACAGGAAGGCCCTGAGGCTGGAAGCAGGGGCACCGCTGCCCTTGGCCATGATACACAGCCCTTGGGAGAAGACTGGGGAACTCGGTAGCTCTGTCCCCAGGCTTGGTGTTCCAGGTGACCCCGCAGAGTCATCCTGATGAGGACGACTCATCTTCCCCAGCAGTATCTCCACCATCCCCCAGGTCACTCCGTTATCTCCATCTTCATGGCCGACATCTGTCCATCAAAGTTCACTCAAACTGCTGGGGCCCTTCTCTCATTGGGGACACAGACAGGGCTCAGCACTGGGAATACAGACATGGCCCGAGCCTTTGTGGGACTCATGATCTATTTTGGTGACACTGAGCTCTTACACACTAATCACTGAACAAACATAAAATACCTCCACCGTGCTCCGTGAGAGAGATGAGCAGGGTGCAGAATGAGACTAGCGTAGATTCTGCTACAAGATGAAGGGCTGGAGGAACTCACTGAGGGGACAGGATATAGGCCGAGACCTAACTGTTGAGAAGTGTCTTAGGCTGTTCCTCTGCAGTGTCACCCTCTGTGAATGCCAGGAGCAAGGTCGGGCCAGGGCGGGCGGAGACACTCCCATCACACCTGCATTGTTCATTGACACAGGAGGCTGAGCCCGTCTCAGTGGCTGGGAGCCACTGGGCCTGCTCCAGCTGAGATGTGGATCCTGCTGCCTCCCCCCCTGGGCTATGGGATGCCCCGGTCCCTTCTCCTTCCCCACCTCATCACGACGCTTTAAGCCACACCAAGAAACGGTTCTTGCTGATGGAGCCCATGAAATCGCCTCTGTTCTATCCATCAGGAGCCAGCCCATAAATAACTAGCCTTTAAAATCTCATCTCCCAGATCTCTCCGAGTTGGAAATAGCATTACAAGCTCTGCAGCCGAGCCGTAGGAAAGGATTAGTGCCCCGGCAGGCGGCAGGCACGGGCGCGTCTGCAGGGCCAGGGCTGGGGATCCCGCGTCCTCCACGGGGTAGCATCAGGACTCACTTGCCTCCGTGGGTGGATGGGAACTGGCTCCCAGGAAGAGAACCTAAGCCAGACCTGGGAGGGGCAGGGAGAGAGCCAGCCTTGTCTGCAGCTCTGCCAGAGCTCCGGTCAGGGCCGTTCTGTGCGTGGGGAGCCGAGGTGGGCAGCTGGCCTGCCCCCCGTGGGCCCGACCACAGGCAACAGGTTGGTACTAAGTGTGGCATCTGCGTGGAGGCCTGTGCCAGGGCTGTGAAGGGCAGCAGACAGCAAGAGGCCGTCCTCCACCTCTCCCGAGGAGCTGCCAGATGCCTGATGCTGCAGCTAAGGCAGATGGAAGGAGCTGCTCTGGGCCCTTCCAGAGCCCCGGATCCTGGCAAGACCTGCCTTCCGGAACCATGTTGGTTCATTGAGAATGTTCAAGGTCTCTGTTTTCTCATTTGGCCACAAACCTTCATTCCGCTTGCTCTTGGCTTCACTTAACGCACTATTTGAGTTGGGTTTTCCTCTCTCGTGCTCCTGCACGCTCCTCCCAGATTCCTAAGACCCACCTAACACCCTGCTTGCTTCTCTCCTTGAGAATAGACTTTTCTTTTCATCCCGGGGATCCCTGTCCAGGGGCTGGGGTCTGACACCCCCAGGCTCACCAGGGGAGCAGGATTCACACAGGAAAAGAGCATCGGCTGATCTGATGCGACGTCAGAGCCATCACGGCTGAATTCACCACCAGGGACGGTGCAGGGCAGGGTTCGGGGTTCATCTGAGCAAAACGAGAGAGCGTTTCTGATCCCAGCTCCTCAAAGCGAGGCCCCCACTGGCGCCCCACATCTTTCCTTCTTGTTCATCCCCCTCAATCTCCACCCCAGCCTTTCCTGAAAGCCATTTCCTATCAGATCGTCATCAGAGACCATCCCCGCCCCAAACACTGCCCCTTCCTGTCGCCAACTCCAGAAGACACTTTCTGGGCCCCTCTTACGAGTCACTCTGCAATACCTCATGCTGACTGTGGTTCTCCTTTGGGAGCCGTCCTTTCTCGGCTTTATCCTCCCCTTACGGATTCTTCCTGTGCCTCTCGGACCCTCCCTTCCTCCTCTCTGTGCGTTGGTGTCTCCGAGGCTCTGGGCCCGCTCAGCCACAGGTCCCCCTGGGTCTTCACTGTTGCGTTCATGGTGTCTGATGCCACCTGCCTGTTTGGTCCCCCACGGCTGGCCCCTCACCCAGCCTCCTCTCGGAGCACCAAACAACAGCGCCAACTTCCTGGTGGGCACCCCACCTTGCTGTCCCACCAGTATCTTCAATTCAGCTTGTCCCCACTTCACTCACACGGGACCCCTAGGGTAGCCGGAGTTTGCTCTCTTTCTTGGTTGATGGCCCGGCCCTCTACCTAGCTATCCAGCCCTCTGGGAATCGCATGCCAGCCGGTTGATTGCTGGATCACCCGGGGCACCTCCTACACTAAGTTTTCCACCCCTGCTGCAGCCCCCTGGACCCCTCACCCTTTTCTCTTTGTGGGTTTCAGTGGCCTCCCAGCACCTTGGTTCTCTCCAAGGCATCTCCCCCACTGCTACCAGAACGGCTTAATTAAAATGCAGCTCTGACATGCCAAGCCCCAGGCGGAAACTTTCAATCATCTTCTGTTGTTTAACAGAATAAAATGCAAGCCTTTGATAGGGCACCCAAGCGCCTTCTGGAACTAGCCCTTGCCTACCCCCCAGTCTCCTGTCTTGCTGCTTCCTTCTTTGAAGTTCATTAACCCTAAAACTCAGCCGTGTCGCAAAGGAAGAGTTCTTGCGGGTCACGTGCCTGTCATGGGTCCCTGGGAGTGGCTCTGACCCTCCAAGGTATACAGTGGGCACCCAGGCTCAAGGGGGCTCTGCCACCCGGGAACTGCACAGTCAAGAGTACGTGGCCTTCCCAGTGCCACGGTGCACCGTCACTTACTCCTGCTCCAGATAAAAGGCACCACCTTCTACTTCATAGTTCACTGGGCAGGAACGGCTGCGTGGTCCCATCTAGCTGCACGGGAGCCAGGAGGTGTGGAGAAGCTGCTAGAAGGCCCCGGCGAGCCCGCCCCCCCGACACCTGGTGTCTGCTGAGAGTTCTGGCTCCTTTCGGAGACTAAGCCCTCCCCTGTGCTCCAGTCTCAATTCCCCCAAAACTTCCCCCTAGATTCACCCTCTCCTGCTTGCCTTCCTTGAGAGTCCTTCCCTGTGTCCCTGCTGCTCGGCCCTGGGACCCTCCTCTTCTCCATCTACCTTCTTGCTCCAGGGTTTCCGATCCCAGCTCCTCAAAGCGAGGTCCCCACTGTTGCCCCCCATCTTTTCTTCTTGTTCATCCCCCTCCGTCTCCACCCCCAGCCTTTCCCTAAAGCCATTTAGTATACAATCGTGCAACCAAATACGAGTTGGCTTTTCACGTCGTCATCCATCTGCCAGTAGCTCTCCATTTAAATTTCCAGCCCTGAGGTGTCTTCTGGGCTCCCTGGATATTAACAGGTGTCTCAAAATGAGCACGGCCAACGCAATGTGATGAGACGGCCGTAACATAAGATGGACCATTTAAACCATTTTTCAGTGTACAATTGAGTGGTAATAAGCACTTTGGTTATTTGAGGGCCACTCTCGTTTCTTCACCTTTCCAAACAGAAACTCCAGATCCATTAAAGAATCTCTCCCCACCGTGCCCCTTTCTCTGTACAAACCTGACTTCCCTGGCTACCTCCTGTAAGTGGGGTCACACACGATTGCTCTTCTTGTGTTTGACTTACTTCTCGTAGCATAATGTTTTTTAGGTTATCCATGTTGTAGCATGTGCCTGGATTTTATTGATTTTTAAGGCTAAGTAATATTCCATTGCGTGGGCATACCATATTTGCTGTATCCATTCATGGACATCCGGGTTATTTGGAAGTGGGCCTCCTCATCCCCTGTCCACCCATCGTCTCGTCCTCTCTCCTTGCCTTCCCACGTCTACCTACTCCCAAGAGGCACTGCTTCTGCAAACTATGCCCCCAGCATGTTTGGACTGCTCAGTGCCTGACGCCCTGTTTCTACTGCTCCTGTAATCCACCCACCATCCAGCAAGTGTGACTTGTTAGCCATCCAGTTGGGTCTCTCCCTGTTCGAAGCCCGCCAGCAGCTTCCCATCAGTTAGCATAAAATCCTACAAGACCCTGCATTATCCAGCCCCTGCCTGTCTCTCTGACTTCCTTCCTGTCCCTCATTCACACCCGCTCCTGTACCCCAGTAATGTTCTCCTTCAACCTGACCCTTGGCGGGCTAAGCAGGTCCCTCCCTGGGCCTCTGCACTGGCTGAGGAACTCCTGCTACAAGGTCTTCAAATCTTCTTCCTTAAGGTTTTCTTGTTTATTTGTTTGTAAGACCTGGCTCTTTTGAAACAGAATTCAATTTAAATCCCCCCATCCCTGTCCATGAAGTCCAAAGTGGCCATTTATTCTCTATCACACCATCTTGTTTTATTTGGGCATTTGGCACTTAGTAGGTCTCCAGAGTTGGTTTGTCAGGAGGACAGATCTGGCCCCTGCCTGGCCAGTAACAATGTCCTGTGGCTAACTGCAAAGGTGAGCATGGAGCCCCTCCACCGAGTATTTTAAGTAATAACCTTCCTGGGGGACATTTGCAAATTAGCAGTGACTCTTGCTGATTACTCCTCCTGAACAGTCTGATTAATAATTAATCATCAAACTGCTTGGCCAGAGAAGGCTGATCAGTGCTAGAAAAAAAAAAAATCTTAAATTATGCAAGTCATTTGGCCAGTCTTTAAAAAAAAAGAAAACAAAGAAAATGCTCAGCAGTTGACGGAACTGGAGAGCTTTGATTGCAACGTGAGCCAGGTGAGGTTTCTTGGTTGTTTGTTTTTCTTTTTTGTCTTTTCTTCCCCACCCCCCCACCCTTTGACTAAGAAATCAATTAGGCTCCAATTTGCAACCTCGGAGAGAGAGACAGTAGAGCCCAGAAATAGAAATGTGCTAAATATCACTTTCTTTTTTATTCCTTTCCTTCAAAAGAGTTTTGGTCTGAGAGGCAGAGGTTAAAATTAGCCTGTTTGCTAAGTGAATGCCTGTCTGGCACCTGATGTCGGGCTCTGCAGCCACGTTGGCTTCAGCTCTTCCTACGCGGGGCCAGGGAAGGACTGACGGGCACTGCACGTCCATCCACCCTGGGCTGGGGACAGAACCAACCTGCCAGCAACCTGTCCCACCAGGAGTCCTGATAGCGCTCTGTGCCTCCCGCCCACAAACCCCAGGCAGAGAGGAGGAAAGGCAGGGAGAGGGACAGACTCCCCATGGGCAGGAGGAGCTTGGTGCCCTCTAGGGACCCATGAACCTTCAGACCGCAGCCTCTGTCCTCAAAGGCCAGTCCTGCACGCGGCTCCGTCTTCTTCTCTAGATTCCTCTTCTGAAATGGCCGAGGGGAGACTCAGGGAAAGCAGAAGAGTTGGTTGATGTCCATCTCTGGGCCGGAGAGAAGGTGAGGGAGAGAGGATTTAGCAGGATCCATGCAGCTCTGACCCCAGTCACAACCATCAGGGCGAAAAGGTGGTGCCCAGGACTCCAACGAGGAACCCCCAGGGCAAGCGTCACGCAGCCAGTAGGCCCCTGAGCCAGGAGTTGAACCCCCAGGGTAGGATCAGGCTTTGCTGTGTTCCAAAGCTTCCCTTGGGATCCCAGTGTGCACCGCAGGGAGAACCAGGAACTGAGGGAGCCTGGAACTTCGTATCCTTTGATTTACCTCTCCCCAGTCCCCACCCTCCACTTTCCTTGGCAACCACTGTTTTATTCTCTCTCTCTCTCTCTCTCTCTCTCTCTCTCTCTTTTCTTTTTACTTTTTTCTTTGGACCAGCGATTGAACTCAGGGGCCCTCAACCACTGAGCCACATCCCCAGCCCTCTTTTGTATTTTATTTAGAGACAGGGTCTCACTGAGTTGCTTAGTATCTCACTTTTGCTGAGGCTGGCTTTGAACTCACCATCCTCCTGCCTCAGCCTCCTGGGCCTCTGGGATTATAGGTGTGGGCCACTGCTCCCAGCTACTACCGCTGTTCCATTCTTTTTCTATATATTCTATATGTAATATGTATCAAACCTTCATTTTAAGATTCTGCATATAATTGGGATCATGCTATAGATTTCTTTCTGGATGTGGTTTACGTCTCAGGGAGCAGTGGGTTAATTATGTGAGATGACAGATAAGTCACCTTGTTCCACTGTAGTAACTATTTTGAGATATCTGTCTATCTGTAGATATTTCCGAATATCTCCAAATAGATAGATCTTAACACATCCTATTGTCCTTCACACATATACCTAGTAACATTTATTTTTTAAAACAAATAAATAAACACACAGGCAAATCTCTGTCCCCTGCCTGGAGGGACTGGAGGGGCCATCACATAGGTTGAATGTCCTCACAGATCTTGCTGCATTGAATCTTTGCACCGTCTTGAATTAGGGAGTGCATACCCACCTTGCAGATGAAGAAATGGAACCTCACCTACGTGCTCTCCTCCACCGGGCCTTCCTGTCCGGTTCCTTCTTCGGATCCTAGGCCAGCCGTTCCCAGCCTCAGCCCTTGCTCTCGGAGCTGCTGCAGTCTCCCTGGCTTCCCTGAGCCTCTGATTTCCTGCCTCCCTCCTGCCTTAGTGCCTTGGAAGAGCGTCACCACGCTAAGAAGCTGCCATGCGCCCAGTGTTGTTCTCAGGGCTCACCTGCACGATCTCACTAATCCTTAGGAAACGCTGTGGAAGAAGGTCCCACCATCCCTCTTTCAAGTGGAAAGCTGAGATGGGAATGATGAAGACATCTGCGAGCGTCACCTACAGTAGGCCCCTGAGCCAGGAGTTGGAGCCCCAACCTCTGAGCTTCATACCCTGACCTGTCCCCCACCCGCTTCTGCTACTCTGGGCTCCGGTTCGTCTTCTGTTCTGACACCACGGCAGGCAGCGCGGGGCATGGCTTTCAAAGTCGACCTTGGACTCCGAGACCAATTCCACTGCCAGCTTTTCTTGTGACCCCGGTTAACTCACCCTCTTTGGGCATTACAAAGAGTTACAAGAAATAATTTGGCACAGTGGACTTTGAGCAGGACCAGCGTTTCAATCCTGCTCGTGTCCTTGCTCTGACCTTGTGTGGCTGCGGCACCAGGGCCTCCCTCCCTCCCTGGGCTCCCTGCAGACAGCTGCGCTCAGCTCCCTTCCCAGGTTCAAGGTGCTGTGGGGCCGGCCTCCGCAGCCGAAGGGCAAGGGAGGCTGCTTCTGGCTGGCCCAGGGCACAGGCTTCGGCAGGGGACTGTCCTGTCCCTCTGGGCCCAGCAGCTCTGAGGTCCCGGGGCCATTTGGCAGCATCCTAAGGGTTCGGGAGAAGGTCGGGGGAACAGAAGTGACTTTGACTCTTGCTGCCAAGAAGTCACTCCACTTTCTGAACTTCCATTGTCCTGGTTTAACAAAGCAATGGAGGGTCCCTGACCCCCTCCCATCTGGCTGGAACTTTAAACCTGGGACTCGGAGACTTTCTCATTTTTCATGAATAAACACAGGGCCACACATCTCCCTCCAGCAAGGTCTGCCTGTCCCCGGGTGATTTTTCTGGACCAGGGAGGGTCTGGGGAGGAAGAGGCAAGCGCTGTCTGTAGAGTCCCTGCTACAAGCCAGGCCTTTGCACCCTCGGCCTCTTAGTCTCTGTAGCGACTGTGGAAACTGAGGTTCAGCCAGGCCATGCGCCCCTGGTCACAGAGGTTCCAAGTTGCAGGCCAAACCCCTCTTTGCTTTTCTGTCTCTGTCCGTCGTGTGGACCTTGGGGGGTGGGGGAGACTGTGGGCTCCTGGAAGAACGCTCCTGGGCCCACACCTGGGCCTCAGCTCCTCCACCCTGTGCTGCTCTGTCCCTTGGGCTGTGGCTGGGGGACACTGCAGGCGGCTTCCCAGGCAGCCCGGCTCCTTGAGGCCCTGTTGGCCAAGTGCTGCCGGCGTGGGACAGCCCGCCGTCCCCTTTCCCTTTCCAGCAAAGCCCTGTCACTGCAGACAAATGGCCCGTGTCACTCAGCCACGTCTTCTTCTCACTGCTGCTCTGTGGCCCGAGTTGTCCTGATAACCTGTTCCATTTAGTGCTGCCTCTGTGGGTCCCCAGGCGATGACAGCCCAGCCTTGGCCCCGACCAAGGAGAGTCCCAGGCAGGCAGCCCTCGCCATCACCGGCATCTGTCAAGCTCCATCAGGGGACACGGTCCACACAAGTGTCCCGTGGCTCTGCTCGAGCAGGGGATGACATCCTGGAGGCTGGATAGCGTCCCTGCCTCCTGCAGCAGTTCCTTCACGGTGGCCTATGTCCCAACCCTGCCGGGTGGCACCCTCCCAATCCCCGGCCCCTCTACCTGTGGTCACCAGCCAGGCCGCGCCCCAGCCCCACCTCCCCTGGCGCCTTAGCAGGTTGACAAGTCTCTGGCGACTCCCAGCCCAGCTGGAAAGGAGTCATCATTCCGTACCTGGAAATAACCAGCAGCATCGGCCGAGGGGCCGAGATAACACCAGGGTAGAACTTCTCCATTCAGGGGAATTAATTAGGATTCCTTATTAAAGATCCAATTAGGCAAAAGGGCATTTTTATCTGTGATCGTCAGCTGCTCTGGTGTTTCTAAAGCTATAACTCCAAGTTGTTTTTTTTTAAAAGAAAAGGAGGAAAGCAGGGAGCTGCGTCTTTCTCCAGAACAATCCGCTCCTCCGGTGCCAGTTATGTCTTCATCAGGATGTGAAAATAGATTTTTCTCATTCAATTTGCAATGCTTTATCTCTTCGGGGTCTGGTAATGACTCCACTGTCTCCCTTCGGCAAGAGCTGGAGCCCAGATGGGTTATTTGGGGAGTGGGATGTTGGGTTTGGATGACCACGTGACAAACAGCATTTTTTGAGCAATCTGATTCCGTGGGCTGGCAGGAAGTACCAGCTCTGTGCTGTGCTGTGTGACATTCAGAATATTACTTTGCCTCTCTGAGCCTCGGGTCGGGGTAAGGATTAAGAGTAAAGGGGTGCACTGTAAGAAAGTGGCTTTGGGCCGAGGGTGTAGCTCAATATTAGGGAACTGGCTTTTCAGGTGCAAGTCCTCAGACTTGATCCCTAGATCAAACACTCGAAAGGAAAGGGAAAGGAGAGGTGGGGAGGGGGAGGGAAGGAAGGAAGTGGGTAAGAACCCAGGTGGTCCAGGTCTCCGGACCACCTCCCACCCACACTTAGAATCACGCAGCCTTGGACAAGCTGACTTCGGAACCTTGGTTTTGTCATCTGTGAAATGGTATGAAAACTCCTCCCTCTTCCTCCAAGTGAGCCTTTGGGAGGGTCAAGTGAGATATTATGTGACATCACCTGGCCCATGAAGGGCACATGACTCCCGTTTGTCAAGCCTGAGTCAGCTCATTTTGTATTTCTCTCAAAGAGGCTTCCTGAGGTTTCCTTGAGAGAACTGTTCCTGCTCTCCACCTGGACAGAATTGACTCATTTGGTCCCAGGTGGGGTCCCAGCAATTCTCAAGTCCACCTGAGGCTGACACTTCCCGCACTACATCATCCAGTGGTGTCCTCGGTTGGCTCCCACAGGAAGCAGCACTGGGGGTGAGGTGGCCTCTGGACCTCCTCAGCTGTCCTGCTGTACCCGGGACCGGCCGCCCCAAGGTCTGCTGGCTCCCCTGGGCATACGTGGGACACACCCACAGATTTCTACTGGCACCACTGAGTAGAGCAGCTGCAACTCACTGATCCCAGAGAAGAAAAGACTCGGGGAAATAACAGATTCCAAAGCTTCCAGAAAATTCCATAGTGCCATGTTGCCCAACTGCCTCGTTCCACAGATGAGGAAACTGAGTCCCGCTGAGCATCACTGAGCAAGCCGCAGCCGGGGTGGAATCCACGCCCTTCCACTCAACTGCACGAGGCGCTTCCTGGCCACCAGCCTGGCTGCCAGACCTCATGTGAGGGGCCAGGCTGGCGCCCGCACAATCTCTACCATAATCCCTGCTGGACATGACACCACATTCCTGTCCTGGTTTCCTGTCATTTATTGTCCCTCGGTGCTTCAGCTAACCTCAGGGAGGAGCCACTTTAACCTCTGGTACTTTTTCTCACCTCTTCTCCATATTGCCTTGACCCCAACACCCTCCTCACAGGGCCTGCACCCTCTGAGCCTGCCCCTCCCCTGCCACCTCTCTGACCCCACCTCCTGCATTGCTGAAGAGAGCGCCATCTGGGCTGAGAACCAAGAAATCCTCTCCCTGGCCGCCCCGATCGCCCCCTCTCCCACCCTGCCAATTCCCCCATCAAATAATTCCTGATAATGAAGTTAGGATGATTCATTGGTTTTCTGATGAGCGTGAATTCATCATCCAAATCTACATATTCCAATCCCCTGGCATGTGCTCTCCGACTCCAACCTGATTAATATGGAAAGTGCTTCATCCTGTGACTTGAGCAAGAGAAAGCCCCACTTAGTTTTAGGGACACAGGGAGCTCAGGCCTCCGGGGTCCTCGGGAGATGCTGCTGGAGTGGGTGGCGTTGGGAGAGGGGGTGAGCCCCTCGGGGCCTGGGTCCAGGTGCCAGCAGGCCCGGCAGAGAGGGGAGGTGGTGTTCAGGGTCACCCCTGGGACGAAGGGCACAGTGACCTAGAAGTCCCCACCTCAGAACCTGCAGGGGAGCTCCACATTCACCACCTGGCCACTGGGGTCTGGGGATGGCCCACCCACATCTGGGAACCTGGACACCTGAGCCAGATCCCTGCCACATGTCCCCACGCCTCACCAGAGGCACAGTAAGCATCTTGAGATCCTCCCGCAGCCCAGCGGCTGAGGAGGTCCTGCTGCAACCCCTCGTCGAAGAGCCCCTCGATTTAACATCCAGCCGCACCACGTCCTCATCAACCCCACACCATCCCAGGGTTCTGCCATGGCCCAGGCTGGACCACCTCCAGTCCAGACCTCCTCAGAGCAGGTGATCACCCACAGCCCTCGGGCCGCTCGGTCCCTGACCAGCTGCACACCCCTCCCTGGGTGGCCCAGAGGCTCTGGAACCAGTGGCCCAGACCCCAGCTCCAGGACTGGGCCCGGAATCCAGCTTCTCTGCGCCTCTGTTGTCCAGCTTTGAAACAGGGCTGAAAGGAACACCAGCTCCCACTCGTTCAGGCCGCTGTGCACTTCAGGTCATCCCCATGCAGAGCATCTGGCCTTCCGCACGCAGGTGACGCTCATAACCTAGCCATCGCTGTCCCTCATGGTCACGGTCCCGGCAGTTCACTGACGTGGCCTGGGGGTGCGACGGTGTTGGACGCAGGACGTGGTGAGCGGGGCCAAGCTTCACGTCTTCACAGAACAGCTGGGAGCCTCTGGGGACAAAAGGACTGGGGACTCCATGAAAGATGGGCGTGTCGTTTCCTGGGGAGTCAGTCTTGCTCAGCAGGAGATGAGGATTCAGTCAGTGCCCTGGGTGTCCCAGGACAGAAGTCCCAGAAGAGCTGACACGGCACACATCTGACGCAGGAGTCCACCGGGCCCTGGTCCTGGTTCTCATGTCCCCAAAGCAGACCTGAGACAAGGGTTGAAGGGCAGGCGGCATATGGGGAGGGCAGGTCAACCAAGAGAGGAGGAGGGTGTGACCCCAGGAAGGGGCAGCAGCCAAAGAAGGGTGTGAGACCCTGCCAGCCACCACAGTGGGGGTGGAACACAGGCTCACAGGAGACTGGGAAACCCTGATCCACAGAACCCAGCGAGGGACGAGGGCGCAGCAGTGTTTATCCACCAGGTCCTGAAAGCCCAGGAAGGAGGGCTGCTCCTGGGGGTGTAGAGAGTGTCCAGAAGAGCAGCAGCGGGAGGTGAAGGGACAGCATCTTTGCCTTAGCCTCGGCAAGCCATGTGACTGCGAGTCACAGAGACCTGCAGAGGGCACAGTGGCTCGGCAGAGCAGGTACCGAGGATAAGAATCCATCCTCAGGGCCCTGTTGCTGTGACTGTAAACCCCTCTGCCATCACACACACACACACACACACCCCACACACGCGCGCGCACACGCACAGGTACACAGAATCGCTCCCTGGGACGCACGCGTCTGCCATCCACATTCAAATATTTTTGCAAAGTTTGTATTTGGGGGCTGTGCACTGAAGTTGTGCTCATTTCCCAAGTTGTAGGCACCGGAGGTGAAGTCACCAGGAGCTCATGCATAGTCGAGCAGGAACGCCCACCTGGGACTTTATTTAGACATGCCCCGACATTCCCTCCGTCACTTTCTGGAACCACTGGGAGAAGTTTCAGAACTCAGCCTGGGGAGGAAGAAAAGGTGCAAAGTTGAGACAGTCTTTTCTCGCGCGTGTGGGCGAAAGCTCCGTCATGCACCCCAGTACTGCCCTGTCATTTGTCCTCTCTTGGCCTCTGCCTGGGAGGTCAGCGGGAGGCCTCGTACCTGGACTCAGACAGACCAAGTCCCACTAAGCTTCCTTGGACAATGACAGTCTCCCAGCATTCCCTTCTGCAAAGTGGGCACCGCAGTGCCCAGAATGGTGCTGGCCACACCAGTGGTGTCTACTGAGTGCTCTGTAGAAGCCATTCCCCTGCCTCCTTTCTTAGAAGTGATTTGGGTTCTCTCTTTTCATCCTGTTCTCTTGCTCAGCCATTCAGACGGTCCCAGGCATGTGACCCAGATATTCCTACAGATGTGGGGTTGGAGGACGGGAGCCTGAGGATCCATTCACAACCATAACAAGGCGTCATCAATTTATTCACACATACTATTATGCCAGGGACAGCCCATTAATCTCTTTTAATGGGGTAACGGGAACCTTTTATCAGCCTGTTTGCTCTGGTTCCCTTCTTGCATCTGGTGATTCGCCTCCTGCAAACGGGCTCAGGTCCCTGTGCAGGGTCCGGCAACACCAGGCCCTGACTTTCTGCTTCCAAGTCACCCGGCCAGCCTCTGCAGAAAAATAGGAAAGAGCAACAATTTTACCAAATTGATTTCCAGCAAAAAAAAAAAAAAATGAAACAGAACTTAAAAAGAATCAAGGGTTTTCTTTTCTTTCCATTATAAACATAAGGCATGGTTATCAAAGAAAATTTAGGAGATAGAGAAACACTGGGTAAACGCCTCCGTGGACATTTTTTATCTATTTCTTTCTAGTCGTGGCTTTGTTTTTAATTTAAAGGGCTACATTCATAGACTGCCCGGGTGTGTGTGTGTGTGTGTGTGTGCGCACGCGCGAGCGTGTGCAGGTGTGTATCCCTATTTTTATTATTTACAAAAGCAATTCATGCTCATTGTGAAAAATTCAAAACCCAGGGGTACAGAATAAAGCTGTTGAGGTCTTCTGCTTCTCAGCACCTACGCCAACTCCACAGTCCTCTCCATGGGCAGCCATTATTAGCAAGTGACCATGTATCCTGTGGACCCGTCTCGTTATGCACCTCACACATACCCAGGGTGGGGGGTATTGCGCATTACCCTGTGGCTTGTTTTTTAAGGTACATTTAGATATTTCTCTCTCTCTCTCTCTCTCTCTCTCTCTCTCTCTCTCTCTCTCCACACACACACACACACACACACACACACACACACACACACCTGCCTCACATTGCATTTTCTCACCGTTTCCAACAATGCTCCAGTTAGCACCCGCCTGCACTTAACTTAGGTGCACATTGGTGCATTTATGGGATCGCTCCCTTAAAGTGCAATTTCTAGGTCGCCGTATACATTATTTTAAAATGTACATTCTGCCAAAATGTACTCCAAAAAAACTGTGCCAATTTAAGTTTTCCATCAACTATGTATGAGGCTGGGCTAGCTCCCTAACTCCTCCCCAAAGAAAAGTTTTGTTATTTTTATCCATCTCTGTGGGTGAGCAATAACACCTGAGTTATCTGGGGACAGTGGTCCCAGCCCTTGGGACATGGAGATGGAGGATAACTTGAGCACAGGGTTCAAGACCAGCCTGGATGACACAGAGAGGCCCTGTCTGGAAAATCAGAAACACCCCATCTCATTCTTCTTGTGATTTTCATTCCTCCAATTAGTGTAGCTGTTAATCTCTTCATGTGTTTGTGGCTATGTTTTTTCTCTGAATTGCCCATTCCTATTCTTTGCCTATTTTTCTATTAGTTTATATATACTATTGATTTGTAGGTGCTCTTTATATATATATATATATTTTTTTTTACACAAATGGAGCACAACTTTTCCTTTCTCTGGTTGTACATGATGTAGAGTGACACCATCCGTGCATTCATACCCATACATAGGGGTAATAATGTTCATCTCATTCTACCATCTTCCCCCCACCCACTCCCCCTTCCATCCCTTCTCTCCCCTCCCTCTCCTCTGCTCTATCCGAAGTTCCTACTTTCTTTCCTTGCCCCCTGGGTCAGCATGCACTTACCGGAGAAAACATTTTGCCTTTGTTTTCTTGGGGATCGGCTTACTTCACTTAGCATGATATTGTCTAATTCCATCCCTTTACATGTAAATGTCATAATTTCATTCTTCTTACAGGCTGAGTAGTATTCCATTGTGTGTATATACCACAGTTTCTTTATCCATTCATCTATTGAAGGGCATCTAGGCTGTTTCCACAGTTTAGCTATTGTGAATTGGGTGCTCTTTATATATTTTGAATGTTAATATATACTGTAAAAAAAGTTAATCAATAAATTGTCAATCAATAAATTGTCATAAAGTCTTGTTATTTTATTCTCCCTCATAGGAGAATTTTTAAATATTTATGTGATCAAATCACCTGATCTCCTGATTGGGTCACCAAGAACTCCTAAATTCCATCAGCTAGAAATATCTCCCAACTTGGAAACTATTAAATTTGTTTTCTTCTATTTATTTTGGAATTTTCAGAGTTTCATATCTTAGACTGAAATTTTTAATCTGTCCTGTACCAGGTGTGAGTTATAGATCGAGGTTTATTTTAGTTCCATTATTGAATTATCCCCCAACCTGTCCTTTCTGATTTGAACCAGCCCTTCACCAGAAACTAAGGTCACAGCTAGCCGTGGCTCTGTCTGGACATTCTCTTCTGTCTGATTTCTCTATTATTTCAGCTTTACCATAGTTCTATGCTAATTTTTGTTTTCAGAGATCAAAGACCTCCCTCGTCATTATTACATTTTAAATATTTTATTGGCAATTATGCATTTACTTTTCCGGATGAGTTTGAGAGTCAGTATTCAAGACTTCCTCTAAAAGACATTCCACTGTGATTCTGATTGGAATCCCACTGACTTTGTAGTTTCATTTGGAGAAACTGACACATTTACATAGCGAATCTTCCTACCCAGGGTCATGGCATACCTCATGTTGTATTAAGGATTTTTAACAAGACTTTTATAGTTTTGTCATGGGGTCCCATAAATTCCTTCTTAGGTTTATTCTTAGGCTTTTTTATGTTTGTTTGTTTGTTTGTTTTTTGTACCAGGGATTGAACCCAGGGGCCTTAACCACTGAGCCACATCCCCAGCCCTTTTTTATATTTTATTTAGATGCAGGCTCTTGCTGAGTTGCTTAGGGCCTCGATTCATTCCTGAGGTGGGCTTTAAACTCACAATCCTCCTGCCTCAGCCTCCGGAGCCGCTGATCACAGGTGTGCGCCCATCCGCCCAGTCTCCTGGGTATTTGCTATTGAATAGTTTTTCTTGTTATTGTGGATGAAACCGTGCTGTGGTGCATTTTCTAATTGCTGATTGCTTGTGAATAAAAAAACCAATCGATTTTTGTACATTCCTTTCTTCGCCCGCCATCTTGCTGAACTCCCTCATTAGCTCTAATAAGTTTAACGTTGATTATTTTAGATTTTCTGGCTTAGGCAATCATGTTCGCTGTAAGTAAAGTCACTTTGCTTCTTTCTCCCCAATTTGCATGCTCTTTTCCTTTGCTTCCCTTTGGTTTGTCCAGCCAGCACCTCCGGAACGACAATAAAAGAGGAGTGAAAGGTTCGTCCACACCAAGATTTCTGCCTAAGAGGGACTGAGCAGAAAACAGCTTTCCCTGGATTCCTTATGATACAGCAATTTAAAAAAGCAACATGTCTAGAGACTTTTTATGCCCATTGGATATTTAATTGAGAAACCACATATTTTCCATGCTATTTTTATTTTTTTTTTTAATCTGGAGTGATTTGGAAGGGGCCGATGGGGACTGGATGGGAGACTGCCCCAGAAGACCCCAGCTCTCCAGCGAGGCTCCCCATGATGATGTCCTGGGCCATTTCATACCCTGATTATTTCCACCTTATCTCATGAGCATTTGCTATGTTCTTGTAAACCCTTGCCTGCAAATATCCCATTAAGTGGATAGATCACAACTTACTTAACCACTTTCTCCTTCTGTGCACATTAAGGCTGTCTCTAGCCATTCGAGGTATAAATGTGGCTGTGGAGAACATTTTTGTATGTGATGCTCCTTTTCTCCCCACCCCCACCGAATTTATGATTATTTCTTTAGGAGCAATTCCCAGAATGAATGTTTTTTTAAGACTCTTGATTCTTACTGCCAAATTGCTTTCGGAAAGTGCTCCATCACCTCCCAGCGCCACCGTCTGCGTGCACGTACATCTCCAGACGTGGACCTTTGAGAATTAAAGATCATGAAGTAGGCTGCGGAAGAGGAGAGATAGTGGGCTTTGGAGTCGGGGAGTGGGGTTGGACTTCTGGTTCCTCCAGTGAAACACTGGCTCGTGTTTTCAGAACGTAGCTCTCCGAGCCTCAGTTTCCCTCTCTGTTAAATGGGTGTCTATTTCCTCCTGTGCTCATGGTAAAGGCAGAAGGAGAACGCACTGCGGATGGTACTCGGCACAAAGTAGTCATCAACAAGTGGGAGTCACCTCCCCTTTATTTGGACTCTTCCGAGGTTTTTATTTTCTAACCAGTTTTGGCAATTTCACCCTGAAAAATCTGCTGCAATTAGGAATGACTTCTGCCCCTTTGCCGAGGTCCATCTGCCAAGGGGGAAACCCTTTCCCGCGGCTGGCTGCTGGCCCCAGCTGGAAGCGGGGAGGCTTCTTCTGTGCAAAAATTTCCCTTGGGCTGCCTGTTGTGACCCACTCTCTGCAGGCGTCCCTGCAGCCAGACCTGTGTACTGTGCCTGGGAAGAGGAAGGGGCAGCCAGCCAGGCATGCCCCAGGAACTCCATGGTGGGGATCCCCAGAGAGGCCACTGGCTCCTCCCCAGCACGCCAGCTGGATCCTCTCTTGTGTGGACCTTGCACAGAGAAGGGCAGGTGTCACCTGCTCCCATCTCCTGATTGCCAAGTCCTGCTAGTTCTACCTCCTAAATGTCTTTCCGTTTTCTCCATCTCTGTCCCACGGGGACATTGGCCTCGTTCAGGTGCTCTGGCTCCTACAGCACTGAGGCTGCTCCTTCTACTCCCCAGATCTGCTCCCCCACGTCCAGCCTCTATTCTGGCCCATTCCCGGCCATGCTCTTTCCCTGCTGAGACCCCTTTGATGGCTCCTGCCACCCCTAGGGGAACTGTCCAAACCCTTATTAGCACCAGGGCCTCCAGCTGGCTAACACTCTTTAGCAATGCTCCACTCATGTGGGGTTTGGAGTTATAATGATGCTCAGTTTCCAAGTCACCGCTTCAGAACAAGAATGGTGTTCGCTAACACACGTGCACTCTTTCTAGGCACCTGGGGCTGTGCTGAGCACTTTCTGTGCCTAATCTCTCTTGTCCCTTTTAGTAATCCTGCGAGGCAGGTATTATTTTCATTCCGCTTTTACAGATGAAGAAACCGACGTTCAGAGAGTTAACACAGCCTGCTCAAGGTGGCTCCACTGGGAGTTCAGAGCCAAGTCTTTTGTCACTAGATCCCATGCCTCAACCTCTCATCAGTCCCAATTTTTTCACATGTATTATGTCTGAGAATATCTATTAAGCTGGTGATATCTTTATATACGTATCCCATAGGAAGTATGGGCATAGAATTCACAGCGGTAATTAGCCACTAATTATAAAATGGACCAGGGACTAGCATAAGAGATGGCCAATTTTTCTCCTTCTAAGTCTCCAGGACTGGCCATTAGATTCCTGCCTTGTCCCCTGGCCCCCAGCATCCCACTTCCTGCCTGGGTTCCTCGTGATTTCCCAAGAGGGGCCTCTCGCCTTGCTCTCTGCACTTTTCTCAGCCAACCCCACGCGCAGTGCGTGGTGGGCACTCGATAAGTGCACTGAATTAAATTGGATTGGATTGAACCAAATTGAATTCAGAAGCAGATCTTCTGCAGTAGTGGCTGGGATTTCAGTTCATTGTCGTCCTAATCACCCTGTGGTAGATAACATTGCCTTTCCCTTAAGCCAGGCTGAGCACTTAGGTTTTTGAGGATAGTATATCTTTAGAGGTTTCTGTTCAGGCTGAGTAGCTTTTTCTGCATAGACCATTGCAAATAGATCTGAATCGTGCATGCTCTTTGATTCCGTTTTCTGATATGTCTTGGAAGCCAGACAATCTGGGCTTAAGAATCATCTGTACTACTTATACTGGTGCATGACCTTGGGCAAGTTACTTAACCTCTCTGAGTCTTTAGTTCTTTGTCTGTCTCTGTCCCATGAGGATATTGCAAGAATTCAAACAAGAAATTGAATACGAAACTCTTACTATGCGCAATGCATAGTGCCCAGGCGTGGGCGATAATTGTCATAACTGCCCCTCTTTTTCTCTTTTTTCGATTTATGCTGAATTGCACAGGCAGAGGATGAGAAGCAGCAACAATAAAGAAAAGACAGAGAGAAATCCGCAAGCAGGGTCTTCAAGGGTTCAGAGCAGGTCTCATTAGATTGTCTATCTTCCCCAGAGTCAATGCCACCCCACTCCCATCTCCCCACCAAACTGCCCTGAAGAAGGGGCACTTCCCAGGTTCTGTGCCTGGAAAATTGGAAAACTGAGAGGTGAGACGATGAGCCCAGAGAAGCAGACGGGGGCCAGATTGTTTCTCTTTTATTCTGATGGCAATAGGGAGCCATTGAAAGCTGCGTAGCACTGGAGTGATGTGACCAGCTTTGCGTTTATGAAAGGCCTTGCTGGCTACTGTTAGAGAACCCGGTGGACGGGAGGGTGTGGCCAGGCAGGAGCCACTCATGTCTCAGCACATGTGAGACGTGGTGGGTCCAGATGAACACAGTTTCCCTGGAGACTGGGGGTTGGGGGAGAGAGGGCCGAGAATCAAAGAGCATGGAAATGACATCACTGGGCTAGTGACCCAAAGCAGAGGAAGAGTAAAGATGGTGGCTACTGGCTCGTGGCTTGAGTGGCTTGTGGACAGACTGGCAGGGGATGATGGCATGGTAGCTTCAGATGCCCACAGGGCACCCAAGTTGGAGAGATGTTAGGATCTGAAGTTTGGAGAAAGGTGTGGATTGTAAAAGATGTTTGGGATCCATCAGCATCAAATTGGGGTGTAAGGACCCAGATGACAGCTGGAGGTGACGGGGCAGGAAGGTGGGTGTCAGGACACTCAAGGCCATGCTGGGACTTCCGGGAGCCCAGCTCCTGCAGAGCATGGGCCTGGCATTGACATGCCCAGTGTGTCGGGGAAAGGCCGGGGCCTTCTATCACCCACTGTGTCTGGTCATGGAGGCCCTGCAGCTCTCTGCCTGGCCTACCTGTTCCACACTCAAAGCCCACAATGAGGGAGGAAGGTGTTTGAGAGTAAGACATCCTGAGAACGAGGCCTTACTTTCCAGATCAGGGATCAGAAGGGTCCTTGATTATGGACCCTCCAAGAAGGTTTGAAGAGTCCCCGTAAGTACTAAGGGCTTCCAGATTCGTAGCACTGTGGATACTGCTCTGAACTAAACAAATGGAAGTCTCTAGACTCCAATCTCATAGAATGCGACTTGGTAGATTAAGTGCATGACCCAGTCTACATTTTACATACTCACCCCAGGTCATCCTGCTGCAATAGGTCAGAGGTCACCTTCAAGAAACTAAGATAATAGCGAAGGCTCCAACACCTAACCATTTGCCATGCTATTGCCATTTGATTTGGTCCTCATGAGTCTCCAGCAGGGTACATGCATGGTCCAGGAAATAATCTGAGACTCGGAGATATTTAGCAACTTGCCCAAGAATACACAGCCGGTTCACTAACAGAATCAGAATTGAAGCCCAGGTCTGTCTTACGTTGATACACCAACCCACCACCTACCGCCAGGAAAATGGCACCTATCCATCCTATGGAAGAGATTTCAGATAACAGGGTACCTATAGGAGACAAATCTTGTCTCAGTACAACAGCCCAATAAAAGAACTTCCTGAGTGTTAAGTTGGAGCTGGACAAATGCTAGTTAGAGAGTAGGTATTTATGGAGTGGGCTGGCGCATGGGACTCTGAGTCCTTTTGAAGCCTGTGGCGTGTTAAGGTGGGGAGTTTGGGCAAGCTGACCCCCCTGTCTGGTCCTTATGTTAGCCATCTTATGTCATTGGCTTTGTGACCATGAAGTGCGCTGTAGTTCAGGGTGTGGGGATTGAGACTTGACACTTTTCTCCTTCACTGAGTCATTTCTTAACTCTGAGACCACTGAGGAGACGTGTAGTGACTAGTACCCGATTTCCTTTATGGCGGAGTGAAGTGTGTGTCCAGTATTGACCCCTTTCATGGACCCAAGGCACTGAGGAAGAACCCTCCTCGAAGTTCAGAAGAGCAAATTTTGACTTGTGCCCTTCTTGCTAACGTCACCCCGATGCCTGCACCCACAAAGCAATGCCAGTCAAGAGAGAGGGAGGGAGATGTGTTTCCTTAAACACTCAAGTGCGGAGTCGTGACTCGGGCAGCATTAAAAACGTATGAAGTTACAGGCTGTGGCATCGACAGCCTGTCCTTTGATGCTGTCTCATTAGACCGTCCATCTTCCCCAGAGTCAAGGCGAGTCCTGCAGACTCAATTACTTCTGGCCACCCCGCTCCCATCTCCCCACCAAACCTCTGCCACAGACCCGTGGATGTGTCACCCACACTGGATTCCCAGCCGGCCACTCACAGCTGTTTCATCTTAGGCGAGCCATTTAACCTTTGGAACCTGGTGCCCTGTTGGTGGGATCATAAATTGGCACAACCTTTTCCGAAGGTAATTTCACAGTGATGATTAAAATGTAAGATGTGCGAAGCGCTGTTAGGAATGTATATCAAGGGAACAGTTGGGCTGACGTGGCGCTGTGTGTGCAGGGATGTTCACTGCAGTGTTATTTATTAGAGATGTTTATTGACATTAATGAGTCAATAAACTGTGGTGCATGTGGCTGATAAAATGTGGCCATTAAAATTATAATTTTGAAGAATATTCAAAGAAATTGGAAAGTGCTTAATATGTGATATGAAGTTAAAAAATCAGCATACAAGGCTGAAGATATAGTATCAAGTGAAATTTTTATTCATACATTTATATAATAGTCATAAAAAGGAAAAGAAAGTCAAAATATGTTAATACTCTTAGCTCCAAATGGGGTATTACTGTTTTTGTTTTCTGTTTTTACTTTATATTCTTTTGTGTTTTCCATAATTTTTACAACAAGGCTATGTTATTTTCTGGGGACAGAAGAAATTAAAATTAAAAAGTGGTTGTGTATGTGTGGTCTGGGGATGGAACCTGGGGACTTGTAGGTGCTCAGCAGACACTCTGCCCCTGAGACACACCCGTGGCTCCTTAAAATGGATTTTGAGAGCTCCCACCACTTGCAGGGGAAGAGCAAACTTCCTAAGGGGTCTTCTTAAGGTGACAGCACCCCAACTCAGCACCTTGGTCTCCTGCCCTTGTCCTCCCCGCCTCCCCCATCCAGAATGACCTCCTCCACATTTTTCAAGATCCAATTCAAGCACCTCCACCCCTTCCCTGACTGCTCATGGCTTCCGGTCCTTTCCCCCCTAGGATCACTTTGCGTAAACTTAATCAACTTATTCACTATCTGTCATCTCCACTTTCCGTTTCCCAAGATTTTGTGGGAACCCCAGGGAGGGAGGACCCAGTCTGTCTTAGAGAGTCCAGAAAGGCTTCACAGAGCAGAGTTCTCAAAGCATGAATAGGAGTTTCTCCTCGAGGCAAAAGATGATCGGCATCCCACCCAGTTCAGGAATGAGTTACCAGACAGAAGGCTCTGGTGCCTATTTCTCTCATCACCTAATCCCACTAGAAAGTGTGCCACACACGGGCCTGTGTCTCTCTCCACAGCCAGGGGAGTCCCTGGGGGCTTTGCACACACTGGGCTTCCTATCTACCATTCTGTCCCAGAGTGTGAAGGTTTGAAAGGACCAGTTTGCAATCCCCTCTCTCCTTGTCTTCGTGCAAATGGGGAAGAATTACATTCTTATTTTGGATTATCACTGGTTCCAGTGATGACCCCAGAGATGCAGACAATACTTCATAAATAGTCTGTTGATCCAAACCAAACTGAAGAAACTGTTCACTGGGTGGACATTATAGGAGGTTCTGCAACATTTGAGCTTTGCTTGAGTATAAGAATCCCACCAAGAGGAGCTTCTCTTCCCCTTTAAATGACATGCCACACCTCCAGAATGACACCTTGGAAATAAATTCTGTTTGAGTAATGTTTCTCTTGGACTCATAAAATCTTTATGGCCACCTTTCCTCATCTCCTAGACAGTGAGAAGGAAGAGAGAGCCGGAACTCCAGAGCAAGGGGTGGAGGATGCAGTCTCTTCTCTTATGTGGGTCACACACTTAATGTAAATAGCTTTAAAATGCAAATCCAATACTGACTACACATTAGCACACACACAAAAAAAAATCCTAGCTCTGTCCAAAGTGCTGAATCTGTGAGTTCAGATCTCTTAATCTCTGATTAGAGAGTAGGTGGTGTGGAAATGTGCTCATTCGGATGGAAGGTTTGAATGTATTAAAAGACCCAGTAATAGCCATCTGAGTGATAAGAATGCAAACACTGGAAGAAATAAAAACAGCAGCTTGGTGCCTCCCCGCAAATAAAAAGAGAAACCAGAAATTGGTAGACCTCATCTTCAACCCAGTTATGCAAAAAGGCAGTTGGGCCTCCAACACAATTGAGTACCTAAAAGACATAGACTACCTAAAAGACATTGTACTAGGACATTAGAAATAGAAAATCATAATCTTTGGTCTCCATGGGGTCACGATCCGTGCTTCTCAACCACTGACCAGCTGTTGACCGTGAGCAATATACTTAACTTTTTAAGCCTCAGATTTCTCATTTAAAAATTTGGGATAATGGGATCTCATGGGATAATTCTGCAGATTAAATAAGGTAATGCTCGCAAGGTACTTTGCATAGAATTTAATATATTGAAAGCTCTCAACGAATGTTACATATTAGCATTAGATGTGATGGACGGTGCTGAGTTTATCTCATTAATTCTCTCATTTATTTTATACCAGGCTTGTTGAGTAGGTCCTAATATCTCCTTTACATGGGCGAGGAAAATGTAGCTCAGAAGAATAGGGTTAGGGAACCTGCCCAATTTCATATGGTCAATGGGTCTCTTCAGAATTCAAAGCCAGTTCTTTCTTCATCTAAAACCAGTGTTCATGATTATGCTGGTGCTGGTTAGAGCAGGCACAGGAGACAGACTGACAGCTTCCCTGTCAACCATCCAAGGAAGTAAGGCAAAATCTACCCTCACCTGGGCTGGCAGTTTGAGAAGACAAAGTCTAAGGGCCCAAGATGGGCATAGGAGTGAATTTTAGGTAGGGGATACTTGTGGATAAATAGAAGGAAGATAAATTCCAAACCTCAGGAGAATGGAGCCAAACCTAGTCATCCAGAGTTTCACCTGCCTTCAACCCAAGGAGGAACAAGAACAGGGGCCAGAGATTAGAGCCGATGGGTAAGGAGGAGACAGAGGGGCCACTTTTAGGTGGGGTGTTTAATTAGGCTGCAGGGACCCCCGGGGTTAAATCCCATGCCACCTTAGATGGGCATGGGGCCCTGGGACACGGCAAGATGACCTGAAAATGGGCTAAGCAAAGGCTGGACCAAAACTGGCCTCCCAGGAGCCAGAGTCTCCCACACTCCATTTGGAACGCCCAGGTGGGAGAACCAGCTGCTATGCAAGTCTGTGCCCTGTGGAGCAGGGCTGGTGGGGGTTCTGAGTGAGTGACAACACGCTGCTACCTTGGTGGTACGAATGTGCTTTTTCTTTGAGTCCAAAAGCCTGTGATTCAGCCCTACAGAGTCATATATATTCTCTTTTTTCCTCCCGGTAGGGAACATGGGGCTACATGGCACTGCTCCCCAGGGCTGTCCCATAAACAATGGCAGCTGTTTGGATTCCCTTGATTGAAATTGGAAAGGTCACATCTCAATAGTGTCTGCGGGGCTTGCTTTTTCCATTTGTGACAATCCAGTGCTGTCCTGAGGCCTCCCTAAGGTGCCCTTCCAGCTTTGACCTTCCATGGTATCTTTCAAACACAGGGTCCGGGCGGCCATCAAGCAGGTAAATGGATCAATGAGGACCGTTCACAGAGCTGTGCTCCCTGGGCCTCTGTCTGCTGCTTTCAGCCCTTGCTGCCACTGTCAGATCTGTGGGGGGCACAGGTGGCTGTGCTGTGACATACAATGGCTTCTGTGCAAGGCTTTGCTCAGTCCTTCTCCTCCACGCTGGGGAGGTCAGTGGCAGCCGTGCCCAACACACCAGCAGCTCTGGGGAGGCCCATGTTGCCTTCTGATAATGGTCAGCAGGGGTCTCTGGAAGGGCCCGCCCCCGCGCTGAGTTCAGATCTCTCCCCGTTTGCTGGGAAGAGTGGTTGCTCCCATCCCATGTCCATGGAGCCCGTGGGTCTCCTCTGCTGTGAGTGAAGGGAAAGCATGTGCTGTGTCTGAGGAAACAGAGCAGCGGTTTCAAGTCGAGAAGCCATGGCTCACAGGATGGCTTCTGGCTTCAGAGTCCAGGGCTCGACTGAACAAATGCATGGGATAGAATGTTCTGGAAGCAACTCTCAGGTACCCCTTTTCTCTGCTTATTAATCAGTACACATGGTCCCACTAGCCCTTCTAGCTCTGGTGTCTCGGCTGACTGACTCCATTTCTACATCTCTTATTTAAATTATCAAGCAGGAGAATCAGACCCGCTCTGTCTTTAGTCAAGGGTCTGCTCTTTCTGCAGTCAGCTGGTGAGCGGCTCGGCAGGCGCCAGCCTGGCCAACAAGGCCCTTACCCTTGTGATAGGGTAGGTGAGCAGAACAGTCCCCAGAAGAGGGCAGGCAGCCCAAGCTGTACCTCTAAGTTGGTTTCACCTCTGTCTCTCTTCTCATTGGTCTCCCTCAGGAGGCAATGGGGAAAATTACTCTTTTCAACCAGCTCCTTAAGCTAAACAAAATAACGCAGACCAAAGGCCCTGGCACGCTGTGGAGAGAACTCGAGAGTAATTCCAGTTGTCCTCACCAATCCAGTATTGTCTGTCTGGCTTGCAGTCTGCAAAAAGGGAGCTCAGTAAATACCAGGGATTACTGTGATTATTATGAATCCTCTAAGTAGCTAAATTCCCCAAATTCTCAGAGTTGTAATGCCTTGGGATTTGGAGATGTAATTAAGAACAGATGAGCCTCCAAGAGGTTGATGGTGATGATCTGGGATCGCATCAAACAGCACAGAGAATGTTGATGTGAGTTCCGGGCCTTGGGCGCCCCCTGGTGGTGGTGGAGTGAGGACTGGAGGTGGGGTAGTCAGAGGCCCAGGCATCTTCCACCTTCCAGGCTCCAGGGACTTGGGAGGCCACCCACGAGCCCACTCAGCAGGCTGTCGAGAGGCAAAGCTGTGCGTCAAGGCCACTTGCGACAGCTCTGCGCTTTCAGGAGGGAAGGAAACCGGCCAAGTCTGACCCATCTCCTCTTGGCAGCCACCTACCTTCCGCCCACACGTGGGTGTTGCCAGCAGAGGGCTGTGCTGCAGCGTTGGGTCACCCCCCTACCTCCCCACCCCCGCCTTCCTTAGTTTCTACTCATTTTCCAATGTTTTCCTCTGACTTTAGAGCTTACTGGAAGGAGCGGAAATACCAACAAGGCAATAGTACGTTTTGTTTGATCTATCCACAGCAGCGACCTGAATCTATATGATCTGTCAGGCCAAGAATGTTTTGACCTTCTGAAAGGAAATGAATGCTCTCCGAATCAGAGCCAAGCAAGCGGCTTAGACCCAGCCACAAGCAGGAGTCTGGGGCCTGGGGAGTTCCTGGGCATTAAATCTCCATCAAAATATGACTGGAATCTCGAAGCTCATGATTTAGGGCAGCATGGGAGGGAAGGAGCCCCATAATTACCATGAGAAGCAGTAGTGTGAGGGTGCTGTAGCCAGAATGCCCAATGACTGCTACTTGGTTGGCTGTGCGGCCACAGACAAGTTGCTTAACCCCTCTGTGCCACCATTGTCTCACCTTTACGCTAGAGGTGATAACAGAATCTTTCTCATGGGGTCACTACATTAGATGATTAGTCATGTGAGGTACTTAGAGCCGTCTGTCATGCCATAGGTGCTCAGAGTGGTATCTTGTCCCCAGGTATTGCTTAGGTTCTTTATGCTACATCTCCTTGTTTTATCCTCACAACAAAAGCCTGGGAAGCAGATTTTTGTGTTTCTATTATGCAGAAGAAACTGAGTTTCTGACGTTTACTGAATCGCTCAGGGTCACATGGCTAGAAAGTGGCAAGGACAGATTCCTTAGTAGAGATCTCTGACTGCAAATCCTGTATTTCTTATTTTCCCCTGTGACACTTCCCCCCATGGTCAGCCCTGCTGCCACCATCATGGCTCATCCCTACCCATCCCCCATGGGCCCCTGGAGCCCACGAGAGTTTTGGTGGCCCTGGAATCTAAGCATGGCTTCCTATCTGTGACAACCTAGACAAGTTCCTTGATCTCTCTGAGCTTTGATTCCTTTGTTTCTATAAATTGGCCCAAGAAACTAAGAAAGGGAACAGCGACGCTGAGTGTCAGATCCCGGTGGCACGAGCAGGCCGTGTGCTGCCAGGGGCTGCCCTGCACCCACACCCAGGCCTTGGGCTTCTCTGGGTGACCATAAATAATTCACAGAGTGTCAACGCCAGACGAGGCCACTCTGTGACCATGATGGATTAAGACAAAAACAAGACCACTTCCAAATCATGTCTGAACCCAGACAAAACAAGAACACAAAAATACCCAGCCGCCCCTCCCTTCCCATTCCGACTGACATCACAGAAGGCTGTTCCTTTGCCAGTTGTGACTCAGTCCTGTTTGATCCCCCACCCCACCTTCTAGATTGAACGCACTAAATTCCCATTTGTAGGATCAGACCTGCCATCCGGGGCCGCCAATCCCCACCAAAGCCCTGCTTCCTTGAACCCGTCCCCAAACCACCTGACACGCCCTGGTCCTGACCCACAGTGAATTCTTCCCGGTGCTCTCCTTAGTGGGACACTCAGCATTCCCTGGGTTGTTGGGACCCCCCACCTCACTGCCACCATCCAATAAACCTCAGTTTGTTTGGCTCCAGGTGGGTTCCTGGTGTTCTTTGGCTGGGGAGCGGGGGGGACATTGACTTTGCCTCCAAAATGAAATGTTATGATATCTAGAAGGCACTTCCAAGTGGGGCCTGGTATGTAGCAAGTGCCCGCTACATTTGAGTAATTAGCATTTATATTTATTTCAAAAACCACCTTCCCCTGTGGGCAGAGCTGAACTGTCCCTGAGCAGCCCGCGTCTTCTCTGAAGTCCCCACAGATGCCCTCTGATGCTCACCCTGGCTTCACCTCCCGCTGCCTTCCTCGGACCTTTGCCCCTCCCTGCGGACCTCAAACCTATGAAAGCCCCTTTTACCCAGGACCCACGGGTCTGCCCTGTCCCATGGAGGACATCTTTGCAGGATGTTCCGGCAACACAGGAGTGCAGGCCAACAGTGGCCCCCTTCCGGGGTCCCTGGCAGAGTAGGGGGTCTGCAAATGGAAACTCCCTTGCCCCCTGGCCAGCTGCATTGGCGGGGGTCTGTCCCAGGGACCCCAGGGTCCTTCCAAGCCCATTACTGCTAATTGTAGATAATGCATTAAAAATACAGATCCACATCTGTTCTCTTGAACACGGGTGTTGGGGGATTTCTGTGATTTGTAATAACAGGGTTTGAGGAGAGCAAAGTGCTCGTTGTGCCTGGGAGCCAGGTGCTGCTGCCAGCCAGGAGCTGGAGGCGTGGTTTGGGGTGAGCATCAAACTCCTGGGCTCCAGCCAAGCCTTTCTGCACAGGCACCAAGAGGCGGGTCCAGGCATTTCGCTGGAAACACCTAACTAGGTAACCAGTGGAGCATAGAACATGGTCCAGGTCCAGGGAGGTCTCAGGCCCCAGCCTGGTGTTTGCAAAGAGTTCCTGACAGGAGGGGGACCGGCCTTTGCCAGGCAAAGGTCAGGAGGAAAAAGCATCTCTCGTGGGTCAAGTGTCCATTTCCCAACAACCATGAGAGTCCAGTTCCTTGTCTTCAAAATAGGGTGTTCAAATTAACTGCTGGCTGGGGTGTAGCTCAATGGTAGAGCACTTGCCTAGGATGGGCGAGGCCCTGGGTTGGATCCCCAGTACCACACAAACAAAGCAGCAAATAAAAGTACCTGCCTCTTAGTTTTCTTTTCTTTTTTTTTAATTAAGTAAGGTAGTTATATTAAATTGCTTCAAACAGTATGGGGCACAGCATAGTAGGCACTCAAGGAAAGTTTGCTATTGTATAAATTATGATTTTACTCTGTGAAATATTGCATTAGATTCTAGGATACTGAGATGATTGAAGGCGAGGTTCTTGCCCTCCTCCACCAGCTGCAGAGACAGTCAATGGTCACCATGTGCTACACATTGACCTTATGTGTGGACTTAGAGATATTTGGTCTTGTATAACCTGTTGAGAGGGCACAGGCTGGGGTGGGAAGGTCAAAGAGCTTCCTGGACAAAGGGATACTTGAAACCTGAGCATAGACAGGATGATCTTGGCCTGAAATAGCATATGCAAAGGCCGTGGGGCTCTAGGAGGGAACAGAGAGTGTCTCTGGAGGAAATACAGTATAGCTAGACTTTGGGGTGGGGGTATTATGCATCTACTTCCATGTCACAAGTTGCCACAAAACTTAGTGGCATGAAACAACATTTCTTATCTCATATTTTCTGTGAGCCATCCATTAGGTGTGGCTTAGTTGGGTTCTCTGGCTTCGAATTTCTCATAAGGCTGCGTTCAAGGTGTCCACCAGGGCTGTGGTCACTTAACAGGTGAAAGGATTGCTTCCAACCTCACCCACACAGTTGTTTGCATGGATTAACCCCTCGGTGCTGTTGATGGGGGACCACCCTCAGTTCCCTCCCGTGGGGCAGCTTTTAGCGCAGCCATTTGCTGTATGAGAGCAAGCCTGAGAGAGAGAATGAGACAGAGGTCATAGCCCTTCGTGACATAATATCAGAGGTGACATCCTTTCCCAGCACATTTGCTGTGTTCTGTCCCCTAGAAACAAGTTGCTATGTCCAGCCCACACAGAGACAGAGGATTGCACGGGGCATGGATACCGGAGAATGGGGCCCACTTAGTTATTTTTAAATCTGCCTACCGCCATCTGCACCCTGATTCTCAATGATTGTGGCCCCTTCCACCTACAACTCACATTCACTCCTTCTCAAGGCCTCTAGAGATCTCATTTCTTGACAGCATCAAATGAAAGTCCAGACTTTCAACATCTGAATCAGTCCAGATGTGATGAAGCTCTTGGATGTGCCTCCTTAAGTGGGGGCTCCAGAAAACTCTCTCTCTGGATTTGGTGACTTGGCAACCAGAGATACATTATCTGTCTTCAGGTACTCAACCTACAATAGTAGGACAGACAGAGGGTAATGGGTATTGACACTCCTGGCCACAAAGGGGAAAACGTGATTCAAGAAGTCATTGGTCCATAACAATTTTGAAATCCAGCCAGAAAAGTGTTGCAAGTTTCTTGATGAGGTTTCAAAGCCAGGGACTAATTCTCTGTGACTCTTAATTCCACCTTGTAAGCTCGGGTTCCCTCCCTCTGAGTTGCCCGTCCCTTCTCATGAAAGGAAGCACGTGTTTGAAGCTGACATAGTTCCTCAGTCTGCTTCCTGCCAGGACTCCTGTGTCCGACGCCCCTTTTCATTTTGTGCTCTCTCCCTCTGTTCCTTTCGATCGCAGCCTGCAGTGTTTCTGCTGATGGTTTTCTCAAAAACATTGTTGGTCTCCTGTAAATCTCATTGAGAGTCCCACTCTGCACAAGTCACGCCCACAAATTTGTTTAGATTACACTCTTTCCCCACCTAGGCCTCCTGTTACGGGGACCAGGAGAGAGCTCTTTGTCTTCCCGGCCTCCCTATGGTTTGATCATGAAGAATTGCTCAGGTCCACCTTGATCTCTTTAGAGTCCTTCGTGTGGCAGACAAAACACGACGGTCCTTTGATCTTCCTGCAAACCTCAACCAAAGGCTACACAGACACACCTTCGGCTCTGTCTTCGGACCACTTCTTATCAGCACTCAGAGCCATTTCTTCATTTTAGCATCCTTTGCTATCTTGGGGGACTGAGAGCTTTCAAAACTAGCAAGTCCTGGCATCTTTCTGCCAGACAGCGATTCTTGTCTTCTCACATCAACATCCAGAAGAAATCCACTTTGCTCGGGTTCTGTCGCTAGATTCCTAAGTGTGTCCAGACCATGTTTCTCCAACTGCAGACAACATTGTCACCAAGCTTCCTGACCACATAGCAAGGACCCTGTTCCTCCGGTTTCCAATGACATGTTCTTCATTTCCTTCGAGCCTCCACCAGAAGTATCTTCAAAGTTGGGATTTCTGTGAGCGATGCCTTTGAGGAAAGGGGGGATTTCCCAAACCTCAAGGTACCCCCAGCCTCTGCCTGTCACCTCCTCCCAAAGCCATCTCCCATTTTTAGGCGTCTATCATGACGCTATCTTTCTCTCGATACCAAAGTCTACGTGCACCACCTCTTCCAGTTTGTAACCAATCCCACCAAGCCTTAGTGACACGAGACAACATGGCTTGGTGTCTGTGTGTTGGGAATGAGATGCGTCTTAGCTGAGTCTGTGACACGGCTGTGGCCCAGGTGTCCCCTGAGGCTGTGGGAACCTCAGGGCTCACCTGGGGAGGGGTCCGCAGCCAGGCTCCCTTGTGGTATTGGCAGGATCCCGAGCCTCACACGCTGCGGGACTGTGGGCCTCGGTGCTCACGAGGGTTGGCCAGAAGCCACTCTCGGGTCCTTGTCACACGAATCTCTCCATAGGACGGCTGTCCACATGTCAGTTTGCTGCCAGCAGGTGTGCGAGAAAAGCCACAGGCTTCCGTAGCCTAGGATCCAAAGTGACACCCCCACACGTTTGCCCTGTTCTACTCATTAGAGCCCAGTCTCTAGGTCCTTTCAGGGGCAGGAGTGCGCGAGGGTGTAACTGCCAGGAGAAGAGGATGCTGGGAACATTCCAGAAGCTTGTGTGTGTGACTGGTGAGGCCTCGATGGCCTGATTATGCCACTTCAGACCCCCAGAGGTGAAGAGCCCCCACAGGAGCATTTCACTGTCCAGCGGAGACTCAGAGAAACACACTCAGCCTGGGCGGGGTGGGCTATCGCTCAGCAACCCCGACAGGGGCTGGCTGGTAACCGTGCACATTGTGTCACCGGTACCCAACCCAGAGGTCAGGGTCAGCTCTGACCCGTGTCCATCTCCACTGGGCCTTTAGCCTCGATCTTTCTCCTGCCTGAAACTCCCTTTCTGGATTGTTCTCACCTGCTTTCAAGCATCGTTCAGAGACCAGGGCAGGCCCCACCTTCCTGTGACGCTTTTCCACACTAGATTCCGTTTGTAACTAAGTCCCTGCCGGTTACTTGTTCTGGGCACGCTTGAAGGGCAGGCATTGTTTATGGAGGTCACGTGACAGGGGGTGCCATGCTTTTGTGATCTCATCCTGGTGACCTCACCCTCTACCCAGACCTGACCTCCAGTCTTTGGAGGGAACAGAACCTTTTTGCCCCCGAGCAATTGATGTTTTTTAGCGGAGGCTAAATCCAAGATCCCAAAGTGACCGCGCCACCCAGATGCCACTTGATTGTTTTGCAACTGGGATCAACGTCTCTGTTGGGACTTGAGGGAAACCCAATCAATAAAATATACTTATTTCCCTCTCAAGCGCCAAATCAATTGGCAGACGCAGGAGAAAGAAAGGGGAGGATCAGCGTGTCACCTTTATGGCTGATGAACTGATTGGAAGGTAGATCTGAATACACTCTGCAGCTAGGGACAGAGAGGGAAAGAGCATGAGAGAGGACAGAGAAAGGGTGGGGGGGATGACGGAGCCCCGTCAGCTCCTGCTGAGCTCACAAGCAGCCTCCTCTGGGAGTGCCCAAAGGACTGCCAGAGGGAGAAGGGTCCTCTGGTCCTGGGACCTTCCAGTGTCACCTGGAAGTGTCTGGTCCAACTCTCAGAAGTGATGCTGCAAACTTGGGACAGAGGGGCCCCTCTGAGTTCTAACACATCCTCTAGGGTTCCACTGGAGTCATTAGCTAGTTGTTAGCTAGCACAGTTGGTCTGGTGGAAGTTGCCATGTGTGTGGAAATCCAAGGTTTGGGGAGAAGTCCTTCCTGGAACCCACCACCACCCACTCCCACCCTATTCCTTTGGAAACGGAATCACAGAGAAGCTCTCCAGCACCCTGCACCCCAACATTTGATTTTTAGCTTACAGCTGCTGCAGGGAGTACGAAGTGGAGGCCCCCCATGGTCTCTTCTTTAGAAGGGGAAAGACACCATAGGTCTGGCGTTTTGTCGTCTCGCCTCTTTCTCTCACGGTCATTGCAGGGAGAGCATCTCCTCATTGGCAGTTGATGGCCTCTGAAGACTAGAGTGGCCAGTAACAAGATGTTGAAGATGGACACACAAAGCTCCTCATGGCTGAAACTCCTCTGTGACTCCTGTTGCTCTTAGATTTCCAAATGGATCCTTTGCCAAGGCCTGCACCTGTCCAAAGGCAACTCACCAATGCTCCCACTTCTGTCCCTCTTATATGCCACGCCTTCCCAGGACTCCTATTCAAAGCCCCAGGACCTTTGCACTTGCTCCCCTGCTGATGGAAGGACTCTTCCTCAGACTTCTGGTTCCTTGTCCTGAAAGTCTAAACCCAAACATCATCCCACAGACAGCCTCTGCCTGCCCATCCCGAGTGCCCTCCAGTCTTCCTCTCATTGATTTTCTTCAGAGTGCTTGAAGAAAGTCCAAAAATTGATCTGATATGTTTATTCATTGACTTCTTTGTTGTTTCTCCTTCCCTCCCTGGAATGTGGGGATCAGGGACCTTGCTGTATCCCTAGCACCAGAGCAGTTGCTGGTTTGTTGATGGCATACATCAATTCATGACTGCGTGAACACAGGAGAGAAGGATTAGACTGGAGGGATTTGATCATCAAGGTGACGGTGGGCCCTGAGGCTCTGCCTCCTTTTCCAAAAGACAGGGTCCCCGAGCCCAGCTGAGTAGACCTGGAAAGCCAGCCCTGCTCCGGATTCCCTGCCTGATTTCCCTCTTCCCCATGACTCTCAGGACTTTGTGGTCATTAGGGGCTGGCCGACTCTGGCCCTCCCCTCATCTTCTCCATAAAGAACTGTTATGGACTTGATTTCCAGCAGAGGGCACTACACATGCTCATCAGGATTCTGACTTGGTTCCCCACATTCCCATAATTCATCACACAGGAAACCAGAGAGCAGTGGCCCCAGGGCTCTTTCTAGAGAGGAGTGGTGCAGCCCCAGCTGCTGCCCACCAAAGGCCCACAGTTCAGATGAAAAACAAGACAGCCCGTGGGAACCACTGCATAGTGACAGTTAGGGTCTAGTTAGCACTGTGGTGTTGGGGTGAAACTAAAGGGGTCGGGTAGAGACTAGAGGGAGAATGGAGGAAGCTGGGGTTTTGGAACAATGTATTAGTCACCTATTGCTGTGCAACAAGTTGCCACAAACCTAGTGGGTTAAATGTGGAGAAAAGGCACACTCATACATGCTGGTGGGACTGCAAATTGGTGCAGCCACTCTGAAAGGATTATAGAGATTCCTCAGAAACTTGGAATGGACCGTTTGCCCAGCTATCCCACTCCTCGGTCTACACCCAAAATCAGCTTACTACAGTGACACAGTCACATCAATATTTTTAGCAGCTCAATTCACAATAGCCAAACTATGGAATCAACTTAGATACCCTTCAAGATGAATGGATAAAGAAAATGTGCTACATATACATAATGAAATATTACTCAGCCTTAAAGAAGAAATTATGGCATGTGCAAGCAAATGGATAGAGCTGGAGAATATCATGCTAAGCAAAATAATTCAATCCCCAAAAGGCAAAGGCTGAATGTTTTCTCTGACAGGCGAATGCTAATTCACAATAAGAGGGGCGGGGTGGCTAGGGAAAAATAGAGGAACTTTGGATTAGGCAGAGGGCAGTGAGGGAACAAGAGGGCATATGGGATTAGGGAGGATAATAGAATGAATTAGACATTATTACCCTGTGGATATACATGATTACACAACCAGTGTGATTCTACATCATGTACAACCAGAAGAATGAGAAGTTATACACCATTTATGTATGATATATCAAAATGCACTCTACTGTCATGTATAACTCATTAGAATTTTTAAAAATATCTGTTTATATAGTTTAAACATTTTCATGTGTAAACACACACTTATACAGCTTCTGCAGGTCAGAGGTCCAGGAACAGCTGGATTCAGCTGCAAACAAGGTGTCCACTAGGACTGGTTCTCAGCTGGTGGCTCAACTGGGGCAGGATCCATGCCCCATTTGTGTGGTTGCTGCAGCATCTAGATCCTGGCAGTTGCAGGGCTGAGAGCTTCTTCCTTTTTTTTTTTTTTGCTGGATGTAGACCTCAGGCTGCCTTTGGCTGCTAGAGATTCCCTGCAATTTCTTGCTACGTGGGTTTCCTAAAGTCAGCTGCTTATTTCACTGAACCGCAAGGAGAATCTCTGGGCAGACTGGGAAGTGAGATGGGGTATTACATACCATTACATAACCAGGGAAGTGACATCCCTCTCCTTTGCCAGGCTCTATTGATTAAAAGTTAGGTGACAAGTTCTGCCCACATTTAATGGGAAGGGGTCAAACAATGGTGTAGACACCAGATGGGGGAATCATGGAACTGCCACTCTAGAGGGTGTCAACCACGGTGCCTATCAGGTGTTCAGGACTGTGCCAAATATGTTTACATATTCAACAAAATGGCCTGCAAGGCAGGTGTCATCCCATTCCACAGATGAGAAGCTAAAGTCTCAGAGCAATGCACATTGGCCCAAGGTCCTGCCAGTATGAAGACTGGAACAAACATCAAGTGAACTTGGGCACAGTTGAGACCAAAGGCTCAGCATCCTTGTAGTGAGGAGCAGAGGCCTGAGAGAGGAAGGGCAGGGAGTAGCTAGAGGAGGGCTAGAGTGCCCCAGGAGACCTGAGACCACAGGAAACGAAGGGGGTAAAGTGCATTTTGAGAAAGAAAACAGAGCACTTAAGTCTAATGATCTCTATTTTCTCAATGAAGCAGAAAAAGAGGGTGTCTCCTGAGAGGGTGGAGGATGGGCTGGAGGGGAATCAGAACTGAGTTGGCACAGCAGCTGGGGGTGATGGGGAGCCGGAGCTTTGCCAGCCCAGGACACATTGCCAAGAGACTAGGCTGCTCCCGCGTGGAGACTTCAGGGTGGGGTCAGGGGTGGTACCCACTCCCTCCCAGCATTCACTCTCCTCATTGTGCCTTGGAGTGCTGTGATTCAGGCCAAGTCCATCTCTGTCACTGGAAGGAAAGTTCTCGCAGGACAAGGACCTAACAACAGTCCATGTGGCGCCTCCCCTTGCCCAACACGGAACCCGGCACTTGAGAAGACTCCCTAACCAGCCTGATTCCAGACAATAAATTTCTAAATCGTTCTTGTTTTACCTCTCATCCCTAATGGCTCACACAATTCTAAAAGACATTTTGAAACTATGTATTTTTACTTTTATTTTGGAAGTTTAAACGGTGCTGTGGAGTAGAAAGTGGGGTTAGGCATGGCATCGGGGAAGTGTGCCACATACCTAACTCGGGGACAGAAAATCAGCTCAGCATCTGAGGCCAGCCTTTGTGATATCAGGAAGTCAAAAGAACCATTTCACAATATTCTGTTTCAATCTACCTTGATTGGAATGAAACGTTGCCCACAGTGTACTGTGGCCTGGGGAAAAAAAATCCAGTTACTGTACAGACACTTGTAGTACCATCCTGCTCACGTCAAATTACCGTCAAGAAGCAGAAAACCTAACTCATGCCATCCTAGGTTCAAAAGAGAGAAACATTCAGTCACATCTTAAGGGTCATGTCCAGGAGGATCGATGCCCAGGGGCTCTACTATTTTGGCCTTGGTCTTAGGCTATTGGGTGGTAATTTGCTGGCAGCTGGCAGCATCTCTGGGAGCGCCACCCTTCCCAGGACTCCTATACAAAGCCCTAGATCTGCTCTAATGGGGTCAGCTTGGGTCATATGCCCATGAGTCAGTGTGGCCAGAGTGATTCTGTCCTCTCATCAAGCCTTGGTCCCAGAAGGGAGTCACAAAAGGGAGTTGGGGTGCTGTGTGTGATGGAGAGGAGGAGTGGGTGCCAGGGGATTATATATTCAACATGCTCCGAGTCTAAGAGCTGTAGTCAGGAACCTCATTTTATTTGCCCAATCAGCATCTCTTCTCGTCCTAACTACGGACACTGCTGGGGTTTCATCCTGGCCCACTAAGGGAAGCTAAGACTTGTTGGAGACTTCGTATCCAGAAGGACTGGAGGAACCCTGGGTCCCTGCCAGTCCATCTGAAGTCCAGCTGCCTAACCTTTGCTGGACGTGGTGCCACTATGGGGTGCACTCCTGTTGACAGTCTTGTCATGTTTCTCTGATGGGACCTAGAGTGGAACCATGAGCTGTGCTCCAGCCTGTCACCCCCACCACCAGAGCTGGGTCTAGTAGTCTTCCCACACCTGACCCCGACCCAAGGAGGGTCTTCCAACCCAGTAGACCACTTGGAACCTGGGGCTCCTGCCTCATGACTCTGACCTTCACATCTCTGCTCCACGCAATTTACACATTGCTGCCACCTGTTCTCCAAGCCACCGCCCACCCCCCACCCCCAGTCCCAACCTCTCTCCAAAGCCACTCAATTCCCCAACACAAGTGGCAACAGCTATTCAAACACCACTCATGAGACCAGGGCCAGGAAGTAGAGTTCAATGGCACTTTATTTTTTTGGACTGGATGTATCCATTTTTCCCAACCCAGGTTTGCCTTTCTGCTGGTTCTTAGCCAGGATTTTCTTCATGCCATGGTTTTGCTTCCGATAGACTTCAAGCTCCTCAAAGTACTTCACTCTCAAGAGAGCTGCTTTCTGTTCATATGGCTGCTTTCCCATCTCTGTTTCTGTAGACCACATCTTCCCACTGGCCTTTGCTACCTGCACCACTGACCAGGTGGGGTTCTCCTTCATCAGCTGGGAATAGTGATCTTGGCAGAAGAGCAGGAAGGATGATGGAGGCCGTCTGGGGGCCAAGGGGTCCCGTTTTCTACGTTTTTTCTTCTTGCCAACGAAGTGCAACATTTCTTCCTGATAGCGGGCTTTGTCGAGCTTGGCCAGGGCTTCATATTTGGCTTTTTCATGCTTTGAGATGGATCTCCATTTTTCTGAACACTTTTTAGAGAACTCTTTAAAACCAAGGTAGGTATTTGGCTGCTGTTCCTTGAGTTTGTTTCTGAAATTCAACAAAAAGTGGATGTAGGAAGAGACGTTCACCTTGGGCTTCAGCTGGACTTCTTCTCCCATGTTCACAAGATCATGCTTTTTTTCTGGATTCAGTACCTTGGACAGCAGAGACTTTTGCGGGCACATCCAGGAGCAATCTACAAGGTGCTCCGCTTGTGGCGATTTTTTTCTCTCTGGGAAGAGCTGCAGTCCCCGGTTGGCCTTTTCAGTGGTGGTCCTATTGTTGGGTCAGAGGAAGAGAATTGTGACGTCACTCTCAAGCGGGCCAATCCTGGCCCCCACTTGCCTGCATTTGCATACAGAGGCTCTGATTGGTTGGTTCCACAAGGGTCATTTTTCATCTCTCCAGAGCGATTGATGGTTTATCAAAAGCAAGCAATGGAGCTGCGGATTCCTCTGGGAACAATCTTCCTTGGCTTCCTGGAGGCAGAGGGGTTTTCTTCTGCTTTGAGGGCTTTAAATCTCTTGGGTGTAGTAACCAGGGTCTGCCTCCCTCGCTGTAAGAGTGTCAGGATGCCGCATCATCCCTTCCAAAGACTGGCTGGAAATAATGAACAGGAGGGGGTGGACGGCCCCCGAGCTGTCATGATAAAATGTGAAGTCTTTCTGTTTGCCTTGAACAGTGGCAGCTCCTGCTGTACAAAGGGTTTAGTAGTAACTCTAAAAATAATCGGCTATGACAGGTGTGACTCTGTTCCTGTCAGGACAAAGTTGTCTAATTTAAAACCTGAGCACTCCGGCTATGAGTATGAACTCTTCATTTCTCTGAAGAAATTTGAGGGGAAAGAGGGAGGAGAAACTTGTGGTTTTATTAATTACCCTCAAGTCCATGAGAATGCAGTAGCATTCTTGACACCTCAGAAGCCTCCCCACGCTCCCAGGCAGGGTCCCCATTCCTTATCGTTAGAACACAAAGCTCTAACTGCCACACTCAGACTAGTTGGCTTCTGTCTTTTTAAAGAATATTTCAGGAAGCTTCCAGTTGGAAGAAAAAGACAAGAAAAGTGTTGTTTGCTGACCTTCAGACCCTGCTCTGTACTTGCTTACGTGGAATTGGATTTAATACAACTCTGTGGTTGGTGATAGTGTCATATTTATAGGATGAGAAAACTGAGTTTCATTGACATGAGAAATAACAAGTTCAAGGTCAAGACAGCTATTAACAGCTGGGAGTGTGGATTTTGACTGGCACTGTCTATCTCAAGCCTATGCTTCATCCTGCCTGCACAGAGCTGTATCCTGGGGGTCCAGGGTCCAGATGTGTGGTCTCCACTGCCGAACCTGACAAGGAAACTTGCCTACAACCACATTACAATTTGCATTTTTGCCAAATCCATTCTTAGGACTCTATGATAATTTCAATTTTTTGGCTTCCATTTAAAAAAAAAAAAGATAGAAAATGATTGGAGTCCCCAGTCCTGAATTCTGGCCCCAGTTCTGCTACAGGTGGTCATGCTGCCTAAGCCATGCCCTTCCTCCCTGTGAGCCCAGGTTTCTCATAAACTAAGCTTTTGAACTCACCAGGGAAGCCCCTCCAGGTGACATGCTGCAGTTTTGTCATCTCAGACGCCAGTGGAGGAAATCTGCATGTGTGTATGTGTGTGTTGGCATCAGGGGGATCTGGCCAATAAAGCAGATTTTTCTGGGGATATTTACCAGCATGGTTAGCTTTTTTCACTCTTCTTCTTTCTCCCAAGGGGCCAGAGACCGGCTCACCTGTTTGTTGAGCTTGAGCTGGCTGCAGAGATAAATGGGATTCTTCCTGAAATCCAAAGATGGGACTTGAGGAGGAACTTTAGCTAAAGTCGACACAGATTAATCAGACTGCTTAGGCATGTATACACATATGCACATGCAGGCATGCGTGCGCGCGTGCACGCGTGCGCGCACACACACACACACAGAGAACAGTTTGTCTATGCTTCTGTGCGTAACTTCCTACCCTTCTCGTGAGGATACAATCCAGGAAGACTAAGCCCATGATAACCATCTGGAGGCTGGCAGATCCAGGAGGAGGCAGCAAGAGTGCAAAGCTATGGCAACCTGTTAGGCCAAACTACCAACTTGCAAGGGAGATGCGGATGTGCCTCTGTCAGGAGGCTAGGGAATCTGATCCCTGGCTTTCTAAGTCAGTGCCAGGGACACGTGTCAGTCTGCCCTTCCATACTCCCTTTCTACCCTTCTCTATTTGGCTCCATCCTGGGAAGCTGACACACAGGGGCCATACGAAGACTCCATGCCCTGTGGCCTCCCTTGCAGTTTGGCCTATGGGGACCCCATTACATCAGGGATGGAGAAAGGTGAAGTTGGGGTATTTGTGCTGCTGATTCCCTTCCCACAGGGTCACCTGGAGCTGGATGCCTCCCCCAACTGCAGGTCTTTGCTCCTCCTAAGTTGTCCCCTCGAAATGACTCTCCTTTCAGGTTCAGGAATTGCTCCCTTCCCCTGTCCCCTCCTGCCTAGGCTGATTACAGCTAGGCTTCTACTGGCCCTTGAGGACTCTGCCACTTTCATATATCCAGTGACTTTCCTGCACCTAGCCCTCACCCTGTAGATCATCACTTTATTAAACACTCCTGGAATTATTCTGAGTCGCCATCTGTTTCCTGCTGACCAAAAGTGCCATGTCACTTGGCTGCCACTGTGCAGGCATCAGTCCAAACCAGAAGGGTATTGAGCCTCTGGAGACCCAAGTGCCCAAAGTCACACAGCCTCGAGTGGCCTGCAGAGGCGGTGCCTGCCACTGTGGGAGAGCGACAAGACACCTGGCCTGGGAATTGTCATCTGAAGCCTCTGCATTATGAGATGACCCCCAGGCAGGCACAGTGATCTAGAGGGGCAGACAGTAAATACATTGTTTTATGAGCTCTAGAGTTTCTATTGCAAGTACTCAATCTGCCATGGTGGCTCAAAAACCACCATAGACAATATAAATGACTGACTGTGTGCCAATAAAACTATATTTACATAAACAGACTGTAGGCTGGGGCTCACTGTTGGGAGTCCCCCCCCTCCAAAGACTAACTTCCCCATCCCCTGAGAAGAGCCATCCAATGGTGAGCCCTGCTGGCTCACATGATCCTTACCCACCAATCAGAAAGCACCCCATGCCAGCTGTCAAACCCTTCAACCGTTAAACTGTCATAACTGTCAAACCACCCCTGGCTCTATAAATATGCAGAGCTGTTCCTCAATAACCAGGCATTTTCTCCGACGACGAGCCTTGTTCGATCTTTCATTGGTGCCGAGACCCAGGAGGGGGAATGCCTCGCTGCTCAAGGGCCCCCCTCTCTCAAGGCTTGCCGTCCTCGTCCACTCTTTCAGCACTGCTACTACTCACACAACACTGGCTCTTCAGTAGGTGAGTTCCCCTATCGGGTATCCAACTTCAGACGGGCTACACAGGGGCTTTGACCGTGATCGTCCAGCAAACCTCTGACGCCCAATCTGGAGGAGAGAAATGCACCCCACCATGACCTTCACAGTCACAGTGGACTCTCTGGAACCTGGTTCATGAGTGGGAGGTCCTGAGGGGTGGAAGAACAGGCACTCCTCTCTCTCTCTCTCTCTCTCAACCATCCTTGTCCCTCTCCTGACCTATGGGGGCCTCTTCTTTCCTCCCTGCAGACTCCCCCTTATTAAATTCTGCACACAAGGTTGGCCTTACTATCAATTAGACAATCAAAGTCAATGGCCCCCAGGAGGATCCCTAGATCCCACAATTCTCAGAGAGCTGTTTAACTTCTGCAAGCACTCGAAAAAGTGGAAGGAGTTCCCCTATGTTTGAGGCTTTTTCTCTTCTTCATTCTCTCCCGACTTATCTGGCAGATGAACCCCCTCCCTACCGACCTCCCACATCGGCTCCGTCCAGCCCCTCAGGTGCTCCCCCTGACTCGGCTGACACCTTTAGTTTCCCCCAAACTAGGTCCTGCTCCCTAGTCCCACAAATCATGGCCTCCTTAAGAGAGGTTGCCGGACCTGAGGGCATTATCCTGGTACATATCCTGTTCTCTATGAATGACCTCATGCAACTCGAGCGAAGGTTGGGCTCATTCACCACAGATCCCACCACTTTCATAAGAGAGTTTCAATGGGTCCTCCAGGCTTATAGCCTCACTTATATGTTATTGGCTAATACTCTCCTTGAGGAATGTACCAGAGTCTGGGAACTTGCCAGAGCCCATGCGGACGAAACTCACAGAGTTAATCCAAATCACCCTCCGGGGCCACTTGCTGCCCCAGATCAAACTCCCAACTGGGATTATACACAAGCTGGCATACAGAGTAGGGACCGATTCTCCGCATGTATTATTGCTGGGCTCAAAAAAGTGGCACATAAGGCTGATAATTTCCAAAATTTACAAGAGACCCCATTGGAATTTCTGGATCAGCTTACAAAAACCCTTAAGCAATAACCTAGATCCCAAAACCCCAGATGGCCGTCATGTCCTTATGACATATTTCCTCTTGCAAAGCTACCCCAACATCTGGGCCAAACTAAAAAAGCTCGAACAAGGCCCTGCCACCCCCCAGACTGAGAAATTTCAGATGCTCGCCCAGGCCCTGCAGGGTGCTTCCTTGGGTCGCTGCCCATCACCACAGGTCAACCCACCCACCCCGGCACCTAATTCAAGTGTGGCAAGGAGGGACATTGGGCCAGGGAATGCCCTGCACCACACACTCCGTGTACCCCATGCCCTAAATGTCAACAACAAGGTCATTGGGGCTCTGACTGTCCTAGATCCCGTGGGAGGCCTATGGCCAGGGAACCCTCTGACCTTTTGGGCATGGCAATCGAAGATTGATGGAGCCTTGGGTCCTTGTCCCTGGCCATAATAATCAATAGACAGGGACCCAGGGTGCGGATTCAGATGGATAGGTGCAAGGATGACTTTCTCCTTGACACTGGGGCTACCTTCTCAGTCCTGACAGAATTCTGGGGGCAAACAGTGCCGTCCACCTCTCCTATTGTCAGGGTAGGAGGAAAGACCATTTTTCCAAGAAAGACTCTTCCCCTATTACCCTGTTCCATAGACAACTTCCCATTCTCTCAGATGTTCCTAGTTATGCCCCAATGTTCAGTTCCTTTGCTCGGTGGAGGTATTTTCTCTAAATTCAATACAACAATCAACATCCGGGCTCCTGGCATCAGTCAGGCCCCAGAATTGGCCTGTTCATCTTTTCTGGCCCTTTTGGTGAGGACTGGCCATTCTGCTCCACTTGTGAGGCTGACATGAAACACCATACTAAAAAGGACCCCTTACCTACGAACCTGGTTGACCTGATTGTATGGGATACCCACACCCCCTCCACCGTTTCCTGCTCACCAGTAAAGATCCTAATACCTTCCCCAATCAGGCTCAATACCCCCTGTCCACAAAAGCTCTTCTGGGCCTACAACCTATTATTCAGGACCTTCTTAGCAAGAAGTACCTCCGTCCTGCTCATTCCCCTTACAATACTCCCATACTAGCAGTAGAAAAGCCCAACAGGTCCTGTCACTTAGTTCAGGACCTACCTCCCTTAGGCCCATACATCCTTTGATTCCCAGCCCATACACCCTGCTGTCTCAGATCCCCCACACTGCCACCTACTTCTCGGTCATAGATTTGATTTAAAGGATGCTTTCTTCTCCATTCCCCTTGCCCCCAAATCACAAGATCTTTTTGCCTTTACCTGGATAGATCCCACCACCAGACATTCTCGAACCTGGACTGTTCTTCCTCAGGGCTTTCAAGATAGTCCACACCTCTTTGGACAAACCTTGGCCTCCGAACTCCAATCTTTTCACCCCCAGTGCCCTGAATCCACCCTCTTGCAATATGTTGATTATCGTCCGGCAAATCTCTTTGCTCACCTGAGGGGAGGAAAGCACCCCACCACAGCCTTTAAGGCTACGGTGGCCCTCAGGGACTCCTCCCTTGGGCAGATTCCTAAAGTCCTAGTCCTTTCACTTTTAAGACTCCGCTGCTAGAGAGACACTTACCCTCCCCTTCCTCTCTCTTGCCCTGCCTCTCCCCTCTTTCCAGCCCTGGAAGTATCTGGCCTCTCCAGGAGGGGTCCCAAAAAGCCAAGGTCTCCCACGGCTCGGGCTCCATCCAGGATGAGAGCTTCAACTGTCAGGATTCGGTGACAACCAATCGCTGCAGCTCGACCCTGCCACTTAGGCACTCCTGATTTTTTGGTTCTTTTGCCAATAAATCAGTTTCCTCCTTCTCTGCGTCCTCTTCCCTCCTCTTTACATGGCTAATGTGCCCTCTCTGCTGGTCGACTCTCCCCTACAATGCCTCTTGATCAAATATAGCACCCAGGTCTGGCCCATTTATCCCTTAGACAACCAAAGCAGATGGCCCCTTTTTGGGTCCCTGGATCCCTCCATTCTAAGGGATCTCTACAATTAAATGGGTAGAGATCACTTATGTCCAGGCTTTCTTCTTGCTCTGATCCAATCCTGCTCTCTGCACCTCTTGCAAACCTCTACAAATTCTTCTAGCCCATCCAAGGGGAGCTCAACAGATGACACAGTTCTCCTACTTTTTTGGCCTTAAAGAGATATCGGGCCTCTCCACAAAAGGCCCAAATAGCATGTAAAGAGGTCACATATCTCTCAAGGGAAAAAGGCCATTACAGTTGACAGAAAACAGTTGATTGTGTCTATACCTACACCAAAGACCAAAGATGACATACTCTCCTTCTTGGTTTGGCTGGGTACTTCAGGGCCTGGAATTTCTCCCTCCTCACCAGGCCGCTATATAATCTGGCCAAGGACCCCCAAGATGAACCCCTACTCTCAGCAGTAGGGAAGCTCTTTAAAAAGGTCCTCCTCTGGGCACCCACCCTGCTTCTCCCCGACCTCTCCCGACCCTTCACCCTCTATATACATGAGAAACAGGGACAAAGTCTGGGCATTCTGAGTCAGGAATATGGCCCCACATTTGTACCAGTGGCCTACCTATCCAAACAGCTTGACCCCACCATCAGGGGCTGGCCCCCATGCCTCAGAGCCCTAGCAGTGGCCCAAGACCTCCAGAAAGAAGCACACAAGCTTACCTTGGGCTCCCCACTAACCATCTCATCTCCTCACTGTCTAAAGGATTTTCTCACTTACAAGGGGCTACAGTCACTTCCTCCTTCCAGAGTTCTATCCCTCCTTGTCTCATTCCTTGACCCTGCCTCCCTCCTCCCATCTTCTCCCTCACAAGATCCTGTCCACAAATGCCTGGAGATATTAGAGACGATTTTACCCTGCCCTACTACCATTTCTGAGGGACCCCTGCCCTCTTATACACGAAGGGGTTAAAGTGGCAGGGTATGCTGTCGTTTCCCTCGCATCCATCATACAGGCAAAACCTCTCCCACTCAATACCACCAACCAACAAGCTGAACTCATAGCTGCCACAAGGGCATGCGAGCTAGAGGAGGGAAAAACCCTCTCCCTATATAATATGTCTTCCATATCCTGATCTCCCACACTCCAGGCTGCCTTCCCAACTGGGAATAATCCATTGCAAGGCCCACCAAACTGACTCCTCCCTTAATACTATGGGGAATTCCAAGACCGATCAAGTGGCTTGATCAGCCGCCCTACAGAGTTTTACCTCCTCTCCGCTACTCTTCATTACCACTGGGGATCTGCCCAAAGATCCCCAACAACTCTTCCAGTTTCTTCACTCTCTATTCCATTCTAGTCCAGAGTCTCACTACTTTCCTTCACTCTTTTTTCACCCTTTCCCCACACAATAAGACCCTCCTACAACAGATCACTTCCCCTTGTCAGATCTGCCAGAGAACCAATACCAATACTCCATTAACACCTAAACTTTCCCTTCTCATCAGGCCCGCTGTCATACCCCAGCTGCAGACTGGCAGATTGATTTCACCAACATGCCCCGAGTAAAAAACATTTTTATCTTCTTGTATTGGTAGATACTTTTTCGGGATGGGTCGAAGCCTTTCCCACTTCTAACAAATGGGCCTCTAGGGTAGTTGATCTCTTGTTGCTTACTCACATAATCCCCCGTTTGGGGATGCCTACTTCTATCCAATCAGACGATGGCCCAGAATTCACCTCGCAGATAACTCAGGGACTGGCTCACATGCTATCACTCCCTTGGCATTTCCATTGCCCTTACCACCCCCAGGCTTCCAGAAAGGTTGAAAGGACCAATCGGTCCCTTAGACCCTCACCAAGCTTACCATGGAATTAAGCCTGGACTGGGTAAAGGTGCTCCCCTTGGCTTTATTGTGATTAGAACCTTGCTAAAGAAGCCTTCTAATCTCTCACCTTTTGAAGTCATGTATGGCCGTCCCCTTGTTCCTCCCGGACTGCCTACAGAACCCCTACCCATCTCAGAAACCTATGCCCTGCCCCTCCTCTTCCATCTACGCTCTGAACTCTGAAGCTATCAAGACTGGCTCCTTCCTGACCCCAGTCATAAAACTTAATGTATTTACTGTCTGCCCCTCTAGATCACCTCCTTAACACCTGGTCAACTAGTTTACTATTGCCCACGGGGGGAAAAGCCCCCTCTAAAACCAAAATGGGAGGGTCCTGCTCAGGTGATTATGTGCACTCCCTCGGCGGCCAAACTCAAGCTGTTTAATATCCAACTTACCCCGTGGATTCACATTTCCAGGCTTAAGCCCAGCACTCCTACACCTTCATCAGAAGAGCCAATGATCGTCACCTGTCATTAAGTACTCTTGTCATCCCTCCCCACAAGATCCCCTCAAGCTCCGCCGATCCCCTCAAGCTCCGCTGATCCTGTGTCTCCATTCTTAGCCCAATACCTAATGCTCCCCCTCATTTCTGGCCCCTCTTGGGTCCTCTCTTCACCCTATGTCTGGAGATTCAAAGCAAGTGACCCTAAGGGCCCCCTCCAGCCAGACCCCCTTCTCCTCCTTACAGACCCCCACTTGCTTGGATCTGGCTGGTAGTGGGACCGTTGTGTGTTGTCCTTCTGACAAACCACTTAGGTGTCCAGAACATGATGACCCCTGAATAAGTGTAAACTACCTTTATCATAAGAGAGCACTTTACCAGTTTCCTTCTGGGCCTAAGGAGGAACATGTGTGTTATGAAATGACCCCCAGGCAGGCACAGTGATCTAGAGGGGCAGACAGTAAATACATTAAGTTTTATGAGCTCTAGAGTTTCTGTTGCAAGTACTCAATCTGCCATGGTGGCTCAAAAGCCACCATAGACAATACAAATGACTGTGACTATGTGCCAATAAAACTATATTTACATAAACAGGCTGTAGGCTGGGGGTCACAAGTCTGCTGAGCCCTGGTCCAGAGATGTGAGTTTAGTATTTCCAAACATTTCAGCTGTAGTCTGATAAGAAATGCATTTTACATCATGATTCATTTATATATATGCTTATTATGTATTTAATGCTTACTATGTGATCATGGTATGTGTATCAATTCATTTAATTCTTATAACAACCCTGAGTGCTGCTATTTTTATCCTCAGTGTAAAGATAAAGGCAGCTAAGCATGGAGGTCACATAAACAATAACTTGTACCAAACTCTACTTACTACATGTGTGATAGACTCTCATTTTCTAGTCTGTTAGTCTCCGCTACCTTCTTTTGTTATTTGCAATACAATCCACAGACTGATTTCATGACCTACTAATGGAAAAATTCTGCCTGGGCAAGTCCCCTTGAAGACCGTGAGCGCCCCTTTCCTTGGTGGTAGTTCCATGGCCCTTGGAGCCAGACAGAGATGAATTCAAATTCTCTAGCTCTGCCCTTACAGCAGATAATGTGGTCAAGACTAATCCTTTTACAACTGTGTCTGTAGGAAGTAGTGAGGTGGATGATAAAGCCCATATTTAAATGATGGGAGTAAAAGCAGCTGGCCTGCCTGTCCCCTGCAGCATGGGCTGGAAAAGGACAGTGACTTCAGAATGGGGGAAGCTAACAGGCACCACCTCAGCCAACTGGTCGAAGGGGAGGGTGGTAGTAACGGGACACCCTGATATCACCACACCCCCACTTTCTCTGATGTCACAATAGAACATCTCACCGCATGGTGTCCTTCCCCCAGATCCATACCCAGTTCTTAATCCTGAAAAAAGCATTAAATAAACTCAATTTCAGGGACAAAAACAATCTCTGAGCAACCAATTCTATACGGTTATTTAGGATATCTTAAAAGAATCAAGTGAGGTATAAACACAAAATTTCTATACTATTTTTGCAACTCTGTTCTTATTTCAAAATAAAGTATTTTTAAAAGAAATCTCCCAATTGATAGTAATATACACCCAGCATTAAGCCATGCTGCGCTTAATGTCCATCATCTCCAGGAACCTCAGGGTCCGAGTCGACCCTCAGTTGCAGCAGCATATGCCCCCCACACCCTCCCCCTGCACCCCACCTACCACGGTCAAAGGATTTCTCAAATTCAAGGGCACCCAGGCATTGCTTAGCTCTGCAAAGTGCTAGGGCTCAAGTACAACAACCAGACCCAAAGTACCCAGGACAGGCACCTCTTCTTGTCCTCCCTCCTGGAATGGGACTCACTGGTTGAACTTACGCTCTGAGCAAGGTGTCTATGGCTGGTCAGATCATCACCCGCCAATGAGCCACATCCCGGAAACCTGTGAACCTGTTGCCTCCCCTGGCAGAAGGGACCTTGAAGATGAGATTATATCTAGGCTCTTGAGATGGGGAGGTTTGCCTGGCTTCTCCAGGTGGCTCTGGAATTATCACCTGGTCCTCTGAAGAGGAGGGCAAGAGTGTCCATCCTGCAAGACATGATGACAGATGTAGAGATGGGAGTCAGAGACTTGAAGGTCCTAAACTGGCTTTGAAAATGGAGAAAGAGAAGCTAAGAAATGAAGGTGGTCACTAGAAGCTGGAAGCTTGAACCACCAGAGGGGGAGCCCTGCTGACCCCTCCATCTTGGCCCAGGGATAAATCTGTTTGGGACTTCTCACCTCCATAAGTATAAGACAGTAAGTTCGAGTTGCTTAAGCCACTACATCGGTGGTAATTCACTCAAGTAGCCGTAGGAAATGAGCACATTATCTTTCGTGTGCAGCTGGTGGTCTGCAATTTTTCCCATGCTATTCCTAACCCCCGCTTACGTTAATAAAGATGAAAAATCTACACCATTGCTTATTGGATTAGATGTGGGGCAGGGAGCAGGATCCACTTAATTTTACACACTCGTCCTCACTCACTTGCTGACTCATTAAGTCACTAATTCCTTCATTCGCTCACCAATTAATTCACTCTTATATTTGCTCAGTTCATTCACTCACACGTGCACACACATCTCAATAAATAGTTCTGGAGTTGCTGGGGCGGTGTGGCTGCTTCTTCAATGACCAGTGACGAGCAGTTTGAGAGGTGGCTGCAGCATAGGGATGCACATGTACATTGAGGGCTCCAGCATAGGGATGCACACGTACACTGAGGGCTCCAGCACAGGGATGCACACATACACTGAAGGCTCCAGCGTAGGGATGCACATGTACACTGAGGGCTCCCTGCCTATGAGAAGCCAGGCAGGGGCAGGGCAAGGCCATGAGCAGTTAGACCCAGACTCCTTGGCATTGACCTCATGCCAGGAACTGATAATCAAGAGAAACCATGGTATTTCCATGAAATGATGATAATGGTTTAGAAGCATCATCTCTGAAAGCTGAGAGAGAGAGAGAAAGATATCTGTCCCACACCACACAGCAATGAGTGGCTTCAAATTTGGGTTTATTTGACTCCTCAGTTCATGTATTTGGCCTCTACTGAGTCTGGAACTTCCTGACACTGAGGCCAAGGGAGGAAGAAACCAGATGGAACAAGGCCAAGTGCTTCAGGAAGTGGACAGGTGGAAGGAGAATAAATGGCCTAAATCTGAACATTTAAAGGGACTCAAGCAAGTCTTTCCTCACACTGGTTGGTTCTCATTCGTGGAAGATCTAGTCCCTTTGTCTCCTGGTCATGGGATGCTGCAGGTCCAGCAGGTAGACTGACCCATAGAACTTCACCTGCATCTAGAGGTACCCACAGAGCCTGGATCCACTCCAGGGCAGAGGCTGAGCAAAGCTGGGTGTTATGTCACCACCCAGCCCAATGGCCTTGTGGACAGCCAGACAGGAAATGGGACAGATGACCAGGCACAGGAATGGGATCAACATGGAGAGGAGCAGGCAAGCCTTTACCTCTAGCAAAGTCTAGAATAGGTTTAGGACAAAGCCAAGTCCAGGAGGAATACCCCCACGCTTTATGTGAGGACCCAGATCATTCAGCCCATTCCACTGACTCTTCCAACCACGTGGACATCTTGTGACTGGCCTGCCTAATATCTCTCCCTTCTTTTGAGAATATTCCTTCTTTTGGAGAACTGTTCCCACACCAATTGTTATGCTTTGGATACGAGGTGTCCCCCAGAAGTGAGATACTGCCGTAATTTTTTACAGGTGAAATGATTAGATTATGAGAGTTGTAGTCTAGTCAGTGGATTAATCCATTGATATGGATTAACAGGGTGGTAACTGTAGACAGGTAGGGTGTGACTGGAGGAGGTAGGTCCCTTGGGGGGACATGACTCGGGGGTTTATATTTCATCTCAGGTGAACCCAGTTCTCCCTCTCTCTCTTTCTCTCCTTCCTTGTTCCCATGTCGGGACTGTTCCCTCCATCTCGTCCTTCCACCATGAAATCCTGCTTCACTTTGGCTCCAGAGCTATGGAGTCAGTGTCTAGGGACTGAAGCTCTGAAACCATGAGCCAAAATCTAAACTTTTACTCCTCTGTGTGGCTCTTATTGAGTCTTTTGGCCGCAGTGACAAAAAAGCTAACTGAAACACCAGGCCAGGGCTCCTCCTGAGACCCACGCACTGGCCCCAGGGATGGGCACATCGCCCACCTGAACTGATCAGGGGCCTCCACGGGCTTTCTCTAATGAGAACTGAGATCTTCGGGTTCTCTCTGATGATGGAGGTGAGAGGTGCGTCAGGGACGAGGATGGCCATGGTCCTGGCCTCACATAGTCGCCATCTGCCATAGAGAGAATGAGGCCAGCAGAGCATGGCAGGAGTGAGCCCAGAGAGGGACGTGTGGCATTGGCACTCCTGGTTCAGAGCATTCATTTCTTATTTGTTCTTTTAAGATATAATGACAGTCGAGTGTATTTTGACATATCATGGAATATATCTTATTCTAATTGGGATCCCAGTCTTGAGGTGGTGCCTGATGGGGAGGCTCATTGTGGTGAGTTCGTCCATGTACATAGGAAAGTTATGCCCAATTTGTTCCTATCCCCTGCCTTTCCCTCCATCCCCCTTTGTCTAATCCAAGAGAGTTAAAATCAGCAAACTACAGTGACACAGCCACATTAATGTTTATAGCAGCTCAATTTACAATAACCAAGCAGTGGAACCAACCTAGATGCCCTTCAACAGATGAATGGATAAAGAAAATGTGGTATATATACACAATGGAATACTGCTATGACATTTACTGGTGAATGAATGGAAATAAATAAAATAAGCCAATCCCCCAAAAAACAAAGATGGAATGTTCTCTCTGATATGTGGATGCTAACACCCAATAAGGGGATGGGGAGGGGATGGGGAGGGGATGCACCTTACAGCACTAGTGTGTGTGTCTGGCCCTTGCTCTGGGCAGGCCCTGTGCTGGGAGTGTCTGTGTGCTCCTCCCCCTTCACCCTCTTGACAGGGGGCCCCGTGGTCCGTGCTACTGTGGACCTTATTAAATGGACAGCAAAGCTTAGCCCAAAGCAGGCCTGTTACTTATCCAAAGAGTAAATTCAGAGCTGAGATTACCGGGCAGGCTCCCCCCAGACCCCAGGGCTAAACCTCTACCTCAAACTGCTTTCCACCCTGTGCAGGAGTCCCTTTGCCCAGAGAGGACTGGGAACATGGCGGTGGACAGCCAGGCAAACACGGCCTGTTGACCCCTCCAAAGCCATCAGCAAACATTCCCTTCCCTCTGCATGAGACTCGCTACCCAAATGGCACCTCTGGGGGACTCTGCAGGGCATGCACTGCCACCTCTCTGCCAGGGCAGCTTCCTTCTCTAAATCACATCTGCCACTAACAGGGGAAGTTGGTTGGCTGGGGAGCGGGAGCTGGGGGAGGGGCTAAGAGTGGGGACTAGCTGCTCGGGGTACCACAGAGCATGCTGTCCTTCCACCCAGCACAGTTCTGTCCCCACGCTTCTCTGGGGTCTACCCTAGGCTTTTCTGGGGTCTGCTTAATCCTTGTCCTCTGGAGGAAGGATTCAAGGGACTGGTAAGACCCCGGCTCCTCCTCTCAGACCTAAGCAAGGTTGGAATACAGCTCACACCTACCAGGTACCTACTGTGTCAGGCACGGTTCTGGACACATGGACAGAAGCACAGTCTTTCAAGGAGTCCCATCGCACAGAGAGGAAGCTGAGGCTTAGAGGAGGCCTGTCACACGTCCATGCCCACATAGCTGATAGACGATGGAGCCTGGATTCAAATACAGGACTGTCCAGTTCCAGAGGCCTGGCCCTCAGCCCTTATCCTTCCTGAACCTATTGCTTTTGTGTCGGGAGCAGACAGGGCATGAACCAGACAGTCTCCGTTTAGGCAGAGAAGTGAGCAAGGGAGGGGGTCAGGGTGGAGTTCAAGGCCCTGTGGTCACCAGGCTGTGAAGGCTGGAGCAGGCCCACAGGACATCACACAAGGGGCAGGGTGAGGAGGCAGCTACGGAAGAGGAAGAAGTGATACTGGGGCCCTTTCCCCAGTGCCCCTGGAAGGCAGCCCCGCTGAGCCTTTCCTCATCAAATGTGAGTGCTCAGCCCTTGTGTCCACCAAGTAACCCCAAATCAGGGACCCCAGGGCCCTGTCTTCCAGATAGAAGTTCCATGCACTGATTAGCTCAGCTTGTGTCAGGTGACCACTCTGATCCAATCAGCTTCGACCCAAAGATCACATGAAGGCTGCCCCTTCCAGGATCTGTGGATCGAGGAAGGAAGGCTGATCCTCAAAGCCTTCCAGTGCGCGGAAAAGAGGGGGAACTGCCCGATTGAAACCTAGAGACACGACAAGGAAGGAGTTGGCAGCGCTGGCAGGATGCGTCACAAACCAGGCGCCACCAATTCCCACCTTCAGACCTGAACCCGTCTGTCACTGCCACACCAGGGCTGCCTCCTCTCCTCTGGGCCGGAAGCCCACCACCCCTCAGTTCTAGGAAAGGAGGGAAAGTGACATGGAGCCACCCCCAGGACTTTCTCCAAACGTCAGGAGCAAAGCCCTGGTCCCCAGGGCAGACACAGCCGGAGCCATGTCCCCATGCTCCCAGGAGCAGACACATGTCCTCCAGAGGGCCAGGCGTCAGGAAGGAAGACATCCACCTGCCGCGGTCCCTGTGGACTCCCTGGAGCTCCCCAAGCAGGAACGAGCTCTGATAACTGGTTGAGTGTATCCGTTTCTTCTGGGAGAGAAGGGACATTTGCCCACCGGGCTTCCTAGGCCCCTCTGCGGCTGCACTGGGGAGGCGCCCACCTCTGAGGAGTGTCCCAGGAGGGGGCAGCAGCTGCTGGGAGAATGGGGAGCAATCCAGGCGGAGGGACTGAGGAGGTGGTGACGGTGATAGGGATGGTCCACCTAAAGGAGGAGGGGTAGCCAGAGGAGGCGTGGGGTGGGCACGGGCGGGAAGAGAGAACTGGCAGGGAGATGAGTGCTTGCTGTAGGAGACATGGCAAGGTCGTGACTGCTGGGCTTCCTACCCAGCTGGGGACAGGGCCTGGGAGGCGCTGAAGTCTTTCCCAAATCTAAGAGCTGAAGACTTGTCCTTCTGATGGGAGGGGGGACCGTCGTGAGATGTTGACAGCGCCTCACCGCCTGCGTTCATTCCTGCAGACTCACAAGCCTGTATAGGAAGCAGCCTTGGCCCCTCCACCATCGCCACTCCAGGGACCAGCTGGCGCTCCCTCCCGAGGCTCAGCCCATCACCCTGCCCAGTGCCCACAGTGCCCATGGCGCCCCAGCACCCGCCGCCGCAGCCCACAGCGCCTGTGCGCTCCCGCTCCTGCCAGCTGAGGCTTGCCCTTTCTGAGAATTGGTTGGGTTTGTTGCCAGCTCTGTCAGTGCCAGTCATACTTGTTATTGTAATTATGTGATTTAAATTAAACATCACATAACTGATGAAATACGAGTGTGAGAGGAATCTAGTCGCAGCGATGGAAGCTCCATTGGAGGCTTTGGAGTGACTCCACCCAGGAGCGTCTCTGCAAAGAATTGCTTCCTCAATACTGTACCCCCCTGGAGGAGCCCCCCCCAGGGACAGGGGAGTCCGGAACAAGCTTCCCTGGGGACCAGCACCGTGCCTGGCGCACAGTAGGTGCTCAATACATATTTGCTGCCTGGAAGACCTGGAGCAAAACTGGAAATGGAGAATGTCGTTACGGTTGTGATGGACACAAGGTAGATACCGTGTGGACCACATCCAGGGTCAGAGGAAAGGCCTCGATCCTGCGTTACACGATTGTCAATTACATGGATGTTGAAGTCATTTTACGTTATGATGGAACATTTACACTGTGTTTGGCACTTTTATGATGCTGTACTTGGAAATGAAATTTTAACTCACTAACCCGATTGTCGGTGAGACTCCTATGGTGGGGCCAGCAACATTTTTTCCTGCAAATATTTTTAGCTTTGCAAGTCATTGTCTCTGGCACAATGACTCAACTCTGCCATTGGGACACCGAGGCAGCCACAGATGCTGTGTAAATGTGCACAAGGTGTGCCTGTGACCCAGGGGAACTATCTACACAGACAGGCAGCAAGCCACAGCCGGCCAGTCCCTGTTCTGTGGCGTGGGTCACCAGGCAAGGTGCAGTGTTGCCAGAGATACTGACACCAAGAGCCTCTTCCCCTGGCCCCACAGAGCTCACCTTCTAACAGGAAGGTGGTCACATCAAAAGATGATTGCAGTTTGGTGTACCCAAAACGGTGGCTGGTGTGCGTCCTTGGTGTGGAGGGAGCTTACAGGGTGGAGGGGCGAGGTGGGGGAGGGGCAGTGGGCCAGGTTTATGGACCCGCACTGTTTCACCAGGTAGTCAGGTGGGGCGATGGGAACGGGCTTCCCAGGGAAAGGGAAGAGCGTGTGCAAAGGCACAGGGGCGTAGCACAGTGTCGTCCCTGTGCCAGAACATATGAGCCCCTTGGTTCGGCTGGAGCCCAGAGCAGGTTTCATCAGGGAAGGAAGGTGATTTTAGGTTTAGACTTTTTCTGAATCCTGTGGTGCACCCTTCACCGCTGGCCTTCCAGCAAGGCAGGGCCTTGACCCATCCCAGAGCATGGAAGGTGGCTGGGAGCAGAGGGCAGGCCAGAGGCTGTCTCTGCAGCCCTGTGGGAAGCCACGGGGTTGTGAGGCGTGAGGTGGGGAGAGCTGGCCACAACTGCCCTAGGGGCACAGGGGAGGGTGGGATCTGGGTTGGGTGACGGGGAGGGGTGTTCTAAAGAGCATGTAGAGCTGGGAAGCTTCAGTGTGACCAGAGCACAGCAACCAACCCCACGTCCACCCCAGGTAGCCTGGAGTTGAGTCTTTATCGGGATCCCAGGCCCCGGGGGCTGCCTGCATGAAGGTACAGGCAGGTGCCTCTGGGGAAGAGCCTGGGGAGGCCAAGGGGCCCTTTTCAAAGGCCAGAGCTGAGGGAGCTGTGGCTCCCACTCCCAGGGCCTGGCCTCCTAGAGGTCTGCACGAGTTTCTGAAACCCGTCTAATATCTTGGGTTGTCTTGGGAAAGGGCTCGTCGTCACACATAGAACCCAGGCACCTGCTGTCGGAAGGTGATCATGGAAATCACTGTGCTGAGACCAGGTGTCAGCACGGAGTTGACAAAGGTTTGCTGCAGGGAGCAGAGGTAGCTTGGCCAGGGGCAGGAGCAGGAACCAGTCTCCTATAAGGACCTTGGTGCCCTTGGCTGACCACTGACCAAGACCCAAGGGCTTCCCTGCTTGCACCCTGGGGTCCTGTCCAACCCTGGTGGCTGGTGAGAAGGGAAGAGGGCTTGGGAGCACCGAAAGGGCAGCGAGAGCCTCCCTCCCCTGTCTTCCATCCCCCCAGCATCCTCGGGCACGGAGGGGTGGGTGAGCTCAGCACCAAAATGCAGGGAGCTTCACCCCTGAGTCCCACATGGGCTGTGTGCGTGGCTTAGTTGGGGGACATCTCCCATGGAAGCTCTCGGGACATGAAGCCAGATGCCATTGACCCAGGAGTGGACCCTGCACGGAGAATGGTGCATCACAGCTGGGATCTGAGGTGACAGAATTCCGGGGACTCCACAGGTCCAGGAAGCTCAGAGCCCTCGCACACTCTGGCTTGGCTGGTGCATGAAGGAACCTTGTCCAGAGGCTGCCAGTTTCCAGGGATGCCAGGATTTAAACCATGATCTCCTTTCTCTCCAATTCCTTGAGAGTCCCTGTGGTCATCATGTGGGGAGTGTCTCCTAGCACCCCCAAATCCCGACTGCACAAAAAGCTTCTAAGAAGAGATGGATGGCTCCCCACGCAGTCCAGTCCGCCCTGAGCCTTCCCATTAGCAAGAGAAAGGCTCAGAGCTTTGTGCTGAGGAACTCAGAGCCACGACTTCCCTAATCAGCCACAGGCATTAAACGGAGCGACTTTTATTTTGATTCTCCCCTAGCCAGATTCCATTAATGAAGCCCCATTTAACGGAAGTCAATTTACCAAAAAGAAAAAAAAAAATTGAGTGTAATTGCTTAAATACATTTTATGTTGTACTGCAACAGCAATTTACTGGGCGAACTTGGAATTCCCCAGGCCCCCCATAGTGAAGTTAATGTGGACAGAAAGGTTTGAAGGGGAGAATCTCTCTTTGTGTTTCTCTCCTTTAATTACGATTCTAAGAGGGAGCAAAATTAAAGAGGATCCTGGTGGGGTGGGGAAGAAGGAGGGAAAGAACAGGAACAGAACAGAAGGAATTCAGCCTCAATGCTTCCGCTGCCCTCCCTTTGTGTTTGCCTATAGATGACACTCTAATGCAATGGCTCAGTTCCTGGGTCCTGAGTGGGTTGGCCTGGGTTCGAATCCCACCTCTGCCACTGAATAGCTGTGTGACCTTGAGGAAGTTTCCTTACCTCTCTCTGCAGCCAGAGGATGCAGCAGGAAAGGGCACACAGAGCAGCAAGGGTAAAAGCAGAGAAGCTCAGAAAAGCAGCGTGTGTTCCAGGACCAAACTCTTCTGTTTGACTAGAGAACTGTGTGCACATGTGTGCACACTGTCTGTGTGTGCACACTCAAGATGAAAAGACAGATGGGTGTCAGACCAGGCAGGCTCCACTGAGAAGGTGCCATTTGATCAAAGGCCTGGAGGAAGAAAGAGGGTGAGGCAGCTGGAGGTCTGGGAGAAAAGTCAAGAGTAGCAGGCAGCAGGAACAGCATGTGCAAAGGCCCTGAGGCGGGAGCAGGCCTGGCCAGTATTGAACAGCAAGGAGTCCCACATGGCTGGAGCCTAAAGAATAAAGAGAATAGAAGAGGAGGAGGCAGGAGAATGCAGGGCAACTGGCTTTTTTAAAGGCCTTACTGTAGGTCAACCTAAGTTACTCTGAGTTATTAGAGCCACTGAAGACTCATTTTGCTTTGTTTTATTTTCAATTAACTCTATTAAGTTATAATTTACATAAAATAAAATCACCCATTGTAAATGTACAGTTCTTTGGGGCTTTGACAATGCTGTACCTACCATATTTTCGTATTTCATTCAAGACATGGAATCTTTCCAGGGCCCTCTTGAACTCCCTCCCAGCCTACCTGCTCCCCTGACCCCCAGCACCCCCAACCTCTCTCTGCCCGGCCATGAGTCTTTTCCAGTGTCCCTGTGAACGGAGTCACCCTGTGTACCCCTCCGTCCTCCCAGTGCTCGGTGTGAGGCCTCTCAGTGTCCCCGTGCCATCCCACACACTGGCAGGTCCCCCTATTGCAGGATTTGGAGCAAGGTCTGACACCATCTCGGTGGCCAAGTTTGCTGAGGTCCTGCCTATTGAGAGTCAAGAAAACTCTCAAATGCTCAACATGGAAGCCTGCAGATGTGGGGACAGTACAGAGGAAAGATGCCTAGGGTCCTGGGAGATTAACCTTGGAAATGAACACTCTGGGGAATTCCTGAGAGCCAGAAAGGTGTGGGAGAGACTGGAGGTGGGAGATGCTCTCAGGGTTTCTCAAGTTAAAGCGACCTGGTTAAAGTCATCACCTGGTCTCAGGAGCTGGGGAAGTCCTGCTGATTCCCAGTTACAATCTCCCTCATTAATCTCACCTTGCTCTTGAGACCCCAGCACCCCACCTCCACCCCACCTCATTCCATTTGGCAGTAAAGAGCCTTTGGTTCTGAATTATTCAGGAAAATTCTCCTATTTCTGCTTCCTGTATGCAAATCGCCTCCAAGCTTTGTCATTGAGATAGAATTGAATTTGGCCTGGGGGGAAGAAAGAAGCCCACAATATCATTTGTGGTTCCTTAGAAAACTTAAATGACTCACCCTGTAATAAACTATTTTAAATGGGATCCGGTGAAATACAGTAATTGGTTTCTATAATAGTTCTCACCCTAGCACTGTGGGTTATATTCCTAGAGTTTGGTGTGTGTCAGCGATTTCATTATAGTAACAATTCAGTTTTGCAGGGTGTGAAACTCCTTGGTGAAGTCTTTTGTTTACTACATATTTATGAAGATCCACTTGGCCAGACCTCTGCCTCTGTAAGGGTCCCGCGAAACGTCGGAGAAAGAGACCACCAAGAGACCACTCATGCAATTGGCAGAAGGGGGGGTTTATTGAACCAGCATGCTGGGGCTCCGTGCCCACTAAAGAAGGGAAAGCAGCCCAGAGCCCCGAGTAGGGGCTGAGGATTGCTTAAGTACACTTTTTGGGGAGGGCGGAGGGCTTTGTATACATCAGAACAAATCATCATGAGGCGCGGGAAAATTGAACAACAACTCCTAAACATGATTGGTTCATTCATTGGCGGGAACAGGTCAGGCTGTAGTGATAGGTCATTCCTAAGGAGGGGGTTACATTTAAACTGATTGGTCCAGGCCCTGCAATGCCTGCGTGCAACCACACAGACCCCTTCAGTTATTAAACAACCAATCAGGGGAAATGTTTACTGGGTGGTTCTAAGCATTGTCTTAACAGCTAACTCAGACCTTGCAGCTTAGAAACTTTTACAACACCCGATCTTTTACGCTTTAACTTTTATGCATTAACTTCAATTTCTTTTACCCTTACACCTCCTGCTCCTCCAGATCCTCTCCCTTGCTTTCTCTACCCTCCATGCGTGGGGAGATGGGCCTGTGGGAAACCTCAGAATTCCCCCCTTTCCCTCTGGCTTTCTATTAGACTAGATCAACAGGAGCATCAGCAAGAGATTTGAGGAGGAGGAAAGAGTGAGTGAGTTCATTCTTTGCTCCCTCCTGATGGGGTTTTCCTACACCTGTTGTAGCCCGCTGAAGACCTGGATGCTGTGCAGAGTTTTGCCATGCCGCCCTGTATTGGGGCTATTTCTTCTTCTCTCTATTCCAGGAAGAGGAGTCCCCCAGGATATTGTCCCCACCCTGGTGGTTTCTCTACAGCCTGCCCTCATCTTTTAGTCATTCATCAGACCCCTGGAGTCACTCCTGTGACAGTGGCACCTTCTCTCTGCTGTACCCTGAGCTGCCTAGTGTTAGGTTTGACGTGGGGACCAAGACAAAGAATCAAACTGCAGCAGGTGGCACCAGAGTTTGCTCCCACCAGAGGTGCAGCCACTGGATCCTTGATGATGGTCCTCACTTTATAGACAAGGTCCCTGAGTCTCAGAGGGTTTAGGTGATTTCTCTAAGGTCACACAGCAAATTCCTGCAGGACCTGAGCTGCCTCCCCCTGGGCTCTGCGACCCCTTTGCGGGATGATCCCAGGGAGACACACACCGGAGGAACTGGATGAGAACTCAATTAAGTTGCTGTGGCAGCAGAGAGGACTGGAAGGCAAAAATTAGGGCGTGAGCTCATGTGTGCCAGACTGGGGGCCAGGCGACTGCCCCTTCGCTATCTCCTCCCATCCTGACGGCTCTGGGGCAGGTGCTGTTCTCATCCTCAGAGAGGTTAAGGAGCAGGTCCCAGGTCACACAGGGGAAGCCTGGATCTGAGCAGACATCTGTGTGCCTTCACAGCCGGGAGGGAGGGGTAGGAAGGCTTCCCGGGGGTGCTGCGAAGGGGGCCCTGGGGTTCCCTCAGGTGTGTGGACAATGCAGGAGGAGGGTCCCAGACCTCGGGGGATTTACTCCAGGCAGAAAAGGGACGGAGACTGCCGAAGTGTGGCTGGGCACACAATCACGAGCCACCACACAGCTTGTAGATTCAAACAGCAACTCTTCATTCCCAAACTCACACCAGCCGTCTACAATCACGTTCTGGAGAAATCCACGTTCTCTGCCCAAATCCACCCCCACTGGGCTTCTGTCTCCCAAAATATACTGTCTGAATCCCGTGAGAACTCAAGGGGAACTCAGGCAGCAGGATACGCCCTATTCCCAGCAGGAATAACCTTAAACCTGGAACCACCCTAAACCCGGATAGTCCTAAACCGGGAACACCCTAAACCCGGATCCGCCCTGGTCCTTGAGCAAGGTCACCTTAGATGCAATGTCACTGCAAAATGTCCTATTTCCAGGAGTCCTTCCACTAAGCAACATGGGGTACGCTGGCAAGGAAATTGTCATACCTACTTGGCTAATGGCTCCCAGCAGGAGACCCAGAAGAAGGAAGGGCGTGGAATGTTTAGGGGGGACGCAGAGGTAGTGCTGACCCTCTGCTCCCGGCCTGAAGGGTCAGCCCCTGCTCTGGGCATCTCAGGGACCCTCGGGGAAATGAGTCCTTGGAGAAGAAACCCTCAGGCCCCAGGCTGCTGGGGGGCCACCTGGGGCCATGCAGCACCCTCCTGGGCTGGCTGAGCCTGGCAGGCCGGAGGAGAGGACCACTCCTGGACGCCTGCCCTGTCCCACCTGGCTCTATCCCTGACCCGCTGTGTCCTGTCCCCACAGGTTCACCGGAGCCAGCCTCCCAGCCCCTGTCATCAGCAGCAAGAACTGGCTGCGGCTGCACTTCACGGCAGACGGCAACCACCGGCAGCGGGGCTTCAGCGCCCAGTATCAAGGTAGGCAGGGCCCGGGCCGCTGGCCTCCTCCCCCTGACAGTCTCTACTGGGCCTCACCCTGCCCCCAAACTGGGTCTATGGACTGTCCCCTCACCTCTGCATCTCACGCCTCTGCCTTTGGAGACTTGTGCACCAGGGAGTGACACTTTCTGAATAGGGTAGCCTGTGCTGCCCCTCTTCAGGCCAGGCTAATGGGGACTTTAATACGAATGCCACCTAGGAGCCAGAAACAGTGCAGGCCCCCGACAGGCATCTTCTCATTTGATCCTCAGCATTACATGGCCAGGTAGGTACGGTCTCCTGACTCGGGGAAAGGGAGCTGAGAAGCTCAGCCAATTCCCCGAGGCCATCTGAATTGCTGCCTTGGAGCCAGAGGACCCCCCACCTTATCCACCGACCTTTAACCCACCTCCATACAAAGTTGGGGAGCGTCCCACATTTCCATTCTTTCTTCACTTTACTGAGAAAGCTAGTATATTAAAAACACAGGCAAAATCACTTTAGGGAGCGTTGTCGCTGACATGCTCAGATCTGGGAAGAGCTGTCAGGTGGCAACAGATCACACCAGGAGTGGCAGGTGAGATTGCAGGTAAACACATTTCGATGCCAATAATGACGCAGTTCCTAACCCCAGAGCCACCGAGAAAATGGAGCGGACTAACCCAGAAGCAGGGAGCTCTCTGCAGCTGGAGGTGATCCAGAAACCCAGGGATGCAGGGGGGACAGAAGAGGACTTCCTTTCCAACCCGAATACTCAAAATTTACCAACACCAAGGGTGGGTCTCCTCGCGTGCTCGTTGACCCTTTAACTGCTACCAGTCACAGGCTGATGGTGGTTTTCGTAGATTTGACAATGCATTTCTACGGGGCATCTATTAATTTAAGGCCTTATATGAGGCCTTGGAGCTCCAAAGCCCAGGGCCTTCTGTCCCACCGGGAGGTGGCTTGAGGCAGAGCAGAGCCCCCTCTCCAGCGTCCCTGGGCTAAAAGTGTCGCTGGAGGCAGAAGTGTCATCTTCAGAACCTGCACCTCTTGTGAGTGGCCTCATTCACTTAGCCTGGAGTAGGGGACACCTTTGAAACATCTAAAAAAATTAAACAAGAACCCCATTTGGTCTGTGGTGCTTAACAAAGCCTGGCCCGAGAGCTTTCGTGGAGACGTTTGTCCTCTGCCCGGGCTGGGCTTTTGTGGGAGGGAAGCACCTGTCTGAATCTTTCTGTCGTGTTTTCCAGAAGAGAAAAAGGCAGAACTGAATGTTACAGTTTCTTCTGATTAAAGAAGTGCTGGGCGTGGGGAGCACTGGGGGTGGCTCCGTTTGTCATTGTAGTAGGTTAAGGCAAAGGGAGGTCAGGCGATGGCAGACCAGGTGGCCTCAGGAATTGCATACCTACTGTGCGCAGGGCCCCAGGCCGAGCACCCGTGCTTGCTGGCCCCATACGTCCCTCCCATAGCACGGTGGTGTATGAGGTTTTGTTCCCATTTTTTTTTTTTCAGTGGAGACCCACAGAGGTCGAATCACTAGCCCGAGATCACATAGCCCCCGGGAAAACCTGCATTCACTCACACACGCATGCAAGTTCATCTGCAGAATCACGGGGCCATCTGCTAGGTTAACCCAGGAGAGGGGCTTCCTTTTCCTGTTTGACTGTTGGCTCTTTAACTGTGTTGAGCTGTCTCACCCCACCACAGCATGCACATAGTATTTCTATTTACATACATTTAAATGCATGCTTTCCCCACAGTGCAGTTTACACACGCATCCATAGAACTACGGGTAAAATGTCATGAAGGGCAATTAACCCTTACTAAGTGTGATGTACCCTGAACATTTCTTTCCCATTTTTTATGCTAAATTTATAACCTCTAAACTCATTTCACAAGTTCACAGCAGGGAACACCCCTCAAGCTGAAGAACCCTGTTTCAGCACTCATGTCCTCACTGAGGTCAGGCCCCAGCCCCTTACCCAGGCCCCTCCCACACACCCCATGGGGGTTTCGTACCAGTGTGTGGCCGTGTTTGAGGGGCTTCCTTGGTTGTGGGCGTCACCATTGATGATGTTGCTCCTGCAGTCAGTGTGTGCCCCATTTAACAGATGAGCAAAGAGCCCTAGAGAGAGTGCTGAGGGTTCAAGGTCTCAGGGTGTCAAAGCCCCAGTTTGGCCCCTGGAGGTGTCAGTCTGGACCTGAAGTGCCTGGTGACTGCGCGGTTGACACATGATTAGTACACGGTTAATGCGGTAATTGTGTTAAGACGTGATCCTCCCCCAGAACCTAGTTTTTCTAGTGATTTCCAGGTGGCCGGTGCCTAGTGCAAGGAGGTACCGTGAGCATTTAGCAAGCACTGGCGACCGCCGGAGGAAGGGTCTTCGCCCTCAGCGCAGGAACATGGTGGGCTGGGTGGTGCTTCATGGCTTAGCTGATAAGAGTTTCGGGAAGGGGCAACTTACAGGTGAGGGTGGGGTTCAAGGAACCCATAGGGATGGGAAGGTCCCCACCCAGGACCAAACAGCAGGTCTTTGCCAACACTAGGCTTAGAGGGGACAGGGGACCCAGTGGCAAGAGTTAGAGCCAGGGGAATGTGTGGCCAGTGCAGGAGGAGGGCCCCTGGGATCTCTCCCGCCATCTTGCCATGCTCCACCTGCCCACCAAACAAGAAGTGAGGAGCAGGGGTCAGAGGCCGTGCTCCTTGCCCTGGGAGGACGGTGGGGGTGCCAGTGGCTCCTTTGCCCTCTATCAGCCTCAGAGATCACAGCGCAATGGAGGAGTGTGCAGGATGGACCTGGAGGGGCAGTGGAGAAGCATCAGCCTGGGGTCAGTTTCACCCAGGCTCAGCTTTAGGCATTAGAGACTCACATGATTTATGGTCCTTCCAAGCTAATAATTACCAATCCCTAATTTGTATTGATGGATTTTTCCCCCCTCAGGGAAACAAAAACTAAATTAAAAAAAAAAAAAAAGATAAATGACCTACAACCGCGCACATCTCATTCTTCTTTCAGTCCAGGCACAGCGCAGGGGACTTTGTGTGTAGACCCAGTGGCACAGGGTCCCAGGGGATCTGACTTCCAGTTGAGTCTCCCTCCCCTGCTGTCAGCACCTAGGCTATGGGGTTCCACGAGCAACGATGTGACGCTCCCTGTGACAGCATAGAATGACGGACACTAGTGGGCCCTCGCTGCTCTCAAAGAGAACAGGTTAAAGAGGCACAGATGCCAATCTGCAGGCTCTGTGCAGAGTGATAAGGGCTGCAATTATGGCGATTAAGAGTTTTAGGACCAGAGATAAAGGGGCAATTAGCGTGACTGTGGGGACTTGTAAAAAGACAGAAAAAAAAAAAAAAACCAGGAGCAAGAAAAAGTCCAAGACTTAAAGGCGAGTCTCAAAAAGGTGCCAGAGAGACAGAAAAAGGCCAAATCTAAGGAAACACAAAAATTTAGGCATGCACGGACCCCAGCCTCAACACAGCCCTCCACCTGTTTCTGAGATGCCCGCATGCTGAGTGGTCTCCCAGTTTTAAACAGCTGAGGAGTCAAAAAGAATCAAAAGAAAGAATAATATTTCATGACAAGTGAAAATTGTACGAAATTCAAATTCAAGTGTCCCTAAAGAAGGTCTCTTAGAACACAGCTCTGCTTGGTCATTTACGCTTTGTCTGCGACTATGTCAGTGCCACCAGGAAGAATCTCACAGATTATGCAGGGTGGGGATGGTGGCCTTCCAGCTCATAGCTTCACAGAATGGCTCTGCCCAGCTGCAGGCAGCCGGCCACCTGGAGCAAGGGTGAGCGGTGGAGGGTCACTGAGGCCTGAGACTGAAAAGCCAGGTGGGGTCCAGTTGGGGAAAGCCTGGGGAAACCAGGCTTGCCACCACCGTCCGAGGTGAGGGGTGAGCAGAAGTTCTGAGCAAGAGAGGTGACATGAGGAGCTTTTCATTAAAGATCTGTGCTTGAAAATGAAAATCACAGGACGGTTAGGAGTCTTTGAGAACCCTGGGTCCAGGGACAGAGTTTCACCCGAAGGAGGGGAGACGGTGAGGGGGAAACAGACCAGGAGAGCCGTTCCCCGGTACGCCACTCTGGACTTGGGACTAACTGGATTTGGTGGCAGGAGGGTGGGGGAGGATGAAGGAGAGAAGGGCCTTGGGAAGCCTCTTAGGTGTGTGGCTTGAGTCACTGAATTACAAAGATTATTAACCAAGACAGTCTGGGGCAGGGACGAGGGTCAGCGTTTGCTTAGTATAGGGGTGTCAGGGTTGGGGGGACTATCTCATAGTCAATGGGCTGTTCTGTGGGTCTGCAACTCAGGGAAGAAGGGCCTGGTCTGTAGCTGAGACCACAACCCCCTCCCCAAGCGTAAAACACGTTCTTCAAGGAAACCTTAAAGTTCCTTCTTGTTCTGGAAGACACGTGAAGGTCGTATCATTGATCTCTCTGCCTCCAGGTAAGGAATCTTGCCAGTCCTTCTCAGGGTATTAATTGCTCTTGTGGGGTTTTTTGTTGTTTTTTTTTCCTGAAGCCTACAAGGACTGATGGTGAGGAGAGCCCTTCTTAGATGCACCCAGTGATGACTGATAATCACACCTGCTGAGGGCCTTCCCTGGCAGGAGAATAGTCCCATCAATACCCTCCTTATCTGTACACAGGGAGTGTCATTAAGTCACAGAGCTATTGAAAATAAAAGGATATCTTGGCAAAATACCTGGCACATAGTAGGTGCTCAGGAAACAGAACCCTTGACATCATACCCCACCAACCACCTTGACTTCTTCTGTATGGTGAAACCTTATGCAGGGAGAGCGCGAGGGTTAGTGCTGCCACCTCCTCCCTAGACACCTGCCTGTTGCCTCCCACTCAGACCTGATGATCGTCCTCTGGTGCTTCACCTCCCCTGCACCCCAATCCCAGCCCAACCCTGATCTTCCTCTCTCTGCCTCTCTTGCCAAATCAACTTTGGTAGTGAGACATAGAAGATATTCCTCACTGAAAACCATTGACTCCTTTGCCTTCTGAATGTCTTGGGGCGGGAGGCATCTCAAAGGCCCGCAGACGAGACTTCCCATTTGAAAACAGTTCTCATTGACTGAGATGCATGAGGCTAGTCGTGGACCCATGTTTTCCACCTGAGCGTGTGGCCTTCATGCTCAGGGCTCACCTACAGCCTCCAGCCAGAGACAATTCCTGGGGGCTCCCCTGTCCCAGCTCTGGTTCTCCTGTCCTCCCCGTTGACCTGCTGAGCTGCCAAACTCTTTCCAGCCTACTTTCAAGCTTTCGGGTCTCCAGGGGCCTCACCACAAGTTGAAGGTTGTTGCTACGTGACTTGGGAGTCCAGGGCCAGGTAGCCACAAAGCGAAGTGCCAGTCCAGAATAAGTCTGTTACCCAGGTAGAGACCCCAACCCTGCACCGCTCCCCAGATTTCAGGTGGGCTTTCATCCGCCTCTTGCATTGCTGATATCAAAAGACCTGATGAGAACAACCTTAGAGGAGGGAGTTTATCCGGGGCCCCTCAGTTTCAGCATTCTCTGTCCATAGATGGCTCTGTTGCTCTGAGCTAGAGGGGCGGCAGGACAGCATGGCGGAAGAGTGTGGAGGGGGGAAGTGGCCGAGGACATCACACCAGGAAACAGAGAGGGACAGGAAGCTCCACTCTCCAGAGACAAAATATATAACCCAAAGGTGCACGCCCAAGGACACCCCTTCTCCAGCCACACCCTACCTGCCTACAGCTACCCAGTTAATCCCCATCCGAGGATGAATGCACTGATTAAATCAAGGCTCTGACAACCCTGTCATCTCACCTCCAAACTCTCTTGCATTGTCTCGCATGTGAGCTTTTGGGGAACACCTCATATGGAAACCCTATGACCCACCCTTTTGTCAGGAAATGAATTTAAAACACACATCCTTCTAACAGTTGGCCTTTCCACCTTTCAGTCATCAAACTGATATCAAGAACCTTCTGTGTGCCAGGCTCTGCGTCAGCCCCTGCAGGCAGACATCTGAGCTCCTGGGCCAGGACTCGACAGACAGGACATGGCGTGCAGTGTGATAAAGGTTTCGCTCCTGAACAAAGTCTTGGGAGGACAATGACTTCCAGAGAGGGCTGGAGAGATGGCCACAGGGAGATGGTAACATCTGAGTCAGGCCAGACAGAGGACAGGTGAGAGAGAGAGCAGCATTTCAGTCCCTGAAACCAGTAATTGATGGCTGCAGGGAATCCCTTCAATATCTTTCCTCTAGTCCTTTTTTCCAGCCAAATTCTCTAAAGTTGTTAATGAAGGCCACCAATAAGGACAATCCTACTATAAGGACTGGAACAGGCCATTCCCTATCTCATGGCCCCTCTACTATGCAAGAATCCTTTTTGTTAGAAATTCCAGTGGCTTCAAGATCTGCTATGGCTAACCAAGAAGCCACCCCATATGGCATCCTTCAGAACACTTTTTTTTTTTTGGTACTGGGGATTGAACCCAAGGACACTGACCACTGAGCCACATCCCCAGCCCTTTTTTTTTTTTTTTTTGGTTTTTGTATTTTATTTAGAGACAGGGTCTCATGAGTTGCTTAGCACCTCACTAAATTGCTGAGGCTGGCTTGCAACTCACAGTCCTCCTGCTCCAGCCTCCCGAGCCTCTGGGATCACAGGTGTGCACCACTATGCCCAAAAAGGACACTTTTACAACCTTAGTTGGGGACAATGGTTATTCTTTTCTGCCATATTCAAGAAATCTCAAGCATGGTGCATTAGCAACTCATGAGTAACTTTGCATAATTTTCTTAGTTATCAGTGATCCTTCAACACCTGCCTTCTTAGCAATGGTTGCCAGAATTTGGGAGGCTCTTCTAGTGATTTCTGTGCCAATTCTTTGCTCTTCGTTAGCTGGAGCAGTGAATCCACAGAATGAACCCAGGCGGCCAAATGACCTCTGTTTTTCCATAGCAGATCCTGTGGCACCAGCCATCTGTGACTGTAGCCTTTGGTTTTCTTCTCCCCTTGTCCTGTCAATCTTGGGCACAGCTACCACATCTCAAGTTTTGCCAGATGTTCATTATTTTCCCTCCTCGTGGACACAGCGGCGATCTCTAATGGCTCGCTGATTTCTTGCATAGGCTTCTCCATTTGAGTCTTGTCACCTTTACATCTCAAGAACTTGACATTGTTGTTACTCACGATAGCTTCTCCAGCTTTCCCTAAGTCCTTCAGCGTATAGCACCAGATCATCAGTAGCAATAGTTTTGATGATTCTTTCTATGTCACCCAAACTAGGAGCTTGAGCCACCATTACCTACAAGCCAACTTTTATCCTATTCCAAAGCCTCTCCAGCGAATCTGACCAGAGGCATCCTGTGGTCATTGGCCATTTCAAGAATGAGAACAACGCACTGGGCCTGGAAATCCCAAGCATCCTAGGGTTCTTCTCTCTGAACTTTGGATGTGTCATATGAGTAGCTAGAGTTGTAATGTTGATCCATCTCTGTGCCTTCGATTTCTCATTTAACATTCAATGTTTTTCTGTCCTGGGCTATGATGACACGTCTCCAACCTCTGAGATGACATCAGATATACTGCTGCTAATTCCTGCCTCCATTTGCAGACGTGGCGGCAAGCTGAGAGTCTCCTCAGGGGGTGTCCCAGGTTTAGGCTGCTTCTAAAGTTTGTATTTACAGCATCCACATGCAACCTCACCCCTGGCCGGGCTTCCACTGAATCGATGCCTTGGCTAATCGTCGTTAAGCCTTGCATGGCAATAAGATATGCCAGTACAGTAGCTAGTAGTGCGGCCTCTTCCTGATCAAGTCAGGTGTCCATAGTTTTATATTTATTCCGTGAGTCAGTTGATCTGGCTGCAGACACGCCATCTTTCACATTGAAGCTCCCCTCCCCTGCTTAAGGGTCAGTGTTCTTCCAGTTGGCAATGAACAGCTGCAGGAATGGCGGCAGCCCCTGCTAGATCCTCACCTTGACACATGAGATCGCAGGCATCTGCGTCAATTTTATATCTTTGGCATAAATATGAGTGAAATTAATAGCCAGTGTTCCCAATGCTGGCCTCATCTGGCAAAGCATTGTGGGTAATCGAAGCACATCCTCAGGGTGGGTGGTGAGGCTGTGGCAGAAGCCAACCTCAGTGGCAACAAGAGGGAGGGACTGACGGCAGGACAGGCAGACAACATTTGCAAGTATGAAAAAGAGATAGGATTTCAGGTTTCCAAGGATCACCCTCTGCAACTTTTTAAAACGTGGGCTAGAGGGAGTGACAAAAGAAATTCACGCAAAAGAGGATGAGTTTAGGCAGAATTGGTTTAGGCCCTTGGAAGAAGGATGCATGTTGGAGAAATTTTCTAAGGGTGAACCAATTGGATGTGAGAAATGAGTGGGCAGTGGGGAGAGTAAGGGCTGGCTCAGCTGGCAGGATACCATTTGGCAGACACTGGACGGTGACCAAAGTAGTGGAGGGACTCCTCCTTGAAGAGGGAAATCTGAATCCCTTGGGACAAAGAATCTAACTCCTGTTTCCTAGCACTCTGGGGACAGACAGGTCAGGCCTCCCTGTGCCCTAATGGGTCCTTGTCGCCTGTTAGATCAGCCCAATAACTCATGCTGCAGACTCCAGAGCCATTTGTATTGCCAGATTCTTCTAGCTAAATGTGTACCATGTGTCCCGCTAACCTTTACAACAGCGGGGAAATGTCTTGTAATTAAGAAGAATATAAAGAATGGAGCCGCCTGGCAGTCTCCTGTAGTCATTATCACTCAGAGGAGATGAATGTACCTAGTAAGATTTCCATCAACCAGATAGAGCCTGCATGCTTCTCCTGGGAGTCCTGACTGGGTTCACCTGTGGGGGAAAAGCACGAATATGTGTGTGACTTGCATTTTGTATGTGATTATTTGTAGCCACATGTTCACGTGTGCATGAATGTGTAGTGTAAGGGGTCGTGGACATGCATGCTCAGGAGTGCATGGATATGTGTGCAGTGAGGGGTGTAAATTCGAGTGTAGCCAAAAACATAAAGCCAGCTCCGGGCTCCATTTGGTCTCCACTGCCTTGGTCATTAAAGAAAGACCAATTCCTTTTAGAAACCAGTGTTTCAATAGTATCATTGGCATGAAGCTAGTGGCACCCCACAAGTGAATGAATGTACAACCTGAATGAATACGTCCCATCAATTCTGTAGGTTCTTGCTATTTTGTCCATCTATTGGGATGCCCGTCACCTTCCTTTCTGACTGGGTCTGTCAATAGTGCACTCTGGAGTTCTAGAGGGAGACCTGCCCTCTTCTCTGATCCTTCACACTTTGTCCACTTTGAAATGCCAAGCTAGCTCATCAATGAGCTTACTGTGGGTCCTCCATGATCCGCAATCGCTCACCACCCACCTGGGCAGACTTCAAAAAAAAAGTGCACTAGATACAATCCCAGGTGTGACTGCTTCCCTGGGATTGCTCAAAAAACAAACTGAGGCCCCAACATCTGGAGGCAGTCTCTTAATGCTGATGTCCTTGGTGATGTGAGTCTTGCCTAGATCCACTTTCCTGACCCAGTTGTCCGTTCCCACACAGTGGGCCACACCTCCCCAGAGCCTGGCCTGGGCCAGCTGGGCCCTGGATATCTGTCTTTCAGAGATTGTGTTGTTGGAATCAGAAACCTCTACCCCAAGAGCCATGGGCCCTATGTTTCCCAGGCTAACAAAATGGGAACAAGAATTCTATTCATGGGATGGTAAGGTGCATCTGATGATCATGCAGTAGCCAAAGGCCATGCAAGTGAGGAAAAATCAGTCACAAAGTTTATATGTAAATTAGAGGCCCCCAGTAGCTTTTCAGGTTCCTTATTTAATTCTCATCACCTTGACAAGCTCCATCCCATAGTAAGTATCAGGAAGTGAAAGAAGTAAAACAGAATTTAGTTCCAGCTTGGGAGGCGTGATGATATCATCCCCTACTAAAAGTAACCCAATGAGTATTAGGCACCAAGCCGGCAGACTGTCAGGCCTTCCCGGGGAGGGATCAGGGGACAGAATCACACAGGAATCAGGATTCTTTCCCGGGCCTCCAGAGGGGATTAGGACAGGAAGCGTTTCCTCAGTACAACTTTGAGAAGAGAGGAAGAGGGGCTCCCTGTTGGCAACACCTCCTCTCCTGCCTACCACATCTCACAGTCCCCATCAACAGCCACCAGGAAATCCTGAGCAGCCAGTGCCACTGGGAATGGCATCTGTGGCCCATCCCCCTCCCTCCACTGGACCCTAGAATGGAAGACAGGACACAGTGAAAACTCTGACTCTGTCCCTACTTCTTGGCCAGGAGTTCCTGAGCCGTCTTTGCAGACTGACCAGATATGGGCTATATGAGTCACAGAGACCCCTGCCCCATTCCTGTCCCGCACCCCCAAAGGGGTCCCCAGGGCCAAGAACTTGAACTATTCTCGTGGGGCTGGGTTCCTCCAGTGCCCCTGGGGATGGTTGAATCAGGGATGCTTCCCCTGTCACACAGTATTAGCCAGGTTTGAATAATGTATGTTTCCCTACTTATGCCCTCTGTTTGATAATGGGTCCACGTTAGTGTTCACTGGAAATTTTCCTGCTGGATACACACAGAGAGCAATGCACATTTATAAAAGAGGTTTGAATGCACGCTGGGAGGCTAGGACTCTGGTAGTAACTGAATTTTATCAGGCATTCAGCTTAGACAGCGACTTACCAGGAGAACAAACCCTTGGCAAATTTTTTTTCTTTAGCCAGAATGGGGGATCTCCCTGATTGCTGTGGGCTTTGGTTTCAAGATGGGCGTGTGTTTCTTCAAGTCCACTGTGGGCACCTGAGTGTTCAGGGCCTGAGCTGGGGAGGAGCAGATGCTGGGGAAGGTCAAGGGTGCCCCTGGAATCGCTCCAGGGACAGGTCACAGAAAAGAAGCTGGAATTCAGCCTAAGGCACAGCGGCTTCCTGCTTGTATGTCCCACAGCCTGTCACCCAAACCACTGTGGACCCTATTTTCTATCAAGTAGATACAATAATTACAGGTCAAAGATTTTGAAAAAAGGGCCAAATGAACTGATTATTGAGGCCCCACCGTGTCTGCACTAGGTGCTCTTCTAGGCACTGAGGAGACAGCCGTGGGTAAAAGTTCTGGACTTTGTGGAGCTTACTTTGCAAATGTGGGTGACAAAAAAAGACCCAGTACATAATAGAGTATGTTAGAAAGTTGGGGAGACTAAGTAGGGAGGGGGAAGGGGGTGTGGGAGTTGGAGGTGTCAGCTTAATGGAGTGGTCAGGGAGAGCCTCGAGGAGGAAGTGGGTTTTGCACGATTTCTTCAGGGAAAAGGCAGCAGGTCATTCAAATACGCAGGCAGAAGCATTCCAGGGGACTGGCAGGCTGAGGCAATATGCCAGGAGCATTGTGGGAACATCAAGGAGGCTTAAGAGGCTGGGGAAGAGTGATCGAGGTCAAGGAAAGGGCCAGAGAGGTCACAAGGAAAGCACATTGGTCCTCACGGGCCATTTTAAAGATGTTGGCTTTCACTCTAGGAGAGAAGGGTCACTGCTGAAGAGCTCCAGGCAGAGATGGAGTGTGGGCTGGTTTATGTGTTAACTGGGTCCCTCGGGCTCTTGTGCTGAGGGTAGACTCTAAGGAGGCCAGGGTGGAAGGTGGGAGGATGGGGCTACAAGGAGAGCACTATCAGAGGGAGGTAGGCAGAAGGCTATGGGCAGTGGTTACATTGGTGATGTGTTTGGAAGAATGTGCTAAGGGATTGTGTGTGGGTGTGGAGGGGAGCCAAGGAAGCAGATTTAAGTAAAGAACTTGTAGGGCACCCAGGCCTGGCACATAAGAGGTAGCTGGTCCCAGTTCTTTCACCATGGCTGGGTGTCGGTATTAGCACTGCTGTACCCACCTGTTGGGCCAGCTGGAGGGGATCTGGGATTGGGCATATAGCCAGAGATGGGGCGAAACCCTCTGAGGCCAGGAGAATTCCTTGGGAAATGGGGATAGCCCAGCCAAAGGAGCTTGATGGGTACAGAGGAGTGGCCTCAGGGACTGTGGAGAGCTGGCTCTGCTGCCATGTGTGGCACAGTCCAGATGAGCTGTGGACTTGACTGAATCACAGGGTCAAAGCCATATTTAATGCATTTGGCACCCACCGGAGCCAAGCCCTATCCCTCAGTGACTCCCAGAACTGAGCTTACCCTGCCCGCAAGAGGTCAGCTAATGTGGGCCAGACCCACCTAGGCCAGCTGGCTCTGTCCCATGTGTCTCTCATCCTCCTAGGACTAGTCCTGTCTTCCCACAATGGTGACAGAGATGCAAAAGGGCAAAATCAGTCTGCTTCCTAAGCCTTTGGCAGGTCAAGGCCTCCAAAATTCCAACGATCAAGTCCAAAGTCAGGGGGTGAGAAAAATGTATTCCACCTCAGTAACAGGAGGGACGACAGAATCACATCACCGAGTGTGGTCACAAGGAGGGATGGCAGCTTGGCGTCCTAACCCCATCTGCCGTCCCCTGCCAGGGCTGGCTCAGAAACTGAGCAGGGCAGAACCTGCAGAGGAGCCGAAGGGCAGAGGGGAGTGGCAACTGGGCAGCTTCCCACTCCTGTGACGCAGTCCCAAGGTGAATCAGTTTCAGAAGAGGGAACTTTGACTCTGGCTCCAAGGATTTCAAAGGTTTCAGTTCATGACCGATGGGCCCCATTGCTTTGGGGCCTGTGGTGACACAGTACATCCTGGCGGGAACATGTGGCAGAGGAAGCTGCTTACCTTATGGCAGCCACGAAAACAAAAAGATTGGAAGGGACAGGGTCCCCAAATCCCCTTCAAGGGCCCACCCTCAGTGACCTAATGTCCTTTCATTAGGTCTCACATCCAAAAGGTCCAACCACCTCCCAGCAGGGCCACAGGCTGGGGACAGAGCCCTCAACAAAGGGTCCTTGGGGGACATTACAGATTCAAACCTCAGCAGGTTGTGGGGCTTCTCAGTTGGATGCTCACACCTAGTTCACCAGGAGCAGACTGAACTCAGTAGATCTGGTGGTGACATATCGGTTACCTGTAAGGGCCACCAGGGAGTCCCAGAGCCTACCAAGTAGGAGGGCACCTTTCCTGTTACCCCCAGAGGGTGGGCCTTCTTAGCATCTCCTCCTCCATGTCTGAGTCCCTGCTGCCCTCGGTATGTCCCCCTTCAGAGGAGCTCCTGCTTAAAAGTCACTTCTATAGAATATTCCAGACCAGAAAATGGGTCATTCTAGAGGAAGCCCATCCCTGGCCACAGACAACTCAAGCTGTCTTTTCTCTTCTCTCCTCTCCAGTCAAGAAGCAAATCGAATTGAAGTCCCGAGGTGTGAAGCTGATGCCCAGCAAGGACAGCAGCCGGAAGACATCTGTATGTAAGTGTCCACTCGCCCCCCGCTGGGCCTCTTGCGTGGGTCAGATCTGCTGATGCTGTGACTGTGGGGACACCAGATGATGCTGGATGGCTTCCCTTCACCCCTGCTTCCCTCCATCCTGGGCTCTGCACATGGACACACTGACCCGGTGGCCAGTGGGAGGCCCGGGGCCTGTCCTCTGCCTTCTCCTCCTCCTCCTGCCCTCCGCTTTCCCCTTCCCCCCTCACTTCCCATCTGAACCGCAGTCCAGGGAGTCATTACTACTACATTTCTCTCTTTATTTTTTCCTTTTGAATCACTTCCACCTGCTAAGACGGTTCTCTTCTGGCTCCTCTTCTAGGAGTCAATAACCTTGGGGTGGGATCTGGGGGGCTACTGAGCCCCAGCGCGAGCTCCCAAAGCCAGATTGAGAGCAGAGGAAGGGACATGCCTAGGGACCTCCTCCAAGGGGCCTGGTGGGACAGCCAGAGGTTGGGGTGGGGGAGCCCTCCTGCCTCTCAGGATGATGGTGAAGGGCTGGGGCTCACAGCGGGGATGACATCTCCGAGAACAAGTTTCTGCCACCGTGTTTGGAAGTTTAAAAGGGCTCCAGGGCTGGGGGTGGGGGCATTTGGAACGTCACCCTGGGAAACACCTGATGGGGCTCTGTGCCGAGGGCCTTTTGAACGAGAACAAAGGGCGGGGAGGATTCTGGGCCCCCAGAAGGCTTTTCCAGAAATCTTCCATTTGCCTTCTGGAGGCAAGTACAGGGAGCCTGTCCTGGTCCCCCGAATGACTGACCCCTGGTTTCCCTCCCCCTTCCTCCTGCTTCCTGTCCTTCTGCTTCTCTTTCCTCCCCTTCCCTCCACTCTCTCCTCCGCCTTCCCACTCTCCCCCATCTTTCCCCTCACGCCTCCACTCCCCCCTCCCTGCTTCTCTAGTGGTCCCTGCCTGGTTCTCTGCCCTCCTCATCGCCCTCCTTCCATGTCACTTCTGTGTGCTGCCAGAAGGGCCTGTTATGGAGAGATGGGGCCACCATGGAATTCCCAGCTCTGTGCTGGGGGTGTGGCCCGGAGAAGGTCGAAGGCAGGGGCAGTTGGGGCCTGGTCCCGACGGGCCTGAGCCTTGGTAGAGGGACTTGTCTGGATTTTCAAGACCTGGGAATGGAGATGGCACAGCTGGCATCTAGCATCTCTGGTGGCCCCAGCCTGAGGGGACTGGATAACAGGGGCCGTCGGGAGGCCCTGTTGCTCTGCTTGAATGGGGAAGGGGCAGAGATCCCTGGGCCAGGCCGAGAATCTGAAGAGAAGGCTGGAGCCGTGACCTTAACCCTCACAGGTACTTTCTGTCTGTAGCCACAGGAGACCATATGAGCTGGGGAAGGCATGTTCAATTTCTGACTTTGCCCTGGTGCGGCTCCAGGACAAACTTAGGGAAATGGCCTGCATGGGGACCAAATGCTCATCCCAATGGTGTCCTCAGGTGGCCATGCCACCCGGGACACTCATGTCTCAGCTTCCACATCTGTAGAAATGGGGATACAAAGCCCTTCCTAGCCTTCCTCTGAAGGATACTGTTGGATCTAATGTGGACCTTCCTGACCTTGGACTTCAGGGGTCCATGAACTAGCTGAGAAGCTGCCTGTGCTCTTGGAGGTGGTTTTCTGGAGCAGGTCCATGTGCTTTTCATGCCCAAAGCTCCCTCTGAAATATGACAAAAACCCTATTCTAATGAAATAATGCAAACACTCTAAATATATGAGTATCTTTCCATCAACAAGGGATTAATAATCTTCATTCCAAGATTTCCTCAGAAAAGTATGGATGTGACCAGGCTGCTCAGAGGCCAGAAGCCAAATGTCTGTAGGTATCTGGCCCTTTGGGTTCTGCCCCAGTTCCCTGGGAAGAGGTCCTCCACTTGAGGGGAGCAGTGGACCTTGCCGATTGCTTTGACCAGGCAATCTATGAGTACCCCAAAGCCCTGGCCATCATTGCTCCTGGCCACCCATCTGTTGGTGTCTCCCTTCAGTCGGGTAGAAGGCATTGCCTTTTGAGCATGTCACAGCTTGTCCTTACTAAGGGGCCTTCTAGGGGCAGGGGAAGACCCACACTCCATCCTGTCCCTTAGTAGCCAAAAGTAAATCAACACGGTCAACACCAGCCACTGGGTATAAATGGACAGCGAAGACTGGCAGGAAGCAATGAAAAGGGCAATGCCTCTTGCCTCCATGATTAGTTAGTAACCAGTTCACTGAGATGAATGTTTACTTGTTTCCTGGGGAGGCGTGAAGGTCCTCCTGGGACTGCCGTCGCCTGCTGGGTCCTCCTGGTGTCAGCTGCGTCACGGCTGGGTTGGAAACTTCCTGGATGGCGCCTGAACCTCCCATGGGGCTGGCTGACTGAAGGGGAGCAGCGGGGTCTGCTCTGTGGTCAGGAGCTGTGGCTGGGCAGGGGCCTTGGCCATGGTCCAGCTCCACCGTCACCCTTCAGTCTTCAACTCTGTCTGCTTCCTGGGTGGTGTCAGTGGTGAATTAGAGGGAAGAGAAGGCGTGGGAACCTCTGAACAGTGTCACCGTGCTGAGAGCGCTCTGTGTGGCTTCACCGTGGTGGGCGGCAGGACCTCTGTGATGGGTGTGGCCTGTGGCAGGTCAAGTAGGCAGGACCTAAGGGGTACTTAGCTGCGGTGGGGACTGGTCACTGGGGCTGTATGAGTGGCCAACCTACCAACAGGAAAACTAAGTATAGTTCAGGACTGTCTTCCGCACCTCCTCTGGAGAGAGGGTCCATGGTTCCCCTCCCCTCTGGGGTCTTCTTCTTTCCATCACTTGCTAAACACCAAGGCTCCCAGGAAGCAGGAGCTTGCTGTACCTTTGGGGATGACACTGACATCTTCATGTCCCAGCCCAAGAGTTTCTGGGCTGGTAGGAATGGTGGCTTTGTTTAGGATGTAAAAGTTCTGGAGGTAGAAGCTTGGCAAGGTAGGGGGCATGTTTAGGGGAGAAGCATCCTGGGGAGGAACTGTCCTTAGCCTGGCAGTGTGGGGGTTGGAGAAAGGAGACTACCCAGAAGGCCTTGCACTCGTTGTCACACACTGCCGGTGTGTGGTGTCTGACTGAGCATGCAGTCTGCCTCAGTCCTCAGATCCACGTGCTTGACCACCTGGATGTTTGAACAGGGTTTTTGTTAGGCCTCTACCTTTAGAAATGAGCTTCAGAGCCAGTGAGTCTAAACTGGGATCCCCACCCCCACGGCCTCCATCAACTACCACATTCTCACAGGGCCCCGGGCCCAGGAAACCCTGCTCCCTCTCCTGTCCTAGTCCTCCACAAGCTCTGGTGATCCTTTCTTTGCCATGTCCTTTCCCACTGTCTCATTGCCTGTCCCCATTATCAGGTTCTTGTTGTCCATGAATAATCACCAAACTTCCTAACTCATCTCACAATGAGAGTAATCCAGGTTTCACCGTCCCTTCTCCCACTCACAACTCTTCAGGAGCTCCCCGTGGTATTTGAGATCAGACACAAACCCCTTAAAATTCTGACCTCTGAAATCTCATCTTCAACTTTCCTTATCACCCTTCACACACCCCCTCGTCTGGCCACACTGAGCAACCCCCAGTTGTTTCCACCTTTCTCCTGTGTGTCAGTTAGCTCTTCATTGCTGTGACCAAAATACCTAACAAGAACAACTTAGAGGAGGAAAAGTTTATTCCAGCTCATGTTTCAGAGGTCCAGTCCACGGTTGGAAGGCTTGATTGCTTTGGGCCCAAGATAAGACAGAACATCATGGCGGAAGGGTCTGGTGAAGGAAAGCTGCTCAACTCAGAGCATCCAGGAAGCAGAAAGAGAATGAGGATCCAGGGGCGAGATATATCACCCCCAGTGACCCACTCCTCCAGCCACGCCTCCCCTGCCTCCAGTTATCACCCAGCGCGGTCCATTCAGATTATTAATCCATCAATTGTAACTTCATCCTCTGATTAGATTATAGCCCTCATAATCTAATCGTTTCACATCTGAACATTGCTGCATTGTCTCACACATGAGCTGTCTAGGGGACACCTCAGATCCAAACCATAATACCATGTCTGTCTGTCTGTCTGTCTGTCTTTGTCACTCTGTGTTCAAATCCTACCTCTCCAGAAGGTCCATGTTAAATACCTCCTCCTCCAGGCAGCCTTTCGAACTTCTTCCAGCAACATGACACTGGTCCTCCCTCTGAACATCCCTGTAGCGGCATGCTCATCCCCTCCCCACTGCGGTTTTGTAGTTCATTTCCATGTTCCATATCTTTACGCAACTGGAAGCATCTTGAGGATAGTAATCATATCTGACTACACTTGGCATCTCCTATGGTATCTAAAAGAAGGCCTTATGCACATTGGATGCTCAATGATTGCTTGTTGTGTGCTCATGTGCAGGAATGAATGAGTGGGTTATAGAGCTCGTTGCTCACATTATGGGATGTTGAATGGAAGCAGCGGAACATGGGCAAACTCAGGTCCTGATGCTCCAGATGCCCTACAACTTCTCGTACAGAGGTTGCTGTTGGGATTGTGGGATGGGTGAGTCCTTGAGTGAAACTCCTCTGGCCAGGCAACTCCTGGCCATCCTCAAAGCCAGGAATCCAGAGTTGTGAGTGCTTCTCCCCTCATCAGTGAGTGCATCCAAGAACAATGGCCAGGCAGGGACTGACAATGACTCACCCTCTGCAATGTGTTTGTACCTGCCGCCCTAGGACCAAGCGTCTACTCTAGTGGAGAAAACTGTGCATATGGTTTCTGTAAATAGGAGTCTGGTGTTGGCAAGTGTCAGGGTTATTACACTACCTGCTGGAACCACAGATCCCATCTCTACTTGGTGGGGTTGGCCGGTGACATTGGGCAGGGTTGGGGGAATTCTTTGGTTACCACTTACTGTGGCTTGACAAATGGCTGATGGGAAGAGGTTTTGCAGAAGAAATATCAATATTTGAGCTCAAGTCCCTGCTTTGAACTTCAAACTTCAGCTTTCTCTTACATTCTTTACTATTTCTGATCATGCATCCACCTTTTATTTAACTTCCTTTGAGTCATTTCTCCATTGGGGGCTGAGGTGGGGGGGCTCATCTCATCTAGAGTCTCCACCCCTTGGAGCACAGGGTGGGGAGGTCATCAGGGGCTATGAACGGTCCACCTCTGGCCACTGGTGTGGGATGAGGGAATCAGGTGGTTGTTGGTGGAGGGAGCGTGTCACGGAGCCCACAGACTCTTGGTAAATTTCACTTGGATTTTTCTTGCAAAGGAATTTGTCAAAAGCAGATCCCTACCTTACTCACTCAGGAAAGCCCAGCCCAAGAGACCCCAGCCACCTGACAGGGCCCCACAGAGCAGGGCTTCATTCTGTCTCTGCCTTCACCCCCCACCCCGAGACACTGCCCCAGATGGTGCCTTCTGTGACTATCCACTCTGTATGTACTGTTTTTTTGCCTTGTAGTAACTCAGGTTGGTGTGTCCCAAGGACATAATATGTGTCCAGACCCTGGCATACCTGAAAGGGGCAAAAGACTAGGCTCGGATTTCAGGTAAGATCCACTGGGGAACTTTCTGATTGCAAGAAGGGTGGGGTGGCCTGGTTGCGGGGAGATGAGGCCTGGCCTTCCTGGAGGTGGAATGAAGAGGAAGGCATGGATGAGGGAACTGGCACTTGTGGGAGAAAAAGCCGTGGCCTTTGACCTTCTCTCCTGGTCCAGTCTGTAGAAGCCATGTCTTATGGCCAGTGGAGGTTGTCAATGGTCAATGCTGTCCAGAAAGCTTATGTAGCCAGGGTACAAAAGACCACCATTCTCAGGAATGATAAGCCAGCAGGCAATTCATACCTGCAATCATCTAGGAGACCCCAGGTCCCTGAGATAGTGCATTTTGCAAAATTTCAAACTATCAAGTTATGTTCCCATAGTGCTCCGTTTCCATTACAGCGTATGGGTATCATCCCCCTACTCTTTGCTGCCCTAATTGGTACTTATCTCAGAGGATGGCTGTTTCGCTCATAAAGTCACCTTTTAACTCAATCCTAAAACCATTTAATGATCCAAAAAAAGATGAAGAGCGGATATTCCTTCCATTGGAGATTTTAAGTAATAAACAGTAGAGCAGAGATTAAAGGCCAGAAGGAGAAGGAACTTGGGGCCAGAAGTTGCTTGGGGGACTTGATTGACAGGAAGGACTTGGGGGCAGGGCTTGGCAGGCCCAGGCACTGAGCTCACGGACACACCTTGTCTCCCAGGTTAGGATCCAGCGTCCAGTTCACCTGCAACGAGGGCTATGACCTGCAAGGGTCCAAGCGGATCACCTGTATGAAAGTGAGCGACATGTTTGCGGCCTGGAGCGACCACAGGCCCGTCTGCCGAGGTGAGGGCGCCCTGTGGAAGGGAGGCCACCCAGAAAGAGGGGCTGGGAATGGAGGACGAGGCCCAGCTTCCAGCTCCTGAGACCCAGGCTCTCATCCTTCTGCTCCTGGGGCTTTCAGTCCTGCGTTGATTTGCCAATGACCATATTTATCCAGCAGCCTGTCTGTATCAAGGCCTACTAGGATCGGGACAAACAGAGGACATTACCGTTGAAGGAGGGATGCACTTATGTAGCAGATTGCTAGCTCACTGCACTAAGACATCACAACCACAACTAGCTAGGGAAGGACATCAGCCCTTATCCTGTCCCCTGGAGTCCTCCATTGTAACACATACACACTAGAGCCCTCTGTTCCTGTGACCTTGTTTGTTTACCTACATGGTGGACCCAGAACATCTGAAATGATGTTTTTAGCTCTACTTAAATGGAATGGACCATTGGATCCAAAGGCTTCTCTCTGGGCTTCCTCTAGCCCCATACCTGGGCATCTTGTTCTAGAGGGCACTGCCACCCACATGTCCAGGTATTACACAAACCAAAGGTAACCTGGCCTGGCACCCTTCCCCCCCACAAGTAATCTTAAAACATCAGACCTGAGTGGAGGCCTTTATTGGAGCATGAGCACACTGCTGCTTTGGTAAGGAAGCCCCTGACCTCATTCCCCAGGATGCCCTCAAAGGGGGCTCCTGAGCACTGGGCTCTTAGATGGCCTTAAAAAGTCAACAGGGCTCATTTCGGTGCCCCTTAGGGAGAGAAGGTCTTTTGCCCGCTGAAAAGTTACATCCTGGATCCTTCTGACCTAAGGAGATTCTTTGCCTCTCTCTAGACACAAGCATCAGGATGAAATTCACATAGGGTAAGAGAGGTCCAGGAGAGAAAGCAGATCCTTCTTACACCAAGGAAGAGGCAAGGTTGCAGCTGAAAATCAGTCCCTTTCTGTTTTTTTTTAATTTTTTAAAAAATAAATGACAGCAGAATGCATTACAATTCTTATTACACATATACAGCACAATTTTTCATATCTCTGGTTGTATACATGTATGAAGTACATGTATGAAGAAACCAATTCGTGTCTTCATACATGTACTTTGGATAATGATGTCCATCACATTCCACCATCTAAACCCTTTCTTTTTTAATGTGATGATAAGAAATCTGGAAGAGGGCCATGAAAATCTTTAAATAAGTCTTAGGTTTATTCTTTTTCACTCTTCTCTGAGATGGCCATGATCCCCGGTTTATTATGTGTTCTGCGTTTCCATGACTTTCAGGTATATTATTTCAAAGGTATATATATTATTTTGAAAAATCAAATAACAACAAAAAAATTTAGTATAACTCTAACCTATTCTGTTCCATCATCCCAGATGTGGAACACATATAAAAATTTAAATCAATCAACAAATGTACTATGTATGACTTGGGACTTATGGGCCAACTAACTGGGCAATTACCTATTTCCTGTGGGCCTATGACCATTGTTTGTTTGTTTGTTTGTTTTAGTTTAGTGGTGCTGGGGATCAAGCCCAGGGCCTCGCACATGCCAGGCACATGCTCTACCACTGAGCCCTGCCCGGGCCCTATTTTTTCACCTATAAGCATAGCTAATTATACCGACCTAGCGCTTCTTGTGTTTTGTGTGAAGAGCAAATGGTTTGTAGTTTTGTAAATACTTGATGAATTGGCAGGTGCTAGAGGAAATTAATACCCTCGTGCTAGAGCATGAGCTCTATGGGACAAGGACTTCTGCTTCATGCATCACTTCCAATAGGGCCTGGCACCCAATAGGTGCTTCATAGCACTTGTTGAATGAGTGATGGGATGAATGCGTAACTGCAGAGCACATCCCTCCAACTGCACAGCCAGGGCACCAGCTCTGTGGAGAGGCAGAGAATGATCCTGTCTGAGGACCAAGGGACGCATGGCCAATCTGTTCTTCCAAAATCCCTTTCGAGAAGCCAGAATCAGAGTGCCTTCAGGCAGTGCTGGGATCTGATGTCTCACCAAGACCTTTCCCTGGGAGGAACTTTGTTCTTGATGATGGCTGTTTACACGAACATGCCAAGGGTGGAGAAAGGCTAGTGGTGAGGAAGTTCCTGGTGGGGTAACATGCTCATCTTTTTCTCCAAAAATGTGGCTCATCCAAGCCATCTCCAGTGATTTGGACCCAGCAGGCTGAATTCTCTGCTATGCTTTCACCAACTGTTGGGCTAACCTTTATCACTTCTGTAATCTCATTCTGTCCCCTGCTGCTGTGAAACAGAGGTGGCGGGAGTCGTGGTTCGAATCCAACTCTCATCACTTTTTTACTTGGTGTCCTTGAGACAGTTTCTTCACCTCTCTAAATCTTTTTTTTCACCCTGCAAAATGTCAGTGACATTCAAACATTTCTTGATGGCATTACTTGGGGAACGAGATGAGGCAGTGGTCTTGACAATGCTCTTTAAGAAGCGGTGCCAATGTGCTGCATACTCTGGCTCGTGTACCTTCTGGGCACTGTTGGTATTCAGCTTCCTCAAGTCCCAGAGCAAACCTCAGCCACGAGCGGCTGTGCATGTTTTCAAGAGCCGCTGTCTTGTTCAATCTTAATGCAACCACATGGTTTGGAAGTCACAGGGACTTTGATCTAGATCACAACTCTGCCGCCTATTATCTGGCTGGCCCTGGGCGAGTTTGTCCTTTTTAACCACAGGGCCCTTGCTTGTGGATGCAGAAAAGAAAACCTCCCCTGTCTACCAATTCTGAAGTTTAAAAAAGTTACATTGCAGAAAGTGGCAAGCCCCAGCTGCCAGGGGGGACAGGGGGCTCAGGCTCACCCCTTGCTTCTTCTCCCTCTTCTGCTCCTCTTCCATGGGCCATTGTAAGGGAGACAGAGAGAAGGCCAAGGCTCCTCACTTTGTGCTTGACTGATCTGTCCTGGGCTTCCCTGCCAGCTCAGGCCAAGGGCTGAAATGAATATTAAATTCTAAGGTCTCTTTATTTTGGAAGTCTTTAAGGTTTTCTTTTAAAACCACTTTTTTTTATTAATTGGAATTGCTACTCTAATTATGATTTTTAGAAGAGTTTTGGTGAAGCCCACTTTAAGAATAAAAAGGACAATAATCTTTCAATTATAAGAAGCTCTGCTGAGAAGCAGGTTACCAAAAGATCATATTCTAAAAAGCATTGGCCACCATACATAGTGGTATTATTTTCCCTCTAATGCATTTAAAATATGATTTGGTTTTAAATATTCATTTTTTCCACACAATTAATTCTACTAAAACACAGGGCCTGGCAAATAATAGGTTCTCAATAAATATTTGAGGGCCACCTGGATGAATCAGAGATTGAAATGAATGAACAATATGGAACTGTGCCCTCATTTTGGAATTTGAAATTAGGTATTCACAGTCCTTTCTTTTCTCCCCCCCCCCCATCAGAAGAAATAAACTTCTAATTTTTGACTCCTAGAAATCTTTGATCATGCAAAGGAGATCGAGGGCAACACAGAGAACCGGTAAACTAATTCCGGGCAGCCCCAGATAGAGGCAGGGTAGTATGGCACAGGGCTTTCATGGGGGGCCAAATACTTCAAAATAAACTTTGCAACAAGTAAAACAGATACAACTAGAGTTTCTCTGATTGAAATAGGGTGGGAAATTTGGAGGGGCTCTTCCCTGGCCACTCTCAGCAGTGTCCAACCCTGGGGCTCTGGGAAACACTGTTTTTAATCCACTGATATAAAGAACAGGATCAAATTAACAACACAGCAACCTGGTTTCTTTCTTTCTTTTTTTTTCCCCCAAGTGCTGGGGTTCAAACGCAGCATACTAGGCAAGTGCTCTGCCACTGAGCCATACCCCAGCCCCTAAGACCTGGCTTCTCTCGACCACAAGTCAGTGTTGATGAAACAGCCCCAGGCGAGATACTGATTCACCTGTAAATACTGATTCATAAAGTCAATCATTAACAGAAAACTATATATTATTTTTTCTTTGTGGCTAAATCTCTGTGTGTGTGTGTGTGTGTGTGTGCACATTTGTTCAAAATACATCCTTTTTGGTGGATAGAATACCAGTCTTGGGACTTCAGAGACCAAAGTTCAAGTTCCAGCTTCATTACTGACAAACCATACAGCATAAGGGAAATCACTGACATGCCCAGAATTGTTTCACTTACCTGTAAAACGGGTGAAATGTGGGAAATAGTACGCAGGCCAGGCCGAATCCAATGCCATTGATAATGACAGGTCTGCTCTTCCTTCCTGGTGGCCTTCGCTGGACCAGCCTCCTGAGCCTCCCCTTGAACACTGTTGGTTTTCAGAGTTCTAGTTTCCTCTTTCTTCTCTCTTCTCTGCTCTTTTCTCTCCTCTCCTTTTCTGTCCCTTCTCTCTTGTAGGTCCCAATGCTCCAGCCCTAAGAATGTCCCCGAATCCCTTACCTATACATGCTAATGACAAAGCTCCCATTTATTAAGCTATTTATACTTGTCGAAAGCCTGGCACTAGGCATTTTTCATAATTTCTTTATGAGGAAGTAGCAATAACCATATTTCACGTTTAGCTGCTCAGCAACTTACCCAAGGGCACAAAGCCAATCATCAGTTGATCTGAGTTTCAAACCCAGACTCCAGAGGTTCTAGGATTCTTCCACTTGAAAATTGTTCCTGCCCATCCTTCAGAGTGTTGGTTGGACCATACAGAATAACTGTCCTTCCACCACCACCTCCCCACACTGGGGGTAACTTTTTATTTTAATATAATTGTAAACTTATAGAAAAGTTTCATTTAAGGTGCAAAGAAACTCCCATATACCCATCACCCAGATTTAGGCAACTTCTTTGAAGGAGTTAATGGAGCAGGAACTCAAGGAGGGTGAGTCAGAGAGACAGGAGAAAACCAAAGAAGCATCCTTGAAGCCAAAGAAGGGTCCATGGGATCAACATACTCCAGAGAGGTCAAGCATAATAACAGCTGAAAAGTGACCAGATGGGTATCTGGCTTGAACAGGTGGGGAATGTTTGAAGTTGTCTTTGCAGAGAATTGGCCAGGAAACCAAAGGGAGAAGGGAGAAGAGTGATTTGGAGCTTCAATTATGGTGGCAAACCATGAATTTGGGGTAATGCCACAGTTCTCCTGGAGGCTCCTGTGGCCTCTGGAATCAGGAATACAAAAGTGGATGGTAGAATTGATACAAGGCAGGCATTTCCCCCAAGCACACGGGAGAGTGCAGAGGGAACTAAAGGCATTGGTGAGTGGTTTTGAGGTCAGACTGGGCAGTGGAAGAAGGGTCAGAGGGGGTCAAGCAAAGGGGAGAAAGGTGGGGGCAAGAAGGCTACAGCGCCCCGGGATCGAGGACAACAGGTGCATAAAGACCAAAGTCACTGCCGGGAGCTTAGACAATGGAGGAAGGAATGGGCGGTTGAGTTGAAGCGCTGAGAGTGAAACTTACCTGATGGCCCGGGCAGTGGGGCCCTGGTATGACCAGAGAAGGCAGGGTATGGGATGTCATGAAAAGGAATGTCCTCTATAAGAAGGGACCACCCCTCTGTTAGGACAGGAGAAGAAAGGAAATGAACACATCAAGAGACAGAACTGCACACTTCAGGAGTGGGAGCAAGGATATGCCTGCTAAATGCTTCTGTTTCCTTCAAAGGGGAGGAGGCAAGACCACCAGCCCAGAGCAAGGGAGGGGAAAGGAAGGGGAGAGGCCCAGGGGCCTGTCAGAGGCATGAAAGGGTCTTTGAGCAGGATGGAAGTGAGCTCAAGAGCTAAATGGCAGGACTGCTGGGCGAGACCTAGTTTTCTTTGCAATGGGAAATCATGAATTTATAATGACATCAATCTTCTTTCTTTTGTGATTTTTTTTTCCCAGCAAATCTCAACCATGTAGGGGCAGGTATAGAGAATGCAGGCAGAGAGACTTAACCCAACCAATGGCTTCCAGGCAACTGATGAAAGGGAAGAGGGCAAGGGACTTAGGAGGGTGACAAGGAAATGACCATAATGGGGGACCATGGGGTATAAGCTGGGTGCACGCAGAAGGAGGGGGCTGGTGAGCAGAGGGAAGACATTGGTGTCAACATAGCGGAGGTCTTGATGGGTCAAAAGTGAACTCTGGGGCTTAGCAATCATTTCCAAAATGAACCGCCAGCAGCTTAGTAGGTGGGAGGGACGCAACCTCCAGCCAGAGGGCTGCAGAGGAAACAGTGGCCTGGGGAGAGGGGTGGGATGCCGTCAGGGCCTGAGTTGGGGCAGGAGGTTCTGAAAAATGGTGCAGCCACAACACCCCAAGGGGTTTTTCCACCTTGGGGGTGGTGGGGAGATGGTTCCAGGGGACAGTGGACAAGGCAGGAGGAAGATCAGTGGTAGGAGAAGCAAGGGAAGGCAGATGGTGCCAGGAGGAGCATGATGGGGAGGAAATCTAGGAGGCTAGAGGGACTCCTGTGCCTCTGGGAGCAAGCAGTTCCCTTCTCCAGTGCCAGCGCTGACCACGGGTGCAGTGGTCTATCCCACTATATGGCACAGTGATGACCAGAGGAAGAGGGGGAGGGGCGCAGAGCCCAGAAGTCTCTCCTGAAAGCTACTCAGAGGAGGCTTCAATAGGAAAAGGCAAACAGAGAAACACAAAGAGACGTTCACTCATTGATTCAGACATTGTCTGAGTACCTACCATTTTGCCAGCCCATCTGGGTCCCGGTAAGGAGCTTTTCCACCTGCTGGTGGGATCCCAGGAGCTGGCTGCTCAGGGGGAAGACTGTCTGCCCGAACAGTGAAGGGAAAAAAGTAGCTAAAGCTCTATTCAGAGCCTATTTTAAGGTGCCTCGTGCTAACTGCAGATTGTAATATTTTAATTAAGCCCCTCCAAGCCCTTAAAGTGGGAAATGCCTTTTTGACCTGTTCTCTCTAATTACCTCCAGCATATTTCAACAGACTGCAAACAGCATCTAATTCTTGGAAACAAGTGCAGGATAAATTGAGTCTGAAGCTGAGGGTTTTGGCAACCAGATCTGATTTTCCAGAAGAGGTGGAAGATGGTGCTGGCGGAGATTTATAAGGATTCTCTGCAGGACTAGAGTTCTGAATCCGCAGGTCCTCTCTGCAGCCATGGGATGGGATCGTGGTTTGGGTTTTCATTATCTTATTCTAACTGGTTTAATGATGTTGTCAGTCTCAAGTGCAGTCAAAGGAAAAAGCCTATATAAAGAAACTTCAGGAGAGGCAGGAAAAAAAGCTCCTTAGCCTTGAGAGAAATCTTAGGCATAGAGAAAGGGATAAACATGGCATTGATCTGGTAGTCCTGGGTCCCCATTGTTCAATACTAACAATGTCCTAGGCTCTGGGCAGAGCCTTCACGTCCATCATCTCATATAATTTCATCTTCACCTCCTCTCCGTGAGTTGTTATCACTCACAGATGAAGCAAAATCAGAAAGGTTTTCTAATTTACCCAGGTTTAACCAACCAGCAAATGGACTTAGACCTGGGACATTGGTAAGCCCCAAAGGCTCACCTCTTCTCCACCATGCCACCCTGCCCTGGGGCCCCGGGGGCATCAAGTACCATCTGTGCATCTAAGTTTCTCAGCACGTGATTAAAGGAGAAATCAGAGACCCGTGAGGGAAACTAGGGAAGGGGTGTGGGTCAAAACTCGATTCAGTCAATATCTGAGCTCCTCCCAGGGGAGCAGGGGATCCCCCAGGTGCAGGACAGGTTGAGCCGCTGGAAGGAGGGGCTTGCAGAGGGACTGAGCTACAGGGAGGAGGGAGCGATTCCTACCCAAGCCCTTGCAGACAGCCCTGTTGCAGCTCTTGCTCGGCTCTATCGTAGACGTTCCCATGCCTGCTTCCCACATTTTCTCTGGCCCTTTAGAGAGGAGAAATGGTGTCGGGCATTTTTCTCTCCCCATGTTCTGGCTGGACCGTAATAAGCACTTAATAAATGTTGGAGTGAATGAGTACATGAGACGGGAAGAGATTCATTACGTCTGGGAGCCATGCAACCTGCTCCCAGACCCTGGGAAGGGTTTCCCAGGAAAGGTTTATCATGGCCCTGTCCCAGCGTGGAGAGGAGCTCCAGGACATTTGGGCTCGTCAGTGGAAACCAGGTTTGACACCACTTTCATTTTATACACTTAGGCCTGTTGAGTTTGCTCACTCTTTCTTTCCTGTTAGGCACTTTGCCCACAATTAGGATAAATTGCCATGTGGGCAGCGACAAAGCAGGTTCCTAGGGCCCTTTATTAAAATAGCTGCACGCTAACGTTGAAGAATGAAGTGGCCGGGACTCGGGCGCACGTTTTTAAAGAAAGCAAACACCTAGATACAATGTCGTACCTTAACTGTGATCAATCACTACTTAATCTAATTAGTTTAGAAGCTATTTTAAAGAGCTTAATTAGATTAAGCTGTGATTGATAACACTTTATATCTACTTGAGGAGAGCACTTCTTTTAATTCACCTTGAATCTTTACACTTCCTGGCAAAAGCGTGTTTCGGGCCTGGGCTGAGTGTGGGGAAGGATTTGGAAACTACTTGGTTGGCACTGAAGTCACTCTGGTGCCCAGCACTGGGCTGAGTCAGGGACCTTGGCAGAGTCCTTGGGCACAGGCCTTTTGAGATCTAGTGGAGTGGCCTTGACAAGGACATCCTGAGATTCTAGTTCAGGAGGCCTGTAGTTTTGTAGATGGAGGGATTGAGGGCTGGCAGGACCCTGCAGGGGTCAGACTCCTGGGTAAACAGACTTGGGTCCAGAGTAAAGCACTAACTGGAGAACTCGAATGAAAATAGGGAAACAGCCAGGTGAACAGAGGCAGGTCCATAGGTGCCCTCACCCAACCAGCTGAGGGCAACACGTCTGCACCCTCCTGCTGAAGATGAGCTGCTTGATCTCAGTGGAGTCAAGGATGTGGGCAGGAGCTTCAGGGAACTTAACCTGCCTTGGAAATGCATCTTTGCCTGCAGAGCAGCAGGACAAGGCTTGTGGGGCCTGCCCGCCCCTACCCCAGTGCTCCAGAGACTGTGATCCCCTGTTGAGCCTGCTGAGAGCTATCAGGGAAGGATGCAGGAAGCAGGTTATTTCTGGAGTGGGACTATAGAGATTGGGTCTCTTCTGGGCTGGAAGTGGGAGGCGGGAAGGGGGACTAGACCTAGTCTAAACTGAAAAGGCCTGTCTCCCATCTTCTCTCCGCAGCCCGCATGTGTGATGCCCACCTTCGAGGCCCCTCAGGCATCATCACCTCCCCCAATTTCCCCATTCAATATGACAACAATGCGCACTGCGTGTGGATCATCACAGCCCTCAACCCCGCCAAGGTAAGGCTCTTGGGATGGGGTGGGTGGGGGGTCCTGTGGGCAGCCCCAAGTCAGGGACAGTTGGTCTACGAGGGATTTCAAACACAGAGCCTGGTGGTGTAACTTCTCTGCAAACAATTCCTTTAAACTTGTTTGTTTATTTTTTTTTTCGTGACGTATTGAATAAATAAAATCATTCATAAAATATAAACAAGATATAAATAATATCACACAACAAATGCCTGCATAGCCATCTCCCAGCTTAAGGGGGGGAAAGTCACAGTCACCTTAGTGACACCTGACTGTCACCAATCCCAGCCCCTTCCCTGCTCCCTTGGAGGTAAGCACTGCCTCATCTGTGTGTTGATTATTCCTTTGCTTTTTTTTCATACTTAGCACTTAAGTGAATGTCCCTAAATGGATTGTTTTGCATGCCAGCATTTGATCCATATAAACATGATCACGTTGTATGTACTGTGTGCTAACCAACTTCACTCGAAATCCATCTATTTTGTGTGTAGTTTATCACTGCTGTATGCATCTTTTCATATGTTTATTTCCCGTTTACCTATTTTTTTTCCTGGGTCTTCTGCTCTCTTTTATAAATTTTTACATCTTACCAAGGTCCACAACAACCTGGGTGAATCTTTCTTTTAATTATATCAAAACTGCAGACCAACGGGAGAATTGCTGTCTTTCGATACTGAGTCTTCTAGTACCTGAGTATAGTATATCTGTTTGCTTAGGGTTTCTTTAACAGCTTTCAATAAACTTGTGTGCTTTTATTTTTATTTCCATCATAGATATTATACATTTTTTAACACATTAACTCCTAATTGTCTTCTGTTTGTTAGTATAGATACTCCTAACTATATTAAAAGTCATACCTTTTAAATTGCATTTTCTACCTGTTTCTTGTTGGTATTAGAAATGCAATTGATTTTTGTACTTTGATTTTTATATAGAGTAACTTGTTGTAATCATTTATCTGGATACATTCTTGGGGGTTTTCTACATAAATGGTCATCATCTCCAGAGAATGATGACAGTATTTCTTCCCTTTGAGTCCTTCTGCCCTTTTTTAATTATTATTTTTCTTGCCTCATTGATCTGACTAGAACCTTCCATATAATAATGAATCATTGTGATGATGGTGGGCAATTTTGTCACTGTTTGATGTTAAATAGAATTTTTTTTTTTTATTTCTCTGCCATTAGATATGATGTTTGCTGAAGTTTGTTTTTAATTTCCAGATACTCCTTTTGGAATTGGGGAAGTTCCTTTCTAATCCTAGTTTGCTCAGAGCAAACTGTTATTGAGAAAGGATGTTAAATTTTATCAAGCTATTTTTCTGTATCTATTGACACAATCATTGATTTTTCTTTTTTATTCTCCTAGTGTAAGGAATTACACTGGTCGGCTTTTCTGTTAAACCAACCTGACAGACCTAGAATAAACCTAACTTGGTCATTTTGTACTGGCATTTGTGTAGGTGACATTATTTAATTTGCTAACATTTTATCTAATAATTTGGTTTTGTTAGTGAGATTGGTAGGGTTTTCTTTGTTTGTTTTCACATTACCATTGTACCAAAATAATATGAGTTCCATAAAATGGCATGGAAAATATTTCTTCTCTTTCTGTCCCTTGGGCTTTTAGTAGAAAATTGATATGACTGTTGCCTTGAAAGTTTGGCAGGATTATTCAGAAAACTTTCTGGGCCTGATGTTTTCTTCGTTGGAAGGTTTTAGACTATAGATTTGATACATATAATTACTAAGGAATTATTTAGGTCATCTGTGTGTTTGTTTCTTGAGGCCATTTTAAATATTAATTTAACATTTAATATTTCAAATTTATTGGCTATAAAGTTGTGTGTCCATCTCATTATATTTCTGATCCCTGTTATTGTGTTTCTGTTTCCTTTTTCATTCCTATTTTGCTTATTTCTTAAATCAATATTCCAGGAAGTTTTATCTTTGTTAGTTTTTTCAAAGAACCAAATTTGATTTTATCAATACTCCTTTTAATATATTTATTTTCTATTTTATCAATTTCTGCTCTCGATTATTTCCTTCCTTCAATTGTATTCTGTTGTTCTTTATCTAGCATTTTAATTTTGATGCATAAGTCATTATGTTTTTCACTCTTATTTAAGTATCTAAGGCTATAAATTCCCTTCCCAAACCAAGTTTGGTTACCTTCCTACAAAATTTTCAATGCCTGCAATTCTATAATAGTTTAGTTCTGAGTATTTTCCAATTTCTATTATTGTGTCATCTTTCAATCATTGAGAAGTATTTCTTAATTTCCAAACAAGGTTTTTCTAGCTTTTTGTTACTATTTATAAAACTTGTGTTTAGAGAAACTTGTCTGTTTTTGAATCATCTGAAATTTGTTAAGATGTGCTTTTTGAATTGAGAAATGATTTTTTCACATTTATTCTATATGTACTTGAAAAATTAAATGACAGTTTTTTCTTCTAACATGTCCATTACATCAAGAATGTTAATAATGTTTATGTCTTTTATAGTCTCATTGATATTTTTGTTTGTTTTCTTGATCAATCCACTGCAAAAGAAGGAAAATTAAAATCTTCCCATAGTGGATTTGTCTGTAATTCTTTGAATTTGTCAATTTTTTGCTACATAATTTCAAAACTGTGTCATTAAAGCATACAAGTTAAGAATTATCTTCCTGGAGAATTGAACAGTTTTAAAATAACAATGTAATAACTCTTTATCTGTAGTGATGCCCTTGACCTTAAAGCTTTCCCCACCCTCAGCTCTTAGATATGCTTTCTTTCGGTCTTTGTCTAATAAATCTTTTCCATTTTCTTACTGTCAACCTCTGCTTACTTAGGCTTTATATGTTTTTCATATAACTGTATTTTTAAAATTCTAGTCTAATAATTTATCTTTCTAACTAGAGAATTGAGACCATTTAAATTATAGAATTGTTTCTGTTCTTTAAGAGTTACCCTAAAACACCCTAGAGATATTACTATTTCTCCATTCACCATTCTTTCTTGCATATCAGTTCTTCCCTTTGGAATTACTTTCTGCTCAAGGTGCCTGCTTTAGAATTCATTTTTTCTGTTCATAGTGAACTTTTTTAGTTCTTCTTATTTTCCAATACCTCTTTCCCCCTATTCTTGAAAGAACACGGGCCCTCCATGTACATTTGATTTTCAGGAGACCCTCACGTGCTCGTGCACATGGAGATATTGTCCCAGTGCCTTCGAGCTTCCGTTGCTGCTTTCCATTGATTGTTGTTCCTTTGCTTGACATCTTTCTGGCTGCTTTTATGATGTGTTTCTTGTCTTTCGTGTTTTGCAGTTTCACTGTCATGTCTATGTGTGAGTATTTTTGTATTCACCTGCCTGAATTCATAGAATGAATTTGGAAGTGTTCCATCCCTTTCTATTTCATGGAATAATTTTGAGGAACATTAGTGTTAATTCTTCTTTAAAGGTCTGATAGACTTCAGCTGGGAATCCATCTAGTCCTTGGCTTTTCTTTGTTGGAAGGCTTTTTATTACTGCTTCTATCTGGTTGCTAATGATGAGGCTGTTTAGGTTTCCTACATCCTCTTGATTCAATTTTGGCAGATCATATCTGTCTAGAAATATATTCATTTCCTCTAGGTTTTCCAATTTGTTGAAGTATAAGTTTTCAGCATCCTGCTTCAATTCATTAAGCTTCTTGAATCCATAGTTTATGTCTTTTATCAGCTCAGGAAAATATTTAGCCATCATCTTTCCAACTGTTGTTTCTCCTTTATGTTTTCTTTTCTTCTTCCAGAAGTCTGACAAGATAAATGCATCCTTCTCACTCTATATGTTTTTATTTATTAACTTCTCTCATACTTTCTCCCTCTCATTCCATTTACTTATTCTCTGATCTACTGTATCTAACCTCTGTTAAATTCACCCACTTGAGATTTAGTTTAATTTCAAAATATTAGAATTTTCATTTTATGAAATCCTATTTGGTTGTTTTTTTCAAATGTTCTCTTTTTTTAATTTTTTGAAAAAATCTTTTTATTATATGACAATGGTAGAAATATATAATTTAAAAATAGATCTATATAATCAAAAAATCCACAGGAAAACATTTAAAATAAGAAAATCGTATTTTACAGTCTTTCAATTCTTACTGATATGTATGGATCCTTCTTCTTTAAATATATTAAACCTATTTATTTTATATCCTATGTGTGTTAATTCTAATATCTGAGATCTTTGCAAGTTCGATTCTGTGGTCTCTTCTGCCCTTTCATGGTTCTCCCAGAACCCTGTTTCCTTTTTTATTGGGTAATTTTATTGGGTAACTGTGTGACTAGAATCATCAACTAGCTCTTTGGAAATCCTTTGTGACCTGAGTAGAAGGTGGTTTCTTGCAGAGGAGGTCTGCATTTTCTTCTGCCTGGTGCTGAGGTCATCACTAGACAGAAACCCCTGCAGACCAAGTTCTCAGCATGAGGGTTTTAAACCCCCCAAGTAACATAGAGGCTGCCAACCAGGAGCAGTTATGGATTCTCAGCAGAAGTTTTCTATTTTCTCTCCTTTCCCTGTCAACGGAGAAGGAGCCTCCAGGTCTTCCCAGAGAGTGGTAGGGACGTGTGAGAGAAGGCAGACAGGCTTGTTCCTAGTTCCCCCCCCTCCCCCCCATCCTATGCAGGTGTGTCTTAATAGAATCTGTACCCTGAAGGCCCTGGCCTTTGGCTCCTGTCCCTTCTTCTCCATGAATCCAAGAAAACCAAAGTGGTGCTTCATCAGATTTTTATTTTTTTAATTTCACTCTCCTTTTTTATTGATTGAATCTTTTTAGTTGTACATGACAGTAGAATTCATTTTGATAGATGAATTCACCAGCTTTTTATCATGCACTCAAGGCCAAAGCCGACCTCATGCTCCGAGTTCCACCTTGGGTCCCTACCCTCCCTGTGCGGTGGGCTCCCAGAATTCCTCCTGAGGTGAGTCTGCTCAGACTGCTGTAACAGGACACCCCAGCCGGGCAGTCACTTAAACTACATTCATTTTCTTCCATTTCTGGAGGCTGGAAGTCAGGATCGAGGTGCTGGTAGATTTGTTTTCTGCTGAGGCCGCCTCCTCCCATGCCCTCACATGGCTTTTCCTCCATGCGCTGGTGGAGACAGCCCTCTGCCTTCTCCTCCTCCCTGCACAGGATATCAATCCTCTCTCATTAGGACTTGGCCCCTCTGACCTCATTTAACCTCAACTTCCTCCCCAAAGGCCTCATCTCCAAATGCAGTCAGGTGGGGAACTTGGGCTTCGGCATCTCAATTTTGGGAGCGTACTATTCAAACCATAACACTAACTTGTAAAAAGATGTTTTTCTCTTTCTAAATTTTACCTAACATTTCAAAATCCTTTGGTTCAAGTGCCCGAGGCCACAGTACTGAAACACTGGAAGCAGATCTCCTCTGCACAGCATTTTACAAAGGACTCGCTTCTTCTTAAACCATTTCATGGTGAACCTAGTCTTGGGGAAGGATGCTTCAGCCACACCGGGTGAGAGTGGAGGCAAGACCAAAATAAGGACTTTCTACCATGAGGTTATTGGATTGTTGACCAGAGGGCTCTTCCTTGGGCATTGTCAAAGACACTTATCTTTGTTTGATATTGATGAGATCTGGGGGAATTCTAGGCAAGGCCTGGGAATTTCCTAAGAAACAATTTGATTCATTCCAATTAGGCCTCTACTAGGCCAGTGTGTGGAGGTCAGTGGCCTTGCTGGTCACTCTCAGACATTCCTGGAGACATCACATCAGCCTGGGCTTCTGAAGCCCATCCCTTTGAAGGATACTCCCTTAGATGCAAAGAGTGTTCCCAGCATCTCCAAGGGTCCTTGGTGGTCTTTGGGAAGTGCTGAGGGAGCCCCATCCTATCCTGGCACCAGGTGGGGAGCAATAGGCCACAATGCAACTAGGAGTGTGTAGAAACTAAGACTAAGGGGTCATACAATGGGGGAAGCAGGAGCAGTTCCTAACCCTGTGATGGCACTGGTCCACACGCGAGACATGGGCATGTCCTGCCACCCCCACCCCAGGTATCTCTTTCAGCTAGAAAAGAACAGTTGGCAGTATGTTTTAAGAGATGAGCATTCATTCATTCATTCACTGAATACAGGCACAACTTCTGCCTCTGAGGATCTCACATAGAGGACTGAAGATGGCATGTACATAAAAAATAGAATTCAAGCAAGTTCTGATGGCAGTGTATCCAGAGTACTAGGGGAAATCCAGGAAGGAACCACTAATGGGAAGGTCAGGGAAGTTTTCAGAAAGGTGGTGACATTTGAGGACAGTCCTGAAGGATGAGTGGGCTTGGAAATCAGTGTCTCAAAGTGGACGTGCGGGCAAAGACCCTGAGGTTTGGAACGGTGTCTTAGAACTGAAAATAGTTCAACATGCTGGCATCAAGGTAAAGACGGAGGATCACCAGGATCCAGACCACAGGAGCCTGCCTGCCTGACAAAGATGTTTGGGTCTTATTTTGAAACAGACATTTTTAAAGCTGGAAGTGTTAGACTGTTGTTAACAACAGTAATAGCTTTTATTGAATAATGTCTACCCTGTGCCAACTACTGAGCTAAGCCCTCTGTGTAAATGATTTTATTTCATTCTCTTAATAGCACAATGAACTTGCTTTTAATAGACCTACTTGAGAGATGAGGAAACTGGATCATGGAGAGGTCAAAGGTCAGGAAACAGGCATAGCTCTCAGCCAGGAATTGGTAAAGCCAGATTGAAACCAACTCTTTCTGGCTCCAGAGCTGAGTCACTTAAGTAGCCATGCTGTGCTGTTGGATGGAACAAGGTCTCAGAGAAGACGGAAGAACTGGAATTAGGAGCACTGGAATGAGCTAGAAAGCACCAGAGCCATGCCCTCTTCCTCTCTTCTAACTGAGCAATAGTGGGAAAGTCTCGAGATTTCAGAAGATCACTCTGGCAGCACTGAAGGGAACTAGAGGAGGATACTGGGGAAGGAGGGGAGAAAGACCAGCTACCCAAGGAGAGAAAACAGAGGCATCCACCAAGGTTTTGCAGATATGGAGCAAGAAACAGATGAGAGAGATTGAGGAGATGGAATGCAACTTGGTGTCTGATGGGATGTAGGGGTTGAGGGAGGAGAAGTTGAACTTGACATTGTATCTCAAAGGACCAACACAATGCCTGACGTACAGTAGGCACTCAGTATGTATTTAGTCAGTGAATAAATGAATGATGACTCAGTACTTCTAGCTTGGACTAATGGGAGAGTTTAAAAGGGAATGCAAAAGGAAAAACAGGCTTTGCAAGGCCAAAAGGGAAATGAATATGGTCTACCTGAAGTATCTGTGGTTCATCCAATAGCATTTGGATATATTGGGTGGAAACTCTGAATACATCTGGGTTCAAGAGAAAGATTTGGGCATTATCTCTTTAGCACATGGATAGGAATTGTAGCCTAAGAAATGGATAACATTTTTTTGAAAGAATGAAGAGAATAAGAAGATTTAGAATGGATCTGGGAACCATGCTTATAGGTGTAAGAAACAGAAGGAGTGGTTGGAGAGATAGGAAGAAAATATGACGCAGAAACAGGACATTTGCAACTAGGATGTGTTTGATGGAAGAGGACTGAAAGAGACTGTTGGTTTTGGCCTTGGCAGGAGACCCTTCAGAATGGAGCTCTGGGGTTAGCAACAGATAGCTCTGGACAGGGAGCAGGCTGGTGGGAGGTGAGCATCAGAGGCCATGAGTATAGACAGCCCTTTGGACATATTTGGGCAATAGCATGTGAGGGAGGAGATGGAGAGAAAGCTTGAGGACAGTCTAAGATGTCAGGTTGTTGATATATTGGAAATAAAATTGTGTGCAGGCTGAGACCAGAGAGAGCAAGGGGACCGAGATGGTGACAATGTGGGAGAAAGTGGACAGAAGGAAAGTTCTGGAGGAAGTGAGAAGAAAATGGGGTCCAGGATGCAGGGGTCCCTTTTCAGGGAGAGGTGATGCTGTCATGAGCAGGGCTGAGCACTTTACCCGCAGGAGTGTGGAGTGGGACGCACGTCCCTGGTCCCCTCAGGATCAAGGAAGGATTATGCACCTCAGGCACTTGAACTTGGGTGGACATGAGGATTCCTCCTGGAACTCCATCTCCCTTGTAGGACCTCCTCCAGCTGTGCCTCAAGGGACTGGGGAATGTCCTGGGCCCCAGGAGAGGAAAGCAGAGGCTCTGATGTGACAACGGTCAAGAACCTGATGCGGGAACCTCGTCTTAGCTGAGCACAACCAGAAACCTGTTCACACTGGGGAGGAAAGCTCACAGTTTAACTATACTCAGTAAAATAAAAGCACCCTAATCCATTCTAGAGGCTTGGTGGATTCAAGGAAAGGAAAAAGAAGCCTCAGAGCAACGATGCTGGCCTCCTGCACATGCAGCCTCCCTCCTCTCCCTTGATAGGGATGACCCTGGGCAGTGCTCACCCTCCTCCAGCAGCTGGGCTCCTCTTTGTCCTTGCAATATTTATCGGATGTTAATATTAATATAATATCTGCCTGCCAAATTTGACTCATCAGCCAAAATACCTGGGGAGACTTTAAAGGTTAATCCTCTCCCAAAGATATGATTCAGGGGGTCTGGGGCTAATGCTTGGTAGCTTTATTTTAAAGAGCATCTGGTGACCCTGACCAGCCAGGCTTACATGAGAAATCACAGTCCCTTCCTTCCAGCAAAACATAGGCCATCCCCCAGGCCCAGCCCCCAACTCCCTTCAGGCAGCCCCAGCTTCAGCCACATTGAACTCTGGTTCATAGGCATGCCTGGCCCTTTAAGAGCTCTGCCTGGGCACTGTTGTCCAGCGGGCCTTCCCTTCTCCTCCAGGCAATCCTGTCCCCGCTACCCACTCCCAGAAGATACAGTCCTCTTCCCAGAAGCCTTTGGACTCCACCAGCTCTTGCCCCTTGCTCTGTCCTCCAGCCTTTCTGGGCACCTTTGGTTTGCCTGCCTATCATGTTGTGCTGTGTTTAGCATCTATTTCCCCCACAGCCTGGAGCACCCTGCAGGCAGGGGTGGGGTTTTGTTTATTTTCTCCCCCCATCAGCACCAGGCTCTGCAGAGAGGAGCTCGGGGAAGGAGGAGCAGCCCCAGTGCCATCTCCACCCATGTTGGGCTTGAGGTCAGGCCGTGGTCCTGGGGCCTCCTCTTGTGAGGACCTTTCGGCTCAGCCTCAGGGACGAAGCCAGAAGAGCTCCTGACATTTCTGCGGTCAGGACTGAAACCCAGACGGGTGTCGGGGGCCCCCCACCTGCACACATCTGCCTCTATTTTCCAACTTCTCAGTATGAACTGCAGACACGTGATTCAATTTGCATAGGAGCCTCTGAATTGGATCGGGAAAGTCAGTCCACCCTTGCTAGAAAAGAAGGCAAGACAGGCCCGAGAGAGGGAGAGAATGAGGAGGGGAGGGCAGAAGGAGGGACCTCGAAGAAGTAGGGAAAGGAAAGCCCATTCCTTGAACTTCAAAGTCAAAGATAACAACATTTTGATTATTCACTCCTGGAGTGAATCCAGCCTCTCTCCACTTTGCAGACTGCAAAGAGCAAGGAAGAGCTCTCTCTCCAGGCAAGTGATCGCCATGAGTATAAATGGTCCACTTGTTCTCTCACTTATTCAATCAACAAACATTTACCCACCTCTCTCCTGTGCCAGCCCTGTGTGAGATGCTGGTGATCAGAGAGGTTCCCCTGGATGCTGCTGATGCCTGCTCCTCCTGCCTAGGGAGCTCCAGAGGGACCCTTTAATGGCCTCCCCCAACTCCTAAACCTGATTCCTTTCCTTTACACAGTGGTCTCCCTTTACCTCACTTGGGGGCGTTCCTCCAGCCCCAGCCTGGCCGAGGCCCTGGTGCATCCACACACTCTTCCTGTTGCTGGAGACACACCTACCTGCTCTCCTGGCTAAGATTGTGCCCCTTAGATTTGCCCCCTGCCCGTGCTGTGGAGCCCTTCACATACCATAGATTTTCCATGTACTTAAGGCCCTCTGTGGCCTCCTCTCCCACGTGAGGTGTCTGAGGTCCATGGCCCATTCATCCTGCCTGCCCATGTCTCCCCAAAGCCCAGCACCTGCAAATGCGTGTTAACTGTGCAATGACTGGGTGGGTGGATGAGCCACTCAATCAGGAGTGAAGGAAACGGGGATGAGACGGTCAACTGCTTTCAGAACCACTGAAACTAACCCAAGGCACTGACGGAAGTTCCAGAACCTCTGGGAGTTCTCAGTCCCTACCCCAGGAGGGAGGCTTTTCTTGGAGCGCCTGAGATTTCAGTCTTCAGCCTCCACCTTGGCCTCCCTCTTCCACCCCCAGGAGCTCCTTCTCCAGCCCTGCTCTGACCCCAGGCAGGAGGCACCCTTCAGGTTGTACCCAGGAAGAGCCAGTCCCCTCCCCTGCAGGAGCTGAATCCCACTAACCACAGCGTTAGCCTGCAGAGGGCTAAGGGGCCAAGGTCGACCCTCTGGAGCTCAGAGATGAGTTCTGGGGAACTGTGAAGGAGGGAGAATTGGCATGGGATTGGGGGAGGAGCTCTGAAAAGCCAAACTCCTCCCCTGAAGTTTAAACAACACGTATTTTATTTTCTCCGCAAACCAAAGATCCAGAGACAGTCTGGGCTGGTTTGGCAGTTCCCTCAGGCTCCAGGATCTTGTATTTTCCACTCTATCATTCTTTGTATGTGATTCTCCTCCTCATGATCACAAAAAGGCTGTCCCATCTCAGGCCTCACATTTGTATTCCAGGAAAAGCAAAGAGAAAGATGGGAGAATGTCCTGAGGACTCACTAGCTCAGTCTTACTGCTCAGAATTCTGTCACGGATCCATCCTTAGCTACAAAGTTGGCTGAGTACAATGCCACACTCCCAGAAAGCCAGGGTTCCCCTAGGAAAGAGCGAGTACAGGGAAAAACATTAAGTAAGCAACTACATGTCTGTCAAAGAATCCCACAATGTGAACTGTCTCAAAAGGGAGCCATATTGATGGAAGCAGGGCCCTGCCAGTTCTTGCTTGTTCTCCAACTTGAGGTGGTCCCTGAAGCACCTTTATGAAATCCTGGGGTGCCTGGGAACCCAGTCTGAAAACCATTGCTGTAGAGCAGAAGAGAGCAAACTTTTCTGTAAAAAGCTATATAATAAATATTTTAGGCTTTGAGGACCATATGAGTTCTTTGTTGCAGGGTGTTGTTTTTTCACTCTTTAAAAATGTAAAAAAAAAAAAAAATGTAAACTCTAGGGACCGCGTGAAAACAGGCTGAGAGCCCCATTTGGCCTGAAAGCCACGGTTTCCAGTCCCTGCTCTAGGGGATGGTGAGGCGCTGGGAGTTTGGGGAACAGAGTGAAGGATGGGCCCCAGAGGCAGAGCCCCCGGTTAGAGGCTGTTGTAGAAAAACACTCATGAGACAAAACAGCCTTGGTCCAGGTCCGCGGGGACTCGGCTTCCCAAACAACCACCTGAGCTGTGGGATCCTCAGCAGTCTCACCCAGACCTTGGGCGCAGGACGGCAGGCCTGGAGCCCAGTCCTTTGGCTGGTCTTGGACTGAGCTTAGGAAGGGGGAATGTTCCCCAGGGCCCAGGTGCAGTCCCTCAAGGTCCACTCCATCCCAGAGCAGGTGTTGTGAGGGTCTAGACTCCAGCCCTCCGTCCCCTCCCCAGTGTTCACCACGAATACAGGCTCACGCTCCTCCTAAACCCTCCCTGTTCCTGGACACTGTACCAGCTCCCTCCTGGACCCTCCGCCTCTGCTCCTCCCTTCACACTAAATGACAGCTTCCCATCAACTTGACCCTGACATCCAGCCTGAATGCTCGGCCGCTTAGAATCCAACTGCAGATCACGCAGCCTGTTCTCGCAGCCCCACGTCCCCTGCCTCGGCTGCCCTGCCTGCTCTCTGCTCCCTCTCACGCTGACAGCCTGGCCTGGTCTGAGCCCATGCTCTCCTCCACCCTCCAGGCCCAGTACACCCACCTCCTCTGCACACCCTCTTCCATCCTTCTCTCCTCTGCAGTCCTCGGCACTCACCGTCTGCACCGTGCCCATGGCATTTAGCTTCTGCGCTGAATTGTCAGGCGAGCCAGATAACTTATGGGCAGCAGCTAGCCCACTGTGTGGCACATGGCAGGTGCTCAGCGATTACGTCCTGGACGATGGGTTTGTTTATTCATTTATCCAATGGCTTTAAGTTGGGTGTCTGAGCTGTATACAAATGTGCCTCTTTGATCATGGCTATTCTATTTCTCCTGCCTCAGATGCGCTTTGTGAGCTTGATTGATCTGCATGTTAGTTAATGAGTCATTACAGCATCCTGTCTTTAAACAATGGCCAAAACGGAGGAGAAGGGGAAAAAAAAAAGCTCCACCACGCGGTGCACCAGGGCCGTCCTGAGGCCGCAGTGCTGTGTGCTGCGCGGTGTAATTAACTCCTCCGTTAGGGTCAGTGCTCTGAAATGTGGTTCACATCCATGGCAGTGCTAACCAGTGATGTGAATCATTTTATGGCTCTGGGTTCTGGCCTTCAAAGCAATATTTTCCCATTACAGGCCTAATAATCATGCACTCCTTTTTGGAGATGGCCTGGTGAGCAGTGTCCCCTGCCCAGGGTCTGGCTGGAAGAGGCTGACTGGTGACAGAGCACAGCCTTAGTCCCCGCAGAGCCCAGGCCCCTCCTCCTGCAGAAGCCACCATCTCCTTCTGGCATTTTATGTACAGCAAGTATTTGCTGAGCACTTGCTAGGATCCGGAAAGAGCTTAAGGGAGATTTTGTGGACAAGCATGGTCCCTGCCTTTGGACCTGAGACCTTGCTGGGATACTCTGAGGCAGTGCAGCCAAGTGACAAAGAGGCTGGCCTCTAGCTGCCTGGTGTAAGTCCTACTCTGCCTCTGAGCTGTGTGAGCCTAGGCGAGTTGCCTAAACTCTCTGTGCCTGGGCTTTCCAAATTTGTAAAAGGCAGGTGATCAATGTAGCTATTGTGTTTTTTCCAGGACTGGAGACAAAGTAGCCATTGCTGTTGCTAAGTTTTACATTGAGTTCACAGCTTGGAACAACAGAGTTAGTGTCCGTTCTTACAGTGAAGAAATAAGAAAAGATGATTTGTCTAGGATTAAGGGATTGGCAAACTATATCCTGTGGACCCAATCCAGTTCATCACTTGTTTTGTAAATCAGGTTTTATTGGAACGCAGCCACACCTACTCAAGAACATGTGTATGGCGGTGTTCGTACTATCCCAACAGAGCTGAACAGGGCCAACAGAGAGCCCATGGGAAAGGTTTACTATCTGGTCATTGACAGGAAATGATTGCCCACCTTTACTCTAAATGATAACTGCAGTGAGGATCCCAGAGCCTGGCGATCTGTCCATGCTGGAGGATCAGGAAGGGTTTGGAAAACATCATGCTGTCCAATATTCACTAGGCCCCTGACGTGTGCCTGGCACACAGACACGCAGTAGTGTACAGAGGGCATGTCACCTGTCCCTGCCCTCTGGGAGTCTCTGGTCTAGTGGAAGGGCAGGTGTACAGACAGATCACAGCCCAGTAGGTAAGTCCTGAAACAGAAGAGCAGAAGGTGTTGGCAGGGAGAACCCATCTTGCAGAGGGTGGTCAGAGAGAGCTCACACCAGTCAGAGCTCACCAAGAGAAATTTGCCAGGGGGCAAGAGGGAGAGGGAAGAGACTGAGTAAATCCTGCTCCTGATTAGGCCATCACGGTGGGGATGCCCAGGAGCTCAGGTGGTCACACAGGCCGTGTGATGGGGAGCAGATGCAGAGGTCCCCCACCTTGTGGTAGATAATGAGACTCCAGGAAATGTTCTGCATGATAGGACCATGGGGGGTGGGCTGGGGGGCAGTCGGGGATTCCAGCCCAAGCAGAGGATTCCATGATGAAGCCACTAGCCAACAAAGAACATTCTAGTTGGGAAACTTAAAAGGGCCAAGGAACCTCCCACCCACTATTGATAGTTAAATTCCCTCCCATCCTTATTAACATCGCCTCCTCTGCTGGACCATCGCTACCACCCAGCAATTGCTGGTTTCCAACATCCCTCAGTGCTGCTGCTCCTAAAGAAGAAAGCTCATGTCAGGCCTGGCTTACAACTCTCCATAACTGTCTTTAGGACACAGCCCCAAATCCTTAGCGTGGAAGACAGCTTTCATAATCTGGCTCCTCTTCACTACCCTTAGGTTGCCACCCCCTGCTTCCCTCTCCGTTAAACAACTCCAGGTTCATTACAAGTCTCTAAAGAGCCATACTGCTCCACACCTCTGCGGCCCCCTCTGCCTGGATTGCTTTCCCCTCCATTTGTTGGACTCCTCTGGCTCACCTCCCAAACTCAGCCTGGGCTTCACTTCCTCCAGAGAGCTCCTTGACCTGTTCCCTAGCCAATGGGCTTGCTCCCTCCCCTGTGTCTACCTGTAGACCTGCTCACATACTTAGGTCTCTTCTTAGCCAGAGATTTTCCTCTCTGTGCCCCACATCTATGCCGAGGGCACCAGGTTCATCAATGGGTACAAGATCAGTTTGCTTCTGAGATGCCTGAAGCATCCAGGGGTGAGGCTCTGCTGGCATCCTGGCAGGATAAGGGTGCTGGGCTGTTGAGTTTGGACAGAGGAAACCTGCAGAAGGCCTCAGTCACAAGAAGGAAAAAAATATCCACAGGGATCGTGTAGTCCTTGGGTTGTAGAGTAGAAAGCCAAGCCACCTTGTCCTCCCCATTGGGGGAGGGAAGGTCATTGTCAATTGAAGCCAGTTAGAAATGGACAAAAAGAGACCCAGATTGAACATTAGAAGTGAGTGACTCTGTGCATCCCGTCTTCATGGATGGGCCAGAAATCTGCACATCGGCCCAGATCCCCTCACCCCAGCCCAGCCCTGAAGCCCTGAATGTCCTTAGGCCATGACGTCTTCTCCACCACCGCTCTCCATTGCTCACCTCCGCTGACCCCAAAGCCCAGAACCTTCTTCACCACTTGCCTCACTTCTGCCCAGCAGCCAGCCTGATGATGTCACCTCCCTCCAGAGCAAAGCCACTTTTTTCAGGGGACAGGTATAAGACCTTTGGGACCCAGCTCCAGGCACACTTCTTGCTTTCCGGACCTTCTGGAGTCACTTCCTTGCACTGAAGCCTCAGCTGCGTGGTCCCTGGAGCCAGGTAGCTGGCAGCTGTGCCTGTTGGTAGAGCTGTCATTACACCAAACAGATCATTCCGGAATGTTCCATCTCTGCCACAGCGCAGGCCCTGGGAACTCCTTCTCACAGTGTCCCCTCCCTCTGCCAGCCACACACTTTGGTCTGACAGTCTTTAGCCATCAGAGTTCCCTCAGATGCCGCCTTCCTCTACAGAGGGGTCCAAGAAGTATGGACCCCTTACACCAGGTCCTCTACAGAGTGGCCTCCTCTCCTGCCCAGTGGCAGGTTCCTCTCTGCTCCCCAGTCCCCACCGTAGTCCCCTGTCACCTATACTGTGCTTCTCAGTCTACTTCTTGGACCCCTTTGTCACTCTAGGCAGGGACAGTGTCTTGCTCACTGTGAAAGCTCCGCCCCCTGACCTGGCATATGGCTGGTAAATATTTGTTGAAGACAGGCCTGAGAGAAGTTAAGAGGCAGGAATCTTGTCAAAATCCCCTTCTGAGAACATTTATTTATTCAACAAACAAAAAGGATAGAGAAAAGCAGGCAGAGAAAGACTAGCGGAGGCGTCTCCAGGCCCCTGGGGGCAAGGGAACCGAGATTCCACATGTGGCTTAAAATATTGCCACTGAGCCCCCAGGGATTTCTATGCAGTAGAGCGTGAAGACAGAGTCCAATCCCATCTCAGCCGGCCAGATGTGCCTGGTGCTGCTCTGACAGCCCTGGAATGAGGCAGCTGTGCCATGAACTTCTTCAGACACAGGAGGCCCCAGAGGACATGTGGCCTAGAGAGAAATAGTTCACAGTCCTAAGGGTGGCACAGAAATGGTCCGTATGCCTACAGTGACTGTGGACATCAGGACCCAATGAGGAAAGCTCCTGCTGTCCTCCAGGTTTTGGGAGACTCCCCCGCTACCCCTGCCCCTGCTAACCCTCTGCTCCCCCCTAGGTGATCAAGCTGGCCTTCGAGGAGTTTGATTTGGAGAGGGGCTACGACACCCTGACTGTCGGGGACGGTGGGCAGGATGGGGACCAAAAGACAGTTCTCTACATGTAAGTGAAGTGCTGTGTGTGATCCAGAGGCTGGGACGGCACTGGGACCTTGGCTGAGGGTGGGACTTACCGAGTCCTCCCTGGCTCCCACACCTCGCTGCAGCAGGGACCGTGTCACGCGACCCTGTGGTTGCTTCAGCAGGAATCCTCTGCCTGTCTCTACTCCTGCCAAGCAGGAGGAGCACTGGGCCAGTCCTCACTGGGAATTCACATGGGAAGTGCCCAGAGTCTCTTCGAGGCCAGGGCGAGGCTGGGGTTCCCGCATGGTTGCCTGCTTCTATGCAGACCCCGCGTGCGTCTGCTGCCCAGCAGGGTTTACTCCAGAGCTGGCCCCCCACGGCAGAGCGACCTCCCACGGAGCCAGGGGAAGCATGTTCACAACTATCTGACTCCTGAGATTGGAGGTTCCAGAGAATCGAGATCAGATAGAAGTAGTGACCCCGTTTCCTGAGTGGAGGAAGGCCCCTGTGGTGTGGTGTAGTCAAGGGAGAGGACAGTAGCAGGCTGTCCTATGATTCCACTATGTTGGGCCTTTGATCTCGGGGCCAATGAGTTCTCCTCTGCCACCACTTGTAGACCCACCTGAGAGCTGGGGAATGCTGCCCTTTGGTGCATGTGGCCCAGCTTCAGAGGCAACGGGCCTCAGGGCGGGCCTAGCCCCCTGATCTCGAGATGTTGTCAGTTGGGGAGTCATCTTACTCGGGTGCCATGGTGGGGAGCACCTCTCTGAATCTCTCTCTCCTGACAGCCTGACAGGTACATCGGTCCCAGATCTCATCGTCAGCACCAATCATCAAATGTGGCTCCTCTTTCAGACCGATGGCAGTGGCAGCTCCCTGGGATTCAAGGCTTCATATGAAGGTAACTGTCCTTGGAGAGCCCAATAAACTTCACTGCAGATGCCAGAGACTTGGGGTCTGGATTTACAGTCACAAATCCTGGGTTCAGATCCCAGTTCTGCCCTGTGCAGCTTCATCAGGCATATTATTCAGCCTCTCTGAAATCCAGCCTCCTTTATTTGGGGGCTTCCCACATTCTTTTTTTTTTTTTTTATTTTAGCTATAGATGGACACAGTATCTTTTTATTTTATTTATTTATCTTTATATGATGCAGGTTTCAAACCCAGGATCTCACACATGCTAGGCAAGTGCTCTACTGCTGAGCCCCAGCCCTAGCTCCTTCCCACATTCTTTTGAGGACTGTCTGAGATAATTAACTTAAAATGTTGAGCCCAAGTGCCAGATTCACATAAAAATCCCATGCCCAATTTATACCTGGCTCATGTGGACTTTTTTAAAGACCCCATAATCTATCTGAGCCTCTCTTATTTTTAAAATCTTTACATGGGGACATTATCTTCCCAAGCCACCCGATTTGGATATCATGGTGCTGAGTGAGTGACTCTAGCATAGAGCTAAGGATAGACATCACCATTGTTGGTAGCCTGAGGAGGATGCAGGCAAGGGTCTTCATCCAAACAAATTTCATACAAACTCTGGGGCCCAAGTGCTATCCCACCATCGCCCCTCCATGAGCTTCCAGACCTCCTGTTGGCCAATGTCTGCTAATGTCCATCCCCCCAAAAAAGGGAGAAGACATTTCACCAGTAGTTGTTAAGCCCCTGTTAGGTACCAGCCACTAGACCATCCCTAGGGCAACAGATGTGCCAGATGTAGGCTTGGCCTTGAGTCCTCTGCTGTAGCAGTGAGACTGAGGAAACAAATGAATGTAAAAGCAAGATGGCGGCCCAGACAGCCAGTGGGAGCACAGGGCAGGGATCATCCACCCTTCACCAAGGAAGTGAGCCCTAAGTCCTCAAAACAACTTTGTGTTTGCTAAAGAGACAGAAGGCAGGGAACAGGGGCAAGGAGGCGTGGCTTAGTGTGTCTTACACACCAGCTCCTCCAAAGGTTCTTCCTGTACCAGGGGCTGTATTGTTCCCAAGCTGGGTACACTAGGTGCTGGGGCTTCCCCAACCAAACCAGGGAGCTTAGAGCAACAAATGTATTCTAGCATGATCTGGAGGCTGGAGGTTGGTTCCAGGTGCCAGCAGAACGTGCTTCCTCTGAGGCTCTGGGGAGTGTCCCTCCTTGCCTCTTACTGGCTTTGGCTGGTGGCTGACAGTCCTTGGCATCCCTTGGGTTACAGCCGTGTCTCTCCAATCTCTACCTTTTTCATCACATTTTTAGGTGTCTTTCCTCCACTTCTTATAATGACACTAGCATATTGAATGAAGGGCCACCCTACTCCACCATGACCTTGTCTTAACTTGATTATATCTAAAAGACTATTCTCAAATAAGATCCTACCGACAGGGACCAGGATTTAGAACTTTAACGTCACTTTTTGGGAGATACAAATCAATTGGTAAGAGGCTAGCCCATATTTCCTATGCTAACACTGTCATCCTACTGTGTCCCCCAGGGGAAGATGATGGCTGCAATGTTCCAAGAATAGGGAGCCACGTGTCTAGGTGAAGCAGAGCAGCAGGCAGAGGACACAATGGGTCACAAAGTGCAAATCCTGGTTCTGTCCCTTTCCACTCTATGGCAGGTCCTGGAACGTTTCTGAGCTGTTTTCTCATCTGTAAAATGGAGATAACAATACAACCTAGGTCACAGGGATATCTGCAGAGTTTGTTAGATCAAAGCTGTGAAAATCAAAATGTTGGAAACTGCAAAGCTATATAGGTAGTTAAATGAATGAGCTGTTCAGATACATAGTTATACACAAGTTGCTGTATGGTCATGGAAAGAGCCCCCAGTGGGAAATCAGAAGAGATTGATTCAGGTCCTGTGTCATTACTCAGTATTTTGAAAATGGGAACAGATTTGGATGCAAAGTTTCTAAGTCCCCCCCACCCCCCGTTTCTGCAATTCCATGGATGCTTATCAGCGCATGCTCCCAAACATGGGAGGGATAACCCTGTGTCATCTACATGCCCTGGATCTGCCCAGTGGTTTAAATAAAACACAAATAGTTCGAGCTTAAAAGAGATGACAGTATCAGTTGCTTGAGATTGCAAAAAGGTCTGGGTTTCAAGCCACATGCAGTGCCATATACCTGTCATCCCAGCTATTCAGGAGGCTGAGGCAGGAGGATCACAATTTCAAGGCCAGTCTTAGCAATTTAGCAGAGAGACCCTATGTAAAATAGAATTTGCATGGTTAAGGATGTAGCTACATCAGTAGAATACGACGAAGCAGGAGCAGTGTTTAAAATCAGCTGCTAGAGCTTTTCCCGAGGAGTCAGTTGTTCTTTATTCTTCCCTGATCAGGGATCAAAGAGTCAGCATGGGATGGCTAAGGAGAGGATTTCCGCCAATCCCTGTGAGAAATGTCTGGGACCCCTGAATGTTTGTGGAGGAAAAGGTAGACCTGGGAGAATGGAGAGCTGGGCCCAGATACTGAAGGGCTGTCACACGAGAAAGAGGCATTCGATCTGTTTGGTGTGCCTTCTCTGGAAGACAAAAGAGACTTTGCTTGGGAGCCTACCAGGTGCCGGAAGCTTCATGTTCATCTTTTCAGGGTCCTCAGTCAATGTCATATGGCAGAACCTTGGGGCAGCCCCAGGGACCACCCAGATGGAGTAGGAGATGCCAGGGGGAGGGCCTATCTCTGTTTTCTCTCCCTTCTTCTCTTTCTCTCCCTGTAAGCCTTCGTTAAAGAGAAAATTCATTCTACACATGGTTTGAAAAGCAATGTCTTGCTGACAGCTCTCCCAGGGCTGCTGTTGTGTAGATGAGGCATCTGAGACTCAGAGGGGTGCAGTAACCCACCTGAGGTCACACAGGAGTCTGGCAAGTGGCAGAGCTGGGAATCCAGCACATGTCTCAACCTCAAAGCCCATGTTTTTATCCCCTATTCTGAGAGCCTCCCAAAGTTACAAAACTTAATTCCTTAGAAAAATCTTCATAGAAGCCAAAGTTTTGCCCCAATCAAATGCTCCGTGTATCATGAGCTGGGGTTTCATTTCACTAGAGGAGGGAATTTTTGTTAATTAGTTCATTTGTCCACTTCGCTCTCGGCCAGTATTGATTAAACACCTGTCACGTGACCAGTACTATGCTGGGTGCTACGTTAACAGTGAGTCCCAGACATGGTCTAAAAAGGTACATGGTGTGAATGCTGGTCACAGACGAGGCATCAGCAAGACTTCTTCTTGGACCCATGACAAATGAGGAAGGATAGCCTGGGAGTTTAGAGGCCTGACTCAGCCTTATGGATGTGTCAGGTCCTGGGAACAGAGGCAGCAGGTTCAGGGAGGATCAAACACACTCTGGAAATGGATCAATCTGGTGAATCCCAGCATGGTCCCAGCTGGGTGACCCAGGGAAAGCCACGTGGTGTCTCTGAGCCTCAGTTTTCCCATTCATAAAACAGAGATAATCATGCCAGCCTAGGAGTGATCTGAGGTCACAGAGAGCTCCCAGCACACTGCCTGTCCCCAAGATGGCACCTTCCTCCTGAAAGCCACCAAAGTTCCTCTCTATCTAAACCTTCCAGGCTCCTTGTCCTCCAGGCCTGGATCTGCACCCAGGTGGCCCCAATGGCTCCGACAGGCCCTGGTTCAGATCACTGCCTCACACTGGCAGTCCCCACAGGCTGGCTGGGAAATGAGCTGGCTTACAGTGGCGAGTGCAAGGTGTGGGGACAGATGTGGCAGGAAGCCAGATCACAGAAGCCCTCTAGTCTTCAAAAAGCATTTGAACTTTGTCCAGTGGGGCAAACCTGGGAAGGGCGAATCCCCTTTCCCTTCTTACCCCCTCCACCCTGGATTTTGACATGAGGGGCGAAGCCCATCCGTCACACATCTTCATGGTGAGGAGAACCTTCTGCTGTCCAAGGTGGTGGGTGAGTCCTTCCACCTCTCACTCCTCCGCCACCTCTGGCCGGTCCTGCATGCTTGCTGCCTGGCTTCCCACTGCCTTCTCTGCCTTCAGTCCTCTCATTCTGGCACCTTCTGCAGTCTACCCATCTACTCCCAAGCTTCCACCTCCACCTGCACCCGCGTGACCTGCACATCCGTTCCCCACCCGCATGTCTGTCTACCCTTGCACGAGTCTGTGCACATCTAACATCAGCCAATCTGTACTCGTCCGCCAGGGCTGCCAGCACAAAATGCCACCCTGGGTGGTTTAAACGATAGCCATTATATTTCCTCGCAGTTCTGCAGGCTAGAAGCTAAGATCACGGTTCCGGCCACTTTGGTTTCTGGTGAGGGCTTTCTTCCAGCTCTCAGATGGCCACCTCCTCGCTGTGTCCTCACACAGCCTTTCCTGGGAAAAACACATGAGTTCCTGGTGTTCTTCTTATAAAAACATAAATCTTATCAAATCAGGGCCCTGACCTTATGAACTCATCCAACCCCAATTACTTCCGTAGAGGTCCCATCTCCAAATACGAAGCTCGCCATCTCCCACCCCCACTCCCATGACCTCAGCACGTGTGCCCCACCCTGCACCCCATCAGCAAGCCACGTCTCACCTGCTTTCTTCTCCCTCCCCCACTCCTAACCCCTCTCCCAGATTCATCAGCTCCCCTGTGGGAGATCATCCCACACTCCTGTTAGTCGTTGTGGTTAAGCTTGTCCCTTGTCACCTCTCACTTTGATAATGGCACAGCCCTCCTACTCAGCAGCCCCTCCCCACCCATCTGCCACTTGGCACACAGTGATCTTCCCGGAATCGAAGCCTGGCACAGTTCTTTGCCACTTAAAAGAAAGAAACATGAGACTTTAATGACAATTTCTCATTGACTTCAGGGTGAAGCACAAAAACTTTTCATGTGGCATCCCAAGTTCTCTGCAATCATAATTCCAAACCAATTTCAAATTCCAGCTCCTCAGATTCCATTCAAAGCAAAGATCACAGTTGATTAATCTCTCCAGTCCTACAGGGCCGGGCCGGGGCCTGGCACAGAACATGTGCTCAGAGGAGCTTTGCAGAGTTAAACTGCAATGACGTCTTACAAGGGCACAATCAGCAGCCTCCTCCCACCCTCGCAGCCTCCCTTCAGTCCCCTTTATCACCTCTGGGTGCTCAGGTGCCAAGAGTGCATGCATTCCCTACATCCCCATTGGCTTGGGAATTGGACAAACCCAGTTTACAACCAGGCTCTCCCATGGAGCCCCACGGGTCAGTCTCTCCTCATCCACAAGCCAGAGTTTCCTGGGCGGTGAAGAGGGACTGGCAACTGGTAAACCCACTCGGGTCTCCTGAGGGCTCTATTATGAAGCACCAAGCATGGCGCCTGGCATGTAGGAAATGCTGGGTTGTAAGCTCAGTCCCTTCCCCAGGCCTGCAGCTCTTTTGACTGACACCATTGCCCAAAACTTCAGTATTACTTCTTCCCCCATCCTGGCCCTTCATTGATCCCAGGTTCTAGGGAATTCCATTGAACCTGATTGACATCTGGATGGAAGGGTAGCCAGGATGCAGATGTCCCGCAGGGTGACGTGAGGTATTTGAGAGCAGGGACCTCCTACCTCTATCACTTCTGCCCCTCTCCCCAGGCATAGCTGGGCCCATCATCATCAATGCCCCCCTCTCCCCAATTCAAGCAAAGAAATGAGACCTTGGGCTGGGCAGGGGCCTCTGCAGCATCACCTCTCTCCCCCCATTGAAAGCACGAGCCCCAGTGGGAAAACTGGGGCACTGACTTCCCAGAAATTCTTCCAGCTCCGCTTGTCACAATCCTAGGTCAGGGTGGAGGAGGAGACTCAGGATCTATCAATATCTGAACATTCTGAGCCCAGACACTCAGTCTCCCTCTGGGGGCGGCCAGCTGTGAGCAATGCATTCATAGTTGCAATTGCTTTGCTTCCCAGTAGAACAAGAAATATTTAAGAAGCAGGCAATTAGCACTTACCAGAAACATTATAAAATTACACACAACTTGCTAACAAGTTTTCACATCAATCTGGAAGTCTCCTGGCTTCCTGGCTGGAGCCTGGAATCTGGCAGCCAGAGGCTCAGTCTGAGAGGCTGGTTAGGGGGAGGCAGGAGCAGGGACCCTGCCCCTGGAGCAGAGAAGAGCAAGGCAGTAGAGATAATGCAGAAAGGGACTCAGATTAGAAACCAGATCATCCATCTGTTGATTCAACATTTTTTAAGACTTGGGGGAGGAGGTGTTGCAGACACTGTCCAGGACACGGAGGATCTGAGGACAAGACCAGCTCTGCCTTCACCTAATGCATGGTCTGTTTTCACCAGCATGGAGAAAGTTCTAGAAGGGGAACTAGAGGGGCATGCCTAACCTCGCTCATGGGCATCAGGGAAGTCTCACTGGAGGAGATGATGTCAGACACTGAGACTTAAACCTGAAGAATAAAAAGGAGGTTTTTAGACATCTCAGAGAAAAGGGACATGTTGGCTCAGACAGCTGACATGTGGATAGCATGGAGTTTAAAATCTCCATAGGAATAAATTTTGAGAGCAAGTAGGGTGGAGAGAGCCAAGATTGCCTTCTGCCATCAGTGCCCCTGTCCCCTTCTTTAGAACATACCTCTGTCTGTGGGTGCAGATGAGCCTCCTCAGAGAGGTGGAGATGGAGGCCATTCTGGAAGGAGGCCCAGGGCAGCAGAACAGCACCACAGACTCCACTCCCTTTTGGCCACTGCCCCTCCTCCTGCCAGATGTCAAGGACATGGCCATTTTCAGCCTTTCCTCTGGTTTAGGGCTCCTCTATTCGTTGTCTGGTCCCTATAAGTCAGGAGGCCAGAATATTCCAGCTCCAGCCAAGAATGACCCCTGGCATGTTCCTAAGACACTCACTGAGTCTGCATGATACCTTTAAGCATTTTCCAGTCAGTGGGAACAAAGGTTCAGCTCGAGAGAAGCAGCAGCTGCCTCCTCAGAGGATCCAGTCTGTTCTGGCCCCTGGGGGCTGGGCTGGAGAGCAGCAGAGGAGGCTGCAGCCTCACAGTTTGGCAGGAGGTAATTTGTCAGGGAGATATACGCTAAATGTATGGGCTTTTAACAATGGAAGCTCTGGTTTGGAGCTAAAGCAGACAGCTTGGAGGCAATGTCCTTCATGTCCCTATTTACCACTGTTTCCCAACCTCCTTCAGCCAGGGAGAGACATAAGACAGAGTTGTGGAGGAAGAAGATGGGAAGGAAAGAACGTCACCCATTTCATCCATCCACATCTCTGTCCCATTCGCGAGAATCATGTGCAGAGAGATGTACGGCTTTTCACCTCCTGGTTCCTTTCCCAGCATCAAAAGTAGAAAATCAGGGTGGGATGAGACGACAAAGAAATGCAAGAGATTGACGCATGTCCAGGGTGTGGTCCTGATACCAATTTGTCCTGGTCAATTGCTCGGATGTTGTGCTAATTGAACTTTGGGTCCTGAGCACTTAGTATGCATAAAGCACTGGGCTTGGTTCTGGAGGTGGACCCCTGGCTTTGAGGAGCAAAGGCCCCACCCACTCATCACTCATTCAGCCCAGCCCTTCTCAGTCTCCACAGAGTATCTCCCTGGCCTCGTCTCTCTTCACCATCCTTTGAACTTCCTGCCACAGTGAACTTGACTTCTCCAGACCCCACACTCTCATTTTCCATTTCCCTTTCCTGTTTCTTGCCCTCCATCCTTTCCCCCTCACCCTCCCTCTGGCACTAACTGGGTGTCCCCTCTGTGCCCTGCAGTCCACCAGAAGCTGGGAGACAGACATTTCAGAAACACAGTCTGGATCCTCGAGAAACTTCACCATTGAATAGTGAGAAATGCATGTCCAAAAGGACAGCACCATGGCTCTGGCAGAAACCTCCTAGGGGATCAGAGCAGGACAGGAAGACCCCTGAGGCTGCCTGCGAGATTCTAGGGAGGACCTGGGTCCGATGCACTGGCACTGACACCAAAAGATGACTCTTTACCTGACAGATGAGCACAAGATGTTCTTTTCAGGAAGAGCAGATAGCAGGTGCCCAGTTTTAGCCCTGAGCAAGCCCATGGGTCTCTGTCAACCAGGGTGACAATAATAACGATGAGGAAACGCCCTCTAGTTACTGGCTGTGCATGGTGTGCTGGACATTTTGGCAAATCTTCTCATACAAATAAGCTCATTCCATGCTCACAATGACCCTGGAAGGTGGTGTTACTATCGCCATTTCCATTATAGAGATGGCAAAACTAAGGCTTAGAGAGGATAAGTAATATCCCCAGGACTATTATTTCATGTTGGATCCTGGACTTTGTGACTGCGGGGTCCTTGTTCATCACCGTTGCCCAATTTCACCTCCCTCCAGATCACTGAATTTCAGGTCATGGTCTCAAGACCCAGGATGGTTGAAAATGAGACTGGGGGCGGGGCAAGGTTTGCTCAGGAGTTAGGGTTTTAAACTGTGGGTTTTAAGAAACCATGAGAAGATCAATGAGGAGGGAACAATGCAATCGTACTTTTGTTTCTGAGTTATCTTGTGCTGCTCTGTTAAGTGTGGATAAGAGAGGAGGGGTGAGGTTCCACCAGGTTGCTGCTGTCACCCAGGTGGGCAGTTGTGGGCTGTGTCCAGGCAGAGGACGAGATGGAGTGCAGAGGGTGCCCTGATGTGAAGGGAGGACGAGCCAAGGCGAGGGAGGGGAGGGGAGAATGGAATCTGGGCAGACCGCACCCAGAAAGCCTCACCTCTGCTCCCAGCCAGAGACCAGAGCTTCTAATATCCTCCAGGCTGCGTGGTCAGGTCTGCACCTCGTCCTTCCCTCATCATCACAGTGGAATCCTGTCCACACCCACCTGACCCTGAGTCCTCCAGGCACAGGAACCTGGAGAACAGACAGCTCTCTATCTTGGTGCTTCGTGTGCCATTTGGCAGTTCCCATACAATCAATGTTCGCTGGACGGACTCACGCATTCAACAGAACAGTCTCTGTGTTCCAGGCAACATGCTGGGTACAGCGTGATCCAGAGCACGTGATCGATGCCTGCAATCCTAGGGCTTTCCTTGAGAGCATGGGGAGACAAGAAACAAGGAGCCCCCCTGGGAGTGGGGGGGTCCACAGTAGAGGGTCATCGTGTCTTGGCTGCCCACTGAGATGGTAATGCAAGGAAGGCAGATGTTTGCCCTTTATTTCCCACTGCGGTAGCCCCAAAATCTGGAACAGTAACCAATAAATACTTGTTGAATGAGGAGAGGACTAGTTGGTTACAAGGGAGCAAATAAGAGCTATGAAGGGAAAGAATGGGGTGCCGAGAGAAAAGAAAATGGGTAGTTATCTCAGATGCATGGTCAAGAAGTAAATCAGAGGTGACAGTTTCAGTAAGGTCTGCTGGTGTGAAGAGTTGGCCACACCAGAGGAGGAGAGGAAGCTCCAGCCGAGGGGACTGTGAAGACACGAAGGGACACATGAAGTCCCACTGTCTGGAGAGACAGCTGAGGCAGCCCTGGCTTGGACTCCCGTCTCCCCCTATGGCTGGAGCACATCAGACAGCAGTGGATTTATAGAGACACGGTGCAGTTCTCCTGTTCAGACGTTGCCATAAAGGAGGATTCCAATTTAGTATTAGAAATTGAAAAACTGGGAGAAGACTGCGAGGTTGATCATAGATGATAGAATAAAATAGCCGAGGAGAAAGCAAGTCTACTACGCCTTGTCTTGAATCCTAGAAGCCCTGGTCTCATGCTTCCCTGCTTGCTTTTGGTACCAAAAGCAGAGAGAGAGAGAGAGAAACGGTACTTATAAACTAGAATTATATTAAACCAGAAAGCAGGAAATTGCATGAGTGATTTTTTTTCCAAGCCAAAGTTCCACTTAGCTATTTATAATTCTGGGTCCTGACATCAGCTTAGTTAGCACCTGGCCAGGAGAGCCAAGGCCTAGGTTCCTTCAGGCAGAGCAGCAGGACTCAGGGGGTCCTCTGCAGGAGGGCAGGGACTTGGTTCCTGTGTTCCCACAGGAGTTGGTGTTGGGCTCAGAGGGAAGAACAGGCCAGGACAAGGGTGTGGGAGGAACAGGAGCCAAGCTCCAGCCACCTCCACCTTCCTGAAGGACCTCCCCAGCTCTCACCCCACCTGCTCTGTCCTTCCCCTCCCTCCCTACAGGTCCGGGTCCTCTACTGAACACACCCTCCTGGACCCAGACCTCTGTGATTTCCCTTGAGGGCATCATTACAGGGTAGCCCTCTCTGGCCAGCAGTCGTTTCCCACCCCCAGTGAACTTTGTCTCTGGGAGGTGGCCTACGAACTCCCTCTCCACCGCCCTTCCACCTGTGTGACCCTCTCCCTGGACCTTTGCTGCCTCAGCTCAGCATCTCCTCCATCATCCCAGCTGCCCCTGGTCTTGCCCTCTCCACTCCAAGTCTTGACCTCACCTTGTCCCCTGGGTCTGGACCTTCTCGCTTCCTTTCTCCTTCCATTCTGGCGGCCACTAGAGCTCGTCATCAGCCCCTCTGAACCCCAAGCTCACAGTCCTGCTCTGGGGCCTTGTGTCCCCTGGCCCTTTCACTTGTCCCTCCCCCTCCCCCTTCCTCATGCTTTCCATGAGTGATGAGTGACATTCCTCCTTGGCCTCCTGCTCTGATCACTTCCTTCTTCAGCCTCAAGTCCTCGTCTGTGACTCAGCCATGCACTCACAGTGGCCTCAAGTCTGTGTGAGCCCAGTCACTGCAGGCTCCTTGGGACAAGGACAAGGGGTAGAGCCCTACCAGCTGATGCTTATACAAGAGAGCCATCCCTCACCCCTGGTGGGCACCACAGGTGCATGGCCGACCACCCAGCCTCAGTTTCCTCTTTTCTGAGTGTTGGCTTCAGCCATTCTTGTGAACATCAAGTCCTTGCCCCCCTGACTGCTACCCCACCTTTACCCAAGACCCAGCCTCCTGCCCCACTTAGCATAGAGCCTGTGTCACACAGGATTTCCTTCAACCTGCCACCCTGCACCAAAACCCATTGCCACCACTGCTTCCTTGCTCGTTCCTGTCAGCAGGGAAGGAGAGTCCCTCCTGGTCTCAGGGCCACCCTCCAGCATGCCCAGGGTCCCCTGCCTCCTGCTTTCCCTGGGGTCTCATGCCACCATTTCCCATCTGTCCCCCTTACCTTCAACTAACCATTCCACCTCAATCCCCTCCCTCCCCCTGGCTCCCTCCCTCTCTGCCCACCCCTTCCTCTCCCTCCTCCTCTCCCCTCCCCCTCCCTCTCCCTCTTCTCTCCTCCTCTCCCTCCTCCCTCCTCCCTTGTTCTTCTCTAGCATTGAAATCTAGTCAAGTTCCTCCCATCTTAAAAATATTTGTAACCACCCCCCAAGGACATAACCCTCTTGCGCTGCTACCCTCTTTTCCTTCACTGTCAAGAAATTCTTCCTTTGAAGGTCTTCTCTCCCCGTTTCATCCTCCTCTTCTCCCATCTGGCCTTGTCCCGTTGTGACCCTTGGTCCACTCCTCCCAGCACCAGCAGTGACCCCCTCCTGCTGACCTACTTTCTGGGCCTCCCTAAAGTTCCCTGCAGCCTGATCCTATCCATCTCCTACTCAGAGACCTCCTTCTCTGAGCTTCGTGACCCCTCCCCCAGGACTAGGCCTCCTATGCTGCTGTTCCCTGCAGCCTGGGCACCTCTGTTCTGTCCTGGGCACCTCTCCCCACCCTCTGTGGGTGGGCTTATCCTCATGGCTACTCTCCCACCAGAATCTCAAATTCTACCTTTCTAGACCAGACTTCTTTGTGTGTGTGTGTTTATGTGTATGAAATACCTTTTATTTACTTTTTATGTTTTATTTCTTCTTTTTAGTTACACAAGACAGTAGAATGTATTTTGACATATCATACATACATGGAGTGTAACTTCCCATTGTTGTCACATGATGTGGACTTACACTGGTCATGTCTTCATATATGAACATAAGAAAGTTATGTCTGATTCGTTCTACTATCCTTCTCATTCCTAACCCCCCTTTTTCCCCCCCCATTCTCCCCTTTCCAATTCAGTGAACCTTCACTCCTCCCCTGGCCCCCACCTATTGTGAGTCAGCATCCTCATATCAGAGAGAACATTCGGCCTTTGGTTTTCTGGGATTGGCTTATTTCACTTAGCATGATAGCCTCCAGTTCCATCCATTTACCAGCAAATGCCATAATTTCATTCTTCTTTATGGCTGAGTAATATTCCATTGTGTATATATATATCACATTTCCTTTATCCATTCATCTATTGAAGGGTGCCTAGGTTGGTCCTGTAGTTAGCTATTGTGAACTGAGCTGCTATAGATATTGATGTGGCCGCATCTAGACCAGACTTTGCCCCTCAACTTAAGACCCATGTAGCTACTTTCTACTAGATAATTCCACTTGGAGATTCCACCTGTACCACACAACTTGGCATGCCTCTGCATTCACACCAGCAGCTCATCCTGCATTCTCACCTTAGTGCCAGTACAGCCCAGTGCCCTGGCCAGGCCCTCAGCCCAGCACACTCCTGCTCCTCCTTGGTCCCTATCCTCACCCTCAGTATGGCCTATGGCTGTGTCCTGCTTTAAATGTCCCAAATCTTCCTGCCTTTCTCCAGATCCTCTGCCCATGCCCAGACTAGGATGCCATCAACACATCTGCCAGACTACCATGAGCCTCCCAGTAGCATGAAGCCTCCACAAAGGCTGGGCTTGCATCTGCCTTGGTCTCTGCTGCACCCCCAGTGTCCAGCACAGTGGCTTAGACTAAACAGACAGTCTGATGTTTGTGGAGTGATTGAATGTTCTCTCTTCCTCTCCCCACTGCCCCAGACAATGGTCAGAGTGACCTTTTTCACATACAAAATATCAAATGCTAAATAGAATGAAATCCCTTATTGATGCACACTGCCTACCATGTGAAGTCCAGTCTCCTTAGCAGATAGCGGGGGCCAGGGGGGCATTCATGAGCTGGCCCTGCCCACGGGTGCCTTTGCCAGCTCACCTCTCATCACCCTGCTGAAAGCACTTGAACTTGCAGTGGCACAGGATTAGGGGCCCTGGAGCATGCACCATTCCTAGTTCTTTGGCCTCAGATAATTACATGATGCCTCTGCATCTCAGTTCCCTCACCTTTAAAATGGGAAAATAGTGCCCAGCCCTCAGGGTAACTGTAAGGCTGAAGTAAGTCAATGTACGTAAAGTCTTCACAGCAGCTGCTGACAAACAATCAGTTCTAGAGTTACTCGCTATATAACTAAAAGTTAGTTCTGATCCTAACTCTTAGGTGGCTGCTCTCACTGCTGTGCTGCAGTCTTACAGTCTGACCTCTGGGATTTGGCCTGGGCTCCTCCCTTTACCTAAAGGGCCCTCCCCCCACCCTTCTCACCTGCTATTCCTGTCACCTTGTTGGCCCTTCATAGCCTCAGGCCTCAGCTCAGACGTGGCCTCCTCCAAGTCCCTAACCCATGGCTGGGACTCGGGTCACATGAGGCGCTCACCTTGAGCACAAAAATTAAGGGCGAGGGAAAAAAGCTCAGTAACTAAGATTAATAATAATAATATATTTTAAAATCAAGATCAATGCAAAATATTTATGATGGAACTTTAAATAAAGAGAGTCTCCAACAGACAGAGGCAGGTCTAGGATAAAGGTGAGTGAGCCAAGTGCAAGGTCAGATTCAGTCCTTGTTTCTTCATTGGGTGGGTTGGATTTATGTGCATTTGTTGTGATTTTCTAAGGAAAAAATCAATTGCTTTGAGACTTAGTGTCTTGATTACTGAGTCCTTGGGACCCCTAAAGCTTTGTGAGCCTCACTCCCTGAACCTTCTTTTCAGCGTGGCCCTTCAAATTGGAGTCAGCTGCTTCTCCTGGATGCTCCCATAGCACCTTCCCCCTGGGTCCTAAATCCCCATCTCCTTGTCCGTTCAAGCATTGGTGATGGATCTCCAGGGCTGGTCACAGGGGCTGGCACACAGTAGGTCCTTATAGTACACCCAAGATTGCATTAATGGGAAGAGAAATTAGGTGCATGTGTCTGTGCCCAGACAGTGGTGGAGGGGGCTGGGCAGACTCCTTCCTCCTGCTATGGATGCCTGTCCTCTTGTCCCCATCACAGTCTCAGACTAGCTACAGAGCAGAGGGACATGGACACATGTACCCAGTGTATGTTTTCTACAGTATGCTGGGAGCTCACTAGGAAACCTTAAATCTGGATCCCACCCCCCCATCAGCAGCACCCAGCTCTGTCTTCAGATGCCAGGAAACTTTCACCAGATCTCAAAGGTCTATGGGTACAGTCCTGGCATCCCTGGAGCTTAAATTCCAGGGAGCATGTTTAGAGACATCTGGAAGAAGGATGGCCCCGCAGCTTGCCTCTCCAGGTCAACTTGTAACAGGTGTCCCTACTTCATATCCTCCCTATGCCGGGAGCTCTGGGACCTGGAACAAAGGGGCCACCTTCCCTGGGCTTCCTTCAGCAAATCCCCTCCCCCATCCCTGTGCCTGCACAAAGCTAACTTCAGATCAGGGCTCAGTCAGGACTTCAGCAGAGGTGTGGAAAGTGGGGCCAAGAGAGGCCAGATGAGGGGTGGGTGGGCCGGCTTGGACTTGAGATTCCTTGGGCCTGGCACATGGTCATGCAGACTCCCTTCTCTAGGACCCTTGATGTTTGACTCAGCTCACACATGCGTGTATGCACCCCAGACCCCCCCACACACACACATGCTCACAGAGTCCCATAGAATGCTTTGTCCTGATCCTCTCAGCCCAGGGCTGGAGGTCCTGGTGTTTGATGTAACACGAATATGACAGTCAAGAGCCTGCCCATCTATGGCAGAGTCCAGGACTAGCAGGAGCAACCCTGATCAGCCCACAGAAACCTCATAGCTATGGCAAGAAAACTTTAACAGAATCATCTTGTCAGGGTCACACACAGTGATTTCCACAACTGGCTTCTGATGGCTCAAATGATGTCTACAGAAAAGGCAGGGTCCTTTGGGCCTGAGAACCCTGGGAAGGTGTCTGAACCACTCCCCTAGTGGCTCCAGGTGCCTCTCTCCCAAATCTCAGAACTCCTGTGGTCTCACCTCACCACCTGGCACCCCTGTCTTTGCTGTAGGGCACCTCCCCCCCCCCACACCCTGGGGCAGAGCTCCTCCCCCTCCCTCTCACAGCCCTAAGTACAGCGCAGGTGGAGATGGAGTGACTCTGGGGAAACTCCAGGGGTGTGGCAGGGACAGTCTCCTGCGGGAGCACTTGGCTGGGTCCTAGCCGACTCTTGGGTAGTGACCTGTCACGTCCACAGCGTCCAGGCCCCCAGGACTGTCTCAAGAGCCCCTGCCAAACAGGCTGACTCACCACTGCTGGCTCAAGTGAACTTGAAAAGTTGACTTAACGAGTCATTGGCTTCATTTTACCTGCTGCCCTCTCAAATTGAATTAAAAAAAAATCTTCATGAAAGCGCTTCTATCTAGGAAGGCTGCCAATACTGAGTCTCGCTTAGTCTCCATTTTGAGACAGTGGCAAGCAGCAGGGTGTCCACTGCCTCCTCATCCGGGCTGGTTCTACTGCCCAGAAGTGGACTGTACTTAAGATCCATTTAGCCACATCTGTCATCAGATGCAGGGTCAAGTTCAACTAGGAAGTCTCCAAAATTTGGGCCCTGGGATGCATAACCCACAAACAACCATGTCAGTCCACCTTTCCTAAATAAAAATCTGCAGGTCTGGAGTACTTCAGATGGAGCCAGGGTCGCAGGCATGTGCTAGCTGGAAGGCCAGCTGGATGCTGTGATCAGACATGAAGCTCGTCCCCTGTAAGAACGCTAAATGTCTACTTGTGTGACTCCGAGCACTGACTCTTGGCAGGAGGGCAGCGGAACATGAAATGTCCAGGAGAGCTATAAAGTCACCTTTTGTCTGTTTTCTCGTCTTCCTGTCTTTCAGAGATCGAGCAGGGCAGTTGCGGTGACCCTGGCATACCTGCCTACGGCCGGAGGGAAGGCTCTCGGTTCCGCCACGGTGACACACTCAAGTTTGAGTGCCAGCCTGCCTTTGAGCTGGTGGGGCAGAAGGCAATCACGTGTCAAAAGAATAACCAGTGGTCGGCTAAGAAGCCAGGCTGCGTGTGTAAGTGAGCCGGAGGCAGCCGCTGCAGGGTCCCCACAGAGAGGCAGGGCCCGTTTCCTAGCTGGTCCTGGGGCCCATCCTTGGCCACATTGCACTGTGTGCCCACAGCGCCACTTTGGTTGGTTTCTTCTGATCCTTAGAACATTGCTGGCTGGCTCCTCCTGTCTGGCAGTACTGTAGACGGCAGCATTGAGAGCGATTGCTCTCAACCTTGGGGGCCTTCATCACCGTCGTCTTACCCTCCCTGGTGATCCTTAAGAGCAAGGGCATGGGGCCCACAAGGCTCAGATCCAGACATTTCTTCCTCACCCTTGTTACCACGTCTGACACCACTCAATCAGCTGGGGCTGGAAGGACTGGCACCTCTACCAGCCTCCAGGGGCTGTGGGAAAAAAACAACCTGGCAGGACATGAAATATACCCTTCAGTCGCTGCCTCTTGTATGGAATTTAGGTTCAGATGAGGACTCTGGCTGTCTTTGGGTTGTTGATCTTTGGGAGAAGGAATGGAGTAAACAAGGAAGGGCCCTCTACCTGCCTTCCGCTCCGACGGGCTGGCCATACTTTGCGGCGCAAATGATATCAGAAGTCCTCATCCCCAGTGGGACTCCAAGTGTGAGGGGCTCTGGGTAGCAAAGCAAGGCAGACATGGTCTCTGTCAGAAATTCCAAGGTTCCAGCTTCTCTGGGTTGTCAGCTCTTCTTCTCCCAACCCTGGCCCCCTGACCTCTTCCAGCTCTTTCAATGTGCTTCTTTCAGGGAAAGGCAGAGAGCCTGCTCCTCTGATCCTTCTCCCACCCTAGTGGGCCACTCAGGACCTCAGAGTCCTGCATATCAGAGAATGATAGCCCCTTGGTACTGGGGAGGAAGAGACTGGGAGACTGTCAGAGTCTCCGATGATGAGGGTTTGGGGCGTGTGAGTTGACAAATTGGGTCGTAGCATAGTGATTATACTTTACAAACAAAAAAATAATAATTCTATCTGACAAAGCATTTTCTATGACTTGTGAGTTTATCTGCATAAAAATTCTTCAGAGGTTTATAGAGTTTAAACCACTTTCAGATATATATCAAACAAATCATCCTTACTGAAAAAAAAAATTAGATTGCAGGGTCATCTGACCACCTCTGCTCTCCATTGTGGCTGGAAAATAATGTTCACCAGCTCCTTAGCTTCCTGGGAGCCATGGGGACAAGAGGAACATTGCGGAGACCAAGCCCAGGGCAGGAATGAGCAGAACAGGGCTCTGCAGACACTGGCTGACAACGGGGACAGAGAAGGCAAAGTTACAGCCTATGGGAGCCCCAAATACCAGGGGGCTTAATTTCTGAGATCCATCTAGATAAAGCCAGGCGGCAGAACTGGAAGATGGCCAAGTGTCTGGGACTGAGAACTGGTAGGATGGAAGTGGGAAGAAGAGTCAGCCAGGTCCTCAGGACCAGAACAAAACTCCCTGGCCCCATAGGCAGAGGGATGCAGGTAGTACCCAGAATGCCACTGGAGTCTTCCAAGAATTTACTTGACCCTCCGCCTCTTAGGAGTAGTTTCAGAACAGTTTTCTTAAACCTTCGCTAAAGGCAGAAAACCTTGTAGCACAGCTCATCCAGCCCTTCGTTTCCAGGAGCAGGGTTGGCAGCCTCCAGCCGGCTGGGCACGGCTTGCAAGCAGCTGAGAAGAAAAGAGGGCAGAGCTGTCCCCACAAGTATGGATTAGTGTTCTCTGTGGTTTCAAGCAAGGATGAGGGACCTGAGCTTGCTGATAAGAATTGCGAAACAGGCACTTGGGTGTGGGCATGGGGGCTGGCATTTCTTCTGCTGGACAGTTCTGGGATAGAGGAGGATGACATCCCTGGGTACAGAGTCCCAGGGATGCTGGCTTCAGTGGAAGAGACCAGTGAGAGCCAAGTGTCCCCATGACTCTGCACCTTTGTCACATCATCAGCTCATGGACACGAGGCACCGCCATCTGTCTATTGTCTGCTCAGTACCCAGCCTCTGAGCTGATGTTTCCTGAGGTCCTGGGCTTCGCCTCATAAGCTCGCCGTCTAATTGGTAGTGAGGGACAGTGATAAGGAAGGCCTGGCATGCTGAGATAACTTTGGATTCCAAATCTGGAGCCCTGATTCTTGGTCCTAGCTCAGCTTCTGGACTGTAGCCAGGGTGTCTCGTCTTGGATTTTGGTTTCCTGATCTACCCAGCAGGGCAGCGCTTCATTCTGGCTCCAGAAGCTCTAAGCCTCTAGGATCATATCCCTAGGGAAAGATAACTACAACATTTCCACAATGAATTCTTGGAAACCACTCCATAAAGTGGATCATTACAGAGCAGGCCATACTTTGATGGAGGGAAAGTTCTGCTCCTTGTTATAGGTCAAATATAAAGTGTGTGGTCAACAGCAAAGGAGCAACATCTATAAATGCCTATAAAATAATAAGGTTATCTTCTATGCATTGTTGAGTGTTTGAAAATGCACACAGGAAAATACCTTCAGCAAAAGTCAGCATAAATGTCCTGAATTTTACCGCTCATTAGTGACAATAAATATTAATACAATACTTAGCGAACAGCACTGCTGTTTCCTTCTCAGGAGTTAGAAGGGGACTGGGAAAACTATTTTAATGGCTCAGATTTCTTTGAACAATTGTCCAAAGAAGTGCAAAGCAGGGCATTTGTTCTTCTCTTGAAACATTCTCTTCAAAACAGCTCTTGCCAGGGAATCGCCCTGCCGAGACTGCACAAATAACACTCTTCCTTCATGTTCCCCAACATTTTCTGTGGCAGCCAGAGACTTCAGAATCATTCTGTGGGCTTTGAGCTGCCCTCACAGTAGTAGATCCTCAATAGACAGTCTTTTTCCACCTTGGGTTTCAGAAGGATGATATATCTCACAGCAAAAAAGCATTTTGAAAGAAAAGATGGAGCTGACTTCTTTCCTCTTGTCCTCTTCAGTTAATGCATGTCTCCAGGGACCACTGCTCAAAATCTACCTGAAGTAGTACCACTTTCCATCCATTCAGGGATATTTATTGTCTACCCTGTGCCACGGGCCCGGTGTTAGATTCCGAGCTGTTCAGCCTCTCCCTAGGAATTGTGCTCCAACTAGCTGTCCTGGGGAGAGAGCTTTGGCCAGGTTGCACACATTCTTTTCCTTCTAGAAGCTCTGCCTGTTTTTACCCATCCTGACTAAAAGATGGAGGGCCATTCCACCACAAGAGCTACGACAGTAAAGAAGATACAAATAACTCTGAGGGTGGTTTACACAGTCCAGGATGCTTTGTTGACAGGCTAGCAGAGCACTTCACACATCATAAGGAATCCTGGAAACCAATTATCAGTCCATTAGCAGCCACTTTCAAAAGAAGTTTCAAAACAGCCTTCACCCAGAGATGAGCCGGGACAGCACAAAAGCTCACTTTCCTTCGCCATTTTGCAAAGCGCTGTAAGAAGGTGTGAATCCTAATTGCTCAGGTCTTCCTGTATATGGCATATGTGTGAAATAAGAAGCCAGGGCCTCCTGGGGTGTGCACAGTTTAAGTTACAGATCAGCAGCCAAATCTGGAGAGGTCAGAGAAGGAAAATTGGGTCTCTTGGGCACTCAGAGAAAATGTCACAGGGGACAGAGGGCTTGAACCAGGCTTTGAAGAGTTGGGAGGTAAGAGAGTGTTCTGCGTAGGGAGGCTACAGGAAATGGCCCCTCCTGGCATCCTCTTGTCCTTTTGCCCTGAATTCCTCCCTACCCCCACTGCACATCCATATGCACACATGCCTCACCACCCCGACCCACTCCAGAAAGGAATGGATTGTGTCATAGGGTCCTTAGGAAGCTGGTCCCTCCCATGGACCATTACTCAAGTGTAGGATTAATCAATCTCAGCACTATTGATATTGCAGCTCGGTATCATAATATTGAAGATAATTGTCTGTATGGGACAGCTTTGGGCATCAAAGGATACTTTAGCAATATCCTATCCTCTACCCATCAAATGCCGGTAGCACCCACCCCATGCACCAGTAGTGAGAATCAAAAGCACCTCTAGGCATTGCTAAATATTCCCTGGTAGAAAACCCATCCCAGATTAAAAACCACTGGACTAGGGAAACTTTGTCCCATCTAAAATGAAGACCTATGTGGATTTACATTTTAAGTGAGACTGTGATTAAAGTCTATAACATTATGACAGTGAGAAAGTAGGGGGCAGGAGAGGATGCTGGCGCTTATTAAATGCCTTATTTCATTGGGGCATTATCTTGCCCACAATTTAGCAGAGTATATATTCTCTTAGCTTATAGATAGATGAAAACAACATTCAAGAAGATAAGGCCACTATTTCAAAGGCTGTGCAACCACTAAATGATGGTCTAAAATTTGGACAATTAATTGACAGAGCAGTAGCCATGTGAACCTCGATTCCCACTCCAAGTCCTGCCAAGGCTCATCTGCAGAAACAAGGACAAAGAAGCCTTAGGACAAAATTACTGGGCCAGGGACCTGAAGCACACTGAGCTACCCCCATAAAGTAAAAGAGGTTGTCAGGAGTTAAACAGATCCATGAAGAATGGATCCATGGTCCTTATTAGAACTAGCCCAGTGCCGTACACCACCATGCCATGTACTGGTGATGAAATCTTTTCCAAATCTTCACTCTTTCTCATCCCTTCTCCCCATCCACTATCTATTCTCCTACCAAGCACAGACTCAGCAATCTTCTTAGGTTAGGGCTGTTCTTGATCAAATTCTCACCTGGAGGGCGTGGGAATGACCCTGCTCAGGCTGAGGGGGCGATTGGTTAGTGCTGTGTCTGGTGTGATGTGTTGTGACTCTCTATCAAGAAGAACCTACAGGCTCACTGCTGTTGACGCACACCTATAATCCCAGCAATTCACGAGGCTGAGGCAGGAGGATCGTAAGTTCCAGGCCAGCCTGGGCAACTTAGTGAAACCTGTCTCAAAGTAAAAAATAAAGAGGACTGAGGATATAGCTCAGTGGTAAAGCACCCCTGAGTTCTATCCCCAATACCTCAGGTGGAAAAAAAAAGTATCTTCAACTCAAGAGCCAATGTTCCATACAGGCTGTTGGTACATTCCGGTATTTTAAAAGCTTAAATGAATTTAATGATTTGAATGAAGAAAGTACTCTTAATCTCCCTCCCATAAATTAAAAAAACAGGTTCAAATTTGTCCATTGCTTTTTGTTTCTTACACGTCTGCACATCTTTCATATTGTTCCAATCAAAGCAAACATACCATTTTGCATTGTTTCCAAGTCCGTATGTGGCGTCTGTCTTACCATGTGGCTCTGTGTCTTCCACAGTTCTCCTTCTAAAGATCAATGGAATATTCTCTAGTGAATGGTCCATGACTTATTCAACTGATCATGTTCAATTATTTTACATAAGGCTATAATGAACATCCTCCTGCCCGTGGCTTTTTCTCCTCCTCTTAAATTATTTCTTTGGGATGAATTACCAGAAGTACAGTTATCAGGCCAGAGTATGAATGTTTTTTTTAAAACTCTGATGCACACAGTTATATTATTCTCCCAAAATGTTGTCAATAACAAAAGCTGTAAGATTGAGATTCCTGTAGCCTTCGGCCTTGCTATCAACAAACAGCATAGCTCTATTTTATGTTCATCTACTTTCACTTTCTAGAGATAACAGCTTAGTGGTTTTCTTCCTATAGGTCACGTAGATGGCTTATAACCTTTATCTGCTTCACTAAACCTCAAGAATCTGTGTGGCCTTTTAAAACTTGCTAATTTAATACATATGAGTAGAATCTGTCCCTATGGCACACCCACCCCTTGGCAAATGCTATAAAGTGCCCAGTGTTGTAAGTGTTACAAGTGCTGGGAATCTAGACTGGAATGCCTAAGCTCCAGAGCCCTCCCCTTGCAGGGACAGACAAGAAAGGAAATGGTTCCTTGAGCGTTAAAATTTGTTTTCTTCAATGAGAAGTCCTGATGCCATAGATATGTTTAAGTTTGGTTTGTGTTGATTTGGTTTGGTTTGGTCCGGTTCAGTTGGGTTGCAGTTCTAGAGTTCAAACCCAGGTCTTACACTTGAATTTATGATCCTCCTACCTCAGCCTCCCAAGTCGCTGGGATTACAGGCATGTGCCACCATGCCTAGCTTGTGGGCCCAGTCTTTTATTTAATACATATTTATTGAGCATGCCTGTGGCAATGCTCAATAAATATGTGTTAAATGAACAGGCTGCCGTGGCCCCTCTTCTCCTAGGGCACCATCTCTGTTGGAATGGTTGACCAGAAAATGGGAAGACAGTGTTGGGGCCTGTTGGTAAAGGACACATCCAAGTTGCAGTAGTGGGTTCTAAGAGAAGCTGAGAGGTGTGGGCCTGTGCAAGGGATGGAGAGGTGTTCCATGGATGCATTGACACACACACTCATACACACACAGACACACACACACACGTGTATACACACACATGCACTACTAGCTGGGTAATTGGGATTGCAGGGGTTCCTAGAGGGTAGGTGCTGCCTAGGGAATGTGAGTAAGGAAGGCCAGTGGGGTCCATGGATAAGAGTGTGGGAAAGAGGCTGTCACCCCATCCATTGTGCAGAGCATGCCCCTGTTAGGACAAGAAGTATGGAAGACATGTCAGGAGAGGTTCCAGAATTTCCATCCCAGGACACTGGATGGGGACTTCAGTCCTGGCCTATCCACAGCCACATGGGGTCCAGCCTTGTCTAACAGAGACATGATGCCTTTGCCATGGGCAGTGCCATGTGGGGACTGTGGCACCCTAAGGTCTTGGTACTTTCCAATCCAATTTGAAGGTGCTCTGTTTTATCATGGGATAGAAATCCTCTATCTTGTCTTCCCCCCTTTCTGGTTTGCTAATTTGTATTGTATAGTTGTTTTACATTTTTATGTAGACAAATCCCCCAATGTTTATGATTTCTTTTCAAAGCTGACAGAGTTATCATTCTGCCACGGATCTGAGAAATACTCTCTTCTATTTTTAGTTATTTGTCAGTAATTTGATTTGTTAAACTACAATTTGTTAATCCATCTGGAGTTTATTTAGATGAATGTATAATATTGTCCAAACTCTTAGGCAGTTTTCCAACATAATTTATTAAGTAATTCACTTCCCTTGTGATTTGAGAGAAATGGATTGTTTTATCATATACCAAATCCTCAAATGTAGTTAAGTCTATTTCCTGAGTCACCACTTTGTTCTGTTGCTCTGGCTTTCCTAGCCCCCATATTGAATAATTTTAATTGTTGTTTTATAATATGTTCTAATATCTAGCAGAGCTGAAAACAATTCCTTCCTTCCTTAATTATTTTCTCTTTCAGAATATTCATTGTTATTCTCATCTGTTTGTTGTTCAAGATTAATTTTGGAATCATTTTGTCAGAGTGGGAAAAAGCTATCCTGTTGGGACTTTGTGTGTGCACTCCTGTTAAACTGTAAATTAACTCAAAGAAAATGGGCTTTGTTCTAATACGCAGGCTTCCCACCCAGATCCATGACGTGTTTGTCTCTCTTTTGGTACTCCACTTTCATTTTTCTAAATATAGCAGCTCTGTGGTTTTCTTCATATAGGTCACATACGTGGCTTGTCACCTTTCTTCTGAAATTGGCAGGTACTTTTCTTTAGTTCCACTCCCACCTCAACCTCCGTGCTCCGTGCACAGGCAAAGCGTGTCCCCATTTTCCCGCCCCTCTGTGACTAAAACTGGTATTCCCTGTAAGTGTATAATCCCAGATTTTCCAGGACAAGTGCAATTTCAATCATCTTCTCCTTCGGCCCAGAAAATATGATCTCAATAACCGGAGTCCTTGACAATTACCTCCTTCAAGTATTCAGAGCCAGAGTTGGGACCAGCTAAGGTCTGAAAGTGTTAGATTCCGTATGGGAAACAAGATTCCTGGGAATGTTTGTGACAGGGCACTGACGGTGATGAGGGCTGAGTGAACTTCCTCGGCTTTGTGTAATGTTCTCAGGCTCTCGGTTTCCTTCAAGGACCCACTGACCACAGAGGGCCCCAGGAAGTGAGCAGACAACCTGGGAGTTCCAGAGCACCCTCCCTCTGCCACCCAGGTCTCAAAAACCCAGACATGAGAACCCGTGGTCTCACTTTGCTAGGGAGGTGCAGAGCTAGGTGTGGTCGCCTTAGTGGAGTCTGAGCTGGTAGCAGGGGAGCATCTATTCCTGACCTGGAGAGTGGGCAGCTTAGTCACGGCTGGGGATGGGCCTCCTGGCACCACAGGGCAGCCACGGCAGGGTAAGCCAGAGCTGAGGGAGTCCAGGGCTAGGAGAAGGGCTGAAGGGATAGCCACAAAGGCACTGCCCACATTGCCTATCAGGATGTCCAAGGAAGTGGAGTCAACCCCTGTCCTCCTGGGCCAGTGTGAGGCCCATACATTACTTATTGCCTTTGTGTTTAAACAGCAAATGCTTGATGGTGGAAAGAGGCCTCTGGATTGAATCAGTTCCATACTCAGGAGAACAGAGGGTAATTCTGGCTGGACCCCTACACCAGCCAGGGGCCACAGCTTCAAAAAGGGCTTTGCTCAACACAGAGACTAGAGAAGAAACCAGAACCAGCTCTAAAGGTTGGTCCCTGGGCTGAGCACACATGTTAAGAAAGGGTTGGTGGGAAGGGAGGGTCCTAAAGCCTAGAGGGCCCATGAGTATCTGAGCTCCTCCCGAGCCCAACCCCCTGGCTTGTGGGGTCGTAACATCCCAGTGTGCCACCAGACTTGGCTTGACTTGGCTCAGGACCTGGCTGTAGGATCTGAACTGAGGGAATACAGGTATCCAGTGTCCCTGGCCAGGGTCAGATCAGGCAAAGATTGGAGGGAAGGTTGGCTCACAGAAGAGGCTTTCCTATCAGAAGGTCCAGAGGAACACAGTCAACACTTTTCCTGCCAAACCAGTCTGGGTCCCATATATCATTTACTGTTTTTATGTTCAAATAGGCAAATACTTTATAGGGGAATGAGATGCCTTCAGTGGTTCTACCCAGTCTAAAAGGAACCCAAACCTGACTAAAAATTAGAATCACTCAGTGGTATTTTAAACTGTGGAAGCCCTCGCCTCATTCCTAAAATACCTGGTAGACTTAGGACAGGGCCCAGGAGTTGTTCTAAGACCTTCCTAGGTAACCTAGATGTTGTGCCAGATTTCTGAACCTCCAGCTGCTTGGTGGGGTCTTGTGTCCTTCCTGAGGGTTTGGTCCCTTGACAAGATGGCATCCCTATGAGAACTGGTAATGATGCATGAGATGGTATATTATGGTCATATGCCACTGCTCTGAGGCTGGCTAGGCTGAGACTGCCAGAATTCAGTTATTATGATAGTCATGGTCTTATTATGATGGTCATGGTCTCCTTAGGTCTGTGAAATACAGGCCTCCAGCAAGGAATGAGATGCATGATCCAGCACTTTGACATCATAGCCTGTTGTTGCTATCACCTGCTTTCATTTAGTTTTAATGCAGCAAAATGTGAGGGAGAGGCTACTGTGTTCTGGGCACTGTGCTCAGCATGGGAAGAGTATTGGAGACGGTTGGCACAGGGTTCTTGCCCTCCAAGCGCTCATAGTCTAGTAAGTGACATAAACACCATATTTCACAATAATAGATGTGGTCACAAAGTATTTTAAGAAAGGAAGACAAAAAAATATATTCCAACTGGAAGCTTCTCAGAAGTCTTTTTGGAGAATTGTAACATAGGCAAAATTTAGTCCAGTCCAACCCAGGAATCTATCCAAAAGTGAACTGCAAACATGACTTAATCCAAGGCCCAGTCCAAAGGCCATGTTTCTACAGCCAAGAGCCCTGTCCAAGAAATGCTAGGACCGCAGCCATCTGGGGGGGACTGACCAAGCTGCAATAATCTAGTCCTGGGTATTGACCTCTACCTGTGGGGAAATGGGTATCTCAGTCACTCTCTTCAGCTGTGATCAAACCAACAAGCTCTTTTTTTCTCTGTAAAATATTGAATGCTATGGGCATCTTCTCAGCTGTGCTCTACTGTGTCTAACTCAGAAAACAATGGAGGCAGACACAGAGCTCCACCAACCAGGGTCTGTTCTCACAGCTACTGACTCAGGAGCTAGAGTGTGGAGTTCTACCAGGATCCTTCCCCCTGTTCTCTGGGCCCCTTGGTGAATACATCATCTTATTTGGACAGAAATCCATCACTGTCAGCCCTGGGTGTTGTAGGTGGCCTCGGGTTCTGTGGTTCTTGGAGAAGACACCACTCACCTCTTATAGGGCTTGGCTTTCTAGGAGAACCCTTTTGGCCCTCCCATATGTACAAAGACAACCTTATGGGGGACTCAATGGGAGGGAGTTCAGTCATGGGCCTCTAGCCCCAGGCTTCCCCCCCATGGAATTGAAGGTAGCTGTCTCAGGCTAGCAGTCTATGCCCCTGGATTATGGCGGATTCCTTGGAGGGAAATCCAAATGGACTTCCCTACGATGGTGCTGAGCAGCCATCTCTATTCTTTCCCAGTCTTCTGTGGGTGGTGATTTGAGGTGTGATTTGGCATGGGTGGTTCTAATCTGCCTGAATAAAGGTCTTCTGCTAAAACCACTGTTGGAAACATGGTGACCTCTAGCAGAACTCAGGAATCATGAGAAGAGGACAGGCTCCAGGGGCCTCCGAGACCAGGTGCCTGGGCCCACTATCCCGGAAGCACTTTTTTTCCCCAGAGTTTTTATTAGTGAATTATAATTTTACATAATAGTAGGTTCTGTTGTTACATATTTATTCAATCACAAAATATAAAAATATAATTTGACCAATATCATCCTCTGGTATTTCCCCTTTCCTTCCCTCCTCCCTCCCTCTGTTCCTTTTGGGCTGTTACAGATGTTGTCCACACTCTTTTTTGAATTGCTCTGGGATGTGGAATGGCTTGGGCTTTGGGATGGCATAATACCAAGCCAGTTTTCTCCCTAGCTGATCCCTGTGTCTGGCCCACAGGGTAATAAGAAAACTGAAGCTAACCCCAGCAGGGCACAGAGACTGGCTGGGATCTGCCCCTGTGGCAAGGATATCACCCTCTGAGTCACACAGGGGCTCTAGGGACATGGCACCGGTAATTGTGCGACCTCACAAGGGCAAGAAGTACTTGTGAATAGCCTTTGCTTGGGACATGGAGGAACTGGGTCTTCAGGGAAGCTATTGCCATTTGTGTCTCAGCTTCTCAGAATCCCCAGTCAAGCTCGAGAATGACAGAATACTGGAGCTGGGGTTGCAGCTCAGTGGCAGAGTGTTTGCCTAGCATGCATGAGGCACTGGGTTCGATCCCCAGCACCACATAAAAAAATGAACAAATAAAAGGTATTGAGTCCACCAACAACTAAAAAAAAAAAAAATTTTTTTTTTTTTTAAAAGAATGACAGAATACCCATCTCTCCAGTACAAGCTGTGAGCACCAGGGACCCCATACAGCTGACAGAGAATCTCTTCTGCCCACAGGAGACAGCAGCTCACTTCATAGTTGGCAACCAAGCAGTCAATCATTCCTTCAAACGAGGGGTTCTATTAGAGTTTTCTCAGAGTTGTCTTGTTTGGTGGATGCCAGGCTAAGGCAGGGGAGGAAGGCAACCCCTTTGCCGCCTCAGTTGGCCAGTTGAGACTCAGAAACACACTGAGCAGAAGCATGAGTTGGGACACTGCCTTCAGCAGCAGAACTGGCACAGACCCTCTTGTTTCAAATCAGGGAATGAACGTATACCCCCAAGTATCAGGCACATGCTAGACTCCCTGTCTCCCAACTTCATGGCACTGGGTCTTCACAACAGAGCTCTAGTTTAGAAGTTACTAATCCCATCTTCATACATGTGGGAAAAGACTCAGAGAGGTAAAATACCTGCTCTCCCACCACCATCAAAGTGTACAATTAGACCAGGCTCAGTGGCTCATGCCTGTAATCTCAGTGGCTCGGGAGGCTGAGGCAGGAGGATCGTGAGTTCAAATCTTGCTCAGCAAAAGCAAGGCGCTAAGCAAATCAATGAGATCCTATCTCTAAATGAAATACAAAATAGGGCTGGGGATGTGGCTCAGTGGTTGAGTGTCCCTGAATTCAATTCTCCTGGTACCAAAAAAAAAAAAAAAGTATACATTTAGTAAGTAAAAAATGAGATGCAAACTCAAAATTTGTAGGATTCATATTTGCTCCACCTTTGGGATGGTGGCTTTCTTTGGCTACATATATATGGATTTATGATCATTTTTTAAGGTAAAATCTGAGCCTTCCAGTGTGGACACAGCTAGTTATAAGGAGGGCAGACTAGGGGACATTCTTCACACTTTGCTCCATAAAGTGTCAGAATCTGTCCTGTGAGCTGGTGACATGAGACCCCTCCAGCCCTAACCAGCAGTGAAGGAGCTCATGATACCCAGTTCATGTCCTGGCCATGAAGAGGGTCTGGAGGCTGAGCAACCCCAGGAAGGTTGGGTGGGCATCATTCTGGAAGTGTGGCCAGAATCAGCCCATGCTGCAGGATCATTGCAGGCTGTGGGTAATTCTCCGAGATGGGACTGATAAGCAGACAGGTAATTGAAACCAAGAACCTAGTGAGGTTCTAAGGGGCATGGGGGAAGGCCATAGTGGGCAACCACTCCACAGCTATCAGACCCTCATCAATGAGCTTCTGTGTGGGGTTCCGGTTCCAGAAGGGAATGGGCAGTAAGGAAGGAACTTGAAGCAGAAGTGACTGCCAGCTCAGAAAGGATGCTTTATGGTCAGAAATAAAAGGACCATGAGTGGGGTCTCCATATATCCTTATTTGCTTGAACAATCCCAATATACAACCTTTTATTCTACTGATTATTAATAGTTTCACTTTTAATTTTCAAAAGAGTCCCAATGTGGGCAATATTTTATATGGCCACCCATATAAAGCTATGGCCCAACAGACCTTCATGCCAAGCAAGGGATTGTGCCTCAGCCGAGTGTTCTGGATGCCAAGGGAGATCCCTGAGCAAAAGGCCTAAGAGGCAGTCCATGGTTAACTCCCTCCTCCCTCTCTCCCTCATCTCATGCCATTCTTCCCCTCGAAACTTTCCTACCTCAGTGCCTTTGCAGCTGGCATTTTGCCATATTGAAATGTCCCTCGCAACGCTGGTTCTGCCTCATCATTCCTCACCTGTCACCCTCCCAGAGGGAATGTCTATCCTTATCCAGAAGTGTAATCCTTCCTTGTTTATTTTCCTCATATTCTCTTTGATAAATGCATTACTCAACTTTTGCCTTGGCATTGACAGACCCAGAACCTCAGTGACTAGCCACAATATATATTTCTGGCTCACAGTCCATGAAGGCTGCCAGTCATCGTGGCTCTGCATTGCTCTGCTGGGCTCCCTACAGCAACTATCTCATTCTGGGACCCAGGCTGAAGGACCAGGCTCTACCTAGGGTGTGCCGTTCTCAAGGAAGAAAAGAAAAGCTCTGGGAGACAGACAAACCTGGCAAACTCATCTAAAACTCTGTTGGGAAAGGCTTATGTCACACTCACATTCTCGAATCACAAGACCAAGCCCAAGGACAATGGTGCTGGTAGGAGGGCTAAAAGAATGTATGGCAAGGATGAGGAGGGAACAAATAATACATTCTGTCTCAATAAGCAACACTTACTTTATCTGTTGATTGTCTGACAGCCTCCCTGAAGGCAAAAATATCTTGTTCAGTGTTGTATTCCAAATGCCAATCATGCAGCAAAGTCTTAATCTTTTTTTTTTTTTTTAATAGTATTGGGGATTGAACCCAGGAGTACTTGGTCTGTTTTATTTTTATTTGAAGACAGGGGTTCTTTAAGATGCTAAGGTTGGCCTCCGACTTGTGATCCTCCTACCTCGGGCTCCCAAGTCACAGAATTACAGGCATGCACCACTGTGCCTGGCTCAGAAAATTCTTAGTAAGCACTGGTTTCCTGTTTTTGTTATAGTTACTAGTAGTAGTATTGGGATTGGTGTTATTACGGAGACAAAGCTAACCTGGTAGGAGTAGGGGAAGATTCCGTTTGGAAGATGCTCGGCCACCAGAGCCTGTTAGCAGCAGGCTTTCTTCTGGGGTCCTCAAGCATGTGGAGTTTAGCCAAGGGTGGTGTAGGTACTCAGAGGGGTGAACCCGAAATGCAGACTCAATGACTACAGCTGGAAGGGTCAGTGCAGGGCGGGAGGGTCCCATGCCACTCACCAGAAATGACACTTAACAGAGTTTTTTAGATGAACAAGGGAAGAACACGTGCTAAAAAAAGAAACAGCTTTGGGTTAACCTTGAACGTTTGTAGAGCTGCAGGTGGGCCCATCTGACCAGACTGTGGGGTCCCTTAAGCAGGCAGGCAGGATAAAAATAACAGAGCTTGGCAAGGGCCTTAGGCCATTGAGAGTCCCCTGCCCCTTTGAGGAGTCTAGACATTATCCTGCAAGCAGCAGGGAGTCCTTAAAGAGTCCCAGGCAAGGATGCACCAGAACAGACAGTTGTGATCTACAAAATTGGCTCTCCATATTGAGCCACTATGGAGGACGGATTCCAAAGGAGTGAGGTTTATAGTGGGAGACTGGGGTCTCCACTAAATAGGGCTGTGATGAGGATGTGACAAGTACAAGAGATTACTGAGGAGATAGAACCCACAGGAGTTAGCTCCTGATTGGCTGTGGGAGCGTGGGAGAAGCAGTAGATATATTTCTCTTAGGCAATTGGACGTTGTCATTCATGAAGATAAGGAATGAAAGAAGCTTTGGAAAATAGATAAAGAGTTCAATTTTGGACACGCATTCAAGGTGCCGGTGGGATTTCCTGTAGAGCTGTACATCAGGCTGTTGTGCATCAAGTCTAGGGTGTGTCTGGGCCATGGGTGTTTGTTTGGGAGCAAGTGGGAGGTGAGAAGAGGGCCTAAGGAAAGCTCACACTGGGTGATGGCAGGATTGAATCATCTGTAGATGCCAGGGAACACTCTAGAATCTAGGAGAATCAAGTTTGGGGGAGAAGACCAGAGGTTCAGCTTGGAACATATTTAGTTAAACTTGCTGTGATTAAAACCCAGACCCCTTTCCATGGGCTCAAAGTCCTTTGCCATCCTGTCCGACTCATCTCATGCTTCTTGTTCCATCCACCGCCACACTTCTGCCACACTGTCCTCCTCTGTCCCCCACAAGTCCCAAGCTCATTCCCCACTTGGTCGTTTGCAATTAGAGTTCTTTCCACCTGGAGTGGTTGTCCTTGGGATGGCTGGCTCTTTGTCATCAGGCCACAGTTCCAAGGCCACTTCCTCAAACAGGCCATCTCTGTTCCCTCTGTTGAAAGTCGCACATGCTCACCCCATTCACTTTTTCCCTTTGCTGGGTCTTGGGTTCTTTGTCATCTGTGAGAAGATAAACAGCACAGGGTCTTGGACGTGCTTCTCCATCCTGTGTCTGCTCACCCCATCTGCAGGGCAGAGGCTGGCAGGCAGCAGACGCCACATCATGCCATTGAAACACCACCTAGGTGAAGACGTTTCAGAGACCACCGCACATCCATGTCTGTAGCTCGGGAGAAGGTCTGTATTGAGGTCTACAGTTAGGAAGCGTGTGTGGGGTGGGGGCCCTAATGAGAATGTGGAATATAAAATGAAAAGATGACCCAGAAAGAGGGCCTTTTATGTTCCAAATGTAAAAGTCAGGGAGAAGACAGAGCTCGAGGTCCAAGATGGAATGGGTGTCATGGAAGACAGAAGGGGGAGGGGGAACTCTGTTGAATGTCCTGCCAATTCATCTCAGGACACCAATTGTCCAAATCCTCAAGAGGCGGGAATCAGACAAAAAAATAAATAAATGCAAAAACTTGGGCAAAATTCATGGCTTTCAGATCCGATTCTATCAAATATGAATTTAATAATTAATGTGCTCAGGACATATTTAGCCAGGACTGTCTATTTGTGCTTGCTGCTCCTTTTGAAATGTGTGTACATTTCTAGAAGGCATCTTCAGTATTCTCAGAGAGCACCAAGCTAAAATTAATCTCATCTATGATAAGGATGAGGCTGCCAAGTGACTAGCTTCACCCCTGATGCATGTCGCCTTAAGAACCTCACACAGCCTCCTTGGGACCAGTGAGGCTAAATGATAACTTTCACCAAGACCCAGTCCCAAAGATGGCATCTAGATAGCTGAGATGGAAATGACGGTGAGCAGAAAGAGGCAAAAGAAATGCAGGTGAGCTGCAAGGCCTCCCTTCCAGCCCAGCTCTAGCCTTAATCAGCAGGGCTTCCTCAGTTTACTGATCCAGAGACACACAGTGAACCAAGAGCCATCTGAGTGGGCCACATCTGCTGGGGTGAGTTGCTGGAGAAAAACCACCCAGTTGGGCAAACTGGCACTGCTACCAATTCATGGTCACCCATCTCAATCAAGCCTGCGACATTGCCTGGCAATCCATCTGTGTTTTTCAAGTCAGGCTATTCTCCACTTCTCCATGGAAACTACCCCAAGCATTCTCTACCCTCCTCAGACCCATTCCCCACCCGCATATTGCACTTGAGAATGACCTTGCCTTCCAGCTCACAGGCAACCCATGCAACTTCCAAAGACTAAAAACATCAAGTGTGCAGACCCAGACCATCCTCACTCTCCCTCCATCCTTCTCTCCTTTTATAATAGCTGATCAATCTTTTCTCCTATTGAAAACCAATCCCACCATAGATTATACATCAGGAAGAAAATTTTAATATAATCACATTTATGCTTAAGGTCAGGCATCTCCAGACACCTTTAACATCACATTAAGAAATGCATTTTTACATCACATTCAGTGCACACTTGCACATTATTGCAGCCTATCTTTCACAAACAGCGCTTACCTTTACTACCTGTAATGAACTGACATACTTTTCTGTTCTCTTTTGTTTTTTGTTTGTCTGTTTTGTTTCTTAACACCTTGCTCATGATCTACCACATCAGTTTCATATGGGTCACAGCCCACTGATTCACACATTTTGCTATGGTTCTCCCCCACCTCTCACCTTCTGTGTCAGTCAACTTTCCATCACTATAACAAATAACTTAGATAATCAACTTATAAAGCGAAAAGGTTTATTTTGGCTCAGAGTTTTAGAGGTTCCCAGCTGGGATTGATTGGCTCCCTGTTTTGGACTTGTGGCAAGGCAGCTCACCATAGTGGGAGCACAAGGCGGAGCAAAACCACCTACCTCACAGCCAGGAAGCAAAAGAGACAAGAAAGGCCAGAGTTCCATGATCCCCTTCAAGAGCATCTTTTTAATGACCTTCCACAGGGCCCCACCTCTCAAAGGCTCTACCACTCCCCATAGCCTCATCCAATAGCACCAAGGCTTTAGTATATGGGCCTTTGGGAGACATTTCAGATTCAATTGTAGCACCTTCTTGGAACTCATCCTCCATCTGCCTCTTCAGCCTCTTCCCTTCTTCCCATTCCCTCTCATCAACACTTAAAATTTTCTTGGACCTCTCTCAAGAAAACAAAAGCATCCCTCTCCACTTCCGGCATCTCCTTTGCAGGATCCTAGGTACACTCTCACCTCTGGGCTTCTCTGACAGTACCTCTGCCCTTGCTGTGTGCGTGCCTCACCTCCCAGGCCCCTGTCATCCACCCCATTATAACTGTGCATCCACAGAGCCTCTAAATCTGCTCTCCCAGACGTCATCAGGGAGCATCTTGTTGCTGAAACCCAGTGAATAGTTTTCAGCCCAGAGGAGACATGCACACAGCAGCCTCCCCAAGCAGATGGCCCATCCTCCTCTGAAATCCCTCTCCTTGTCCATGTGACACCACTCTCCTGTTTTCCTGTCTACCTCTTGACTGCTTGGTCTCCACCTTGCCAACTTCCCTCTTTTTCCTCAAAAAGTTCTGTGCCATTTTTGTCTTTGGCCAAATCAGTAGCTCAATCTTTTTACATTTCTTTTTTTCCTAATAATATTGTATATCTTTGTACATCTTCACTGGCCAACTTTACTCCTTTGTTAGTTCCTCTTAAATTTCCTCCACCAATATCTATTTTGAGTTTCTCTTATTTCTGAATTCCAGTTCTTTGTATCTGAAACATAATAAATATTCAACTGTAATAACTTGAAACTATTTTCTCTCCAGTTTGTTCCTCATTGACTGTTGAGCCTTTGATTATGGTGATATTTTAAATCCAAAATTTTCTATTTCAATTTAAAATATTGTTTCTTTTAAGATTTCTAACTTTGATATAATGCTAAGAAATTCCTCCTCCACCTCTGAAATTATACAAATATTCTTTATATTTTCTTCTGATGTATGGAAACAGCTGTGGTCTAGTTTTTTGGTTGTTTTTTTTTTTTTTTTAACAAGTGGTTAGCCATTTTTTCTAGTATCTTATATTGATCAAGTAACCTTGTTAATTTGAAAACCCCTTCATCATATATTAAATTCTTACATTCCTATGTCTATTTGTGGACTTTCTTTTTCAGTTCCATTGATCTCTCATTCAAAACCAATTCAATACAGATTTCATTGTTACAGCTTTATAGCAAGTTTTAATGTACTTAGTATCTGCATTGACAAGCTTTTCGTCCGCTGAGTAGAATCACATGTTGTGGTTGAGAGTGTGGGCTCTGGAACCTGCCTGACAGGGTTCATTATTCTGGTCCCATCACATAAGGCTGTGTGACTGTGAGCAGGTTACTTGAGCCCTTGAACTCAACTTCTGCATCTAAAAAATGGACTTAATGATTAATAATAACCACCTCAGAGATTGCTGTGATGGTTAATGAGTTACGACATGATACTCTTGGATGTTTATTAAGACCCCATTTGTTATTTTTCTCATCTATCTCAAGGACAGTGTAGTTGTTTTGACTTGTTTATTCCAACAAATGGAACTTACAATTGCTGATAGTTCCAGGAAAAAAAAATTGGTATGGATCTTCTCTGGAATTGGGTTAAAATGTGTATCATAACTTGAGAATAATTGTCAACTTATGAACTCTTTTCAACAAGGGACATTGTCTCCATTTTTAAATTTACTTTTCTATCAGTAAAGTTTTGCTATTTTGGTTATATAGGCTGTGTTTTTATTGTTTTGTGGCTGAAGTTGATTTTTAGCACTTTGCATATAGGATTTGTGCTACACTGTTGATGTGACCATGTGTGAGTAGGTGGATAGAAACGTGTACACTATCATGGTGAGAATATTTGTTCAGGATTAATTTAAATAGTTTGGCTATTACAAGTTTGTATAAACTTTTAAAGCACTACCTATGAAACCATCTATCCCCTAAGTAGTTTCCATTTGCCTTAGGATTTTCCTTTCATACTAATTTTGGTAATTCAGATTTGCCTGGGAAATTCTTCATTTTGACAAGATTTCAAATTTATTAGTATATTATATATTCACCATTCTTTTATAATTGGATTATTGCCTTAATTTTATTATAACTATTATTATTATTATTATTATTATTATTATTGTCATTGCTGTTGTTATTATTTCTTAACTAAAACAATCAGCAATTTCTCTTTTATTTATCTCTTCAAAAGCTGGCTATTTTTATCTCTTCTGAATTTATTATTCTCCCTTCTCTTCTTAATCTTCTTTAGTTATTCTCTTTGTAACTTTTTGAGTATAAATACTCATTTCATTTATATTTCTTTATTATTATTATTATTATTCAATAATGAGTAAGGCTATGAATTTTCTCCTTACTATAGCTTTGGCCTAGTATCATCACCATTATAAGCAGTCTGTATTGAAAGCTCTTCTTTGAACTCTTTGAACTCAGGAACTTAGGAACTTTGTGAATTTTCAAGTGATTGTGGATCTTCTTTATCCTTTTTTGTTGATTTCTAGTCTGTCCTGCAAACAGAAAATGTGACCCAGTAGTTTTTGTTTTGTAGTAGAATTTATGGAGTTTTCCTTGTAACATAAAAGAAGATCTGTTTTTGCCATATTCCATGGGCACCTGTAAAGAAGGTTGTGTTCCTTGTTTAGAAGTCACAGAGTTTCAAATAGACCCACATGCTATGGTTTGGATCTGAAATGTCCCCCCAAAGGTTCTTGTGTTGAAGGCTTGGTCCCCCAACGCAGCAATGTCCAGAGGTGGGGTTGTTGAATAGTGTTTGGATCCTGAGGGCTCTGACCTCATCAATGGATTAATCCATTGACAGGTTCATCGCCTATGGCATTATTGGGAACTGGCAGAAACTTTAGGAAGCAGGAGCTAGTTGGAGGAAGGTCACGGGGGTATGCCCTAGAAAGATTCTTTTTGTTCTCAGCCCCTTCCTCCCTCTCTCTTGCTTCCCAGCCACAATGAGGTGAGCTTGGCCACACCCTTCCACCATGATATACTGCTCATCCCAGGCTCAGAAGCAATGAAGCCAATTGACAATGGGCTGAAATCTCTGAAACCATGAGCCTAAATAAACCTTTCCTCCTTTAAGTTGTTTTTCTTGGGTATTTTATTATAGTGACAGAAAGCTGACTAACACATCATATCCACTCCTAGTATTTTTCAGATCCTCCTTATCTTTATTTACTTTTGACCTCAAATTATCATATTTTATTATGTCTGTTTCAATGCTTTGGGGCACACAGAATCATAACTGTCATGTCTTCATTTGGGAATGGGCTCATCATGCAGATTTTAACTATCATCTTTGGCTTTTCATTTGGGTTTTTGTAAGGATTGGTGAAGTCTCCCTTCTCTTAGTCCAAGTAATTGACTTAGAAATTTGAAAGCAGTGAAGCAACAGTGACCACACCAAAAGGAAAGTGTACTAAGAGAATTCTCCAACAAGCCCCTTTCATTTATTACTCAAGATCATAGTAAATTTATATTATGCACAGTATTTCCACCTCCACCTGTTCATGAGTTTTCCACCACTATAGTTTTTCAAAAGTCTAAACCTCCTTGAGAAATTTCCAACTTAAAAGCTTTGCCCAGCCAAGGTCAAGAGCAATAGCACCACCTGGTAATCACTTCTGAAAGGGAGAATCACCTGATCTCTCCCTTCTAAGTTGGATGATTGATAACGCTGAGATCCAGTTACAACTCTTTGTTGTAGTTACTGTCCTCATTTGGGAACTGAGAATCAGGCCCTTCCTATTCCCTATAGAAACAGACCATGTAAACTATCTATACAGTTTTCCAGAGTGAGAAAGATGAGGCTATGGTGGGACACTGCATATCCCTTCTCCTGTCCTGGTTGGGGCAGGTCTGGGTTCTCTCTTGAGATGGAAGACAGAGTTTATAAGGCCATAGTCTCCTTCTAATAGTGTCAGTTTTTCAGCCCCATCTCATTCCAGGTGCAAGAGGAAATGTCTTTTGGTAGCTGTCCAAGACTATTGGCTGGAAAAAAGGACCATCTAAGAGCCAGCTATAATATAACATCAGAGGGTCTGAAGTTAATGTTAAAACTACTTTTTGTTGCTGTTGTTCACATTTACTTCCACCGGTAGTTCTTAAATGCTGGATGCAATTTAGGATTGCCTGGGGAGCTTTAATATCCTTGATGACTAGGCCTACTACACCAACCAAATAGGAGCCTTTGGGGCCTGGGCATTGGGAAATTGTGACACTCTTCTGTTGTGAACCAACTTGGCCCATTCCTCTCCTTTCAACTACCTAGACTTACTTTGTCTTGTCTCAAACTAAGGGTTGTATTTTACTAGAAGATTAAGCTATATATATTTATTGTCATAAATCAAATTTTGTCTTTTTTTTAAGCACCTTACTTTCTAGTTCTCCTCTATATTTTTTTCCTTTGAATTCCATTTGTTTTTTTCTAAATTGACTGCTTTGCTTTTTCCCCTTTTGGTAATTGTAAAGATAAGCTATTTCTTATTCCATTACTAATTACACTTAACATCTTTAAAAACACACTCTAACCTATTTTTCTCTAATTAGCCATAGAAACTATAAAACAATTTCTTACAAGATGAGGAAATGAGCAGATCTCCTTGCTCTAACTTTATTCTTTATGTCAGTATAATCTGGAATATTTTACCCTGGGGTTTGGATGGGAATGATATTTTCTGTGTTCTCTTCCAAGGAATATTTGTTACCTTTGCATTCCATTTTATAGCAATTATTTAGATTCATTACGATGTTGGTTTATTCGCTTGTTACTAATCTTTTTTTATTAACCACAGCTTTCCCATACTTGAGTTCTTCCTTTTGACTCATCTCTCCATTGAACAGAAAATATCTTCAAGTGATCGTTTATGAATGGTGTGTGGAGACCATATTCTTTTTGAGGTCTTTGAGGTCTTTGAGAGCAGCTTCTGTTATCTCTGCTATTCAATGACTTGGTTGGGTCACACCCTTTTCTACTATTATTTAGGGCCACATCTGTACTGTGTCTGAGGGAAATGTATTGATAATCGTGCCACAGTATTTTCTCATTTTCAGGACTAACACAGAGGTCCAGTAATTTTTACAGGCTTTGGTCAATTCTGTTGCTTGAGTTTGGGAGTGGGATGAGATTGTGAAGCCCTTATGACCAGGTCTGTCTTTTCACATCTATCAACCATTGGATACTCACTGGTTCATTCAGCGAGTGCTGGCTGAGCACCTAGAGTGTGCCAGGTACTGTGGGAGCCATTAGAAGTTTAGAGCAATTAGACAGACAGGATTTCTGCTCTCACAGAACATCTGGGTATATGCTGGGGAGAAAGAGGGCCAAGCCATAAACAACTAAACAAGTGAACAAGACAAATTTAGAGATAAGTGGAGCTACCATATATAGCTACTCAAGATCTAAACTGGTGCCCCTGAAAAAAGGCTATAAATAAAATGAGTGATGGGGTAGCGGGTGGGAGCTCAGATGGTATTAATTAAATTCTCTGCGACAAATCCGTTTGTTCATCTGGTTACAGTGTTCCTCGTCATCTTCCCTCGGAAATTGTAGCATCTTTCTTCGTCTTTGGCTTATCTTAGACTGGTTTAATAGGCCACATGACAGGCCCCTTCTGTCTTCAAGGTCATTGCATGTGGGCATCATTTGTATGGTACCCACAACTGAACTACCACAAAGCTGGGGTCAGGGTGGCCGAGCCTCCATTTTCTGGCCTTATCAGGGCTGAAGCAATGCTTGGGATAAACGGAAGGATCTCCTAGGGACTCCACTGTCAGACTGAGGCCCAGTGGGCAGTATCATTCTCATACTGGGTGTGGAGGGGTGGCTGAGCTTGGTCCCTGGAGTCAAACTGTATGGATATGAATATGGTACTACCATCTACTGGCTATGTGACCCTGGCAAGTTACTTACCCTCTCTGTGCCTCAGTGTTTTCATGTTTCATTGTGGTTAATAATAATACCGACCGCAAGAATATTGTGACCGTTAAATTAAGGAATTGACGGAAGTGCTTAGAATAGTGTCCCATATTTAGTAAACCCTCAGTAATACCCAATAATCTCTGCTCTTAACTTTATCATGCATCGCTTTAAAAGCTTTTCTGTGTTCTTTCTCCCCTTGATTCAAATTCTTTCTATACTTAAAAATAGAGGGATTATAAGGATGAGACAGAATGGTCTTAGAGACCAGGCTCACTTTTCTCAGGTTGGTGGGAGAGCTGTCTGTGGCAGATTGGAAAAGAAATTCCTCTTGCACATAAGGAGATGGGTGGGGCAGGGAGAAGCAAGAGGAAATTTGCCACATAAAGTCACTACTTCCCTGTGTGTGTGTGTGTGTGTGTGTGTGTTTGTGTGTGTGATGTTTCCTTGGACAAAAGGAATTTTATTATTTTTTCATCCTAGCTTCATTTATAGTTAGTATAACTTAAGCATCAATATTATTAACACCAAATATAGATATAAACATACAGGGATTTAAGTGATTATGCATATTCCTTTCTCTCTTCTTTGTCATTTTCTGTAATTTTTTAAAAAAATGTTTAGAAATGCTGTAGCATTTTTGCAATCACAAAAATTAAAAGGCATTTAATTTTGGGGAAAAAAAATTACCCTGAAACCTATTACCCTAATACCATTTTTATTTGGGGACCATGTCCAAACCTCATCCATACATAAACAAGTGTTTAATAGCTATCATCAAAAGTACACGTATAATTTTATGATCTACTGTTTTACTTAAAATGATGTTTAACACTCTTTCTACAAGGTCATATTTATCACTTTAATGATTGCGTTCCGACCGCATCACATTAAAGGCTATAATTTACCTCACTTTATTGAGCTGACTGACAGATAGCTTGTTCCCATTTTTTTTCTCCATAATACAATTATGTCACTATCATCAGCTTTGTCCGGGTGGCTCTTTTTCTTTTGAATTAATTTCGGGAGATTACTGAGTCAGAGTATTCAAACAGCTCTGTGGCTCTTAATAAGAATTCCTATGCTCCCTTCCAAAGGGTTCCATCGGCTTTCCTCTGCAACCGGCATTAAATGCATGTGCGAGTTCCCACAAAGCCTCAAAGGTATTGGGTTTTATGTCTCTTTCTTGACTTTTCTCTAGTGACATGGACTGTGTTTTCATGTTCATTCTATTTGCTCTCCTCTGAGTGCTCGGAGCATACTCTTTGCTCATCTTGGGGATGTTCATCTAGAATTATAAAAGCCTTAATTCAATATTGATATTTCCCTGAATCATAGTTGTTGCAATTATTTGTTCGTCTTTTATTTCCTCCTTCTAATTTTGATTTATTATCTGTTGGTCTGTTTATCCATTTAATGCCGTTTCCTTGCCTTATCCTTGTTTCTGGGTCTGGAATGACCAATTGGCATGAAAATGGTTTTAAATGAGGGCTTTGGAAGAAGATTGGGTTCTCAGGGTGCAGGGAGGAAAAGGTAACAGGAAGTGAGCAGGGCATTAAGATAAGACCCTGTGGCCTCTCACCCAGTTCCTTCAAAAGCTTTGGTCTCTAAGAGATGGTGCTCACCTGGCACCTCATTAGCATAGCATTTGTTGTGGCTTGAAGCTGTCAGAATCCCCAGGGCTACCTATCATTTTCCCATCAAAAACATTTAAAAGAGAGAAATGGACTTGGATTCTCTTGGCTGGGAGATTTCCACCACTATGTCAATCTCCATGATCAATGTCCTTTCCTACTGCTGCAAACCAAGCCAACAATACCCTCAACACCAGGGACCAAAAGCATGCAGATTGCCTGGAGTGGCCACTGAAATGGGGAGAGGGGCCAAGAGACTACCAACTCCGCCATGTCTGCCCTTTGCCAAAGGGAACCTTCTAGTCTACATTTGGCATTGAACTCAGCAGGCCTTCCGCCTAGAGCTCAGAGCCCAGCCAGTCCAGCCCAACCCTGGAGTAGATTAAGAAAATGCTCCCTCTGCCAGGCCTCAGTGGCCCGGGAAGAATGGTGGGGACACTTATTGACCTCTCCTGCTCTTCTCTTGCAGTTTCCTGCTTCTTCAACTTCACCAGTCCCTCCGGAGTCGTCCTGTCTCCCAACTACCCAGAGGACTATGGCAACCACCTACACTGCGTCTGGCTCATCCTGGCCAGGCCCGAGAGCCGCATCCACCTGGCCTTCAATGACATTGATGTGGAGCCTCAGTTTGATTTTCTGGTCATCAAGGATGGGGCCACTGCCGAGGCCCCGGTCCTGGGCACCTTCTCAGGAAACCAGCTCCCCTCCTCCATCACGAGCAGTGGCCACGTGGCCCGTCTTGAGTTCCAGACTGACCACTCCACAGGGAAGAGGGGCTTCAACATCACCTTTACCAGTGAGTCCTCCTTCTGTCGCTATCTGAGCATCTCTGAGTGTCACTTCTGAGGATGAGGGGCGGTGCTCCAGGGAGAAGTGCTGATGTGGGTGCATCAATCCCAAGGGCATTGCTGGCTTACAGGCCCTGGCTTGGGAGACCCCAGAATGACCAGAAAAAGCATAAATGTCTGCCTGCTGGGCCAGGACCTCTTTTCTGTGGTGTCACTTTCCATTGAGCATTATTTCCCTAGGTGACATGTGATATAAAGGGAGCTCAGAAACCTCCTTTCTCCTCTCAGTCTCCCCCTTCTACAAGGCCCTTCTAGAACCAGGGAGGCCTCTGGCATTCTGGCATTAACTCCCAATTCCCTCTCTGCTGTGCTTCCCTGAGTTCCTGAACACTACTTCCTGTTGATCCCTGGTGTTCCTGGGGGTTACCCACTCTTTGCTTTGCCCAGTCCCATTCCCATGGTCAAAGTAAAAACAAAGGTTTGGAGCAGCATTTCTGTTTGGCCTGGAGACCACTCTTAGGGCATCTAGTCATAGCCCCTCCTAGAACCACAATCTCAAAGTTGTCACTTCCAGTTTCCACCCTGGACCCCTTCTCTAGAAGCAACTTGAAGTTCCATAGTGAGTATTTTTATTCCTGTATCTCAAGATAACAGTGGGTAGGGGTGGGATAGAAACCTAGAGACTGAACAAAGCCAAGCTCCAAAGATAGCAGCAAGTTGTTATCAGGTCACAGGAAACAATAAACCTAGGGAACTTGGCCCCTGGCAGATAGTCAGGTGGTACTGAAGCTTCCAGATCCTTTCCCAGAGGCTGCTTTGGAAATGCAAGTCCCCAGCTGAAGCTCTGCTCCACACCCACAAACACTTACCTCGAGCCATATGAAGAAGCCCACCTCTTCCCAACCCCCATCCCCACCCTTGGCAAAGAGATTGTGTCCCCTTGTTCCACCTATCCCTGGGGCCCAGTTGAGCTGAAGACTTCAATGACTACATAGTGGGCCATTTTGGGCCCCAAATTTCAAGGAAGCACCCAGTCTCAGGTCCATTTCCCTCGCCACCCTTCTTCAGGACAGCAGACTTGCTGGGAACAGCCTTCTCAAGGCGCGACTCCCCTGTTCCCACCATCCAGGGACAGGAGGAGGTAGAGCCCAGTCCCACCTTTCCTAAGCATCCTCTTCTAACCTCAGGGTCCTGCTCTTGAGCATCCCTGTCCTCCTCCCTGCTTTTCCCATAAGATCATGAGCTTCGAGAGGAGCAGGTACCTGTTACTTCTCTTCCCATCCCCTCTGCCCAGCACGGGGCATGCGATGAGGCAATGATCAGTCAAGGCCTGTTGAATGGAAGGAGCCGTGGGTTGCTGTGGCTTTTTCTCACCCCAGTGGCAGTAGCAGGAATGAGGGGAAGAGGAAGCCTGGGAAGCTCATGCCTCCAGGTCGGTGAGAGCTGAGAACTCCCCAGTGAGGAACCTGGGCAACAATGGATACTTTCAGTGTCCAAGGAAAATCAAATCCCACTAAGTCCCTGCTTTCCAGGGAAGGAACATCTCCAGAGTCCTGGGGAAAAGGAGGCCCAGGCAGCCCAGGGAACCAGCTCCATTGGGAGAGCAGACCCGGCTGAGGACCCGCTCTCCCTAGCGTTTCTCTCTACCATCATCAGGATGATACATATGCAACATGGCAACACTCGAAATCTGGGACAGGTCAATGCAAAATAATAAGTACCACCCAGAATCCCCCACCCAATAATGGTCCTTGCCAGCATTTGGTGAATTAGAATTAGAGGTAGCAAGTATTTTTCTATACACTTATATATACAGCTGGATGGAGAAAGACAAATAACATTTTACATAACTAAACCCCATCCTAGTCCTACTGAGTCAGAATCTCTAAGGGGACATGGTCCCAGAATCTACAGAGGTGAAGGATTCAGATGCATCCAATGAAACACTGGCCCATGGATGAGCATTTGGGAGCTAGCACAGTCTCCCCCAGAGGACATTCATCTCTTCCCCCGTCTCAACTGTTGATCATCAGGGCTGAGCCTGACTCGGCCCCAGACAGTTCTCTCCACAGCTAGAGAGGTGCCATGCTTTCCCACTTGGGACTTAAAATCTGTGCCCCTGTAGCAGGGCTGGGAGATCCCCTTTCAGCAGTTCCTGGCAGTAAACCTGATCCTTCTTCCACATGGGGCATAACTGATAATGACAATACTAGCTGCTGTTTATTGAGCACTTACTGTGTGTCAGACCCTGTGCTGAGCAGTCTACAATCTACCGGTAGCTTCACAACCAAGCCCCATAAGCCAAGATCCTTCTCACATATTACGAAACTGAGCTTTGAAAAAGTGCACAGGTAGAAATGGTTGGGGCTTAAATCCTTGACTTAGAGATTGTGCTGCTAGATTTTGTGAACAGCCCCATATTCCTTCTGTATGCATGTGTGTGTACATCTGTGTGTGTGCACAGGTATGTGAACATGTACATACGTGTGGGCAACTGCTAAGAGGTTTTAATAGAAAATGTCTGGACTCCTGAACCCCAAGTACCACTTTTCTTCCCTCCCCATATCTCTAATTGTCAGGGCACCCCACAATCATAGTTGCTAGTGATGAAAGGTTGGGAAACTGATTCTGGGCTGACCCAGACTTTGCAATTCAGAAGGAAGGGTGTGGGAGACTCAGACGAGGCTCTGTAGAGCCATCCCAATCATCTTCCTGTCACAGGCTCCCGCAGCTCATCTGAGGTGGGAAGGGTGACAGGTTTGTAGGGCTCTTGCCTCCAGCCAGATTCCACCGCCTCCAGGGTCACTTGTGGTTCTGAGTGCAAGTGTGTCCCCATCACCAGGGAATGTCAATGTGCTGTGCATTGGGTTCTTTGAAGTGGCATCTGCCCATGCACTCATTGGAGCCTGGTCTCCACAGGGAGGTCACCATCCTTAAAACAGTGAAGACACCCATAGGGCCTAACCTCAAAGATATTTCAGGATAGAGCTGTGTGGCACTCCTGGGGGAGGAGGACTGGAAGTGGGCTTGGTGGAGATGAGATAGCAAAGGGCATCCTTCCATGCAGGGGAGCAGGAGAGGAAGGGAATCATCCTTAACGAGCACCTACTGTCTACCAGGCACCACACCAAACCCTCACCTCTGTCATATTCCAATCAACTTGCGTTTTATTCCTGTATCCGCATGACCCTGCAATTGAATAGGATCTCCAAATTACAGATCAGCAAACTGAGGCTCGGCACCATGACACACGTCACCCAGGACAGTGGAACTAATTAGAGGCAGAGCTCTATTGAATCTGCAGTGCTGCCGTCTCTTTGCTCTTCCCCAAACTGCATTAGCAGTCACCTGGGCAGAGGGAGCAGCAGCCCGACAAGAAGCAAGGAAATGAGGGGGACAGCTTCAGACAGGGTTAAGTCCAGGGCACCTGCTTTATGATGTTAGTGTCTATGAGCATCACAGGATTGAGAGCCGGCTCCCCTGCAGCATGAGTGATCCCATAACCATGTGAAGTTAAGGAAGCAGGGAATGGATTTGACATTGAGGAAACAGATTTGCTCCTTGACTACATGGAGCCTCAGTTTCCTGGTCTATAAACTAGGGTAACGATGTCTGATGGAGGGAATTGTGATAAGTTATAAATGAGCACGTGCCTGATCTATAGGTGCCCATTCGAATGAAGTTGGATTGGGTGCTCAAGCACCTGCTTCACACCCAGTAGGGCCTATCAGCCATAACCTGGGGATCCCAGGTTATAGGGGTTCTAGCTCTCCTTCCATCATGGCAGGTTCTTGGGGAAGTGGTGGAGGTCTGGTTGATGAAGCTTGTTGGCTATGGTCCACACACCAGCTCTGTCTAATCTTGTCCTTGACCCCCATCCATGCAGCCTTCCGACACAATGAGTGCCCAGATCCTGGTGTTCCGGTAAATGGCAAACGGTTTGGGGACAGCCTTCAGCTGGGCAGCTCCATCTCCTTCCTTTGTGACGAAGGCTTCCTCGGGACCCAGGGCTCAGAGACCATCACCTGCATCCTGAAGGAGGGCAGCGTGGTGTGGAACAGTGCCGTCCTGCGCTGCGAAGGTACGTGCCCACAGGCGGGGGCCGTGGCTGTCAGCCAGACAGGTTCCACAGGGGGACTGAGTGACCTGAACCACAGAGGTCCATTTCTGCATCCATCCATCTATCCATCCATCCTTTCCTCCCATGACCCAGGGCCACTCCTTGCCCTATCCCTGGAGTGGCAAGGGTTTTAGAGGAAGGGTCTGCATAGGAACCTGAATTGGGACCAGAGATTACACAGGAGAAAATGCTGGGTCTGGACGGTCAGGATCAGAAATGCCTCTGGTTTCAGCTGGGAACTCTCCATTTCACAGCCAGTAGCAACCCTGCCCCAGTGCCTGCCCAGGGGAGCCCAGCATCGTTGGCAGCGTTGAGCGTCCCAGTCTTCCCGGCTGCTTCTCTATCCTTCTCCATGTGCTCGTATTCCCCAGCTCCCTGGGCTCTCTCCCGTTCTGGCCTTTGTGCCCCTGTTAAATGCTGCCTTGATATCTTTGTGGCCACTCTCCCGGCAACTCAGGGTAGACCAGCCAGAAGAAATACGGCTCGCAGCAAGCTCTGGGCCTGTTATGGCATCTCCTCACCCTATCTCAGCCTACAGGGCAGCTTTTGAGTCGATTTCGGGGACCAGCCATCTGTTTAACCAAATTGCAGGCACAGATGAAGGGCAGGGACCGTGTCAAATGTGTGTACCAAGCACGGTGCCTGGCACAGAATCGGTGCTCAATAAATGTTTGGGAACATGGATGAGGAGTGCACACACCCCAAAGTTCCCTTAATGGCAGAAGTGTCATCTAAGGAGGCAGGGGCTGTGATTCTATCTTTTGGGGACAGAAAGCTTTTCATTTCCTCTTCTGTGGTGGGCAGAAGATGGTGACCTCAGTCCTGACTCCCCATCTGAATGGCCCTACCACAAATGGGAGAGCTGCAGGGAGCAGAGAGGGCTTTGCCCCCAGGCTGATAGGGGTGTGGGGGAGGATAGAGACCACCCTGCACACTACACATGGCAGGGGGTCCAGGTGGGCTTCCCAATCAGAGGATCCTGAGCTGGATCCAGCAAGTTGCTTTTCCTTTTGAACCTCTGCTCTTTTGGCTGGAAAAAAAAAAATAAAAATAAATAACCAGACAGGATGATAATAAGCAGTGTATGTAAAGGGCCAGCCCAGGTATAAAGTTAAGTACTCATAACAGTGAGCTATGCTTCTACTGGTACGTGAGTGCACAAGGTTAGAGAATCTTCCTTGGCCTCTTATCCCCACACCTGGCCTAGTGCTTGACACTTGTAGAGGGTCAGCCAATACTGACTGATGAATCACGGAAAGAATGAATGAATGGAATGATCTCTTACCTAGAGTCTCACTAATCAGAAGCACATCAATGAAACGCCTTCAGAGCCATCCTTCCTGCTGCCTCTGCCTTGCAACCTACCTGGCTGGGCACCCTGGGCAAGCCACTTGACCTCTCTGAGCCTCAGTTACCCCATCAAGTGCAGGTTACTCGTGGAACCTCAGTGGGTTGTTCTGAGCACGCACAGCTCCTGGAGCAGCACCTGGTGGAGAGGTGGTACTCAATAAGTGTGGCTGCCAGCCTTCTTTTAACCAGATTTTAACCCTGTCTTCACCAGACCCATCAGTACTTGCTCCACTTGGGGGGAAATGCTGTCTGCTTGGGGGCAGTCGGCACCTGAAATAAAGGGCCGCCTGTTGGAGACACTGAACCGACACAGGGAGAGCATGCTCAGTTTCCTCCAAATAACGAGCCTTGCGTGCCAGCCTGGGGTGGGGGATCTGGGGGGCAGCACTTCAGAGAAGCACAGCGAGGGGCAGACGTCGCCTGGAGCAGCTGCTCCCAGCATAGAAACCTAGGATGGGGTGGGACGGTGCAGCCCTGGGGACCTGCCCTCCTAGGCTGCTTGGCTGCCTTTTGCCCGAGCCTTGGGGGGGTCCCTGCTTTGTGGTCAGTGTCTTTGTCCTGTCCACTCTTTGTAGTTTTGTTTTTGATTAAGTATCTCCACCTTGTGGACAATTAAACGCAGGAGCTAATGTCTTGTAGAAAATCTTTTAATATATGCTAAGAGCCACTTAGGTTTTGAGAGGCTGTGATAGGACATGGGAGAAAATGTCTCCTCCTAAATTTAGAAAGAAGGAGGGTCATCGGAGGATCTTGGGTGCATGGGAAGCAGGGGTGGGCAAAGTTTTTCTTCAAGGGCCAGAAATGAAGTACTTTTGACCTTGTGTGTTGTAGGGTGTCTACTCAATTCCGCCACTGCCGTGTGAAAATGGTCTTAGACTGCATGTCCATGTCTGGTTTGGCCTGTGGACAGCACCTTGATGACTGTGGATCTAGGGTACAGAAGACATGGGGTCGGGGGTTTCCATATGTTTAATCAACAGCGTCCTAAGAAAGACTTCCAGGGAGTAAGTGAAGCCACCTAAGAACGCCCTGCCATCTCCCACGTTCTTCTTCTTCTTTTTATTTTTAAAGGAGAACCCACCTCAGTGTTTTAAAAACATCCCCTTCATTTCAACCTTTCACCAGCCCAGGGAATAGGTGCAGTTACTGCCCCACTGGGACCTGGGAAGTTCGGCCACCTGCCCAGGGTGCTCTCAGCCTGTAAGTGGCGGAGGCCCCTGGCTAGCTGGTCCTTTCCTTTTTCTTGAATTTTATGACTTGAGAGAGTATAGTGTAAAACCTGTTTACGAAAGACTTAAAAGCATCCACAAATGGAATGAAAAGTGGGTTTTCTACTTTCCACATCCCAGTAGAAAATTAAGACAAAAGGAAACACTCTGCCTCTCACGAAAGACAAAGCAGGCAGGACACCCCATGGAAGCATCAGAAATTGACGGCGTAAAGCAAAATGCCAGCAGTGAGAGGGACGTATCAGCTATTTAATTAAGGAGGTAATTAGATTCCTTATTAAAAGACAAAGACTCTCAAACTGAGTTTAGGAAAATATCCTGCTTACAAGAAATACACAAGGAAAAGGGAGATAAATAATGGACAGTGAGTGCATTTTCACGTCTCACGTTTTAAGGGAATACATGGGGTTGTAAAATTTTCACACAACGCACAGGCCAATCATGTTCCAAGTGAAAATCCTCATGCCCCAACCCCAGCCCCTAGCGCACAATGGTTTAAGAATTCGGTATAAAGATATCCACATATTTTCTCCCGTATCACATCAAATGCTTTACTATAATAAAACATGTCCGTTTTTCTCCACTCCCACGAGAAATCTAAGCCATGGGTTTAGCTCATATAGGCATCCAAGGAAGGATCGTGAAGGGATTGTTGTGTTTCTACCATTATCTCATTAATCTTGTTACTCTTTTGAGAAAGTTATTGTTATACTTTATACATGAGAAGTCTAACAACCAGTGAGGTGAACTGAGTTGCCCCAAATCACCTGGTTTGTATTAACTGAGCCCTTACTATGTGCTGTATAACATACGTTGTCTTATTGAGTCCTCATGACAACCTTTAAAGTCGGTCCTATTATCCTCACTTCACAGAGGAGGAAACTGAAAGCAAAGAGTGGTTAAGTCCCTCACCCAAGATACACAGCTATGTAAATGGGAGGAGAGTCAGCGTTCAAATTCAGGTACCCTGATTCCAGAACATTTTTCACAGCCATGTAAGTCCAAAGTTGGTTCTACTTTCATTCTACCACAAAAGGGTAAAGGCTGGGTGGTGAGAGGCTCAGGTGGGGAGTGGAGAGGGAGTAGGAGGCCACACTTCTAGCTTCAGGATAAAGAACTTCTGTCATTCTGGTCAGAGGTCACTCACACTGGACAAGTAGTCAGCCAAACCCCTCTAAAGGCAGCCAACATCTCACCACAGAAACAGTGGGCAGAGGTGGCATTCCCAGGCCCGCCTGTCTGTCTAGAAACCAAGGCCCTAGAGCCAGGCCTCCCAGGTTCAAGTCCTGACTCCGACACTTCCCAGCTGTAGGCTTCTCAGCCAGCTACCACTGTGTGTCCTTTGAACTGAAGCAAATACTGTGCCCATCCATAGGCTGTGACGCAAAAGCCAGGAGAAGCCCAGACCCATGTCCAGAGCAGCGTCTGGCACCGTGAGACGGGGAGGGCTTGTTCTTGGTGCATGCTCTTCTGCCACCATTCCAAATTCCTCTTTCCCTTGCACAACTTTAGCATCAGAAGTCGGGAGAAGGTGACCATCCCTCACATGTGTCACAGTAGACACATCCTTTTATCACATTTTCAGGAGGTGGAGGGCCAAGTCTAGGCGCGGGTAGTGCTGACTTCTCCTGAGGCCTCTCTCGGTGGCTTGCAGGTGGCCACCTTTTCTCTAGGTCCTCCCATGGCCTTTTTCCTGTGTGTGTGCCCACCTCGGGTCTCTTTCTCTTCTAATAAGGGCCCCAGCCCTGCTGGATGGGGGGCTCTGCCCTTTTTACCTCATTGAACCTTATTTACCTCCCTGAATGTTCCCCGTCTCCAAATTCAGTCACCTTCAGGGTACAAGCTTCAATCTGTGACTTTCAGGAAGAACAGCTCAGCCCACAACACCTAGTACCTCTACCTTGCAATCATATTTCTATCCTTCAGCAAATATCTGTTGAGCATCTACTGTGTGCCCGGCACAGGGTCAGGCACAGGCCCTCCCTTCTGTCCTGTGCTGGGCTCTCCTCCCTATTCATGCAGGACCCTCCCTACTTTCTTTTCCATGTATGTGTGTGTGACCACACTTGCCTTTTTATGTCTTACCATTTTTTTTTTAATGGAAAACTTTAAACTTATACCAAAACAAAGTACCCCGTGTGTCTGTCCATTCCTCACTCTGCTCCAACTGTAAACCCAGGGCCCCACCCACTGCCCCTTGACCCCTCACTCACTCACTCTGGACTAAATGTTTGGCATAATATTGCATCCTCAACATTTTAGTATGCATGTCTGACAAATAAACTCTTTAAAACATACCACCATGCTATTATCCTAAAAATTAAAAATGATTACTTAGCGCAATCCATGATTGGCTAATACATTTGTGATATGTTTTTGAAAATTGGAATCCTAGTTAATTTCATAGGTTAAAAGGAACTAGTTTGTCTCAAGTCTTTCTTAATCTATGGATATCTATTCTTGCCCTTGTGTTTTCTATTTTTCTTTATCTTCTTTCATTTTTTTTTTTTTTTTTTTTTTTTTGGTGTGTGTGTTTACATTGATGAAGGTCAGGGCATCCACTCTTCAGAGTCTCCTACATTCTGGATTTTGCTGATTGCTACCTTGAGAGTTTCTTATATTTCTTTCAATTGTCAGTAAGATCTAGAAACTTACTCAGATTCCTTTTCCATTTATCGTCCAGAATATTTTACAAGCTGGGTTTTGTGTATTTATTGCAGGTGAATAACATCTGGTTGCCTCTCTTTTGGGGACAGTAGAAGTCATTGATGATCATAGCCCAGGAATTGCAAAATACTAACATTTTATAGTTCTGCTTTGATAAGCTGAAATATTTAAAGAATAATTGTCCTCATCAGTTATTCACTTACTCTAAGGTATAATTCATGACACAATATAATATAATTCGTGACAGGTATAATTCTCTCCTGTCTAGGAGAGACACTTATTTTCCTTTATTTGCAGGTTTTCATATTAATGAGTTAATTCCCTAACATTTTCCAAAGTTGAACATTTTTAAATGTCATTACAGTCCAATGGATGTAATATTTTGTATGTTAAGTCTATTGCAATTATTATTCTAACTGATGCTCAAGTTTTCTCTTTGCAGAGAGAGCCTTTTGAAGATGGCACAACCTCATCTCGTACATGTTCTGTCCCTGACCTAGAATCAGTTATTTCTCCAAGGAGCCCTGGTCCCTTAGAGGAAACTGACATTTAGAAATTGGATTTTTTTTTTTCAGTCCTTAGGATCAAACCTAGGGCCTCATATATGCTAGGCAAGCACTCTATCACTGAGCTGCACCTTCGGTCCTTTTTAGTCTTTGAGACAGAGTCTCACTAGTTGCCCAGGCTGGCCTCAAGCCTGTGATCCTCCTGCCTCAACATCCTAAGTAGCTGGGATCACAAGCTTGCACCACCGTGTCTGGCAATATTTAAAATCTGGACACTGGGGGTGCTTATTACTCTCAAGTTGTTCCTGTTTTGGAGGTTTCTCATTGAAGACAACTAAGAAATGCTTTTTAAAAGAAAATGCATTGTAGGGCTGAGGCCATAGCTCAGTGGTAGGTCGTTTGCCTAGCACATATGAGGCACTGGGTTTAATCCTCAGCACCACATAAAAATAAAGGTATTGTGTCCATCTACAACTAAAAAAATATAAAAGAAAAAAAAAGGAATTGCACTGTTGCTAAAAGGTAAAAGGTCCTAAATACCATTGTCACTTCCCATCATAACACATACCCAAGAATCTCAGAGCGGCCACGCCAGTATTACCAACAACATGACTACTGAAAATAATCTTCTCCTTATTCATCATTTTTAGTTCTTTTGTTCTTTGATATCCTACCAAGGATGAGCTATCAGATTACTGTTTTAAAATCTCCTTTAAGTAGTTTCTTCCTGTGTGATTATGCTACCAACTGATATAGTATCGTGTTCAAATTCTTGGTGCATATCAAATTTAATTTTTCTTTTTATTTATATAAAATAGTTACATAGTTCCAAAGTTCAATCTATAAAAGAAGATACATTTGGGGAAAGTGTTGCTTATAACCTACCCTTTCTGCCCTGTTCCCTCCCTTTGTCCATGGATAAACCTTTGGTTTTGGTTTACTTTTTTATTCATTATTAATCTGATTGAACATTAATACTTTAACATTAATTTGACTTTTAATATTAGCTCTTTCTTAGATAAATAGAATCAAATTTTACCCAGTATTCTCTATGTTGCTTTTATTCACTCAGCCATATATTCTGGGGACCACTCCATAACATTGTATAGCATATTCTTTGTTTTTTGTTTTACAGCTACATAAATAGTTTGTTTCATTGATTACCCTAGTTTATTCAGTAGATTCCTATTGCTAAAATTTGAGCTGTTCTCATTCTTTTACTATTACAAATTGTGCTGTCTTGTATAGCCTTGTGCAAATAAATGTGTATTTTTTTCTTTTTTTTTACATTTTGCCAGTAGATCTTTGGGACAGAGTTCTAGAAATAGAATTGCTGTGTCAGAGAGTAAATGCATATGAATTTTGCTGTTTATTACCACATTTCTCTCCATAGGGGTCTGCCATTTTTTATTTCCACCAGCAAATCACCAGAATTCCTGGCTTTTGCAGCCTCTATGACCTCAAACTTTGGGTGTTGCCCACCTGATGGATGAGAAATAATGTCTCATTATAGTTTTAGAATGAATTGTTCTTATTAAAAATGAAGTTGAGCATCTTTTCAAGTGTTTAAGGGACAATTGCATTTAGAATCCTCCCCTCCAGATCCCAGCCCGGCAACTACCACTCTCCCTGCAGTATCAAGACAAGCAACAGGAAGTGAAGAACTGAGTTAATAGAGAGGTCATTTGGCACTCACAGGAGCAGAAGAAGACATTAACTAAGAGAACTAATGAAGCAATAGAGCAGATAAAACCAACTGGTGTCCACCAAAGGAAGGGGCTGTGGTTCCCTCCCTGCAGGTTATGGGAGGGTTGTGCTGAGACAGATACCCTGCATGGAGAGTGCTGGGGAGGCAATAGTGACTGGGTAGTCACTATTGGATTCCTGGAGATTAACTACAGAGGTCACAGTTCAGCGACCAGAGATGCTGAGCCTGTGCTGATCTACAGCCGGGAAAGAGCCTCAGCTCACTGCTGAGACCCAGTGCCTGCCTGAGAACCTTGGGACGTAGCAACAGGCACAGCTCCCCCACCTTCAAGGTCTAACATGTCCATTGAAGGAGGAGAGAGAAGCATTAGGAGGTTCAGTGAGATGATAGATGGATTTTGAAAACTGGTGTTCCCCAGAAATGACAATACACATATGTGGTTTATTCCCTCAATGCTGATGATGTAAGTAATGTGTCATTACTTAGTCTCTATGCCTCCATTCACCAAAATGGGGTAATGACCCCCTTCTATGTAATGAGGACCATAATGTGTGTGTCTTTTATCATTGCAGTTGTCACTCAATAGTACACGTCAAGTCCTAGCACTTGGTGAGCTGTCCAAACACTTGCAGAGGGACTTGGAGACAGAGGTCTCAAGGTTAAGTCTCAGCTCCAGCTTCAAGAGCTCAGTGTCCTTGATCTAGTGTCTCAACTGGCTTGGCCTTATTTTCTCCCCCTGGAAAGTGGGGATAATGACTTCACAAGGCATGTGCATTTAGATGTGATAATACACATGAAGAGTTGACAGCTCCTGTTGTTGTTGTCGTCATCATCATCATCATCATCATTATCTTTGTTAAAGTTCCTAATATAATTTTCTATTAAGACTATTGATAACTATTTTAGATAATTCCAGAAAGTTATAGAATTGAGAAAAGAAGAATGGGGTGCATTTGGCGGTATTCTTTTTTTAAAAATTTGCTGTTCTTTTTAGATATACATGACAGTAGTAATATGTACTTTGACATATTATACATACAAGGAGTATAACTTATTCTAATTAGGATCCCATTCTCATAATTGTACATGATGTGTAGTTTCACTGTTCGTGTATTCATATATGAACAGAGGAAAGTTGTATCTGATTAATTCTACTCTCTTACACATTCCCATTCCCCCTCCCTTCCCTTCATTCCCCTTCTCAGCCACAGAGAATGAAATCAGGGCATTTGCTGGTAAATGGATGGAACTGGAGACTATCATGCGAAGTGAGATAAGCCAGTCCCAAAATACCAAAGGCCAAATGTTCTCTGTGATGTGTGAATGCTAACACAAAATAAAGAGAGGAGGGAAGAACAGAAGTTCATTTGGCTGTAATCTATGAAACTGGTTACCTGGAGAAATCTACAAAATTTTGCAAAGAGAGCAGCACCCTGTAGCTCATTTAATTCTTTCTTAGTTCTGCTAAGGAATGTTCTGGCCTCCCGTAGCTCCTCAGAAAGACGGTCCAAAGGAAACAGGGGTTCCTTTAAAACCAGGAGGCTGCTTATACTATGATCCTGGTTCTCTGCTGCCCCAGTCTGAATTCAGACTCTATGACTTGCAAACCCCAGCCAGTTCCTGAATCTCCAGACACCTCAGCTTCCTTAGGAGCTAATAATTGTGCCAGCCTCACAGGAGCATTTGTTTCCTGAAGAGTGAACCTGACTATGTGTGCATCTGAATGTGTGATGTGAAGGGAGCGCTTGATCTGGGACAGTGGTGCTGACAGAGGTGACAGCCTTAGCGGTGGGTGGTGATGCCACCCTCATCATCAGCCCTGAGCGGGTAGACTGTAAACAGACAACCCCAGAAGAACAGGATGGCCGAAGAACAGGATCACACAGCACTTGAGCTCTGTAGTTCAATTCAGGTGAACAGCGGATCTGCTCGTTGGAGTCATTTAAAGGTCTGGGCAGATGGGTCTGCCATCTTGACACCTGCTTCCATTGTGGAGAGACAGGAAACAGGGCAAGTCATGCCCTGGTTCCTACTGTTTCCTCCTTGGCGTGATGCGCAGCTCTTCTGTCTCATTTTATTGGTCCAAGCAGTCACGTGACCTTGCTTCCACTTCCAAAGAGTGGGCCATGAAATCTACTGTGGGCCCTGGAGGAAGAGTCCTGGAATGGCCCTAATGTCCACCACAGGAGTCAGGATCTAGTTTCAGGGTCAGGCAGGAGTGACGGGAAGATGCAGGTGAGAATGGGGGAGCTGAGTGATGGGAGGCCAAGGAAAGGAGAGGACAGGCTTTGCAAGACCAGGGACAGCCAGGAAACGTGGCAAGGCCTGTCAGCGTCTTGTGGAGTTGCTGCAATGGCTACATTGATCCATCCTTTCATTCATTTATTCGATAGTCATAGATGACTGTGGGCCAGGCACTGTGTTAAATTCTGGGGATACCAAGCTGTGAAAGAGATCAGTATTAGTGCCTGCACCCCAAGCTGAGTGGGGACTGGCCGCTCACTCCCTAGTGTGGATAGGAGGAGGTAGGCCCAACAATGCCTCTGCCTTAGGCCTGACAATTGAGTAAGGAACAGAGAAAAAGCCAGTATGACCCAGATTTCGCTGCACTTCTGCCCTTCTAGACTGAGCAAAGGGCTTTGTTTAAAGGATTCTTTTCATTTCTCCCCTCTGGCCTTTAATAAACTTCCCAATGACGTAACTCAGCCCATCATGAAGGTTCCGATAGGCAAAACTCGCAGTTTATAGTTTATGTAACTCTCCATAAAAACAGAGACGATCCTTGTTGGCTGGTCTAGTGGATAGAGATGTATTTTGTGTGCTTATTCATTTGTCCCCCAAGAATGCAGCTTCTCTCCCTCTGTCCTCCCAGCTCCCTGCGGTGGCCACCTGACTTCGCCCAGCGGCACCATCCTCTCTCCCGGCTGGCCTGGCTTCTACAAGGACGCGTTGAGCTGTGCCTGGGTGATCGAAGCCCAGCCAGGCTACCCCATCAAAATCACCTTTGACAGGTGCTGGGCACTGCGGCCTGGGGGACAGGGCGATGGAGTGAGGGGAGGGGCAGACGCCAGTACTGTCAAGGCACCATCAGAGGACACTGGGGCCAACTGCCCTGGGGGGAGGACTCCCTGGCTTTGCCCTTGGGCTTGGCTTGTGCTGTGGGGGTCCTGTGACTGGACAGGGGAGAAGGCTGGGCTCTCACTCAGGATGCCAAAGCCTGCCCTTCTCTTAACCCCCAAGGATGGAGAGTGGCAGATGGACACCATCAGATGTTGAAGCCAGGCACGGCATCCGAGGACTGTAACTCCAAAACTTCTAATAGGAGGGTGGTCTTTCTGACCTTGGTCCCAAATCCTCCACATGCCCCACGTCTACTCCCACCCTGCCTCTGCCCCTCAGTGGGAGATATGGATACAAACTTCTTCTGGACAAAGCATCCATGACCTGAAACAGCAGTCTGCAAATTTTTCTGGGAAGGAGCAGATAGTAAATCTGCTAGGTTTTTTGGGTTTCTTGCTCACTTTCAGATCTCTGATGCATATTATTTTTTGCTTCTTTGTTTTCAAACATCCTTTACCAAATGTAAAAACCATTCTTAGCTCTCAGGCTGTATGCCATGTTTGGTCCTGGGGCTTTAGTTTATTGACTCCTGGCCTAGGAGCTAGGCCTGGTGCCTCCAGGTCTTAAGAACCCAGGCCGTAGAGAAGATTGGAGAGCTGCATCTGACCAAGGAGGACGAAGGGCAAAGCTCAGTAGAGAAGGTCCTTGCCATATCACTAGTAAATGTGTCCAAATTATATTAAAAGACCCCAGCCTGCCAAACTCTGGGTGTCTGAAGCACTGAGTCAGGCAGGGTTTTCATCATTTGCAAATTAATAAGCCTTGGGTTTCTCAAGAGGTCTTCACTTGCGTCATTTGACAGATTTAAAACTGAGGTCAACTATGACACCCTGGAAGTACGAGATGGACGGACATACTCAGCGCCCTTGATCGGGGTTTACCACGGGACGCAGGTCCCCCAGTTTCTCATCAGCACCAGCAACTACCTCTACCTCCTCTTCTCTACGGACAAGAGCCACTCGGACATCGGCTTTCAGCTCCGCTATGAGAGTGAGTCTCATGGAGTAGGAGAGGGAGGCAGTTGACAAGGTTGGCGCAGGCGGGTGAAGGGACCTGGGGCTGTGCACCAGTAAGACCAGATCCAGCCATCCCGTGGCACTCCTGGCTAGGCTGTCCCCTTTGGAAGGTACTCCCTTACTCTCAGCATCACTCAGGGATCATAGGAGCTAAGAGTTGCTCATGACCTTCATGCTGGATCCCATGTTCATACTCCATGGCCTCCTCTGGGTGCAGGTGACTGGGTGCCACGGCGCCAGCACTCTGGGGACAGAGTATTTGATGAACCATGAACTTGAAGTGGAATGGCAGCTCTCACTCACACTGCCCTCTCACATCATCTTCTGCACCTCTCCCCTTGATTTAAAGGATCCATGTCACTGCAATTCTTTGCAGACCAAAGTAGAAAAGATTGGAAGCACCATGAGGACAGGGTCATTTCTTATTCATGTTTATATCCCTAAGCCTTAGCCTAGCACCTGCACCACAGCTGATGCCCAGCTAATGTTTATTAATGAATGAACCAACAAGCAAGTGATCTCCTATTCAAGAGAGAGGTCTTCAAGCCAGGCCCCATGGCCCACACCTGCACTCCCAGCTACTCAGGAGGCTAAGGCTGGAGGATTGCAAGTTGGAGGCCAGCCTCAACAACTTAAAGAGACCCTGTCTCAAAATAAAATCAAAAGGGTTGGGGTTGTAGCTCAGTGATAGAGAACTTGCCTGGCGTGTGCAAGGCCCTGGGTTTAATCCCTAATACCATAATAATAATTTTTTTTTTAAAAAGGAAGAAAAAGAGATAGGTCTTTAGACATCCTCTCCACAAAAAAATAATGGCCACATTTCATGAGTGCTAATAGCAACTTCAGCCCTTTGTAAATCCCTCCTCTCTCTGGGTCAGCTGGTGTCCCTCAGTGGGGATGGTGCACATTCTATTCCAGCTGTGACCTCTTTCTTCCAGCTATCACACTGCAGTCAGACCACTGTCTGGATCCAGGAATCCCTGTCAATGGACAGCGTCACGGGAATGACTTCTATGTGGGCGCTCTGGTGACATTCAGCTGTGACTCGGGCTACACACTGAGTGACGGGGAGCCCCTGGAGTGTGAGCCCAACTTCCAGTGGAGTCGAGCTCTGCCCAGCTGTGAAGGTGAGGCCCATCAAAGGGACAAATGCCTTTCCTGCCAGGAAAACCAGGAGCTGAGACGGCCACTGATTCCTGGACCCCATAGGGAAGATGGGGGCTTGGGGAAGAGGTGGGGCAGCGGGTACCTAGAGCACGTGGCATAGCTCCCTGAGCCACTCTGGTCTTCACTGCCCTCTTCACTTCTGTAGCTCTCTGTGGTGGCTTCATTCAAGGCTCCAGTGGGACCATCTTGTCACCAGGCTTCCCTGACTTCTACCCCAACAACCTGAACTGCACTTGGGTTATCGAAACCTCGCATGGCAAGGGTAAGTGTTTGGGCAAATATTGGGAAGTGACCCAAGGTCAGGCCCTAAGCTCCCAGGTCAAGGCAACCTCAATGGGGATTTCCCTAGAGTGATGTGTAAGCACAGTCTGAATATTTCTCAGCAGAACCTCTCATCTCTTTGAATCACAGAACTCATTCAATAAATATTGTTGAGAATCCAAAATTGCCAAAGAGATCATACTGGTAACCAACCATGGAATCCATCCCATCAGAGCCAGGAATCCTCTCTAAAGCACCTCCGGTGGGGATGTCTCCCACCCCTTCCACAGTGGTCACATACTATCATTTTTGATAGTTCATTTCCCTCCTTATAGCCTATTAGGTGGCTCTGAAACGCATGTCCCTTTCCTATGTCCTGGAAGAACAGAGGGCACCTCTGCTTCCTCTGCCTCGTATCACCCCTTCAGATTCTGAACACAGTAATTCCCTTCTCGTGTAGCTCAGCTCTTCCCCGAACATGCATACATGTTCCTCCTGCGCTGTTGCCCCAGCTCCCCTAACCTAAGTGGTCTTTGGGAGTCCAAGTTCAAAGTCAGGGTGCTGGTTATAAATAAGCATTAGTTAATATACTCTTTCATCCAACAAATATGCTTTAAATGCCACCCATGTGGGAGATACTGGGGCTGCGGGAACCCCACAGGTGTGGAAGGTTATTCCAGAGCCTCTGTAGGGTGCTGTCTCCTGCCCCTGGTCTGGCAATGTTAATGCTGAGTTAATGCCAAGGCTCCACCCCAGAGGCATTGCTTCTCTACGTTGGGGGTAGAAACCAGGCATGTACATTTTGAGGACATGTACACTCCGAGGCATGCCTTTAATTAAGAACCTCTGATCTAGAAGAAACCAGGAAAAAGAAGAGCCCCGGGAGAGGGGGAATGAAGTGGAAGAATACCCTTTCCAGATATTCAAATGTTGTTATGGGCTAAGAAAAATGTGAGCAGCATGGCAGGAGCACAGGAGTGGACATTCAAATCAGTGAGGGACGATAAAGATCCAGAAACAACCCCCCACCCCCGTGTGTGTGTGTGTGTGTGTGTGTGTGTGTGCGCGCACGCATGTGCTTGTGGATGAGTGAGAGGGAGACAGACTTCAGCATATGATTAAAGTGTCATTTCATTTGAAGAAAAGAATTTAATAAATGGTGTTAAAACAGTGAGCTTAACCATTGGGGAAAAGATCTTAATGAAATCAACCAAATTATGCTATGTCCATGAACAATGAATCCCACTTTTATGTATAATGTATTATTAAAAGGCACAAATTAAAAAAAAAAAAGTAGAAGGGAGACCGGTAGAGTAGAGGAAGAAGATCAGGGGGAAGGAGGAGGAAAGGGAAAGGGGAGGTACTGGGAAATTAGACTGATCAAATTATGTTATATGCATGCACAAATATGTCACACTGAATATCACTATTGTGTATAATTACAATGCCCCCATAAAAAAATTTAAAAGGATTTTTTTTAAAAAAATCCAATCCATACTTTATACATTTAGCCACATACATTCCAGCACTAGGAAAACATGGATCTCTAACCTCAGCTGAGAAAGCACCTTCCGGAACACCCAAAGCAGAATCTGCGAAGGCAAAGACTGTTAGATTCAATTAAGTAAAACTTTAATAGGATTTATGTAAAGAAAGCTCCATAAAAAAATGCAAAGTCAAATAGTAAATAGACAAAAATATTTGCAATATATATAATTGACTGAGGATTACCAGCCTGGTGCATACAGAGCTCTTTAGAATTTCTAAGAGAAAGAAGCCTGGCCCACCAGCCTGCAGAAAGAGCAAAACTATAAACAAATGCTTCCTAATTGCAAAAACACAAATTGAAAAATATCAACCCCATCAATAATGAAAGAAATGCAATTTCAGCCGGTAGCAAAATCCCATCTTCCTTTTCAAGTCATCAAAGAAAAGCTTCACTATGGGGAAAGGAGGAGAAAAGTAGGCCCTTCCTCCTCACCTGGTGGTTTGGTGATAGGAATCAAAAGTCTTCAAAAGATACATGCCTCTAGACATGCAATTCCACACACTGGAATTTACCTGCAGAAAATAAGTAAAACCACACATTTAGATATAACAGCCAAAGTGTCCCCTAAAACATTTATTTATGATATTGAAAACTTAGGGACGATTCAAATGGGCATCTGTAAGAAAGCATGAAATAAACATACAGTTGTATGTTGGGTGAACAGACTGCTAGGCTGCTGACTTGGATTGTCCCTGAAACTCCAGCTGGGGAATGTTCATGGAATGAAAAACTAGGAAAAAATGGGAGAATATTTACAGATCTATGGAAGTGGTGGCAAAAATTGTTAAGAAACAAAGCTAGCTAAAAGATAGTTTTTGCTAAGGAGGATATTTGCACAGAAAATGGTCTAAAAGATTTACCCAAAGATTTTAACACTAGTTTTCTCTTATTATTCTCATTTTTGCTTTTTTTCCTGATTTTGAGCAATGAATATATATTGCATGTAAAATATGCTATTTGTACAAAAAAGAAAATTATTTCTAATTTCATCATGTGTACTTAAGTGCTTCACTTTGGTCTAGATGAGCCCTTCCCTGGCCAGGTCTCAGATGTCCCAGAGCTTCTCCAGGCAAGGCAAGACCCTCCGGGCAGTCCAGGGAAGCCCCCTAGAGTCCTTGGAGGGACAACCTCTGTGGTCATGATTTTCTGTACAGGGGCAACTGAGATCATCAGGGTGAATGTTCCTCTATGTCTTTGCTTAGAAGTCAGTGTAGCTCATCAACTACTTAACAAATGCTTATTGATGCCTGCCCTCAGGAGTTTATGGTCCAGGGCTAGACAGGCAGCCTAAACACAGAGCTCAGAGCAGCAGCATCTCTGTGTAGTGGAACACACATCTGCAGCCTGGCCCAGGGGGTTAGGCAGGAGGCCTGGATCTGAGACATAAGCTTGTCTTCCAGAAGGAACAGGAATTAGCTAGGATGAAATGTGCTCACGCAGAGAACCAACAATCATGCCTGAATAAGTGACTGCTTCTTCCTCAGAACCCTGACTTCCCCTAACCCTTAGCACAGGGCCCCAGGGCTTAAGGCAGTGAGCCAAGCCCTTCAGCCTGCCTTGCCTTTCTGGGCCTCATGCTGAGTCCTCAGAGTTCAGCCTCCACAGGCCTTTGTTCAGGCCCCGGAGCTTGCCAAGTTCTTTCTTCTCTGGGGCCCTGCACTTTTGTCTGAGTTCTCTCTTCCTCTCGAGGGGGGTATGGAGGTTCCCATTCCCTTTGCTTGACCAGCTCTTCAACTTTCCATGCTCGCTTCCTCTCACCAGCCTCCCCTGTCCTCCTCTCTCCAGCATCCAGGTTGAGCTTCCCTCCTGGGGAGCTCCCACAGACCCCCGTTCTTCCCCAGGCCTCACCCCACTTGAACTTTCACCACCTGCCCACAGACCTGAACTCTTTTGCTTCCTGCAGTTCTGCCTGCCCAGCTCCACACCTGGCACCCAAGGAACCCCAGAGGTATTTGGAGACACGCGTCTGACCCCAGATCCTTCTACTCAATCTCTGCTCCTAATATGTTGGGTGAACAAACCGCTAGGCTGCTGACTTGGATTGTCCCCAAACACTCCAGCTGGGGAAATTCTAAACTTTAGGAAACTCAGAATTGCCCAGCTGGCCACTCCAAGGGAGTGGGCAGTTCAGGAGGCTGGAGAATGTGCCCTTGCAGAGACCCCAGGACTGCAGCTTCTTAACCCACAGGGTCATCTGGGGCTGGGCTGAGCCGAGCAGAAAACACCTGTGGGTGCTCACCTGATGAGGGCCAGGGCTTCGGGCTTTGTATATGCCATCCCAATGTGCCACCTGTGAGGGAGGGATCAGCATCCACACACGCAGCTAAGGACACACACATGCAGTTCTGGATGCAGGCCTTCAGCTGGTAGACGGGCATTTGATCCCTGCCTTTCCTGCCCTGGTGCAGGGTTGATATCACTCCTACTGTTCTGCCCAGTTCACTCCAGTGTGTACATCTGTCACACCAAATCTGGATTCAAACTCCAAACATGGGGCCTCTCTGTTTCTGTGACAATGTCTTCATTTTCTCACAACGGCCAAAACAGCCCCAAGCAATCAGCACAGCTGGGAACCCCAGGGGTTTCATCTCGGTTGTTTGCTCATCCTTAGAATCCCTGCCAAATGTTTACTCCTTCGGAGGGGCTGTATTTGCATGCTAGAAGAACAGTGCAAAGCTTGGTGCTTCATCCTGCTACTGTATCTGACCCGCTGTCCACCCAACCTGATGTTCTAGCAAGGAGGGGGCACATACATTTCCCAAGCTCAGTAGTTATCTGCACACATTTTGTGTGTCAGGAGTATAGCATACATGGAGGCACACATGTCCACATGCCTCCTCTGCACATGCTCACATCTCTTATGCCAAGGATCGTGTCCCTATGTGAAGCCCTCAAAGCAGAGTTCCCCGTCCTTCCTCATGCCCCATGCTGGATTCTCACCATTGATGTATCTGTCTCCTCTACGAAACCAAAAGTTGTTTCTCTTCTTAAGCACTAGGCTTGGTACTTGGTAGGTGCTTAAGACCCATATCCTTGAACAAATAGATACATAATTGCATCTCGATTGCCTGCAAACCAGTAATTTGCAAACCACAACCTACCACCTCTGCTAGGCTATGTCTCTCCAAACCCTACTCAGAGAAGCTCCAATACTCCAGGATCACCAGATCTTATCCACAGGGAGGCAAGAATAATAAAACTTTTAAAATGCTCTATTACAGGCTTGGATCCATCATCATTTATTAAAACTTCATCAGTAATTATCTAGGAAAGTATTTCTCAAACTTTTAGGTGCCTATAAATCAAACAGAGGTAATTCTGCATTTCTAGCAAGCTGGTCATGGACCACACTTTGAGTAGCAGCTGGGCCCAGCACTCCCAGTCTAACAGTGCAACTTTCCTGGCACCATCATAACACATGTCCCCATGAACACAGACTTGTTGGAGGCCTTGCATTGACATCTGTACCCGAGCAAGTACAGCTGCTGCCACCTGGACAAGTTTGAGAGCTGCTTTGGGTGTTAAGTTCCTGCTGCTCCATAACCTTACTCACTACCGACCCTCTCAGCACCTGCCACCCTCCCACCTGTCTCCTTTTGTGGCCTAAGAGGCGACATCCTGGAGTGGCTCAGCAGTGAGGCCTCAGATGCCCAGCTGTACTACCTGCCAGCTGAATTACCCTGGACAAATGACTTCATGCCTTTGTGCCTCATTTTCCCCTAGTGTCGACGTAGGACAGATGAGGCTGGACACCCGAGGAATTTTCAGGAAGCAAGTTCATTTAAGCCCCTCCCACAAGCCCCATCCACACTGGTCCAGTGCACATCAGCCCACATTCCACCTGTTCTTCCGGCCTCCTTTTCTTCCACTTCATCCTCCTCACGGTCACCAACATCTTACTGGAATTGAAATTTGATGTACTCTGGATAGGAAGGCTTCTTATGACCTCCAGAACAGTGACTGACTGGCCCCATCTACCTTTCCAGCCTCAGTTTCCAGTTATCTCCCACCACAGAGCCCTGGGAGGGACACCTTCTCTGTCCCTTGACATGGGCTGGTCCTGTATCTAGGATGCTCTTTCTTACCTTCCCCAGTTAACTCCTGTGTTTCTGAAGCTGCCCCCCACTCCCCCTTCCTGCTGTGAAGGGCTGTCCATGTCGCCCCCTGGCACGCTGATCTACATTTCCTTAGAGTTTTCATAGTTCCATTTTGTAGCCATTTGTCTAATGCCTCGTGAATCCCCTTGCACTTCACCCTGGATCCCAGCCATAGGACATATTCAACAAATATGCAAATATTTGCTGGATGAATTAATGACTGGCTATGAAGCATCCTCTCAAACTGAGCCATAAATCCCCCTTTCAAATGCTGACAGCCATAAAGAGCTGTCCATCTCCCTGTCTGGGTCTTTGGGTCATGGCAAGTTCAGGTCCATCCACTGGTATGTTGATCCACAGATGCTTGTAGTTGGACACGCTGACAGGTAGGTGCAAATAGGAAAGGTCTGGGCAGGTCCTGCCTCGAAACTGGGCTGCTTCAGCCGCCTCCCCGCGGCCAGCTGGACCCCTCTGGTCTCTCTGCAGGTGTGTTCTTTACCTTCCACACCTTCCACCTGGAGAGTGGCCACGACTACCTCCTTCTCACCGAGAACGGTAGCTTCACCCAGCCCCTGAGGCAGCTGACCGGCTCCCGGCTGCCCGCGCCCATCAGTGCCGGGCTCTATGGCAACTTCACGGCTCAGGTCCGCTTCATTTCCGACTTCTCCATGTCCTACGAAGGATTCAACATCACCTTCTCAGGTACAAAGTGTGGGGGTCCCTGGGGAGAGGAGACCGCTGCACCATTCTCTCTCTCCTTCTGCTGCCAGACTCTGGTCTTCTAGTAGATGTACAGTAATCACTCCCCTGTCTCTGAGAGAATGACCTCAATGCTACAGCTAAAGATATTTCGATTAGATCCATGGAAGAACTTCTGTATAATGGTCTTGGAAGGAATTAGCAGGTTCCTTGAGGAATCTCCTACTCTGATTCAGGATTTGCTCTGAACATGACCTACCCAGCTGGTGGCTTCAAATAGCTCCTAGAGGATTCACAAATGTCCCTTCCTGCCCTAGTAATTCCAAATTCTTCTCGTGATTCCACTTCCACTATTTTACAACTCCAGTAATTAACAAAGAAGAAGAAAGGGTGTGAAATTAACATACAGGAGTATTTTAGTCTCATTTGGGTGCTTCTTCATCAATGCTAATTTTGTAGTAATAGATATTTATCTCTGTGTCTAGGAATCCTGAAAAGAAACCTCTTTCATTCGGCATTCAGGGAAACATGTTCCCATGTGAAGCCCTCCTCCCCCCGCCCCCCATGCTTGTCCCAAGGTGCCCCAGGGCCCCCTAACCCACCCCTACCTTCAGCAAGAGCAAGAATGCCAGATGGATTCCTCCCAGGATGGGCAGGAGATGTCAGCCTCTAGGAACAGGGATGTGGCCCAGCTTAGCCCTAACACCCCCGAACCCGGCCCTCAGGCAGAAGCCACCTGCCATGTTCCAGGGCAGTCCTGGCTGATGGGACATACCCAACCAGTGTACCTCAACTCAAATGAGAGAGATGCTCCTCCTCCACACAGCCCCAGAGGACTGCATCCCAGAAGGGAGATGCCCTGGAGGACAAGAGACAGTCGTTTCTATGCTGTCTCTAGAAGCGCCAGGCAGGTCCCTGGCCCATGAATGCCACCCCATCCTGCTTGCCATCTACCTCAACGCCAGCTTTCTGAGATCAAGCTTAGAGCAAAGCATTCGGAGTCCTTTGCTACTCGGGTCGCCCAAAGCTGTGTCATAGACTGACCCTCTGAAAGCCACTGACTGGATTGATCTGGTTCAGTGCCTGGAGGGGAAGAGTGGGAGAGTCGAGGGGCCAGACGCATGGGTTTCCATGGAGATGGAGGGATGGAGAAGAGAGAGCCGAGGCCTGAGGCACCTGAGACTCTGCCAAAAGTTCCTCAGGAAGGAGACACTGTGCCCCAACCCTCTCCTCGGCCTCCCTGCACTTCTCTGGGCCTCTGCTCTTCTGTGGCTCGCCCTCCTTGCCTCCTCACTCTGGACTAGTGTGCACCTGGTCTGTACCTCTGTCTGTCTGTACTCTGGCCCTGTCCCCTGGCATTTGGGCCTCCTTGTTCTTATTTTCTTTCTCTGCACCTCCCGAGACGTCTCTGAGCCCAACCTTCCTGCTGCCCTTGCAGAGTATGACTTGGAGCCCTGCGAGGAGCCCGAGGTCCCAGCCTACAGCATCCGGAAGGGCCTGCAGTTTGGCGTGGGCGACACCTTGACCTTCTCCTGCTTCCCCGGGTACCGTCTAGAGGGCACCGCCCGCATCACGTGCCTGGGGGGCAGACGGCGCCTGTGGAGCTCGCCTCTGCCAAGGTGTGTTGGTAGGTGGTCACGTGCTTTCATTTTGCTTCACTTGATGGGGTGGGCCAGATGTAGCTGATCCGTGTGAGGTGGTGGACGCGCACGCCAAGAGGCAGAGGGAGCTGGGTTTGGGGACTAATGTAGCCTAAGCTTACCTGCAGCGAGACCTTGGGCAGGTGACCTCAACTCCTCTCAGCCGCCTTGTCTGTAAATTAGGCACAGTAATACCTACTCCATGAGGCAGTTCTTTAACCTAAACTGACCTTTGCCAAGTGAATTGCCCATGGGCTCTGAAATGAGGTTGACTTCAGTACTCTCACCTCCTGCCCTTGACATGCAGGCCCCTGGCTGAAGGATGTCTCTTGCAGGGAGATCTGGATGGGGCCCCGGGTGAGCCCTTTGCCTGAGTCTCAATCCAGGGCGTTGGGCGGGTGCTTTGACTAGTCCAATGTAAGGTCTTGCTCTGGAGAATCCTTTGGAAGGCAGCCCATCCAGCCAAGGAAGCAGGGACAGAATTTGGGTTCATTGAGAGAGGGCCCATTACACATCCAATGCGTACCTAGGTCCAGAAGATACGAAAGTGAACAAAACAGAGAAAGTCTCTCCATAGTGGCCTCCCACAATGGTAGAGAAATACAAGCCATAATACATAGATACGCAAGGTGTCCAGCAGTGTTAGGGGCACAGAGAACAATGACAAAGACTCAGGATGTGTGCAGGTGAGGTTGTTTTGTGGCAAAGAGTGGGCAGCAAGGGCCTCTCTGATGAGCTGTGTTTTAGCAGTGGGAACAAAGCGCCAAGATGTAGCTGGTTAGGGGTTGGCAGAAGCCCCACCTGCCTCCTTGATGGATCCCTAAAGGCTGATCAGAGGCTTGGGCCCAGAGCATAGAGGGAAGTATGGTGATGGCCCAGGGAGCAGGACAATTGCTGGCTTCTCCTAATTTGTAAAACTCGCAGCTCTGCTTGCCCGAACCCACAGTGCAGGACAGGATGAAATGCAGGCTGAATTAGGGGAGTACTTACATGCTCACTGTTAGCCATGGAACTCACTTAAAGTGAAATATTACGTAAAACCCCATAAAAATATATAGAACTGATAGATCAAAGCAGCACTGCACAGACTGAAAGAGGTATCAGCATCACAACAGCTCCCGAGGGGCGGGGAGTGGCCCAGCAGCAGAGCACTTGCCAAACACAGGTGGGGCACTGGGTTCCATTCCCAGCATGCCAAAAAGAAAAGGAAAAAAGATAGGCCTATGACACGATGTCACCAAGGAGCCCCGGGCTCTGCAGAGGACAGCTGAACATTGAATAGGCTGGCAAGATGGACTGATCCGTCACTCAGGCCCCAAGGTCAAGTCTCTGGTCTGCCACTTACCATCCCTTAGAGCCACCAGACTCCTCAGCCTCATAAAGCTTCCTCATTTTTAAAGCAGAGATAAGCTCAGCCAACACCCAGGCCCTACTCCAGATGAGATGAAATAGTTGACATAAACAAGAAAGTGCCACATAATGACTATTTTGCCAATAACCTTTTTAGCCGTACTCATGGATAACTGTCATTTTGTCAATAACCTTTTACAGTCCCAGAGGGAAACATTAAGATAAAGAGTTGCAGAATTCCATCTTTGACCAATTAAATGATCTCAAAGTTCCTCCTTTCTCCTGTCCCCATCCCCCCCAAAGCATCGACTGTTGACCAGGACACACTCAGACACTAGAACGCCCCCTGGGAAGGTTTGGTTAATGCCCCCAAGTGCAGCAACTCTTGCCTCTGGGAAAGTGTCCTCAGAGAGGGGGTGTGGGAGATATTTTTCTTGAATGGAGATCTCCAGGCCCCCAGATGCTCACACGGCTGAGACTCTTGCCTCATTGATCTCATTACACGAACTCATCCTTTAACTTATTATTTCAATTACTGTTTGTTCATGACACCTCACAATATTTTAATTATTATTATTATACATTTGTCTTCTGTTTCACATGTTATTAATAACGCACAGCAATTATAATCACCTGTAATTACTGCCAGCCCTGTCGCAGAGCCTCATGCTGGAGGTGTCTTGGGAATGCCCACCCTGGGGGTGCACTGCATGCACTGTGGGTGTAACTGGGGTTATTTGGCTCATGTAGCATTACCAGAAACATTCCCATCTGAGAAGGAGATGAACAGCCTGGGCTCCAATTCATGGTGTGACAGGGGTGACATATCCCCTGACCTCTGGGGCCCCTGAATTTGATGTGGAAGAGACAGCCCTGACCCATTGGAACCCCAGTCTGCTGCAGAAGACATGGCCCTGTCCTTGGGAGCCCAGTGTGATGGAGAAGCCCTAACCCTCTGCCTCAGGAGCCCCAGACTGATGGATAAGATGCAGCCCCTGCCCTTAACAAGACCTCTCTTGACAGGGGCGACAGAAGTCACAGATGTCTGAATCAGCAGCAGCATTTTTCTCTGCACATGACTGTTTGTTTCTCTGGAACGTTTATTTGTTTCCATTTACACCCCGTTTGGCTTCTCTGTGCATCTGCTCACCTCCCCTGTTCCTTTGGAAACTCTCCCAGAAGCGAGTGCCACATTCCTCAACCACCCATGCCCTTCCTGGTACCCAGGACCAAGGCCCTGGCCGGGAGTCAGGACTTGATGACTGGCCAGGGACTGGCTGCATCTGAAGCTGTCAGCCCTGTGTCCTTCCTTAAAAAGGTGTCGGGCAGGTGGGAGAAACAAGAGGGTCATGCTGGGGCAGGGAGGCGACTCAGGAAGCCAGGGCTGGAAAGACAGTTCAAAAATATGCCAAGGCCCATGTTGAAAGGAAGCTGACTGCCAGGAACTGGGCAGAGGGCAAGAGGCATCAGGGACCGCCTGAGGGCCCTAGCTGAGGCATAAACTTTCCATAAGCTTCCCAGGCTTTCTGCCAGTCCCAGAGGATGGTGAGCTAGGGAATGAGTAGGAAGAGAGAGGAGGAATAGCACTGATTGAGGACCTACTATGTGCTAACCACGACTTCCCATTCACTTTTTTACACAGAAAATCTAGTGCATTTGTTCTCTACAGCCTTAGGAGGGGCCCTTATGATCCAGGCAAAGGCAGATAAAGATGACATGGAGACTCAGAGAGTTGATATAACTTGTCTGTCTTCTCCAAAGTCTGTGCTCATCTCAGTGCACCACATGCCTCAGCCTAGGTGCCCGAGAGTATGTGGGATCCCAGAGACTGTGGGGAGACACCTCAGAGCTGTCTGTGGTATGACCGTGTACTAGTGTGTAACTGCCTAGTCTGAGGGCACCCATGAACTGCGCACTCTCTAGAAACTTGTCTACTGAAATTGTCAGCAGCCACTGTCCCGGGGTGCCTGGCTGCTACTACCATTGTCCTTCAGTTCAATGCCTCAGCTCGGCACATTCATTAGATACTTGGTTTGCTTGGCAAACCAGCCGAGTTTAAAATCCACCAGGCTACTTTGCTCCTGTAAAATAAATAAATACATGCTTCTGTAAAGCTTCAGGAAACCAAACTGACCTGAACTGCACTGGCCCAGGGAGTAGGGCCAGTTGAAAAGTAGGGACGTGGTCACCATCTTCAAAGGACTAAGAGCAGCCTTGGGGACAAGAGAGCACACAAGCATATGACAAACCCAACAGGAGGTTCATCTCTGAAGGTGTCTATGTGCTCCATCTATGCTGCCCAGCTTAGGACAATTAGTGTCCTAAGAAATTATGGTCAAAGAATTAACAATTATAACCAAAGAAATGGCCTCTCGGTCAACATCGGAGTCCTTCCCCCAAAAAATTATGCCTAGAATAAGGACAGGAGGGCTGGCTTGGAGAAGGCAGCCTTGCTACCATCAACTGTAAACATTTAAGACATGCTCCAAACTCTCCATATGTCCAGAAAAATAATGAGCCTGCCATCTGGTCTTGTATTTACATCCTTCTGGAACCTAATTATTTTTAGGACTGTACCTCTTCTAAGGTCAGTGTATGCCATATTCATCCATTCATGCATTTGGCAAATATTTATTTTGCAGACCATCTGGGTTGAGCCTTGGAAAGTCATAGATTCATCAGGGATGACTCTGGCCCTCAAGTAACTCACAGTTTGAGTGGGGATTACAAGCAAGTAAAAGCAATCAGGGAGCAGGGTGTGATAGGTTCTCTGATGTAGGGATGCACAGAAAGGGGATTCATAATCAAAAATTCAAACAAAAGGAATGTGGTGGTACATGCCTGAATCCCAGCATCTCAGAAGGCTGAGGCAGGAGGATTGCAAGTTTGAGGGCAGCCTCCACAACTTAGGGAGACCTTATCTCAAAATTAAAAATAGGGAGGGCTGGGGATGTGGCTCAGTGATAAGCACCCCTGGATTCAATCCCAAGTACCAAAAAATAGAGAGCCACTGCAGGGTTCCCCAGATGTGCCCTGCCCCTGAGCTCTCTGCTTGCATCTTCTGAGGGTGTCCTGACCAGGCACTGGTTGGGCACTGGGAAGACAAAAATATGACCAAGGCCCACGGGATCACAGTGCAGTGAAGGAGACAGCAGTACTCACAAATAAGTCAAGTAAAATGCGGTACCTGCTATAAATAACCGCATAGGAACAACAGGGAAGAAATGACTAATTCTAGAGGAGGAGAAACCAATTTCCAGGAGAGGGTGTGATTTCATTAGTTGTTGATGAAACAGGGTTTCAACAGGGGTGTGCCAAAACTTTCTCCAAAGCCTCAGGGGCCCTAAACTCCAGCCTGAGGGGGTGGCATCCTCTGTGAATTAAGAGACTTGGTCTAAATTCCTTAGTTCTAGGCTCCCTATTTTTAAACTGAGGATGATAACTGTGCCTACCTTGGGGGACTGGTGGCTGTGACAGGTAATGAAATGATCATTATTAAGTGTCTATTGTGGTGTTTTGCACATAGAGTTAGCAATTATTGTTCCATCTTGTCCCCTCCTGGTTTCCATCCTTGGACACTGAAAGTCGTCCTTTCTCCTCACTTGGCTACCCACTCCTCTGACGTCCTCCTCCATCATTTCTGTTGCTATGATACCATACCAAGAGATGCAGGGAATGACTGCTTTATAGCACCATGAAAGGAAAGGGGGTCTGGTGGTTAGTTTCTATTTCCATAAAAAAGAGAACCAGCCCGACAGAATGGGAGAGAGGGAGACACCAACAGAACTCTAGGCAGGCAGGTTTTATTTTTTATTTAAAATTCCACAGGCAGTCCTGTAGGCAGACAGAGAAGCCACCACGCCACAGGTAGACAGGCTGGCAGCTCGTCACCTCTGTCAGGTTCTCCACAGCTGTGTGTTGTCTTCTGGATGCGGCTGACGGGGGTTAATCTGTGGTTATTGTGATTCTCTTTCCAGCTGAGTGTGGGAACTCAGTCACCGGCACTCAGGGTACTCTGCTGTCCCCCAACTTTCCTGTGAACTACAATAACAATCACGAATGCATCTACTCCATCCAGACCCAGCCGGGGAAGGGGATTCAGCTTAAAGCCAGGGCATTCGAACTCTCAGAAGGAGACGTCCTCAAGGTAAAAATCGATGACTGCATAGCGCATGCGTGTGAAGGTGTGTGCTCGTCCCTGCAGGAATGGTCCAAGCTTTCTCCTTCCTCCCTGAGTCCCAAGATGGTATCCTCACACAACTGGGAGGAAGTGAGGATCAGAAAGAGAGTGTACATGAGCATCTGAGAATGTAGGTTTGGAATGTGCTCAAGGGCTCCTGCCGACATAGGTGAGTGCGGCTCATGGGAGTTGACTGCATCATAAAAATAACAGTAGTTCAGTTGGAGCAGCCAGTGGGCCAGGTTTTCCATTGTGAGTGCCGACTTTTCACGTGAATCATGAAGAGCTCACAGTGTGTGTGTGTGTGTGTGTGTGTGTTGTGTGTGTGTGTGTGTGCACACACATTTGTGTAGCTACATGTTTGTGGATATAGATACTTTTACATATATATTTTCACATGGGTGTGATTCTGTGAGAGTACTTGGCATCCTGCACTCAGATGTGATTTGAGGAGGCAGTGAGTGTCCATGTACCATGATAAAGGCCCTCGTGTGACATTGCCACTAAAGAAAGTGAGCTCAAGGCACATAAATATGTAAGAGAAAGAAAGGACAGGATGGGATGGTAGCACTACCGAGAGGGAGTTGGTGAGATCCTGACACACACACGTCTTGTAGTTCCCTGTGTGATCATGTGACTATCTCCAATAACACACCCTGTGTGTGTTTACGTATGATTAAGGGGTTGATGTTGGAGAATCTATCAAAGAGCTGTCCTAATAAAATGGATTCTGAAGACAGCCTCGTCCAGAGTAAGTCTATTTTTATCCTAGACAAAGGATCTTTTGTAGTTTATTCCAATACAGTTTTATTCTCTATAGCCAGAGAAGTCCTGACATTAGAAGAAAAAAAAAAATAGAAGCAACCAAAGGTCACTACTCTGGAAATTCCATAGAGAAGCCATGAAATGCCCATCTTTTTTATGTTCAGATGATACTCTTGACCCACCCTGGGGCATGTGTTCTCCGCTGTGTGTGTGTGTGTGTGTGAGAGAGAGAGAGAGAGAGACATTTTTCACTCTTACTTAATCTCCTTTGAACCCAAGCTGCACTCATGAGATGACAAACTGGGGCTGGGTGTGTATGAAATAGGACAGAACAATCCCAGGGGGCTGTCATTGGCTTCTTCAGCTCTGCTTTCAATGCCGCATAGAAACAAGACAAGCGGACACAGGAGAGTTTGATACCCTTGTGATATACCCTATGATACCACACCAACAGATGCAGGGATACATCTGCTGTATGCACTGTCACAGATCCGCAAGCCAGATACATGCACAGATTCACGCACACACACACACACACACACACACAGACACACACCATGCCTTCAGGCCTCTCCCTGGATCCTCACTTCTCTCCATCTGCTTGCTCTTCATCAACGGCATGACTTCAGAGGACCTAACCAGCACAGCAGGGCAGAGAGGCCTCCTCTCTGTCATGGTGCAGATGAAGGGATGTGAGCTGGGCCATGCAGAGGCCTTCCTGGATGAAGGAAAAGGCAGCTTTGAGGCACAGGTCATAATTAGCAGATGTTGGGGGGTTGGGCCAAGTTCTGTGCACAGGGCTTGATAGGGGTGGAGGGGCAGAAATGGCTGCTGGAGGTCACATGGATCATGGCCAGGGCCCTAGCTCCCTCAATAGGGTGGTTCAGATTCAGGCCTTCAGAACCCAAGACTGGCCAACGGTGTGCCTGCACAACTGTCTGGCCTCGGCATCAGGTGATCAGCGTAACAGACAGGCAGAAGAGTGATTTTCCAAGGCAGCCAGGGTAACAAATGGGCAGAAGTTGTAGGGCAGAGGTCAGGGAGGCTTCACACAGGCACACCTGCAGAGTTGCAGGGAGGGGAAGAATCCCTGATTTTCTAAAAGAGGACCACCCCAGACTCCAGACCTGGCCTCTGCAGCCACATGCCCAGCCAGCCCTGCCACCCAGCTTGTAATATGGAGCTCAACCTTCTTGACAAAGAGTGTCCTGTGTCTGCATCTCAAACCTGCTCACTAGGTTGCATTGTGGTTCTGATGTGGCTGAAAGGCCACAAGCGTCCCTGTGACCACTGGAATTTCTGGAACAAATTCCTAGGGAATTCCTAGGGAAGGAAGAGCAATGGATTCCAGGAGATTGGGATAGCATCTGTGTCCCCTCCTAGGACCCTTATCCTTCCCAGACTCCTTACCTTCCAGAGGGAGAACCTGGGTCACCAATGGGTACCAGAACTATTTCTGGTTTCTTTTAATGAAAGAATTAAAAGAAACCACCGTCGTAGTTTCTCAGCAGAATACAGAGCCACCCTGCCACCTCAGGTGGCTGCAGCAGCCCTGCTGTTGAGGCCTGCCATCTGCTCTACTTCCACATGGATATGTGTGGAAGGAACCCAATGCACAACAATCCCCTCCAAGAACATCTGCCATTGCCCTAGTGTGACCGGCCCATCTGCCTGAATGCTGGTATGTTCCTAATCCCAAGGCCTTGCCTGTCCCTACGAAGATTCCTCTGAGCTCCAAGGAAATCTATCCACACTTTACTTGTCTCTTGAGATAGGATATCTCCTGCATCTGACTAACCCTCCAAACTTTCTTGCATTTCTGACTCATGAAAAATCCGTGTTTCCCTGAATGTGTTCCATGCCCTCAATAACTGCAGATTTCCCAGAATCACCCCGTACTTGTCACTCCAGCTTGTCTCCCATAACCACCTGACTTCTTTTCCTTTGGTCCCTGCCAGGTGATTTTGCTACTACCTTCAGATGAGTAAGACAGGAGAGGCTTTTAAATGCAATAAGATTTTTGCAAAATGCAAAAGGAAACACCACTTCCAGCTCATGAGGGCAAAAGAAGCACATGCATGTAACTATATCCTCCACCAGTTCCCAGTAGAATAACCAAAGGGACATAAGACAGAGGAATGTGGTCTCAGCCCTGGAAATTGGGCAGAAGTGTCTTTCGCATAAAAGTTAAAGGAATTTCTGCCAAATGGAATATTCAAGGAAGAATCCGTATTGAGAAAGGGCCTAAGCAAATTGCAATTCATGCAAATGAAGCAAAATCCTGCCTGTTGGTTAAGGACCAGAAACCCAAAAATCCATGTAAGACTGTGTAGTTCAGAGCAGCAGAGCCTGGGACCAAGAATATAGACCACTGGCAGGAACAAAATCTCCATCCTTCTAGCTCCTCCAGATGGGAGCCTACATGGATTCCCCCTTGACATGACTTCCTGGCCTTCATTTGGCTTGGGGGGGGGGGCACATCAGGCAAAGCAAGTAACACCATGCTGGTACATAACCAGGGTGGCAAGTCTCACTAGGGAAGGGGCTACCATCTCTCTACCGCTCTCCCTCTCTCAGTTGGAAATGCCTCAGCTTGCTGTGCCCTGTTTGGGCCTAGCTCTTCTGCTCCCCGTTAGAGACTTGGGGTGTTTACATTCTCCACTGCCATTCTCCCTCCACAATGATATGCCAACAAGGAAATTAACCAGAGGTGTGTAAATATTCAGGGGATCAGAAGGAGGAGGCCTGCCTGAGGAATCAGAGCTAATTGCCCCTCTGTAAGCAACTAAGGACAGAAACACACTTTAAAAGCTCTGAATTTGTATTCTTAACAGGATTTGAGAGAGTATTATATTGATGGCACAAAAAAATAGGCAATAATGAAAACAGAGCCATCTGAGATGAGGAAAGATTGGATGGAGATGAAAAACATGATCACCCAATTAGAAAACGGAATGGAGGCGATGAATGGAAGAGAGTGAGCCACAGAAAAATGAAGTTAGTTCATTATAAGATGTGTTGAAGAACTTCTCCACATCTCATAAGGAAATGAAAAGGAGGGTTCCATTATATTAACAAAATGTACAATCAATCCACAGTAAAACTTTATGTGCCAAATAACATAATATAAATAAATTAAATAAAAACTGATAGGAATATAAAAAATTAATAAAGTTACAGTCATCGTGGGAGATTTTAATGTACCTCCCTTAGTCTCTGACATGTCACTCAGATTAAAAATAAATAAGGATTTGGGTCGTTTGGATAATATAACAGAATAAATCCAAAGAAAGTAGGGGAAAGATACTTCTAAAGATGAAAGCAGAAATGACTAGAAAAAGAATAGCAATTATCAACAAAACCAACTGGTTGATAATGAAATAGATACACATGGCAGGATGAATCAAGGAATTAAAAAGAGACAAATGTGTAATGCTAGGCATGAAAAAGGGAACATAATCCTTGATACAATAGAGATTGTGAAAAGAAGAAAATATTTAGAAACAACTGTTCTTTCAAGAAATCTGAAAGCTCAAGTGAAATGGAAATTTTTGTAGATGAAAAGTACTATGATGTAAATAAATGAAAATCTGAATAAGCCAGAAACCATTAACAAATTGGAATTCTCCTAGATTCCTTCTCAAAAGCCCCAGGACTAGACTGTTTTACAGGTAAACTTTAATAAAACTTAAAGAAATAATGAATCCCCACAGTAATCCAAATATTCTAGAAAAGATAAAAATGAAGATCCATGTCCCAACTCTTTTTTTTTTTTTAATGCATCAAATAGAAACCTGGATGACAATGAGGAGAATGGTGTTGACCAAGGCTGGGGAGTGCTGGCACCAGACCATATCAAATGGGATAATCTCGATTACACAGGAGGAATAGGGATTTTTTCCTTGAGATTTATTGCAAAATATGATAACAATGATGATAAATAATAATGTACATTACACCACAAAAAGAATAAGTACTTGAGGTGATGAATATTCTAATTGGCTTGATTTGATTCTCCACATTGTATTCATATATCACAATATCAATTATCATGTGTCAATTTATAATTTAAAAATTAATTAAAAAAAAAACAAACTATTAGACCAAACAATCTCAAGATCATAAATCTAAAAATCCTGGCTATGATATCAGACTGAATCTAGCTGGATGATAAAGCAAAGATGACCAAGGGCCTCTGAGGCCAGGAGTGTGAGGATGTGTCAACTGTGGGAAAAGCTCATAATGTTTATTCTTTAGACGAATCACATGAGATTGCCTTTGTTATAGCCAAAACTGGCCAAATATTGGCCATTTCCTGTGACTCAACCTAACATCCTATAAACAGACTAGAAGAGAAAAACACACGATCCTGCTGACCCATTCCCCAAACATCAGGTGATCAAGTTCAATATCCATTCACAATTTTTAAAAGTATTCATAAAACTGTGAATAGTGCCTTCTCAATTTGATACAGTGTTTCTCCCAAACACCTACCACAAACACTGTACTTAATGGCAACACTTCCTGAGGATTTCTAGTGGCATCAAGCCCAAGAACAGTGACTTTGCCATCACCTGTAGAATCAGCATTGCACTGATGATCCAAGCCCATACAATTATACCCAGAAATGAAAAGGAAACCATTAAAATTATTTATAGACAAGAGACATAGTCCATGCAAATAAACATCCAGAGAGAAATATATAGGAATATGGAAAATTGCCTCTCTTATTTAGAAAATACAAAAGGATCAACAAATAAACCATGAGAACTGATAGGACAAGTCAGTAAAGCAGCTGGTGTTTCTACAACCAATTATAATATGTAATCAGGGAGGAAAATCTCATTCGTAATAGAATAAAAACTATAAGCCACCTAGGAATAAGTCCTCCAAAATGTGGATAATCTTTACTGAGAAAATTATAAAGCGTTATTTTAAAGGCAATATAACTAAAATAAATGCAGGGAGATGTCCTTCCCCATGGATGAACAGCCACTCACGGGAGAGAAGAGGGGAATTGTTGATACTCAATTACCACAGCCTCAGTGAGAATCAAGGAAATACAAATTAGAGTGAGATACCATTTTGCACCCATCAAACTGGAAAAAAATTATGCCTGGAAATACTAAGAGTTGGTGAGGATATAAAATGATGAAAAGAGCCATCCACTGCTATGGGATGGTATTGATTGGTATTCCTCTTCTTCAGAGAGCAATCTGGAAATAGCTAGCAAAGCTGAAGATGTGTCTTCCCTCAACCAGCTTCTTGTGCTGGAGAAACTCAAGCCAGGCATGTTCATGGACACAATAATGCTTGCATTGTGTTTTAGTCACCTTAGTCGCTGCTATGACTAAAGGATCTGACCCTAACAACTGTAAGGAGGAAAAGTTCATTTAAGGGCTCACAGTTTTAGACCTCTTAGTCCATAGGAGGCCCACTCCATTCCTTGGGGCTCTAGGTGAGTGTGTGGCAGAGGGAAGCAGCTCACATGAGATCAGGAAGCAGAAAGAGACTCCACTTGCCAGATACAAATATATACCCAAAGCCACACCCCAACTCCCACCTCCTCCAGCCACACCCTACCAAGTCAGTTACCACTCCCTTAATCCCTATCAGGGGATTAAAACATTGATTGGATTAAGACTCTCACAACCCAATCGTTTCTCCTCTGAACCTTCTTGCATTGTCTCACATGTGAGATTTTGGGGGACACCTCACATCCAAACCATAACACATCATCACTTAGCATGTTCATTTGGAAACCAGCTGCCTTGCTAACCTGTCTTACTAGATGTCCCGGACATGTGTAGATTCTCCTGGATTTCTGAGAGAGATGTTCCCCTCTCTCTGTATCTGATGAACTGGATCATCCAGCAAGAGCCTGTGAGGAAATAAATGTGTGCAAAGGCCCAATTCCCTAAAGCAATCGAAAATATAAAAATACCCAGGAATAAGTAGAGAAATTCACTGAGAGACATAAATGACAACTTGATTAAATGGAGTCAGACACCATGAATATGGATCAGAAGAGTTAATATCCCACAGGTGCATTTTTTCTCAAATCAATCCATACATTTTAATGTAACTTGGAATGACACAAGTTTTCTTTTTTGCATATTTGCTTTATTTTTTTTAATTTGGGGAAATTCTTGAGTTTATCTAGAAGAGTAAATATGGGAGAATTTTTTTAGGTGGAAATGAAGACTTTCTTACTATATATTTAAATATGCTATCAACCTACACAAACTAAAAACATGGGTCATGCACAGGAATAGACAAATAGCCAAATGCTGTGGAATAGAAGGTTCACGAACAAACCACATTTACGTAACTATATATGAATTACATCTGAATTTAAAAGATATATGAATTTAAAATTGGTATTAGAAGGAACATTTACAAACAGGCTTTTGTGAAATGACTAACCAACTAGGGAATAAAGGTAGAATCTTATATGATAGGCCAAAATAAATTCTAGGTGGATTGAAGAATAAAAATGCTAGAAGCCAGGTACTATGGTGCACGCCTATAATCCCAGTGGCTTAGGAGGCTGAAGAAGGAGGATCTTTAGTTCAAAGCCAGCCTCGGCAACTTAGCAAGGCACTAAACAAATTAGCAAGACCTCATCTCAAAATAAAATATATTTTAAAAAATGCCTGGGGATGTAGTTCAGAGGTTAAATAGCCCTGAGTTTAATCCATGATTACCATCCCCCACAATACTAGAGGAAACATTGGTTTATTTATTTACCATATATTTTCTGAGTGCCAGGACGCATATTCTGTACACTGTTGTGCAAGTAATTACGTTGTGGATTGGGTTAATGTTATGATGGAAATCCCTGCAGCTATTTAATTGCCACTGTGAAAAAATACTTAATGACTTGAAAAGTACACACGCTATGTTAAGTGAAAGAGTTTAGGGTTGTCTACTGTATTGATAGTTTGATCTTCTTTTTATAAAATAAAAAATATTAATAAATCTAGGTAAGGAAAGTAAGGACAAAGCTTGGAAGGATTATACCAAAATCCAACAAGTACTGAGAGTTGTTTTTCTTTTCTCTGTGCTTTTCTGTTTTAGAAGTTTTTCTGCAATGCACATTTTATTGTAATGCTACAAAAACATTTTTGTGCCTAGCAAATGAGAATGAATTATGCTTTAAAATTAAAGAAAATATCCTGTACTCATTATACTTTTTATTAATTAACAATAATTTCTTCATACCATCATCCATCCAGTGAATGCTCAAATTTCCAATGAGCTCATAAATGTCATAGTGTTTTTTTAAATTTACAGTTTATTCAAATCAGTCTCTAAGGTCCATTGGACAATAGTAGATTAGTTATCTCGTGTGTTTGTTAACCTGTAGATTTCTCCCTCCATCTCTTTTCTTTTTATGCTTGTAATTTATTTGTTAAAAAAAAATCTGGCTGTTTGTTCAGTGGAATTTTTCACACTCTGGATTTTGCTGACTTCCAGCGCATAGTATCATTTTTAGTATTCCTCCTTCCTCGGTATGTCCTATAGGATGGGAATTGGATCTAGTGGCTTGATCTGATCAGGTTTGACTCTTTGGCAAGGTGATTCCCTAGATGGTGATCTGTTTTCCATTAAGAAGCTCTTGATGTTTAGTTTTCTGCCTTATGGTGATGTTAGCAACTGATGAGAATTAACGCCTTGATCCATGAATTCAAATGTATGCCTCAATGGGTAAAAATATTTTTATAATAATTTGGATACAGTCATGGGCTAAACTTCTGAATTGGTGCCATCTCTGTGTTGGTTGGACTCCAGGATCCTCTCAGTATTTCAATAATGTAACCACCAACACATCAGATCTGGAAACAGACTTAAGGCTCCCAGCAGCCTAAATGAATCTCTGTAATCTATAGCACTGTGAGCTTGAAGGATGGCTTCCTTTACAAAGTGCTGCTTCATAAATAGGAGGATGGAAATATTGTTCCAATTTGCTGGCAGCTGGCTCCACATTGTGCACCATGCACAAATATTCATCACCCACCCATAGATCCCATCTTTGATATTTACTAAAGCACCAGGGGTTCTTTCACTCAATCACAACTTCTGTTGTTATTTGTACAATTATCTAGGAAGGAGCAGCAACCTCGAAACCTGGGGAGCCAGTTCATTATTCTGATGATTGTTGTCTTTGCTGGTGCTCAGAAGTTCAGGGGACAGATGGGAATCAGGGAGGCCAGATGCCTGCGCCATTCCACCCTTGGCAAGCCCAGCAGGCCCTAGCTGGAGCCCTCATTACAAGGGGAAGGGGCAGAGACTGAGCTTGGAGAAGGGAAAGTCACCATACCCTGCTGGTCATTTTTACTCCATCCTACCTGTGTTCCAGGGATCCTGTCCAGCAGATGGTTAAGACAGGTCACCCTATGGTGAGATGGGAGTCAGGTCCTCTCCTCTCCTGGAAGGACGGGAGTGGCTGTTTAGCAATGTAGAGATGTCGAATGCTTTCAGCCTGCCTGTCTGCAGAAACAGATGGCTGGGGAGTCAGGCAGTCCCAACCTGGCCTCCCCAGGCTGCTGAAGAGGAAGCTGGTGCCATATGAGGGTTGAGGGACCAGGAGCTGGTTTCCCTGGAAAGGTTGGAACGGCAACCAGTTTTCAAAGATTAGATTCACAATGGAGATGGGCTGGGCACAGCACTGACACCGAGAGGAAACAGGACGATTGATTGGTCAGCCGCCAGCTTCGTGCTGCCAACTTCCTTGCTAATGACAATTAACTACCCATCTAGCAGTGGTTGTCAGTGCTGACACCTGGGAAGGTGGGCCATGGGGTGTGACATGTGGTCAATATAAGGCCATGCTGGTGTTACCAGATTGGGATGTCTCCTGCCCAGGTCTACGATGGCAACAACAACTCTGCCCGTTTGCTGGGGGTGTTCAGCCGCTCTGAGATGTTGGGAGTGACTTTGAATAGCACGTCTAGCAGTCTGTGGCTGGATTTCATCACCGATGCAGAAAACACCAGTCAGGGCTTTGAGCTACAGTTTTCCAGTAAGTCTTTCCCGCATCTGAATGGACAATGAAGTTGGGCTTTCTCATTGTACTCATTTGTTTGAGCTCCTGTTTATCTGGTAGACATGCTCTTATAGACTATTTCAGAGTCCAGTAGGTCTCCATCAATTGAGGGATGGATAAATAAAATGAGATATGTCTGTACAATGGAATATTATGTGGCCATAAAAACAAATGAAGTAGTGATACATGCTTCAACATAAGTGGGGCTTGGAAAAATTACACAGTCCAAGAAGACAGTTACAAAGACCACATAGTATATGACTTCATTTTTACAAACTGCCCAAAGCAAGCAAATCTATAGAGACAGAAGGCAAATTTGCTGAGAGTGCTGAGAGAAAAACTCATCTAGGCTGCTTTTTGAGGTGATAAAAGTGTTCTAGAACCAATAGTGATACCAGTCGCACAGCTCTGTGGTTAGATAAAAGAAGACACTGAACTCTACACTTTAGATGGATGAATTATGACATGTGAATTGTGTCTCAATAAATATATTAGGGGTTTAAAAAGTAAACAATGTCTATTCAGGATCCCCTTGTCTGGATGTCAGGCCACCTGGCGAAGGGATCTTTGCCTATTTCAGAGATGGCTCAGTGCATGAGGATTAAATAGACTCAAATTTGAATTCCATTTCCATTACCTGAAAGTCACGTGAGTTTGAAACAATTTATTTAACCTTCCTAAGTCAATGCTCTGGGTTGTAAAACGCAGATGATTAAACCTACCTAAGACTCCTGTGAATTAACAACTGAGAGGCAGCAGATGCCAAGCCCCATAGCAGGAGCTCTGTATAAGTCAGTTTCTTCCTTTTCCAACAGAATATGTTTAAACAGGGCATAATGAGGCTCTTGAATGTACATTTAAAGTGACTTTTCCGTATTATCCTGTCCCATCACAATGTCTCAGAGAGCAAATTGGAAGGAACAGGTCTCTAGCAAAATGCTGTGGGGTCAACAAAAGAAATAGAAAATCCAGCGCCTAGGCCTGAAAACTATTAAAAAGCTGGACTCATTTACATGTAAGCACAGGGGAGAGAATGTTCCCTGGAAATGCTGAGGGATCCCAAGTGGGTAGCGGTGGCCGGACGTCTTCCTGAGAACCTGGGCTTGAAGGAGGAGCAGAAGTTGGGTTTCTGCCCCCACAGGTCCCGCTCACTCTGCCTTTCGTCTCATCTCCAGGTTTTGAGCTCATCAAATGCGAAGACCCCGGAACGCCCCAGTTTGGCTACAAGGTTCATGATGGAGGTCACTTTGCAGGCAGCTCTGTGTCCTTCAGTTGTGACCCTGGCTACAGCCTGCGGGGCAGCCAGGAGCTGCAGTGTCTGAGTGGAGAACGCAGGACCTGGGACCGGCCGCTGCCCACCTGTGTCGGTAGGGTGCTCGTGCTGTTCAGGGGCCCCCCTGGTCTCCCCTCACCTGAACTCCAGCCTTGGTCTCATTAAGGATGCCCAGGGCTGGGGGCTATCTACCTGGACTGGATCCTCCTGCTAATAGGCCTTGTGGCTTGTCTCTTCCCCATTTCCTCATGTTCACACCTCATCACACCTGTGCAGCCACACAGTCAGGCACTGGCCAGTCATTATCACACATTTAGCAAGTGGAACCAGAGCCAAATCCTGCCCTCAGGGTGATGGGAGAGTGGTAGACGAATCCATTAAAAAGGGGGAGGTGAGATTTTGCCTGGTTTCCGGGGCTTCCTACCATACCGACACTCCAACAAGTCTCCCACTTACTATGGGTCTCAGTTTCAATGTAAGCAAAATAAGGCGCACGCTCCGTTTTCTGGGAGAATGTTGAAAGAAAGGGTAAGATAATGAACCCTCGCCAATCTTCACTCTTAAGAACATGATTTAAGCTTGCATCTTCTTGAGCCCCTGTTCTTCCTGAACATCAGCAAAGGGTCTCTGGAGGCGGTGCGCAAGTGTCCTAGGACAAGCCACAGTAACCTGGAGTGAAGTACAAAATAGGCAAAATCAGACTCTCCATTTGTCCGGGCTTTTCCCCTCCCTGCTAATCAGGATTCCCACCACACTGTCTGGTCTTGCTTCCCCAGTGGCGGGTCCTGCCCTCTGCTCCCTTCACCACGCATCAAGCCAATGCATCAGTGCAGCCCTGGCTGATCTCATAAGAATAAAACATCTGGTGGGCAAGTATGTAAGTGCCCCCAAGCCCCACAACTGGGCAGGTGTAGGCCTGGGTACATGGAGGCAGAGAAAGAATGAAGTCTGTTTCCTGCCCTCAGGAAACAAAAGCAGATGGTTATATACAAGGTCTTCACTATAAAAAGGGCTGTGTGCAAAGTGTTGGGGCAGAGGAGGAGTTTGCAGCTCAGAGTTGGAAGGAAGGGTGGGTGAGAATTCACCCACAGGAGAGGCGAGCGGGGATGGGGGACTTTCTAGCCTGAGCACAGGACCTACAGACAACACTGCAGTAAGTGTCAGTGGCCACAGTTGGTCCTTTTCCCCCCGAGAAGGTTACATTTCAACAGGATCTGCAATGCGGATACACAGCAGAGAATCAAGGGACAGAATTTTAAGTCTGAAAGTAGGACCAGGGCCCTCACCTGTAAGGAGCCCCCAGGGACTTCCTCTTCCTTTGTCCTCACCGTGGGCCTGGTCTATAGACATGTCCCTTCTCTTTTCCCTTCACCTCTCTTTTCATTTCTTTCTTTTATTCACATGCCAAGCCCTATGCTAGGCCCTAGGAATGCAGAGAAGAGAGCTCCCAGGCCAGCCAGGGGACACATGACTGTACAGCAGTGTGAGGCCTCAGGAAGGAGAGCCCAGCAAGCCGACTCTCAGGGAGGAATGATGACTCACCTTATAAGAAATGTATTTGCTTTGCAGAAAAGATTTACTGTAAGATTCCCTTGACCATCAAATATGCCCACTGGACTAGACTTAGAGGAGCCACTCAAGGCTGGAAAGAATATTTATACTGTGAGCTGTAGAGGCCTTCCCCACGGAGGTCCATCAGGCCCCTCGCTTTTAGCAGGGTGAGGCTGTGTATTGGGGATTATGCGGGCATATTTTCAAATATGTCGCATGTGTTAGACTCCAGCATGCTCTATCAGAGGCAACGACCAGCTTCATCGATGAGTAGACTCAGCAGCCCGACACGCAGCCAGGGCTCTAGGACAGAAAGGAGCAGAAGTTAGGAAGAATAGACTCTTACATCTCATTGGTGAATCTGAGGCAGGCTGGCCTGCTCGGCCCCCTCCTGCCCACCTGCCAGTCCTCAGATAACATGATCCTGTGGGGGAAGAAGAAGCAGTTGTGCTCCTATGGAAGAGCCCCCAGGGCTGCTGCATTCTGAACATTCACTTACTGGGAAGCAGGAGGTACTTCCTGGGAATATGGAAGGAAGCTCTGGCCAGGGACAGAGATGATATCCTGCCACTATTCCAGCCCCGTCCTCCATTGGTGGGGCCAGCAGGCTTCCTCCCCACAATTGTAGTCCATCCTCTCCTGGATGCCCTGCCTTGTCCCCTTTCACTCTGGCTCCCACCCCAAGGCACCATGGGAGGAGGGCCCTCAAGTGAAGCTTGAGCAAAGGGCGTGGTCTCCTGAGCACACTCACGGGTAGGTGGTCCTTGGGGTCCAGGAGATGCTTGGTGGGTCTTTCATAGCAACAAGTGAAGGTCACTATCCCATCTGGGACTTTGATCCCATCTTCTCCTATGGCTTCTAGCATCTCACTTTATCAATTATTTCCTTTCCCAGATAGCACTGCCATGAATCTCTTCCTCTCTTGTTTTCACTCATGCACCTTCAACTCAAACACATAGCATAATTTTCCTGGGAAGCAATAGCTTCTTTCCTTTGTTCGATCATCCACCAGTTCATTCAATAAACATTTATTAAGCTTCTATACTGTGCCAAACACCATAGTCGGCACTTGATGTACAAACATGAGTAAGACAAGGTCCCTGCAGCCAAGGAGCTTATAGTCTGGTGCAGGAGATTGACATTACTTTAATAACAAGTTATACCTCTTCTGACAAAAATCCATTCACATTGTAATGGAGATGCAAAGGAAGACAGTGTCAGCACTACCGGAGGAAGGGAGGGGTATTGCAAAAGGTTTCAAGGGAGGGTGTTTGTCAGGCTGTCAGTCCAAGTAGCAGAATGAGGAGGCCCAGCTGCCCGGACAAATGGAGCCTGTAACACTCAGCGGGATCAAGGGGTTCGTGGGCTGGGGGTGGGGTAAAGGGAGCCCTGTGGAGGGTTTAGACTAAATTCTGGGAAGGAAGATTGAAAGCATGAGTGCACATTTGCATTTCGTAAAGATCCCTTAGCTGGCACTGCTGAGGGTGGGCTACTGTGCCAGCCGAGAGATGGCAAAGGCCTAAGCTAGGACTCGAGAAAGAGGAGCTAAGTAGAGTCAAAAGTGAAAAGAGTCACAGAAGCTCGGAGACTGGATCCTGGAAGCAGATCAGACATGGGAGAGGAAGGAGGAGTAGGGGAGCCACAGCTTGCAATTTAGGTGACACTTCTCGCTGGGAATACACATCTCTCTGCAAGACTCCCTGTCTCTAGCTTCAGCCCTCTGTGACCCTCAGAGCTGGAGGACCATGTCTTGGTGGCCTCTGTTCTCCTGGCAGCTGGCACATGCTCCCTTGCCAGTGAGCAAGTGCAAGTGCTTGTGTTTTCTCTCTAGGGGACTCTGAAGAGTTTGGTCACAGAGTAGCCAGGCAGTTCCACACCCATGGACCTGTTTCTTAGTAGGCTTATTCACCCACTTCGAGTGCACAATTTAATATCTTCACAGGGCTGCAAAGTTCCCTAATGTGTAAAGTGATAATTCACTCACATGCTTGCATGTTGCAGTTCTTCCCTATGGAAGTAAGCATCAAGTGTTTACATCAATACGTTAATTCTGGAACATTTTCCCCATTATAAAGAAACCCTATATCCATTAGCAGGCACTTCCCACTAATTCCCTGGGTCCTTCACAACCATTAATATACCTTCTATCTCTATAGATTTACTTGTTCTGGATATTTCCTATAAGTGGAATCACACAATGTTTTACCTATGGGTCTGGCTCCTTTCACTTAGTGTATGCTTTCAAAATTCATCAACATTGTAGCACGTCTCCCAATTTTATTCTTTCTTGTGGCTAATATTCCACTGTATAGATTTATCAACTTTTATATATATTTTCTTCACTTTATGGACATTTGGGTTGTTTTTACTTACTAGCTGCCATGAATGATGAGGCTATCAACATTCATGTCCAAGTGTTTGTGTGAGTGTGTATTTTCATTTCTCTGGGGTGCGTACCTGAGCACAGAAGTGCTGGATCGTGTTTGGTAACTTTGTTTAACATCTCGAAGAACCACCAAATTGGTTTCCAAAGCGTCTGCATCATTGTCCGATTCTGTCCTTGATAAGAGGGTTCTCCCCACCCTCGCCCATTCTTGTAGTCTGTCTTTTGTTATATCCATCCCAGGAGCTGTGAAATAGGATCTCATCATGGTTTTGATTTGCATTCCCCTAATGGCATCATTGCACACGGATATTGGCCATTCACCTATCCCCTTCAGAGAAATGTCTATTCACTCCACTCCCTTGCCAATTTTTTAATTGGGTTTTGTGTCTTTTAAGTATTGAGAATTTGTCTCAGGTTCTGCATACAGTTCTCATCGCGGGACCTGTCTGTGTGCTGGCCTCAACCTCCTGGAGTGGATGAGAGTGACTTGGGGCCCATGGGCATCCAAGGAACTGCTGACTGACTGACTGCTGACAGCTTGGGTCACTCTGCGGAACTCACGCTTTGGGGATTTCTTTCAGCTGAGTGTGGAGGGACGGTGAAAGGAGAGGTGTCAGGGCAGGTGCTATCGCCGGGGTATCCAGCTCCCTACGAACACAACCTCAACTGCATCTGGACCGTGGAAGCAGATGCCGGCTGCACCATCGGGTAAGTGTTGGACTTCCAGAGTAACCCTTGCTGTCCTTTGTGGGTCACCAGGCTGCCCCAGCTCATTCCTGGTCCCTCCTGCCTCTCCTGGAGGCCCTTGGGATCAACGATGGTTGCCATAACCCTTGGCTTGGACTCTTTCCCATGGAAAACCTGGACAGGCTGGTGTCAGCCTCCCAGGGCTGCAGTCTAAGTGCAGAAAACAGGTACAGCAGCGGAGGAATGGGCTTGGAGCTGTATAGCCCCAGGCTCGGATCCCAGCCTTTCCACTTACTGCCTGCAGGACTTTGAAGAAGTCAAGTCCCTTTACCTCTGGGTGTCTCACTGTCTTCTGCAAAGCATGGGACAGAGCACTTGAATGATACACTGCCTGGAATGCACTCAGCCAGCATTTGGAACACAGTGAAGGCTTGATCCTGGCACCTGTGCCTGTTCCTCTGATAGTCAGTGAAGGTCAACTCAGAAGTGTATGATCCCGGGCAGGCTGCTTCCATTTCTCAGTGTTTCCTCATCTGTAAAATGAGGACAAGAATGCTTGTATTGCGGGGTTTGGGGGCAGGGAGTAAATAATAGAAGCCCGGTGGTGCCTGGTCCTTTGTACCTTCTCCCTCCAAGTATAGCTTCCTTCCCACGTTAGCACCTGACTAATAGGAATTCTTTATTGGAATTCCAAGGAACTGGGAAGGAGAGGAGCATCAGCACTTCTCACCTCAGGACCCGTCTTCTCCACCCCTCACCGTAGCCCTGTGGATAATAACAATATGCCCTGACATGACATAGACATTATTATGATTCCCATTTTATACATGAGAAACCTGAGATTCCAAAAGAATGCATGTCTAAATTGCACAAGGAGGCAGACAGCTTGGGATAGGAACCCAGATCTTTATGAATCTTTTCTCCATATCCCACTGTGGGCGAGTCTGGTTCTTGAGCCCAGTGAGTTAGAAGGTATAGAGCAGGTTGGGGTGGCAGCATGCATGAAAGGTGTGACAGGAGAATTGAACAAGGGAATTGTGGGGTCACCAGTCTGGCTGGAGCAGAGGATGCATATAAATAAGGACAAGAGTATGGCTTGGCTAGGGAGGGTCTTCAGTGCCAGTAAATAAGGGAGTCGTGGTGGGCTCTTGAGAAGGATTGGCTCACCAGGGTCCTTGGCAGTGCAGAGAGCCCATGAGAAAGCAACGATCAGGAGCCTGTTCCAGCCATTTAGGAATGAAGTCCTGAGGATTTGGAAAAATGGTGAACCAAGAAAAGGAGAAGAGTAGCCAGAAGAAGAACCCTGTTCTTGAGAGTTTCAATAAAAACTGGCTCAAGGATTACCTTGTTGCAAGAGAGGTAGACGTAGATTCACTGGGGGACACACGTCCTGAGACTCAATTTAATTAAAGTTAAAGAATGTATTAAGTGTTTTCTGTGTGCAAGTTTTTGAGCTGCACCCTCAAATGAGGCCAGTAGTACTCCTAGGGACTTTGTACCACTAGGAGGATGAATTCAATAGACACTGTCATCCTGAACAGCTGGGATGCGCTTCCAGAAGCACAAATGATCCATTCAGCCTCTGACTAGAAGCCTCCATGGCACCCCATGAAGCTTGGCTCACTCCACGAGTAAAACCTCCACATCTCATCCTGGCTTTGGGGCCACCATGACCTCAACCCTGTTCCCCACCACATGTCTTCAGCAATATTCTGGTGACACTAGAGTCTTGAAGGATGGCCAGGAGGTTTCCAGGTAGCCCAGGAGGAAGGCTAGTGGGAGGGGAAGGGCCATCTCTGCAGAGGAAGCCTGGAGGAGCTAGAAATGGTTCCCGTGACTAGACGGTCACCTGTACTTGGTGGGTGGCCATAGCCACAGAGGAGATGGAGCTGGTGGAGCAGGTGCAGCCAGAGCTTGGAGGGCCATGGGCCTGGATGGCTTCTGGCAGCTTCTGGGTGGCCTGAACCTGGGAGCCTCATGAGGAGGCCATCTCCAGGTGTGGTGATGTGAGGCAGTGGCAGCAGAGAGGGGGAGGAAGAGGCACATCCAGGGGACATTTAAGCAGCCACACCAGCTGAGCTCACTCTTCTTAGTAAATATGGAGATGGGGGTTTCTTCACTTTCCCCATGTTTTAGTGTGTAATAGACAACAGGTAGTATATGCAGAATATCTGGGGGAACAGTGTTCCAAGCACCTGTCCACCTGCCACCAAGGTTCAGCCAGGCTCCTATTTTGTGCCTTCTGTCTTTTTTTCTTCTTCCAATCCTTTCCTCCCTCTTTTTGGTTGAATCACTCAGAAGTACAGTGTAGGCATCATGTATTTGTCCAAAGGTAAAGATGATCTCCAGGACAAAACCACGTTGGCCTTCCTAACGGGCCCCATGGCTTTCCTCCAGGAATCAAGGCTTAGGAGCAGGGTTGGAGGAGAGCAGAGCAGATCTGGGGGCCGTGGACAACAGGGAAAGCACAGAAATAAATCAAGGGAAGTCTGGGCACAGGGGAGGACATCTTTGCTAATGGGAATGACCAGTGGGTGGGGGATGGGCGGGAGGCTGGGGTCAAAGCCAACCAGGACATACTGTCTCCAGAGGGAAGCCTGGGGTTTGCTGAGTGTGCATGGGGACCCGAGGTGGGAAACAGGATGTGAACAGGACATCCCCACTCGGGAAGGCTCCTGGGAGCCACAGCCAACCCAAGGGAGCTAAGTAAGGCAGGGGTCTGCACTGAGCACCCAGAGTGGAGATGGAGGTGCCAGACACACCTGCCTTCCTCCAGGGGGCACAGCCGGCACAGGAGCCCATCCGCACTCTTATGGGTACTCACTCCCTCTCCTTGGCACCTCCCTCTCTCTCCTCTTTCTCCTTCTTCCTCCCTCCCTGTCTCCCCTCATCTGCTCTCCTCCCTTCCCTCCCTTCCCTTCCCTCCCCCTCTCCTCGCCTCCCTCCTCCCTCCTCTCCTCTGTCTGTCCTTCACTCTCTTCTTCCTCCCCTCCCCTCCCCCCACACCCTCACCTCCCTTCAGGAACAGCAGCAAAGTTAAGGGAACTAATAATCCCACAGACAGGAAAAGACACTTTTTGTGTTTGAGTCCTTATTTAGTCAGTTTTTTTAAACTGGGAATATATTTATAGAATTTTCTATATAAAAAAAATAGGCATGCATTTTTAAGACTTCAAAAAGTAAGAGTAAGAAAGGTGATGAAGTATGCATCCACAGTCCCCACGATCTTATCCTGTCATCCTGCTCTCCCACACACCCACGTGAGGTAACCGTTGATATCTGGATGTTCTGCTTTATTCTTTTAGACATTTTGCACACCAACAAATACATAAAGCTAATTCAGTAGGCATGGTTCCTAAAACAAGATCATCCCAACACCTGACTCAGAGACTTGCTGTTTGTTTTGCCACTTAATCCTACCGCACCATCTTATTATGTCAATATGTATAGATCTGCCTCATCCTGTCTGATGGCTATAGAGAATTCTATTATGGCCATCATTTATTTAACTACTCCTGTATTGACAAAGTGAATATTTTCAAGACTTTAACTCCAACAAACATCCTTATCATGACTCTCTGAAGAGCTGTCCAATCATTTCCTTACGGTATATTCTTAGAACGCCAATTTTGGTGCATGACCTCAAATTTCCAAGTTACAGCAACTTACAAGTTCACCAAAGGTCTATGGGACCAGGCTTCCCACACAGCCTGGCTGAATGTTGTCCATCCCTTGTGTCTTCACCAATCTGATGGACAAAAGGCTATTTAATGGATCCACCCAGTCACATCCTTCTTTGGGGTAGCTTGTCTTATTCATATAGAGTGTTCATTTGGGCTCATTTCTAAATATTTCATCATTTCAGTGTAGGTTTCCTTTAAACCCAAGAATATCTCAGGATTTTTTTTTAAGTTACTAAGTGGTTATGGTGATTATAACTGCTGTAGGATGGTGGTTAAATGGTCTCTTTAAATTTTTTTTAACTTTTACTGCATCGAGGCTTTTTTTACGTTCTGAAACTTTCTGTTGTGTTTATCTTCTGTGGCTGCTTAAGAGCATAAGAGGAGAACACAGTTCTCTATTTCTCTCACATCAAATGTTATTATGATTGCTTTCAAATGAAATGGATTCTGCCTCTTTACGACTTTTAGTTTTGACTCTCTTTGTTGGATGCTGATCTAATTTAATTGGCTTTGTTTTCCGCCTAGTGATTGAAAGTTCTCTATCCTGTCTTTATTCTGCTGGTGGTGGTCTGGTTTTATTTTTGTTTGTTTGCTTGCTTTTTGTTTCGGTACTGGGGATTGATCTCAGGGGCACTCGCCTACTGAGCCACATCTCCAGCCCTTTTTTGTATTTTATTTAGAGACCGGGTCTCACTGAGTTGCTTAGTGCCTCGCTTTTGCTGAGGCTGGCTTTGAACTCAAGATCCTCCTGCCTCAGCCTCCTGAGCTGCTGGGATTACAGGTGTGGGCCACCGCACCAGGTGGTCTGGTGTTTTGCTAATTCGGTTCTAGAAGGTGACCATCCTGGCACGTACTCCGCCTTTCATTCTGGAAACCTTGCTTTTGTTTTTATTTCATTTTGTTCACAACTGTCTTGACAATCTTCTTTTGTTTTTATCAAAATCATCGTCTTGCTTCTCCCCAAGGATACTGTCTATGTTTGGTTTTACAATGTCACTTGTTTGATTATTCAGCTGGGTTCTTTATGTCCCGTGAGTTTTGTTCGTGCAGCCTCAAGTCCCAGCTGAGAGCTGGACTCCCTGCCAGCCTGCCTGCATCTCCTTAGCCATGCAGCCACATCTGTGCCTTAGTCCTCCTGTCTGAAAAATAGTGATCAAAACAGTGCCAACCGCTCGGTCGCTATGGCGATTAAGTGAGCCCCTTAAAAGAGCAGCCAGCACCGGAAGCCAGGTAGCTAGTTGTTCATTTTACCCACCCATGGGCATCCCGTGTGCCCAGAAGACACAGGTGACAGGTGGTGGCTGCTGTGTTGTGGAGCAGGAGCAGGTGTGCCAGTCGAGGACATGTGGGATGGCCTTGGGACAGCAACAGGCCCTCCCCTGAGACTGTTCCCAGGGCTACTGACATGAGAAGGCTTCCAGGAGGCTCTCGCCACTCTGTCCCCACCCAGACCAAGCCCTGGGAGTGACCTGAGGAATCCGTGGCCGGGTTCTCCCTAACAAGGTGGGCAAGGATGTGCCTTCCAGGAGTACCCAAGAGGAACAGTGGGTGGCTGCAGGCGTTCCTGGGCGTGGCCCAGGCTGGAATGTTGTCCCTTCCTGGGTGTGTTGGGTAAGAGCTGGGGGACGGTCAGACCTTCCCTTCAGCCCATGGGGCATCTTTAGGTGTTGGCAGGTGCTCCTGCCTGAGTGCCAGGAACGGGACCGGTGGACCTACTAACTCTGTTCAGGCCTGGCAGCTCGAGGCAAGAGAGCTGAGCAGTGCCCCTGCATGCCTCTGCACCCGGGCATCAACTCCTAGCACACAGAAGGCTCGTCCTGTGGGCCTGGGGCTCTTCTCCATCAACAGTGAAGGCGAGGTTGGAGTTTTCCTTTCTATATCCATGAACCCACTCAGGTGAAAATTGGAGAAGAAAGCCTTCGGCTCTGGATCTTCTCCTCCACCAGCCTTTCTCAGCTATCTACAGCGCACCAGGTTCTTACAGTAGCTGTGCCCCCATTGTATGGATGAGGTCACCAAGGCCCAGAAACAACTACCTGAGTCTTGAACCTGCTCTGCGTCCCTGACCTTACTCTTTCCAGGCTGCCCTCCTGGCCTGGTCTGGTTTGTAGCAGGCGTCCAATGCCTCTTCTGTGCTAGGGACTGTGCCATGCTGTGCGGCAGGACCCACAAAGAGAAGATGAGGTGAGGCACTCTCTCCCAGGGGTTCCCATCCCAGCGCGGAGCAAGCAGGGATCCCCGAGACAGTGCAGTACCTGAAAGCCACACAGAAGTTCAGTAACTGAAGAGAGAGGGTGAAGAGGGGTCTCAGCGGCACCCTGAGCGCCAACATGAGAATAGACTGAATAGACTTCCCGGTGTTACAAGGAGCCATGAGAACGTCTCTAATACAGTCACATGTTCAGTTCTAGGTGAAAATTGGGAGTAATTATTCAGCACAGAATGAGGTGATTAAAAATAAGTGAGAAATTGTCTTTCTCTTGAAGGTCTCAGTATTACTGAGAGAAATTTTATCATTTAGGAAAGGCAATAGAAAACCTTTTTCTCCTAGAACAAGAGTCTGTTGTTCGTGCAGCCTCAAGTCCCAGCTGAGAGCTGGACTCCCTGCCAGCCTGCCTGCATCTCCTTAGCCACGCAGCCACATCTGTGCCTTAGTCCTCCTGTCTGAAAAACAGTGATCAAAACAGTCCAAATGGGAACCTCACACAGCTGCTCAGGGAACTGTGACCTTTCCTCTTGTTCCCCCATCCTGAGGCTCTTGTCCTCATGGTTACCCAGATAGCTGCCACAGCTCCAGACATTATGTCTGTGTTCCCATCTAAAAGAAGAAGGAAAAAATAAAATAATAAAAGATAATGGAAGAGGAAAGGGCACTGAGCTTTCTGCTTTTGAGGGTTTGCATATTTACTTGGATAAAACCACCATCCTCTGAAACATCTTGTTTATCTAATTTGTCAAAGCTTGCCACACCTGGCTGAGGAAAAGTGAGAGAAATCAATTTTGCTTTGCTTTTACAGTTTCAATAGTGGAGACAGATGAGAGGTTTGGAAATAAAGTACAGATGAGCCAACCTGCAGATTCTTAACATAATGTGATAAATGCTAGAGTAGAATTACATACCAAACACAATAGAAGAGCATCTGGGAAGACGTTTCATAATTCTAGGTGGCAGTTTGGGGGTGGGGAGGTACAGAGAGGAGGTGCTATTTTAGCTGTGCTTTAAAGAACCATGCGGAGTAGAGGGAAGGGGTTCCAGGCACGTGGAGAGGAGAAGGTGCAGATGCATTCCGCAGCATCTGGAACTCTCCTGGTCTGGGGTGACACAGTGATGTCTCTGCTTCAGGACAATGCATAGTGGCACTGCAGAGGATAAATTGGCTGGGAAATCAGAGAGAGGCCTAGCACAACCTTCTAAGGATCCTGATCACACTCAGAAGAACCACGTTCTGTTTCTTGCACACAAATTCAATAGGGACAAAGATCTGGGATGGCTGACTGTAGGGAGGAATACTTAGGAATACAGAAGAGATGGTCCTTTGTAGGTGCATCCTCTCTGCAGAGATCTGGACCTGTGGAGGGTGGAGAATTTCTTGCTCTGGGGTGCTCTGATTTCTACTCCTAATGCCATAAAACTCACATTCCACTAATATCCTTATTTGTGGATTTTTAACTTCCTAATGATTAACGCAGAGGGCAAGCTTCATTCTGAGATATTGGCCCCCAGCAGCAGGATTGCCGAGAGGAGGGGCATAGTTTGGATGAACCAGATCCCTGTGCAAAGGAGCTTGTCTTCAAAACAGTTGGCCATGCCTGCAGCCCAGAATCCCCTGCTGCAATTTCCGATCCTTCAAGGGACAGCAATTCCCCGCTGGGTTGTCATTGCCTCCCTCCAGCCAGCAAGTAGGCAGCTGGCCCAGAGGAGGCCAGAAGGCACCGGAAGTGAAGCTTGCGTTCACAGCTCTGGCAAGAAGTCCTGGCCACAGGTTCAGCAGCTTCCAGAAGGTTTCTTTTTGAGCAGCCACAGTGAGTTAAAGTTTAAACAGAGAGGGGCTGTGTTCTTGCACTGCGAGAGCTGACCTCCCGAAGGAGCCCCACAGATGAGCACATGCGGCTGGGCCGGTCCTTTGTCAAGAGTTAAGGTTTCAACAAATCAGGAAACAGCCAACAGGAGCTGGGAAGGTGTTTTGCAGGAGAGGATGTGGATAGCCTGGTAGGTATAAATGTGGCTTTGAGAGTGCTGGTACTCTCTGGCGATTTCTTTTTTCACGGATCACCTCTAGAAAAAGAGACACAAACTACCTCAAATTATCCAAGAACGATAATCCTGCCGGGCTGCCCTGGGTAATTGGACTGACCACAATACAACCATTTAACTGCCAGTTTACGATCCCAGAAATGAATTTCAACACCTCGTAGTAGGAGAACGAGCAGTTCAGCCAAAGAAATGGACGTGTCCTGTGGAGTAACACACTGGACCAGGGTAGCTCTCTCCCTTTCAAAAGACAGGTTAAAAAAATAATCAGTGAAACAAACTTAAAGGGTGCCGTACAAAACATGCCATCCAAAGAAAAAGAACCATTTCCCTAAAGAAATAGGAAAACTGTTTCTTTCTGCAGAGATTTTACTACAGTGGCCAGAAGAAAATTCTGAGGGCTATTTATGTAATAGTCTCATTCAAATATAAGGAATGGGACTGGGCACAGTGGCTGGGCACACCTGTAGTCCCAGTGGCTTGGAAGACTGAGGCAGGAGGATTGTGAGTTCAAAGCCAGCCTCAACAACTTAGGGAGACTCTGTCTCAAAACAAACAAAAAAATAGAAAAAGCGCTGGGGATGTGACTCAGTAATTAAGCACCACTGGATTCAATCCCTGCTACCAAAAACAATAGGAATAGGAATAGAGAAGATGGGTAGAGATGGGTGGTGAAATCGGGGAGAGAGCCCCAGAGGTAGAAGGGCGGTGATGGTGACACGTGAGGAATCCCAAGAGACTAAATGTCCAATAACAACTCAAATCCACAATAGCAACTTGTGCCCTATAAAAAACCAAAGCATTGAAATAGATGATAAGCCAGAGGATCTAAGACTGCAGAGAGAAAGTAAAGGTGCAGAAGTCATGATAAAAAAGTAGCCATGCATGGAAGATAGAGTGACAACACAACCCAGAGAGAATAAATGAAGAACATATAACAACCATTTCTCCTTACAGTTCTGGAGGTCAGGAAGTCCAAGAACAAGGCACAGGCAGATCTGGTGTCATTCCTCATAGGTGGGACCTTCTTGCTGTGTCCTCCCATGGTGTAAGGGCCAATAAGCTTCCTGAAGGCTCTTTATAAGGGCACTAATCCTATTTATGAGGGCTCCACCCTCATGATGTAATCACTTCCTAAAGGCCCTGCCTGCTGACACCATCGCCTTGAGAGTTAAGATTTCAACATAGGAATTTGGGGAGGACACAAACATTCAGACAGTAACACAGGCCTTCCTCCCACATCCCAGTGACCAAAATGTATTTCATAGCTGTGCCTTATTGTAAGGGAGGTCACACCTATGAGGAAGAGGACTCAGGAGTTGAACTCATGGCATTGTCGCTTCCACCAAGAGCACACATGTCAGTTCTGCTAAGTATAAATCTGCCTCTGTCTGGCCACCCCGCTGAGTGAGGTAGAAGGGAATGAAGGGGCAGAAGCAGCCTCTGGAGCAGGCCAAGGTTAGAGAAGCTCAGGATGGATGGGGATCGGGAGGGTCCACAGATACAGGGCTGTGAGCAGAGACAGGCTCCAGTCTGGGGCCTGGATTAAGGATCATCAAAGAACCAAAGTGAGAGGGGACAAGAGTTCAAGACTCAGATCCAGAACAGATGATGTGGGGGGCATCCCAGAGAAGGGACCCAGAATGCTGGCACACAGGTGGGAAGCCTCTTTTGCTACAGGTTAAACATCCATATTTCAAGGCATAGATAGGTGTTAAAAAAATCTGACAAATATTAAAAATGCAAGGCTGTGTCAAAGGAATAGAATGTGAACACAAATAAAAGGCAGGCATTAACAATATTGATTTTCTTTTTTTATAAAAAAAGATAAAATTCAAGGTAAAACCAAGAAGCATTTAAAGGGGCAGAGGGAATTCTTTCATGGAATAAAATTCAGAGTCCACCCCAATAACATAAGGAAAAAGCATAAAGCACAATCTATCAGAGATTGACCATCATAGTCAGAGACTTGAGCACATCCCTCCAGTCTAGTAAAATAGTAAATAAATAGAACAAAAGTGGAATTAGTTTCAGGTGGTTTTACCATTTGTGAATGTTACTCATGTTAATCAAATGCTGTACCCATGATTCCATTTATGGAACCCTCCTAAATAATGATACTGTCCTTTTACAAAGGGGAAACTAAGGCTCTGCAAAGTTGCCCAATCAGGTCTTTGACTCCACAGCCGGGGGGGGGGGGTTCTTTTTTTTGGGGGGGGGTTGCATTTCTTCCAAGGACAGAGGCACCTCCCTGTCATCAAATTCCTGACACATAACGGCAAGCTCTAATGACAGGCAACCTCAGAGGCCCCAACCACAGGATGACCATGAAGAGAGGACAGTCAGATTCAAGGTCACCCAGCACCTCTAGAGGAAAGCACAAGGCCACAGCCTAAGTCACCACTCTCAACGGTTACCCACTTTTTTCAGTGATCTGAAGCCTAGTTTTATTTTTTGACTTTCAAAAATAACCCAGGAATTGCTTTCTTTTGAGTACCAGCTGGTCCTGGGAGAAAAGCACCACTGACACCGCTCTAGACACGGGCTTTGGGCTTCGGGTTGTCTTCTCAGTGCTTGCTCTTTGGATAGCACGAAGCCTTAATTATTATTGTCTGTTATTATGATCATGGTTTAATTGTTGGTTTGCACTTGTGTGGCTCAGAGGGGGACATTTTCTTGAACAAATATTATTTTCTTATTGTCATCTCCAGTGTCACTGAGGATAATTTAAACTGCATTCTCATTTGGGGGCAGGAGTGATTTCTGACCCCCTCCCTCCTGCAGCAGCTGTTCATTCACAGGCCATTTTCCCCTAACATAAAGATCCGCTGACACGGATCTGTGCAGGGTCTGTTGGATTCACACCAGTGGTGACAGTTGCCTGGGAGCACCCCAAGCACTTCCATATTCTGGGGCTCCAGTCAAAAGGCAAATGAAATCCACATGTTGAGATGCCATAGGTGGTTTTTTTTTTTTTCTTTCTCATTTTTGAATGGCTTTCCAATGTGCAATAGATACAAATGAGATACTAAAATGCAAATCCAAAAGGCCCTGTGTGTTCACGTTTCCTTCAGACTGAAAGAACCTAGGAGCTCAATGTGGGAGCAAGCTTTGCCTGTGCACAGCACTTGAGAGGGGCACGCTCCAGCAGTGAGAACCCAGGACTCTCCTAGCTTCTCAGATTTGGGCTCCTATACAGCACCTCTCCCTGATGTTGAACCTCACCAGCCTCACCATCAAGGCATGGTGGAATCTCAGTGGCGGCAGGTAGGAGGAGGCAAGGCATAAGAGCCAGAGGGAGCATTTTCAGCAGGGACCTGCTCTTAGGGGACTGTGGTAGGACATGGGACTCTGGAATTGTCATAAGGAAATCTGCCGTATTCCTGACTGCATCTGCAGTGGCTGCTAAGCTATCTGCACCTGGTCACTGCCATTTGTTGATTGTGCAAAATCAGTACCTACTGAATGGGCCTGGGGAACCTCCAGGCCACATTTAAGGGGTAAGACCACCGTTGCCTAACCCCCAGTTTCTCCTGAGTTTCCTCTCAGCAGTGAGCACTGGCCCAGGTCTGTGGGCTGGATAGAGCCTACCTCTATCCAGCACCAGAGATACCCTTGTAAGACCCAAGGAACTGGACATGGGAGCGCAGAGAGATGCCAGACCCTCCAGAGACTCAGAAAGCACTTTCCTTAGGATGGAGGGGTTGTTCATGCCACTGTCTCTGGCCAAGTGGCACCCAGTTGGCAAGGACAGTGGGTTGAGTTAGGCTGAACTGTGGAATCTCTGACAGCTGTGAGCCATTCATTCGTTTGCCAATTCAATCAGACCATATTCACCAAGTGATTGGTGTGGCCAGGCTCAAGGTTTGTTATCAGAGACAAGGCGATGAGTGAGACACAGGCCCAACAGTGAAGGGAGGCATCAAGACAGGGACGTCAGTAGGTGGCTCTTTTCTCTTACACAGATGATATAAATCCCTAGGTGTAGGCCCACCCTAACCCGGTTGACCTCATGGTCTTAGCTTAATGACATCTATGATCCTCTTTCCAAATAAGGTCAAATTCACAGGTACATGAGATTGGAACTTGAGTGTATCTTTCTGAAGAAGCACCCCTCAACCTCACTACCTGTGCTATGGGATAGGTTGGGGGTGGGGGGCAGTAAGAGCCTTACGGACAGGAAGTCCCCAAAGCAAGAAAACCAGGAAACAGAGAAGATCGAGGGGCAGGAGAAGGCAACAGAGGCCACCATGAGGGACTTCCTAGGTGCCATCTTCCTCTACTCTGTAGGGAAAGAAGAGTGATGGATCAGAGGCGTGGTACAGAAGTCACTGTGCCCTGGTTGAGCGGGGGTGCGGGAGGCAGCTGTGTCCAGCAGGCCAGCTGGACTGCTCTTTTTATGTCGGGTATGAGCCGCACTCTCTCTTGCCATCTTCCTCTCTCTCAATTTCTTTGAGTGCTGCTTTCTTCCTTCAAAACTGCTTCAAAGACACCCTCTCCTCCAAGCCTTCCTTGCCTCCCTGAAATTAGAAGAAGATGTTGTAAAGGCAAAGCCTTCAGACCTGGTGGACGTGGTTGTGACAGTGATTCTGGCTCCTTATTGCTGTCTGATGGCTGGCAGGTGGCCTGTGTTAAGCCCTCAGAACTTCATAGCCTCCTTGGAAAGATGGCACAAACAGACTCTAAATATCAGGCTTTTCACGAGGACATGAGGCAATACACACAGAGCAGCTGGCGCAGAGGTGGTCCCCCCATTGTCTAGCTCTCTCTTTCCTCCAGTTGTTTTGACAGCACCCTGTGGTATCCCACTCTGCAGCACCTAGGACATAGATTACTGTGTGTTCTGCGTCCCCTTAAAGAAGCGCAGCAGCCTCCAGCTTCGCACACCCCAGTGGCTCAATGCGAAACCTGACGCACAATATACGTCATCCATCTTCCCAGGGAAATGACCTGTTTTGTGTTGATGATACACACACACACACACACACACACACACGCAAGTCATCAATAGGAAGAGGTACCTTGTCACCTATTCTCTCCCCTTCAGTGCTTCCCACTTGGGGACACAGCACAGGAAGGGTCCCCAGACCATTCGCAATATTTCAAAACCCAAAAGAAGACCCAGGGCTCACCTGCTGGGGAGGTGCTCAGACAGACCCAAATGTCTGCTTGGGCCTGGAATTGCTTCTATTGATCAGAAACTCGAATTGGTATTTATGCACTTTGATGTCCATAAGATGAGGAAAGTTTTCAATAGGAGTCTGAATAAATGTGGCCAGTGTGGCAAACCCAGTCTTCCCTGGCTCTCATCAAGGGTTTGTAACCAGGCCCCTAGCTAATTCTCCTGCATCTACTCAGGCCCTTCTGTCAATCTATTCTCGTCCTTGGAGCCAGAGCCATCCTGAAATACAAATCAGACCTCATCAAGCCTTAGCTTAGAATCCTTCAGTGACTCCCCTTATCCCAGAAAATAAAGTCCAAACTTCTTCCCCAACCCAAGTCCCAGCAGGCCCGGCCTCTGCCTGCTGCTCTTGGCCCCACTACTGCCCCCATGGCCTGTTTGTTGCTCAGATGCCCTGGGGCTGCTTCCCTTCTGGGACCTTTGCAGTGCTGCCCTTTATACAGGAAAAGCCACCTCCCACCTCTGACCCTGCCTGCTCTGCCTAGGGCCGGCTCCCTTTAAGCCCGTCATCTTGCTTAAACCTCACCTCCTTGGAGAGGTCTTCTCAGGCTGCTATTTCTTAAACGGTTCCTCTGTCTCTGCACCCCTCCATTCTCCTCACCACAGCTGCCACAGCTGATAATATTTTAATGGATTTGTGCATGCAGGGGTAGCACCCAATTCTAGGAACTTCTGCAATATGGCACCCAGGGTTGGGAACTTGACCCCCAGTCCTTTTAGTTGCCAAGGTATAGTTCTCACAGTTCCCTCCTCTCCCCTCCTCTTGGTCTCATCAATACCAATAAGACTGTGTCTGATTAATAGATTAACTATGCTGAATGCAGTGATCTGGCATTTAAAATTCATGGTCTTGCATCATTGTATATGATCCACGAGGAAGCAGTTCATTACTGACAGCTCCTTTGCAGCCCATGCTCCACTTTCAACCACTGTATCTTCCTTTGGGGGGTATGAGAAGCCCCAAGTCCAACCTGGACGATCATTAGGTCATGTTCATTCCACTTACTCTTTAATGAGCCCTTGACCTTGGGCAAGTTACTCAGCCTCTCTGAGCCTCAGGATTCTCATTTGTAAAGATGGTACTGATGATACCAACAAAAGATGCTCAGGCAGACTCGATGAGATCATGGAGAAGGACCTTATACACCGTGGTTGTTAGAGAAACATACTTTCTTTCATTTCTACTCAGTCTCCATATTCTCGCTTTCCTCTGCTTCCTGTCCGACTGGATCTCCTGGGAGTTCCTGTATTCATTCATCCATTCACTCCCTCGCTGTTCAATTATTCACCCTCAGGGACTCCGGACATCCTCTGGAACGGCTTCTGGCTAACAGAGGATGAAGCCCAAACTCATGAGGCTCTTTCTGAGACTCATTTCCTTCCCCTCTCTACCCAGCCTGTTCCCTCTGACATCCTGAGGCCACTTGGACCCAAGCATGGAGCTGCCTCTTCCCAGGCACCTTTACCTCCTCTCTGCCTCCATTCTTAAATCCCAACACTTTCCCTTTTATGCCACCCAAACTTCAAGTTTTATTTCCTCCTTCCTTCCGTGACAAGTGCAGCCCACATCAGCCTCTCCTTTCTGAGAGCAGGTGTGTAGGCCTGCAGCACAGAGTCCATTCTTGTGGTTGGCTGCTGATTCCACAGGGTACTTACTGAGTAACAGGGAGAATGCAGAGAAGGAAGGGAACAGCAGGGCACCGCAGTGAGTGTGTTTCCCCACTTTTCAATCCAAGGTGTGGCCTCCGCCTCATGTAGCTCCTGTTATTGAGGAGCCTCCATTTACAGCTAAGAAGGGTCCACCAGGGAAATCCCAGGGATTCCCTTGAATCTTGTTAGGACCAACTGGTGAGTGAAAATAAGACACACACACACACACACACAAAAAAAAAAAACAATGAATAACTAGAAAATGTAACTAAAAATTAAATCTCATTCAATGGAATCCAAAACCATAAACTTATAGACAGCCAAAGAATGAATTTAACAAAAAATGTGCTAAGAAGACAATTATAACAAAGAAAACCATAAAACTTTGCCAAGGATATTTACAGTGCTCCTGGCTGGGGGAAAATTAGTAACCACAATATCAATTCTTTCCCATATTAATTAATAAATATGTGCAATTCCAATCAAAGTTTCAATAAGATTTTTTTCTCAACTTGCTAAGAGTAAAATTTATCTGATAGAGTAAATTTGGGAAATAAGCTAAGATATTTTGGGGAAAGTAGATAAAGGGGAATTTTCCCTGTAAGAATATCAAAATAACCAGGCATGGTGGTGCGCCCCCATAATCCCAGCAGCTCAGGAGGCTGAGACAGAAGGATCACAAATTCAAAGCCACCTCAGCCTCAGCTAAGCAATGCAGTGAGACCCCATTCTAAATAAAATACAAAATAGGGCTGGGGGTGTGGCTCAGTGGTCGAGTGCTCCTGAATTCAATCCTCGGTACCCCCGCTCCAAAAAAAAGAATATCAAAATATGAGGAATATGAAAAGTACAGTGAGCTACGACCCCAGTACCACCAGTGTAGGCTATGTGGTGCACTAGAACTCAGCAGAGACCCAGAACAGACCCATGACCAAGGGGACATTTCAAACCTGGATAGTTGAGTTATGAGTGTCTTCATGCCATAGGTACTCATGAACCCTGTCCCAGTGGTCTGGAATGTCCTAAGTATGAAGCTGCAAACTTAAACAAGACCCACACTGATGAAAATCACTCTCGAGCTGGGGAAAGAGATTGTGCACACAGAAATAAACTAAATTTACACTGAGTTTCTTCCTAAGGAGGAAGTGAACTGGATGTTTTAATAGACAATATGTGAAGGAGGCTACTTTAGATAGGTGTCCGGATAAGTGAATGTCCAGTTGAGAAAATAATGAAACTATGCAAATTCTGTAAAAACAGTAAGGTTTTGGTTTTTAATCATTTTTGGAAATGAAAGAAGGTCTGCCCAGGTTTAATATAGCATCCCTGTATCTTTAAAAGATTAACATATTTTATAATATAAAATAAATAATGTCTACACAAAATGAATACCATAAACACAACTTAGAGGTAAAAAAGGAACCAGATATAAACTATTTGTATTGAAATACATATCATATAAAAGAAGAATCAAAATATGTAAAGATAACAAAATTCATAGTGCATAAATAGAATTTTAAAAGACCAATAACACAATTAAGATGGATAAAGGATAGGAAGAGATAAAAATGCCCCAATAAATATGTGCAAAGATTTCCCATGTTAGGTGAGATTCTAAATTATCTAAATTTAAAATACCAGTGAAATACCATTTTGGTTTGGCAGCTGGGAGTATTTTAATATAGAAGATATTTGCAACATCATAATATTTGATATTTGAAAAGTGGAGTTTAAAGAGAATATAAAATTAATACTGTTTAGTGGGAATATAAATTGATACAACCACTTGAAAGGATAATTTAGCAATTTAGCATAATCTATCAAAAAAAAGTTAAATAGATACATTTCCACACCCCCCCCAAAAAATCTATTTCTAGAACTCAACCAAAACATTAACATAAATGTGCAAAGTTGCATAAAGATGAAAAAGTTCCCTGCAGTTTTATGGGAAATAGTGAAATATAATGTTAATTTCTATAGAAAAAAAGGGATGGAGATAGATAGATAGATTATGATATTAAGTGAAAAAAGAAAATTTTTTAAAAACTATTTAAGATATGGTCCCATGTGGGGGAAACAATATGTATAGAGGAACATTGAGAAACTTCTGGAAGGATATGCATCAAACCTGCTATTATGTGGAAAACTCTGCAAAAGAGATTGGTTGTATGAGAAAGAGACTTCAGAAATTCAATGCACCTGTGTATTGATTGCTTTTTACTGACTTAGGCATGTCTCATTTTTATCATTTAAAAAGATGTTTTTTTTAAAAGGGAGCCTTAACTGGATTGGATCCCGGAACAGGAAAAGAATATTAGAGGAGACACTGGTGACATCCACAGCAACTCTGGAGCTTAGTTCATGGCAGCATACCTGCATAGGTTTCTTAGTTGTGGCAAATGTACTATAGAAACGTATGATGTCCCCACTGGAAGAGCTGGGTGAAGGGTCTGTGGGAATTCTCTGTGTAATCTCTGCACTTTTCTGTAAGTCTAAAATTATTCCAGAATTTTAAAGAAATCTACTAACAGAGTCACATAAGCTTGGAGCCAAGGTATCTTTGGCTGCCAGAACCATTTTGTCTGGGAAGAATTCCGGTTCCTACCAAGCTTCATTGCTCTGCAAGTTCTGAGCATGACTTGCAGGGCCCCATACCTGGGGGGCCCCTGTCTAGCCTGCTGAGGTTTGCAGGGATTATCTAAACCAAGCCTGTCTGTAGCTGATATCCCTAGAGTTCTGCTCTGAGAAACCTAGACAGAGGCTCACCCCTGCTCCTGCTGCAGGTGGGCCAGCTTCTCAGAGACCCCCACAGTGCCCCCTGTCCCCTACCTTTTTTAAAAACCTGTGTCCTTTTCCAACCCAGACCCCCTCCCCAATCTAGAATGGTTAGGATATTGACTCAGGTCTGGGTGCTGCGTAGGATAGAAGAGAGAGGTAGGGTCTGACCATAGCAATGTAGAGTTCATAATAAATGAGATGCATAAAGTCTGAACCCCCTCACTCCTGTCCCCATTGCTAGTGGTTCCAGTGAGAGGATACTGCAGATGCTGCCTCCCCCTTCCTCCAAGTCTTCCTAGGCTTAGGACCTGCCCTGCCCAGAAGTCCCTGGAAAGAAAGAGCCCAGCCCGGCGTGACCACCTGCCTCTTCTCTCCATCCAGGCTCCACTTCCTGGTGTTTGATACAGAGGAGGTCCATGATGTGCTGCGCATCTGGGACGGGCCTGTGGAGAGCGGGGTTCTGTTGAAGGAGCTGAGCGGCTCAGTCCTGCCCAAGGACCTGCACAGCACCTTCAACTCGGTCGTTCTGCAGTTCAGCACGGACTTCTTCACCAGCAAGCAAGGCTTTGCCATTCAGTTCTCAGGTCTGTGCTCACCCTCTCCCAGCCCCTCTCCATGTGTCCAGCCACGCCAACCTCCTCTATCCCTGCTTCCCTCCATCTCTCCTTCTATGAAAAGAGATTTCTTGAGCATCTGCTGTGTCCCTAACTTATAACTTGTTCAAATAGCCTTGCTGAACTTATTCGGGTGGGGAAAGCAGGCAGGTTGATAGATACTTGCATACAAATTGATCAGCTGTGGATGGAGACATGGACCATTGCCGTAACCTTGGAACATCAAGGAAGGTGTTCTAGAAAAGTATCCAAACTCAGACCCCCCAAAGTGGGTAGAAGTAACTCAAGAGAGTGTTCAAGGACAGAGTGGTCCTCTATGAAATGGAAGGTGCCGCTGAGTTGGACTCGGAGGACTTGCAGACCCCTATTATGTGAAAAGGAGGAAATAGGGCATCCTTGGTGCAAAGAACCCATGAATGATGCAGGAGCAGGAAGGACCATGGGGTCCAGAAGCAGAGGGTGGTCCCTTGGGGCTGAAAGGCCAGGCACATGGAGGAACGGTACAACATGCCACATGCTCTGGCTCTTCATTTAGGGCAGGTCGGGGTGAGGACTGGAAGCCAAACACAAGTAATCTAAATTCAATTAATTATGTACCACAGTAGCCAGTTATGGAGGAGCGTGACAAAGCACTGCCCAAAGCAGGCAATTCTCAAACATCCAAGTCCTGACACTGGATAGCTCCTGTGGCGTGCCTGCCTCTCCTCAAACGCACCGTCTCATCTCCTCCCAAGTGCCTCTTCCATCACTCCTCTCCCTGAACAAATGACTCTGCCTCTGCTGTCACGTATGTTTATTATACAGCAGCTGTCCTCATTACCATCTCTTTACTCCACTGTGTGTGTGTGTGTCAGGTGGGGGGAGGTTTCCATGGTGATTCCAGAGCAAGTCTGTGTGGCACCTGTGCCACGGCTTGCCCCTACATCCCCTCCCAGTTGGTATATCTACGCCTGGCATCGTCAAGGCTGTAACAGGATTGCACACCCTATTTCTAGTTCTTTTCTGCATCTCTGTTGTTGTTGCTGTTTTTCTCGGTGGAGATGAGCATTTAGCAGCGTGTGGAGTAGATGAGGGTCTCCAGGATCATGTTCTTTCATATAGTTGGTCCTCTGCGTCTGTGAGCTCTGCATCCATCAATTCAACCAACCCTGGAACAAAATAGCTGGAAAAAAATAGCCTTTGTACTGAGCATGTACACACTTTTATCTTGTTCTTCCCTATCAATAGAGTATAACCACTATTTACCTAGCATTTGCATTGTATTAGGTATTACAAGGAATCTGGGGATGGTTTACAGTATAGAGGAAGATGTATGTAGGTTATAGGCAAATACTATGCTGTACAATGTAAGAGACTTGAGCATCCCTGGATTTTGGTGTCCTTGGGAGGTCACCTGAAACCAACCCCTGAGGACACTAAGGGATAGCTCTACTTATTAATTTGCCCACTTAACACTTGTGCAGGCTTCCAGCCTAGCATTTCCAGTCTCTCTCAGAGCTCCGTGAAATATTAATCGGTACTGCAAGAAAAAGAAGTTTGCATGGTCAAGTAATATTAGGAAGGTGCTGCATGAGGCAGACTCAGAGAGATTATCCGTAATGTGAGGCCTGCGAGCGTGTTTGGTATGCTCATGCACATAAGCTCAAAACATGTCCAGTAGGTCTCAGTGTGCAAACATGTTTGACCATGGTTGGCTTTGCTGGAGGCCATCTCAAGAGACCTGCATTTCATGGAACAAACGTGAACAAAGAGTGCTGGGGTTAGGCGGTGGAAGGCTATCCCACTGGAAGGCTGTCCCAGCGTAAGGAGGAGAGAGTGCTGGAGAGACTCAGGCACTCTGGGGGAAAGGAGCATCATGAATAATTAAAGGCAAACATGTATTTTCCCCAGCAATGCCCAAGCTGATGGGTATGGCTTAAAACAAAAGCCAAAACAAAGAAGAAGCCCATTATTATGCTGACAGATTCCCCCAGACATTTGCATTATGTGACCTCCGCTGTGTCCTCAGCGTTGCCATGTGGGGCTGAGTCCCTGGTGCTCTCCAGTGGTCGTGCCCTTGCTGGGACTGCTTTCTCACACATGGCCCTGCTCGCAGAAGCCCGATTCATCCTTCAGGGTTCATCTCTGATGCCACTGCTGCCCGCTCTCCCCACTCAGAATAAATTGCTGCAGCCACAGCAGCCCCAGCACTTGGCTTCCATTTCTTGAGCACATTGTCAACACCTGTCATTCTGCTTTGACTTGATGCTTCACCTACTTGCCATCCCACTTGATGATCTTAGTTTTAGGGTCATGCCATGCCTCCCAGACTCCCCCACAGTGTGTGTATGCAGCAGGCACTTACTCCCTGCTTCGTGAGTAAGTAGGCACATGCAGACTTGCCATGTGATGGATGGTTTTCATGGCTGCCCTGAGCATTGCTGAGGCCCACAGGGGGAAGAGTGGTCAAAGCTACTCAGCCTGGGCTACAAGAAGACCATGACAAGCTGGCCCAGTATTCCACACATAACCAGGGTGTGGGAAAGGTCACCTTCCCTGTTGCTGTCATCACTTAGCAAATACCAGGACTACTCTAGGGAGGAGAGAATGGCTTACCCCATGTTAACTTTGTAGTGCGTGTTTGACAGGAGATTGTACAGAAATGCCAGGGACGATTAGCACAGGCTTGGCTTTATTAAGTAAACATAACTGTGTAACATCTAACATCCTGTCTGTACCACATGGATCCAGCCTTTCCCTAGGGATTTTGCCAAGCAGCTCAAATTCAGGAGCATTAAAGATAAAATGAAAACAAAAAAATGGTGAGCAGGAAGTGCGATCGCAGTATTAAGTAGGTGCCACACTAACTTCCCCGCTCCATCATCTCTTACAATTTTTACAAAAACCTTATGATATGAGCACCATGATGTTGCAGATGTGGTTCTGAGGTGGCTCATACAGGGTCATCTACTAAATAAGTAACAGAACCTGGATCAAAACCCATGAGCCTGATTCCCAGACCTAGGCTCTTAATCTTTGCATTCTATTGCCTCCACGATAAATAATCTTTCTGAGTATGGTCGGAACAGTGAGCTATTTTCTTTCTAGGGAATCATTTACATGTGTACAGTGCACTGTAAAGCCAGAGATGAAAGCTAAGTCTGTTTTTAATTGGGAAGGAAGAAGACTGATTCTTATTTGACTTTATAAATAAATCCAGTAAGTGTCAAACGCTGATGATTTGTTCATTCAGTTATTTATTCAACAAATATTTACTGAGCACTATTATGTGCTGAGTGCTGCTCTAAGCCCTGGGGACACAGTTAGAAGCAGAACAGCCAAGGTCTCTGTTCTCATAGAGATACCCAAGTGATATACAAGAAAGAGGCAAACAAATAAATTAGCAAGATTATTATAGGTTGTGCTGTAAAAAAGAACAAAATGGGATAATATGATAAAATTGATGGAAGGGGATTCCCGGATGAGCCCAGAAGCGGGTGATCAAGGAAGCCTGTTAATGAGGTGATGTTGGAGCTGGGAACTGAAGGGCAAGATGGAGCTGGCATAGGAAGATCTGCAGCAAGACTGTGCCAGGCAGAAGCAGAAATGCAAGGGTCCTGCAGGGAGGAAAGAAGGGGACACTGAGCTTGCTCTGTTGGAAGATTCTACAAATGTAGTTGGAGCATAGTGGTAGCACATCATCCATGCTGTTAATGACTGAAACTAGATAAAAGCAAAGGATCAGTTTTAAAATGTGATCTCAAACACAGAGGGCTTAAGATAGGATACCATATACCAGGGATTGGCAAACATTTTCTGTCAAAGACTAGATAGTCTTTAGGCTTTGTGAGCCATATGGTCTCTGTTGTAACAATTTGTTTTCTGCCAGCACAGCATGAAAGCAGCCACAGACAACATGTAAACAAATGAGCATGCCTGTGTTCCAATAAAACTTTATTTTTAGAAAGAAGCACAGAGCCAGATTTAGCCATGAGCCCTTTGTCCTAGGCTACCATTGGTGTTATTGAGTCTAAGGTATAGGTACTGCTACTCCAGACTGGCCCACACAATCCCAGATCCTATAATTAGTGATATTTTTGCACAGTTTCTCTAGAATGTCTCTTCTGGGATTTTTCTGCTCTAGGCCTCCTGGTAGCAAAAGAGAATGGGTGCATCTCTGCAGGAGGGCTGGAGGATGTAGAAACACAGAAATCTCTTTGAGGCTTCACGTGTTTGGGTAAAAGCTCATGTGAATTTTACATTCTGCACCAAAATAAAGTCTTCTGCTTTAGTGTAAAAGCAATTTTTCCTGAAAATTTTTAGAAACACTAACCCTCCCAGGAAAATGAGCATGAGTTATTCCTTGACCTCCAGATCCTCTTGCCCCTGGGGTCTGTTCCTGGGGTGTAGGAGGGACAACAAGCTGAAAACCAGGCACTGTTGTCAGCTCTGAGTATGGAGGCACCTGGGGTTGTTGCAACTGTCTCAGAATTCTCTGGACTTTTACACCATTTCCTCTGGTGCATTTTCTCATGATATAATCATTCTTTTATCCTTCATTCATTCCTCCACATTCACTCAGCACTTTGCTTTGAAAAACCTGCTATGTATTCAACTGTGTACCACCCATGTCTCCAAAATTCCCAACTTAAAAAAAGTTTTAAGACCTCCCCCCGGCATCCATTTGCCTTGGTTTTGAACTTTGCCACTTGTTATAAATATCTGATTTATCTTTACCTGTGGTTTGGGTCTGATGGTTCCTTAGTTGTTTGTGCACATGCAGGAGACAGCATGGTTTCCAGACCTCAGTAAACTCCCTGCAACTTCACAATGACTGCTCAGACATGGGCAGGCCACCTCCAGACTCCTTTGCAAACCCTTATGATTGAATGCGTGGCATGTATGTATGCTCTACTTATCTTCTCACTCCCTGGTCCTGATCATGTTAGTTATGTTATACAAAGTTGCAAAGTTTTGTCCATACGCAATTCTTGTGTTCTTAAATTAAGCTGAATTCAATTCCACAATCATAGCAGTACAATCCTGCTTTCCCCATAGAATCGCATGACAGTTTAGTCATGACAATGGCGAAGGTATGGGGAGAACCACGGTGGTGGTGTCAGTGTGAGTGACAGGTGGATGCTGTTATAATAATGTTGGAGGATGGTGGCCCTGGAGTTGCCGCAGCTGATGACCAGTCTTAGCAGTGGCACTGATGACAGTGGTCAGCATGGGTGATGAGCTGGGAGCTTCGTTGACTGGCAGACATGGAGGCAACCTGCTCCCTCTTCTGTTTTCTTGTCCCAGTGTCCACAGCGACATCCTGCAATGACCCTGGGGTCCCACAGAACGGGAGCCGGAGTGGCAACAGTTGGGAAGCTGGGGACTCCACAGTGTTCCAGTGTGACCCTGGCTACGCGCTGCAGGGAAGTGCAGAGATCAGCTGCGTGAAGATAGAAAACAGATTCTTCTGGCAGCCCAGCCCGCCCACGTGCATTGGTATGGAGCAGCTGCGGAGTGCACTCCGCCCTCGGGTCTCACAGTGGTGTGCCCCAGATTCCTCCACACGAGTGGCAGCTGCTTCTTGAGTTCAGGGCCAGGAGAACTGGAACAGCTGAAATCTGCAGAAAATCCAAAGTCTGCCCTCCTTTGCACAAGAAGGAGCAGGGGTCACCTTGGGTAGTGGGGTCAGCAGGTCCTAACGTGGCCCTTTAATTAGCTAAAGCACCAGAAGGGGCCTCATAGGCTCAGGTGCAAAGGAAAGGTGCTTGTCCTCTCCAGGGGATTGTTGGCTACCTGGGTTTGGGTTCATGGAATGGGTCCTCAGTCTTAGAACCTCTCCATTTGACAAATGAAGAAATAGAAGTCCTGAGACTTGTAAGGGGTGGGGCCTGAATAACCTTGTTCCTCCCTACTAGAGATGGGTGGAAGAGGGAACTTGAAGGAAGAGAGGGACAGGAAAGAAAAAGAGGTAGTAGCAGTCGCCCCAGGTGCTCACTTCCACGTGGCTCTTTTTCTCAGGTGAAATGATAAATGCATTGATCGCCCGCATCCGTGATGGGTGCTCTCAGGGGACAGGTGGTCACTGAACCCTTGCTGTGTGCCCCACGCTGGATGTTTACTTAGTTGACCTCATTGAACTCACCTCTGTAGCTCTCAGAAATTAGCACCATTTTCTCATCAACAGTTTTGGAAACTGAATAGACAAATTTGGATGTCTTGCCCCAAATCACAGCTAGGACATGGTACAGCCATCACCTGCATCCATACCACTCTGAAAACAAAGCCTTTCATTCTCCCACCTTCCGTGCCAGGTCCCCTGTTGGGAATAGACTAGGGGGGCTTCCTGAGACCCCCATCCTGGGGATGCTCTGCGCCTCTTTCCACATGTGCTCTGTGGGAGGCACCATCTGGGCACCTGAGGACTGGCCATGGTCAGTTGTGGCTCGAAGGCTGGAACTTGTAGTGAGATGCCAAGTACTGTTCTTCAGTGGGAAGAGGGGTCACCTGCATGTATGAGCAGGAGCATGGTGAACACACAGGAGGTGGAGAACTGAGTTCCAGAACCAGCTCCATTCTTAACTGCTCACTGTGATGTGTAGGAAAGAGCACGGGACAAGGGAGCAGATGGGTCTGGGTTTAGCATTTGGCTCTGTGGCCTTAGGAAAATTGCTTCAACTCTCTAAGTCTCCATTTCCTCAAGTGCAAGGGTAACTATGGCATTGTGGGGTGACAACACAGCTAACCTTTATCTCAAAAAATAAGAATGTCTCTCCCTCCATCTCTGCTTCCTTTCCTTTCTTCTGTGTTTCCTATTTCAAATTCCTGGGCTCACTTCCCTTCCCTGAGCCAGAATTTCCCTCTGATCAAGGGAATCTTGGTGAGGCCGAAGAGAATCTCAGATGACCTCTTAGGCCCCTTCCACATTCCACTCTGCACAAGGCCGTGGTTCCTGAGACTTATTTTGCAGAGAAGCAAGTCCTGAGTGGAGCCGCCCCGGGAGGGGGAGTTGCACTGTTGGGCCGACGGGAGCCGTAATGGGCAGGAAGCAGGGCTGCGGGGTTAATTCAGCTTTCATTGCTCGTTCCACACACGGCATTAGGAAGTGTTCCTTGGGCAACAGAATAAATGTCTTCGCCTCTTCTCACAAACAGACTGGAAATCCCAGTGACAAGCCCCTAATTTCCAGCTCCTTGGCAGTCTGCCATGAGTGGGTCTAGCTGGCCCTGATGGCCCTTCATTATAAGAGGGAAGCAAAGAAAGAAAACAAATATTTTTCGAGCATCCTTCTGTGATAGGTGCAAAACTAGACATGATCACAGTCAAAGTCGCCATGTGAGCTTAGAGCTCGGTTCTGGATTCTGACCCCTGGCTTCACTGCAACAAGCTGGGTGGTCTTCTACAAATTGCTTACCCTCCCTGTGCCTTAGTTTCCTTGCCTGTAAAAAAGTGAAATAATAGTACCTGTCTCGTGGGGTTGTTTTATGGTTAAACAAGATAACACTGTAAAGTCCTCAGAACCATGCTGCCTGGTTCCTAGTAAACTCTCTGTGTGTGTTAGAATCCATTATTATCATTGTTTTTTTATTTGAGAGATGAGGAAATGGAGGCTCAGAGAGGGAGGAGAACTTGCCCAGATTCATACAGCTCGTGAGTGGTGTCAGCATTTGAACCCAGGACTGTGTGGTTTCTAAATCAATGCCCTTTTTGCAACTCTTGCCTCTGAGTACAGCCTTCCTGTTTCTTGGCTATCTGGGATGATTGGCAGCTGGTGCCCTCTCCCAGCTGGGTATCTCCATGGTTTGTTAAATCAGCACACCCCTGTTGGTGACACAGCTCGGGAGTCCACCAGGGCCATGGGGTACCCCTGGCAGAGGGCAGAAAAGCCCATTCAGGGTCCTGAGTGGGAAGTGGGTCCCTGGCTATCAGATGCCTGCAGCCCATCTGGAGGAGAGCTGGGTCAGGGTCTGGCCTGGAACCCACAACTAGTGCACTTCCCAGACTCACCTCATCTTGAGGGGAGAAACCCCCCAGCTGGCAGAGGGAGGTCCAGGTGGTGACCTTTGCCTAGAGGTGAGGCCTCACAGAGGCCCCCAGGGACGACTCCATGGTGGCCGGTGCTTCTGATGGGAGGCTACATCTAACTCTTTCTGGACGGGCCAGAGCAGGGCCACCTCTGTGACTGGGCCTTGCAGTGCTGCTTTATGGTCCTGACCATACTGACCGCAGTGTGCCCCTCTATCCAGCCCTCTGCCTTGAGGCTCAGTGGAGAAGAATGAGAGAGACTCAAGTGCCCAACACCCACTCTCTGCACTCTGTGGGTCACTGTCTGCTGACCCCACTGCCTCAGCGGTGCCCTGGGGCCCACTTCTCCTGCTCTTGACCCCACACAGTTCCCAGCTCTCACTCTCTTCAGCCTCCTGCCACAGAACAGCAAGAGCCCCAGCCAGTGTCCTAACCTTGTAGCCCCACATATTTCCTGGGTCACACTCTCCCAATCCCTGGGAACATTATTTTCTGCCACCTCTTTGCTGAAACTCCCAAGCCTCTCTCCTCTTCCTCTTTCTCAGCTAATTTATCTGGTTTCTGTTTCACAGAGAAGAGGAATCTAACAATTTCCCAAGCCAAATAGTGAGGGGGGACCTGGCTCAGGATCTGGGGGAGGTTGCAAGAGGTCCCTGGGTTCTCTTGCTAGATGACCTGGCCACCTTGCCCCTCCACACCTGCCTGTGATCTCAGGGAAGGGGATCATCTAGGACTCACTGGGGATCCGCAGCACCCCCATCCAGCTGAGGGAGGCACCCACTTGCTCTTGGCAAAGGGCTTTTGGAAAGCTGGACCATATCTGCAGCCCCAAGCCGATGCCAAGAGCACTGGCAGCAAGGGAGGCCAGCACTTGGCAGGCAGAGACCACCACGTTTCCACTCCTTCTGACACGGAGTGGCTGGAACTGGCAGTGATCACCCACAAAACTCCCCTGGAATCTGGACGTGAGGCTGCAGAAGGGTACTGCACAGTTCATGAGTCAGACAGAGAGATGGCGCCCTGCTGACCGTTGACTCCATGCCAAATGCCACAACAGACCCTCCAAGAACACTTACAGCCGCCCCACAGAGCAGATATGATCTCTTTTTATCATACAGGAAGGACACCAAGGCCAGAAAGGTTAGGTCACATAGCCAGGAAGTGGCAAAGCCAGATATGGTTTTAACATAATTTATAGATGTAAAATGCCATGGCAGAAAACGGCCCATTTTAAAGGGAACAATTCAGTGTCGTTTGGTACAGTCACAATGTGGTGCCCCTGCGGTCTTCTTCCAACACATCTCCATCACTCCCAAGTCGAACTGTCATCCCACCGTCCCCTCTGCTCCAGCTACATTTTAACTTGGGCCTTTCGGCCCCACCCCGCTTTCTACCTTGCTTATTGGGTACCCACTAACAGGTGACCAGGGGGAAGGGGACAGCCTCACCTTCCACCTCCTCTGTCCTCAGCTCCTTGTGGGGGAGACCTGACGGGACCATCAGGAGTCATCCTGTCGCCAAATTATCCCGAGCCCTATCCGCCAGGCAAGGAGTGTGACTGGAAAGTGACCGTCTCGCCAGACTACGTCATCGCCCTGGTATTTAACATGTATGTACCTTTCCCCCGGGTGGGAGACGGAGGGTTCAGAGCACCTAGGGGTTTGAGGACCTGGGCCCCCAGGTGAGTAGACACAGATCTGTGGGCGGAGTTCTCGGAACCTTGGGAAGTGAGCCAGTCAACAGGAGAGAAAGGAAAACTAGCTTGTATTAAATCCCTCCTTCCTGAGCTCAGTGGTCCCACGCTGTCCCCTCTAGGATCCTTGTCATCATTTCTGACATGGCCGTCGTGATTTCTTTTCTGATTCAGAAGGGAGGCCCTTGCTGGAGTCCTTTGCGTAGCCTCCTGCATTTTCCTCCTTTGCTCCTCCCCACTCCCTGGCAGAGGAGCAGGCTCAGGTCCCCTGCATCCTCCCCGCCTGGCTGCTGCCCCCGCATCCTTCGTTCCCTTTACCCGCAGGCTTGCAGAAGAACTGCCTCCACTTGTTCTTACTCCTCCCTCCCAGTCACTCAGCCCAAGGAGTCTGGCCTTGCCGCCACCATTCCTCTGCAGCCTCCACAGAGAGAAGACACCAACCGACTCCGGGTTGTCAACAACACGGAGCTTTCCACGCCTCACCCCGTGCGCGTCTTGACCACGCCCACCACCCGAGGCTGCTTTCCCTTGGTTTTGTGAAGTTCCTCTCCTCTGCTTCTCGGGTCTCTTCTGGGCCTTCCCAGCTGCCTTTCCTTGTCCCTGTTCCTCTGCCTGTCTTCGCCATAGCCCCCTCTTCGCACCCACACCTCCCTCCAAAACAAGCTCGCCCCCGCCCATGGCAGCAGCCTCCTTGGAAGTGAAGGACTATCCTCCCCTGCTGCTGCCCTGGCCTCCTTACAGCTGACAGCGCCCATATCCCGCTTCGGGACAGCTCTGCCTGGTGCCTGCGGGCACCGCAGATGAAGGTTGCACAAAACCAAGTACTTTTCCCAGAGCAGCTCTTCTCATCACGAGCAAGTGGCCCTCGCCCCCCCCCCACTACCTCTTCCGTGAACAGCCAAGGCATCCATCTCTATGCCTTAACTCCCCCTGTTTCCCTCTTTTGCATCCTACCAGCTCCTGACTTGTTTTGACCCCTTATCATTTCCCACCTCAATGATGGCTGCGGTCTCCTGACTGGTTCCTCTGCACCGTCTTGCCTCCCAGGCTAATTTCTTCTTATGCTGTCAGAGTGAACCTGTCATTCAAAAATGCTGAAATAACTACCCATTTTCCACTTAAACATCCTATAATGATAGTGCTCAGCAGTATTAAAAAAAGAAAAAAAAAGAAAAAAGATGATCATGTAACAGTGTGGATAAGTCCCAGAAATCCTATGCTGAGTGGAAGAAGCCAGACACAAAAAAGTCCAGAATATAAAATTCAACTTTATGTGAAGTTTTAGGGTCAGCAAAACTAATTATGATGAGAAGAGCTCAATGGCGGCACCTTCTGGAACTGGGGAAGATGAACTGGGAAGAGGCCCTAAGAACCTTCTGGGGTGATGGGAATGTTCTGGGTCATGATATGCATGTCAATTTAAAAAGAAATAGATTCTTTATTTTAAAATCTTTTAATGACCTTCTTGTCATAATAAGTCTGAAGTTTTGAGTTTTGCACCAAATGATCTGGCCCTTGCCCAACTCTCCAGAAAGTCCCTCCACCCCATTCGATGTCCAGAACCCCAGCCAGATTGAACTTCTGGAATCACCAGGGTCTCGTAGATTCTGTCATGACCTTGTGTCCTTGCCTCTGCCTCTGCCTTCACAGCCATTTCCTACTCCCTCCTTGTCCACCCACTGAGGGTCTTCTCATGTCCCAGGACTAGCTCAAGCTAGACCTCCATGAACATGTGATCTCCACCCGCTCGGGGACACCGTGTGCTCTTGCTCTGCCTTCTGTTGGCTATACTCCATGGCTTGCTATAGCAACATCCCCTCCTGGGAGGCAGGGGTGGTATCTGAATGTCTTCCAGTCCTGGGAACCTGGCACAGTGCCTGGCATATTGAGGGTGCTCTGATACGAAGTCCATGATTGAAGGAAGGTCGGGACAGACAGAAGGCAATTAATTAAGTTGTAATGCCAGACTTCAAAACCCTTCCCAGGAGACTTTGAAAGAGCAGGTGGGAGGAAGCTGAATTGCAGAGGCAGGAAGACCATATTACCAACTGGTGGGGTGACTCTTCATCCAGCCCCAGTGTGAGAGGATTGGTGGGGTGACCCTACAGCCTGCACCAGTGTGAGAGTGGGCCATGTAGAAAGTGCATATCTGCCTCCCAGACCCCCACCCTTGTCTCCCTACAAGCCTTGGCCTCTTTGTCCCAGAAATGTGGTGGCCCCTCACCATTTCATTCTCAGTCCAGCCAAGTGGTATGTCTTGAGTTTCCGGCTCATGGCTGGACAAGATTGAATTTACATTGAAAATCTGTTTTCTGCAAACTCATTTACTTTTCTATTATTTTTATCTTTGCACACTTGATTGGCATCAATTGCTCTTGCTAGATAGATACTTCAGAGTGGGCCTACTGCATCCCAGAGCAGGCCTGTGTTCAGAGTGAGCAGATCCAGCCCAGCTGCATTCCAAAGTGGGCGAACCATTTCACAGGCTGGCCTGCAGGGTGTGAGGGCCCAGGGGCTCTGCTGCTGGGCAGCACTTGGCATTTTTTTATCATTTTTCACTCTAGCCAATCCAGTGGGATAAATTACATTCAGGAGCTTTAATATCCAATTTGCTAAACTAAGATAGTTTTTCAAGTGGATTCCCCCCACTCACCAGGGTCAAGACAGCTAAGAGAGGCATCCCTGGGTGGGGTGCTAGGAGTAGGATGTTAGCAGATCCCGAAAAGAGCTAGAGAACTGGATTGGGATAAAAGAAGAATGTTAGGGTCCTGCAAGGGGGCAGGCCCCTTCCCTCCTGGGAATGGCTACCTGGGCAGTTCTTCCCTCTGATGAAAAGAAATGCAGAATAGCATGATATAAAAAACATGGTGTCAGGTAAGAGACCTAGGTTCTGGATCTTCCTTGGCTAGTCCCTCGGTGCCTAGAGTTGGTGACTCGCTTCCCTTGTGTGTAGGGAGGACAGTAGGTTTTCAGCTAGCTGCAGATTTGGGGACACTGACTCTGGAATCTGACATCATCATCTTGCCTGACTGGGAGGTCACCGGGCTCCATCCTCTCCCCACCTCCCCGCCAGCCAGATTTCAGGGGTTGGGTCCTAGTGGAAGGGTGGTTGCTCCTGGGGAGGCCCCATCCTTGCTGTGAGTCTAAGGCCCCAGCATGAGCCATTCATTTGACCTTCATGGGTGGGGGTGGGATGTTTTTGTTCCCCAGCTTTAACTTGGAGCCTGGCTATGACTTCCTTCATATCTACGATGGACGGGACTCTCTCAGCCCTCTCATAGGAAGCTTCTATGGCTCCCAGCTCCCAGGCCGCATTGAAAGCAGCGGCAACAGCCTATTCCTCGCCTTCCGCAGCGACGCATCTGTGAGCAATGCTGGCTTTGTGATTGACTACACAGGTAAGGGCCCTGGTGCCAGGGACACTGAAGGAAGGGCCAGCCAGTGTAGTACAGAGAGGAAGCTTGGCTGCCCACAGGAGCCCATGTCGACCCTGGCACTGCTGCCCTGCAGGGGACCTGCCCTCCCTGCAATTCTCCAGGTGGCTTCACCTTTCACGTTCAAATACCCAGGGCCCAGGAGAAGGGGAACAGCTGTCTGTTTTGCATCCCTCTTCTATTTCCAAATCATGGCTCCTCTTCTCCCCCTCTTCTATGAGGATAGTTCCTCACTCTACCTCACTCTCCTAACCTCACTCCAGGTAATGCCCTCCTGATCACTCCTCTGCCTTAGTGAGGGTTCTAGTATAAGTCCCAATTGTCCTCTCCATACCAAGTCTCCACCATCCTGGGTAACTTCAGTGTCTATGTCTGAGTCCATCTTCTGCTGCTATAATGTACTAAGGCTAGTACATTATAAAGAAAAGAGGTTTATTTAGCTCACAGTTTGAAAGTTCAAGATCAAGTCAGCCCATCTGTTTGACCTCTTGTGAGGGCCTCACGGTGCATGACATCAAGATGGCAGGAGCCCAAGCAGAAGAGATGACATGATGAGACAGGAAGTCAAAGAGATCACAGAGTCAGGCTCACTCTTTATAACCACAAGAATGACTCTAAACCCTTCCAGAGGCAGTGCCCCACTCACGACCTGACCACCCTCCACTGGGCCCTACCCCTTAAAAGTTTCACCACCTCAGTGTCACTGCACTAAAGGCCAAGTCTGCACATCAATCTTTGGGGCACATGCTCAGACCATATCCAAACCACAGCAGACCCTATGGAGAGCCTATCTAATCCTAAGGTCACAGTGCTTGATCCTCTGTCCCAAAGACACTCCTTGATCATTCTCTGGCACTTTGTTGAAAACCGGGCACTTTATGCCCCTTCCTGATCATGGTTTTTTGTTTTTGTTTATTTACCTATTCACTTATTTTTTTTTCTTGCAGTGCTAGGGATCAAACTCAAAGCCTTGCACATACCAGGGAGGTGCCTCTATCACCGAGCCGCATCCCCAAGCCCCCCACCCCATGCATGTGCTCTCATCCTACCAGTGATCCCATTCTCTGACTCCCATTGCACCTTTGTATTAACTGATGCAAACTGAATAGTGGAAGAAGTCAAAAGCAAGAGTCAACAATTTTTTCCTTAAGGATAGTAAATATTTTAGGTTTGCCTATGACAACCATCGTAGCATGAAGCAAAACATAAAGGAACAGGCATGGCCATGTGTCAATAAAAAATTTCTTGCAGAAACAGGTGGTGGTCCCTGCCTAGCCAAGAGCACAGACTGTCAGATTAACTGACTGAAAATTCATGCTCACTACTCAGCGATGGCGGGACCATATGCAAGTTATTTAACTTCTCAAAACCTCCATGTCTGTAAAATAATGGCAAGAAAATTCCTGCCTCATAGAAATGTTGTAAAGATCAATGAGTCTAGACACTGAAGTCCCTGGTAACTGCCTGGCACCTATCAAGCATTCTGTAATGTTCAAATATTATTAATAGTGATAAGTATGTTCCAGGCTCTCGGGCACTCATTTTTTTTCTACTCCATTATTCTCTTTTTGACCTTTCTCTCTTCCTTAATTATCCCAGACCCCATTATCCAAATCCCAGCTCCATTTCTTGCTTGATTTGTGTGCTTGGCAAGTTATTATCTCCTAGAACATCATCTTCGAAATGGGGGTAATGAAAATTATGTTTCAGAAGGTTAGGATTAAAAGATATTTTATACATACATATTATAAAGAGATATATAGGATAGATAAAGAGAAGAGAGATGAGCATAATGCCCAGAATGTACAAAACACTTTGAGGCTACTCTAGAGATGATAGATTTTGTTGTTGTTATTATAATCCAAGTTCACTCGGACCTCATCAGCCTCTGTGTACAAATGGGGTCATATTACCAGTTAAAATTAAAAAGTTTCTGGCTCATGTTTCCCACTTGCATAATGCAGAGTCTCAGCCTCTTCAAATGTCCCTTAATCAAATCTTTCTGGAAACCCCTGGGAAGAGCTCATATGAGTTTGCAAATAATGCTAATCATGATAATAGCTAACTCAGAGTTTATCAACTGCCAACGCGGTCCGGGTTCTTTATGTCCATCAGCTCCTGGAACTCCTTATAGCTGTCAGTTGTCTGCAATCTGTCAAGCACAATTCCAGAAGATACTTAGTGCACAGACTGTTGGCCTGAACTCTTCTTGCCTCACGGGGCTGACCCGGGGATTGGATATTTTGCTGGTATCAATACAGATACAGTCAGATGTTCTGGAATTCTAGCTGAAAGCAGGCCTTAGACTCACCTGGGACCTTCATCACTCTACTCACCACCACCCCACTGCTGTGTCTTCACGATCATTTTTCTTGCTATTCATCCCTTTATTCATATTCTCATTAGTACCCTCAACTCGCCTGCTCCTGGGCCTGCTATTACGTAAACCTTGACAAACCGCACCCTTTGGAAACCCACACCTAAATGGCAAGGACATTAAGAAAGTTTCACAAACATGATACCTGCAGCTACTATAAGTGACATCGCTCCACTCAAGCCAAGCATTAGCCACTGCCAGAGCTGCCCTGAGTCCTCTGCAATGAAGCTCACAGGGGACAGCCTCACGTCCAAGTCTTCATTTCCCCTGTGGTTGTGTTCCCCTCCTTGCTTCTTCACTCTCCTAGGACAGGCATGTCCTCCCTCTCAACTTGGAATTGCTTCCCAGTTTACATTCCAGTTCCAAGTCCCCATGGGACTGTCAAAGGGACCAGACTGAATTCAAGTGTCCACTGAGAAAGCATCATGCCATTCAGCTTGTGTATCAGAGACGAGACCAGGTCAGGCATTTTTATTTGTTTGTACTATAGATATTAGCTGAGCACCTACTGTGTGCCAGACGCTGATACAGGAACCAAAAACAGAGCAGGGAACCAAAGCCCCTGCCTCCATGGAGTTCACATCATAGTGACAAACAGAGTGACAGACACTTCTCATGCAAACGCAATGTTGAAGGCCCACCTAATTCTAAGGCAAAGAGTTTCAGGTGGGTCTTAGGTGGCTGTGGTTTCTTAGTCATCTCTGGACTAACCTGCTAGGAGAGGATTCCGAATGCAGTTATATTATCTGTGGGCGTCTATTGAACCAGGCCTCTGAGGCACTTCTCCCTGGACTCCGTACTCCTGGGAAGCTTTACCCTTTGCTGGAGGAAGCAAAGGGTCAGCGTGGCTTGTAGCGTCAAACACTAACAGTGAGTTCCAGGGAAGGCTTACTGTCCTTCTTCTGGCCAGTAAGTCAGTAGAAAGGGTGGGTGGAAGGACCTTTATTTTCCTCTTTTGTGGTGGCCTCCTGTGAGTCAGGAACAGGCTAGAACATCCAGGCATGTGTATGAGACCATTTGTTCATTCAACAAGCACTTACTGGGCTCCTCTTTGGCACCATGCCTTCTGCTGGAGATTGAGGATTTGGCCATGAGCAAAATGTCCCTGGTCCCTACCTCAGTCTAACTTAAAGGTGAGTGACAGAAACGGACAATAAGGAGACAAACCAGAAATAAAGAAGTGTACGAAGTTAGGGAAGAAAAGAAAAGACCTCTCTGAGAAAGAATAACAGGGCACCCATTCAGAATGGTAGGTAGTTGGTGATGGACTTGCCGAGCAGGAGCCATTAAGAAAGGGCCTTGAAGATGGAGGAGACCTCTGTGCAAGAATGGGGGTGGGATTCAGAAGGAAGGGTTTGAAGTTTTGTGAGAGAATCTGCAGCAACTCAGGAAAGGTCAAGATAAATCAACTTTTACCAGAAAAGTGCTAGTATATATCTATTTTCTTTTCCAAACCCTTGGACGTAACACCATGGGCCTGAGAGTCATGGCCAGATTTCTAACCCAACCCCACCTCCACCTGCTCCTACCCAGCCCTCACCAGACACAGCTGTGGGTCTTCCTTTATAAATTCAAAATGGAAACCCCTTCCTCTTTCTTTTTTTGGAAGACTTCAAACCACATGGAAGATGTACTCTAAAAACTTAACATTCCCCTTACCTTCCCCCATCTCCTAAAGGACCATAGTCAACAGTTCATCACCTCATTACAAAGGTTTTATGTAAGTATAAAATAACATAAATTCTATCCCAGGGGTTGGCCAACATTTTCTGCCAAGGGCTAGATAGTAAATGTCTTATTCCATATGGTCTCTGTTGCCACCACTTGGCTCTGCCGTGGAATCACTGAAACAGCCATGGACAGAATGTAAAAAATGGGCATGACTGTGTTCCAATAAAACTTTATTTACAAACACAGACAGCCGGCAAACTGTGGGCTGTGGTTTGCCAAGCCCTATTCTATATGAATGTGATCACACCATATGTACTAGTATGTTATCTGTCTTATTTTTGCCCACCAATAGATCGTGGATATCTTCCCACATTCATTTTCAAACACTTGTGCTATCCTTTTAAAAGACTGCATGTATTTCAGGATGGCTCTAATCCAACCTTTCAAACCAGTTCCTTGCTGATCAGATGTTTGGATTGTTATTTTCAGTTTTTTGATTTGACAAAATTTGGAAGTGGACCTCATCTATTAGGACCTGATTCTTTTTATTTTCGCATTTGGGGGAGGCCTGAGTTTTATTTATTATTATTATCATGATGTTTTAGTCATTCCATTTTGTCATTCACAGCTGAGCTCTGGTTTGGCTGACTGAAGACCTGATTTTGGTCTTAATTCTCTCTCTTAATAGCTGAATGGCTTGGAAAATTCATTTAGCTTCTCTGATCATCACATTCCTCATCTGTATCCTGAACATGAGCCTACCTGGCCCTGCCTTCTGCAGAGGGTATTGTGAAACAGAAATGAGATAACAAATTGCAAAGTGCTTTCAAAATTATAGGTGATATTCCTATGTAAGGGACTATCATCATTGTCATTATCCTCGTCATTATTATTAATGTGATAATGCTTGGAATGATAAGCCCAACTTCCTCTGAAATGTGAGTAAATATACAATAGAGTCTGTTGTTGGAATCAATGATGTGGTTGTTGATTTTCCAAGCTCCAAAATGTTCAGCCAAACAATCCAGCAGCCGCTTATTAAACCTGTGTTATGTGCCAAACATGGCCACTCCTGGTGCCAAGTTCTGTGCTTATTGCCGAGGTTATGAGAGGACTAGATGATTATCTCTACCCTCTAGGAGGTTAGAACCTGCTAGAAAGAAACACACTTACCCAGCCTACCGAGTCAACGTGATGCTATAATCAGGGAAAGAAAATCAGATTCTGCCAGAGAGAATCTGCTCAGAGATGGTGGCATTGAAATGAATAGGAGTTTGCTACACAGCTTGTTCCAAAAGGTTGTTCTAACCTGCATATAGGTCCTGGAGCAGTCCTACACAGCTGGGGACCAATGCAGTTGCTTAAACAAGAAGGGAGTTTATTGTCCTTCTAATGAAAGAAATCTAGAGGTAGGCAGGCAGGACTGGGTTCACTTAGGCACCTTTGGTCTTCCTGCTCCATCTGCTGGTCCATGGATCCCACCCTCAAGGTTATTAGAATCCAAGATGGCAACTAGGGTGCCAGCCGTTATGTCTGAGTTCTAGATTGCAGGAAGGAGAAGAAAAGATAGATGGAAAGGCCAAAGGCCTGGAGTCATCTTCCCTTAATCAGCCTTTCTAGAAGTTTTCATATTTACCAATTAAGGATATTTATAGAGTGCCTCCCATGGGCCAGGCCCTGCAATACAGCCATGAACAAAATGAAAAGCTGCCCCCTGGAAGGGACTTAGAAATTCTCATGGAAGAAGATAGAAAAAAATTATCTGACTATATAGTAGATGAGAGAATACTAATCACAGTGGAGAGAAACACAGCAGAATAGAGTGAAGATGAGCACTAGGGCAAGGAATATTGTGATTTTTAAAATAGCTGCTCAGGAAAAATGTCACCAAGATGGAGATGTTTTGGGTTAAGTCTGGAAAGAGGTGAGGGAGGGAGCCAGGCAGATGGAGGGATGGATGTTGTGCATGGAGTAAGGTCAGGCCTGGAAGGATGGTCTCCCACTCTGAATGAGAGGAGAGGCTGGCTGTTGGATTGACTTCAGCAGTCCAGATCTGACATGTTTGCATCTCTCAGGCCAGATCTAGCTGCCCAGGAGGCTGGGAAATGTAGAACTTAGCTGGCACCTTGAACTCTGGATCAAATCTGGATTCCATTATTCAAGGATGAAGGGCGGGGGGATAGACACTGGGTGTCAGTTAATTCTACTTTGCATGAGCTGAGTGAACTTGGTTCCAAATTACTTAATTTCTCTGAACTCAAATAAGATTTGACCCACTTTGAATTTATGAAGAGAATGCACGAATAAGACACAGTAACATTTTATTACATCCCTTTGACAGGGGGACAGTTTTTCAGTTTTATTCATTATTGTATTCCAGTGTCTGGTACATGGTATGGGCCACTGGCCATTGTGTTCTGACCTCAGTCACAAGGTTTAGGGAGAGGAGAGAGTTGATGCAGGGGTCAGGTTGGTGCAACCCCACCCCCAACCCCAGGGAATGCAGGGAAACCGCTAAGGGCCCCTTTTCCAGGTGAGTGTTTTCTGGGCTCACTTGAGTTTCAGTGCAATAGTGTCTCTGGGACTGCTACACGCTCAGCTGCTGGCAAAGACTTAAAGAATACTGTGCCCAGCGTGACTCAATGCAAGAGCGGCTAGATGTGACAGAGTATCAAGATCCTCTCCCATCAGTCAACAGTTTGAGTGGCAGCTGAATAACAGCCTCAAGCAGCAGCTGCCCACTGTGTAGCTAGTCTATAAGGTACCCAGGTGACCACAGATGGCCCTCAGCAAAATTCCTCCTGAACTATTTGCCTCTGAACTCTGATCCCTTGGCTCTTTCCTTTGACTGCCAGGGTCCTTCTGCAAGGGCTGTCAGCACCTCTCTGTGAGCCCCATCTCTAGACAGCCACCAGGACTCTCATCAAAGTCTGATACATAGTTGTATGACCCTGGTATGAACTGGCTTCGGCTATGTCCCTCCAATACCCAGCCCTGCTGGGCCTCTTGCCTATCAGTGTTTTTGGAACAGAACTAAGGGAAGTCAGTGATGGACAGAAGCTAGCAGCAGCTCCCAAGAGCTCATGGCAAGGGAGTCTATATAGTCCTCCAGGGACTCAGGACCTGCCTGTAGTCCCATCCTTAGGCAACATCGAATGCAACTTATGCAGTGCAGAGGGATATCTACAAGAGTAGATGCCTGTCAGGCACATCCCCTGTAGGCCTGACTGGGAATACATATAAGGATCAATGACCAAATAGAAAAATGTGGCTGTTTTAATAAATTGGCAAGCACTCCACATTGAGTGCAAAGCCCTGGAAAACTCTGTTGGAGAATTTCACTTATCCCAGAAGTTGAAGGAACCCAACCCAGAGGTGGGAGTGGTATTTCCCTGAGCACTGACATTTACTATCGTAGCCCTGCATGGCACCATGATGTGGGGTGGGGACACTGGTTCCCAGAAGCACCTGTGGGCAGCTTCACTCTTCCATGATTTCCAGGCTCAGATTTCTAACCAAATGTGGAGATATTTCTAGATCTGAAGGGAATAGAACCAGCAATCCTCAGTCTCTAGGTGTTCCTCATGGAAGCAGGTAATTAATGAGCCCTCTGCATGTGGATGTGTTTGTCTGTTTTTCTAGAAAACCCACGAGAGTCATGCTTTGACCCTGGTTCCATCAAGAATGGCACACGAGTGGGGTCCGACCTCAAACTGGGCTCTTCCATCACCTACTACTGCCACGGCGGCTACGAGGTGGAGGGCTCCTCGACCCTGAGCTGCATCCTGGGGCCTGATGGGAAGCCCGTGTGGAACAATCCACGGCCTGTCTGCACAGGTGGTGGGAGCTGGGGACAGGAGGGTCTGAGAAACAGCAGGCATGCTGTTGGCTGGGGGACGGGGGAGGGGACACAGTGTTCAAGGGTGCCTCCTGCAAACAGGGCCAGCAAACATGGGGGTACTGTGACTGGGGACGGCTAATAACCCGTGGCATGGCAGTCCCTGTCAATGTGTCATCTCCCTTGGATCACATAGTGATCTGTTTATTCAGATGGTTGCTCATGTCCTCAATAGAAGCCTACAAACACACAGCCCAGAGAGCATATCCTAGGGGAAGGGAGCCTAACATGCCCTGGGCTTGTTCCTGAGCTTGGGGAAATCACTAAGGGCTCTACTGTGTGGAGTAAGGCCATGGAGTGGGCCACCTCCAAGTGGGCCTGGGTCAGTTGTGGGGTCCTAACAGGGGAGAGAATGTCAGAACTCAAGAGCACAGGACTACCCAAGTTGAAAAGTACAGCCTCAGGGGGGCATGGTGGTGCACACCTGTAATCCAGTGGCTCAGGAGGCTGAGGCAGGAGAATGGCAAGTTCAAAGCCAGCCTCAGCAACTTATTGAGGCCCTAAGCAACTCAGTGAGACCATATCCATAAATAAAACATTATAAAGGACTGGGGATGTAGCTCAGTGCTTAAGTGCCCCTGAGTTCAATTCCTGGTACCCAAAGAAAGAAAGAAAGAAAAGTACAGGCTCCCTTCTGCCTCCATGAGCGAGAGCAGCCCTTCTCTTGCAGAAATTGGCACCAGAGATGGAAACAGAAGGTGGCCACTCCCAGTGGGTTAGTGTGAGGGAACAAACATCAGCCTCTTACTCATGAGACACCAGTTGCCCAGACACACATCTGCCACTGGAAAGCAGAACAGTCTTTTCTAAGCCCCATGTGTGAGCAGGAGAGCTCCTGACCTGCACCCTAGAGCTGTGCTTTCAGGGACCAGTGCCAGTGTTAATATAGGGCAAGGGTTGATGTGTGTCCAAGAGCACTGGGGTGGGTTTCCGGCCAGGCCAGGAACGGGTGTCCTTGATCAGGGAAGGGTAGTGTTCTGGGGGCTCCCCTTCTCCGTGCTCAGGGCCACCTTCTCAGGGCAGCCCTACCAGGGGCTCTGCTAGGAGCAAGAAAGAGGATGGGCAGTTAATTAGAAGCCCACAGGGTCACCTGGCCCCCTACCCGGTTTCTCTTTCAGCTCCCTGTGGGGGACAGTATGTGGGTTCAGATGGTGTGGTCCTATCTCCCAACTACCCCCAGAACTACACCAGCGGACACATCTGCTTGTATTTTGTGACCGTGCCCAAGGACTACGGTATGTGTTATTTTGTTTTTATGTTTCCTGACTCTTCTCCCTTATTCCAAGTTGGGCAACTCCTCAGGCCTTTCCCAGTAATCCACTCCCTAGTGGGCACTGGCAGAGCAGCATCTCATCAGGACACTGAGTGCTGATGCTCCAAAACACACTGCCGGAGGTGTTCCTGACACTGGAGGAAAGGGCTCAAGTGAGGCTGGCCAGAAGCAAGGGTAATAACTTGATGAGGAGCTAGCTACCCAGACAGAGGCCAGGTGTCCCGAAGGATCCCCAGCACAACTGTGACTGAGTGGAGGGGCAGAGGGCCCAGTAGCAAGAAGGTGGGGGAGGATAGGATGGAGCTGGGCTTGAAAGTGCAGGTAAGGGATACAGGAGCCACGTCACCCATGTCCCATCTGAAAAACAGCCTGGCCCAGAGCTATGGATAGGAGGGACAAGAAAAATGTGGGGGGAGCCACTACCTTGAGAAGACGAGAAACCTCCAGACCCCAAGAGATCCAGACAGGAGGAGCCAAGCTCATCCATCACCTGCTGGGCAGTGGTGACATCTAGGAGTTCTGCCAGCCCTAAAGCATTCAAGAAGATCCTAAAGGGCAACCAGGTGGCCAGCCTGGTTGCTTTCTTCCTGAACCTCCTCTTTGTAGGAGGGCCGCTGCAATGGGAGAGACAGCTCCTGTCCCTTTAAACTCCCAGTCTCATCTTCACCCAGGACTCCAGACACCTGTGCACTTGCTCCTGCCTCAGGACCTTCACTGCCCAGCATGCTTATGTGGCAGGAGCTTTAGAACTGCAGGATCAAGGGAGAGTCGTGACAGGTTGCCCAATCCCATCTGCTACTCAGCGGCATCCTTGATAGGCAGACATGAAGTTCATGCTTGCATTCCTCCAATGACAAGGCGCTTACCCCTCTGCACCCAGCCAGCCCTGAGGCTGCTCAGTGTCAGTGAGCTGAAATCTGTCTGCGGGCACTGGCTCTAAAGGGGCAGAGATCTGCTCCAGGCATCTTCTTTTCGCCAGTGAGGCCAACCTCTGAGCCCAGATAAAGGGTATATTTTCCCCTCTGGGACTGGATCACTTATCTTCCAGCTCAGCTGTCAGCTCTGACATCATCTCAGAAATCTTCCTGTGGTCTCTTATCTAAAGTGACCTGCCTCACCCTCTCTTTCTGTCCATCACCCCAAAACTTAACACTCTCTGAAATGACCTTGTTTATCTAGTTGCTAAGTGTTGGTGTGGGTTGGATGGGGCTGTCCCACTAGAATGCACACTCTGGGAAAGCAGTAACCCCACCTGTCCTGTCCACCACTGCAGGGAGATGCCCCTGCCACCAGCCCGAACCCAGTGCCCATTCTCAGGGTACAGAATATTCTCTTCCTCCTGCTCCTTGGCCCATAAGTCCAGAGCTAAGGATCTCACTGCAGCTGTTGCTGTATTCAGCATTACAAACACTTGCTTATCATGAATCCCTCCCTCTGCCTCAACACATACAACACACGTATACAACACACTTGCACACACAATGCATGCAACATACACACACATACAGTATTTTGTACATAATTAAGGCTCTGAGCCAAAGTGGAGAAGGGTCTACCCAAGCTCTTGCCATCAGCATACCAGGCCAACTGGGAGTCAGGAGCAGACAGAATGAACCCAGGTCTGGCCAATAGCTAAATGGAATTTTGCCTAAAAAATTTGGATAATCTCTGGAAAAGTCACAGAGATGGTGCATATAGCAAAGGTGGTGTCTGACATACAATAGGTGCTTAATAAATGTTATGCTCTCTCTTGGGCAAAATGAGGTAGAGATATTGCCTGCTCCATCGACAGTTGCTCCTTCCCCAGGAGCTCCTTCCCCACTCTCATCCCTCTTAACCGTGGAACATGGGGTATCCGGTCAGCTTCAAAGAAAAAGTAAGGGAGAATCTGGGGTTCCGAGATCACATGGAAAATGGGGATATTGCTGAAAGCCCTTTCAAGACCTCAATTAACTGCTGTCACTGCTTTCTCAGAAGGAATAAGCTTAGCTCAGGGCCACCTCCAACAGCTAGACCTTGGGTGCTGTCCTCAGGACCCCTGTCTGTGCTCACGCAAACCTCTCCTGTCTTCCCACTGATGTTTCCACACCCTGTCTCCTCCACAGTGGTGTTTGGCCAGTTCGCCTTCTTCCACACGGCCCTCAACGACGTGGTGGAGGTGCATGATGGTCACAGCCAGCACTCTCGGCTCCTCAGCTCCCTCTCGGGCTCCCACACAGGTACCTAGGGCAGGGCCAGCAGGGGATGATGGTGGGCTGGGGGCAGGCACCACAGGCCAGCTGCTAGGAATGAGGCCTTGTAAGCAGCAGGGGCCGTAGGTGGACCCTGGGGCTTTGCATCCACCCGCAGAGGGGAGGTCCCGTGGGCGAGGCCCCTGCCTGTGGCTTGAGGGCAGGCCTGGCCCTTTTTTTCTGATTTTAGGCTTATTTCATTTTCATTGTAGAAAATTTAAGGGCAAAACGAAATAATCAGAGAATTTAAATTAAAACCACCCAGAAAGAACCACTGATAAGATGTACTACATTTCTTTCCACTCTTTATATCTCCTTAGACTTCATCTTTTACATATTTTATTGAATAAAAACAATAGACATGTTTTAACTGTGAACTTTTCTCTGACATTTTTTTTTTTCATAACAGGGTATTAAAAGGCTGCTTACTAGTGTTTCATGTAGTTATTTAAGTGTTCATACGTAAGTATGAATTCCCTGGAGATGCCATTTACATTGTTTCTATATTTTACTCTAATTAAGAGTAATTCGAGGTATTAAAAAAAGTAATTCAAGGTATTATATGTATATCTTTATGCATATCTCTGACTGGCATCTTAGAAGCAGAATGACCAAGTCAAAAGATATGAGAGATCATTATGGCTTTTTATACAGATCGTCAAGCACCCCTGTTTGGGGTTGGGGGGTGCACTGGGGTTATGGCTCAGCAGTAGAGCACTCACCTAGCACAAGCGAGGCACTGAATTCGATCCTCAGCACCACATACAAATAAATAAAATAAAGATATTGTGTCTAATTACAACTAAAAAAAATTTTTTTTAAAGACTTTTCTACCTTGTTCACCAACTGTGAATAAGAGGGTGTTATTCTCATGAAACCAGGCAATTAAGACACCCAAAGTATCATCAGTTTGTAAAGCAAAAACAGTATCTCATTTTCTAATTCACCGTTTTTTATTACTGGTTAGGTGGTAACCTTTTTATAGTGTGTTTATTCGCCTATGTATTTTCTGTTTGCAAATTTGTGTCGATTTTTCCATTAACACTTGTTTTTCTTATTTATTGAGTAAGAGCTCCATATAATTATAAGTGATATACATTATATACAATAAAACCTTTTGTCTAGATTATATGCTATAAAATGCCTTCCCCTCCAGTTTGTCATTTGCCATTTAATTTTCTTCGGGGTGTTTTAATGTCAGAAAATGGAAATTTCCCATGATATCAAATCTATCAATGTTTCCTTTTATAGTTTTCTCCTTTGCTTTTATGCTGATCAAATAAATATTCCTCTGTGTTTTCTTTTGCTTCTTTTTAGTTTCATTGTTCTGCCTTAATACCCTTGGAATTTATTTTGATTTATTATTTGATACAGAGGATCTAACCAGTTATAGTTAATCAGTTGTCCTAGCAGAATTTTCAAAATGCCAGATTTACATATATTAAATTTCTATGAAGTGAAGGGTCTGTTCCTTGACTTTTCCTCCAATGTTTATTCTTATATCACTTTTAGTTATTGTAACACTATTTCCGATACTATCGTAGTGTTTAATGTTACAACCATTTTAAATACATGCTCTTATCAATCCCCATGGTCATTCTTTGTTTTGAATTCTTTTTATTGACTTTTCTTGCTTACTTTTTTGTTTCCGAATAAAATTTAGAACTATTTCATCAAGTTAAAAAATTGCATCAAGAATTTGACTGGAATTTCATAAAACATAGGTTAAACTAGAGAGAACCCACATCTTTAGGTGAACACTTCTACCCATCCAGGAACATGGTCTATCTCGCCATTCATTTATCTTTTGTAATTTAGGGGAAGGTGCAATGATTTTTATTTAAAATTTTTTAAATTTTTTTAAATATTTTATTTTTTGGTTGTAAATGGACACAATATCTTTATTTTATTTTCATGTGGTGCTGAGGATTGAACCCAGGACCTCGCACATGCTAGGCGAGTGCTCTACAGCTGAGCCACAACCCCAGCCCTGATTTTTATTTAAGCAATATTCATTTTTTTGTTGTTAATTTTATTCCTAGATACTTCATTGAGATGTTTTGTGGCCCTTTGTGTTGCTGCCACAAATAGATCTTTTACTCGCCTCATTGTGTTTTCTAACTGGTCTTTGTTATTAAATTCCAAGACAGTCATATTTTTGGTATATTCATTTTGAACCTTCCAAAATAATGCTACCATTGTCAACTAATTCTTGGCCATTAAGCAAGAAGCAATGTGATTTGCAAATAAATTTACCTCATTTTGCTGCCCTCTTTTCCGTGTTTTTTCTTTTCTTTCTCTGTTTCCTTCCATGATCACTGGTCTATTCAAGCATATTACTTTGATTTCAGTGGTAAATTTTTTTTACCAAAAAAATTCATAATTTCTTTTAAATTTAGCAACACAATTCATACAATATACTAGGATAATGTTTACTATCCTTCGTTTACTTTGTTTGCTGCTCATATCCCCTGACCCTGTATGCTGAATGCTGTATTCATAGTTCCCCTTTTTCTCAACTGTAGGCGAGGTTTTGTGTTTTTTGTTGTAGTTGGTTGGCTGGTTGGTTGGTTGGTTTTTAATTTTTTCTCTTGCTCCAATTTATCAAATTTTCTACACAGTTTATTGTTATTTTCTAATTAACCTCTAATTAATTTCATAATTTCTCTCCTCTTTTGCCTCTTCAAATTATTTTGTTCTTCTTGTTCAACTTCTTGAATTGGGGTTCCCCCTCCCATGTAAGAAAGAATACATTTACAGCAGAATATTCAGTTTCAGGCCACACATCTTAATATGTACTACTTTCCTTATCATTACTTTCTAAGTAGCCCACAATATTACTTTTGACCAAGGATTGACTAAGAATGTCTCTTCTTTTCCATGCAAGACTTTGGATCTTGTTATTGTTACACTTTTGTTGTTAATTTCTATTTTTCTTGCCACATGGTTACAGAATGTGTCCTGTGCCACTTCTACTTTGGAGAGTAAATGAGATCTTTCAGTAGCCAAGGACATTTTGATTTTAAACCCCCAAAGGATCTGAGAAGAATGTATGTTCTCTGTAGAATGGAGAGGCCACACAGTAGCAGAGGCCAGCTTGGACTCTGCAGTCACACCAACCGGACTCGTCCGAGCTATTGGCCTTGCTTTCTAAGTGCGTGAGCACAGTATCTGACCTCTCTGACTCTCAGTTTCCTCATGTGAAAAAGGCAGATAGCAGAAGTCTTACCCCTAGGGTTATTAGCAGGAGTGAAAGGGCCTTGAAATAGCTATTGGATCAGTCTTACTCAATTTTGTTTTTCATATCCATTTATCAGAGATTCTGCACCAAATGACTCCTCAATGCCACTATCCCGCACTTATGCACTCAGCCAAGAGTATAAATCAGGACTCCTCAGGATGGGATATCTTTTTAATATTGATCAATTGATTGACTGATATAAGTATAGCTGTAGAGATAAAAACCTAAGTATAGGTATATGGTCTATAGGTAATGAGAGATTGGTAGGTATGTATTTAGAAGCTTTGGATGCAAATATGGATACAGATACAGGTATAATTATAGGTGTGTAGGACTAATAGAAATGAAAGAAGGAAGGAAGGAAGGAAGGAAGGAAGGAAGGAAGGAAGGAAAGATTAGACCTATCATTATTGATATACTCAGAGAGTTTTATTCCTCCCTTGGAGAAACACTGATAATGAGCCCCACCGGTACTGATGGGGGTGAACTGTCCATAGTGTGTTGGGGCTAAGAAAAAAGCTTATGGAACATTACTGAACGTCCTCACTTTGTTTTCTATTGGATACAGCAATGATGGAGAATCTTGCATTAAAACACCTCCCACATTGTGATATTTCTTTGTCTGCATATGTCTTTAACAATTTTCATACCCTTTGTATCCCTATCTGCCTTATCTCTCTTTCCTCATTTCCCCTGAAAACTTTTTTAAATTTTTTTCTAATTAGTTACATATGACAGCAGAATGCATTTTGATTCATTGAACACAAATGGAGCACAACTTTTCATTTCTCTGGTTGTACATGATGTAGAGTCCCACCATATGTGCAGTCATATATGTACCTAGGGTAATAATGTCCATCTCATTCCACCATCTTTCCTGCCCCCATGCACCCTTCCCTCCCTCCCTCCCCATTGCCCAAAGTTCCTCCTCTCCCCACCCCCAGCACACACCCATTATGGATCAGCATCCATTTATCAGAATATTCAGCCTTTGGTTTCTTGGGATTGGCTTACTCTGTTTAGCCTGATATTCTCCAACTCCATCCATTAAGCTGCAAATACCATAATTTTAATCTCTCTTAATGCCGAGTAATGTTCCATTATGTATATTTCTTTATCCATTCATCTATTGAAGGGCATCTAGGTTGGTTCCATAGTAGACTTTTTAAGAGGAAGATTATTTACTTACTTGGCAGGTAAAACGTGCTGCCTGGTGTCTGTCAATGGCTTGTCCTCTCTGGTTTTGCGTTGACTTTGCTGTACCTCCTTTCCATTCAGACCTGGCCCATCTCTAATTTCCCAGTTTTTTGTTGGTCTTTTAATTGTTCTTAGCGATTATTTTAAAATCATGAATCTCTTCCCTACGGACAAGTTTTGGCATCTGTGCTCAGTTTTGCTGCCTCGTGAACAGTGATTATTTGGGGTTGCCCATACTTTCCTGGCTGTATTTATCACTGCTATCCTTCATTTCCCTATTTTAGCTCCTTTTTTCAGTAGGGCTCCTAACTACAGTACTTCCTGTCACCTTGCATGTATGAGAATGCCTTTCTTTTGACATATCATATAAATGACAACTCAATTGCAAATCAAATTATGGTTCACACCCTTTATCTTTCAAAACTGCAGCAACTATTCCACTTTATTCCAACATTTAATATTACAAACAAATTGGGTTCCAACCTGATTCCTTGTCCTTGTAAATAACAGATGCTTTTCTATCCCTATGATTTTTATATTTTTTCCCTTTAAAAATCACACAGCCCACTGTGTAAAGGGGCATATCTATTCACTGCTCAGAACTGGCTCTTGGCAAGTTGGTGCAATCTAAACCATGAGTCGTAGGAAAGGTATCTTCCTTCGTAAATTATTTTTTCTCCTTTGATTCCTCCACCTTCTCTCTCTGGAACTCCTGACATACGTCTATTGGGTTTTTCACATCCATCATCTGTGTCACTTGTCATTTCTCTTATTGTTCTGGTAACCTTCATCTTTTTTCTGTGGATCCTGGAAGAAATTCCCATGTTTCATCTCCACTGTTTGATTTCTGCAGGATCCAGAAGCTGTGTATGAGCATTCCTGTCCCTTTATGGCCTTTAATCTCAGATCCTTCCTTTGGCACATCCTCCTCCTCTGACTTCACAGATGTGATGTTTGAGTTAAACTTGTGACAACCGTGACCAAGAATCTTCTGAGATTTTTGCTGTCCTTTGTTGTACTTGACATAGAAATATTTTCTTTGACTTCTTAGAGTGGTCTTCTCTCTAAAAACGTTGAAATCTTTTCTTGTGTCGGGGGATGTTGCTCTGTAGAGAAGGAGGTCTGCATGCATTCTGGACTGAAGTCACAGGCTGTGTGAGCCATCCCTGGGGTCCTAACCCACATCTGTCAGACTAAACAGTGGGAGGACAGGAGAGTGTTCTCTGCCCACCTCTGTTGCCAGGAGGAGCTAGAGAGGGCCAGCCCTCTGGGCTATGTATAAATTTAAGTGTGCTGTGCAAAAGGTCATCTGTTCACTGTGACCAGTAGCATCACGTAGGCTTTCTGGAAGCACTAGTGGACCTCCCAGTGGCTCCCAATGTCTTCTTGGCAGGTCTGAATTCCAGCATGGTCCTTTCTGATCCCTACTTCCCTTCTGCATCCACTTTCAAGGACTCATAAGATTGCACAGGAGAAGCATGTAGCAGTGGCCATACCACTGCCTGCCACCATGTCTCCCTGGGCAAGTCCTCCCACAGGAAGGTGATGAGGAGCAGGACTGTGCTTCATGGCTGCAGAGGAGTTGGTGCTGTCCTTCCTCTTGTGCATCTGCACCACACCAAACAGGACTAGATCTTTTTCTTCTGCGGCCAAGGCTGCCCACCTTCTCCAGCCTCCCCTGCCCATGTAGATGTCCCCAGTGAGTGTGTTGTGACAATACCTCCTGATTTGCCTGAGACCATTTTAGCTTTCACTTGGATGTCCTGGCATAATTATTAATAGCATGACATTTTACTCTCAAAAGTGTCCTAGAATAAGCAATAAATTACATTATTGCTCTGCTTATCCATAATTTCATAGGAGGTCTTGGAAAGGCCAGCTGCTCTCAGGTGATCACGTCACCCTCCTTCCTAGCCAGTGCCTTGTTTTGTTCTGTCTTTTTGTTTGTTTGTTTGTTTGTTTAATCAGATGGATGTCAGTTTTCCAAGTACACTGCCAGTCAGCTTGGTAATGACCATTCTGTCCATCCTTGTGGGTCAACACATCTTCAGCCACTTTCTCCTTTCTGGGCAGGACATGTAATCTTTCTGAACCCCCTTGTCTTGCTCTGTTAAGTCAGGGTCCTGAACTCTGCCATGCCAACCTCCCAATGACCACAGGTCAAGGTAAGTCCATGGGCGAACTTGGAACTGTAAGGTACACTGAATGTGTGAGGTTTTATTTCAAGAAGGCCTGGACTGTGGAGCAAACTGCCGTGTGGGATGTGGGCAGCCCCTGCTCCCCGGCTGGGATTTTCTCTGCTGAGCCGGCTGCTAGGCTCACAGTCTTCCTCCCTTCCTCACCCCTTATCTCTGCAGGAGAGTCTCTACCCTTGGCCACCTCCAATCAAGTTCTCATTAAGTTCAGTGCCAAAGGCCAAGCACCAGCCAGGGGCTTCCACTTTGTTTACCAAGGTAGGTAAGACATGGACGCTGGAGGTTCAGAGGCCATCTCAGCTCCCCCATGACTGTGATCCTAGAAACGGGAACCTTCAAACCCTCATCTGACCTTTTCTCAGGATATCTGGGGGCAATTATTCTTTTGGGGGCAATTCCCTGACACTCAGTTGAGATTCATACACTGAACCTTTACCCAAATCACACATTTCTTGGACCGAACTCTGTGGGATGAGGAAGAAAATTAGATCCCGGAGGCTAACTCCTTCCAATTCCTCACTGCTTCACTCCTGCCCACTATCTGGGACAGTCCAGATGGATGGGGGACACCAGCCCAGCCTCTTTACCTGGACTCTGTCTCTCATGGAGCTTGGTTTTGTTTGCAAGGCACAGTAAGGAATGGGGTACACAAGCTCTGAGGTGAGGCGGTGTCAGCTACTGGGTGCCTTGGAGCCCAAGTTTGCTCTGTGTAGAACAAGGGTAGTACAAGATCCTCACTGACAGGACAAAAAGAGTTCATGGCTTAGCTGGTACCAGGCAATCGATGTCCATTCCCATCTTTGTCCAGAACAGCAATGTCTTAGAGCACCCCAGCTTTTACCTGTGGCCCAGCCTCCTCTTGTCCAGGAGAACATACACTTTCCTAGGGCCCAGGTTCCAACTTGGCCCTATGTATTTGACTCTGTCCAGGATAAGATGCATTTTCCTGCATAGGGGTAATCCTGCCACACAGGTGCCATCTCTAGAGCCTGGGTTAAAGGGTTCCACAATCTGCCATTGTGAACAGGTCTTGGAGAGCAGCCCTAGAGAGGGTCTTAAGGCATCCGAGGAGGAGAAGCCAAAAGCAGGCTGACAGTGAAGGAGGAAGGGCCATTCTCCCTGCTAAGGAATGCAGGACCCTAATCAGCAAGGGGCATCCTTGGAAAGCAAAGAGCAGCTCTTGGCCTGATGTTTGCCTGCAGGGTTCTTTCCCTTGTTCCCCACCCCCACTCCACCCCATGGTTTCCCAGAAACTGTGCTGCAACATTTTGTGTCCAACTATATTCAGAAAATGCACCTCATCCTAGAGAGAGAACCTACCCTTCCCCTAAGGGAAACTGCCCATGGCCTCCCAGGGTCCCATCCAGAGTGTCTATCAAAGTCCCATTGTGTGTGCATCCATCACCCGGTTTCTAAAGGAGTGAGACCTTCCCCTCAGTGCCCTTGTCCCCTGCGCCTTGCAGCGGTGCCCCGAACCAGCGCCACGCAATGCAGCTCTGTGCCAGAACCCCGCTATGGCAAGAGGCTGGGCAGTGACTTCTCAGTGGGAGCCATCGTCCGCTTCGAATGCAATTCCGGCTATGCCCTGCAGGGGTCCCCAGAAATCCAGTGCCTCCCTGTGCCCGGGGCCTTGGCTCAGTGGAACGTCTCAGCACCAACCTGCGTGGGTGAGTACTTGGGCAACCAGGATGGGGCTGCCAGGAGACCTCTCTCCCTGGAGAGGCAGTCTGTCCCCACAGATGCCCTAAACCACAAAGCAGCCCTTCCCAGCATGTACCTTAAGTAGGCGACCCATTCAGGCCACAGCACTCTCTGGTCCTGCGGGCCAGGAGTGAAGACAGCGAGGAGGAGCTGGGTGAGGGAGGCTTGTGAAGGGAGGAGCTGGGGTCCAAGTCCCTGGGGAACAGTCATGGAGGAGGCCAAGAAAAGAAAAAAAGGGCAGGACTCGGGGTCAAAAGGAGAGGCCAGAAGAGGCTGAGTCAGAAGCAGAGGCTGGGGTCTTGAGGGAGGAGTCTGTCTGGGGAGGCTCCCAAGGAGCCACAAGGACAAGTGCAAGAGGCCGCTGACCAGTGCTATGTCTCCTCCCAGTGCCATGTGGAGGCAATCTGACGGAGCGCAGGGGCACCATCTTGTCACCCGGCTTCCCAGAGCCCTACCTCAACAGCCTCAACTGTGTATGGAAGATCATGGTCCCTGAAGGTGCAGGCATCCAGGTAGGAGCCCTGGGCAGGTCGCTGCCCACAGATGCTAGATGTGACCCAGCCTTGAGCCAAGAGGAGAATCCCCAATTGTGTCCCTGCCCCTTCAGCTAAAGAGGTGCAGTCCAGGTGTGGAGGTGTGGCCACACATGAAAGGACAAAGCAGCTCACAATGGGCATAAGGAGGGAGTCAGATAACTCAGAAAGGAGGAGAGGTGAGCCTTGGCTCAGGCCAGCAGGGCAGGCTCAGAGAAGGAAGTGGACCTAGAACCAGAATGTAAAGATGGGGGATTCTTGGGCTTGAAGGATGCTTTTCTTAGACTCTAGAGGGTAGAAAGGGAGACCTTGCTGAGGGGAATGAGCAAGCGCCAAGCGCAGGTAAAGTGTGGAGAACCCAGGGAGCCAAAATGGGGGTGTCACTGGTGCCCAGGATGACAGCCAAGTGGAGGGAGGCCCAGAACTGGGGTGGAGGCCTGGAAGAGGATCCAGAGCCCACCAGGCCAAGAGAGAGGCCACAGGCTGGGATTGGAGCTACACGACTGGCTCATTCCTGTAGCATGTCTGATGCCAGGGAGCCAGGAAAGTGGGGAAGTCCAAGGAATATTCCAGAGATGAGAAGGGCCGGCCGGGCTCAAGCCTTCCCAATTCCTGGAATCTCTTTTCCCCGTTCTCCACCTTGCAGAGAAGCCCACTGCCTGGTGATCTTTCACTTCACATCTGTCTTCCCCACTGGGCAAGAGCCCAGGGGAGGGGCTCACAAGTGTCCAGCCCCCAGCAGGCACTCCATAAATCAACTATGGGTGAGGAGGAGAGCGGAGGGAGGGAGGGACTCGGGCTGCCTAACCAACAAGTCAATCCCTCTGCCTTCCCAGATTCAAGTTATCAGTTTTGTCACAGAGCAGAACTGGGACTCCCTGGAAGTATTTGATGGTGCAGATAACACCGTCACCATGCTGGGGAGTTTCTCAGGTAAGCCAGAGCTTCTGAGGCTTCAATTTGGAGATCGTAATAAATATCATCATCTTTGAAATCTGATGCTGACAAACCATAAATTTCACCATTTCAAAGTATACAGTGCTGTAGTTTTTCTGTATATTCACAGGGTTCCCCAACTATCTAATTCCAGAATATGCTTATCATTCCAAAAGGAAACCATTTGTACTCATTCCCTACCCCTCCCCAACACACACACACCCAGCCTCTGGAAACCACTAATCTTTCAATCTCTGGATTTTCCTGTTCCAGGCATTTCACATAAACAGAATCACACACTCTGTGGCCTCTGTGTCTGGCTTCTGCCACTTGGCACGGTGTTTCCAAGGTTCACCAAGTAGTGGTACATCAGCACTTCATTGCATGGCTGTCCACCTGTGCATTTGTTGATGGACACTTGGTTTGTTTCCAATTCGGGGCCACTATGAATAACGCCAGTGAGAACTCTTCACGCATAAGTCTTTGTGTGAGCATGTATTGTCGGTTCTCTTGGATAGATACCTAGAAATGGAATTGCTGGGCCATATGGAAACTCAATTTAACCTGCTAAGAAACTACCAAATTGTTTTCCAAAGTGGCCACACCAGTCTCCATTCCAGTGATGGACTTCTGCCTGCAGGTGGTGTGTATTTATAATTGCCCAATGGCCAGGGCAATTAACCGAATCTGCTAGGTCCAGAACGCCATGCTTTTGATATATGAAAAGGAATCATGTGATCCCAGATAAACTGTCTGCACTGCTGGGTTGCCCAGACAATTTCACATAGCAGAGTCATTTTGAAGATGGCTGGGTGCGGACCCGCTTAGCTGGTGCATGACCACAGCGCTGCTCATCTTGAGGGGAATGGTGTAGAGTCTCCCCTCCCGTGGCCATTGAAGACCTGGCACTCTAAGCGATACCCATTGTCATTTAGTGAGTTTGATAACACTGAGGACACTTGGGGAACTTGAGAGCTGCCTGTCAATAGGCAGCAGAATCAAGAGGAACAGGGAGGAGCTGGGGGGCCTGGGAGGCTATGCCTAAATGATCCCTGGTTTCCCTACCCAGGGACCACCATGCCTGCCCTTCTGAACAGCACCTCCAACCAACTGTACCTTCACTTCTACTCAGACATCAGTGTGTCTGCCGCCGGCTTCCACTTGGAGTACAAAAGTGAGAAAGCGGGATCTTGGCTGGCTGGGGGGTCAGGGTGGGAACAGATATTACTGGGTTCCCTCCACGAGCAGGGGTTCTATTGGGGCTGTACATTCTCCATCCCACTCAAGCCTTACCTAGGTGAGGAAGCTAAGGCTCAAAGAGGGTCTGGAACCTCCCCAAGTCTGCACAGCCAATGAGCATGGGAGAGCCAGGTCCCACCAGGAGTGTCCAACCTGTGAGCTTCCTTTGAGTCCAAATCAAGAATTGGAAAGAGGCTTGGTCATTGGCCTCAGCCCAAGTATATAAATTGGGATATGAGAATGTGGAGGTGCTCTCCTCCTCCAGGCCTTCAAACTGGCCTCTCTGATCCTTGGTTCTATGATCCAATTGTCTTCAAAGTTTCTTCTCTCATTAGAAACTTCACTCCTCTCCTACAAGATTTTTCCCTCTGGGCTCAAACCCCTATATCTTGACTTTCAGCTTCCTTAAGTGGTCACGATTAAAACTCTAAACAAAAAGGGCTGGGGGGCATAAAGAGTTTGTGAGGAGATTGCATTTATCCTGGGACTGCTCACCTGACTCCTTTCCCCACTGGGTACAGGAAAGACCAGGCAGGTGGCAGCAAATAATCATTGAGCATTTACAATGTGCCAGGTGCTCTGCTGGTTTGTGCTAGGACTGGGTGGGATCAGGATGGGTTAGTCCCTTCCAAGTCAGCCATTCAGAGGCAGATACCTAGAGAAGAACATCACAGCATTACCGGAGCTCACAGGGATGTCTCTAGACAGCAGAGCAGTGGCTCAAAGGAGAGAACCAACACTTCTCCTGGGCAGATGGGAAGGTGAATGTCATGAAGAAACACTGAGTATCAGACAAATGCACCAAGCCCTGGGTTAGGTCCCTGCAGAACAAAAATAAGAGATGGTTCCTGCCTTCAGAGTGTAGGGGAGAGAGAGACGTGGAAACAGTTATTTTAGTGCAGCCTGATATGCTCAAGAAATACAGAGGAAGGGAGCTAGACTTAGCCAAGTAAGGCCCTGCAGAAGGAGATGCCTGAGCTAGGTGTGGAATGAGAAGCAGGAAATGTGGGAAGGCATGGTTGGTGCCACTCTCTGCGTCAACATGGGCCCCTCAGATGGAAGGCTCTAGTGGCACTAGAGGCCTGGGTCTCCTAGAAAAATGAACTCTATCCAGGTGGTGGAGGGAGGGCCAGCGGGATCCCCGGATGCCCCACCCCTAAAGAACTGAAGCGTGCACCTGATGGGAAAGGCACAGCGTAAGCCAAGACCCCGAAGGATGGAGGGCAGGACAGAGATCTCTGAGACCTTCCTCCCCCCACACAGGAAAGGCTTCACTCACCCCGGGGACTGAAATAGCCTGGGTTGTTGAGTAATTCACATTATTCCCTTTATCCTCTCTTCTCTGGTCCCTCCAATTTTGGTTCTTTATCAACTCTTTTGAGTCCTTAAATGTTCCCTAGAACTATTGGCTGGTTCTTTCTTCTAAAGATGCACTTCCTCCCTAAGTCTGCTTGTCATTCAATTGCCTCATTCTCAGAAAAAACCTGTCTCTTCTTGGTTTTCTCTGTCTGGGGAACTGGCTGTTCTCTCCAGGTGGCATTTCCCATGCACTGTCCTCTCATGAGGGACATTTGGAGTCTGGAATTCCTGGAAGCCAAGACCCTGTCATTGTGTTTTGTTGATACTCTATAAAGAGGGTGCAGAACATGGAGAATGAGCTGCTATTGCAGACAGGAATGGTGAGGGGTGCCGTAGAGTCACATCTCCTCTATGACTCATGTTTAATTTTTATTTAATTGAAATGGAAGTTGGAACAATACACTTTCAAAAGTAATAAATTACATAGGATAAAAAATTAATTTTTCCTTTGTTGTAAGCACGGATTAAAACCAAGCTGCTCAGCGTGAGGGGGAGCCTGAGAAGGGACTTTTCCCTCCTCCTGCTTTTCCTCTCTCCAGCCTCGTTTTCCTCCCTGGTGCCCTTCCCCCCATCATGCTTTTTCATTCTCTCTCCCCTCCGCTCTCTGCCCCCTTCTCCTTCCAGCCACCACTATCTTCCCAGGAATAGGCCTCAAGTCCCTAAGCTGTGACCACCCCCACTAAATAGTGAGGTGCATTGTTGAGAAAGAGACCTGAACAGCCAAGGTGAAGTCCTTCGGCTCAGCTGGGAGATTGTTTTAATCCTTGTCCTTGGGGTCTTTTGTCTCTTTTGCTGAGGTTTTGGACACAGGCCCGAAGAGGCTTCACATCCAAGAGTCACACTCACATCTTCAAAGAACAATAGGATAGGAGCTTCCTGGGAAGGGTGGGAGGGGCCTTCTGGAGGGAGAGCAGCTCTGTAAGTTTGATGGGGGTTTGGGTGGTACAGGGGCAGGTATATTTACCACCATGACAATCACACTTGACTATGTACACGTATAGTTCATGCATTTCGTTATATATAAATTGTCCTCAAAAGAAACAAAATTTATTATTAGTGTCACTTCTGAATATAGCATGAGGGCTCATCAGAAGAAGAGGGCTACAAAAGAAGATGGAGCTGGTGGTTGGTGGCTTTGGCTAACCAGTCCTTCTCTGTTCCTTTTCCATGGACACCTGGCTCCCTGAAGGCACTAGACACCCTGGGAGCCTGTATCTCTCCAGGGAGCCACCAGGAGGGCAGAGGCTGCTCAGCTAGTGTCCCCGCCCGCTGTCCTGCCTCCCTGGGTGCAGAAGCATAGTTTAAAGCAAACAGAGCACTCAGCACACAGTCACCCCTTTGCCTCCTAGTTCCTGGAGAAGGGCACTCCATGTTCTGTCCACCAATACACAGGAATTTATTCTGTGCATCTGAAGTGCCTCTACCTGCAGATGGGCTTCTGTGGGGCACAGGAGAAGCACAAAGCCCCCTGGCAGGACCCCTGCCCTTCTGGGTGCTGTGCATCAGCCAGAAAGGGACTCAGCAGGCTAAGGATGAGTTGGAGGCCTGGGGGATGGGGATGAGAAAAGGAGGGGTCAGAGCAGGCTGTAGGGCATCTGGCTGGGGCTGGGCCTCCTCTTGGCAGAAAGGGCTCTATGTGAATCCCAGCTCTGTGGCTCCAGGGCACAGGCCGGGCCTCTCCTGGCCAGGGTTCTCCTCTGAGAAATGGGGGCTAAGGCCTGCCTCGAGGGGATTCAGGAGGCATGTGACTTCCCAGCCTGGCCTCACTCATGGCACGTGCTCAGTGAGTGTTGCTCCTAAGGGGACTATGGTGCAGGAGCAGGAGGACGAGGACAGGTGCCCCCGCCAAGCCCCGGGTACAATGCAGGGCATATGGTGAGGACTAAATGAGCAGAGGTTGAAGTTGAAAAGCCAAGAGGGAGAGCAAGGGAGAATTTGAGAGCCTGTGCAGATGATTTAGAGAAAGGACCTACCTGGCCAGGATTGCAAAGGTGCCAAAGGCCTGGGATGAGAAGCCTGGGCTTGGTTTGATAGGCCCCAGGGACCCACTTCAGGCCTCTCAGCAAGGAAGGCCCATGATTCAAGGCGAGATCTAAAGCAATGTCAGTTGCCTATGAGGGCAGGTGGACTGGGTCAGCAGCAGTTTGGGGCAGAGGATGAGCCGGGGGCTGTTATGAGGTCAGGCAGTGAGTGAGGGCCAGCACTGACCAGGGAAGGCCAAATGTGAAGAGCCACCAGTACTTCTCCCAAGAAGAAGCCAGACCGACCTCAAAAACAACAGGAGAAATAAGGCAGAGGAGAGTCTTATCTGCTGGCAAACTTCTCCCAGGACATTCTAAGATCCGGCTATTGGACCATCAGGGATAGCCAGGCATCTGGCCCCCTCCAGCATCTCAGCCCAAAGGAACTGTGTTAGGGCAAGGAGGAGGGAGAGCAGTTGGGAGGTTGGGAGCAGGCAGCAGGAGAAACATGGGAGAGGTTCCCCTAGAGAGGCTTGGGGGTCTACAACCAGGACCCAGAGCTCCCTGGCCCACAGTGGGCAGGCAGGGCAGCCTGAGTCTCCAGGATGATAGCCTCCTGCACCTGGGACATTTGGCCTGTGCACTATGAGGTGTAAAGGGTGGGAGGCACTGGCCTAAAGCCAAAGAAAGCACAGGTGGGCCCCTGCCTTACCCTCCCTGCTGCCAGGAAAGCCCTGAATCTATTGTCCCTTTGACCTGCTGGCTTGTCCTTTCTCCTCTCTGTCTGCCTCTGTCTTGCCCAGCGGTGGGCTTGAGCAGCTGTCCAGAACCCGCGGTGCCCAGTAATGGAGTGAAGACCGGCGAGCGCTACTTGGTGAACGATGTGGTCTCTTTCCAGTGTGAGCCGGGCTATGCCCTCCAGGTATCTCCCCTCGACACCCCAAGGCAGGACAGGTGTCCCCTGAGTTTCGATTGGCCAGCTTTGCCTCAGCAGAGGTGCTTGTCATCAAAGAGCAGGGAGCCGCCCTGATTCCCATGAGGACCTGTTCCCATGAGGACATTATCCTGTCCCAGAGCTGTTCATGCAGAAGACAGATTTTGCTAACTTTAACAATTCAACGCAAGCCAGCCTAGAACATGTTCCTGCAAAGCTGGGTTTGATTGGACCTTAACAAAATTTAATTTTCCTTTTAAGGCCATGAGGGAATTTAGTAATTAAAGGAATCTCGCAAGGAAACCTTTAGTAATGAGAATTCTTCGGTAATGGTTGTTAATAATTGGCCTTCCCCCAAAATCACTCTCCCTCTGCTTTACCTGAAATCCCACAGTGGACCTTTGTGTCTTCGTATATCTTGTTCCTTAACAGGAGGCCCCTGTTCTGGGTTGTACATACAATTGTGCCCCTGGGGACAGTCAGCACATCCCTGTTTCTAATTCCTCCAGGGCCACGCCCACATCTCCTGTATGCCTGGGACGGTGAGGAGATGGAACTACCCGCCTCCGCTCTGTATTGGTAAGAGAGCCCGGATTTTTCCATCCATTCAATTCCATCCTTTAGTGGTATTGTTGAGTTCAAGTTCAAGTCAGAAAAAAAAAAATAATTTGATGTTCTGGATTTGTTCCAAGTGCAGTTTTGGACTAATGATTTTGTAACCTTTCTCATTCAAAGCTGTCATGACTTTTGGAAACCTCTGGCCCGCAAATGAAAAATCCCAGGAGGTTTGCCCCTTAGAAAAAGCCTGGCACAGAGTGGGGACAGGATGCATAGCAATCCCCTCCCTTCCCTTTCTCATTTTTCTGCAGTCTTGGAAGAGTCGATTGGGCTATGAAATGAGGAGAGGGAGAAATGGGTGATAGTGTAAGACAAGGTCAGACTTCTCTTGGAGTGGACCCCTGTCATTTTTCCTGCATGCCTTGTTTATAAGGGCACTGATCTGTGATTTTGATCTCAAGGTCAAGAGCCATCACTTGGGTGTGTGGACTCCTACTTACCCTAGAGTGTGCTTTACTTCCTGAATTTACAGACTCAGTTTTGTCCAGGTGTGCAGCTGTTGGGGGAGATTCCTTTGGATTCTCAAAGGGGCTTATGACTCTGGAAAGGTTTGAAGTAGCTGCTGTAAAAGCTGCCAGACATTGGTATGATGCTGCCGTCTCCTTGATGTTGTCCTAACACCCTGTCTCATGTCCCTGTCACAGCGCAGTGCGGAGGAGCAGTGGAAGAGTTGGAGGGGGTGATCCTGAGCCCCGGCTTCCCAGGCAACTACCCTAGCAACATGGATTGCTCCTGGAAGATAGTGCTGCCCGTGGGCTTTGGTGAGTCTCCACAGCCTCCTAGGGAAGGCGGTACCTCCAGCCCAGGCCCCTGGGTTAAAACAGTGGTCTGCAGCCATCTCAGTACAACCTCGGCCACATCTGATCAGTGCTATGCTTCTCTGGTCCCCCCTTGGTGACCTCTTGCATCCCTGAGGATGCATTAAGAATGACAGAGATGGGGGCTGGGGATGTGGCTCAAGCGGTAGCGCGCTCGCCTGGCATGCGTACGGCCTGGTTCCATCCTCAGCACCACATACAAAGAAAGATGTTGTGTCCGCCAAAAACTAAAAAATAAATATTAAAAATTATCTCTCTCTCCCTCTCTCTCTCTCACTCTCTCTTTAAAAAGAAAAAAAAAAGAATGACAGAGATGAAAGTTCAAGAGGGAAGGAATCTTAGAGGTTTCTATCATTATCATTTGAGTAGTGAACTAAAATCCAGAGATGTGGAATGAGAAGTTACCCAAGGACAGTTTAAAAAAAAGAAGAAGAAGAAATCTATTCTACCAAGACTGGGCCTCAAGTTGTGCTTTTAATTCTCCTATCTGATTTATCATCCTAATTAAATTGAGCCAAGGTCAATATGAAATCAAGTTTGCATTCTTCCTAGGCACATTCTAGCTGGCCTAGAGATTGGGAGGGCAGTAGGGGGAGGGGACATGGACTGTATGCCAGGCATGGCAGGTTGTTGGGTGTGGAGGACATTAATCTGGGTAAGAAATTTAACTGCTGGCGATTCATGCATCATGAAGAGGAATATAATTTGACCTCAAATATCCCCTGTTGAAGGGATAAAGGCCGTGCACTGACAGGAAATTGATGGGCTGTACACAGGGGTCATCTCACCCAAATCATCAATTGTTCTGCTCTTAGGAAAGAATGTCCCAAGGGAATTATTCTGGACAGGCTGGAACCTCCCAGTCTAGGAGCCTCAGAAATGAAGATTGCTCACTTTGTCTTTTATTCGGCCAGGAGTGTGTCTTCTGATTAGACAACTAGGTCTCTCTGGGCTTCTTTAAAGCCAGCTGGAAGGGAAGGGAGAGGTTGATGACTTTCCTAAGTCCAGAGTCTTCTAGGTAGCACCATCTTCTGAAGGAAACTGGGTGCAAAGTGATGACACCTTGGCAGCCTTGGGAGACCCCAGTTTTTTTAGGGGTTGAGCAAAGAGGATCTGGGAGCCCCCATAGCTCTACATTCAGGCTTGGAGCAGAGGAACATAGGCTGATAGAGGGCAGGGAGAGGGCCACATGCAGAGGCAAACGAGGTTAAACGGGTGCCTGTTCCCCGTGAGGCCTATGTTCATCCACACAGACGCTCTGTCTCTAAATCCTGGGTGCTTACCTGTAGGGAGCAAAGCTGCTTCGGGCTGGGTCACACAGACCAAGGTCCCCCCTCCCCTGCAGGTGGATAAAGAGCCTCTGCATTTATACACTGCTACCACTAGATGGCGAGCACAGCCCAGCTCTTTCCAACAGCTCCTTAAAGAGCCCTTTATGGGCACCAAGGACAGTGCTCTCCAACATGGAAAGGTGCCCAGGGGGTGGAATGGCAGACACAGGCTCCACTGACAATGGGTAGAGATGCTCATCACAAAACTGTAACTTGTAAACAGTCTACAGTTTCATTAGAAGGAGGGTGAGTTGTGTGTTTGGGTAATCATAAGATAGACTTGCTTAATATGTAGTTAAAATGAATGCATTGTATTTTTGTATATTAACATGGATTGACCTTGGAAAGCACAGTATTGAGTAATAAATAGGTTTTTAAAACTGTATGTACAACATAATATCATTTATGTAAATGTTTAAAATACAGTAAACCCACACATATATTTAAGCATCTACAGCTAAACTGGAAGGATATCTTCCAAATTCACGCTGGTGACTTCTTCTGTGGAAGAAAGGAGGGGGGATGGGACAGGGCAGGAAGTGAAGGGTCCTCAACATTATATGTCAAATCTTTATTTTATTCTTCACATAATCAGTTGCAAAAGCAATTCAATTACATAGATATGTTCATTCTAAGAAAATTAGAAAGTACAGATGAGCAAATTTGAAAAATCAGAATCAGTCTGTAATCCTATCATGCAGAGATAATCGGTAACAGCTTTAGTCCCCACCATTAAAATATAATGCTCTTGAAGACTCTCTGATCTTGTTCATCCTTTAGAATGCCAAACACAGTCCAACTGCAGGGCAGATGTTCCGAAAATATTGTGGGCAAATGAATGAATATTCTTCTAGATTTTTTCACCCAAGAAAATTAGAATTGGATTCTATATGCTAGTTTGAAATCTGATTTTCACAATTGACAATATATTGTGGGTATTTTCCTGTGCTCAGTAAAGAGAGTTCTTCAGTAACACTTTTTTTAAAAAATGGTTTTTTTAGTTGTGATAAACCTTTCTTTCTTTCTTTCTTTCTTTCTTTCTTTCTTTCTTTCTTTCTTTCTTTCTTTATATGTGGTGCTGAGAAACGAACCCAGTGCCTCACACATGCCAGTCAAGTACGCTACGGCTGAGCCAGAGCCTCAGCCCAGTAACATTTTTTTCAAAGTAATCCAATTTTGAAAACTCTTAACAGTAAACAGATATTCATGTTCCTACCTCCCATTCTCCAAAGCACATATAAATATGTAAACTAGGGATTTAATTAGATTCATTTCACCTGTCAGGTTGCTAAGAGATCTTGATTAACCCACTAAGATCCCCAAAAGTGTGAACTTCATTTGGCTTCTTAATGGAACAGACGGGACAATGTAGACTTCTAAGCCTTGTGTTTCTGAGTCATGTGAAAGGTTCTAGAAAATACTAGAAATAGAAAATACCAGTTTTAAAGGTCATGCCTTTTGAGTAATTATGGGGTTGTTATTTTTAAGTAAAGCATTTATTTTAGTGAGGCTATCTTTATATTGATATTAGACTTGTCACTCACTTAAATCAAGGAATGATCTTGAACTTTGCATTCAGGGAAGTCAGATGGACTCAGGGTGGAACTCTGAAAAGTTCGATGCCTTCACTTTGGAATGAATAACAGGTTTTTTTTGAGGGGGGGGGGGTCCAACCTAAAGGCAAGAGAAGGAACTGAACCAGCAACTCAAAAAGCACATCCTGGCTGCCATGACTGGTGGGAAGTCAGTGGTGGGGACTCCCCTGGTGGGGGCTCAGCTGGGGATGCTTTCCTGGGGGCACACTTGAAGCAGGACTGCGTGGCTGTGGCTTTATCTGCCTCTATTGTGCTCCCAGGAGCTCACATCCAGTTCCTGAACTTCTCCACGGAGCCCAACCATGACTTCATAGAAATCCGGAACGGCCCCTACGAGACCAGCCGCATGATGGGCAGGTTCAGCGGCAGCGAGCTCCCCAGCGCCCTGCTCTCCACCTCCCATGAGACCACCGTGTATTTCCACAGCGACCACTCCCAGAACCGGCCCGGATTCAAGCTGGAGTATCAGGGTAAGGTCAGGAGTGCCCTGTGAGCTCCTGTGTCCACCTTCATCTCCTGCCCCAAGCCACCCATCTTCCCAGACCTCCATATGGGGGAGAGAGAACCCCAGGAGGGGTGGGATGGGGTGGGGCAGCAAGCCTGTGCAGAGGCTCTCCTCTAGAGGCACATCCCCTGTCCCTTAGGATCTCCCCTTTGACAGCTTAAGTACTGCCACTTTCCCAGAGTGGCAGGCCCCACATGCCCTCTGAGGTTCCACAAATGTCTAGACCCAACAGCTTTCCCTGGGCAAATTCCTTTTTGAATCCCTGACCATCCAGAGAGCCACTTCCCCTCAGGCCTGAGAAGCTAAACTATAACCTCAAGGTCCTTCCCTGTAAATCAGGCCCCATAACTGCCAACAAAGCTCTTCCTATGTCAGGTTGGAGGATTCTAATAACAACCCAAGTAGCACCCCCTGGCACAATGAGATGGGTTTTCCTTTGTGAAGCCCAACCATGCTCATGGGGCTCAACTTCCTAAGGCAAAACCCTACAGCAGGCCTCACTGCTGCTGGTACACTTTTCCTGGAAAGGCCCCTTCCCAATCCAATTCAGGTTTCCCCTATGTGATGGGCTTCTGTCACTTATGGCTGTGGGGATTGTGCCCAACCTGTGCAGCTGTTGGGCACAATCCCCGTAGCCATAAGTGACAGATGGCCCATCACATAGTAGGCCCAACTTCTTGCTTGAATGCTTTCCTATTAAGACTGAATCATTTATTCTAAACTCTTCCCAGATTCTTCCACTGATTTTTTTCATATTTTTAGTATTTTTCCCAATGCCAGTACATGCTTTTTTAAAAAATGAAAACATTATAGAGGTTTTTGTGAGCACATTGTGTTAGTCAGCACAAGCTGCTATAACAAAATATCACAGACTGGGGGCACTTACAAATAGAAATTTATTTCTCACAGTTCTGGAGGGTGGAGAGGCCAAGATCAAAGTGCTGGAAAATTCTATGTTTGATGAGGGCCTGCTTTCTGGGTGGTAAGCAGTGCCTTCTAGCTGTGACCACTTGGCAGAGGGAGGAAAGGATATCTCATAGGCCTCCTTTATCAGGGCACTGATCCTATTCATGAGGGAAGACTTTCAAAGACCCCACCTCCAAATACCTTCACACTGGGAATTAAGTTTTATTGTGAATTTGGAGGTGACACAAATATTCATACTATACCACACATCATAGAGAGTCAGAATTCCCTTCAAATCCCATCCATTACTACCCTATGCGGAGATACCAGCTTTTAACAGTATAATTCATGTTTCCCTATTCTCCTTTTGTAGCTCTCTTACTACATCTTTAGTAAGATAGAATCTATTTTACTAAAATAGATTTATACTATAAATGCTGTTTTGTGAATATCTTTTTTTCAAGTTAATTTTTAATCACACAAACAATCCACCAACATAGTCACCTGGTTAGAAAAAGAATAGAGAGAAAGAGGAACATTCTGGCTGAAAGCTAACAGTCTGTCTACAGCCTCTAAACCCAGGTTTATTCTCCAGAAATAACCACCGTTCTTTTGATGTGAACTTCTCTGACATTTTTCTGAACAGGCCTATGTTACATGTGACCAGGAAGAATAAGGCATGTTCCACAAAGTTTTCAGCCATGTTTTCTTATAAAGAGCACCATGCTGTTGGTATTTTTCTGAGACATAGCTTTTCCCTTGTCAGAGGAGTACTGAACAAGGACTGGGCTTCTCATCCAGGGTTGGCCTTAAAGGGTATCCGACCAGGTGGCTGCAACTGGGTTAGTTATACAGGGAATGCTCCTCAGTGTGCACGTCTGGCTGGGGCAGGAACCCTCAGAGAGTGTGACTAGGCTTGTCACCTGTGTCAGGGCCCTTGGCGGGAGGGCCTCAGTTAAGAGCTGGGCCTCGGCAAACAGTGCTGATAGTAATAGGCTGCTGCCCTCAGGGAAGCAATGTGTGGGCTAGTCACAGAGTGTGCCCCTCAAGTGGAGAGGGCAACCTCTTCAGTGGGTCGGGATGCATTAGATGGCCATGGTGTCTCACAGTGGTCTGTCACGGGAGAGACCTGGTCCCAAGTACCAGGTCAGTGCACCTTACTGGGATAGACACAGCACCTCCCACCAATGCCTCCCCTGTGACTTATTTTGCTAGGGTGGCCATCACAGAGGACACCAAACCCAGTGGCCTGAGCCACAGCAACTTGTTGTCTGGCAACCCTGGCTCAGGGAGTCCAAGATCATGGTGTTGGCAGGGCTGGTCCCTTCCTGGGCTCTGAAGCAGGACCTGGTCCAGGTGTCTCCCTAGCTCTGGGTGGTTTGCAGCATCTTTATTTTTGGAGTTGCTTGGCTCTCTGGTCTCTGGCTTCACCTGCTCATTGTGTTCTCCAGATGTGTCTATCCCCAAGCCCCTCTCCTTTCTTGATTGACACCTAATAATCATACACATTTAGGAGGTGTGATATGGTGTTTCCATACATGTATGCATTGTGTCTGATCAAATCAGGGCTGTTAGCATATCCATCACCTTAAACAGTTATCATTTTTTTCTGCAGTTGGGGAAGACTTGGAGCAAAAGGAGCCCTTCTGCCTTTAGTGGAAATGTAAATTAGAGCCATTATGGAAAATAGTACAGAGGTTGCTGAAATTTCTGCTTTTTATAAATGCATCAGCCGTATCAAGGTTCACCCTAAAGACTAATGTAGATAAAATAGGTGAAGGTCCTTTCTCCCAATAAATTACATTCTGAGGTGTTAAGGGTTAAGATTTCATATCTGAATATGAAGGAGACACAATCTAACCCTGGAGCTCTCTCCCTGAGGCCTGTCCTCTCTGATAAATAGAACTGTGGAAACACCACCATTGTTACAGGACAGTTGCTCTGCTCTTCACCCCCCCCATGACCACAGTCCACCTACTGAGTCCATTGTGATAGGACAGTCACTCTTGCTTGGCCCGGTGTGTAAGCCCACTTGTCTTTGTAAAGATTGTCCTTAGATGGCAACCTCAGACTCTCCACTGACTCCTCCCACCCCCAGAAGAGACCTAACCACCCCCCAGGGTCCTAGCCCCTGACTCAGATGATCCCCCAACCCCAGACTTCCCCTTTCTTTGGAGAGAGTCCTGCAGAACCTGCTACAAGGAGCCCAACTGTCCCTCAAGCTTCAGGAGAACAGGCCAACACTCTGGGCCAGCATTTCCCTCTGTGACATGCCTGCTGCTTCCACTGAGCATCACACATCCGAGGCACCAACCCTCCTCTGAGGATCTTCCCTGTGGGGAGGACAGTGGGAGGGAGGGCCGGAGTTTGCATTTGGAGACTCAACACTGCACCAGGAGAGGCCAGTGATGTCCAATGGGGAGCCTCCACCTGGGACAAGACCCAGATTTCACCTTCAGGATTTGCCCAGATGTTCCCCTGAGTTACAAGTCCACTGCTTCCTCCACACCTGCCCACGTATCATGACACCTGTGGAGCCTCACGTGGCCTCAGGTCACCTGCTGCCCTGAGAATGGAGCTCAGCTTCTATTAAGGCTTTTTGATTGAGAGACCCCACCTCTCAGACTAGGTTGTCTCTGGTGCCAGAAGCCCAGGTACTTCCACTGAGGCCTTCAGTCTGTGACAGGCCCAGATAATTCTCCCGGCCTGATAAGCTGGCATTCTCGTGTACCCCTCCCTCATCCCTGTGGAGTCGTGCCTTGTAAACAAGCTCTGGACATTGCCCCCTCCCCAGGCTTTCCTTTCATGGGAAGACCCAGCTTTTTGGAAGAGCCATCTGTCCCCACTGAGGCTAGTTCTGTCAAACAGGCCCAGCTCCCTGTGGTACTTTGGCTGTCCTTGGAAGAAGTCCAACTCCTCCTTCTTCCTCCAAATGCCTTAGTTGGACACTCAGAGTTTCCAGGATGGGGCTTCCTTTTCCATCCCTCATGAGCTACTCTTACTAGGCTCCATCGGACCTAACTCACTCCTTTCACACTCCCAGGAGGATCATGCTCATCTAGAACTTTTCATAATGATTAAGACATATATCACGGTTCCAAAATGTTAGGCATCCTCGCTATTAATGTTCTAAATGGTGGCCCTTTGTTTGAAATCACGTGTGTTCTCACTGAAGTGACTCCTTTGGGACAACCCAGCTCCTGTCCCTGAGAGTCCCGCCTTGGGTAATGCAGTGAGTTCTCCTCAGAGGGTTTAGTTCTGTCCCCTAGATCCCACCTCTGCCTTGGAAGCTCCTTGCAGGGACCAGGCTCTGAGATTTTGTCTCAGCAGTTTGAAAGGAATCCAGAGAGTCTCACAGAAGTTTTTCTCCTTTTGAAAAGCTCCTTCCACCCGAACACTCCCAGAGCAACACTGGCCCCTCTCATCAAGGCTGCGGCAGCTTCTCACACTCAGCCACCCTCTTCAGGCTCCTCAGAGTCCTTGGGTCCACCGAGCTCCCACCCAGGCTTTCTGAAATGGCCCACCCCATCCCACCCAGTGGGCTGGGCACCAGGCTCCCTGCCTCCACCAAGACTTTTGTGGCCAAATCACCCAACCCCCTACCACCACCACCCCCAGTGACAGGGCCTCTTCTCCAGCCCACCCACTCCCACTAAGGACTGCTTCGTTTATAACACACCCAGTTATCTCAGTGATTTCTCAGGAAACCTGCCCAGCTCTCCCAACTGAGACTTCTCTCTACAATCTCAAGTGGAAGCACAGACCTCCGCCATGATGGCAGAATGGGTGCACGGGAAACCTCAGCTGAGAGGCCATCGTTATTTACATTGTCATTACATGCGATAAACGCATCCACTTCAGGAGCATTCTTTCTGGCTCATCTACTCCCCCTGAGAGCTTCCGCTGGGGGATCAAGCCTTCTCCTCCTTAAAATGATTTCCTTTGCAGAATGGGCCCAATTACTACCACAGAGGATAGTCTTCGTCCTGTGGACCCAATTAGTGGGAGGCTTTGCTCTGCGGTGCCCGCTGGGCATCTCCCTCAGCACCTCCCCATTTTGGATGGGCCTCAGCCTTGCCCATTAAGGCATCTTCTTTTGAGTTGGGCCCACACATTCTCATGGGGGCCGCTTTTCTGCTCTTTGGAGGGACTCGCTTGCATGACAGTCACACATTCCTACCAACCCAGCTCGTCCCTCTGCAAAGTTGCTCTCCTTGCTGCAGGTTGGCTGACTTCCACCAGATTCCTTCTGTCCTTCCTTCTTTGTCGGTTATAATCCTGCAGAGTCGACAGGTCCACTCCTGCCCTCACTGCTGCTTCCTATGTTTGTGATCTCGAACCTTGTTGCATGAGATTCACAACACGAAAGCACCTAGGCCGATGCCTGGCCCCAGATGGGTGCTCAGTGAATAGCAGCTCCACCTAGCAGTGTGTCCCTTGAGCCTCCTTTTCCCATGGGGACACTAACAATAGATAATACTTTTTCTTAATATATATATATATATATATATTTAGTTGGAGGTAGACACAATACCTTTATTTTATTTTTATGTGGTGCTGGGGATCGAACCCAGTGCTAGGTGAGCTAGCTAGGTATGCTAGGTGAGCGCTCTACCCCTGAGCTACAGCCCCAGCCCTAGATAACATTTTTTGAGCTCTTACCATGTGCCAGCGCTGTGCAAAGGCTATGCATCTGAGATTCTACTCGGTCCTCACAATAACCATTTTATAAATAGGAAAACTGAGAGAGATGAAAACTGCAGACCCTAAGCCAACATCTAGCAGGTGCCGAAGGTTCATTGGAGTCCAAGTCTCAGTGCTTCACCCTGCGCTAACCCCCTGTTGCTCCTATATTGTGATTGGAAAGAAAATACCCAGAGAGAATGAGACGACCTCTTCTGATGTTTTCCAGCCTATGAACTTCAAGAGTGCCCAGACCCAGAGCCCTTTGCCAATGGCATTGTGAGGGGAGCTGGCTACAATGTTGGACAATCAGTGACCTTCGAGTGCCTTCCAGGATATCAGCTGACTGGCCACCCTGTCCTCACATGTCAACATGGCACCAACCGGAACTGGGACCACCCCCTGCCCAGGTGTGAAGGTACGTTCCTCCCTTGTCCCTGCTGGTCCTTCCTGGGGTGACCATAGAGACGGACCCAGAGCAGCCTCACATTCCTCCTGCCTTCCATGGGTCACCGATACTCGGTGGTCCTGGCAAACTTTATTCACCCTGTTTTCATGTGGGTGTGACCCAGTCTAGCCAGGGGGAGATGTGGACCATAGCCAGGGGAAAGACATGCCCAGCCCTTGGGAAGATCCAACGAGACATTCCCAGTTGGAAGGGAAGATGCAGATGAGGATGTAGGGGCCCAGCAGTGTGCTGAGGGGTAGAGAGAGAGAGTTAACCGTGGCACCTTCCCAAAGGAAGAAGAAAATGAGACTCTTTCTAGGAACTGGCCTGCTCCCTCTCCACTTGTCCCCACACCTGCATTATTCTCTCCTTCCTCCATGTTCCTAGAGATTGATAAATTGGTCACACCAAGGACCTGGAGGTGGCACTTTCTCAGGTCTTCTTCCTTGACCAGAACCAGGATGACTGAGAGGTTGTGCAGCCTCTACTCCCTTCTGAGTTCCATTTTTTTTTAACCCATCACAATTGGTCATTCTGGACCTGCTGTCTAATCACGTGCTACGTGACCAGCTTCACTGAGGACTTTGTTCCCTTCCTACTCCTAGTTTGTCTTTTATGGCATCTTGGGAGAGAGACGAGCAGTTTTTTCTCAGCCTGCTGTCGGAGCCAGAAGCTCTTTCCTTGATCTCATCAGCAAGTCTTTTCTTGCTCTCTAACCACCTTTATGCCTGGGCCCACTTTTGTGGTCATCTCCTTTATTCCTTAAGTGTTGTTATTCTTTGGAGTTTTGTTCTAGACTGCCTTCTCTTCTTTCTCTCATTCTTTCTCATGTCCCCAAATGCCATCTATGTCTGCACCCTTCATCTCCTTATTGAGCACCATACCTGAATATCTAATTGCTTACTTATTATCTTCACTTATTATTATAATTATTATTATTATCTCCACTTATTTTAGAGACAAATAAATCCCAACATATTGGAAAGGCTTACTGACTTTCCGCCATGAAGCTGAAATCTCCATCTAGTGACAGGCACACCTGGAGTCCCTAATTTGGGCGCCTTCCCTTCTGCTTGTCTCCCATATGTGCCAAGTCCTGCTTTCTACATGCTAATTTTATTTCACACGCATCCTCCTCTATCCACCACCTCTGTCTTATCCCAGGCCACCATTAGACAGATGCACCTCCTCATTGGTCAGACTTCACGCCTCACTGAGCCAATCTGCACACAGCCTCAGCGCATTCTTCACCAGGCAGGGAGTGAGTCCCCAGGATGCTCCCCTGCTCAGAATCCAGCAAGGCATCCCTTCTTTTGGGGGTAAAGTTCACACCCTAATGTAGCACAGCCTGGCCCCTGTTTCCTTCCCATGCTGCTTCTTCCTAGGTAACCATCCTCTCTCTGATCTGATTAGCCCCAGGCACCCCTCGGGTCTGAGCCCAAAGGTGAATTCTACTGGGAACACTTCTCTCAGAAGACCAGATGACAGGTTCCCCCAAATGTCCCCATGGCATTTCACAATGATGACTTGCCCCATCCTGTGCCATCCATGCTGGTATTCTTGGCTGGGTCCAGTAGACTGTGGGTACCACAGGACAAAACTCGAGTGTTGTGTTCCCACGGTCTCCCCAGGCCTTGCCTGGCACCAAGTGGATATTGCCCATCTGGAGTAGGGATAGTGTGTCCATGTGCATGCATTTAGGATAAATTCACAGGAACCCTGCCTTCTGCAGGGGAGATTCTTCTTCCCCAGTCTGATCTGCCCTCATCTAGCTATCTGCTTGATGCTCCGTATCAGCAACAAATACTCTGGACCAACATCTCTGACAATTGAGTCCCAATACCAGGGTGGCCTCAAGCATCTTCATCCCCTGCTTAAAGCCTAGATCAGAGTGAATCTAAAATCGGACCTTACTTTTAGAGAACAGGAAGATAAGGAGACAGGGTCATATCTATGCAGTTGATCCCTCCTCGGTGGGTAAGATATTGGGCCAAAGGGTTTATTTGCTTATTTATTCATTCTCATGTTTATTCATTCACTTATTTATTTATCATGGTGCTAGGGGTCAAAGCCAGGGCCTTGCACATTCTAAGCAAGGTCTTTGCCACTGAGCTGAATCAACAGCCCTGGGCTGAATATTAGATAGGCATCATTTCACCCAGTTGCCACCATAGTTCTATGAGTGGTGTTCCTAGCCTCACTTTACTGGTGAGGAAACAGACTCCAAGAGACTAAACTACTTGTCTTGGGTTCTCTGGTCAATCAATGGCCTATCCATGACTTGAACCCAACCTCAGCCTCCCCACAAACATCCTCAACTCTAGTCCAGAAAGACCACTATAGAGAGAGCAAATCAAACAGAAAGAGAGACATTTTTATAATCTCTTAGCTCTTCCCAGAAAAAGTACTGCAGCTCTCACCCTAGCACCTGCTCCTCCCCTTTCCTAGGAAAGGAGAGGGGACAGCTTCCATGTGTCCTTTCTTCTTGGCAGGATACTGTCATGAGAAAGAGAAGGAGGCCAAGGGTAAGACCAGCCCACAGAGGCACCTTCAGTGACAATTGAGGGCCAGCAGGGTGTGAGGCTGGTGGGTAGAGTCAGCCACCCTCAGCCCAGTCTCTTCCCCACCATCCACACAATCCTCTGATGGGATCACTGGTGCTGGGAAATGGGATTAGTTAGGAAGCCCTTTGAACTTGCAGATGGGTAGGGATCTCCAAAACTCACCCATCTGTTTATGTCCCCTCCTTGGCAGTTCCCTGCGGTGGTAACATCACCTCTTCCAATGGCTCTGTGTACTCCCCGGGTTACCCCAGTCCATACTCCAGCTCCCAGGACTGTGTCTGGATGATCACTGTGCCCATTGGTCATGGTGTCCGCCTCAACCTCAGCCTGCTACAGACAGAGCCCTCCGGAGACTTCATCACCATCTGGTAGGGCCAGGCGCCATGTTGACAACCAATTAGACGGGAGCATTAGCAGGCTCTGTGGTTGAAGTTTCAGTTAGTCACTCTAATACTTCAAAGGGAGAGCAATGAGAGGAACCCAGCATGGGTTCCTCATAGGGACCAGTGAAAGTGGCAAAGGGATGTGAATGGCAGTGGGCATGGATAATGAGGCGTTCCTCAGTGTTTCCAGAATTCAAACCAACATTCTACATGTACCATAGATAAGCTACCAAGATTAATGGTAGTAGTAGAATTTTATGAAGTCCCTCTGGTCATCTCATGCTGAGCCAGTGCTGCACTAATTGAGTGTTCTATGTCCATGCTATCCAACATGGTAGCCACTAGACATGTGTGCCAATGAGTGCTTGGTCAATGTGGTAGCCACTAGACCCATGTGCTCCTGAGCATCTGGATGTAAATAGAGTGACTAGGGAGCTTATTTTAAAATTTATTTAATTTTCATGAACTTAAGTATAAATAGCCACACATGGCTAGTGGATACTAAACTGGAGAGTTCAGCATTGATTTATGAAGAGATGTATAATATAACAAGTTAATTTTAAAATGAAAATACAGGTTATTTATGAATAAATGAAGTTTCCTAGATGGTATTTTTTTCCAAACCACTGAATCTTTGAAGAAAGAGATAGTATAATTTTTAAATTCCTTTGTTTAGAGCTTAGTACCTTTTGGGGAATCATCAGGAGATAGTGGGATTCTTTTCCAAAACTCCCAGTAATTGTAAAAGATAATTGTAACCAGTCTGTCCTGAGTTAATTTCTAGCTAAATTTTCAAGCAATTGCTAAGAAAAGAGAGGAGGGACTAGATAGGTTCTGGTGAAAAAATCCTGCATCCAGAAAGGCAATGTGGTTACATCTCTTTGGGGAAAAGAAAATGGAACTGATCTGGATAACAGTATGAGGTTCTACACCAGTTCCTCAGCCCTGGCCCAGGGCTGCTCAGACTGAGGACTGCAGTTAGACTCTCAGCCCTGCTCTGTGGCACCTATGTTGCCCCTGGAGTCCATTTAAGGGATTGGGCTGGTGAAGAATCAGGTGAATAGGAATCCATGTGAGCTTCACTGATTCTATCAACTCCACTGGGAGATAGAGTTGGGAGGGTTTGGAGAGAGGTGTTTAGGACATTGGAGAAAGAGCAGTGGGTGCAAGAAGAGTCATAGTCACCTACTCCTGGTCTCTCTTAAGGCCACTGATGGCACCAGGGAGAGCAGGCAGCCAGCATGACTGGTGACATGCTAGGACCTTCTTTCCTACATGCAGGGATGGGCCTCAGCAGACATCTCCACAGCTAGGAGTCTTCACCCGGAGCTTGGCCAAGAAAACAGTGCACAGTTCAACCAACCAGGTCCTGCTCAAGTTCCACCATGATGCAGCCTTGGGTGGGATCTTTGCCATCGCCTTCTCTGGTCAGTACGAATCTTGTCCTGGTGGGAAGGGCAGGCTCTCAAGACTGGACTTGACTCCTGACTCCACCATTTGCTAGCTGTGTGACTTTGAGTGAGTGTTATGGTTTCTCTAAGTCTCAGAGTCCCCAGAGTCATGAGAGGGAAGTGGACTAGCCTGTGTGTGAGCTCCCAGCACAGGACTCCGTCAGCTGACCTGTCCATTCACCTGTGCCCAGCTTCTCCCTTAGCACCTTCTAGAAGGTAGTCCCCCTCCATAGGGATCTGAAGCTTCTGCTAACTCTCAAGGGATGCTGTGATTTCATGCACCAAGACAGTGATTTCAAGTAGGATGAGCATGAACAGTTCAGGGGGGTTTGCCCTTGCTGGAGGCTCATTCTCTTCTAGGAATCCAAAGTTAGTTCTGAACCTGGATATTTTTCATGTTGTTATAGCAGATGCTGCTTTAGAAAAAAAAAATCATAGAAAGTTCTCCATGGGCTTGAGCCGCTCTGTGGAATAATGTCCTTGTTCACAATTTACAGAGCATTACATATATTTGAATTGGAAATCAGGAAAAGTGGATTTCATTCCTGGCTCCACTGGGTGGAGGGGGTGTGTGTGACTGTGTGACCCTTCTACAGGAAAGATGTTTCTTCACTTATGCCATGCATGGTTTGGACCTTTTGGCCTCTAAGGTTATAGAGACATTTAAAGCAGATATTATCATTTCCATTTTCCAAAGGAAGAAATGAGAGCAAAGGAAGTTTCCAGAACATGCCCAGAATGTGCAGATAGAACTGGCAACAACACCCAGGTCTTTCTATTCTATAGTATCAGCTCTGGTGTGGCTGTTGGGTGTGAGTGCATTTATAGAAACTTGAACACATTCAGCCTTTAACCCATGGAAGAGGCAGCTATAGAAAACCAGAGACGAACAGAAACAATAATGTAAAGATGACGGGCAGCTCCAGCCACCATCCTAGGAGCTGTGGCCCAGAATAAGTGTGACCCAGAGACAAGACTCTGCCCTCTGGGTTGGTCTCAGTACCCACACCCCTCCTGTTGAACACACCTCTTCCCCCCAAAAAATGGGACTCACACTTTCAAGTGATTTCATTTCAACTCTGTCACTGCTCCCTAGAGAAACTGTGGACTCCAGAGTCACAGGCTTGGTTTCAAATGCTGGCCTTGCCACATATAGGCTGTGAGACCTTGGGTCTCTCAGTTTACCTTTCAAGGCCTCAGTTTCATTAGCCTCCAAATGGGAATAATATCAGCACTAACCGCACAGGGTTATGTTATATAATGCATAGAAATCCTTAGCTTCAGGCTCAGAGTACAAAAGTACTCAACAAATGGCAATGTCCAATTTCTGTCACCATGACTAAATACCTGAAGTAAACTATTTATTTAAATGAGCAAAAGTTTATTTTCACTCATGGTTTCAGGGGTTCCAGGATGGCTGCTTGGTCCCCTTGCTTTGGTCCTGTGATGAGGCAGGGAGTATGCAGAGGAGCAAGGCTGCTCACCTCACAACAGCTGGGAAGCAGGGGGGCGGGAGAAGAGGGCCTGGGGCCCCAGTGTCCCCAAGTGAGGCATGTCCTTCATGACCTCACTTCCCTGCACAGGGTTCTACCACTCTCCAGTAACGTCACAGGCTGGTGACCAAGCCTTCAGCACATGGCCTGTGGGAGACATTTCAGATCAAAATTGTAGCAGCAGTAGCCATAAGAGTCACCTTCGTCGTGGTTATTATTATGATATTACGAGGGCAGGGGAGGTGTTGCCTTGGTGCTAGGCCAGATCTCTCATTCCTACCTGTGCCAGGACCCAGGGAAGGAGGCCCAGCCCAGCCCCAGGCCATCCTTGTTCCCCACTTCTCCAAGCAAGTCCTCATGAAGGGCACGTCCTTCAGGGTGAATCCTGGGCACTGGGCCTTTCTGTGTCTCAAAAGAGACAAGCAGCCCTTGCAGTCGTCTGAATGCTTATGTCCCCCTAAAATTCATAGGTAGAAATCTTAACCTCCAAGGAGATGGTGTCAGGAGAGGTCTTTGGGAGTGATTCGATCACAAGGGCAAAGCTTTCATGAAGGGATCAGTGCCCTTCTGAAGAGGCCCCGGGTGCTCATTGACTCCTTCCCCATGTCAGGACTCAGTGAGTGGACCTGGGCCAGGGAGCAAGCCCTCACCTGACACTGAAGTTGCCAAGCCTTGATCTCAGGTCTCCCAGGATCCAGAGCTGTGAGAAGTGGATCCCTATTGTCCATAAGCCACTCAGGCTATGGTAACTTGTTACACCATCCCAAACAGACTAGATGGCCCTTAAGCGCCAGCTTAGACCTCACTTCCCTCCACTAGGTTCCACCAAGGCCTCGTTGACCAGAGGAACAGGCAAGGGCACTACAACATACATGTTATTTCCATTATATAAATGGAAACATTCTATAAATGTCTGTTAGATCTGTTGCTACAACAAAATGCCTCAGATTGGCTAATGCAGAAAGAAAAGAGGTTTATTTATCTCACAGTTTTGGAGGCTGATAGTCCAAGATCAGGCAGCCCCATAGGTTCAGCCTCTGGTGAGGGCCTTGTAGTAGATGGCATCACAAGGGTGGGAATGTGTGCAGAAGAGATCACATGGAGAAACAGGAAACCAGAAAGATCAAGGAGCCAGGCTCACTGTTTTTGTAACCCACTCTCACAAAGACTAACCAGGATGCCAAGGTAACTACATCCAAGGCAGGACTTCCAATGACACAATAATCTCCCATTAGTTCCTAATTCTTCAAGGTGCCACTACCTCTCAAAATCACCACACTGGTGACCAAGTTTCTTGCATACCTTTGGAAGGCAAACCACAGCAAATATTCTTCTGTGGCTTGATTTTTTTCACTTACAAAAATCAAGTTTATGAAATTCATGCTGATGTGTATACTTGCTCTTAGCTCATTTTCAATGCCATATAGTATTCCATCACACAAAAATGCAATTGTTCATCTAATTTATTGTTAATGAACATTTAGGTTCTTTTATTTCAAGCAATATGAACATTGTTGTCCATTTCTTCTTATGAAGGTTGCACACGTTCATCAGAGTTTCTCTAGAGAACAAGCCTTCCCAGTGTCATAACATTGTGAGCATGCATATGTGTGCAATTTCACTAGGTGACGAGACGTTATACAGAGTGGTCATAACAATTTATTCCTAGCAAGTCAGGAAGTGTTCCCATTTCTCTGCACCCTTGCAGACACTGAGTTTTATCAGACCTTTACATTTTTAGCAATCTGGTAGATTCATGAAATGACATTTCACTTTTACGTTAATGATAAGGTTGAGCTTCCTTTCATATCTTCATGGACTGTCTCATTCTGTAAAATGCCTGCTTCCATTGAGCTTCCTTCCTCTATAGAGAGACAGCAATCAAGTAAGTGGACAAATCAAATCTTTTCAATTTGCAATAAGGGCTATAAAAGAAATGCATAAGAGGCTAAGACAGCAAGTAACATAGAGTGGAACTCTACTCCGTGTAGAATAATTGTACAGACTAAGAGGTAGTGTTTGAGACAAGAACTAAAGGAAAAGAAAAAATTAGACCTGCAAAAAGTTGAGAGTGGGAGTCGGGTGGGACAGAGAAAGTCCGCCTTCCTACAGGCTAACATCAGCCCTAAGTAACTTTCTTTTTCTATTATGATCAATAAGCAGAGAAAGAAAATACCTTCAAGAAACCTATGAAAAGATTCTATGATTGTTTTTAAAAGGAGAAAATAGGGTTTAAATTGCAGAGAAATTTTTCCTTGAAAAGATATATTGTTTAGGAAATAGTAAATTTTAGAAAGTATCTGCTTCTGCTTTTACATAGGAATCTAGATCCCATGGACTCTAAATAAAAGGTAGGATGTTGAGACAACAGGCAGAGATGAGAAGAGAGTTCTGGCTGAGGGGTCAACATAAGAGGAACTAAGTCCTTTCCCTTCCTGAACAATTTAGTCCTAAAGCCCCTGCATGGAACGAGGCAAAATAGATGTCCACTCCTGTCAAGGAATGGGAACCTTTGTGACCCAGGCCACAAGAGGGAGAAGGAAGTCCACCCCACGGGGCTACCTGGCATCTGAAACTAAAGCCTATGAGACACAAGCTGGCATCTGTACAAGGAGGGAGCTGGCCTGGGGTGTCAGAGCTCAGAGCAAGATGAGCAGCATCCATGTAGGGTTTTAGAGATAAAGCAGACTAGCAAGGGGAGTCAGAGCCCAAGTGGGTGAGGGGCAGAGTGACAGTAAAATGAGACCTTGATTCCAGTTAATATGTTAAGGATAATAGAAGGCAGGCTTCTCACTATCAGAAAAGAGACTTAGAAACACAGGAAGAGCAAAACTTAAGATAAGGGTATATCCTATCTTTGAATTGGAGATATCAGTGTGAATTTACAGTGTTCAGTACTCAGAGGGGTGTGTGTGTGTGTGTGTGTGTGTGTGCGCGCGCGCACATACATTTGTGCCTACACATACTCCTTAGCTCTTTCCACTGAGAGGGCTTCAGAGCTCTGTCTCCCCAATAACAATGAGCACATCAAGCACCAGATCCTGGTTCCTTGCTGCAGTCTGGCTGGGCACAAAATAACCGAGCCGCCACAAAGGACTTATAGGTTCAAAACAGGAACTCCTTTATTGCCCTAACTCCCCCGAACACCACACATGCGCCTTTCCAGGAAACACCACCAACCGGAAATCCCTCCTCCGCACTTCCCCAACCAACACAAACTCTCCAGGAATCCCCAGGAGAACTCCAAAGTAGCAGGCCGAGGTGGACTGCAGGGGTCTAATATACAATTGAATACACAGCTTAACACAACCATCATCATCACAACGGCTCGCTGGCATCACCTCTCAACCACTCCCTTCTGGCAAAAATGCCATGTGTCATTGGCTGTGGCTCTCAGCAGTTTCTAAGTAGCACTTTTCAGTAAGATGGACCAGGGCTCCTTGAAGACATGGCTCATCCCAAGGCTGAGGCAGAGAAATACAAAATGAGCCAGAAGCATCTGATGGCAGAAAATAAGGAAATGCCCAAGGAAAGATGGAGACATGTCAAAAGAACATAGACATTGGCTTGAAGGAACTCCTGCTGACCACACCAGGGATACTGTGAACATCAAAGGCATTGGTAATGGTAACAAATTGCCACCTGTTGAATAACAGGACACTACATCTAGCCACACAGACATCAGTGAATGCATTCCAAGTTTTATGAGAATGGATCATTTGCACGGTTTCAAGCTTCTTCCTTTAAAATAACTACAATCTGTGTTAGAATCGCTTTTGGGTAGAGAAGCCTAGAAGTGCCACTGTGATCATGCAATCCTGGTTGGCATCGTCAGTGGTGGGACAAGACATCAGACCCTGGATGAGAAAATGCAATTGAGAAGAACCCGCCGTGACTCCCATGATGGTCCAGTCAAAGACGCACAGTCCGAGTCTAATCAAGAGGAAGCATCAGACAAACCTAAACTAGGAGCATGCTAAAATTCACTGTGAATATTCAGCAAACTTGGAAAAGACATGAAGGTCAAGGGAAGACTTCAGAACTGAACTGGACTAAAGGAAACCAAAGAGACATGACATCTAGCACAGCACAACTCTGAGCTGGATCTTTCCACTATTTGAGACTTTACTGGGGCCAGCAGAGAGACTTGCATGAGATGGAAGGATTTGAGGGCAGTGGTGTATCATATTCATTTCCAGATTTTGATCGTTATTTTGTGTTTATGTGGGAGAATGCGCTTGTTTGTAGGAAATACACACTAAAAAATTCCAGGGTTATGAGGCATCGTGATAGTTGCTTTCATTCAAACATTTCATAGAATGAAAGGTTTTTGTAGTATGGTTCCAACTTTTCCTATACCTTTGTGACCATTTCAGGTTAAAATTTGTTAATTGACAGGGGAGCTAGATAACAAGAAATAAGGTTGAAAAGAAATGCAATAGCACATTTTAAATCAGCACAGGAATTAGCTAGGAGAACCTACATTGTAGAAAAACATTTCAGAAAAGTGGAGAACAAACTCAAAAATGTCTATAGGAGGAGGGAGGAGGACAGAGACTTGAACTTGATTGGGAAAAGATGGTGAACAGGAGAGCCAGTGAACAAAGATCCTGCTTAAGGATGGAAAAAAATATATAAAGGAAAGAGCCAAATGAATGGAATAGAAATAAATAAATAAATAAACTTTCCTGAGATGAAGGAAGATCTGTATAGGTAGAGTGAATAGTGGACCATATAGCAGAAGAAATCAAAAATAGCCAGGCAATATTTTCAAATTCTAAGGATGGAGAGTAGGAGAAATCTACTAGAATCCAGGCTGAGAAAGTTGCCATAAGGGAACCAAATCCAGGCAATTCTCAGACCAATATTTGGCATTGGGTTGCAGAAAATAAAAGACACGTTTCTGTAGATGTGTAAGGGGGGGAAACGTTGGGGCTCGATGCGTGAAGGGAGGAAGCAGTCACCTGTTGGGATGTGGGAGCTTAATGACAGTACTACCCTAGTCTCAATCTGAACAGTCCCTCAAGGACATACTCACCCAAGGGGGGATGAGCCAAGAACTCAAAACAAAGAACACACATTAGCCGGATATGGTGGTGCTCACCTGTAATCCCTGAGGCAGGAGGATCACGAGTTCAAAGCCAGCCTCAGCAAAAGTGAGGCGATAAGCAACTCAGTGAGACCCTGTCTCTAAATAAAATACAAAATAGGGCTGGGCATGTGGCTCAGTGGCCAGTCCAGCATACCCATCAGCCTGAAGAAGGGCAAGCAGAAAAAGACACAAGAAAGAATACCGTGTCCACTGGCCTCAATGGCCACTACTGAGTGGACAGCTGCTCACATAAAGCAAGGACCCCACCTGCCTTCCAGTGACCATGTTAACAGTACTAGGATCTGACTAGCCCAAATCAGTGCCTCACCACCAAGGAGGAGGAGAAGGGTGGGCATAAAACGAAACAAAGGAGTCAGCCTTGCCTATCCCCCACCATTGATGTAATAGTGTGTATTGGGGGGTTTGGGATGGAGATGTCTATGAAAGACTGATGGTCGTACACCAAAATGCCAAGAGTATTATACCTAGATGGGGGGACTGGGGGAATTTTTGTTTTGTTTCCTTCTGGCCTTCCATAAACTTCCTGCATGGAACAGAAATTTGTAATTTAAATAATAATAATAATTTTAAAAATGCAATGGGAAATCACTCCCAATCCAAATAATAACCACAGACTGTAACATACCCAGGCTGTGTTTAAGTGGAGATTATTTTTTAGTGATTTTTTTTTTCTGGAAAAGTTAAGCATACCTTAGAAGTTTTAAAGGTAAGTATGAGGCTAAGAATGGAAGATACCAACTTTAAGAAAAAAACTATTAAGGAAAATGATAGTTGTCTAAATTTAAAAAAAAAAATGATACTTCTACAATCAGAAGAGTCCCATAAATAAAATTCAGCAAATGACAAGCTGTGAAAATAGAGTTAAGAGGCTAAGGTCAATCTTGAATATCCAGAGTTCTCCAAATTTGTAAGAAAAAAAGGAGCAAAAGACATAAATAGAATGATATTGGCCAAATTACATTGTTATTTTGTACATTATGTGCATGTACAAATATGTAATCCCATCAATATGTATGACTATAAGGCACCATTTTAAAAATGTGAGAAAGCCAGGCACAGTGGTGCACACCTATAATCCCAGTGACTCCAGAGGCTGGGGCAGGAAGATTGCAAGTTTAAATCCAGCCTCAGCAACTTAGCAAGGCCCTCGGTAACTTAGGGAGACCCTGTCTCAAAAAATAATAGGGGTTGAGGATGTTGCTCAGTGGTTAAGCCCCTCTGGGTTCAATCCCTGGTGCAAAAAAAAAAAAAGGCTGGGGGCGGGGGGGTAGGGGTGGATATGAATAGATAGTTTAAAAGAAAAAATGCAAATAGCCTATTAGTGTATGAAAAGTGTTTAACCTATTAGTTATCAGATGCCAATTAAAAGAAAATAAGTTCTGGTTTTTTGTCACATTGACAAAGATTGAAATGAATGACTGTCTCCCGGTGGGCTCAGAGTCCTGGGTGGGTAGGGACTATTGCTTGTTATCCTTATATTCTTGGCACAGGACCTGACCCAAGGTGAGCCCTCGATAGGTCACCACACGGTGAATTGGACAAAAGAAAAACGACAGCCCTCAGTGTTGGACAGACTGTCATCTCTTGATATGTCAGTTGGAACAATTTTCCTGGAGAGTTAACTGGAAGCACTCCTCAAGAGCAAACGCGGTCCTCCTGGTTTCTGTTAAATCAAGATTATACAGGCTCAGCTACCTCAAGAGCGCCTCTTGAGCCTTAATGCCTACACTCCATAAAGCTCACATATCTCTCAGTGTGACACTCTTCAGCCAACACAACTGTATAAAAATTTAAAGTGAGGTCCCCCAAATATAATAGGACATTTTAAATAAAACCATACATAGGGAACATCCCAAATTACTTCCCAGCTGCAGTTGGTAAAATGACAGCATGCCACGTGAGCATCTGGAAAGAAGCTCAGATTCCACAGTGGAGTGGAGTGAGAAGTGTCACAGGAGCGGTTCGTCGCCATGGTCCTCTACCACCGCACACCCATCCCGAACACATCCCCACCGTGGCTTTCATGTTCTAGCCCTTGTTTCTGCTCCGAGTTTTATATCATGAAACTCCTAAAGTCTTAAAGCTCAGCAATTTTGCAGGATGCACTGAATGTTTATGGTTCAGGACACAAAGTATGTGTGAGGCTGTGCACCAAGACCCTGGTCTAGTACAGCCATTTAATAGTTGGGTGCCCAGGAAGTGATGTTTTAAGTGTTTGGATTCTGACAAATGGCTGTGGGATTTTATGGTATTTTTCTTTCTTTTTGGATTTTGATGTACAATGCATTATGTTTTTCCATGTAAAATATCGGGAAAAGGAATCCTAGTTAACATCTGATTCCTGGGAATACATTCTTGGCATTCAACAGGAGATGCTGCACTTTTAAAAGGCCATGCATTTTAATCAGTCCTAGTTTCTAAAAAAAATCATTTAAAAAAAAAATCTTGTGTGCAGGATTTCATCACAGTTTTTTAAAATTGCAAAACTTTGAAAACCTAAGTGGTTAACATTAGAAATCTGTGCTACAAATTCTAGTAAATCCATATGATTAAATCCTGTGATGTCATTTCCATCATATTTTTGAAGAAATTTCATTATATGGGAAAATTCTTATAATGCAATGGTACTTGGCAAAGATGAGCACAAAGTATATAACATATGCAAATGTGGTAAGAGAAAAATAGCTATAGATGCAGAGAACAAATACTCCAAGTTCTTAGGGTTAAAGGTAACTGATACCTCAGAGAAGAAAATGCATGGGTTTAATTTTCTTCGTACTGTTTTCATAGAAAAATCTCAGCTTTTTAAAAATTCACAATGTATTACATTTATATCGTTTTTAAAACCCCTATTTTTAAAAAACATAGCAGGGGTGGAGGTAATTTTGGAAATAATAACAGCAGTGGCAGCTGACACTTAGATAGCACTTAACTATGTGCCAGGGGATGAAAGCCGAGTTGGGAGCCCACAGTGGCCTCTGCCTGGGGAATGCCACCCTGCACCTTAGTGCCATCCAGCCCCTGCCCTGAGGGGAAGACTCAGGATGTCCACTGAGGTCAGCCACGTTGGGCCAAAGTTCAGCCAGTGCTCACAGCAGCCACACTCAGGACATAGAGTGGTGGAAAGAATATGGGACTTGGGAGCAGCCACATCTGGATTCCAGCCCTGCTAATGCCACTTAATACCTTCATGACCTTGGGGAGGGAACTTCGCCTTTCTGAATTTCACCTGCTCACAGGTAAAGCAGGAACACCTCACAGGGGATCAGCCACATGAGACTTAGGGGGCTCAGTACACAGAAGCATCAAAGAGAAGAAGCATCATAGAGAAGGTGCTCAGCAATAACCCCCTCCCTCAGTACTGAGGACCATCGCTGGCTGCTGCTTTATTACTAATTATGAAAGATGGTTCCTGGTGTTTGCACCCAAAACATATCAAGAAAATAAAAAGCATAACAGAAGATAAGCAAAATAGTAGTTGGCTAAATATGCCCCGGGTACAGATAAATACTCATTTTAATAAATATCTACCGTGTGCATGAGCAAGGCCTGAGAAAGTGAGGAATTGAGCAGATGAATGACTGACTCTGTGTCCCAGTGACACTTTTGCCTGACTCAGATTCTTTCCTCTTTTCAGCTTATCCACTCACCAAGTGCCCACCTCCCACCATCCTCCCCAATGCTGAAGTTGTCACTGAGAATGAAGAATTCAACATAGGTAGGTACCTCCTTCCAAATAGCAAGGACCGCAAGCCATGGCTGGAGGGAGGGGCAGGCAGCAGGGCTCAGCTCTTTCTCCTGTCTAGGGAGAGAAAAGCAAGAGCCCTGAGCAAGAGGGTTGACAGTCTGTCAATGGAGTTTGCATCCAAAATACCCTCCCTCTTCCTTTTTGCCATGCCCGGGAAGAGGAGCCAGGAAAGTGGTTTTCCTTTGTGATTCAAGTCAGCATTATTTTGAGAAATAAATCCCTGTAAGACAGTGTGGATTTCTTAGAATATGAAGATATCCATGTCTCCGGCCAGGCTGAGCCGTGAGAGGGAAGCAGGGGTTACCTGGGCCCTGGATTAGAGTTGAGCCAGTTGTTGAAGTCTGACAGCAGTGACCCCCCATGGATTGCTTGCTTGGAAGTGGACTCAAGGTGCTAAGGGGTTCCCAACAGCCCTGTCCAACTGCTCCAGAGCATCCCCATGTTGGTCTCTCTTGGCAGGTGACATCGTTCGCTACAGGTGTCTTCCTGGCTTTACCTTAGTGGGGAATGAAATCCTGACCTGCAAACTTGGAATCTCCCTGCAGTTTGAGGGCCCGCCCCCAATATGTGAAGGTAATTGCATCAAACCTCATCTATTGGGCCTGGAGTTCCTCCCAAACCAAACCCTGGCTTCACTCCTCTCTCGAGTCCCAATTCTTAGCTCAACTGTCCCTCCTCGTAAGTTAGAGGCCATGTGGTAAATGCTGGTGAGTGAGCGAATGAGGAATGAGTCCCCACCCTGGTCTGAGGTCTGGGCTGTGAACTGGCCACAGTGGCCACATTTATTTCTGTCTTCCCTTTTCCTTGCCTGAGCATTCCCTGGAATTGCATACTGAGCTTTGGAAGGAGAACATTCTGGGTCCTTAGGGAGAGCGGGGCTCACCCCCAAATCTTGCCCGGCTGGAGTATAAATGTGCTCAAGGTCCTGTGTGCTGACAGGGGACCCCTAGTCCACAGTTGTCTTCAGCCAATGTGGTGCCTTGACAGCAGGTGAATTCCCTCCTCCTCGACTCCCAACACAGACCCCAAACAACCCTCCCCCCAACAGGCATCTGACCCAGGGCAAGGCACCTCCCTGTCCTGTGTATAAGGTTCTCTTCCCTGAAATGAGGATGACGACTGCCCTCAGGCCCTGGGGCTGCTGTGAGGAGTGAAATGGGATCCTCATGTGAACCACTTCAGAAAAATGCCAGGCATATCGTGATGGCTCCATGTCACTGCTATTATTACAACACGTACTACTGCTGCTTCCTGGGCTATTGCTACAACAAACGCTTAGTAGCCTGTGGAGAAACAGGCCAGCCTCTCCTCCACCCCATGGGAAGCAAGGCAGAAAGAACCTGCAGCGGGGGTTGTTAGTGAGTTAGTGTTAGGAGCCATGAGCCACAGAATTGGGCTCCAGGACATGGAGAAATTCACTGCCTCTTTATTTAGTTGAGCCAACGCGCCTGCATGCCAAACAGCTCAAACAGTCATGCTCAGTCCCTGGCTTTCCTGCAGGACTGTGTCATTCTTGCCCTTGTAGACTTTCTTTGAACAATAGCTTCATTGAGATATAATTCACACATGATGCAATTCACTCATTTCACGTGTCCAAGTCAATACTCTAGTTCATTCAGAATTTTGTAGCCATCGCTGTGAGCAATCTTTATCACTCCAACAAGAAAGACCACATGCCCATTTGCAGGCACTATTTCCTTCTAACTCCTCAGTTCTAGACAAACACCAATCTGGTTTCTGTCTCCATGTATTTGCTTAGTCTAGCTATTTTATATTTTAAAAAATCATACAATATCTGGTCTTTTGTGACTGGCTTCTTTCACTCAGTGTTGTATTTTCAAGTTTCATTCCTACTATAGTGTGTATCACTATTACCTTTTTTGTTGCCAAATAATATTCCATTGAATGGATATACCACATTTTGTTTAGCCATTCATCAGTTGATGAACATTTGGGTTGACTCTACTTTTGGGCAATTGTGAATAATGTTGCTATGACATTCATGAATCTGTTTTTGTATGGAGAATATGTCTTAATTTCAATTAGATATATACCTAGAAGTGAAATTACTGGGCCTATGAAAACTCCCTGTCTAGCCATTTGAGGAGCTACCAGTCTGCTTTCCAAGGTGACTAAACCATTTTACATTCCCAACAACTGTGTTTGAGGCTTCCAACTTCTCCATACCCTTGCCAACACATATTATTATTTCTCTTTTAATTCTTTCCATTCCAGTGAATAGAAACTGTTATCTTATTGTGGTCTTCATTTGCATTTCCCCAAGGGCTAATGATTTTGAACATCTTCTCATGTGCTTATTATATATCTTCTTTGGAGGAATGTTCATTCAGCTTCTTTACCATTTTCAAAATTAGGTTGTCTTTTTATTATTGAGTGGTCATAGTTTTGTGTATTCTTGATAGAAACCTCCCATATGTTATTTGAAAAAAAAAAAACATTCGTGGGTTGTCTTCTCACTTTATTTTTCCTTTTTCTTTTTCTCTTTGGGCACTAGAGATTGAGCCCAGAGGTGCTTTAGCATTGAGCCACATCCTCAGCCCTTTTATGTTTTATTTTAAGAAAGGGTCTTGCTAAGTTGCTGAGTACCTTGCTGAGTTCCTGAGACTGTCCTCAAACTTGCAATCCTCCTGCCTCAGCCTCCCAGACTTCTTGCTTTCTTGAAGCAAAATCATTTTAATTTGATGATGTCTGATTTATATATCTTTCTTGGGTTTGTTGTGCTTTTGGTATCATTTTTAAGGAATTCTTGCCTAGTCTATGCTTTCTTCTAAGAATTTATAGCTTAAGCCCTTGCATTTAGATCTTGGATCCATTTTTATTTAATTTTTGTATATGGCCAAGGTACGGGTCCAACTTCTCTTTTTTTGCATGTAGAGATCCATCTGTCCTGGTACCGTTTACTAAAAATGGGGTGAGTCCTTCAACTTTGTTCTTCCTTTTCAATATTATTTTGGTTTTCCTGAGTCTTTTGAATGCCTATGAATTTTAGGATCAGATTGTCAACATCTGCAAAGAACCCAGATTTGATTTTTGGTAGGGATGAACTTGAATCTGCAGATCAGTCTGGGAAGTACTGCCATGTTAAAAACATGGTCTTCCCGCCATGCATATGGGATGTCTCTTCTTTCCACAACTTCCTCTGCTCTTTGGCTTATGCCACTCACTACTGCATCTAACACCCTTTCCAATAAAGTCTCAGTTCTGTGACTAGGATCAAGCATTTTGTTATAGTCCCAGCAGCATGCCTCTGGCTATGGAAACATTAAAGGGTGAAGACTGTTAATCTAAGAACATCTCAGAGCAATTCCAACATTAAGAATAAAGTCACGGGGCTAGTGTGGTGGCTCAGTGGTAGAGCGCTTGCATAGCATGTATGAGACACTGGGTTCGATCCTCAGCACAACATAGATAAGTAAGTAAATAAATAAATAAAGGTATTGTGCCCATCTACAACTAACAAAATACTTTAAAAAAAGAATAAAGTTATAACTAGAGATACATAGCAAAAATTCCAAGAAGTACATAGAAAATACTAGCCTCTAGAAGCTAGAATAACAAAATTAATATCAGAAAAATAGAGTTTAAGTCAGAAAGCATTAAAAAGAACAAGAAAGGATATTTCATAACAATAAACATAATCTATCAAGAATATATACTGGTCATAAATAGTACCTACCATAGTATATGAAGGAAAAACTGACAGAATTACAGGAGAAATTCACAAGTAAGAGATTTTTAATATACCTCTTTCTCTGCACCAAAAGAAAAGTAGCTACATACAATATTTTAAAAATATATTTAGATAAATAGGCTTTTATTGCATAAAAATTATACCAAAATTCAAAGGCTTTAAACAGTGGCCATTTATTTTCTATAAAAGATGCAATTTAAATATAAAAACCTTAGATAGTTTAGAAGAAAAAAAGAAAGATATGACATAAAAAATGTTTAACATAGGAAAAAAAATAAATTTACAAAGGATATTACCAAAAATAGATATATTTTAGTAATGCCAAAATAATTAATTCCATTTAAAAAGACATGTACGTCTGTATGCAGATATTAAAAGAGCTTCAAAATTCACAAAGAAAAATCCCATGCAACTGAACATGAAAAAAGTAAAAGCAAACTAAAGAACAAGAGAGGTATTCACAACACATATTTTCTCTTAAAAGACTTGTATCTACAGGAGTCTGAGGCAAGAGGATTGCAAGTTCAAGGGCAGCCTAGGCAGCTTAGTGAGACCCCCATCTCAAACTAAAAAATATAAAGGGATCAGGAAGTAGGTCAGTGGTAGAACATCCCTGGATTTAATCCCTAGTGCCAAAAAAGAAAAAAAAAAACCTTATAACCAGACCAAATAAGAATTTTTCTAACTCAATCCAGTAATATATAGACAAGAGAACTGAATACATATATTACAAAATAAGATGTATAAATGGCCAATAAGCACATGAAAAATTGTTCAACATAAGTAGTCATCAAGGAAATGAAAATTGAAGCCATCAGTTATACAAATTATACAAATACTTATCCTATTGCATAATTTAAAATTATACAGTTACTTAAACTATTGTTATTTACTCAAGCGAATTAAAACCTAGATCCACCAAAAACTTACATGAGTTATTTAATAACACACAACAGGAAACAACTCAAATGTTCCTCAATAGGAGAATGAATAAACAAATTGCCCTAAGATCATACAGGTGAATGATACTGAACAGTAAAAATTAAAAAGCGTTGATATGCAAAACAGCATGGCTGAGTCTTATAAATATTGTGTTTAACAAAAGAAGTCAATGCAAAAATAATCCTTGTATGATTCCAATTGTGTAAAATTCTAGAACAGGCAAAATAATTTATGACTATAAAAATAACACCAGTGATTTCCTGGAGAGTGAGGCAGGTCACACTGATTGCAAAGGGATATGAAGGAACTTCGTAGGTTAATGGAAATAAATATATTTTGATTGTTGTAGTAGTTACATGGGTGTGTATATTTTCTAAGAGTCAATGACTGGTGTACCTAAAATCTGCATATTTTATTGTGCATAAATTATATCTCAAATTTTTGCATTTTAAAAAGATAGTGAATTATAAAACAGAAAAACTTCCTGACTGATAAATAAGTAAAAAAGATGTACTTGAAATAGAAAGCAGCAAAACTCAAATTATTAGATAACCTAATCAAAAACAAAGGGAGACAGCAGGAATATGCAATAAATAAGTAAATACATAAGTAAATAAAGAAATCATTATTTATTTATTTATTTATTTATTTAGCAGACTATGATCATTGAAGTAAGAAAACATTTTTTATATCATGAGGCGACTTTTCACAAATCTATGCCAATAAACTTTAAAACCTAGATGACATGAATTATTTTCTAGGAAAGTACAATTTTCTAAATTGACCCCAATGAAGATAGAAAGTTTACAGTTTTCAAATTCTTTAAAAGAAATAGAGAAAATTATCAGAAGAAAGCCCACCAAAGAAGACAAAAGTAGCTGGTTTCATTGAATACTACTAAATGTTCAGAGACACGGTAATCTCAAGCATACCTTAGAAACACTCCTGCATAAATCTGAAAAGTTGACACAAAAAAGAGAACCTATGGACCAATCTCAGTTGAGAGAACATCCATTTGCATTTTTAAGTGGGGATGTAAAAACCCTGGGAAGCAGGACTGGTAGAGGCCAGAGTGGACCAGATCCCCTTAATTTAAATATCACCTCACCTCAGTAGCCAGTGCAGGTCAGGTTAGTAAGGTCAGGAGCTTTGCAAAAGTCAGGTGGGTCTCCATCTAGAAGCCATTTACTTTCCTCTTCCTCTTACCAAATGAAAAAGAAACTCTCCCTGGAAAAGCTAGTGTCTGTCAATGCCACTTGGAAGGAATCCTGAATGAGTTATGTGAAACTCATTTGGGACCACAGCAAACCCCTGCATGTGAGCCCATCCCCAGAGATGATCAGCAAGCCCCTCATCTGTGAAGGCAGGGGATGAAGGAAATGGTGAGATGGGTAGAGAGCTACAGTCTCCTTCCCAGGGTTACTTCTTGGCCTTCCTTTCCCAGAAGCTCCCTTTTATCTATGTTGCAGAATCCAGCACACTCAGGAAGCCTGGCTAACGGCACATCTACAGCAAAACACCAGTTCTTCCTGATACTTGTACCACTGTCAAGGGCACCAAAGAAATTGATTTATTCCATAGAACTTTGCTTTGGAGTCCCCAAACCAAGCAAATGGAACTTGATTCCATGGATCCCACATAATTTGTTCCTTGCTGTTGTGACACTCCCTGTGCCCCAGGACAGAGCAGCTCCTCATACCTGGGGTGTGCAAGGCCCTTCTGAACCAGCATCTTCCCACCCTTCATTGTGACATGAGAAAACCCAATTCTCCTCTAACTCCTCCATTCTTAAGGTCCATACTGAATGTCTTACTTAGGGTGGCATTTTTTTCTTCAGATGTGTTAATACTGCCACTTAGCCAGTCCAAGTGTTGCTGAACCCTTTCTGCTCTTGATGCAATCACACCATCATCATCATCATCGTCATCATCTTTATCACCATCACCATCACTATTGTCACCACCATCACCATCACATCACCACCACCATCACCGACCACCACCATCGTCACCATCACCATCATCACATCACCACCACCATCACCACCACATCACCATCACCATCATCACTACCATCACCATCATCACTACCATCACCATCACCACCACCATCACCACCACCATCACCATCACCATCACATCACCATCACCACCACCATCACCACCACCACCACCATCACCATCACCATCACCATCTCTATGATTTGTTGAAGCACTATGTTGTGTACTGTACGTATAGTGTCTCATAACAAATAATATTTTATATAATGCAATGGTCCTGGGAGGTAAGTCATATCTCTTGAGTGGGAGATGGAGAAGCCATCACACAAAGTGGAAAGAATTTGTTGAAGACCACACAGGTTGCTAGGGCAGAGGTGAGCTATAAATCCAAATACATTTGGCCCAAACTTTCATGGACTTACCTGCACCCTATACTATCTTTGTATAAACTTAACCCATCCTAGAGATCAACTCTTTTGAGTTTGGGGTTCCTTACTGCTGACTCTACGTTTGCACCATCCCTACCTACTCCAAAGCCAGGTAGCAATGCCCACATCTAAGCTAGGAAGTGATTCCCAGCAACTGGCAAGGCCCAAGTCCCAGCAATACTGTAGTGTTGACACAGTGTCCAAGGTCACCTGATGTCATGGAGCAGTATAATGCCAGGTGTGGGTCTTGTTTGTGCTCAAGTACTGATTTTCCAATGGTTGTCTTTTGCACCAGGAAAAAGCAAATGTGTTGGTCCCCATTCCATCTTCACCCCATTTACTTGGTGTTTCTTTTTTTCCTCCAAGTGCACTGCCCGACAAACGAGCTTCTGACAGACTCCACGGGTGTGATCCTGAGCCAGAGCTACCCTGGAAGCTACCCCCAGTTCCAGACCTGCTCTTGGCTGGTGAGAGTGGAGCCCGAGTACAACATCTCCCTCACGGTGGAATACTTCCTCAGTGAGAAGCAGTATGATGAGTTTGAGATCTTCGACGGTGAGTCAGGCCAATGCTGTGTACCTCTCTACTACAGAAGGCTTCAGGTCTCTGAGAGTCTGTGCTGCAGTTTTCCTGGCCCCATGTGCTACCTTGCTCTACACAGAAACCCAAGACTCTGGGATCTGATGGGCTGTGTGGCTGCTGGACCTGTTACAGAGCCCCTTCCTACTCTAGTCCCCACTCAAAGCAAGCACACTTGACTGTCAGCCAATAAATTGGGTCATTCAATACCTTACTCCCAGGTAAAGACCTTGCTGCTTCCAAAACACAAAGAAGTCTACACTGAACTGCTTCTTTGGTCATGGGAGGGGAAAGGTGCAGTCATTTGCTCTTCTTATCCCAGAAGGAATAATATCTCAGCAAGCCCCAAACCACTGCACCCTCAAAATTTCACTGCAGACCTTTTAGGATTTATATCTTACTCTGTGGAGCATGAGTCTTGCAAAGGCATCTCCACTAATTGTCACTAATGCCTCATCAGATCCGATTAATATGATGCCCTCAATATAGTGAACCAATATGCTAAATTCTACAGGATGTCCAGATGGCCCCCAGTCCTTCATACTCTATTTTGACGAAATGCAGAAGAATTAATACTGCTGCCTGCTTCATGTGGATACAGGTTGATTCTGATCCTCCTTTCTGATGGGTATGGAAAAGAACGCATTGCCAGATCCATGTAACCAAGACTATGTTAATCTGCTCTGACGAAGATACAACATCTGGCGCAGCTGTTCCAACTAGGTTACTCCTTGGTTATGTTTAGACTGTGAGGTAGAACTGGGCCAGGACTCCATTTATTACCAACTTCAATCTAAATAGTACAGTCATGATAGGCTCTGAATCTTCAGGAATCAGCCTCATTCACACCTTGTATCCAAAGACTTTAAGATATTTAGACATTCTCATTTCTACAATATTCAGTTATTGGAGTATACAGTGGTAGGGCTTTGTGGGGAAGGAACAGAGAAATAACTATTATATACAATTGGCACTATTTTGCAGGGTCCTTTTTCATAGGGACTCAGTTTCTCCTTTAGCAGAAATGTTCTGGAATGGGAGATGCAACCTGGCCTGGTGGTCTGCAAACTGTACAAGGGATTGAGAATGTCCAATGTGGGCAACTTTCCTTGCCCACTGGTTATCTAGTCAGCATCTGCTTTGCTCATACATCTCTATCCTTTTTTGGCTGCCCATTGTCTTGCCCTTAGGAATCCCATGTTCTATGGGCCATCTCCATAGACCCTCTGATCAGGCCCTCCCAAGGCCATTCTAACCTTGGTACTCATTTTAGTAATTTCTCCAACTTTGCTTCAGGCTGTTCACTGATCCCACTTGGCCTATATATCCTAGGATTTCTGCACCAGTCACGGTAGAGAGAGGGGGTCTTATAAGTTAGACTACAGAAGCAGTGATGTTAGCTTGCTTAGCTTGCTTTGTTCCCCATATGACCAGCATCCAAAGAAGCAGCTGTCCTGGGGTACATACAAAAAAAGCAGCTTTCTACACCTAACACTAACTTGTCCCCATTCCCAAACATTCATGAGAGAAATTCTGTGTCCTTCAAGTTGCCACTATCTAGACATCCGGGCCTGGGGCCTGCTCTCTGTGATCCCTTGACTTTGCCAAGTTCATAGGAAGTTAAAGTGGTGTTCCAGGGACATGGTGTCGTACTGTCCTCCTTTTCCTTAAGAATATTGCAACCTATAATCATGTGTCCTTCTCAACCTAGGTCCCTCAGGACAAAGTCCTCTGTTGAAAGCCCTCAGTGGGAATTACTCTGCTCCTCTGATTGTCACCAGCTCAAGCAACTCTGTGTACCTGCGCTGGTCATCTGACCACGCCTACAATCGAAAGGGCTTTAAGATTCGGTATTCAGGTGAGTAACCCATCAGGGCTCCTGAGAAAGACCAAGGCCTCTGAGCCCCTTCAGTCATTCACCCAAATAAGCTGGGATCCAGCTCCTCAGCAAGGTGGTGGGTACCTCATGGGGACTGGGCAGCCTCTCCCTGTCTAAATCTCCCCCACCGGGGAGTGGCACAGAGGCAGAATCCTGTTGCCTCTTTCTCTAGTCCTTGCCCCACTTTCAGTCTCTTCCCGTCTTCTCATAGTGCCAGCCTGTATCTCTAGGATAAGTTAGGGCTCAGTTCCTGCCAGCTATCATACCAGAGCCCATGATGCCCAAGGGGGTTCCTGTCCCCCCTTTAAAAGCCTCCCTTTAGAAATTTAGGAAACATTAGTAAAATTCCTCAACCAAAAACCCTACAATGGATCTCTCTCTGGTAAAGGTCACACAAGCAGCAAGAACGGGCTGTATTCCGAGGCCAGGAGCGTCTCCTCTGCTCTGCAAGCCCCGTCTTTTTGATTCCTATTGCTTTTTTATTTTTTATTTTTTTAGTCAACACATAAACCTTTACGTATCTATGGGTACAGTGAGACATAGATATATCTGTATATGTATATTACGTATATGCCACACTGTACCCCTAGATGTGTAAAAGTATATAGTGATCACACTAGGGCAGTTAGCAAGTCTGTCACTCGAAACGTCTACCACTTATGTTGAAAATAATTAAAAACCTTTATCTCGCTATTTTGAAATATACAATTTATTTTTGACGAGGGTCACCCTACTGTGTTGCTGAGCACTATAGGATTTATTCCTCTTGTCTAATTGTATTTCTGTACCTGAGAACCGACCCCTTTCTGTCCCCTCTGCCGGCTCTCCTTCCCAGGCTCTGGCAACCCCTATTCTACTCTCTATCTCTGTGAAATCAGCCTTTTTAGCTTGTTCATATGAGTGGGAACATGCAGTACTGTCTCTCTGTACCTGGCTTATTTCACTTAACAGAATGTCCTCCAGTTCCATCCACATGGCCCCAGGTGGCAGGGTTTCATTCTCTTTTATGACAAGCCACATCTTATAGGCAGAGTTAGATCAAAGGCCAAGCCACACAAACAGCTGATTCAGGAACACAGAACTATCCCTGGGCATGTAATGAGATGGAGAAAACCAAATCTACCCACACTGCCATTACTGACTTGTTGGAAGAGAACTTGCCAAGCTGCTTGATACCCACTCGGAAGGGTGGTGGGCCCCCTGACTGCTGGCTGTGCCCAGCAAGCTTGGAGGGGGGAATTGAATTACTTAAGGCCATGGGGAATTCCACCATGCCCAGTGCCCCTCAGCATACTCCAAACAAGTATGGGACACATTTCTGAAGTATATTGTTAGGGAGGGACATCAAATTCTCAAGTTCTGCCTTTGGTATTGCTTGTCTTTCTTGATTCATGTCTTGCTTGGGCCTCCTACTTACAAGACCAGCCCAAACTTAGAGGGCCCACTAGAGCAGTTCTAAAGAACCCTGGAGTATGGCCTCCAGGGAGAGACAACCAGATAAAGCTGCAGGGAGCCTGGGAGGAGATAGATCTTTACTACCTCGGGGTCCAGTTTCCACGTTCTCTCCTTTCCCTGATGTACACCCTGGGGTGGGGAATCATGACCACCCCAGGATCAGCCACCAGCTCTATTTACAGTCTAGCTCTAGGATTATTTACCAAGGCACTGAACTGCTTCCGGCCTCAGTTTCCTCTTGATGAAAAAGAAACCTCTAGGTGCCTCTCAGGGAAGAACGAGACTCAGTTCTCTCCAGGCCTATGACTTGGGACAGTTCAGCTACTCAGTCTAAAGGGAAATCAGCATTTCCTACCTTTGTTGATAAATTGGGAACTAAAAACTATTAAGGAGTTGCCCTATTCTTGATGTTCAGAGACTCATCCGTTTGGGAGCAGTGATCCAGGTGTACAAACAGCAGATATGCCACCTAGAAAGGGGGCTGATTACATTTGCAACAACAATTAGTACTTAATAATTACAATATAGTAGATATGTTTAATTTGCATGTGTCTTTCACTGTGACTAAGTGTATTTTATAACATGTCCCTGAGTGAGGGGGACTCATAGATACAATATATGCAGGACAGAAGGGACAAAGAGAGGAAGGACACTCATGATATGGTGTGGAGATATTTAAACCACCAGTTCTGTTCACAGAGGAGTGTGATCCCAGACAAGAAGAGGCCAGAGACTGGTGCCCTCTTCCCTCATCCCTGTTGGCCTGGGAGACCCAACCAAGGACTCCTCAGGCAAACAAAGGGGCACATGCCACTTGTCCTGAAGTCATCCCTCTTTCACAGCCTCCCGGGATGGGCCTGCAGGTCCCTGGCAGGGCTTGTCATGTGAGTTTTCAGGCTGGGATGCTTTCCTGTTTCTTTCACTGCTGTCTCCTGAGCACTTAGAACAGACGTTGGCATGCAAATGGACATGCTAAATCTTTATGTTGGACAAATGGATAAAACACTGAAGCCATATGTCGAGGGGACATGTCGGGGAATTTATGTCCTGGATTCCCGGGTCCCCTACATAGCAGAAAAAAAAAAGGAGAGCAATCATTAATGGAGCACTCAGCGCCCTGCACTGTGCTGGCAGCTTTATATACATGGTGTTTTTTAAATTGTCCACAGACCTGAGGTGGATATGTGTAGATCCCAACTTCCAGGGGAGGACACTAGTGCTAAACAAGTTTCAGTGGTTTGTCCCAAGTCACGGGCTTGGAGAGGTTAGAAACTGAGGCCCTGCAGTCTCACCTTTCAGGAGCCAATCTCACTGGGTTGCACTTTCCAAGGATGCCAGGGAGCCTGATCCGGGCCATGCATCCAGGGCTGCCCTCAGGCCTCATAGAGGACCCAGTTCTTCATGGAGCAGTTTTTTAAATTCTCCTTTATTCTGCTTTTGCTTTTAAACTGGCTTTTTTCTTTTTCCCAATATCAACCACTCAGACCTTCCTAAATAGCAGAGGACACGACACGGCAGTGGCCAAGATAAAGAAATGGGGGACGGGGGTGGGGGGGCGGAGAAGGGGTAGGGGCCAGCATGAGAGACCACCTGTGCTCCTGCTCACACCTGGTTCCCTGAGCCACATCTTGTTGTTCAGCCCCTTACTGCAGCCTGCCCAGGGCTCCACTCCACGGCTTCATTCTGGGCCAGACCACCACCCAGCCCGGCGGCTCCATCCACTTTGGCTGCAACACAGGATACCGCTTGGTGGGACACAGCATGGCCATTTGTACCCGGCACCCCCAGGGGTACCACCTGTGGAGCGAGGCCATTCCTCTCTGTCAAGGTGAGAAGCAGGTGGGAAGCAAGTCACAAAGCGACTGGGATCTAACTCAACTCTTGGCTTCTGTCAAAATGAGTCACTTCCACATGCAGGTTTCCCAGGGGTTTGATAATGAATTCATTAATCTAGCAAATATTTACCAAGCACCCATAATACCTTCAGCCCTGGGATGACATATGCATAGCAGTCTCTGTTTTCAGAGCCATGGGGGAGATGGATATGTGAGCACATAAATGCAGAGTGACAGAGTAAGAACGGATCCACCCACTAGACAGTGAGGGAAGGCTCCCAGAGGAGGGGAGGAGGGGAGCAAGTGAGTTGATCAGACACTTGAAATGTACAGACTACCCTTTAGCTTGCAGGCAGTATCTTTTAGACTTCACTTTTGACCCCTGGAGGAATATACATTTAGACTAGGAATCTGGCGGGGCGGGGGGGGGGGGGGAATACAACTACAAATAGTGCAAAAAAAAAAAAAAGCAATAATGAACAATAATTCCATCACAGGAAATTGCTACTGCTAACATTTCAGCTCGTTTCCTTTGGTTTTCTATAGATTGATTGCAAAAATAGGATCGTCAGTGTATAAAACTTTTAATATCTTATCAATACCTTTCAAATAATTCAAATAACTTCCTCATTATTATTTTTGGTGGTTGCATAGCATTATGGGAAAACTGATGTGTAATCAAGTATAGTTCTACTCTGGGTCATTTGGAGTCCATACTTTTTGCTACCCAAAACTTTTAACTCCATCTTATGAACATCCATGTTTATTTCATCAAAATAAATGCCCAGAAATGAGACTGTTGAATCACAAAATATGCAAAATTAATAGCTTTTGATAAAAGCCTTTTACAAATGTTGTCCTCATTTACACTTCTACCAGCGGCACATGGAGATTGTCTTTTATTCCACAATCTCAACAATATGTACTGCATTTCAAAAAGAAGAGGAAAACTTTGTCCTTTATATAGACAAGAAGAGGAAATTATGCTGCTGTTAGATTTTATTTTTCTTTGCTTCCCAGTGTGGTGAAGTGCTTTTAGTGACATTCATCATTGCTGATCCTCACAACCTACTGGTCTGAGCCTGCTCTTTCCCAAAGAGAAGAAATAGTGTGTTGTTAATATTCTACTGTAAGCCCTAAGCAAAGGTCACAAAGAACTGACTGTCCACAAGTGGCAAATATTATCTGGCTTCAGTTTGTGTCTTTAATCACATCAACATAGACAAGTCTTTTGTCCAGAGCTCCCATTGCAAACTACCCTTGTCTGTTACCTTTGTCACTCTCAAAGGAAGCCATCCTGGTGTTGCTCCACGTGCCTTCCTCCCACTCCACACTAAGCCTCCTTCCGATGCCCTCCCTCTGTGTTCTCTGGAATCCTGGTTCTATACCCCACAAGCACACACCCTCGCTGGCTACCCAGGAGGCTCTCCTCACTCCTTCTTCACGGGTACCTCCTGAGCATATGTGTGCTGTGGCCCTTGAAGTAGGGGAGTTAATCTCCACCAACACCATTTCCCATTTTCAGGGTCAGGAAGGGTCTGACATTCTCTCTTTCAAACCATGAATTCACTCTACCTGAGAGATTCTGGGTCCCCAAATACCTCTCTGTCCTCCCCAGACCCGTTCTCTGGCTCCGTGTAGTCTTCCCACAGAGGTTTCATTCCATACGTTTCAGATACTTTGTGCTTGTATTTCTCCTCCCTGACCCACAGAAATGTCCCTTTACCTCTAGATTGGGGGATGTCACTGAGGCATGGAGAACATGAGACTCAGACTTATCCTCTCGCTGGCTGAGGAGTCCTCTTCTGTCCTCTCAGCTATCCATGAGAGCAGGGCCATGAGAGGTGATTGCTGTCACTCCTTCACCCGAGGTCCCCAGGTGCCTCAAGACACTGTGAATCTAAAGATTGCACATCTTCTGTTTACTGAATTATCTCTGTTTCCTAAGGGGATCTTTTCCCCTACTTTTTAATCTTATCTTTGTGTATCACATGGACACCTACTGGTGTTCCTCCTACATGTAATGATCTGTGATTATTCATATTTAAAAAGTAAAGGCTAGGTTGATTTTTCCAGGCAGCAAATGTGGATTGCCTTTGTTGTTATTTTATACAAATATCTTTGCCCATAGGTCTCTCCCATGAATAAGAGGTTGAGATGAGGTGTAGCCAGGATATTAGAGGGGCATCCCTTAGGTTCAGAGACCTTAAATTCTAGGAAAAGAACTCTCTTCTGGGATGGCAACTCCCACCATAGCTGCCCTAGTTTGTTGAAGAGTTCTTCCCCTGACCTTAAGTAAGAGAGACAAAAATCTCTATTTTGTTTGGAAAATAGATGCTTGAATGCCCCTATGCTGTATTTGTGGGAAGGGAGGGAAGTCTCACCCTGAAGCCTTTCCCATATATTTCTGAGCTGCAGATTTTTTGCTTCATTTAATCTATCTAGGCACTTCTGTCTTTACTTCATCTTCCAGATTTTTCTTCACTCAAAATCTCTGCCAATGACACTCCCATTTCTTTTTTTATTGTGAGTCTTTTCCCTTTTATTATTTTTTACTATAATATTATTAGGGCCCTAGAGAGAAGAATAAAGATCAAAGTATTTCCCAGAACCCCATCCAGAAACTCATGATGCATCTCTCCTTTCTAGCTCTTTCCTGCGGTCTTCCTGATGCCCCCAAGAATGGAATGGTGTTTGGCAAGGAGTACACGGTGGGGACCAAGGCTGTGTACAGCTGCAGCGAAGGCTACCACCTCGCGGCTGGCGCAGAGGCCACCGCGGAGTGTCTGGAGACAGGCCTGTGGAGCAACCACAACGTCCCCCCTCAGTGTGTCCGTGAGTCCCTGGGCAATGGAGGGGCTGGGTAGGCAGCAGACAAGATGCCTGCAAGGGCTGAGCTGAAGAGGGGAACGTGTACATGACAGTCGAGGGATTCGGAGAGGGGAGGAGTGGCCTCTGCCAGCTTGGGCTGCCATTGAAGTTACTCTCAGAGGACTAATGGACTGTTGTGCCCGGGGACATTTCCAGAAACCACCACAGAACTTACAAGTGACCTCGTCTAATGGAGAAACCATCAGAGAGTGTGTATGAATGTCCCTCCATCACAAAAATCTGAAATGATGACTTTTAGGCTAGAATCCAAATTGGCAGCCTCATGGTCATACTTAGGTCAAAGATACAGGTTTTTTGGTTTCCTTTGGCCTACACTGTGCTTTGTAAAAAAAAAAAAAAAATGCTTCTCAACAGTCTAAAATCAGGGAATTTTCAATAAACATCCAGATTCTTGGCTTCTCCTGGAAAATAAAGGCCTGACCAAATGGAACATGCATTCCCACAACCAACCAAACCAATCATCAACCGTGACTGAGTACCATCTCCCTCCTCTTTTTTCTCTCCTCCTCCTCCTCTTCTTCTTCCTCCTCCTCCTCCTCCTCCTCCTTCTCCTTCTCCTTCTTCTTCTGATCTGCACTCCTCAGTTTGCCATATCCCTCTCCCCAACACTTCACCCATTTTCCAAACCTCCCTAAGGACTTAAGGTTCTTGAATTTATCATGACTGCATTGGGTTCTCCAGTCCCCAGCTCTGGGCTCCTGCACTGTCTTCCATAATTGATTAACCTTCCTCCCTCCTTGTTCCCCCAGCTGTGACCTGTCCTGATGTCAGCAGTATCAGTGTGGAGCATGGCAGGTGGAGGCTCATCTTTGAGACCCAGTACCAGTTCCAGGCCCAGCTGATGCTCATCTGTGACCCTGGCTACTACTACACTGGCCAGAGGGTCATCCGCTGTCAGGCCAATGGCAAATGGAGCCTTGGGGATTCCATGCCCACCTGCCAAAGTAAGCCCAGGAGGGAAGGGTAGGCAAGTTTGCACAGGGTCTCCTATGGGGGGGTACATTGGAGAAGGGGAGAGGAGGGGTACCTCCAGGGATTGTAGTGTCCTCTTTTTGTACACACACCTAGAATCAGGGGCTGGGAAAATGCCTGATCCACTGACAAAGTACTTCTTAGCATCTTGTCATCATATTAGAAGGTACATTTTTAATAAGCTGTACAGGTGAGCATGCACTAATTCATTTGTTCAACATTCCTTAGGCCCCACAGCGGGGTACTCCAGGTGTTGTAGGGGTATAAAGAAGTAAGGCTGTGTTTCCTACCAGCAAGGAGCTTGCAGGACTAGAGCAGCAGACAAAGAAGCAATGATAATGTGGTGTGTGGTGAGACATGGTGTGCAGGTGTGAGGCTTGCACAGGGACGAGACACCTGAGTCTGTCTTCCTCTCCTTCTTCACTGTTATTTTTCTTCAGTTCTTTAATGTACTTCAAAGGTCATGGTTCCTGGGAAGTAAGTTGGAAACAGAGGTTAATTAGGGAGTGCTCTTGGGATCTCCACTTGTTGGGAGGGGGCAAAATTGCAACGTATGCAGTCGAGGGGAGAAATAAAGAATGTCCACGTGTTTCTGCCCCTTTCAATGCTTTATTCACTCAACTTACTCAATATAATTTCACTCTATAGGTTCTTAATCAAGAAAACAACAATTCTTAATGCTAGGCACTGCAATAGACGTAATCACTTCACAGCAAACAATTCTAGATTAATCCATTCACAGCAAACAATTCTAGATTAATTCTAAGTACTGCAAACACACTTAATCATGACAGGCTAATGACAGACATTCCCTCTGCGTGCTAAGTTCAGAAGTCTCAAGCCTTAGGCTTTATGTCCAGCAGATGCACACTCACTCAGACCGTGGAGACCAGGTCCGGAACCAAGGCAGGCTTTTCCTGGTGTGGAGTGGACGACCAGTTGAGGAGAGTGTCGTGGAGAGAAGTTGCAGCTCTCACCAAGGTCCAGACAGGCAGTAGAGTTTAAGAGCAGTGAGGATCACACAGAGGATCAGGAACGATGACAAGTGATGGGATGTCAGGTCCTCGTCAGGCTCTCCAGCTCGAGTGCATCCTTGTTTCAACTGGCTGAATCCCTGTTCATTTGCTCTATTATTATACTAAATTTTGGGGCTTTTGACCCCCTTTTCAATCCTTATCAGCTACCACTGGATTTCTCAGTGACATCATTTACCCTGGCGTCAGAAACATCTGTCTGGTGGTCTCCACTCTGATCTTCTCACCTTTCCCTCTTATCAGGGAAGGACAGCCTGCCAGGGGCTTCACTCTGTTTATCAGAGTGAGGGGAAGTAACTTGTCTGAGGCCACACTGGAGGGCTCTGTGGGTGTGCCTGGTGAGACTGCAGGTTTCAAACTGGAGTTTTTAAAATGGTGTTGCTTAGTCTCAGGCCTAAGGCCACCCTCACACCACTGTAGAAGGGAAGGGAAGGGTGTGGGCCTTACAGTGTGATGTACTCATATGTGAGTGTGTGTGTGTGTGTGTGTGTGAGAGAGAGAGAGAGAGAGAGAGAGTGCGAGAGAGATCCCCAAGGTCACGAGTATAGGACAGCCTCACTGCAGTGCAGCTTGGTGATTAGGCGATCGTCAGCCACAGGCCATCAGAAGAGCTCTTAGAGGGAGCCTGAGGCCACCCTGGCTTCAGCAGAAGAGGAGAGGTTGACTGGCAGTGCCTGCCCAGGGCACTGGGGAGTACAGAATCGCCACCTCTTCCTAACCACAGTGCATGGCTGAACCTCCTGAGGAGTTTTTTTTCTTAAATACAGGTGCCTGGGCCTTATTATCTCCAGATATTGAGGGCATCTGGAGTAGAGTCAAGGATATAATAGCTCCTCTGGTCCTTCCAGAGACACCTGCAGCTGAGATATCACATCACACAAATCCATGTCACAACCCACATTCTGGTCTTGAGTTCCTGGGGAGGAAGGCTAAACCCATGTTACTTTTGTCATAATTCATGTTCATCGAAAGCAGCACGTCTCCCTCCTCTTAAAGCCGACTGTGTGTTTTCTGGTCCTTTCAGTCACCTCCTGTGGAGAGCTCCCCACGCCCCCCAGTGGCCACCGCATTGGAACACTGTCTGTCTATGGGGCCACTGCCATCTTCTCCTGCAATTCCGGGTACACTCTGGTGGGCTCCAGGGTGCGGGAATGCTTGGCCAACGGGCTCTGGAGCGGCTCAGAAGTCCGCTGCCTGGGTAAGTGGTCTCCTCAAGACAGACTAGATGTTTCCAAAGCTGGGAGCCCGCTTTTCACCAAGATCATTTTACCTTCTGTCGGAAAATGTTTACCCCAAACACCGTTCTGCAGCTGCCATGACTAAAACCCCAAACCAGCTTCTGTTGGAGCACTCAAGTCTGATGAGACCAGCCTTTGAGGGGTTCTCATTATGACCAGAAAAACAACCCCTTGTTATTGGCCCTTGCATAAGGGGTGAAGCCCCAGCCCCCACCTTACAGAGACACATTCCTGTAACATACCTCAAATACCCTTTATATTATATATTAGCAAATTATTTAAAATACATATGTATGTATATATGTGAATTACATCATATGTGCATATATGTGTGTGTTTTCTTACATACATGGTAAGAAAAAGACACATATAAAAGCAACCTGGCTTACAAAATACAAAGTTTTCATTTCTCTGTCCTCTTGCTCCTTTCTCAATTCCAAAAGAGGGTCTCAGCCACACAAACCTCACAGAACCAGTTGGGCCATCTCTCCTGGGTGGACAGTGCTGCCCTCCCACCCTCTCAAGCCCCTGTTAAGCACACAGTCATGGGTTATTTCCACACAGCGCCAAAGGAAGCCAATAGAGGAGCCAACAGAATGCCAGGAAGACCTGCTACTCAAACCCCATTGAATAAAGATAACTCACCCAAGTGCCACTCAAAAAGGAAAGAAAATTAGCCAAACCACATGTTTTTATATAGTGTTTTTAATACGACTAGGCTTTGACAGCCTTAATTAGACCGTGGCATCCTCCATGAGGTTGAAGGTCAGTAAATGCTGGTTGATGGGAAAGAGAGACACCCCTGTGTTAGTCAGCTTTCCATGCGCTGACAGAATGCCTAAGGTAACCAACTTGTAAAAAGGAAAGTTCATGGCTCATGGTGTCAGAGGTCCCAGGCCATGGTCACTCAGCCCTGTTGCTCTGGGCCTGTGGTGAGGCAGAACATCACGTGGGAACTTGGAACCAAGGAAACTGCTCACCTCATGGCGTCCAGGAAGCAAAGAACCTGGACAGGAGCAGGGTCCCAATATCCCCTTCAAGAGCACCCCGCATCCCAGTGACCTAACTTCCCCCAATAGGCCCCACCTCTTACGGCTTCTGACCACCTTCTAACAGTGCTGTGGGCTGGGGATGGGGGCCCAGCACAGGGGCCTTCCAGGAACTTATCTAAGCCATGGCAATCTCTGAGGCAGGTAAGTTCCCACATGTGTGCAGACACAGCAAAAAAACTCAGAAACAGGTGGCCATTTGGGATGCAACCCTGCGATTGGGGGTTGCCGTGCCCTCGAGACCATTTCTATCATGATTGTGATTCCTGAAGTCACTCCTGTATTGCTACTTTCAGGGGGAGCTGGGAAAAGTGAAGGGTGTTTGGGACTCGGTGCTTTCCCCCCACATCCCTGTCGCTCTCCACCTTGACCAAGCTCTGCCTCATTTTCTGGAAGCACCTCTTTGATTTCTTCTTTCCCATCTCCCACCCAAGCTGGACACTGTGGGACCCCTGAGCCCATCGTCAACGGACACATCAACGGAGAGAACTACAACTACCGGGGCAGCGTGGTGTACCAGTGCAACGCCGGCTTCCGCCTCATCGGCATGTCAGTGCGCATCTGCCAGCAGGACCACCACTGGTCGGGCAAGACCCCTTTCTGTGTGCGTAAGTATGTCACCCGCTCTCCCTAGTCCCCGGCTCAGATTCAACACGGACCCTCTCTTAGGTTAGCTAGAAGATTCGTAGAGTTATCCTTTTTTTATTTTTTTCTTTCTCAAAGATGTAATCATGACCTCCATTGTTTTCAGTTGTCCACATCATTAATTGTTGCTTTCACTTGGATTGTTTCTTCCCTATGATTTGGTTTGCCTTAATAGTCATGTCCTAGCTTCAGAGTTGGGATTTTAATTCATTTGCTTTCATTCTTTCATTTGTATAGATTTTTATTGACATAAGTATTTAAACCTATGGAATTATTTTTGATCACCTGTTTTAATTGTATCTCAGAGAGTGTCATAATGAAGGTTTATCATTTGTGAGAAAGTCTGTAATTTTGGTATTATAGTATCTCTCTGTCCATATATATATGTATGTGTGTGTGTGTGTGTGTGTGTGTGTGTGTGTGTATATATATATAGAGAGAGAGAGAGAGAGAGAGAGAGAGAGTCATGTAGATATGTATTTCATAAATCATGTTGCTTATGTCCTCTTTATTCTTGCTAATTTTGGTCTACTTGGCCTTTTTTTCCTAAGATGTATATTTAAAGTTTCCTATTATCAGTGTGTTTCCACTTTTTCTTGCATTCCTTGCAGTATCTTTCTTTCTTTCTCTCTTTCTTTCTTTATTATCAGAAATTGAACCCAGAGGCGTTTAACTACTGAGCCACATCCCCAGCCCTTTTTTGTGTCTTATTTAGAGACAGGATCTCTCTGAGTTGCTTAGGGCCTCACTAAGTTCCTGAGGCTGCCTTTGACTCTGTAGTTTCTGCTAAATAAAGGTAATTGCTGTGTTATTGGGTGCATAGATATTCATAATTATTGGCATGAATGTCAAATTGTGGGTTTTAGCCTTTAAAACTGTCTTCTTCATCACTGATAACATTTTTTTAGTTGAAGTTTTACTTTGCTTGATATCAGGCTTACACCAACTCCTACTTTGATTCTTTTTCCTGATATGGTCTTTGACCATCCATTTAATGGTGGATGAATCTCTTAAATCAAGTGTGATTCTCATGCACAGCATTGAATTTAAACTTGCCTCGTGAGTCAACTTGAAAATCTTCCTTTTATGAGTTAAACTCATTCATGTGTATTGATAGGTCTGATCCATTTGGTCTCAATTCTGTCATCTTTATGTAGTTAGTATTGTAAAATAGTATAGTATATCTCTGTAAGATGTGTTTCTTTGCTTTCTTTTTCATTTCTTTAGGTATTTAGGAAAGCTTGAATCTTTGTTCTGTTGCTTACTTCTGTACTTGTAACATTTTAATGCCATTAGCTCTGATTGTCTGACTTAACTTTTTATTATGTAGTTTATCAATTTTTACCTGTTTATACAACAATGAGCTTATTCTATGTTCTTTCCCTTTTCCCCTTTCCTTTCACTTTTAGTTGGATTATTCCTACTTTGTCAGGACATAAAATATTTATGACAGTATTTATATATTCTATCTTTCCCCCCACCTTTACTCCTAGATCTATAATTAAATATATCAGAAGCTCACCCAATCTATTGAAGTTTTCCCAGTTATCTCTTAGTAGGGTCAAGCTCAGTCTCTAGTAGATTCTTCAATAAGATTCCTTGCATAATATTCTCCCAAGTTCTTGCATATTTAAAACTGTTTTTCTGTACCTTTAAACTTGAAGGACAGCTGGATTGGAAAATCCCTGGCCACCTTATTGCTTTGACTGTCTAAAAAGTGTTCCTCCACCATTATTTTGCTTAGCATGTTACTCTTTTTTTTTTCTCACACTTTCGTTTTTATTGTATGTATTCAAACTGAACTACAGAATGTTTGGAGATCCAATGAAAGGCTTAGTACACTCCGTGTAATTAGCATCTCCATCTTCTCACCTACTTCCCTTCGGGTGTTTGTGGGGAGAGCACCCAAAGCTGCTTTAGGAAATTTCCACTGCACAGTACAGTCCTGTGAACTGAAGCTGCCATGCTGTGGGTTGGATCTTACTTGTACTACAACCTTGAACCCTTTAACACTATCTCCCTGTCTCCCCTGCCACTGCCACTGGTAACAACCCTTCTCCTTGCCATTGCTATGTATCCAACGTTTAGAATTATAAGATTGGCTTGATTCCATTTTATAAGCTATTGAATTATTTTCTGGGGGTCCTGATTATTTTTTTTCCTTTATTCTTAAAGTCTAATATTTTAGCCAGGTAATGCCTCTAGAGTTGACTGTTCCAAGACAATTTCCCCAGGTGTTCTGTGCATCTGTGAATGTGTAGATTCAGGTCTTCTTTTATTTTATTACATTCTATTGGGTTATAGTTGTAGAACTAATTCTGGCACACTGTACCTGGGTTTAGTGTTTATTTCTCTACTTCGCATCATTTAAAGTTTGTAGCCTTCTCTGTTTTCTCTGCAGGTGTGGGTTTTCTGTACTTTCATTTGTTCTTGTTAATCTACAACTTTTAGATTTAGGCAACCACCATTATCCTCCACTGCCTGGAAGCAATTTGGACAATTTCTCACTTTTTAAAGTTCCCTAAAGTGAGATTTATGTAAAGTGGAGGGTTATGTTCTTCATTTTTATCTTTGTCTTTATTTGGCTTTTCCTATACAGGATAGGGCCATGAAGTTATTTTAGCTTTTTAATCACTGTCACCAAAAGACCTGGCAAGAACAAAATAGAAAAGAGAAAGTTCATTTGGGGCTCACAGTTTCAAAGATCTCAGTCCACTGACAGCCGATTCCATGGCTCTGGGCCCAGGGTGAGGCAAAATATCCTGGTGGAAGGGTATGGAGGAGGAAAGCAGCTCAGAACACGGCCACCAGGAAGCAGAGAGAGCTCCCCTCACCAGAGACAAAATGTAAACCCCAAAGGCATGCCCCAAGTGACCTGTTTCTTCCAGACACACCCTACCTGCCTGCAGTTACCACGTCAGTGGATTAATGCACCAAATAGGTTATGGCTCTCATAACCCAATCATTTCATTCCTGGGCTTTCTTGCATTGTCTCAATCATGAGCTTTTGGGGGACACCTCATATCTAAAGCATAACAAAAATCACAAGACTTGCTGTTTAAGCAATGCATGAACAGTAGTCCTCGTGGTGGCTTAAGAATTATTAATGTACAGAAAGCAAGACCCATTGGTATCCAGTCACACCTTCAGATACATCTAAACAAACCATGTTCAGCTTCATGAGAAGATGCAAATTCAAATGCCTTCAGGAAATTGGCACCCAATGTACATGAAGAGGTTTCTTGTGTGAATAATGGAGAGAGCAGGGGTCTGGATGGAGACTGTCTGCCTGACCTAAAGATATTCGTTTTTAGGCCTGGGTGGTATTACCAGGCGGCACAGTGAGGAGGCAGGCACACAGCCGTGGGCCTCAACCACCCGGCGCACACCCAGCTCCAGCCAGACACCACGTGCTATATGACTGCAGACCAAGCAGCTCATGCACTGGGTGGGTGCTAATTTCATCAGCTCTGAAAAGCCAGTCCCTCAGTCCCTGTCCTGAGGATTAAATAAATTAATACACGAGAATGGTTAGAACAGAACCCTATTGCTGCTGCTGCCAGCCTAGTGATGACAGTGACCTGGGTGGTGATATTGCCACCCTGACACATCACAGAATCCAGGATCCCTTATGCTGGCCCCTTTCTCTTCTCGAGCACTGAGCCTGGCATGCTACCTAGAGGAGAAAGGCAAGTAAAAGAACAAGCCGGACGCAGTGGCGCACGCCTGTAATCCCAGCAGCTGTGGAGGCTAAGGCAAGAGGATCTCGAGTTCAAAGATAGCCTCAGCAACTTAGCAAGACCCTGCCTCAAAATAAATCTTAAAAGGGTTGGGGATGTGGCTCAGTGGTTGAACACCCCTGGGTTCAATCCCTGGTTAAAAAAAAAAAAAAACTAGTAAAAGAAGAGACTTGTGGGGGTGCTTACTCTGTCAAAGGCCCTGCATTGGCTGCTGTCCATGTAAACTCACTTTCCCCGGCGTCCACCAGACTCCGGACCTCCCTCCCTCCTGCACTGCCCTCCTTAGCTCCCCTGCCCTGGGCCCACACGGCTATTTCATGCTTTCGCCAGCCTTCTGAAGACCCACATTCCACACCCCTGCCTATACTCTGGGGAACTAGCTAAAGTGGCAAAGCTGGCCTGGAATGAGAAGCCGGGCTCAGAACTCAGATAAGCCCCTTGGAAACGGAGCCCCCGAACAAGTCTCTCAACTCCCCTGATAGTCTCTTTCCCATGGGGATAATGACCCTGCCTGTTGAGATGAAATGAGCTCATGCATATAAACCCCACCACCATTAGGTAATCGGATCATCCCGGTCTCTATTTTGCAGAGATGATAGAAGCCATAGACAATAATCCCTTCTACTTCCTGCTTCCCCACCCATCTCATCCGCATCTATCCCTGCCCTTCCCACCCTAGTAGCAGAAGAATCCCTCTCCCTGTCCAGGGCTGTCCCTCCACTAGACTCTGGGTCTCCTTCCCTCCTGCCTCCGTGGTGAGCTTAGTCTGTCTTGAACGCTCTCTCCTCCGTTCTCACTGTTTCTTTTTTATTGCTTCCCTCAGCCATATTCAACCAACTTTCCTTAGCACCCAGGACTGCCAGGCACTGTATTGGGTGTCGTGGAGAATGGAGTGTGTCATAGTCTTGCCCTCAAGAAATTAAGAACCAGGGGTCCAAGAGGGCCAGCCACAATCAGAAGCCACTTGTCAAAAGAAACTAACTTTATTTTTAGAACCACACACGCCAAACAAAACAGCCTCTCAGGAAAAATCCTCAGAGCCTCAACTGCCACCACCGGCTTTCCACAAGCCTGTCTCTCCCCCCCCAAGCTTCTTTCCACCTCCCACAATCCTCCTGCTCTTAAGGCCGATTGGCTGGGTCACGTGGGCAGAGCCAAAAAGTCCCCCAATGAGCAGCTCCGTGGTCTGAAAGGGCAGGGAAACAGTCCAATGAGCATCACCGCAGAGGAGCCAATCAGCTAGATGTTGCTGGGGCCGCTGTGAGCCAATCATCTGCCGGCAGCTGGATTGCTGGCAGCTGGAAGTTTGCTGGGGCCCTTCGGCTGTGGCTCTCAACACCCTGTTGAGTGCTGATGCCTTAGCAGGACCCTTCCTTTCCCCTGGTGATGCCTTCCCTTTTCCCCTTTGCAGCCTGTGTTAGGTCTCAAGAAAAACAGCCCCAACAGGAAGTGTGTGTGTCTGGAGAGAGAGGGGTTTATTTGAGGAAACTGCTCATGCAGCCATGGAGGCTGGCAAGTGCACAATCTGCAGCACAGGCTGGAGACTTGGGGGGCCTTGCTGTTCTTGGCTGGTGGCAGTCTGCAGGCAGAAGCCTCTCGTCTTCCAGGAAAGTCAGGTGTTTTCTATCAAGGTCTTCACCACGTTAGGCAAGGCCCACCCACACTATGGCAGATGATCCACTTTACTCAGAATCTCCTGATTTAGATGTCATACTCATCTAAAAAAAAATGCCTTCACGGAAATACTGAGAATAACATTTGAACACATCTGGGTACCACAGATTGGCCTCATTAACACATGAAATTAACTGTCGCATGAACTTACTGCTTGACAACTTTGCCTACTCAAATTGCTTCCACCTCTTCCCACATTGGCAGCCAGGGCCACTGAAATCTGAGTTACGCCCCCACCATTTCTCTGCTCCAACCAGAAAGAACCTCCCAGGCAGTAGGAGCTCTGGTCCTGGACCACGTCACAGAGTCCTCAGGGCCCTGCTGCCCAGGAGCTGTGGGATGGGAGTCCAAGGCATGGCAGCCGGAGCTCTGAAGCAGACAGTGACCCGGGACCCAGACAGCTCCAGGCCCTTGTGTGGGGATACAGGATATGGTACCTGGTGGCAGCAGCTGCTCGGCTACTGTTGCTCCGTGAACAGGGCCTGGGAATATGTGAGAGTCAGAGAGCCCACAAGAGACCAAGAGACACTGCCAGGTCACCAGTGCCCCTTCGGATGCATTGGTGGACGTTGTTCTGTCCTTATCTTACTTGACCTATGGGGTGCCAGCATGCCTTGCAGCTCTGCCCTTGGCCTCCATGACACTGCCCCTTCCTCCTGAGCCATGCTCGCTCCTTTTCCCACCATTCCTCAGCTTCCTTTGCAGGTTTTGTTGTCTCTGTGCCTTCAAAGGTGGTATCCCAGAGGGTTGTAATCCTAAGCACCAGGCTCATGGTTTTTAACCTTGGGGAGGGGGCCAAGCCCCCCCGCCCACCTGGTGAAACTGGAGGGTCCTCTCCCAGGCTGCCACTTCACAGATCTTCGCAGTGAACGCGCGGGCTCATGGAGCTTCTCCCCACCTTGACCACTGCCCCATTGAAGGCGAAGTCCTGCTTGCCCTGGAGTAGGATGGAGACCCCGTTCGAATGTCATGCCAGGGAGAAGAGGCTGAATCTCGGGGAGTGTGGAACAACAGGGGGCTTACCTGTCTTCTGTTTGGGTTCCAGCGATCACCTGTGGACACCCAGGCAATCCTATCAACGGTCTCACTCACGGCAGCCAGTTTAACCTGAACGATGTGGTCAAGTTTGTTTGCAACCCTGGGTATGTGGCTGAGGGGGCTGCGAGGTCCCAGTGCCTGGCCAGCGGGCAATGGAGTGACATGCTGCCTACCTGCAGAAGTGAGTCTCCCTTCCTGTCCCCCTCTACCTCTCACTACCTCCACCTTCTGTGGTTCTGTAGCTCAGGAGCAAAAGCCAGGACCTTCAGTCCTTATGTTATTATGACTCAGGGAACACTTGAGACAGAGAAGGGTCATAAGTGGAAATTCTGTCGACCCCTAGATATGGCCATGTAAAATTTCTTCATGGGTTATATGGAAAGCAAGACTTAGCTTCATTTTTCTAAATCTTCAGTTGTTGGCAATTTCATAGAACAAATAATCCCATAAAGCCACACTCTTTTATAAGCAAACAGGTTTACTTTTCCTCATATAAGCAAGAAATCTAAAAGTAGTATTATTTCTATAGCTGCTCATGAGGTTCAGAGCAACATCTTGGTCTTTCCTCATGGTTGCACACTAGCTGCTGTAGCTCCATTGTAACCACATTCAATGGAGCCCTATTCTTGATGAATTTGTTTAAAGCAGCAGAGTTGGAAAGAAAAATAACAGAGGAATTTAAGGGTTGAGACAAAGGGCTAGGGCTGGTGTGTAAGAGGCACAGAGAGGAAACCAAAGACTCCACAGGCAAACTGGGCAGAGGATATCCTGGCCCTATTTGAACTATTTAGGAAGTAACTTCTAAAGCTTCTAAAGGCTTTTTACAGCAGTAAAGCACTGAAGTCTTGAGAGTCTCGTCAATAAGTACCTTATACTTAAAGGCTTATCAAAGAGGAAAAAAAAAGACTCTGGTTAGATAATGAATGTGAAGGTGTTTTGAAAGCAAAAGCACATATTAGAGGTTATGAATAATACTGTCATTATTCTAAAATCTCACCCTAATTTTAAGTAAAGCTGCTTTGGAAACACTTTAACATTTTAAAGTCAACTGTATCCTCAGGGGATTAGTGTCTCCCTGAAGCACTCACAGAATTGATTAAAACAGTTTCCAGGCCCTACCTGCTGTGGACAAGCTTTGCCGTGGGAGCCACATTGTGTGAGGGACCCGGCACTCCGAGTAAGAGGGCCATGCCCCCAAGGGACATATGCGGGCACCAGTCACAACCCAGGCCGGGAAAGTCAGCAGTACAATTTGTGCAGGGGAGGGCCTCGCTCCATGAGGAGGGGCAGGCTTCTCTGAGGTGCCATCCAGCTGGACATGAAGGATGGATCCCTTGACTCAGGGACCTAGGCGGAGACAGGGCAGTAGCCTCAGGTCCAGCCCACCCTCCTGGGGAGGATCAGCTCTGACACCTGGCTTCAGCCTGGAGTTCTGCTGCTCTGGGAATGTGTGGCTGGTCTGACTTGTGAATTCTCCTTGCAAAGTTGAAAAAAAAAGTCTTCACATTGAGTTTCCTTCCTCTTAATTGTCCCTCTTGATTACAGTCATCAACTGCACAGATCCTGGGCACCAAGAAAACAGCATCCGTCAAGTCCATGCCAGTGGCCCACACAGATTCAGCTTTGGCACCTCCGTGTCTTACCAGTGCAACCACGGCTTCTACCTCCTGGGCACCCCCGTGCTCAGCTGCCAGGGGGACGGCACCTGGGACCGTCCCCGCCCCCAGTGCCTCTGTAAGTAGGCGTCATTTGCTCAGCGTGACTGATGGGGTGGTCCATGGCAAAGATGGGCCCTGTGCGTGTGTGTGTGGGTGTGGGTGTGGGTGTGGGTGTGTGCTCACGCAAGTGCGTGTTCCATCACCGTGACCGTCATTCTGGCTGCTCCTTGGATAGCAGGGCCCCCACTGAGCCCCTGCTGGATTCATTGCCAAACCAACTCATGTGCTTCTCCTCGCTGTTCCCTTTCTTCTTAGTATTGCCCCCAACCTCTGCAGGCTTCAGAAATGACTGCCTAGTGGGACACCATCTCCTCATTTTAGCCCTCCCAGGATTTCCAGAAAGGCAGCACAGGAACCCCTTTCTTTTGGAGGACTGAAACGAAGTCCCACAGGCTCCATGGCAGGGCCTCCCTGGATGAGGAGCTGGCTTTGCCACTGAGCGTGCTGTGTGGCTCAGGAGAAGTTAGCTGCCCTCCCTGAGCCTCGGCTTCTTCATGGCTGGACATCTCACTCATCCCTGTTCAGAGGGTTGTTAGAAGACTCAGTGAGAAAATCCACAGAGTGCCCGTTTATCGGGTGGTACATAAAACTGCTCCATCAATAATAACTGCATCCATTTGTCTTAGAAAAAGTTATGGGGACAACACGGAACCAAACCTGGGCAAGGTGCTCAGGCCACCGACCTCTGGTTAAGAGCCTCGGTGTCCTTATGAGAGCAGTGCCCATTCTCCCACACTCTCCTCTGGGTCCCCAGGGGAGCCCCGTGATCATTCTCTCCCATCTCCCCAGGGGTGGAGCTGAAGACACGCTTCTGAGGTCTGGTGGTAGCCCTTCAGCGGAGCCCTGTCCTACACACTCTGGAGCCCTCCAGCCCGGGGGCTTCCTCTTCTTAAAATCCTGCCTCTAGGGATGATAGGAGCCTGATACAGCGACCCTCTGTACATAGTCCTCCTATTTGAGGACCCTGACCTGGCTGTTGAACTTGACCAACAAGTTGTTGGTTTTGAATGTACATCCACCCGTGTACAGTGATCCAGCAGAGATTTAAAGTCCTTGGTAAAAATAAAGCTTTTATCTTCTAGTAAAAATAAAGCTTTTATCATGATAAAATGACCTTACCTACATCACATTCTGCCCCCAAGGCTTCTTTTATCCGATGTTAATACTGATAAATATCAAATTTATAACCCTCCTCCTTTGCTTAGTAAGTATATGATATATTTTTGTCCTTTTTCTTTTAACCATTCTTTCTGCAAAAGAAGAAAACATTTTATCATTACCTTTTAAACCTATCGGACAATCTTTTCCTTCAGTTGGAGGATTTGATCCATTTGCATTTTTTCCTTCAATGAAATATAATTCACTCTTTTAAAGATGATGTCAACTTGAAATTAAAATACAGAGATGAATCTCACAGCCAAGGATTTAGCTGGGAATAATAGGCAAGAAGTAGAATGGCAGTTTGGGACACACAGAGACCATGGCCCCTGGTACATCCAGAGGCAGCTTGAGTTGGTCTGAAAGTTCGTTGGTGCTGTCAGTGTCTCGCAAGAGCTCTCGAGTTCTGACTGGGGAGTGCCAGGAGTTGCTAGGAAGGACTGGTCATCTTGGAGTTATGGTTAGGCCCTTGTAGTTTGATATGGGGCTGGTGATACCATTTTTCAAATGGTCCTATGCAAACTGAGTGTCCTCCCCTTGGCCTCTGAACTCCATCTTAGTTGGATATGACATAAATGGCCCTGTTTTGTATAATCAACTTGAACACAAACAAATCCAGCAAGTTTTACATTCACAAAGTTTTGTAACCATCACCACTAGCTATTTCCAGAACATTTCATCACCCCCAAAGGAAATCCTTTAGCTTCTAACCCCCACCCCCCACCCCACCCTATCACTGTGTGATCACTAACCTACTTGGAGTCTCTATAAATTTGTCCATTATAGACATTGCAAAAAAATATGATTATCTATGTGGTTTTTTGTATCTGGAATATTCCACTTAGCATAATTTTCAAAGTACATTATGTCTTAGCATATATCAGTATTTCATTCCTTTGTATAACCAAATACTATTCCATTGTATGGATATACCATATTTTGTTTATGCTTCATCAGGAGATAATATTGCAATTATGGCATTGGCTATTGTGAAGAAAGCTACTATGAGCATTGGTGTACAAGTGTTTTGTGTGAACACATGTTGACAGTTCTCCTGGGTAAATACCTAGAAGTAAAATTGCTGAGTCATATGGTACCTCTATGTTTAATTTTTTGAGGAACTACCAAACTTTTCCAAAGGGGCTGCAACATTTACATTTACATTCCTACAAGCTGCATGTGAGGGTTCCAATTTCTTTGCATCCTCACCTGAGCTTGTTATTGTCCATCATTTTTCATCATAGCCATCCCAGTGGGTATGAAGTGATCTCTTCTCATGGTCTTGATTTGCATTTCCCCGAGGACCAATGATGTTGAGTATTTTTTGTGTGAGTACACAATGGCTACTTGTTTACCTTCTTTAGAGAAATATCAATTCAAGTCCTTTGTCTATTTTTCATTGGGTTGTTAGTACAGCTGAGTCAATCTGAGTTAAAACTGGTCTTTATGTGCTCTGGATACTGTATCCTTATCAGATCTATGGTTTGCCAATATCTTCTCCTGTTCTGTGGGTTGTCTTTTTACTGTCTTGATAATGTCCTCTGATGTATGAAATTTTTTAATTTTAATAAAGTCCAGCTTATCTGTTTTTTTCTTTTGATCCCTGATGACACCCCCACCCAGTGAAACCCTTTCACTGATGCTTCATGATTATTATGACACTGTTTTGGGGCTAACCACATCTCTCTATCTAGAAGATGTAGATATACCTGTGAATACGGTTGTGGCAAACTATAGAGGACTTTAACATCCCCCCACCCCACCCCACATCAAGCTAGTCAGTGAAAATCCTCTGTTCCTTCCAGGTGAAGGAAAACTGCTTTAATGAGTGTGGATGTGCAGGGACCAAAGAAAATGCATGACTGGGTCTATTTCTGAGCTGGAGAGCGGTGGAGACAGTGGAAGGCGGTATCTGGAGAGTGCAGCTCTCATACTCAGGGGACAAGAACAGTGAAGGGTCCTTTTCTTTCTGCTGTGGGACTTGACATAGTCCATTCAACCACTAATTCCTAATTTATATTTTGGGATTTTGCTTAATTATAATGTTATGGGGTTTTTTTTCAATCCCCTGTTAAATGTGTACTCTATGTAATTCAAGAAAGTCTGTTATTATTAGGCTTGCTAAGTACCTATCTTGTCTATTTTCATGTACACATTTTCATTTAATTTGCAGTTAGCAGTGAGAGTCAATGACATGACCCAAAAGACCTCATTTGGAACCAGCCTGAATATTTAAAACATTTTTTTCCAGTATAAGAGATTGGATTCAGGGTCTCATGCCTGCTAAGCAAGTACTCTACTGCTGAGCTACATCCCTGGTCCTTTTTATGTTTTTTGTTTGTTTGTTTTTGTTTTTGAGACAAAGTCCCACTAAATGGCTGAGGCTAGCCTTGAACTTGTGATCCTCCAGATTAAGCCTCCCAAGTGGCTGGGTTACAAGTGTGTGCCACCCTGCCCAGCTTAAAAACATTTTTTTTTAAACTTTATTTTGCCAATTGAGAAATGTAGCAGCAGCTATTCACATTCTTTGTTCTCTGCCTACTTGATTTTTATGCAAATATACTCCAAACATAAGTTGTTTCTCTCATTATCATACATCTTTTTCTTCTTTTTTCTTGTCCACAGCAGCCAAATGGTATTGTCATTATTTTATCTTTTGTCACAAATATTATTATTAACTTCTTCATCCTTTCAAATGACAAACTACAGAAAGGGAACCAAACAATAGAATATATTCCTCTCACTTTACAGATACCTGGGTAGCTTAGATCAAGTCATTGCCAAAAAAAATAAAATAAAAATTCATGTGCTTTCTCAGAGATTATTAGATATTCCCACAATACAACACTCTCCTCAAACCTTCGTCAGGAAAATTTTAAAGCCAAATAAGAATATCTTTTTCCAAAAAAAAAGAAAGAAAAGCATCCAGGTACTATCCAGAAATCATGAGATCTAGCCAACATAAAGTACGTGCATGTGTATGCCAATAAACATAAACAAAAATGTTCTTATGGGTATTATTCATAAAAGTCCAAAAGTAAAAACAATTTAAATGATTATATGAAATGGATAAATAAAATGTGGCGTATTCATGCAATGATGTGTCAGCCAGCCTTAAAGATGACCCCAAAGTTCCACGACTCATGCATTCATGTACCCTCTCACACTGTACCAGAGTTGGTCTTGTGACCAACATGGTGGAAGTGGTAGAAGTGGCTTCCAAAGCTATGTTGTAGAACACATTGCCACTTCTGCCTTGTTAAGCTTTTCAAGGGCAACTTGCATCCTGGGCACCACCTCATGAGGGATCCTGAGCCAGAACCATCCTCAAATTTCTGACCTTAAAAGCCTGAGCAAGAGCAAATATTTATTAGTGTCTAACTTTTAGGGCAAAATCCAACCTATGACCTGTTTTTCTATGACTCTGGGCTTTTCATGGTTTTCACATTTATAAAGCATTTTTTTTTAAAGGAAGAAGAAAAATAAGCAACAGAGACCCTATGTGGCCCTCCAAGGTTAAAATATTTACTATCTGGCCCCTAGAGAAAGTTTGCCAAGCCCTGCTCCATCGCAATGATAATGAATGAGCTCCTGCATCCACATAGCTGCTTCTCCAAGCAAGATGCCAAGGGGGTAAAGCCAAATGCAAAATACATATCCAATGATTCCATTTACATAAAATTCAATCCATGCACAAAAATTTGCAGAAGCAAGCAAAACTAATGAATGGTGTACAAAGTCAAGATGGTGGTTTACTCTGGGGAGGTGGAAAGGGCAGAGATAGGTAGAGAGCATGGTGGCTTCTAAGGTGCTAGCAGTATTCTACTTCTTGATCTGGGTATAATGAGTGTGTTCATTAACGAGTGTAATTATGTGTTCACTTTGTGACAATCCATTAAGCTGTGCACTGGTGATTATTGTATTTTTCTGTACATATGTTGTATTTCTATTAAGGAGAATATATTTGAAAAACTATTAGAGAGTTTAAATTGGACAATTTAGGGAAGTGCAGAAATCACTAATAAATAATCATAGAAGCATTTAAATGAAAATTGGAGACTCCACTGCTTTCAGAAGAAGAGAATTCGTTGGTTGCATTAAAATAGAATTGCAGAAGGAAGTCCATTAGCATGCATAAGAGTGTGGCCCTGCAAACTGGTTTCCAGAGCTGATTCTGTCATTGAATAGGTCTGTGACCTTGGGTAACTTACATGTCCTTGCCATTTCTTATTCTCTTGATCAGTAAGATGGAGATAAAAATGGTGCCCACCCTATAGGGTTATCTCAAGAAATAAATAGCAAAATCCTTGAAACTCACTGAATTAATGATCAATTCTGATCTTGAAACTTAGTACCACCTGTTCTTGCTTTCTCACAATTTTATAGGTCATAAATTTAAGTAAGGCTTAGCTGGTATATTAGTCTGGGTTCTTCAGTGAAACAGGAAGAAGATAGGCAGACAGATAGATAGATGATAGATAGGTAGATAAATAGATAGGAAGAGATTTATCATAAGGAATTCATTCATATAATTATGGAGGCTCAGCAAGCTGGAGACCCAGGAGAGTAAATGGTATAAGTTCCAGTCCAAGTCTGAAGGTAGGAAAAGATGATATCCTAGCTAGAAAACAACCAGGCAGAGAAAATTTTCTTACTCTTTTTTTTTCTATTTAAGCCTTCAAAGGATTAAATGAAGCTCAATGACATTGGGGAGGGAAACCTGCTTTGTCCAGTCTGCCTATTCAAGTGTTACTATTATCCAGAAACACGCTCAAGAGATACACCTAGAATAATGTTTGACCAAACATCTAGGCACCCCATAACCTAGTCAAGTTGACACACAAAATCAACCCTCAGAGCACTTGGGACTGGCTGTGGGCTGAGGAGGAAGCTGTTCTTCTTGATGTGGCATCTCTCCATGTGGCTGCTCTCTCTACCAGACTGTCATTGTCTTCTTCCACAAGGTTGTTTTTCCAGGACAAAGGAAAAAGTTATCAGATCTCTGAAGAACAGAGTTCAGAATTCCTCAAACCTCATTCCACCACATTTAGTCAATCAAAGCAGCACAAGGCCAGCCCAGATTAAAGGGAAAGGGAAATAATAGACTCCATTTCTTGGAGCGGGAAGAGTGGCATGCAGGTGCAGGGTTGGAAGAATTGTTGGTGCCATCTCTGCATACAGTTAGCCCACTGTCACCACAGCCCATAGCCTTGATTTGTGCAGTATACAACTCCTCACCCTCAAGACCTCCAACATCATATTTATTGTGTTCAGTTATCTATTGTGTAACAAATCACCCCAAAAACATAGCTGCTTAATGCCACTATAATTTTATTGCTATGATTGACAATTTGGGCAGGGTTTAGTGGAAACATTCATCTCCACTCCACACGTCATTGGCTATTGTGGCTCCACAGAGCCTAGAAAATCCAAGATGACTTCACTCACATATCAGGGATCCTGGAGCTTGCTGTGATCTGAGACACTATGATTGTTCTCTACCTGGTCCCTCTCTCCACATGATTTCTTCTCATTCAGCAGTCTACACCAGATTCCATATATGGTAGGACTAATATTCCAAGACATGAAGGCAGAAGTTGCTAGACCACTGAGGCTACCACTGGTCCAAGGTCCCCTTCATGACATTCTATTATTCAAGGCAGATCAAAAACCCAGCTTATAGCCAAAGAGAGGGGAAACAGGCTCCAGCCCTTGATGAGTGGAATTGTTAGTGAGAATCTTTGCAGATAACCTACCACAAGCACTTAGAAGCATTTTGGACACACTTTAAGACCACAATGAGATGTGAGGGTACCTAAGACCTATTCATGTCATCAATGTGCCCTGACACAATTTCATCACCAGGGACAGCATTGGTCCAACCCAGATGTTATCCCTGCATTGTCTGTCCTGATCAGCATCCCTGTCAAGAACTCTGCCCTTCCTGGAAACCAGTTGTGGCCACAAGGATCTCCCACCAGGTTTCAAGATTTAGTTGAAGTCATTATCATCTCTTCTGAAACTACTGCAACAGCCCCTTCTTTCATGCCCCACCCTGGATTTTTCCCCCACACAGCAGCCAGAATGATCAATCATATTAAAATGTAAGCTGGATCATATCTTTCCATAGTTTCCTATCATGCTTAAAATAAAACCTAAATTCTGTGCCATGATCTGGTTCCCAGGAGGGACCCCCTCCTCCCGTGTCATCTTACATTCTTTCCTCACCTGTTCTATTGCAGCATCTCTGGCTTTCTTGCTGTTCCCCAGCACACCAAGCTCCTCTGTCCTCTGGGCCTTTACACCCCATGTCCCTTCTTTTGTAACACTCTTCCCCCTCAGCTTACATGGCTGGTCCTTCACATCATTCAGGTGACCCCACTCAAAAAAGAGTACCTGTGCCTCACCCTGAACACCTTTTTCCTTTGGCAACTTTACTTTTCTTCATAATAATAAATTACCTCTTCATTTTCTTACTTTTAGCGCCTCTTCCCACTAGACTATAAGATCCATGTATGCGTGGACTTTGTTCTCCCAAAACACAGAGAATAGCGCCTAGCTCATAACAGATGCTCAATAGATGTGTTGAGTGAATGAAAGGAACAGCCTGTGACAAGGACAGAGGGAAGGCCAAGCCCAACCACAGTGGTAGTGTGGCCCTGCCCTGGCTTGTGCACCTCAGTTCTGGTGTCCCACTTTTACCACCACCTTCACAGTGAGACCTTGGTGTTTCCAGAAAGTGAACTTTCGGGTAAAAGGAACAATTCAGTGACCATTGATGAGACAACTGTCAGATGCGGTTGGAAAAGGGCTGTCACTGGCCCTCAATCTGGAACCATGGTCAGCAAGACGGTCCCAAAATGGTGGATCTCTTTATCTTATGTTCCCTTGTGAATCATCTCTCTTCCCAGAGACCCCCTGGATATGTGCTGTGGCTGTGGGGAAACAGGGAGAGGTGGGCTCAAGGGTTTATTCTTCCCCGTGCAGACCTGGGCACTGCAGGCAGGTTGGAGCCTTTGTCTGCGGGTGTCCAGTGGGTGTGCCTGCAGGAAGCTTGCTCCCATCGACACCAAGGGTTTCTTCTTTTCCCTGCCCCCCACACAAGAAGCTGCTGAGCTGTTTGCTCTTCCCCACAGTGGTGTCCTGTGGCCATCCAGGCTCCCCGCCTCATTCCCAAATGTCCGGAGACAGCTATATCGTGGGGGCAGTCGTGCGCTACAGCTGCACCGGCAAGCGGACTCTGGTGGGAAACGCCACGCGCATGTGCGGGCTGGATGGACACTGGACCGGCTCCCTCCCCCACTGCTCAGGTAAGGAGCTTGGCACTGGGAAGGGGTCCTAGGGAACACAGGCTGTTGGAAGGTGGACTAGCTCCCACCGCGTGAGCATGCCTGATGGGTGAGAACCCTGCTCCTCCCCTGACAGGTGGAGAGGGCAGCGAGAAGAGGTCCTAACTGGACTTCAGCCCTGGATGGTCTGAGTGCAGTTCACCACCTTGGTCAGTTCTGGCCATGCCCATACAGTCAAGAGATTGCAAAATTAGGAAGCACACAACTTTGTGAATTCACACTCCTATCCAGACACTTGACTTCATGAGCTTCTGAAAGTAGTCCAAGACTTCCTGATAGTTATCATTTCTTAATGTTAAGAACTTTTAAAACCCTCTTTCAGCCATTTTGAAATATACAATATGTGTAAGGAAACATCACATTTTACCCTGTAAATATGCATAATGATTACTTGTCAATTAAAAATAAAATAAAACTTTCTTAAGAAGTCAGAGAAGATACACAAAAGCCCAGGTTCAAGCTGAGCTATTGAGAAGACAAAGTCATGCCAAGAAATCTGGGCTTTGTCCTGTCAGCACTGAGCCAGTACAGGTTTCTGCAGGAAAGATACAAGGTCAGATGATTAGTGGTTGCTCAGTTTTCAAGACTGGAGGATAAAGTGGAAGTTGGGTTAGAGAAAGAGTTTAAGAGGAACTTAGTTGGGAGGCTCCTGCAGTAGTTCAAGCTGAAAAATTTTGAACATCTAAATCAAGACCATGGCCTAGAAAATGGAGAAGGGCACAGAAGCAACAGGTGTTGGTGAGGAAGAGGGAAAAGGAGCCACTGGAATTCCAGCCCAACATGGACCAAAGAACTCAGGCACATTCAGCTGTCACCTCCCTCATCCCAGGTGGCCCGCTGCTTCGCTTAGCAACAGCCCCATCTCCATCCCACTCTCCCTTTCATCCTCCACTCCCTTTCATTCCATGCAAAACCTGCAGCGTCTGCTTGGTTCTGTTCCACAGGCACCAGCACCGGAGTGTGTGGGGACCCTGGGATCCCGGCCCATGGCATCCGTCTGGGGGACAGCTTTGCTCCAGGCAGTCTGATGCGCTTCAGCTGTGAAGCCGGCCACGTGCTCCGGGGGTCGTCAGAGCGAACCTGCCAGGCCAACGGCTCGTGGAGCGGCACGCAGCCTGAGTGTGGAGGTAATGTATGTGACCGTTCTGCTTCTCCCCTTAGCCCAGCCCCAGCACGCCCCTGCTGCTCCCACTCCCGGTCCAGCACCCGCCCTCATAGGGAAACCCGTGGCCCCGCTCCAGCCCTGGGCCTGGCAAACAGGGAGTGGGCATCAACAGAGAGCTCGGTTCGTCTCATTAGTGATCCAAACACAAACACCCTCCCCTACACGGTGCAGGAGGAAGCCACGAAAGACTCACCCATTCGGTCCTCATATAGTTTCACTCAACAATTATGTGCAAATGCTGTGGTTCCTGCTGGGGACACAGGGGTGACTAAGACAGACACACTGCTATGGTCTGAACATTTGCTCCTTCTACTCCCACCTGTGCCAAAATTCATGGTGAGAACTGATCACCATGGGGATGGTATTAGGAGGTGGGGATTGGGGAGGTAATTATGTCATGAAGCCAGAGCCCCCATGAATGGGAGAAGAGCCCTTATAAAAAGGACCTCAGAGAACTCCCTTCCCCTTCTGCCACATCAGGACAAAGCAAGAATATACCATCCCGAAGCCAGATAGTAGGCTGTCCCCAGACACTGAATCTGCCAGCCCCTCTATCTTAGAGAAGCCTCCAAATTACTGTGAAAGTAATTTCTGCTGTTTATGAGCCCCACCAGTCTGTCGTATTATCACAGCAGCTGAACTGACTGCGACACAGCCCGCTCTCTCAGAACTTGAAGTCCAAGGGAAGAGACTATGTTAAACAAACAGGCAAAATGCCAAAAGAAATACAAAGAAAAAATTTTAAAACCCTTTAAAAGTCATGTGGTCCCTCAATGATGTCTTGGAAGGTCACACCATTGGGAGAAATTATATTTTTCCACACACTCCTAAATTTCTAGGGGATGGGGAATCAATTCTAAAAGTTCTCTCTCTCCCCTTTTATGGCTAGTACCCAAACAGCCTGCATAGGACTCTTGTAGGCAGAAGGTGAGTTGAACAGCCAGAGTGAGGTTGAGGAGAGAGGAGTGGTATGAAATGACCATCTAGTAAGGTAGTGTGGGGACGGGAAGGGAAGTCATTGCCACAGCGCCGAGGCCTTACTTAGGGTCAGTAATTCAAAGTGAGAGCAGTCAGCTCCAGGCTGTTTGCCCAACTGTGTTTTGCCACTTAGGTGAAGGCAGGGTAGATGGTGTGTTGCGTTGGAGGTTGGGGTTTGACCCAGGGGCTGAGACATTGGCAGAAAGGGGCAAAGCAAAGGAGGCTGGGTGTATGTGGGCAGTAGTTATGAAGGGCCTTGGCATCTAATGGGCAAGGAAGGAGATTTCTGAGTGGAGTAGGAGACAGAGAAAAGTAGGCTTGTCAGTCCCCAGAGGACCAAAAACCTCAGGAAAGAACTAGTCCCAGAGGAAGAGTGGAGAGGCAGCAGGCACAGAGCAGGCTACTGGGAAAGGCCATGGAGCAGTCCTGCGAGGGGCATCCTGGCGTAAGACCTGGGGACACCTGCCCAGGAAAGGAAACATGGATTCAGGGCCCCTCCCACTCATCCACCCCAAAATCCTTCCTTACCTGATATGCTATTTGCAAAAGTTAGTTTCTGTAGAATTCTGTAGGCGAGGCAAAAGAGGGATTCTTCAACATCCCCATGACCTATGTCCTATGTCCCGTTTAATGCATTCAGATTCTAAGCAGAGTCAGTTACCAGGTCAGGAGTGTTCAGGGTCAAAAACTGGGCAATTAAGAGTTTGGACCTGACAGTGAATGTTTTAGAGAGAGGGAAGGGGTGAGGAGAGAGAGAGAACATCTACAGCTCCTGTGTCCTCTCTTGAAAACTCATTATTCTGATGTCTGATAAAAAGAATCAAGCATTATCTGATCTTCCCCTACCCTGAAAAACCATATTTCAGGGTAAGCAAATATTTGATGATGTGAAATTTCTTTATTAAAGAACTCTCATGCAGAATTAGAATATCACCATTTTCTAACCCTTAAGAAATAATGAATCTGGTCAGTGATCAGCAATTGCTGCTAAAAACCATTAAGTGAAAAATTAAGGGGAGTAAAACCAGATTAGACGAGCAAACCTGCAACCCTTGATTAGCTTCAGCATCATGAAGAAGAAAGCAACTACACAATTCTGCGCCTTCCAATCTAGTGCATCAGGAAAGAGAAAGCCAACGAAGGACCTTTGCCAAAATGTAGAACGCAATGTCAGGGAGCTACAGGGGACAGGAACATCTTAAAGGACACCTCACCAATGCAGTTAGCAAAGTCCAGAAAGTGCACAGTTCTGCAGACAAGATCCCCTGGTTTCTATAACAAATCCATTATAGGAGGGGGGAACCCTAGGCTCTGGGTTCAAATTCTTAGAGATGTGCCAACCAAATGCCCATGGATGCCTTATCTGGATCCTGATTCAAACAAAACAATTGTTAAAAAAAAAAAAAAAAAAAAGAGGGAGGGGCTGGGACTGTAGCTCAGTAGTAGAGCACTTGCCTTGCACGTGTGAGGTACTGGGTTCAATCCTCAGCACCACATAAAAATAAATAAATAAATAAAGATATTGTACCAACTACAACTAAAATAAATTTTTTTAAAAAAGAGGGAGAGAAGGAGAGAGAGAAATAAATGAGAAAAGTTGTTAAGCACTGATAGAATATTTGGTAATATTAAGGAATACTGTAAAATTTTAAGTACAATCATAAAATATATAGTCTTTTTCCTTTTTAAAAAAATACAAAATTTTTAGAAATAAAAAAACAAACAAACATATCTGTCCCTCCTTCGCTTCCCTTCCAGAGGTGAGATGATCAGATGGGAAAACTGCAGGTGGGGCATCTCCATCCAGGGGTCCTTAGGTAGCATGGGATTTCTGTGCCAGGCAGTCCTCAGTCCCCTAGGTGGCACCACCATTGTCTGGTGAATAATGTGCTGTTTTGGCTTCCTAGTGATCTCTTGTGGGAACCCTGGGACTCCGAGCAACGCCCGAGTCATGTTCAGTGACGGCCTGGTGTTCTCCAGCTCCATTGTCTACGAGTGTCGGGAAGGCTACTATGCCACGGGCCTGCTCAGCCGGCACTGCTCTGTCAATGGCACCTGGACAGGCAGTGACCCTGAGTGCACAGGTGAGAGCCAGGCAAGCGGTGGCCCATGCAATTGGCCCTTCCTTGCTGAAGAAGCGGATCCGTGGGAGACTGGAAAAACTACTTGGAGGGGTGGGATTGAGCTAGAGTAAGACACATACAAATAGCTTCTGCTTATTGAGCATGCGTGTGTGGCAGCCAGGAGCCATGGGCTTTGTTTGATATGTATATGTCATTTGATTTTCTCCACAACCCCATGAAGTCGCTTCTAGTAGTCCCATTTCTGATATGGGATGACTGAGGCTCAGAGGGGTGAGAATATATACATTTCTATCTAGTTTGTGTAGAAAAGTAAAAGGAAAGAAATCCCACGCTACCTAAGGACCTTTGGATGGAGATGGCCACCTGCTGCTTTCCATCTGATCATCTCACCCCTGGAAGGGAAGGAGAGACAGAGACTTCAAAACCCTCAGGCTCAGCCCGATTCCCTTTCCGCTTTAAAGCTGCCACCATCCACCAACTTTATTCCTTCCTTCTCCTTGGGCCCATCCCCGATGTGGCTTGGCTCCTGAGCATTGGCTTCCCTTCCTCGCTCCTCTCAGGGGTCACCCAGACCCTTTTACCCGGAAAGTCAGACACAGTGGAGCCCAGATGGGAGAGAGAATCTGAAAACATTCTCCCTTCCTAAGTCCAGTCTGATTTCAAGCCCATCTGAAGTCTGTGTCAAGCTCTGAGACCAGCAGCTTATCAGATCCACCCTTGCTTGATACCACAGCAGAGATGTGACCATTGCTTCTAGGCCATTTGGCCTACAGAGGCCTCCTAGGCACAACAGCAGATGATAAGAGGCACTTGGTGGGCAAACTGTCTTATGTGGTCCACAAAAAGATCAGGCTCTTCAACTTAGAAATCCCCTCTCCCTGGGCCCTAGCCCCATTTAGGTGAGAGCTCTCTTCCTCTTGGCAGGATGGTTGTAAATAAGAGGGGTGATCTTTAAGGCCCAAGTTTCTGGGGTATGTAAAGATGGTGTGGGCAGGGATAGCAGGGATGTGGGGAGGCCAGTCAGGGAGATTTGACTCAGTGGACTTTATAATGGGCATTGCCAGGCTGGGAGGCTGGGAGGGCACAGGACGTCACTGATCTGACACTTTTCCTCTTTGGACTCATGCAGGGAGTGGTAGGCATGGCGTTGGAATGCTTAGAAGTGGGGTCCAGGCTAGGAGTCAACCACACTGTCTCTCTCTTACCCTAGTCATAAACTGTGGTGACCCTGGGATTCCAGCCAATGGCCTCCGGCTGGGCAATGACTTCAGGTACAACAAAACTGTGACATACCAGTGTATCCCTGGCTACATGATGGAGTCACACAGGGTGTCTGTGCTGAGCTGCACCAAGGACCGAACATGGAATGGTACCAAGCCAGTCTGCAAAGGTGTGTCTGAGGGCTGAAGATGTGGACAGAGGGCCAAAGGATACACAAGTGAGACGTGGGCCTGGAGTATCTAGAAGGGAGGGAGAGCCCTACCATCCTCTGGGGAAAGTGTCCAAGGTGAGGACTGGTCCTGTATGAATATTGTCAGATGGGAGATGGAAGATACCAAGGTAAGGCTTGGATTTGAACATCATGGGAAGGTTATGCAGAGGCAAGACAGGGTGGTCACATTTCAGATGCAAGATCAGAGCTCCTGCAGTAGGAGGGGTCCTTTCTGATTCTTTCTGCTTGGCCCAGACTCCCAGCTGGTGCAGGGGACTCAGTAGAATACATAATGGTGGGCAGGGGACTGATTTCCCCAGGATGGCACCAGAACTCCGCCTGCTCTGGTGTCCCCCTCAGCTATCATGTGCAAGCCGCCTCAGCTCATCCCCAACGGGAAAGTGGTGGGATCTGACTTCATGTGGGGCTCCAGTGTGACTTACGCCTGCCTGGAAGGGTACCAGCTCTCCTTGCCAGCAGTGCTCACCTGTGAAGGAAACGGATCCTGGACCGGAGAGCTGCCTCAGTGCTTCCGTAAGTGGCTCACAGGGACCTGGGGTGCATCCTGTCTGATGGCTCCTTCCCTTCCCTCCACAGAGCTTCACTGGGGGAAAGCCTAGAGTAAGCAGCTCCTTGCCCCAGACCAGGGAAGAGTTTGTCGCTACTGTCTGGAGTCACAGTGGAAAGGAATTAAATCAGATGAGGAAGGCATTTCTTCACTTGAAGGGGGCAGTACTCAAAGATTTGGGGACAGCCAGTGCTAGGAACATGCCCATCTTTGTGGAAAATCCCTTGCGTGGAAAAGACTACTGAAGGTCCCTGATTTTCTGGTGAGATGCTACCTTTTATCCACCTGGCCCAGCTTTGTCCTGATGAGCTCCAAGCCCATTCCAGGACTGGTTCCTGACCAGGGTCCCCAGAGAAGTAAACTGTGGGTCTCTTTTTTTGACAACCCCATGAATGGGCTCTGGAAGCTTTTCTTCTTGCCCATGCTTTGGATAAACAAACCTATTTTTCCTTTCTAATCGACATTTTTGTAATTCTGCAAATTACATGCTCATGACACTGTTTAGATACCTCTAAGATTTGTTTCAGTTGGGAATTTCAGCAGGGATTAGGGCCAGCAGCCCAAAAGTGGACATAGGCAGTTGGTTCATGGTTAACACCTCTGAACTTCACACAACCACCAGGGGACATTGAAAGTTCATTGAGTCTCAGCACTGAGTGTGGACTCAGCAACCTTGCTTTTCCTATTGAGAAAAATAGAGTTGCCAATATTTCTTTTTAACAATGTATGATGGGGACTGCGGGGGTGGGGGGTGGCAGTATAGCTGAGTGTCAGAGTGCATACTTGGCATGAGTGAGGCCCTGGGCTCAATCCCCAGCGCACGCACACACACACACACACACACTCACAAAGCAAATAATGAATTAAGGCCATTGTAAAAGAAAATTGTACTATATTAGAAAATAATATTTCTCAAAGATAAACCATAGTCAGGCTTGGATTCTGCCTCCACATGGATCACATGTATTTTTCATATATAGTGATACACACACAAGTCTCTATAAGCGGTGTTGGATCATGCTGTACATGTTATTTCATGACTTGTATTCACTGATGGGCCATAAGGACCTTTCCCTCAACACCTCTCTCTATTAGTATATGCAGATCTATGCATCATCATTTTTAATGGCTTTAAAGAATTTCCTACACCACACCACAGTTTGCTTAATCTCCTCCCATTGGTGATGAATTTAGATTGTCTCCAATTTAATCATGTTAGAAGTAGTTCTGTAGTAAATATCCCTGCAAATAACTTTTCTTCACTCTCATAGAAGAGTCTTGGGAGTGCGATTGCTGGGCCAGTGGGCAGGCCCCTGTACTTCCTGACACGTGTTGCCCTGAACTGCCTTCTGGAAAGAGCGTCTTCATTTACATTCCACCTGCAATTTCAGCAATGGTTCTTTTTTAAAACTTTTTTTAGTTTTAGGTGGACACAATATCTTTATTTTTTATTTTTATGTGGTGCTGAGACTCGCACCCTCATCAACAATGGAGTTGCCAATATTTTAAAATATCTACAAGCCCGTGGAGTTTAAAAAGATATCTCATCCCTTTAATTGTATCCCATTGCTTGTTAGACAGGCTGAGCGGATCTTTGTCAGCCTTTGCATATCTTGTTTTTGGAGTTGTCTCTTCCAGATATTACGGTATCTAGTCTACCCGGCTTCTAGCTTGCTTCTGATTGGTCAGCTCAGAATCTCCAATTTCCAGGGCATAGGCTACGGGTTCATCTTGCATTTTATCTTGCTTGTGATAGTGAACCTCACAGCTGTGTGTGCACACATGATAGCATAAAGTGATGTTTGTAGTGATGCCACAGGAGCTTTGCCATGGCATTGGACCTGGGACTTTGCAGTTGCCAGGCAAGCACTCTACCACTGAGCCACATCCCCAGCCTACTGGTTGTGAATTTTTTTTTTACCTTTGCTTTTTTTCTTTATTTACTGGCTAATGCCATAATTTCATTCTTCTTTAATGCCGAGTAACTTTCCATTATGTATATATACCACATTTTCTTTATCATTCATCTATTGAAGGGCACCTAGATTGGTTCCATAGTTTGGCTATTATGAATTGAGCTTAATGATATTTCTGATGTTAATATGAACTCAGTGGAATGGGCACACTCATACACACCTGCCACAGTGTAGATGTCAACGTTTTTGAAAGAAATTTGACACTATACCTCACTGAAACCATGCTCAAACCTTTGAAGATAAGTGCACTCCTAGAAAATGCTCTTAAAAAGATAATATGTGTGGAAGGAAAGTCATGTATAATTTTATAATAGAAAATGCCTAACATCAGAGTTATGATAAAATGTAATTACAGTTGGGTGTAGTGGCAAATGCTTATCATCCCAGCTACTTAGGAAGTTGCTGAGGTAGGAGGATTATAAGTTCAAACTCAGCTTCAGCGACTTAGCAAGACCCTGTCTCAAAATAAAAAGGGCTAGGGATGTGGTTCAATGGTTAAGTACACCTGGGTTCATTCCCTAGTATCTTCCAGAAATGTAATGACAATGTAACTACCCATTGCAAAATTGTGTAGCCAATAAAGGATGATAATTTTATAAACATAGAAAACATTTGCAGGATGATATTAAGTGAATGAAACAAGATTGCAGTCATGTGGGTACTGAGTCTGTAGCCAAACACAGATATACATACAACCAAATAAGGAATGGAAGGGGATATGCATTTTTGTTTTTTCCTTTGCCATACGGGGGATTGAACCCACAGTCTCAGCGTGCTAAGAACGGGCCCTACCACTGAGCTACACCCACAGCCCTGCCTCCATATTCTGAACTCCCTGAGATGTTACTCCTTTACTTGGACAGTGATTGCCAGGCTCTCTGAGTGTGCAAAGGACAGGAGATTAGCAGTTGCAGCAGAGACAAGTGGAAGCAGCTGCAGTCCCAGAGTTCAAGTGGAACCTAGAAGGACACAGAACAAAGGCAGAGCCAGTGGACAACTGGGCTTTAGAAAGTAACTGAGACCCACTTTCCTCCCCTGTCTTCCCAGCCGTGTTCTGTGGCGATCCTGGGGTCCCGCCCCGTGGGAGAAGAGAGGACCGAGGCTTCTCGTACAGGTCATCTGTGTCCTACTCCTGCCACCCTCCTCTGGTGCTGGTGGGCTCTCCACGGAGGTTTTGTCAATCAGATGGGACATGGAGTGGCACCCAGCCCAGCTGCATAGGTGAGGGGGCTGTGGGGCTGAGTGCGGGGCTAGGCAGTTGGGGGGGCAGTCATCTTTGCGACCTGAGAGGCTGTTTTCCCTTTCCCGTCTCATCTGCAATAAGGAACAAGTCCTCCTCCTTCAGGTTTCTTGGAGCAGGATGAGAAATGGCCAGAGTTAATGTCTTGGGGATTCAGCATTCAACTGGGGCTCTGGGGCAGGCAGAGCCTCAGAAGGCAGGGGGCATCGGGATGTGGCTTGGTTTTCTACATTCGTCTGTCAGGGTGACTGCCACGGTGAAAGTGTGGGTGACCATGTGGCCTGCTTCTTTGTTTGGGCCATCCAGATCCCACGCTGACCATGTGTGCGGACCCCGGAGTGCCACAGTTCGGGATACAGAACAATTCCCAAGGCTACCAGGTAAGGAGGTCAGCCAAGATGGGGCCTTCCTGCCTCCTGTCCCTTCCTGTCACAGTGAGCATCAGAAGACTCAGGGACCTTCTTGGGGACAGCACGGGGGCAAGACAAGACTTGAAATTGGAGGAAAAAAGTGTTCTGCTTTATTGAACCCTTCGAAACTGGAAGAGCTCTGTCCACCAGGGAGGCAGAGGAGGCAGGCGGCTTGCAGGGCCGTGAACACTCCCCGCAACCCCAGAGTTGGGGTGGGTGTTTGTGGAAATACTGAAATGTGTGAGGCAGACAGACCTCCTGTCCTCAAGGCACCCGCACCCTGGCCACAGACACAGCTTATTCTGGGTGATGGGAACCAGCAGGGGCCACCCCAGAGGCATGTCTGCCAGCAGGCAGATGAGTGCACTCCTAGAAATTCTCCCAAGAAAATAATACACGTGAAAGTCACGTGTACCTTTATAATAGAAAATGCCTAACATCAGATTTATGATAAAATGTAATTACAGTGCAACCGCCATTGCAAAATTGTGTAGCCAATAAATGATAATGATGTTGTAAACATAGAAAATGTTTGCAGGATGATATTAAGTGTATGAAGCACCTGTGAGGATGGAGGCCCCTCACACATTTCAGAAGGAGCTATGGGAGGAGGAGTCTTGGATGGCCTGGGGTGGGGGGGATTGAATGGAGGAAAGGAAGCAGAAAGGCAGGGGGTGGACAGTTAGCTAGAGCCCAAGACACGCCCAAGAAGGTGTCAGGGACTAACCTGGGAAGGACAGGCTGGGCCCTCACCGGGTGACATCACTTACTCCTTCAATCTGTGCGGCAGCAGATATTCACTGCCATGAGCAGTTCCAGATGAGGAGACTCATGGTGAGTAGGCAGGCGAGGGGCTTGCCCTGATGGAGCTGCTCAGATGGTGATAATAATCCAACTACCAACATCACTTCCATGAGTGCCAAGCATCACATAATGTGGTATAAGGGGGCTTGAACAAGGTGGTCATTATTTTAGGTAGGGTAGTTAGGGAAGAGCCCTCCTAAAGGTGGCATTTGAACTGCGGCCTCCACAATGAGAAGGGCAATCCTGTGCAAAGCTGGGTGACACTCCTGTCTGAGCCAGGGCCAGAGCACAGGATCTCCGAGGCAGGGAAGGGCTTATCAGGGTGAGGGTGGACAGCAAGCCTCCAGCCAGTCTGCAGCCCAGTAGGCGAGGAGGAGAGGTGAAGTCAGAGGTCTGGGCTAGGTGTGGAAGCTTCGGTGGCTGCTGAGGTTAGACACAATACACCTCACCAGAAGTTTCTGTGTGGTCCAAAAGTTCCACTCCTGGAACTTTTTTATTGCCTAGAGACAGTCTTGCACATGTCACCAGGGAATAAGAAAAACTGTAATATAATCATAGAGTGGATTATTACACAGCAGTGAAAATGAATGCACCACAGCTCTACGTAACACGGATGCATCCTGGAGATGCATCATTAATGACAGTGGTGATGCAAGATGAAAACTAGTAAGACTAATTAAACTGTTTGGAGATGTATTACACATTGATGGGATAGGACTACTATTAACAGGGTAAGGAAAAATTCAGGAGAGTGGTTACCACTGAGAGGGACTCAAGGGATGGGGCAGAGAAGGAGCAGGGGCTATGACCACCATGCCACAGAGTTGAGCCTTCAGTGGCACAGTGGTTCCACTCACGGAGCTCGTTCTGTGATCACACGCCCTGTCCCCATCGGTTCCCGGAATCCTTTGTACGTCTCAGATAACTCCTAACAATTTTTGCAAGGCGGGGGCCTGGACCAGGTCATGCGGGGCCCTGAAGCCAATGTCATCTCCTGGGTTTTATTTGAAAAGTCACAGGAAGCAACATCATTTGAAAGACCACTTGGGCTGCCGAGTTGAGACTGAAGGACAGAGGGGGGAAGAATAGAGGCACTCAGACAAGCAGGACGCTGTGGAGGTGACTCACGAGAAAAGTAAGGGTAAGGGTGATGTTGTGAGAGCTCAGGGACAGCAGGGAGAGACATGGAGCCTTCGGGGCACAGTGTCCTTCCACAGAGCTAAGAGGACCTGACCATGGGTTGGACTGAGGCATGGAAAGAGTCAAACGTGACTTGAGGTTTCTGATTTGCACAACTGGGTGGATAAAGTTGCCGTTTGCTGAATCAAATGATGAAATCTAAGAGGAAGACAAGTTGGGTGTGGAAGGGAGTGGAAATCACGGAGTTTCACGTTGCACTGGAATTTGCTCCAGGAGGTGACAGGAACACAGGAGCATCTGAGTGGGAAGTGGTACCTTCTGAGTTGCCGTGTAGGAAACTGATGTGGTCACAAAGTGGATTGGAGAGGGGGAGGCGGGGCTAGTGGCTGCAGGAGTGTGGAGGGGGACAGTTAGGAGCTAGTGGAGGTGACAGTGGGGAACACAGCTGAGCAGGGGAGAAGCAGAGGGAGGGGCTATTCTGTGAGTGAGATGTTCAAGAAGCCCAGAGCCCTGCTGGGGGAGGGACATCAGTAAAGAAAGCAAGTCTCCCATCCTTGGGGAACTCACCGTTTCATAGAAGAAAGGGACACACTCGGGCGGTGATCTGTACACCATGTTTTCCATCCCACCACCGCCTCATTTGAGAGTCATCCAGGCAGAGTCACCCAGGGTTGCAGGCAGAGGCAGCAGCGTGGGCAGGTGCTGGGTCAGGGCAAGAAAGCAGCGGGTGACAGGTGTCACTGGCTGGAAAGGGATGACGGGACCCTCTGTCCTTGCCACAGGTTGGCAGCACGGTGCTCTTCCGTTGTCAGAAAGGATACCTGCTTCAGGGCTCCACCACCAGGACCTGCCTGCCCAACCTGACCTGGAGTGGAACTCCGCCCGACTGCGTCCGTGAGTGCAGCCCCCACCTGCGTCCCCCTGCCCGCGGGCACCTGGGAGATGCGCTGAATGCTCTGAGTGCCCTGAATGGCAGGGAGCTTTCTGCCTCTGTCCCCACCAGTGCCGACTTCTTTGTGGTGTTTGCCCCCTGGGGCTTCACAGATGTCTCCACACAAAAGCCTTTCTGGAATTTGAAGGCAATTCCCTGCCTTCGCAAAGCAAAATCTGTCCAGTGGCAGCAAAAACTAAGTACAAGGCCCGGCCCAGGGGGTCCGGGGATTTCAGGCTCTGACCACAGTGACTCCATCTTCCCGCAGGCAGTGCTGCAGGCTTGGATTCCTCCAGGGCTGGCCAAGCCATCCGCCACGCGATCTCCATCTTGGCCATTCCTAGACACCAAGTCTGGGGCTGGGGAGGAGTCTGAGGAGGGGGTGCTGGGCAGGAAAGGACCCAGAAGGGAAAGGGAGGGAATGTTCCATCTGGAACCGGAATGGTGGAGGAGGCCCCCGAAGACCCCATCTCCTCAGGTCTAACTAAGTCTCTCCTCCCGCCAGCCCACCACTGCAAGCAGCCGGAGACACCAACCCATGCCAACGTCGGGGCCCTGGACCTGCCCTCCATGGGCTACACGCTCATCTACTCCTGCCAGGAGGGCTTCTCCCTCAAGGGTGGTTCCGAGCACCGCACCTGCCGGGCGGACGGCAGCTGGACCGGCAAGCCGCCCATCTGCCTGGGTGAGTGAGCCGGCCCAGAGCCCCCGGGTGGGAGGCCAGAAGGGACTCTGTGCTTGGGCTGAAAAGGTGAAAGGAAGGAATAAACGGGATTTCCAGGAGCCGGACCCTGGCTCAGATTCTGCGAGGCACTGTGTCTCCAAGAGACCACCCCAGAGCAGTCTAAGGAGGCGCCTGGCGAACCCCAAGGCTTAGCTCGCCACCTCTGCACATTGCAGGGGCAGGCGCATCACCAGGCACAGAAAAGGTCGCTCTTCCACCAACTCAGAAGGACACATGACATAGATTATAAACTTGATGAAACGGTACCCACCCAAGATGGCCAGGACCCCCCACACACCTTGTTACTTTTTTTAACTAATACATAAAAATAATGCACATTTCTGAGGTCGCATGTGACATTTCGGTACATAGACACTGCATAAAGTTCAAGTCAGCAAACATCTCTGTCCTCAAGTGATCACCAGCCCCTCCCTCTTCTCCATCCACAATTTCTCTATTTCTTGTGCATCATCACTGTGCAGGATTCAGTGCTAGAGACACAGCCCTGCCCTGAAAGGAGCTCATACTTGACTGCAGAGAGACAGACGTGTTTTCAGGTGTAACAGTACCTTGAGGAACGTAGCTATGCGCTGAACACCGAGGGAACGGGGACGGAGGGCGCTAAACCTGGGGGGAGTCAGGGAAGGCTTCCTGGAGAAGGTGATGTTTGAGTCTGGCCTTAAGTGAAAGGGTCAAATATAGAGCATCATTTGATGCTGGAATAGAATTGAACTCTCTCTTATAGGAGCTGACCTCACCATATGCACTTTGTGTGGGTTAGCTCATTTAATCCTCATCATCCTATGAGTCAGTGCTGATCCCATCTATGTTTGATATATGAGGAAACTGGGGCACAGAGAGGTTAAGTCATATGCCCAAAGTCACCAGCTGATAAAGGAAAAGATCCAAACTCTGACATTCTAGCTTCAGGGTCCATGCCCTTAACTACTTAGCCATCCTGCCTGCCAAACAGACTTTTGATGATCAGAGTCTTGATCAGAATAACATTGTTTTATTTTCATTGTATGGATTATTATAAATTTTATTTATAGAAAGCAATATTTGCTTTTTAAATTGAAGTGACACACTTGTGCATATGTACGGGGCACATATTTTGGGGAACAGCATGACATTTATCCTTTCTATGTGTTTTCCACATGTGGAGATGATACAAGGGTTCTTTTTAAAAGTATATTCATTATTCATTTTTTGTTGTGGCAAAATTTACCAAACATAAAATTTTAAGTACACAATTCAGTGATATTAGATACATTCACGATATCATTCAACCATCACCACTATCCATTTCCAGAACTTTGTCATCATCCTGAACAGAAATTCTGTGCCTATTAAACAATATCTCCCATCTTCTTAGCCTGCGGTAACCTCTGTTTTACTCTCCATCTCTGTGAAATTGACTGTTCTAAATATCTTGTGTCAGTGACATCATACAACATTTGTCCTTTTGTGCCTGGTTTATTACACTTGGCATAATGTAGTCAGCATTCATCCATGTTTTGGCAGTCTCAGAATCTCATTCCTTTTTAATGGCTGAATAATATTTTATGATGTGTTTATATTATTTCATTTTGTTTGTCTATTCATCCATTGATGGACACTTTGGTTGTTTCTACTTGGCTATTTTATGAAAAATGCTGCTGTTAACAAATGTTTTGTGTGAATATTTTCAATTCTCTTGGGTAGACATCTACAAGTAGAATGTGGCATGTTGAGAAGCTGCCAAGCTGTTCTCCACAGTGCCTGCACCATTTTGCATTCCCAGCAGCAAATATACCCAGGTTCCAATTGCTCTACATACTTGCCAACACTTATTATTGTCCATCTTTTTTAGCATAGCCATCCAAAAAGGATGCCAAGTGGTGCCTCATGATTTTAGTTTTTTCATCCAATTAATGCTTCATTTTTCACTGACAAATAAATATTGGTATGTGTACAACATGATGTTCTGACATCTGTATATGTTGTGGAATGGCTGGACCAAGCTAATTAGCACTTAAAAACTACTCTTAGCAATTTCGTATATACAATACTTTGTTATTGACCTGCTCACCACCACATACAGTAAATCTTGAACTTGTTCCTCATGTCTAACTGAAATTTTGTACCCTTTGACCAACATCTCCCCAACTCCACCTGCTCACTGCCCCAGCCCCTGGGAACTATCATGTTCCTTTCTGCTTCTAGAGTCTAACTTCTTTTTATTTCTGTATGATTATAAAAAGAAGTGAGCTCATGCAGGAGTTACTTAGCTTATTTCACTTACTGTCCTCATGTTGTCAGGACAACATCTCCTTTTAACAGGCTGAATAGCATTCGTGTGTGTGTGTGTGTGTGTGTGTGTGTGTGTAAAAATGGACAAGGGGGTTGATTCCATATCGTGTCTGCTGTGGATGATGCTGAACTATCAGGGGAGTGTTGGCATCACTTGGGCATAGTGACATCAGTCCCACTGGGCAGATACCCAGGAGTGAGACCTCTGGATCATATGGTAATTCTATTTCCACTTTTTCTCCTGGCTACTTCAAGATTATGGTAGATACTGTTCCCCTGGTTATTTAATGCAGTAATAAAGAATCACATATATGGTTATCTCCTAAAGCCTCATTTAAAATTTTAATAACTGTCACTGGTGCAATGGATTTCCTTTGCAGTTCTTTATTATTCTGAGATGGGGCCACACTCCTTGTCTAAGAAGCTGAGTCCAAAGCAGGTCTCACTCCAAAGAGGACCCACTGACCTCGTGTCGCACGGTTTCCAACAGAGTGTGGACCAGAGGCTGATGCTGTTTTCTTCCATTCTCTCTCCCCAGCAGAGGTCCGGCCCAGTGGGAGACCCATCAACACTGCCCGGGAGCCGCCACTCACTCAAGCCTCCGGTATGCATGGTCCAGACCATTGGCTCAAGACGCCTGTGTGGTTTCTACTGCCTAGTGAGCCAGAAACATGCACACGAGTTCCAGTGGGAGGACACGGTTTCCCCACCTTCCTCCCCAGCTAGGCAGCCTAGAAGGAAGTGAGACTGAAGGAAGCAGAAACCTCATCAGAAGAGAGAGGCAGGGCCTCCCAGAAACACATCCAGAGCTCTGAGCTCTGGCACCATGAGTTGCTCCCATGGCACAGGCTTAGATCCAGGTCCTGCCCAGGGAGATTCCTGGAAATTCTTACCTGTTTAAGATTGGTATTGTGTCTTTCAAAGTGTCATATCCAGAACTGATGGAATGACAGGTATGGCCTGACCAATGCAAAATTAATGCAGACTATCACATGCCTTTTTTGAACCTTCTACTTTTTTTAACCACTTGAGTTAGTCAGCTTGCTGTTACTGTAACAAATAAATACCTGAGATAGCTTGTGAACAGAAAAGGTTTATTTTGGCTCATGGTCTTGGAGGTCAGCCCATGAGTGATTGACCTCTTGTTTTGGGGACTATGGAAGGAGCAAGTTCATGTTGAGGTGCAAAAGAGAGACAAGAAGAGGAAGGGGAAAGGTCCCACAACCCCCTTCAAGAGCATATGCCCAGTGACCTAAACCCTCCCACTAGGCCTCACTTACTCCCAATATTGCCCAACTGGGGACCAGTCCTTTACCACGTGGGCCTTTTGAGAGGCACTTTATGTCAGCACGACCCATCCACTCTGAGACTCGGGATGATCACAAGAGAGCCAGAGCATTCGACCACCCTTCCCATGTGTTAGACATTGGGGGAAGAAACAGCTTCCTTGAGCAAGCTGGGATCCATCATCAGCTGCCCCCCCCCTTTATGCCCCCAACACACAAATCCCTCTCACACCTGTTTCTCAATTCCTCTAGTTCCTGGGGATGTTTTTGCCAAGAATTCCCTATGGAAAGGGGCCTATGAGTACCAGGGGAAGAAGCAGCCAGCCATGCTCAGAGTGACCGGCTTCCAGGCTGCCAATAGCAAGGTCAACGCCACCATGATTGACCACAGTGGTGTGGAGCTGCACTTGGCTGGTAAGGAGGAGACCATGTCCACAAAGCAAGGTGGGTGGGAAGGTGGTGGGTTCCCATCTTCACCAGGAAGCCTACCATCTCACATCTCACAGGAGGCTCGTCCATGTGCCTGGTGGTCAGGGAAAGAGGGGATGTCTGTTCACCTTGACCACACACTAATGAAAAGGTTAGCTGACCAACATTAATAACTTCAGTGTGTAAAAAGCTCTTAGAAGAGAGAGTTCTGTCCCTAAAACCAAACCAAAAAATGGGGCTGAGAATTCTCAGAAGCCCAAGTACACAGCAATCAATCAAAGAAAATGTATCTTTCGGCAGTCATGGAAAAAATGAACACAAAGTGTGGTTTTCCACTGACCCCATTAGCTCAGAGCTTTTAAAGTGATAAAGCTCAGCGCAGGTCAGGTCTAGCAAGAAGACCCAAGGAAAATATGTAGAGTCTAGAAGTGAGTTGGGCAATTCACGTCAAGGTCCTTGAAGGTGACGGGACTCATCAATTACATTTCTAACAGTTTTTGTCATAGAAATTGATATGGATAGAGTCCAACACTTATTAATAAAGGAAGTTCTATTTAGAGGGTTCTTTTCTACAAAAAGCTAAAAATAGAAATTTTCCAAAAAATAAAATAATAGGTGTTATAATTATGTCATATCTGCTAGATAAAATACCATGTCAACCTCAGAGGGATTTGCACCCATTATAATGCATTCAAAATCTGACTCCAGTTTTTGAAATTAAAAAATGTATTTGTAATAAAGAAAATTGGTATCATTTACAATGAAATGTTAACATTGGTTGTTGTTTAGTCATGAGATCAGGAGGGAATATTTTTTTTTCCTTCATGTACCTCTGCATTTTTTTAAAAAAATCTCCTCAATCTTCAATGTTTGTATAACCAGAAAAACTAAAAATCTTAGAAAGCAAGTGTTTCTTCGATAGATGATAGATTGATGAATGCACAAGTAAATGAGCATGCTGATACACGATCCTATGTGTTCATAGTCACACATACACACAGCCACATCCACTGCTTTGTTCCAATATAGTCTTAAACACATTCATTTACCCCGCATGCATGCCCTCAGGTCTTCCTGCACCCACTGAACTCTAAGCATATCTATGTATTAATGGCAGACCAAAATGCAAAAATTCACATTCTCACGCGTGCATGTATAAACAGGATCAGTCTCCACCCAGTAGTCTAGTTACTAACACATAGTTGCACACACTTGCACCTACTCACACTCAGCCCATACTAACATGTGACAGTATACTCACCTCCTCACAGGCGTGCAGAGAATGTTTCCATTGATGGATACATGTGAAATTCACACCCATTTACCTGCAAATTTAGGTTTTGAGATTTTCATACTTCTTTCAAGTATACCACCCACTCTCCAAACTTTCTTTTCCCAGGATATTACAAGAAAGAAGATTTCCATCTCCTGCTGCAAGTCTACCAGATTACAGGGCCTGTGGAGATCTTTGTGAATAAGTTCAAAGATGACCACTGGGCTTTAGATGGGCATGTAAGTTCAGCAAATTGATCTCCATTCCCAATTCCCAGGGAGGAGGAGGAGGACAGAGAGTTATGGAAACTCCAGGGATCAACATGGAAACTTGGAGGTTCTCTGTGGGCCCAGGACTGGGAGCAAGGGAGACCTAGTCTGCTAATAAAATGGGAAAAGGGAAAAAATTAAAAGGGCCAAAGGGTCACCATATCTGAGAGAGATGAGGAAGTTCTGCTTTTAGAGCAGGGTTAGAGGACATGGGTATAAGCAAGTTGAAGGTCATAGTTTGGTGCATGAGAACAGGAAGAAGGTGGTAAGTGGCAAGTGACCTTGAACATGTACTTGCAAGATGTGGACTGTGATTTTTAGCAGAGCTTGAGAGACCAGCACACGTAGGAAAGGTGAAACTTCCTTGCATTCTCTTGGGAGAGCATTATATGCTAGGGACTCCTCCAGGTGGAAGTCAGTCCCTGTGCAAGAGAAGAGAGATTCAGGACCAGGAGCAGCTGGAGCCTAGGCCAGCCAGGGAGTGTTTAAGGGGATAGCAGGGTAGGTCAGCCTAGAGTGCATTAGACAGAGGGTGTGCCCTGGGGATGGAGCAAGGGTTGGGAGGTACACCAGCAGCTGAGCATCCTCAAAGCCCACTTTAGCTGCTGAGGTCACTGTTTGAGCATCGTGGAGGCAGAGGGAGAGGGAGCAGGAAGGATTTATGGCCTCTACTACCCACCTAAAACTAACATCTATTGAAACTATGTTCAACTCTCCAAAGCACATTAATCTGCTAGGGATATTTTAATCATGTTTGTTCCATGATGCTCCAAAAATTGGTTTCCATCACAGAAATAATAGCTCCTATGTATCTAAGACCTATAAATGTCCTGGTGCTTTAATTCCGATTCATTTAATCCTCCCAGTAACCCTATAACAAACTGTTATTCCCATTTTACAAATGAGAAACTGAGGCCCAGACCTCAGTGATCTGAACAGTAGAAAACAGAATGTTCTTCCTATATCATACCAAGTACATGCCCCCCCCCATACATACACACACACATCAGTGCCTTGGTGTAGGCAGAATCATGTCTGTGCTTTGAGCAGCAGTTGGTAGGTGACACCAGCAAGAACCTATGATCATATCTCTGGCCTGACCTGGTGTGGCCAGCAGGAGTTCTAGATCCTTCTAGCATGCCTTGCATCTTGCTCTCTCTGCCCCCCACCATTGCAGGTCTCCTCGGAATCTGCAGGAGGTACCTTCATCTACCAAGGCTCCGTCAAGGGTCAAGGCTTTGGCCAGTTTGGCTTTCAAAGACTTGGTAACTAGCAATTGTCCCCTGGAAGTGTGGGCTCGTGGGGTGGGAGGGAAACTGTGTTCTGGGATAGAGGAGAGGACTGGCAAAGTTCAACATCCGAGACAAGGTTCTTAGCCTCTTTTGGATCCAGGACACCTCTCAGATCCTGACAAAAGCTATGTCACAACTCTCCAAACACCGATGCCTGGCAGTTGACCTCTGCCACACAGTTCCTCGCTCAGCCCTTGAGTTCAGAGTCCCGACTGCAGGGCCACCAAGAGCCTCAGGCATCATCACTGCTGCCACAAAAGAGCAAGTCATCCTGGTTGGCATTGTCCTCATTTCAGATGAGAAAGCTGAGCGCAAGGAGGTGGCCCTTTGCTCCTCCCCAGCACCTTGACCCTGTGTGTTTCATGTTATCCTAGTCCAGCCTCCTCACTTCAGGGATGGCCCTGACCCAGAGCCTCAGGGCACCTGGCCTCTGACTGTCGCAGAGAGGGGCCCTGGCTTCTCAGGAGCAGTGGAGGTGGAGTGGGGTGGGGGTCATGGGTGCTCCAGAGTCAGCCCCACTCCCCGGGCACTGGGCCCCGGGGTCCCCTGCCTGCCAGGGCAATCCATTACATTTTTCCATAGCTCTGACTTCCAGAAATTTCTATTATAAGCAAAATCTGCCTCCCTGTAGTTCCCCTGTTTGCTGTCCCTCTCCAGAGTTGTTTGAGTTCTGCCATCATGGACTGCATGGAATAAGACCACCCTCTTCCATGCAGCAGCCCTCAAACCTTGCCAAGTTCCCCAGCCCCCACAGTTGAGTCCACTGGGAAGACCTCAGAAAACTGGGGCTCTTGTTTGGGCTCCACAATGGACTCTATCCCTGTACTCTCTTTTAGAGTTCTAGCCTCCTCAGTTAGGTGGGCAAGGACCAGAGTCGGCTTGTGGTCATCTAGGCCCTTCCAGCCTGAGGTGGGGAGAGGTGTCCTCCAGAAGAGGGAGCCTCAGCCCCTCCCCACATCAACCTGAGCTGTTCTACCTCACCTGTGCTGGGTTTTGGCTTCTGATAAAAGGCTTCTAAGGCCAAGAGAAGTATATAGAAACTTTCAAAGGGCTGCGTCCTTTTGGGGTCTTATCTGGGAACATGGCTAAGTCCTATGTGGAATGGCTTCCCCTGGATGGACACTGTCCCCAGGACATCATCTGGGCTCTTCTCAGGGGAATCCCATCTTAGCTGGGGAAGGCAGACGCTTGGACTAAGTGCCACTTCCCGATGGTGTGCAGTGGGACCTTCCACCTCGGGCTGTGTCTCTGTGACTTGAGTGTTATGTTTTGGGAATTGCAGACCTCCGGCTGTTGGAGTCAGATCCCGAATCCATCGGCCGCCACTTTGCTTCCAACAGCAGTTCGGTGGCGGCCGCCATCCTGGTGCCTTTCATCGCCCTCATCATTGCAGGCTTCGTGCTCTATCTCTACAAGCACAGGTACCGGTACCGTGGAGGAAGGGGACAGGAGCGAGAGCGGGGACCAGAGGGTGCCGCCCCGTCCCGACCCCACCCCCTCCCCAGCCCTCCCGCCTTCCTGGCCCGGGCTGTAACTTCGGAGAGGAAGAGCGAGCTCCTCGCCTCCACTGCCCACCTGTCCCCTTCCCTCCTCCCCTCCGGGCCCCGAGTCTCTCCGCACCTCCCTCCCTCTCTATGTCAAGGTCACTCTCTCATCCCCAGGAGAAGACCCAAAGTGCCGTTCAATGGCTACGCCGGCCACGAGAACACAAATGTTCGGGCCACATTTGAGAACCCCATGTACGACCGCAACATCCAGCCCACAGACATCATGGCCAGCGAGGCGGAGTTCACAGTCAGCACAGTGTGTACCGCGGTATAGCCCCCAGGCCTGGCTGCCGCCGCTGCCGCCACCGAGAGCCCCGCCTCCAGCAACCGGTGAGCTGGGCGGGGGAGGCCGGAGGAATGGGCGGGGCGCAGGCAGGAGGACTGGGCGGGGCGCGGGCACGCTTCTGCGCAGGCGCGGGCTCGCCCGGAGACGCACAGCATCCGGGAGCGCGGAGAGGAGAGGGCGGCGCCCTGGGCACAGATGTGCGTCTGGGGACTTGGCGGATCTAATTGAATCCCCACACCTCTTGTAAGATAGGTGCTATTGGAATCCTCGTTGCAGAGGAGAAAGCTGAAAACAGGTGCTCAGAAATCAACAAACTTGACCTAGCTCACGCAGCTAAGAAGTGGTGCGGTCAGAATCCAGTCTCCAGCTCCATACGATGGCCCACAAAGGGAAAAAGACCAAAGATGCAAAACACTATATTCTGCTGTATCTACCCCCTGCCTTCACCCCACCCTCAGTTTAGGAAGGTTAAAAAATCAAAGGAAAAGGTGGAGCTGACGAATTGTCTTTCATTCTCTCCCCTGTATTCCTTCCTGGCTTTGCCTCTCATGCTTCCACCTGCTGCCACCCCTTCTCTTCTGCCACCTCTGCTGTGGCTTGTTTGTTCCCAGCTCCCCAAGGGGCAGGAAGGAGCGCCCCTGAGCACAGCGCCCGGTGCCCGTCTTCGTCTGTCTCTACGCCTGTCTCTGCCACTGCTGGGACTCGAGCCCACACCCTGCCACCATCTGCACCTGCCACCCTGGAGAGGACTCCTGCAATGCCCTGGCTTGGGGCAGTAAAGGAAGAGGGGCTTCAGACAGAGGAAGGAAGTTTGTGGATTGAAAATGGCCAAGCAGCTTGTGGATGTGCATGTGTGTGCACAGGCCTGAGCACACGCGCACACACACCTCTCCTTCATCTGCAACCCATGGAAGAGACCACAAAGGCTTAAAAAAGAGAAGTGTGTGTGTCAGAGATGCCCCATGCCCCATGTCAAAGATGTTCCCCACAAACAGAAAAGAAATGAATACGGAGAGGTATAGTCAGCTCTCAAACCAACATGCCTTCCCCCTGTCCCATGTGTGAGGACACAGCGAATGCATTGGTGGGACACATCAAGGAGTCAGTGTGCAGATAGATACCAGCCATCTGCAGATGGATGATCCCATCTGCACAGTGACAGGATTGCCCCGAGGGCAGGGGGGAAATCAAAAATAGTTTGGTAATCATTTTTTTAAATTTGTTTCAAACATAATTGTACTGAGTTCTAAACCCAGTGAATTAAAAGTCATTTGGCTCCTGGGTAGCCCCTGAAAAAAATGGCAAGCCAGAGAGAACAGGGCAGGATTCTGGCAGGGAACATCTGGCTGTCAACTGACCAAGAAAAAAGAAAACACATGTATGACTCAGATGGGTGGCAGGTCTGGAGGCAGCAGGGAGGTGCTATAGATGACAGGAGAGCAAACCTGCCCCGGCACCCAGAAAAATGATGGCCACCACACACTGGGTTTCTCTCTGTGCCTAACACTCTATGTGTGTTATTTCTAGTTTGTACACACCACCAAAAGAGGATATATTACTCCCATTTTATAGATGAGAAAACAGACTCCTGGGAAGGTAAAGAGACATGAGCAACAACAGATTGAATTAGAGTCAGGATGCAAATTAATGAATCTGACTCCAAAGTTCACTATACTTGCTGCCAGAAACCCAGGTTTAAAAGGGACACCAAAGAAAGGAGGTGTAGGTGAATCTCCACTAAAGCACTGTGGCCAGGTCTGGCAGACCAGGCAGGGGGCACCTGTGTCTAATTTTGTTTCTGCTCTCTCTACCTGGGCAGCATCAGGACAGCGACCTATTATCTCCAGTGTGTTGGAGATGTTGCTGGCCCCAGAAGCCCCTGACCACAGCAAACAAAGGGACCTAGCAGCTCTGAATCAAAAATAATAATGAAATGAATGAAAGTCACACTCTCTCCAGCTCCTTTCAGTGGGTTTGACTTATTTTGATAGTTTCATTGTGCTTGGGTTGTTAATGAATTTCATGTGTATTGCTGGGAAGCTCATGAGTTTAGAAAACAAAGTCAGACATTTAGAGCCACTTTCTCTATCCTTGGGAAGGTCCCCATGGGCTCACTCCCCTATGCATGTGTGACATGCCAGCCTTGGATATTGGTATAGCATATTGAAATAGCAAATAGAAATGAGTGGGAGTGGGGGGAGAGGGCCACCTGGTTTTTGAACCAATTCTGAGTTGCAACAATTAAAAGATCTGATGGATTGATGTCAAGATGAACTAAAGTGAGAGGTGTCAATTTCCAGCAGATAGAATGGAGATGGGCAATGGCAGGAGACCACTCCTGCCCACACTCACCCTGAGACCTGGATCCTGGGGCTGGTGGGGAAGGACCCATCCAGACAACACCCTCACACCCTCATTTCTTTCAGTCCCTGAAAACAAGTGCAGGAAGTTCTCGATGCTCCTTCCCCTTCCTATATTCTGCCACCCACTGGACTCCTCCTCCAGCGCTGGCTCCATTCCCTCCCCTGTGTCTCCTTGTAAAGTCCTAGGAGATGCTTGAGGATCACAGGCTGGTGGACACCCAGCACTCTGCTTTGCACCACCCTGTACCACCTCTGGCATTTTCTCCCCACCTCCAGAGGCCTGGAAGGGAACAGGGCAGATGAGGCCCTTGGCCCACCATTCACAACATACACCCACCACCGCCATCCCATGAGGAAAAAAAAAAAAAAAGTAAAACAAAAACAAAAAAAAATCTTTTGTACAGAGATATATTTTTATTATACAAAGTTTGTACAGTACCAAAAAAGACAGAAAAAAAGGTGTAAATTTTTTTTCATTATTGTAGGTAAATGGTAGTGGAAGCCTTTTTTGTAAATGTAATAAAATGTATAAATATGGTTTTCAGAAATCATCAAGTGCTGTAAATATGTAATCTACACACCTTCTTGGCTTGTCTGCGGTATACACATTTAATTTATCTGTCTCTGTATATGAGGCTTCCCCTGGGGTCCTGCATTATGGTACTTTACTGAATTTGAAAGCAATTTTAAATTTTTTGAATTCAAATAAAATATAAATTTTTGCATTGGTTTTCTTACATTTTTATGGCCTCTTTCATGGCTAGGGGACAAGAATTTGTTGGGGAAGAGGAGGAAAGACATGTTTTAGGCTAAGATCCAAGAGTCGAGATGTGGAAATACCTTCTTAATTGCGTTATTTGGCCACTGCTGTGTTTGGAAACACCCAGCAAAAAATGACATATATAGAATTTTATATGTCCAAATGGATCAAAGATCTAAAACTATAAAACATTTATAAGACAACATAGGGGGGAAGCTTTATGACACCAAAAGTATAGGCAACAAAGAGAAAAAATAAGGGCTGGGGTCAGTGGTAGAGTGCTTGCATATATATATAAAAGAAAAAAGAAGGTGCATTATATCAAAATGTAAAACCAAACAACAAAGTCCATAAAGTAAAAGGCAACCTATAAAATGGGTGAAAACATTTCTAATCATATATATGATAAAGTATTAATATCCAGAATGTATAAAGATACAAAGTGTGGAGAATATATAAGGAACTCCTACGAAAGTCTTGGTCATATCTCCAAAGAAAACATAGAAATGGCCAAGAAGGACATGAAAAGATGCTCAGCATCATTAATCACTGAGAAGTACAAGTCAAAATCATAACCTCACACCCACTCCTGCCAGGATGGCCATTTGAAAAGAAAAAGAAAACAGGTGTGGGCAACGATGTGAGAAAATTGGAACAGTTGTGCTCTGCTGATAGAAACATAAAATGACACAAACACTGTGGAAAACAACATGGCGGCCCCTCAAAAAATTAAAAACATAATTACCATATGATCCAGTAATCCCACTTCTAGGTATATGCCCAAAAGAAAGTGAGATCACAAAGAGATATCTGCATGCCAACATTCACAGTAGTATTATTTGCAATACCTCAAAGATGGAAGCAACCCAGATGTCCATCAGCAGATGGATGGAGAAACAAAATGTGTGTGTGCACATATCAAATAGGATATTACTCAGGCTGAAAAAGAGAGATAACTCTACCAAGAGTGGTGGCACACGCCTGTCATCCCAGTGATTCCAGAGGCTGAGACAGGAGGATGGCAAGTTCAGCAACTTAGTGAGACCCCATTTCAAAATAAAAATATAAAGGGTTGGGGATAGCTCAGTGGTAAAGTGTCTCTCGGTTCAATCCCCAGTAACTCAAAAATTAAATGAATAAATAAAGTAAAAATAAGAAGGAAAAAAGGGAAGGAATTCTAACGTGCTGCAGCACTAATAAACCCTGAGGATATTGTGCTAAGTAAAATAAAACAGTCACAAAAAAACATATACTGAGCTATTCCAGTTATGAGTCCCCTAGGGTAGTGAAATTCATAGAGATGTTTGAATGTGGTTGCCAGGGGCTGGGGGGTGAGGGGACAGGGACTTACTATTTAATAGGTATAGAATTTCAGTTTTATAAGATGAAAACTTCCAGGGATTGGTTGCATGATAATGCAAATTCACCAGACACTACTGAGCTATATACTTTAAATCATCCAGATGATGAATTTTATGTGTATGTTACCACAATGAAAAAAAAAAGTTTTAATTGAATAGTGAAGCCCAGGTCAGCTCAGAACAAGAAACTGGGGACAACGAAGTTGAAGGGATAGGGTTTAGCAGGACTGTGGAGGTCAGGATAGAAGGATTGCCATCTGAAGGGCACTTGTGCAAAGGCAGAACAATCTATAGTAGAGAAAGACCCACCCAAGGAGGATCTTCCAGGCAAGACGTCACCAAAGGAACAGAGGAGGGAAAGGAGGCCTGGCCAGGACTTCCCTGGGCGTGTTGAGAGTTGTCATTTTATGTGGAGAGTTAGCGCAGATGATCTTCAGTTTTCTGGCTTCTACTAGCTTCATCTTTGCACTGTAATTCAGGTCCAAACCCCTGCCCACTTTTTCCCCTCAATTTATTGAACTTTCCCAGTTTCAGTAAAGGCATTTCATCTGAGGAATAATGTCTGGCATTTATCTCTAGCCCTCCCCTGGAGACCTAAGGTAGCTTGTCAGGGTTCAGGGTCAGGAACCAAACTGATGTAAAACATGTTCCTTTTGGATTAGAAGTTGGAGAGTCAGGCAGCCAATATCAAGTCTAAGTCCAGAATATTAATTCACCACAGCCATATAAAGCCTTACCAGAACATTTCTGAACACCTCCAAAAATCAGTCCAGAACAAATTTTTATAAGCAGAAGGGCACAGAAAGAGGGGACAAGTTCAGATCACAATGCCTGGGAGATGAGCTACACCATCTGCACAGAACCCTTATACAAAGAGAAGAGAGTTTTCTTGACCAACACATCAAAAGAGTATCCAAAAGGCAAGGTGGCATACACCTGTAATCTCAGCAACTTGGGAGGATGAGGCAGGAGAATCACAAGTTTGAGGCCAGCCTTAGACACTTAGCAAGGCCCTAAGCAACTTAGCAAGATCCTGTCTCAAAATTTAAAATAAAAACGACTAGGGGTGTGGTTCGGTGGGTTTAATACCCAGTACCAAAAAAAAAGAGAGAGAGAACCAAAGCCATCCCATCCCTCTAATAGAATCAGCCATTATTGCTGGTCTATGAAAATCCTACACACTTATTTTTTCATGAAGAGAGTAGAACATTCACATATCTTCAAAGTTTCTATAAGAATCAGACAGAAAATGAGTAGCTGAACATTTTAACTAATTAAAATATTCTCCCCAAAATAAAGGGAAGGAATAGATCTTAAGTGTCCCAATATTAATTGAATTCAATTAAATAAGCAATTGAAATATTAAAGCATAACACAAATCAGAAGTTCAAAAACTCAGAATATAAATGGACACACAACAAAAAGTGAAGTAAGAGCTTGTCAAAGAGGACAAACATGTTTTAGAAATTAAGACCAGATTTACAAAGTGTCCAAGATACAGAAAGAAAGCATAGTAAAGAAAGATCAGCTAGGAAGAAAATTAAAACATTAAAGAAAATAAAAATTATTTGAAAAAGTAAAAAGGATGTGAAAAGTGAAATGCAAGAAAGCAGACCAATGTATGCACAAGAGGAATCCCTAAAGAAGAAAGCTAAATAAAAGGCACAGTATTCATGTTTTAGATGTGCTCCAAAAAAACTTTCTAGAACTAAAAGAAAAGCTTGACCTATAGACTAGAAGACCCCCATGTTGCTGGGGCAATTACCCTGGAATGGTCATATCCCATAAAACTCTGGGCCTCAAGATTTAAAAAGAAGTCACTTGTAAAGGGCAGAAAACCAGGGCTGGGGATGTGGCTCAAGTGGTAGTGTGCTCACCTAGCATGCATGAGGCACTGGGTTTGATTCTCAGCACCACATAAAAATAAAATAAAGATATTGTGTCCACCTAAAAAACTATTTTTTTTAAAAAAAGGCAGAAAACCAGGTTGTCATCGGATTTCTTCTTAAATAAAGCAAATGGAAGGAAAGAAAGAATGAGCCAAGGATTTCATGTGTAGTGATTTTTAAGCACCAAAACTAAGAAAACACAGCATTAAATATCCAAGAGCTCAGGGCTCTTTTCTTTGGCAGCCCTTCCCAGAGAATCTACTACGGAAAGGACAAGTTTCATCCTACTATGGGATAATTGGGGAATCTCAGCAAGAATTGAATATATTGAAATCTAAAGTGAAGATAAAGGCAGAAAAACAGTATTTTAATGTCATAGGTTCCAACAAAGTAGAAATTCCATGATTTTTTGATGGAAAGAGAAGGGAGAGAGAAAAGGGTAAATAAAGTGAATGTTACCATCAGTTGCCACATAGATAATAGGTAGGAGTCAAAAGATATTTAAAGGACTTGGCATAATTGACATTTTAGGCCAGATAACGTTGTGTTGTAGTTGAGGGCTGGGCTGTCCTGTGCATCACAGGCTACTAGCAGCATCATTGGCCTTTGCCCACTGAGGACCCCCCTCTCTGGATTGTACCAGATGTTTCCAGACATTGCCAAAAGTCCTCTAGGGAACAAAGCCCATGTGCACACAACTCCCTCCCACCCACCCAACCTCCACGGAGAATCTCTAATCTCAAACTAATAACACAGTAAGAAAATAAACAGAAAAAAAGACAAAGGGCATCATACAAATATATCGACACAAAGGTAATCAGTAGAATAAAATTACAAGTTTTGATAAATACACGTATTTTTAAGGTAACCCCAAAAAATCATGTTTTGGAAAGAACCAGTAAATATGACAAATGAGCAAAGTAAACACAACATAAAATTATGTGACAGATTTAAGAACCAACATAGCCATGGTATTGTTACCTGTAACTAGGTAACTAAAATCTAAAACGATTTTTAGATCAGCTCAAAAGGTAAAACTCAACTCTGCTATAACAAGGGGCATCTCTAAAACAAAGGAGTTAAAAATGGCTCAAAGCAAAGGAATAAGAGGTGTGTCTCCCACATTGTCTGTATCACTTCTCTGTTGATGGACACTGGGTTGTTCTCTCCTGGCTGTTTTGAAGAGAGCTGCAATAAACTTGTGAATGCAGAGGTTTCTTTGACATACCGACCTCATTTTCTTTGGGTCTATACCCAGTAGTAGGATCCTCGATCATGTGGTAGTCCTATTTTTTATTTTTCCATGGAACCACTATACTTTTTCCACAATGGCTCTGCTAAATTATATTCCGACCAACAGGGTACAAGATCCCCCTTCTCTACCTCCTCACCAACACTTTCCTTTTGGATAACAGCCATTTTAACTGCAGCAAGATGATAGATCTCGTTGTGGTTTAAGTTGCATTTCCCTGATGATTAATGATGTTAAACAATTTTTCATGGACCTATTCAAGTCTATGCTATTTTACAGGGGAAGAATATATAATCCCTACCTTATATGAATTATTCCAGAGAGGGGAGGGGGAAAAAAGGAAACGTATAATAAATAAAAAATACGTTATTCAAACGTATAATAAATAAAAAATAAAAATTAAGAAGATGCAAAGTGATTAGTTGTGCAAAACTTCAACCAAAAACTGCATACAAGAACACAACAATATATAAAATTTGCAAATAATATTTCAAATAAATTTTGACCCAGTACCTTGCCAACAAATTTTTTACTGAGATGTATTCTAAAAACAAAAAGAGAGGAGGTAAACTTCAGAAGCCTGATAAGGACTCTCAATCACCTCTGGTGATCACCTTGCTTTTATTTCATAGAAATGTAAATAACTTTAAATTTTATGATAAATTAATTTTGACCATGATATAAAAACCACAACAGAATAATAATCTATAACTCTGAGGTAACCATGGTAACATATTGCTATAGATCCTTCCAGAGCATTTTTGTGGCCCCACACACTTTTGTAGTATCACTCTTCTCAGCTAACAATTTATAGTGGGCATTTTTACATGCAGTTGTATATATGTGCTTTTTACCATTTTAATTGGCTTCTTAATTTTCCATTGCCTGCTGGTAATACATTTGTATCACAATCCCCTTCGTTGGACATTTCAGTTATAAAACATTTTGACTTCGTATTGATGCCACAAACAGAACAACCTCATAAGAGAATTGTTGGACATTGTGTAGGACCTGATGGACCATGGCTTTATTACAGCACCAGTCTTTCTGATAATGTTTCTTTTTCCTTCCAGAAAAAAGTCAATCGCGTGAACATAGGCAATAGAGAGGCGCATCACTGGATTCTTTCATTTGAGATATGCCAAGCAAATGGAATAAAAGACAGTTCTAAGGCAAACAAAGATAATGGTAGGAAGTGGTTGAAATTCTGAATTATGGTGCCTAAGCTGGGCAGGAAAGGATATGAAGACAGGAGAGAAGGATAGAGAAGAACAGAAGGGACTAGAGACCAAAGGTCCTTAGTTGTATTTCTTTCAGCTGCAAAGAGGAAACCATCTCAAACTAACTTAACAAAAAAAAAAAATGTATTTGCTTGCAAAGTCCAGCAACCAAGTGGGCTTTGAAATTGGCTTAGCCAGTATCTCCAGCTCCATTTATTTCATTTGTCTGTTTTATATTACTAGGGAGTTTACAACAGGGATGCTATATCACTGAGCTACATTCCCAGTTCCTTTTTATTTTTTTGAGACAGTCTCACTCAGTTGTGCTGGTTGGCCTTGAAATAATTTGCAATGGGGCTGGGGCTATGTGGCTCAGCTGTAGGGCACTTGCCTGACATGTGTGAGGCACTGGGTTTGATTCTTAGCACCACATATAAATAAAGGTCTATCAACAAGTTTTTTTAAAAAAGAAAGAAAGAATTTGCAGTCCTCAGATGGGAAGATCCAGCTCCCTTTGGGGTTCCCTCTATTGGATTGGATGTGTGGCTTTGGCTCCAGGCAGACTTTTCTCAAGGTAGTTAAAGGAGGAAACTGATTCTCTAGCCCTGCCACTCAACCTCACATCTCATTGGCACAAACTGGGTCATCCATTCCTGAATGAATCTACACCATCTGGGATTGTCACTGATTAGCTTATTGTGTACCTGAATGAAGGCACGGGGAGGGGAAGTGGGATTGTCTTTGGACAAAGAATGGGCACATTGGAACTGGGAATAGGGGAAGTCCTGAGACACAGGAGCTTCATGAGATGAGCAAGTTACCTAAACAAAAATTGCAGTATTTAGGGAGACCAGCAGCATCCAACACAGACACTAAAAACCAAACATGTAATAGCAGCCCGTGGTGAGTGGTATGAGGAAAACCAGTGGGTGGGAAGGTGACATAGGTTAGGGTAGGGATCAGGAACTGCATTTTTGTAACTTAAATTGAGACCTGAGAGGTGAGCAGGAATCAGCCAGGTGATGAATGCAGCAAAGAGCATCCTGAGTAGCAGGAACTACATGTGTAAAGTTTGGAAAGGGTTTAGACTGTTGGAGGACCTGCAAAGCGACCAACGTGGCTGAAATATGGTCAAGTGGGGGAAATACCATGTGACAGAAGGCAAGTGCAAACTCATGCATCTGTAAAGGAAAGTTGAGTGACACGACTTTATACACATTTCAAGAAAAGAACATGCTACTTTTTGAGCTTGGGTTGAACATAGCCAAGAGTAGCAGTAGAAGTACTAGCTTGGCAACTGCAGTCCATCAGGTGGGTGATGGCAACCAGGATGAAGGCAGTAGCAATGGGAATGGAGAGAAATGGATGGAGTTAGGAGATCTTTGGGACATTTACTCCACACATGGCATGGGAGAGAGAAGATTCAAGGGTGACTCCTAGATGTCTGGCTTGAGCATCTGGATATATGATGGTACTCTTTGCTGGAATGAAAAAGCAGCAAGTGGACAGCTGGAGAGTGGGCTTAGGAGGAAATTGGCATGGATGTGCTAAGCCCCAGTGAAGATGCCAAGTGATTAGTTGTGCAAATCTGGAACTCAGGAGAGAGATTAGTGTCTAAATGAGTTGAATGATGATATCAGAAGTAGTGGTTTCAAGAACTAGGATGTGGTTAAGCTGTGAGGAGGCAGCAGTGAAATCAAAGATGGCCATCCACGTGGTTTTCCTGTGGATGGCCACGTCATCCAGGGTGGAGGCAAGAGTTGGGATGCAGAGGACTGCCATCCAGAGATGAAGTCTTAGATGAATGCAGGAGAATGTTCAGGAGGCGAGAGCCAACTCAAACAGGAAGAGGATACTGGATGATACAGACAACTGGCACTGGCATCACAGAGAGGAGCTTTCCAAGGACCTCATGGTGGAGTGGTGATGAGAGTGCAGCCCTAGGGCCAAACCACTGCAGCTGAGCTGCCATCTGGGCCTCATCTATACACTGAGGCTCTTGGGTCTTCTCTAGTTTGAATGCCCTACAACAGTGCTAAGAATGGAAACATGATGCCAGCCACAAAGGCAAGCAGCATGTGCAATTTAAATTTTTCTGGTAGCCACTTTATAAAAATAAGAAACAGATGAAATTAATAACATCTTATTGAACCTAAGATATCCAAAATATCACCATTTCAAGATATAATCAATATAAAAAATATTGAGATCTTTTGCTGTTTTTTTTCATAGAAGTCTTCAAAGTCTGGGGTGTATTTTATACTTACAGCCACATGGAGAGGGCTCCACAGGCACACGCTGTGAGTGGCTGCCATCTTGAATAGTATACTTTAAGAATTCTTGATCTTGGTCACTATGGAGTCTGAGTCATGGAAGAAGAATGTAGAATACTGAACCGAGCAGCCAGCCTTCCATCTGTCTCCTGGAAACTGTGAAGAAGCTGCCTCCTTGTTCTCCTGCTTCACTTGCCCCTCCTCTACTCCACCCCGGCTCTCCTCACTTCCGACAGCCGTCTCCACCTGTCCCACTGGCTCCCTACCTCACTCCCTGCACACCAGGCAGGGGCTTCCTGTTTCTACCTCTTGCCTTCCCATCTTGCCTTCCCCTACCTGTCCCTCTGCTCCTCCTTTTTCCTTTTCTGTTTCTCTGCACGTCTCATCCACCCAGCTCCATTTTTCAGCTTGTTCCCTTTTCTTCTCTCTCTTCCGTCCTTTGACCCTGACTCAGCTCTTTCCTCAAGCTACCTGAGCGCTGTGATGATCAGGTTCCTCCCTCCTCTCCAGACCTCCATCCCAAAGATGCCCTGACCTCACCAAATGAACCCCACTGTCTAAGGACTGGGTACCTCTGCCTCTAGGATTCATGGACACATTGTACTCAGCAGCTTATTGGCTTGAAGGCCAACGTAGCCAGCCTGTCAGTGAGGCATCTCTCTCAGGTAGGGTTTTTCCTAGTGTTACATCCTAAGTCATACTGACCTTGACCCTTTCAGATAACAGAGTTCTTGTTTTTATCTGGATTGGCTGACAAGCTTTCACAGATCCTGACATTTATAACTGACCTTTATGCTTTGCTGTTTGGTCAAACCAAGCTTTATAGTCTGTGGTCAAACCATGGCTACAAGCAAGAGTATGGACAAGAAGGAATCTGCAGCCTCCAGATGACCACAAAGGTAAGCCCTATGGGTCTGGTCATTAGAGCAGGAGCAACTGTTAGAAAGAAGTTATATACAAACATGTTAAAAATCCAAGAACAATGAAGTGCCTATATCCCACTCAACAAGGATAAAAGAGTGAACTTTTTAGGACACTTCAACCTGGAGCTACAAAATCTCCTGAATGTTAGCAGAAGGGAAATGGACAGAGGAGGGAAGGGTCAGAAGACCATGAAGAACCTCCAGCTCCCCCTGCTCCTCAGGTCACTCCATCCCAAACTAGAATTTGACTAGCTTTAGGAGATGTACATAATGCCTCAGAAAGAAGAAAATAATAAAGGATAGGAAAGGAAAACAAAGCCAGATAGAATGAAGCCAACTGCAAGCCAAAGGGCCTGTATTCAGAATGGAACCTTAAATCCCAGAGTCTCCTAGAGGCCAGCATTTAATCCATTTTTATTTCAGTCACCAAGAGAACCAAAATTAGTCACAAATGTCCAGTTTCCCATAAAATACTTGAGAATCAATCTAACAAAAGAGGTGAAAGACCTCTACAAGGAAAACTATAGAACTCTAAAGAAAGAAATTGAAGAAGACCTTAGAAGATGGAACGATCTCCCACACTCCTGGGTAGACAGAATTAATATTATCAAAATGACCATACTACCAAAAGCATTATATAAATTTAATGCAATTCCTATTGAAATTCCAATGTCATTCTTCACAGAAATAGAAAAGCAATCATGAAATTCATTTGGAAAAATAAGAGACCCAGAATAGTCAAAGCAATCCTTAGCAAGAAAAGTGAAGCAGGAGGCATCACAATACCAGATCTTAAACTATACTACAGGGCTATGGTAACAAAAATGGCATGGTATTGGCATCAAAACAGACATGTAGACCTATGGTACAGAATAGAAGACACAGAGACAAACCCATACAAATACAGTTATCTCATATTAGACAAAGGTGCCAAAAACATTCACTGGAGAAAAGATAACCTATTTAACAAGTAGTGCTGGGAGAAATGGAAAACCACCTTAACAAAATGAAATTAAACCTCTATCTCTCACCCTGCAAGAAACTCAACTAAAAGTAGACCAAAGACTTAGGCAGTAAAACAGAGACCCTTGCACCTACTAGAAGAAAAAGTAGGCCAATCTTCACCACGCTGGCCTTAACAAGACCCCATCTGACTTCATTAACAAGACCCCTAAAGCGCAAGAAGTAAAATCAAGAATCAATAAATGGGATGGATTCAAACTAAAAAGCTTCTTCTCGGCAAAAGAAACAAACAATAATGAAAGTGGGTACAGACTGGGAGAAAATCTTTACCACATGCACCTCAGACAAAGCATTAATCTGTAGGATATATAAAGAACTCAAAAATCTTAACACCAAAAAAATAAATAACCCAATCAATAAATGGGCTAAGGAACTGAACAGAACACTTCATAGAAGAAGAAATACAATCAATCAACAAATATATGAAAAAATGTTCAACATCTCTAGCAATTAGAGAAATGCAAATCAAAAGTAAGATTTCATCTCACTCCAGTCAGAATGGCAGTCATCAAGAATACAGGCAACAATAAATGTTAGCGAGGATGTGGGGGAAAAGGTACACTCATATATTGCTGGTGGGACCATAAATTGTGCAACCACTATGGAAAGCAGAATGGAGATTCCTCAGAAAACTCAGAATGCAACCACCATTTGACCCAGCTATTCCATTCCTTGGTTTATACCCAAAGGACTTAAAAATCAGCATACTACAGTGACACAGCCATGTCAATGTTTATAGCAGCTCAATTCAAAATAGCTAAACTATGGAACCAACCTAAGTGTCCTTCAATAGATAAATGGAGAGCTGGGGATGTGGCTCAAGCAGTAGCACGCTCCCCTGGCATGCGTGCAGCCCGGGTTCGATCCTCAGCACCACATACAAACAAAGATGTTGTGTCTGCCGAAAACTAAAAAATAAATATTAAAAAATAATTCTCTCTCTTTCTCTTTAAAAAAAAGACAATTCCACTTTAAAAATAGATAAATGGATAAACTATTATATATATGTGTATATACATACATACACACACACACACACACACACACACATATATATATATATATATATATATATATATATATATATATACATAATTTTTTCCAATGGAATATTACTCAGCTTTAAAGAAGAATGAAATTATGGATGAAGTTGGAGAATATCATGCTAAGCGAAATAAGCCAATCTCAAAAAACCAAAGGCCAAATGTTTTCTCTGATATGCAGATGCTAACTCACAATAAGGGGAAGAGGGCATTAGGGAAGAATAGAGTTACCTTAGATTAGGTAGAAGGGAGTGAGGGGAGGGGGGATATGGGGATAGGAAGGATAGTAGAATGAAACAGACATTATTACCTTATATAATGCATGACCAACGTGATTCTCCAACATGTACAATCAGAAAAATGAGAAAGTATACCCCATCCATATATGGTACATCAAAGCACATAAATGCATCCTACTGTCATGTTTAACTAATTAAAACAAATTTTAAAATTTTTTCAAAAGAGAAATGTCTAATTTCTGTAGTAAGTTAATTGATCAAGAGATGTCCTTGGAAACAGCACCTATGTTTCATTTCCTTAGGATACAGCAGAGGGGCTTATTGTGACTTCCTGCCTGGAGAGCCTCACCTCCTCCACCTATTTCTGGAAAACACCAGGAGCAGGGTTGGTCTGGGAACCTCAGATGGAGTCATGAACTAACCCTTTCCTGACTGGTTGCTGCCTACAGAAACATCCTCTCATGCCTGGGTTTTCCAGCTTCTCACTACCACCTCCAGGGTACGCCCTGAGACCACCTCCTGCTGGTCTCCTGCTGCCTCTAAATATGCAGAAGCTACTCTGCAGTTTATCAATCAGTTCCCCCAAAGCACTGAGGCCAAGTTATGTTCTGCATTGAAAGAGAAAGAAGCCCCCTTTCCCTCTGTGTCACTTGTCACCAAAGTAGGGCTTCCTGAGCCCCATTGATTTGAGATTCTGGTAACAGTTCTGTCAGCATCAGCCTTGTAGCACCTCTCCTGCTTGAGCTTAGGCAACCACATAATGCCACTCCAGGACCAATCTTAAGAGACAGACTCTTGTTTTCCTAATCTCCCTTCCTATGGATTCCACACGCTAGTTGCACAATTACAGGGTATTTTTCTACTATGAGAATGTGAAAAATAAATGTGACTTTAGAAACACATATCAAATAATGGTAGACACCATCAGAATTATTACTAATGCAAAGAGAATCACTAACGGTGACCTGAGTGGGAAATCAGGGCTGTGAATCCCTAGTCCACTTGTTCAGTGTATTTAGGCAACATTGTTTAATTGGATTCTTCCCTCCACTGTTCTAAAGCTCTTGACTTAACCAAGTGGCTCTTAACCCAAAGATGCTGTCAGTTTTGAGAGGGGAAGAACTGGCATACCCCAAGAAGAACTGAGGACTCTGCCCTCTCTACCTCCTCCAGGCAGATCAGGGTCCTGACAGAGAGCAGGGGAAAGATGTAAGAGAGGAAGAGGAGGGGTGGAGGCCATTCACTGATCTGTAGTGGGTGGAGAAGGAACAATGAGGTAAATGTGCATTTGGAGGAAATTGCACGTTTGCCCAAAAGCAGTGAGTAAAAGTAATGCTAAAAACACACTAGTGGTGGTGCTGATGCTGGGAGTGGGTAGAGACGGAACCAGGAGCTGAAGGAAAGAGACCACAGTGTTTATTGTCCATGGCTTTGCAGCCAGTGGGGTACCAACTCTCCTGCAAGGCTGTGGATCTCCCATGGTAGGCAGCAAATTGGGGCAGGGCCTTAGGACTAGTGTCTGCTGCTAACAGGAGGGAACTAAGGAATCCGAAAGGAAGAGAGGATCAAACTTGTAGTAAGGGGATGTTTCACTGCATGCATTTGACTTTAGGCAAAGCCTCTTGTCACAAAGAGACGGCTCAGGCAGCTAAGAGCCTCAGCCCAATCTGAAAGACTCTCCAAGGGAGAATGTGTATTTGTGAGTTCCAGGAACGTGTGCAGGAGGCTTGTTGGTGAGCCACGAAGTGTGTATGTACACGCACAAGCTAAACAGGTGGGTGGAAGCTACAGAGGGTGGCAGGTAGACAGGGGCTTTGAGGGACTCTGGAGTCACCCAGGCAGAGCTGGCAAGTTGGCAGTTGGGCTCCTGAGGCCTTGGCAGCAGGCAGGTTGGGAAGACATAAGCTTCTCTATAGTAATAAAAACAGAAACAAAGGGAGAGGCAAGCCTGGGACCACACTGGGAGCACAAAGACAAAGGACACCTGCCACACCCACCTCCACTGCACTCAGGACTTCAACCTGCTCTCCCCACCCCAGGGCGGGCATTCTTCTCCAGTGACTAAACATAAACTCCTCTGCAGCCTTCAGGCAGAGTAACCCTCCCTGCCCAGAGACAGGATGAGGTAGGGAGAAGGGCTGCCCAAGGGTCCTGACTCTACTTTTTTAGAATGGGGGTGCTCAGTTGCTTTACACTGCATTGGGGAGTGTGATGTGGGGAAGAGTAGATTCAGGGTGAGGGTCCAGGACTACGTAAAACCAGGCATCTAAAGCAGCCCTGGCCCATGTTTCCTTGAGCCTGCTGCGTCCTAATGAGTCTGTAGAATGGGAGGCCTTAAGTGACTTTCCAGTACTTCTTGGTCACTGCAGAGGAGCGAGTGCCCTTCTTGGGGTGAAGGATCCCTCCTTTAGCAGCTCATACACAACATCCTCTGGGGGAAGAATTTGTTCCTTCAGTTTCTCATAACCAGGGTATGACCCATGGCCAGGGGGCTGAGGAATTGTCCACAGTTCTGTGGAATTAATGTACTTCCTAAAAGCAGAGGTGCAAAGCAACACGAAAGACCTACTGGAAGACACATGGGTGCCCCAGAAAGGTGGCAGGGTCAGGACCTGAACACTGACCAACACCTGAAAGAATGCTTCTTCCAGAGGAAAGGTCACATAGGGAGAGCGCGAGACCACCTGGGCCCACTGTTCTCTCTTGGCCCATGCTGCCCTCGCCTTCACAGCAGAACCTACAGTTCCAAGTTGCAAGAAAGGAGTAGATAATCAACAGCAAAACTGTTCACTGGCAACAGGAGACACTGGCACAGAATGAAACTCAAGGAAGGAGAGGGCTACTATCTCACTTTCACATAGAGCTCAGCTTGCTTCCACAGTGAAGTTTCCAGAAAGCTCAGGACTAAGAATTTGGAGCCAGCATCCAAAAGATAACAGGATTGAGAGTGCAGAGTGGTCCAGATCTCCTCTGAGGGCACCTTCCTCCCCATTTTGGTGCTTCCCAAGTCCTAACCCCAGCCCAATACTTTTTTGACTTTTGAGCATAATCTCTTTCTCATTAACTACCAAATGTACACAGGTATTACTCTAGGTCTCCTTACTTCAGGCCCAGAGATATAATGCACATCCTCACCTGGATGTCCATTAGGCACAAGTTCAAAATGTCCCAAAGTAAACTTATGATATCTTCCCTCCTGCACTACCTGCATCTGCTCCTCATGTCCCTACTGAGTGATAACACACTCTAAGGAATTCCAACTTTTCCCTGCTCTCCTCAAGTCCACCCTGAAGCCCCAAAAGTGCATCCCCTCAACTTTAGGGTAACTACTACTGTGGCCCTGATCCTTGCCTTCTGAGATACTGCCATGGCACCCCGCGGGGGCTCTAAGTGCAGCATACCCAAGTTGGATTTTGACAATGCATATCTGAACATGTCACCTGGTATCCAAGCTCCACTCATACATGATGTCTTTTGTGACCTTGCCCCACCACTCCCCCACCCACTTTATACCCCAGTAGTACTAAGAAGTTTATGGTCACTTACCTGTTCCCTGAATCACTATTACACAACACAGTGATCCCACTTGTATTGGAATAGCAATTCCAGAGCAAGGAATTCCTTTCTCTCCACTGTGACACTTCCTTTCAGCCCCTATTGGTGCTCTTCATACTGTCAACTTATTGCAACTTACATCTACTGGTTTCAATCCAGGGCCCATTCCACAACCCCTCCCCTCAAAGATAAGGTGAAGGAAAGGGAACCAGGGAGGGGATGGTTCAAATAGAGCTTAGCTTGCTTCCACAGTGAAGTTTCCAGAAACTTCAAGGGGATGAATGGTATTCCAATATCATAGGCAGATGTCAGGAGAAGGACTGCCTTTTAAAATCCTATGGAAAACAAAGACCTTGGTCAACACTTTAAAACCCTTCTAAGAGGAAACTCTTGGGGCCTACGTGATACAAATGAGAAAATCCTGTGTGAACTTCTCACTTAGCCTGTGTGAGACTGACCTGCATGGATAAGCACAGGATAGCGGGGCTCAGGATAAATTGGGGCTGTGAACCTAGAACGTGGAACTGCATTCAAAGCCCACTCAGTACAAAAATCAACTTCTTCCACATCAGTCTTGGCAGAGGAATAAAGCTTCCACCACACCAAAAATTAAAGGACTCTCAGCAGGCAAAACACAGGGGTGAGTGCTGAAGGGAGCTTTCTAGGTTTCAGGAGATTTAACCTATGTAATGAGAAGCAAGACTGACCCCAAAAAAGGAGACTTAAACTCTACTTCCTCAACCAGTGTGTAACTAAAGTGGTGTCCCTCGTTGGAAGAACTATCTCACTGGAAGAAGCATCACTTTGGCTTCATATTTTCCCCATCTCAACTCACCCACCTCTCTCACCCTGTGACTATAAAGATGGAAACTCCATCTTTGACAACAGTTCAGTTGTGCTCAAAACACTTTTCCATTATGAACATTCAGGTCCACTCATCTTTAGGAATTCTTAGCTTCTTTATTTGTTAAAAGGTAAATTCATTAAGTAATCATCACATTTTGAGATCCTGACACCTGTGTTAGCTGCCCTACTGGAAAAGGGAACTCAGTGGAGCACTGGGAGCACTTCAGATTCTGGGGATACATCTGGCTGAATCCTCCCTCTCACTTTCAGATGTGTGACCAATGCAAGTTACTAACTTTCCCAGGCCTTCGTTTTTCTCTTCTGGGAAATGAGAAGAAAATCAGTTGCTATCTCCTACAGCTGAAGTGAGGACTAAATGAGATGATGTCCACAAAGTACCTAGCACAGAGCCTGCCACAAAGCAAATGCTCAGTAAACACCGGCTATTTATGCTATCATACAAAATAAGGATTTTTTTTAATGATGTTATTGTTGCTCCTACTCCTTTGGGTTCACAGTGGACTACTCTACATCACTGATTCTCAGTTACGCTCCTCTGTCACCAGTCTCAAGGTTTTCCCATAAGGATGTGCCCCAAATGCAAACTGCCATATTTGAGAAGCTTCTCTGATGGGGTGTGTACACATGGACAGTGTGAAGGCCTCTGAGCGAATGACGAGCTGTCAGGGCCACTGATGTAACTCTAATCCCCTAAGTTACCATTCTGGCTCATATACTGATAAAGCTCTTACAAAACAAATATAAGGATAGCCTGAGGATCATGTAGGTTTTAACAGGAGAAAAACAAATTACTTAGAGAAACAAAGTGCCTTCAATTCTGGATCCTTAGTATTAGTAATTCACCTCTGAATTACCTGGATTTTTACCAAGATTACTCCCTGGGGATACCCCAAGGCTTAAAAATTACAAGGTTTCTCTCTAGTGTCCATCTCAGGATCTTGGGATTTGAATATACACGTATCCACCGGGGAGAGGTCTCCTACGATGTTTTCCCTCCGGCGTGTGTTCTCCGGTGGGCGCTGAAGTGGGAGCTATTATTGAAGTCTTTGCCACACTCCATGCACTTGTAGGGCTTCTCCCCCGTGTGGATTCTCTGGTGAATGATAAGACTGGAGCTCTGGTTGAAGCATTTCCCACACTCTCTGCACTTGTATGGCTTCTCTCCCGTGTGAATCCTCTGGTGAGTGATGAGGTTGGAACGGTCCCGGAAGAACTTTCCACACTCGAGGCATTTGTAGGGCTTCTCTCCGGTGTGCACCCTCTGGTGTGTGATGAGCTTGGAGCGCTCGCTGAAGCACTTCCCACAGTCCGCACACCTGTATGGCTTCTCCCCCGTGTGGGTTCGCTGGTGGTTGGCCAGGGTGGAGCTCTTGCTGAAGCTCTTGCCACAGTCCGCGCACTCGTACGGCTTCTCTCCCGTGTGGATTCTTTGGTGACTAATGAGGGCGGAGCTCTTGGAGAAGCGCCTCCCACATTCAGAGCACTGATACAGTTTCTCCCCAGAGTTGGTAGCGTGCGGCCCAAGAGAGCTCAAGCTTGTACTGAGGCTGTGAGGCTCTTCCGAGGTCTCCTCTGTGGAATCCTTCCAGGTAGCACCCAGAGACGGGCTCTGGCCGAGGCCCTCCCCAGGCTCACTACTCTGGTTAGGACTTCCTCCCAAATCAGGACTTCCTCCCAAGTGGATTCTCTGATGCTTCAAAAGGTTTGAGCTCTGGTTGAAGCTTTTCCAACATTCCCCACATTTATAGGGCTTTTCCCCAGTGTGGATTCTCTGGTGGGTGACAAGATTAGAGTGGTCACTAAAGCTTTTCCCACATTCAAGGCAATTGTAGGGCTTCTCTCCAGTGTGGATTCTCTGATGGGTACTGAGGTTGGAGCGGTCACTAAAGCTTTTTCCACATTCCAGGCATTTGTAGGGCTTCTCCCCTGTGTGGGTCCGCTGGTGGGCGATGAAGTGGGAGCTCCTACTGAAGCTTTTCACACATGTATCACACTTGTAGGGTTTCTCCGCGAGGTACAAGCCCTGGTGGTCAATGAGTTTTTCCAAGTCCTCCTCAGAGGAACTCTCTTCCCACTGTTCCTGTGGAGGATCTCCCCACACCCCTTCACCTTCGTTTTCATTGTCACTGTCTTCTTCCCAGTCATGAGGGTGGCAAACAGCCTCAGTGCTACACTTTGATAAGGCTCCAGGCAAATGCTCAAAAATGTCTTGCTCTGAAATTTGGTCTTCATCCTCATGCCTCAACTCAAAGCCTGAAAGAATGGACAGAAATGGAGGTTCTGTTAATTCATTAGTTAGCATTTATTTATATATCTGTGTCTTGTGAATTGTGAATGTGGCTACCATGAATTTGTATCTTATGTCTCACCTGGTGGAAATGTGACTAACATGAAATGATCAAGTTTTTGTGCATGCATGTGTTTCTAAAACTTCTTTTTTAAAAATATTTTTAGTTGCAGACATACACAATACGTTTATTTTATTTATTTATTTTTATGTGGTGCTGAGGATCAAACCTAGGCAAACGCTCTACCACTGAGCTGCAACCCCAGCCCTGCAAGTGTTTCTAATCCTGCAAAACTGAAGAACACAGTCTGGAACTTGGTAACCCCACCAAGAGAACCATAAGGCCCAGCCCAGCTGCTGGCCAGTCAGCTTCCCTGCCAGCTCCCTGATCTCAATACTCCACAATGAACACTTGCCTCCTCCTAGTACACTCAGTGGATCCTCATGTCATACAAGATTGAATCAATTCTGTAACTGGCCAGATGTATCCCAGTATAAGCAAGACTAACCATCTCCTTTGGGGGTTCACACTAAACCATAGATGATAATCAGAGCAAAGCACAAATTCTTTTCTTAATCCCATTCTTTTTAGCTTAGAAACAAAAAAAGATATCAAGCCTGGCCCCCCACTTTCCACATGCCTACAGACTTTGTGGATATCCAGTGCCTCCCAGCTTACCTGTGTCTGGAGTTTTAGGATGTGGGATTGGTGGTTTGATGACAGCTTCATCTGCTGTCTCATCCCAGTCCTCCTGGTCATCAACCTTAGTACTTCTCTGCCCAGACCTGGGGAGACCTGTGGCCTCCCCGACAGTCTCCATGGCCCTGACTGTAGTCCGAGCCCTCATCAGGGAGTCCAGCTCCTCATAGAAGGGGCACTTCCCTGGTGGGTGGCTGCTCTTTGCTTTCCGATAGCTTCTAAGGAGGTTTTTGAATCTGTAGCGACACTGCTCCAGTGTCCGCAGGAAGCCCAGTGCACACAGCCGCTCTGCAATGGCCCGATACACCTGGCTGTTCTGGTGACAGGTGCGAAGCTTTTCAGAGAATGGGGACTCACTGAGAATTGCCAGGAAGGCCTTGGTCTCCTCATAGCCCCAGTGCACACCTGCTGTCAGGAGAGAAGAGTTCAGAGGCATTACATTTAAGGAGATTGCCTAGGTCTTCAGAGATTGAGGTCGCCTGCCCTCTAACCACCTAGAACACCAGCATCTCAGAAACTGTTCAGGTGCCCAGAAATACACCCGTGCTTCTCAGGATTATTCTGGAAAAGTTGGCCAGAATACCTTACTCCATCACTTCTAGAAGATCCTATTAACACCTTGAGACTTGCAGAAGGAGCACACTTAGGTGGCCGTACTATATCAATTATACTAGGTGACGAACTCCCTTAGCTTCAGCTGACTGGTACCTGGGATTCATGAGATTCTCCCCACGTCCAGTCAATACATATCTGCTATTTCCTTTATGAACTCCCCTTTAACAAAGCGTTGATGCTAATAATCCCTGATCATCAGAGGTATCAGTAGATTTCAAATGATCATGCAATAGAGTCCAACTACAGATGCCTTTTCTTCTCTTGTGGAAGAATAAAAAGGAGGCAGCCTAATCTCAGCTCCTCTGCTGGTTAAGTGATGTAGCCCAGGGAGGCAGCACAGGAGAAGGAAAACCAAACGCAACTAGCAAGCAGGAGCCACAGGCTCTCCTCATACCTCTTCTGTGTGTCTTTAGGTAATATGCTTCATCTCTTAGGCTTCCATGTTTTCACCTTTACAATGACTGGGTGTCTGTCACACAATGACTATTCAAGCAGAGCCTGATTTCTGTTATATCTGTTCGATATTTCAACATTTTTCTTTAAAAGCCTAAATTCACTCTCTGTGAAATCAGAAGTTGATGTACTTACACATTAAGAGGAATACGTACTATTAGAATTAAAAGTCCACTAACGTGACATCAACGATCATCTCCATATTACCTGTGACACTTTGGAAAATACTGGATTCTCTCTTTAAGGTCAAGCTTTAAAAGTGTTTGCTTCTCTAAGAAAATTCTGAGCAAGAAGACCTTGTCATGGGAGAAGAGAGTGAAAGTCTGAGGGTGACCCAAGGAGCTTATACCCTACTCTAGTGTCATCAATCCAGACTCACAGTCTGAGCCCTGACCTCAGGAGCAGCAGCCTGGCTGGTTGGCTGGTGGCAGGGTTGCAATCTACATGGTCAAATCCCCAAGTTCTTACCAATACGACTCTGGAGCAGAGCTCGGCCCCCTGGAATCCTGGGCCTCTGGACAGACCCATCAGTAGCTAGACCAGCACCATTACAATCTTCTGCGGTTTCCTCAGGCTCCCAGCCCCCTTCCTCCGGCTCATCCATCTCTGCGTCACTATCCCCCAGCCTGGGGAGTGCTACTACCTCTCCTGGGCCATTTCTGGCTCTGATGGCTGTCCGAGCCCTCACCAGGGCCTCCAGCTCCTCATAGAAGGGGCATGTTCCTGGAGGGTGGCTGCTCTTGGCTTTCCGATAATTCCGGAGCAAGTTTTTGACTCTGTAGCGACATTGTTCCAGTGTCCGCAGGAAACCGCGTGCCCTTAGCCGCTCTGCAATAGCCCGGTACACCTGGCGGTTCTGATGACAAGTCCGGAGCTTTTCAGAGAAAGGAGACTCACTCAAAATTGCCAGGAATGTCTTGGTTTCCTCATAACCCCAGTGGACACCTGACACCTTCGTGTCCTCCACATCCCACTGGCATTGTTCTTCCCAGGCCCCTGAGTCCCTCCAGGCCGATGCTTGGGCTGGTTTTGCCTGTTCATTATCCAGGCTATAATTAGCAGTGTTCCTTTTCCCAGAATTTATAGGACTTAGACCCCCAAATTCTGGTCCTTGCTCTTGCTGGGAAGTGATACTTGCTTTTGAAACAGGAACTCCTACACAAAATGAAGAAGAGAAATGACTGAGTAGAAATGACCTGCTGAACACAGTATTTGTCCAAAATGTCCCTGAAATTTATATCCTTTCCCCTAAGAGGCTTCTGAGAGATTCCCATGCTAATCCCCTAATATGTCTGAAGGGTTGAGGAGAAGTAACTAGAAATAACAAGACTCTCACCAAAACAAAAATGCAAGTGACACGATGGCTTTGTTTGTTCATTTCCTTTTTTCTTGTTATTGTTTTGAAATATATAAAAGAGTGACTATAACTGGTCCACAGATGGACACGTGGCCTAAACTGGCCTCATCAGAATGAATTCCACTGTTGGAGAAAGGATTCTATATGTATGCGTGTGGCAAGTCACTCTCTTGCTAAGAAACTTGTGACTCATTCCACAAAACCTTTTTAATATGAAGCTAATCCTGAGGATGGCAGAAAGGATGCAGGTCCATCAGGGCCATGCTGAACTAGTGTGTCCTGTGGTTGGAACACACTTCCTCCTCTGGACTTGTAATAATGGGAGAAAATAAATGTCCTCCTATTTCAGTTGGCTATGTTTAAAGGACTACTATTACAACAGCTCCCAGCCCTGAGAGTCTTTAATTAAAATAAATATTTGAAGAAAACTACATTTAAAAAGAGGCTTGAGGGCAATCTAATTCAGCATTTCCCAAAGTTGGTTCCTTTAACACACTAATTCCACCAGATATCATGTATTAAAAAGTGGGGGCTGGGGGGACTCCTCTGTGAAGCAAGTAGACAACAAGCTTCTAGTATCTAACTAAAGCAGACCTGTCATGGTCTGTTTCACCCAGTCAGTGTCTAAGTCCCCCCAAGTGATCCCAGGGGAAATGGCTCATTATTATTTGGTTTCTCATGCAGATGAACTTACAGAGAAAGAAGTCTGTGTTGTCACGTGAGCTTCAAGTATTCTAAGGCCTGTAATACTTTTTTCTCACTGTGGTTTAATATGTGTTCACTTGAGTCTGCCCTAAGAGGCAGATCTCATTTGGTTGGAAAAGATGAGATTTTTCAGGCAGCAGGCTAGACAGAGCTGCCACCCCATGGTGAATGTACTGAGGTGCTGGAGGAAATAAGTGCCAACAGGGAAAGCTCTGAGAAACCGCCTTGCTAGCCTCTCTCCAGGTGTTCTCTCCCTGCTTTACAATGTTGACTACAAGGACCAAGTCTTCTTCCAACCTCAGAAAATCCAGAGATCACAAAGCTATGATTCTTAAAGGAGTAGCAGACAACTCTTAGGAAACTGAGTGTACCAGAAAACTGGCATCTTACACCCTGGGGCAGGGCATGTTCTTCCTTACCCAGGCACACACTCTTTCCACAGTCGTCTCCCCGGGGGTCCTTGCAGAACTTCTCAGCATGTTTGCCAGGGCCCAGGGCTTCCTGTGAGATGCATGAAGAGAAGGACCTCAAATATCACTGATCCTTTAAAATGGCCTGAGAACCCTGCCAGTCCCCAGGAAAGATCAAGGAAATACAGGGCATCAGGTATGGGACTAGCATCGCACGCAGCAGCAAGACCAAGGAGAGGCCCAGTACAGGGGTGGAGGGCGCAAAGGCTAACACCCTGTGCCTTATCCTCTTAGCTGGGGGGAGGCCACAGACAAAAGAGGAGCAATGAAGGGTAAGAGCACAGCAGTAGCAATGGCAGGAAGGGAGAACAAAAAACAGCCTACCTGGGACTCGGCGGTCACTTCCCAATCTCCAACACTCCCCATCTTTGGGACAGTAGGGACTCGAGGAGTAAGGACAGCTGAGGAAAAGAAAAAGTCTTGGAAACCTAAGTTCTAGTTCCCTAAAATCCATCTCCCTTCAGATCTAGCTTTTCAAAGGTCAGACATGGATCAAACTAAGGCTATTCCCGTAGCCAGTGCAGAGGTCACCTTTTACTTCCCTCCAGGGCATGCAGCTCCTCAGCTGCCTTGGGTAATGTGGCACAGGTGAGACCTAGCCCTAAGCACCTGTGCTCACCACCCAGCCTATATATGTAGTAGGCATGCTGGCACCATTCAAACCCTCCTCTGACAGTGCCTTCTTACCTTCCATTATGTGTGTCCCATTAGGTACCATCCTACCCCCTGCCTTTAATTCTCTATGATTGTCCTCCCCGAACACTACTCCCTACTGCCCAACCCAACCCTCTTCCTTGAGAGAAAAGGCTTTATTCCCTGGTGTTCCCAGATTCTTGGTACTCACCATTCTCTTTCAAAGGCCGTGGTGCCATCTTGGCACTTAGATGCTTGGGAAGGTCTGGGCAAATGTTCTTCATACACTGCTTCTGGGCCTGTCCCTCAGGCCAAGGATCTGCTGGCTGTAGTTTGAGGCTCTGAGATTCCTGAACTGCCTTTGAGGACCTGGTCTCTTCTGCACAAAACTCCAGCTCCTACACACAGATAATTGAAATTCCCAATCACTAGTTCAATAAGACCCACTTTGATAAGGCAGACAGTGTGGCTTTGAGTATGACTGTGATCCAGGAGTTAATAGGCTTTTTAAGATTTGAAGAGGGCTTCAAGTATGATGAGATAAAAGCCTTTAGATTGACTTCAATAAAAAGACCAACATTTATACCATCAAATGAGCACTGGCTTGTTCAACACTGGGCTTCCACTATTCGAAGTATTTTTGACTCAGATACAAATTACATATAATGTTTGTGACATTCAAAAAATTCATAAGCATGAAAATAGTCTTGTTTGTTTTTAAGTAGTTATAATTATAATGGAATTATGTGACTGAACTCAAGAACAATCCGGTTTTTTTTTTTTTTTTGGTACAGGGGATTGAACTCAGGGGCACTCAACCACTGAGCCATATCCCCAACCTCATTTTGTATTTTAATTAGAGACATGGTCTCACTGAGTTGCTTAGTGCCTTGCTAAGTTGCTGAGGCTAGCTTTGAACTAGTGATCCTCCTGTCTCAGCCTCCCCAGCTGCTAGGATTACAGGCATGCACCATTGCACCCAGCCTCAAAAACAATCTTTGTTCTCAGCCCCAGTTCCTCCAATTACTATCCCTAAGCAAAGATTTTGATGCCAGGGATGATCATTGTAGACATAGAAAAAAGTAGCTTCAAATGACAATGATGGGGCAAAAACTCAGTCAGACCTCTTGTTTCTAGTCCAGTGGTAAGAGCTGAGAAGTTGCCACTTCATCTTAACAACAGGTTATAAGCTGAACAAACTGAAAAATCAATAAGTCTTCTTAGATCCATCAGAGAAGTGAGTCACAAGGCACACCACTGCCCTCAAAATTAGAGAAATTAGACAGGTAGATTCAGAGATCACAACTTACCTGAGCAGAAATCTCTGCTGGAATAGTGCCAGGCAGGAAAAACTAAACTGTAATTGATGAACTGCTCAAGGCTCAGTGTAGACAACTCTGAGAGTAAAAGCCCCAGGGCACCCGTCATGGAGGGGAGAGGACATGTGTACTTTTTATGAGTTTTATCTCCAGGAGCTGCACCAGGTCCTCATAGTGAAAGTAAAGAGAAAAATCGCCTACAGCTTTTGGTACAGGACAGGGGAAAAGAACCATTCTGACATATGCCAGCACACCCTGTTCTTCTTAACCAGGCCTGCCCTCAGGATAAACTAGTTTACCAGAGTCTAACCTAACTTACAGAAAGGAAATATCCAACTCCAGCTCCCTCTATTGTTCCACATGTGGATGAGAAACACCCAAATGAAGTCTCCTCAGGGAAAAGAACTTGAGAAGCACTAGTGAAGTTCAGAGTCCAGGGCACAGGCTCACCACAGGACTGAGACCTAATCATAGAACAGCAGCATGCTTCCTGCTCTCCTGACACTTTATCACATTATGAAAGGCCTATTTACAATGGTTCCTTTTATTCAGTACCCCATGTCCCCCTTGCAACAACAAAAATTACAAAGCATAAAAATCACAGTCTGAAAAGAATATTAAGTACCAGAACCAGTCAGACATGAATCTTTAAAATATTAATCTAACTATATCACTAATTACCTCAAATATTATTATTCTAAATGTACCAATTAAAATACAGATTGTTTCAGTGCATCAAAAAACAAGATCCAACTATATGTTGTCTACAGGATACACATAGATAAAAAGTGAAGGGATGGAAAAAGATATACCAAGCTAACACTAATCAAATGAAAGTGAGGAAAGCTATATTAATTTCAGACACAGCAGACTTTAGAGCAAGAAAAATTACCAAGGATAAAGAGTGGCATTACAAAATGATACAAAGGTCAGTACCCTAAGAAAAAGTAACAATACTTATTGCACATAAAGATACACATACACTTAGTCCTGAATGCTCCTAACAAAGCATATGTGAGGCAAAAAACTGACAGAACTATAGGAGAAACAGATTAATCCACTACTACAGTAGGAGACTTTAAAACCCCTCCATGAAAGGACAGAACCAGCAGGCAGAAAATTAATAAAGACAACATTGAACTAAACAGCACTACAAGGGTAGTAGGACACATGAATGGAATAAAAAAGAAGAGATATAACGGACATCTTATAAAGTACTTCATCCAACAACAGCAGAATACACATTCTCCTCAAGCTCACATGAAACATTTATTCACTAGGACAGACAACAATCTGGGTCTTAAAACGCATCATAATAAGTCTAAAAGAATGGAATCACACAACACTTATTCTCAGACCACAATGTAATTAAACTAGAAATCAGCAACAGAAAGCTGGAAAATCCCAAAATATTTGGAGATCAAACAACATATATCTAAATAATACACAGGTCAATGAAGAAATAGCAAAGAGAATCTTAAAATATTTTGAACTAAATGAAAATGAAAATATAACTTATGAAAATTTGTAGGATACATCAAAAGCAGTGCTTAGAGGGACATTTATAGCACTATATGCATATATCAGGATAAAAGAAAGATCTAACATCAAAAATCTAGATTTCATTTTAGGAAACTAGAAAAAGAAAAGAATCTAAAATAAGCAGAAGAAAAGAAATACTAAAAATTAGAGCATAAATCAATGAAATTAAAGACAGGAAGAGAAAAATCCAAAAAAACAAAAGTTGGTTCTTTGGAAACATTGGTAACACCAGTTAAGTGTTTAATCAGGCTAATAAAGGCTCAAGGCACAAATTACTAATATCAGAAATGAAAGAGAGGACATCACTACAGGTGTCATGGACATTAAAAGGATAATAAAGGACAGACAACAATCTGGGTCTTAAAACGCATCATAATAAGTCTAAAAGAATGGAATTATACAACCCAATACCTTACTTTTCTCAATCTTAGAAATAGTTCAACCTTTGGTCAGCTCATAGGAGCATTAATCTGAGAACCTTTGGTCTAGTCCAACCCTCTGATTTTACAGATGAAGAATCAAAAAAGACCTAGATTTAAAACAATTCTCATCTCTTGATATCAAGTTCTACATATACCAGCTCTGAAGTCCTAAAATTTCTTTTGTTTTTTCACTGCCATTTAAGACAAATAGCTATATTCTTTAAAAGAAATATGAGAAGGAAATATACTAAAACTAAGCACACTCTCATACTTAGTTCTGTAACTTTAAGATTCTCTTTGTATTTTCAATCCATTTCCTGAATTTGCTGTTGGAATCCCAAGTGCAAAGCCACAGACCTTAACTCGTTCTTCCTCTGAACTCACATCTTTCAGTATGTTATGGTTTAAATGTGAAGAAAGCCCCTGCCATTTACAAGGATATATTCTCAAACCTAACTTTCCAGTGAAGTGTGGTTAGCACACCACAAGCATTTCTGACTATAACCAGTGGAAAGCAACAGGGTTGTATTTAGGTGAGTGTTCTGGATGGATGACACAGACACAGCCAGCTCAAGGACCTGTTCTACATATGCCAGCTTCAAAGCAGTATTCAAAGTCCATGTCATAGCAAAATTTTATTCATACACACACACACACACATATTTGTCATTGTCTATAAATTGTTGAAACTGTAATGTTAGACACAATACTTTCATTTTTCTTAGCGTTACCATTTAGCTATATATAAATATAGACAAATCACTTACCTCTCTTTCTGTTAACCTATTTGGAAAATGAAACCTATTAGTTCCTACCTTATTAGACTGCTGGGTTGATTAGATGAGGGATACATACAAAAAGCTTAGAACAGAGTCTGATACACAATGAGCACCCATAAAATGCCATTTAATTGTTCATCTGAGCCTCACAACTGAAAGGTATTTTAATTCCCACAGACTGCAGATGAAGCAATCTGTCTGTAGTAGAAAGAAAAATGGAACTCTGGAACCAAAGATCTGACTGGAGGCTCTAGTGAGCCATCAGACTTTTGGGGCCTTAGTTCAAACTATAAAGTGAGAACAATAATACTATTTCTGTCTACTTACATCACTGCCCTAAGCATCCAGAGAGGTCACATATGTAAAAAGATAGTGCTAAAACATGAAACATAACACTGCACCAACTGGGAGGCAGTTTGGAGTGGTCAGGTGTGCAGGCTTTACAGTCAGAATGTCCAAGTTCAAATCTAGAAGTTGTATGATCCATAAAGAATTACCTATCTTTTCTCTGCCTCTGTTTCCTCACTGGTAAAATTAGAATGATAGCACCTATCTTATTAAACTGTTGACAGGACTAAGTTAGTACATGTAAAGCAATTAGAATAGCACCTGCTGTATAGCAGTAATCAATAAATGTCAGTTGTTCAAGAATTATTTTTGGCAATTATTAACCTAGTCTCAGCCCCACTGCCTTGCCCAGCTGGCTTCTCAGAGAACAGACTATTTGCCTCACCTGCTGTCCTGCAGCCCGGGCCTCTCGGTGCCAATCCTCCACCAGGGCCACGGCCTCCTCCCCACTCTGAGGATGGCGTGCCTGCACCCAGGTCTGTACCTCGCTGGGTAAGATAGTCAGGAACTGTTCTAGCACCAGCAGCTCCAGGATTTGCTCTTTGAGGCGGACCTCTGGCCTCAGCCAATGACAGCAGAGAGCCCACAGCTGGCTGAAGGCCTCATGGGGTCCAGCTGCATCGCTGTATTGGAATTGCCTGAAGCGCTGGCGGGAGGCCTCAGGGCCAAGGTCATGGTCCTTCTCCCGATGCTTGGAGTCTGATCCCCATGTGTCCTCCTCCAGTTTCACAATAAAGAGGTCTTCAGGCTCTGGACTGGGACAGGCCTGGGCCTCAGATTCTAGGGCCACAGCCATCTTCTGGCCAGGATGCCTCACGTCAGATGGGCTGTCGTTGTCCAATGACTTCCTGAATCTAGAGTGTATCCTTCAAAGGTCTCCTGAGTGAAGGACTATTCCCCAAGGCTGTGAAGGTAGAAAATACAGAGAAGTGAGTGGGCGAGAGGACTCAGAAGCCTTACTTTGCTCACTTCCCCCACACATTCCACCACCTTTGCAAGGCACCTGGGCACTGAGAGATGCTCCCTTCCCACAGGCAGGAAGCGAGACCATGATCTGGCACCACAGCCAGCAGCAGCACTTTGGAGGAAGACAGCACAGTATTAAGTCCTTTGGGACATGCCTAAATGCCCCAGCCTAGCAACCCAGGCCTCCATGACCTGGCCTACCCTTCTTCCCTTTTACACATGTCCAAAGTCTAATGTTCCTTCAAGTTGGGTTCCAAATGTCACCCCCTTCATAAGGCCTTTCATTCTGAACCTTAAAACTTGGCACTGCTAAGGATGCTCTCCTCACAAATTCCCTCTCTACATTCCCCACTGGTCACCCCACCCATTTGTCATTAGTCAGCATTTCTAAACTAATGACTCTCAAACTCCAGACAGGACTATCTCCAGATCTCCAGCCCCCCACATCCAAATATCTACATGACATTTCCACTTGAGTGTTTTTTAGGTACCTAAAATTCAATGGGTCAAAAAAATTCATTTTCTGCTGCAAACCTGTCCATCTTCTGCAGTTCCTCATGCAGTGAAGGCACCACCTTCCATCAAGTTACCTACACCAGAAACCTCACCATCCTCTTTCTCCAAGATGCCTCCAACCAATTCATCAGCAACCTGTGTCCATGTGGCATCTACCTCCCCAATACCATCACCTCAGTCCAGAGAATCATCAAGTCTTCCACTTGATCAGCTTCCCAACTAATGGCTCTCCTCCACTCTCTCCACCCCAACCTCTGGTTTGTTCTCTGTACAACTACCAGACTAGATCAAAATATGATCATGTCAATTCCCTACTAAACTCCTTTCCATGATCTCCTTTACCTTTAGGAGACCATGTAAACCTTGCCCATGTCTCCAACCTCATCTCTTTCCCAAGCTCCCACCAGTCAGAGTGTTCCAGCTGTGCAACCTGCAGTTCCCACAACCTGCTGCACTAGGAGCCTGCCTGTGCTGTGGTCTCCTTTGTGAAGTTTCCTCCTCTTCTTCGCCTAGCCAAGTATCTGCTTAAACTGCACTTTCTCATGAGGCCTTCCCTCTTTCCTGAAACAAGATTCCATCCTCAGCCACAAACTCAGTACCACAAACTTCCATAGCACCTTGTTTTCTCCTCCATGAACCTGATCATCCTTTACTGCAACTACCTTACTTACTAGATCATAAGCTTCAGAGGCTCTAGTACAGTGCTCAGCACACAGAGGACACAATGAAGTCATAAATGCTTAATGACAATGGTGTGTCATGAAGCAAGGATTACAACTAATGCCTTTCTGTGCATAATAAATAAAGAACAAATGACCTTCCTCCTCATGCCTTTCTCCTCTTTAGTTCCATCCCTCCATGACACTTACCACTTTCTACATTGTATTAGAGGGATGTATGCACATGTGTCTCCAAGGAGATTACAGCCTCCCTCAGGACACCCATGCTGGACTGTCTGAGAAAATGAGCTCTTTGTGACAAGTCCAGATGACATAAATCATTCCTCTTCAAAGGAGGCTATTGGCTGCTCCCAAATGGAGTGAAGGGAGGGTGGCATTTTATATTTTAGACCATCTGACTGGGCTGTTCCTACTTATGACAGCCCCATTAGACTGTATTACTAGGACCAATATGATTCTTACTCAATTCTGTATCTACAATGCCCCAAACAGCACCTGATAAACATGCTAAAAACGATCTTATCTTAAAGACCTCCACATACTTAGCAAGAAGCTAGAAAAACAACTTATGGCTACCTGGCAACATCTGAGTCATCCATCAGTACCAGCCCAAACGTCACTTTCTTTGATTAGAGTTCCTTCACATGCCATTGTCATGCCCCACTCCTATCCCCACTCTCTAAAAATTGCCTCCTTGATCCTCTGTTCCCAAAGTGGCTGGTATATACCTCTGCGACATGTTATCCTACATTATTATAGTTACCTGTTCCTACATATGACAGCCCCATTAGACTGTATTACTAGGACCAATATGATTCTTACTCAATTCTGTATCTACAATGCCCCAAACAGCACTTGATAAACAGGGTACTTTAGTTAGCCTTTCACTGCTATGATTCAGAAGTCCCAACAAGAACAGCTTAGAGGAGAAATAGTTTATTTTGGCTCACAGTTTCAGTCCACAGTCAGCCAATTCTATAGCTCTGGGCCCAAGGTAAGGAAAAAAAATCTTGGAGGAGAGGTTTGGCAGAAAAAAACCAGCTCAGAAAAGGGCAATCAGGAAGTAGAAAGAGAGCTCTGCTCACTAGGGACAAAATATAAACCCCAAAGGCACACCCCCAGTGACCTACTTCCTCCAGCCACACCCTGCCTGCCTACAGTTACCACCCAGTTAATCCATCAGTGCAGATTAATCCACTGATTAGGTTACAGCTCTCATAATCTAATTGTTTCACCTCTGAACACTCTTGCATTGTCTCACGTATGAGCTTTGGGGGACACCTCATATCCAAACCATAACACAGGGCCATTAAAAAGTTTTACCATTAAAATGGTAAATCTGGTATATCAAAGCCTAATGGCGGCCAGGCACATCTTAGCAACTCAGGAGGCTGAGGCAGGAGGATCCACAAGTTCAAAGCCAACCTTAGCAATAGTGAGGTGCTAAGTAACTCAGTGAAATCCTGTCTCTAAATAAAATATAAAATAGGGCTGGGCTCAGTGATTGAGTGGCCCTGAGTTCAATCCCGGTTACCCTCACCCCCCACCCCCACCCCCCCAAAAATGGGGACTGGAGATGTAGCTCAGCAGTAAAGTGCTTGCCTAGCACATGTGAAGTCCTGGGTTTCATCTAGCACCACAAGAAGGTGGGGTTGGGGGGCCTGAGGAGCTATGGAGGGTCCCTTGTTTATATTAAAAAATTAACCTGGGCTGGGGTTGGGGCTCAGTGGCAGAGCGCTTGCCTTGCAAATGTGAGGCACTGGGTTCATTCCTCAGTACCACATAAAAATAAACAAAATAAAGATATTGTGTCCATGTACAACTAAAAAAAAAATTAAAAAAAGAATTAACCTTTCATGATTTTTTTAAAGACAATAGCCTTACTGCTGCACACAAGTCTAAACACATTTCTTTCACTGTCGCACCCAAGAACTAACTCACCAGGCATTCACATAGTACCCAGTATGTACCCTGCACTGCAATGGGAGCTAGAAGAGATCTGCCAGGAGCTAGGACAATCCCCACATTCATGAAAGCTGCAGTGTAGTAAGAAACAATGAGTAAGCAAGCAAAGAAATTTGTGCTCCTGCAAAAAGGCAACACAACAGGCAACTGGTAGTCCTATAGGGCCCAAAGCCCTGAGTCTCAAATAATTGGTTCCTTCTTTTGGGAAGACTTGCAATTCCCAAGGTTAGTTTCAAACAGAAATTAGAAAGACATGGTCCACAATCAACCTTTTCCACTCCTTAGACAAATATGGATAGCAGCCTACTGTGGGGAGAGGGAGGTCAACAGCCAACAGTAAGGTGACTCACATAGATAACCAAGAGAAATGGACGAGGCCATTCCTCAGTTCTGAGCTTCCCAGGAATATCCAGGATACCCCCCCAGGATCAACAACCTCTGAGAGTATACACTTGCCCAGTGCCGAAGTGTTCCACATTCACATTCTCACCCATTCTTCCAGGCAAGGAAGTGGAGAGTTTGAGCTGCATTCCACGGACCTGTAACTTCTACTTAGACCAGAGAGAGAGAAAGAGCATAATTCAATAGTACAGCCAGTTCCATCCACCACATCTGTTCCAGAGTGGGCACATGGTGATGATACCCATGACTATGCTACTCCCAGGGCAAATCTTAATTCTCTGAAGCCTCTGTCCACTGAGAGTGAGTCTCCGGAGTATCTTTCATATAGCACAGTCCCTACACAAGCCAACTTTTTTCTTGTAAGGTTCATGCAAGAAAACCCAGCTGTGCTGGTTCAAAGTACATTGGCTTCTGAAATGGCTCCTTGCCAAAGGATTTTCAAGCTGTGATTCAGGGCAAAATGTGATTTTCACCTTCTGTGAAGATTTCAGAATGCAATTCTCTGATACAGTAGGATTCCACTATATCCTCAATAACATACAGGAAAACTCTCTCTCTACAAAAAAGATTCATGTAAGATTACGTAACTAGCAAGTAACCAATAGATGTGTCATCTTCTCACAGATCCTGGCATGGGATAGCAGAGCTCGGACCCAGGCCCACATCTGTTCTCTTTTCTTAATCACATCACATGGCTGCCTATGTCTGCTAGTCATCCAAATTCCTGAGGATATGGCATGGAGAGAAGACCATAAAGGTAGAAGCAGGTAGACTGGGGTTCTACTTCCATTCCTGCCACTTATCAGCTGGGTCACTTCAAACAAGTCAGGAAGCCCCTGCAGTTGCTCATCCAGGTTGCAGCTTACAGTCTGGCCCTATTCAGTAGTTGTCCCAGATTTGCTCAATAGTATGATGAGGGTAGAACAAGGCATAGCAGGGAAATCAGAATCAGTGGGTATGAGTTTAACTGGCTGCAGAGGCCTGGCAACACAAATGAGTAAATGGGTGAAGGGAACTGGGTGGGTCCAGGGGGAATATAGACCCAGGGTGTTCCTACACTTTCCAATTTTTCCAAGAGAAGCTAGAACTCTGGATTTTTAATGTCAAAACTGTTATGATTTAGATATGAGGTGTACCCCAAAAGCTCATGTGTGAGACAATGCAAGACTGTTCAGAAGTGAAATGATAAGAGTTGTAACAATCAGTGAATTAAATTGGTATGGATTAACAGGTGGTAACCAGGTACGGTGTGGCTGGGCAAAGTAGGTCACTAGGGACATGACTCTGAGGTTTATATTTTGATCCTGGTGACCAGCTAGCTAGCTCATGCACTCTTCACTCGCTCTCCCTGCCTCTCCCCTTCCCGTGCTCCCTCCCTCTCTGCTTCCTGGTTGCCACTCCTGAGCTATTTTCCTCTGCCACACTTTTCCACCATGGTGTTCTGCCTCACTCAAGCCCAAAGCAATGGAGTCAGGTGACTGTGAACTGAACCCCTCAAACTGTGAGCCAAAATAAACTTTTTCTCCTTTAAGTTGTTCTTGTCAGATATTCTGGTCATATAAATGCAAATGCTGACTTACACAACAACCAACTCAAAACTGCTTCAAATACCATGAGAATTAAATCAAGTATGATGGCAGACTTCATTCAGAAGGCTGCCACTTTGCCAGCTTTCAACTAGATGATCTGAAAGGTCTCTTCCAATATCCAGGAAGACCTAGAAAGAGCACAGATTCTCCCAAGTAATGAGGATCCTTTTACAAACACAAGGAAGCTGAGAAGCACCTTGGCTCCGGAGGCAGAGTCTGGATGTGAACATGAGAAGCCCACACAAGGAATGTTAGGGTGGGACCTTCCAACAGAAAGAAACAAAGGGCTCCCAAGGGCTGTCATGTCCATTAGACTAATGGCCCAAGCTGTGGCTTAATGCAGGCTGACCTCACAGTTAGGGATTTAAACCAGGGATGGCAAATAGGTGTCATTTAAAGCACCAATTTTAATCAACTTAACTGGCTGCCTCAAGTAATGTGCCGAGGAATATGAGATCCACATGAGTATGTGCTGTGACCAATTAGCCATGACAGGGACACAGGAAGAGGAAGTGATAGCACATAATCCATGTATTTGGCACTCCTAGCTTAAATTTCCACTGCTATTGAATCAGCCTCAGCTTTCAAAAGCCAGACCCAATAGGCAGGAGAAGACTAAATCTCATGTCACTGGAAATCCACTGAAAGTAGCAGTCTTCATGCCTAGCATAATAAAGCTTACCCCAATGGCCTCTATTCACACATTCACCAAGTATTTACTGATTTACTTGATTTATATCAAGAGTTCACTGCTCTGAGCAAGCAATGGGGAAATGAAATGACTCAGACATTGTTCCCATCCTGGACATGCTCAGTCTAATGGAAGACTAAAAAAAAAAAAAAAAAAAAGAAAAAGAAAAAAGTCACAGATAATTAAATCAAATGAGGTCAATACAGCAAGAGGGGTTATGGGAGCTGGAGGTTGGAGATGACTTAATCTGCTTAAAGGAACTGAACAAAGTAACAGTTGAGTTGGTTCTTGAAGGAAGAGTGGTTCTCTTGGCAGAGAATTGGGTGGAAGGATATATTCTAAGTAGAGAGAACAGCATACATAATGGTGGAAAATCAAATAGCCTGCCAAGGACACGCAGAAAACCTTGATAAACCTGTAGCAAAGGTTACGCTGCCAAAGGGAGTTTATGAAGGGTCCAGAATATCAGACTGTATGGACTTAATTCAACACGTGATGGTTTTTAAAGCAGGAGAAAGTATAATCAGATTTGTGGGTTAAATACATCACACCAGCTGCAATGTATCTGTCCATTCTGGGGAAGTGAAAAGGTGAAGGCTTCTGCAGATACCCTGACAAGAAAGGGGCAGATTCTAGACATTAAAGAAACTGAAAGATTCGTGGATGTGGAAGAACGCAAGTGGAATGAACCAGCGGATGAAGCAAGCAGGTAGGTAAGTAGGCAGGCAGGCAGGCAGGCAGATAGGTAGGTAGGTAGGTAAAGTGGATGATGGTGCCATTCACTCCTATCGGGCCTAAGGAAAGTGCAGGTTTAGGCAGGACACAATAGCCGCCCCCCCCGCCCCGCCCCGCCCCTGGGTTCTACAGGGAACAACCAATTGAGGATATCAAATTGCGTGTGTTTGTCCCAAGCGGGTAGGTGGAGAAGGAAACTATTTTTACTGTCGGGCTCCCAGCTCTGGCCCTCCAATCTTCACTTCTTGCCAGGGCCCCAGAACCCTCTATCGTCCCCTCTGTGCTCTCCAGACCCTCAAGTGACTCTCCCACCTCCAAAACCTCCCTCTGCCGCGTACCCTACAGACCTTTCTAACCCCCGCCTCGCTCCCAGGGCCCTCCACTTCCCTCCTCATCTCCGACCCCTCTATGACCCGTCCCATCTCCGGACGCTGCATCTTCTGACCGCCCCTCACCCGCCAACCCCATACCTACGCTTCTATCTCCCCGCTCTCCTTCCCCGGCCCCCTGTAACACCACCACCTCCTAAGCTTCCAGCCCAGTGCCTGAGCCTCAGCTGCCCCCGCCCCGCCACCCGGACTCACCCACCAAGACACCCACTTCACAACAGGGCGGAAGTGCTCCAGAACTCGCGCAAGGGATTCTGGGACGCGGAGTCCGGACCGGGCCACCCCAGAAATGGAGCGTCTAGGACTACAACTCCCAGAAGAAACCGCGCGAGAGCGCCAGTGGCTCCCTCTGATTGCAGCCTTTCGGATGATGTCAGCCAATAGATGTGTCATCTTCTCGCGGATCCTGGCACCGGAACAAATCGGAACAGGGCCCATGCCTGGAGGCGTGGCCTGATTCAATCCTGACCCTTCCCGTTGGCTCTGAGATAGAAGCACCGCCCAGTAGGCGGGCACTGGTGCAAAGCGGGCGGGGTCTGCTGAAAGAACTGAGCGACCTCTGTAGACGCGGAGAGACCAAAGCAAGAAACAATATGAAATAAGCAAAGGGGTGGCTAGAGATGAACAGACGTTTGTTGGGCTACGTCGTGTGGCTTTGGATGAATTCTGAACCTGTAAAATGTACGACAATAATAACATCCATGTCACAGGATTTATGTGAGGCTTCATGAGACAATACGATTAGCTCAAGGACCGGCGGGCCTAATAATGCGCAGTGAATGTTAGCCATTATTATGCAAATCCGTTTGTACAGAGCTTGACACTTCGTGGGTGTCAGAGCAATATTAATCATTATTACAGAATAATCTTAATATAATATGTAGTTGCTTTGTACCATTGTGAATAGTTCGAGGTAAGAGCAATCTAATATGGAGCTGAGAATATGGGTTTTATAGTCAGACATAGATCCAAATCCCAGCCCCAACTACTTCCTAGCTATGTGATGTAGTCTTGAACAAATTCTGCATCACTTTTGTCTTCAGTTTTTCCATATATAAAATGCATGAAATATAACAGAACCTACATCATGGATTGTTGAACAGATTAAATGAGATGATGTGGGTAAAGAAGGGTCTCTATAGTCCAGCTGCTTTTGTCCAAAACTTATTTTCAAATGTAAGGTGCACATCTTTCTCTTTTTTCCTATTTGTGAAACTTTAAGGAAATTACTTAATCTCTTTATGTCTCAGTTTCCTCATCTGGAAAATGGGAGTGATAACAATGGTATCTTCTTGATAGGGTTGTCAAGAGTATTAAATAGGAGAAAGGATGTAAAAAGTCTGGTACACAAAAAGTTTAATAACCATTAACCATTATTATTTTGTTAATAGCTATAAGGTGTGGGGTAAATTAACAGTACCTAGCATATGACAGAGGCTTACGTGTTAGCTAGGGTTAAAACTAGGGGAAATCCATATCTTAGTTTTAATAACCCAGTTCAAATTCCTTGTCCTCTGTAAACCATGTGCCAACTTATTTATAATGATGTCTCTTGTGAATTTACTCAGTAAATGTAATTGTAACCTATTAACAGTCCTCATTGTTGAAGTCTCACAACATCCCTATGTGTTTGATAGAGTTGCCCCCAATTCGGGAGTGGGATCTTAGAGAAATGAAGTAACCTGCTCAAGAATGCATGAGCACTAAGTACCAGGGTTGGAATTTGACCGCTTGTGTGTGCCTACAAAGACCTCTTCTCTGACATTTCATGAGGAAGAGACCTCAGACAAAATAAAGGGAAGCCTCATGGGGTAGACGGAGTATGGGGTGCTGGGTGGGCCAGAGACATTTGAGAGAGTGTCAGAATCTGAAGCTGAAAGGTGGTTTTTCAGGGTCAAGTAAAGTCATCTTCCACACCTACCTTGAAGAGAAAGAATGGAAGTTGAGTATGCAGAAAGTGAAATACACCATTAGGACACAAGAGGGCGCCCCTTGCCCTAAATCCAGGAATTGTTCTATAGCTTCCCTTAGCCTTTAGGTAATAAAAGCCAGGCATTTTACAAAAAAAGTAAAGTTCCCAGTTTCCACAGCTTAGTCCCTAAGAAAGTCCCTAAGAGTCCAAGTGCCCTTCCCAGTGTCATACAGAAATAAGCAACAGAACCTGAATAAGACTTGGGTTCTCTCTAGTTCAGCATCCATCAGAGTTTGGTTTATAAGCATTCTGTACGCTGTTGTCTATTAGAACCCTTTCTCAGCTGGGTGAGCAGTAGGCTCCAAGAGTGCAGAGATGACTCAAACAAACCTGGTCCCTGCCTCCAGGATCTGATCTCCAAACTTTCCCAATCAAGCTCTCCTATGAGTTTAGGAACATTAGAGAACACATATTTCCAAGGTATGTATATTTATTTATAAAAGATACACATGTAATAATATCTTCTATAGAATATTTGTAATGCATGATTAGGTCCTGGTCTCAGTGTTTCAGACATATTAACTCATTTAATTCTCACAAAACCCTTTGATAGAGGGTGTAATCCTATTCCATAATACAGAATTTGAAACTGTGGTACAGAAAGGTTAAGTAACACACCAAAGCCTCCTGGTTGAAAAGCAGGGCATCTAGCTTCAGAATAAAGTGAGAAAAAAAAATAAAGATAAATAGAAGTTATAACATTTTCTTTCCAAAGCCCAATAGGTCATCTTGTACACCCCACTTTGGAGACACTGCTCTAGGGGCTCCCAGGTCTGCAGTCTGTCCTTTGAGACAGAGAGGTACAGGAAGTTATGAGAGCCCAGAAGCAACAGCTTACCCAGGTGGGAGGTCTCTGAAGGCTTCTAGAGAAAATAATACCTGAGATGAAACTTAAAGAATGCTTAGGAAAAAGGGCTGGGGTTGTGGCTCAGTGGTAGAGCACTTGCCTAGCAGTCATGAGGCACTGTGGGTTTGATCCTCAGTACCACATTAAAAAAATAAAATACAGGTATAAAAAAAAAGTGTAATCAAAAAACAAACTGCTTTGGAGGTCCCCAGGGAAAAGGTGTTCTTCAGTAAAGAGCAGTAGATGCAAAAGCCCAGAGGCAAGAGCACATGTTATTCTGGGAGTCACAGGTGGGTTATCTTAGTTAAGCACAGTGGTACTCGGATACTCAAAAGATTTGAACACGACTTCATATTTTCAAGGAGGGAACAGGCAAGCAGTCTGTGGCCTCCTAGGCAGTGTCCCAGCTTTTAGTCCTCAGCTACCAATCCCTCTATAATCCCAGGTGGCAAAAGAGGCCTTGTGCCCCTTGAAGATCTGATTGAACTTAGCCTAGTCCCAGATTCCACAGTTTCAGAATGTCCAGAGCCCTCCCTCCTTCCCTGCATGCTTCATCAAATCCCAGCCTTATTTTCTTTGTGCTGCAGTTTCTGTGACTCAAGTTCCTTTGCCTTCTGCCCCATGTGGGTTTTCATTTAAAAATAAATAAATAAATAAAAATCAAGTCAAGTATTTCATGGACTTGGTAAATTTACTGGAGGATTTGGAGATGTTGAAATCACATCACAAACAGCAAGGCCACCTGCCATTTTCCAGATATTCTCCTTCTGCCTCCAGAAGCTCCCGAAGTCTGGGTTGCCAACATTTGGTCCTCCTGGTGCCTGCAGAGCCCCATCCCACTGGAAGCTGGGTTCAGATTCACGGCCCCATATATCACTCTCTCCCTGCAAGGCGGCTTGCCTTCCCTACCTCTGCCCTAAAACAGGCCCCCGTTCTACCTGCACCGGGGCTGCCCCAACCTGCCCCTCAACCAAGCCCAGAAGCTGTCCTTTCCTTCATCTTCTTTGGGCCATACGCAATAGTCTCCTCGGCGGAGCAGCCGGGCCAGTCTATGGTAGCGGGGGAGCTGGTGGCGGGAGACGGGCTCCAGGAAGATCAGCAGCAGCACTGGGGGGTGAGGGGCAGCCAACAGGAGTGAAGTGGCCAAGCGGAGCTCCAGACGGCAGCGAGGTGTACGTAGGGCCCGGTGACTCAGCACACAGAGTGTGATTGGGCTGCTGGCCATGCTGTCTGCCACATTGTCGACCACATCCTTGCCTGGCTCAAAATCGCGCTCGGGGAGGCAAAGACGCAGGCCCTGGCCCTCCGGAGGGCAGCCCTCCAGGGCAGGCAGCAGCTCCTGCACCACCCAGCCCTGATCTTGCCTACAGTGAGACACGAACACATCATAGAGGAAATTCTTGCCCTCATTCTTCTGACCCCTCAGGCCCTGGAACCAAGCCCTGAGCAGGGCCTGGAGATAGAGGACCCAGGAGTTCCTGGCTTCCTGTAGAAGGGGCAAGGAGATCAGAAGAAGCAGCAAGGCGCAGCTGCCCAAAAAGAGTTCCAACTCCAAGGCCTCCTGGCAGTGGTTCAAGAGAAAGGGGAAAAGAGGATGCTTGGAGCCGCCCCCTGATTCTGCCGGGCACAGCTGTGGTGGTTGTACCCACATGTATGTTCTGGGGGACCCTTCAAACCAGGGCTCCAGCCATGCATTGGCACACCGGCAGGCCAAGGACGAAGTCAGAATGTACACATATTGGGGCATCTGAGGACTCCGCTCCTGTAGACCACCATCCAGCACAAGGCCTTTCTCCCAGTCTAGCACTAAGACCTGGAGACTGCCTAAGCCCTGGAAAGCGGCAGCAGACAGTGTCTCCAACCCTGTTCTGGCCAGCTGCAGCACCCGGAGCCGTGGCAGCTCACCCACCAGCTCCTGGAGCTGCACTGGGCGGGGCTGAGCTCTGTACTTCAAGGCATCCAGCTTCAGCTCCTGGAGGTTGGGCAGCCCTGTAATGCAGCAGGGCCTGGGGCTGTGCCCATCTCCGCGTACCTTCAGGGACTGGAGCCCGGGAAGCTGCCAGAGGAAGAAGCTGGACGTGTCCTGAGAGCAGAGGGCCTCCAGGCTACTGCCAAGAAGGGTGAGTTGACGAAGGGCCGGGAAGATTTCCGAGATGTTCTGGGTCTCCAGGTGCAGTCCCCAGCCATCTAAAGTCAGAGTCTCTAAGATTGGAAAGACATTAGGAAACAGCTTCCGGTGCTTCATGCCTGGGACTGCCTGAAGCTCCAAGCTGGTCAGCCTTTCAGGCAGGGACAATGCTACCCCAGCAGGGGCAGAGGGGAGCTGCAGTCTCAAGTGGTGCAAACTCTCTGGGCCCCAGAAGCCCCAGGTTGGCCTAAACAATATGTGGGTGTTGAGAAGGTTTAGAGTGGTCAGTGAAGGCAGAGGAGCCAGCCAGCCCCCACCCAGGTTTACCAGTGGATTTCTACTCAAGTCCAAGATCTCCAGCCTCCATAGGTCCTGGAATACCTCACCCTCCAAGCTCACCAGCTGGTTTCTCTGAAGTAGCAGCTCCCGCAGGTGGGACAAACAAGAGAAGGTGGCTGGGGACAAGGCGAGCAGCCCATTGTCAGACAGATTCAGGGTCCACAGTCCTGACACAAATCCTGTCTCATTCATGCACAGCCTGACCCTCTGCAGTTGGTTTCCAGCCAGGTTCAATCTCTGAAGCCTGGGCATGGCAGCCAGGAAATTTGGTGGCAGATCAGTTAAGCCACCGTTCTGAAGAACTAAACTCTGCAAGCTGTGGCAGAAAGCCAGGGCTTCCAGAGTTATGTGCCCTATCTGTTTGTTTCCCACCTGCAGTTCCTGCAGCTCAAAGTGAGCCACTGTCTCAGCAGGCAGCTCAGCCGTGACAGTGAATAACACCGACAGACTCTTGAGCTTCTGCAGTCCCAGACTCAACACTGCAGCTGCATCCATCTTTGTGTGATCCAGATGCAAAGTCCCCAGCCTGAGGCCCTGGAGGGCCCCAGGACTGGCCATCTTCAGCTGCCAGTTGAATGATAGATCCAATACATCCAGGGTCCGGGCATCCCCAGAGAAGGGACTATGAGCCAGATCTGGGAAGATGTCATCCAGTTCCCCCACATCCTGAAGGCAGCTGTACCTGACAACCAGCTGGCGTAGACTGGTAGGCAATTGGATACTCGAGTTCCTGTCCAGACAAGGGCCCAAGAAATTGAGTTTTTGGAGGGATCTCAGGTCATCAAGGGCATTAGGGTGTAGGAAGAGGTAGTTCTTAGACTGAGGAGCCATAAAAGAGAGCTCCTGCAGCTGACCCAGGCCTCGGAGAGCTCCTGGCAGGAGTCGGGTAAGACGCAAATTCAACCCCAGAACCTTGAGTCCAGGGTAGTTGGACAAGGCATCCTGGGGCAGAACAGAAATGGAACCAGCAAGACAGAGCCCCTCCACACTCTGAGGCACAGCTTCCAAGGCCTGTGTCAGGTTGGTCACCTTGGTGCATACAGCAAGGAGGGGCAGTCTGGAATTCAAGGGGCAGTTCAGGAAGAAGCGGGAGACCAGGGGCAGCCAGGAGCCTTCCGTCACTAGGCAATTGGAAGCAGTCCAGCCAGCAATCAGAGGAAGTGACAGGAGCAGACTGTGTAGCAGCAAGTGCCCAGCCATCCCAGCACCAGCCTAATCCACAGAGAAACAGAATCACAGAATCAAAGCCTCTCAGCAACCCTCCTTTTTGCAAATAAACTCCATCCCACCCTCTCCTTCTCTACATGCACATGCACAGTACTTACAGCAGTGGCAAGTTGCATATCCTCAAGTGCCTGGGAGGCCTGGGAGCAGAGATAGAGGACCACAGTGCTTCCAGACTATAAAACTGTTGGGGAACTGAGTGGGAGGGTGGGAACAGAATAGGAAATGCTTATAGCTGAAACTCCAAGGGCAGGGAAAGGAAGTACACTAGTGCAGAAGTGGGCCCAGGTCTCACTTCTCTGTTGTGAGAAAGCAAGCAGTGCTTTTAAGCATAAGATCTAGAGCCAGAGAGCCAGGATTTCACTCTGTCATTAACCTGAGCAGGGCATTTCATCTCTCTGAGCTTTGGTTTCCTCATCTATAAAATAAACCTACTAACACCTGCTTCATAGGGTTGCTGCAAATAATAAAAGGGGGTCAGAAAGGGTTTCTCACCTCATCACTTCCTTTACTACTTCCTCCTTTGACTCCTAAGAGAAAGAAGTTCTTGAGTAAATTACAAAGCAGATGTTTTGGAAGCAAAATAATATATCAAAATGATACCACTGTGGACATCTTGCAACATTCCACATGGAAGATTCCAAAACCTTGAGCTTCACCTGAGAGTACTAAAAGGCCCTTGTAGTCTAGGGCAAGGTAGGAAGGTCTTCATGGCCTTGACCTTGACATGCACTCCCAAGATGGAGGCAAGACCCAAGGGAGGACAGAAAGAGAAAAAGGAGTTTTATGGTTATATCAAAGTTGCAGTAAACTGTTTCAATACAAGCCAACATATGTTCATAATTTTAAAAATAATGAACTGACAGAAGATAAATTCCTTGACTTAAAAAAGGTATCTATCCCAGATCTGTAACAACTATAATTCTTAATGGTGAACCAACCATTGCCTTAATTGAAAGCCAGGAATGAGATAATTATTAGTATTTCTGTTCAACAGTATAATGGAAGTAGGTCTAAGCCAAGGAAATAAGCAATAAAACAAATTAAAACTTGAAAATTAAAAGATTTTAAAGGAAGAAACACTAGGTTAAGATGCTGATTGTCTACACAGGAAATCTAAGAATTTCTAAAAACAGATTATTAAAACTAAAGAATATTTACCAAAGATGCTGGATACTAGACATATTTTTTAATGTTCTAATGCATTAGTGCCTTAGTTTAGATCTCTATAGAAACTAGCACATTCAAATTAATATTTTTCTAGCAATTTTTTGGGCAAAAGGATTGATCAAAAAGATGTTAACTGGTTTGGGGTATCACAAGATAGTTCAGAAAAGTTGGTCAGATTGACAAGCACAGGAACTGTCTCCTTTCCTAAAATTGAATGGATAAGATTGGGAGGAGTTACTAGGTCCTAGAAGGAAAGGGAGTTTTGTTGTAGGATTAGCTGCCTTGACAAGAGCAATGACATTTGGTCAAGTAATGAAACCAACCTGAGGGGACATCATAGGAAGGAAAAAAGAATCCCAAATGTCCTGATATCTCCTTGCCACACACTCTTTATCTCTCTCTTTCTCTCTCCTCCCTCCCTTTGATCTCTTCCCAGGATGCTCCATTGGCCCCAGAACCAAAGGGAAGAAAAACCTTAACATAATTCATTCAGTTCAGCTTCTCTGAGCATAGAGCCAAATGGAGACAGAAAAGTGTATATAGTCAGAAAAACTAAAGAAACACAGCAGCAATACCACTGACAATTAGAAAATGCACTCTGATAAATAATAATAATAATAAGGATTTGTAGATAAATGGAGCAGAATATAGTCCAAAAATAGAACTAATCATATCTATTCCCTGATTTATAAAAGACACCTATTTAATTCCATTTATCTTATCCAAAACAACTCAAGATGCATTATAAGTCTAATCATAAAAAAGAAAACAATAGATAGGCATGGTGGCACATGCCTGTAATCCCAGCAGTTTAGGAGTCTGAGGTAGGAGTTTCATGAGTTCAAAGCCAGCCTCAGTAACTTAGTGAGGCCCTAAGCAACTTAATGAGACCCTGTCTCTAAGTAAAATGTAAAAAGAGGGCTATGGCAGAGTACTTGCCTAGCAGGTATGAGGCACTGGGTTTGATCCTTAGTACCACATAAAAATAAACAAATAAAATAAAGCATGCTGGCCATCTTCAATTAAAAAAATGTAATTTTTAAATGTAAAAAGAGCTGGGGGTGTGCTTCAGAAGTTAAGCACCCCTGGGTTCAATCTCTGGTGCCAAAAAAATAAAACAATAAATCTTCTAGGTGAAAACAGAATATTTTTATGGTCTTGAGATGAGTAAAATTTTCCTAAATAGGCCACAAGAATTACTAGCCACAAACTTTTTCATAATTTAACTTCATTAAAATCTGGAAAATGTGTTCATTTGAAAATGTGACTAAGAAAGTGCAAAGATAAGTCTTGCACAGGAGAAGATATTTTTAATACATATGCTTAACAAAGGACTCAAAGTGTGGGATATATAATAAATATAAATCAGAATCACACATGGGCCAAAAAAGAAACCATAATGAAAATTAGCAAGTGCTTTAATTGAATAATAACAAAAATCCACCAAAACAAAATTTGTAGGATAAACCTAAAGCAATGTCTGTGAGGAAAATGTACGACCTTATTTATCTGTGTTAGAAAACAAAATAGTGAAAGTCAAAAATTAGTGAACCAGGCAAGAGCCTCAAAAATTTAGAAAAGAAATAATTCAAAAATAAGAAGATTCTCACTGCCTCCATTATGCAGCAACATATCAAACTAGCCCCCCTACCATGAACAAATATAAAACTGGACCAAATAATGACATAACTACTCTCAGATACAGGGACATCAGCTCATTGTATTTGTGTAACTGAATAGCACAGACTGGGCATTCTGTAATAATCAGAAATTTATTTTTTACAGTCTGAGGCTGAGAAGTCTGAGATAAGACACTGGTGGGTCTGGTGGTCAGGTAAGGACTGCTCTCTGCTTCGCTTCCAAGATGGTGCCTTATTGCTGGATCCTCCAAAGAGAAGAACACTGTCATCCCATGCACAGCCAGAAAAGCAAGATAGCTAAACACTATGTGAAGCTTTTTTTTTTTTTTAATACAAGGGCTTAATCTCATTCCCAAAGGAGGAGTTTTGGGTCTAAACACCTCCTAAAAGATCCTACTCTTAATACTATTACATTGGCAACATTTAAATTGTGTAGGAGACACATTGAAACCATAAAGATGAACATCCCTGAGAGAAGGGAAACAAAGGATACTAACTCTACAGTTGCCCTGACTTTCTACCTGTAGTCATTTACTGATCCCCAGCAAAAAAGGGTGGGGGTAGGGGAGGGAAGGCAACAGTATTTCTGAGCTGAGAGAACACAAGATCAAGACAACTACATCTGTGAACCAGAGTACAGGAGAGGAGGGAGATACAGAGAGCTCCAGAAATTTCTAGAAATCTGCATCAGGTCCCCCAGATGTTTGGACTGAATGCTAAGTTGAATGTTTCTAGGATGAAACACCACAGGACTAGGCAAAGAATAACTGTTGGAGAGCTGTAAGATTAAAAATTTCCAGAGTTCTTACAGGGTTGGGATATGCTCAAGTCTGGCCAGCCAGATATGAGAGACATAGTTGAATATGCAGAGCAACTAGTAGAGAACAATTAGGTTACTCCTTCTAATACAGTTAACATAGCCTAGAGCATAGCCTTAAAAGACTTGAAATTATTAAGATGATCCACAGCTAGCTGTCTGCCCAAACTTTAACATAATATTTAAAGGAAAACAACAAAGTCCAGCTTGTCCATAATGTAACATTTACAATGCCCAACACCTAATAAAAATTATAAGATGTTTAAAAAAGGAAAATGAGACTTATAACCAAGAAAAAAATAATCAGTACAAACACACCCAGAAACGACAAAGATGATGGTGTTAGCTGACAAAAATACTAAACTAGCTAGCAAAAATATTTTGGTATGCTCAAAGATTTAAAAGAAAACATGAACATAATAAGAGAAAGGGAAAATGATTCTTAAACTAATGAAACTTCTAGAACTGAAAAATTACATTTCTGAAATTATAATTTCACTGGATAGGGTTAAAAGCAGGTTACACACTATAGAAAAAAATGATTAGTGAACTTGAAGACCTAGAAATAGAAACTATCCTGCCAGAAGTGATGGTGCACACCTTTAATCCCAGCTATTTAGGAGGCTGAAGTAGGAGGATTAAAAATTCAAGACCAGCCTGGGCAATTTAGCAAGATTCTGTATGAAAATAAAAAATAAGGGCTGGGGTTGTGGTTCAGTGGTAAAGTGCTTGCCTAGCACATGTGAGGCACTGGGTTCTATCTCTAGCACCCCATGAAAATAAAACAAAATGTATTTAAATAAATAAAGGTACTGCACCCATTTAAAACTAAAAAGATATTTTAAAATAAATAAATTAATTAAAAGAGCTCGGTTTGTGGTTCAGTAATAGAGTATCCTGCTTTTTATCCCCAGTACCAAAAAAAAAAAGGGGGGGGGAGAAGAAGGAGGAGGAGGAGAATTATTATTTTAGTTACCCTGATGGATAGAAAGAAAAAGCAAACAATCAACAGCAAAAAAAAAAAGAGAGAGAGAGAGATACTGAATTAAGTCAAATGGAACATGGATGAGTTATTGGAAAACAGAAGTGAAATAGACCATAAGAAAAAGAAGAACTTCACATATATTTGCACTTTCTTTCTTAATGTGCCATATGGATTTTATATTAGCTACTGTACTTCATCAATTCTGAGATGCTCATTTGTTCATATTTTAACACCTTTGAAAAAGGGCTGCATCCCACAATTAAAATCACATTGGTATTGCTGGTAACCAGGCAACATTCTTAATTACTGTTGCGTGCACATTTGCTTCGTTGGCCATAGCTGTTCATCTTATTATCACTTCAGTTGAGCTATGCAGATTATTAGTACTACCCATTTTAGGTTAATTGTCTTTTTAACTGTTCTCAAAAATATCACACTATAATTCCACCTTGAAATAAAAAGATACTCTATGTGCAAAAGGGCATGGAAAGATAGTAGTGAGGCAGATATTTTTTGTTGGGGAAATAATGTAGGAGGAATTGAAAGTAGGACTATAATATAATTTATGGCACAGAATATATAATTTTGAGACAGGATAATGGTATTACCAGAGGAATGACCATCACTCACAGACTTTGGACTTGCAACAGAATATATAGTTACTTATGGAATTTGGGTTGACTTCTTCTGGATGGATAAACAAGTTAACAGTTTTTCAAAAGATGGTTGTTTAGCTGGGCATATTGGCACATACTTATAATTCCAGTGGCTCAGGAGCCTGAGGCAGGAGGATTGTGAGTTCAAAGCCAGGCTCAGCAATTTATTGAGGCCCTAAGCAACTTAATGCTACCTTGTTTCAAAACAAAATATAAAAAAGGGCTGGGGATGTGGCTCAATGGTTAAGTCTCCCTGGGTTCAATCCTCAGTACAAAAAAAAAAAAAAAAAAAAAAGATGGTTGGTTGTATTATACTTGGCCGAAAGTTTAAATAGGAGAGTAAGTATTGAAGGAAAGGGATATGTCAATGGACAGACAAAGGGTAGACCATAGTAGGCACTTGTTTTGCATATAGCACTTAGACTCCTCTCCTAGTCCTATTTGGTAACCATGTGCATCTTGCTACGTATGGGTGGTTAAGTGCTACTACTTGGAGTCTACCACTCTAGGATCCTGCTGTCTCCATTGAAATCAGGAAGCAAATGCTATTTTTTACTACTACTCCCAGCTTCACAGAGAATAGCTACAGCAGTGTCTTTAAAAAAAATGACAGGGTTCCTCTCACTAATATATTTCTCAATTTCTCCACAAAAGGATTGTTTTCTGGGTTCATTCTGGGTGTATAGTTAGCGGGTGTGAAACACATTGCACATGGAAATGTACTAATCTCCCTTCTAGTTTAAGGAAGTTAAGGCATCTTAACATTTTTTAGTAGACCACCATTTAGTCTAAGTTCCAGTCAATCAATCAAGAATGATCAGAATCTTCTTACTACTGAAATTAGCCTGCTGAAATAAGAATCTCTAGTAAATGCATTCATATCCATAAATTCAGTCCAATCTGAAATTATAGTACTTGATCCTTGGTCTAGCACCCTCAGGCTCTATTTCCACATGTGTTCACAGCCTAACTTTACCCCTATTTGCCTCTCCTCTTGAGTTTGTCTTGGTAATTTGCCCTCTAGGTACACTGGGGTCTGATTCTAGTTCTACATCACTGGACCACAAAGAAAGTGCTTCTTTATTTGTAATTTTTAAAAAAATTTTAGTACCAGGGATTGAACCCAGGGGCAAACTCTACCACTGAGCCACATCCCTGGCCCTTTTATGTATTTTCTTTAGAGACAGGGTCTCACTGAGTTGCTCAGCACCTCATCAATGCTAAGCCTGGCTTTGAATTCGAGAGCCTCCTACCACAGCCTTCCAAGCTGCTGGGATTACAGGTATGTGCTCCTATGCCCAGCAAAGAAGATGCTTTTGCTGTGTCCCAGATCCATCTCCTTTCTCTTCTCTGCTCTGTATCACAGATGGGCTGATGCCTTCTAGTTATATTTCCTGACTTCTGGGTGAATAAGAGGTTGGAGTAGAAAGGGAGGTGATGAGACATTTCTCCCCTTCCTTCTCTGCTTTGGTGGCAACTCATCAGGGTCTCCACACCCTGAAAGACAGACCTGTCAGAGTTCCAGCTTCCATTAGCTGACTCTAGGCTCTGGGCTTCTAAGTAATACAACCCCTTCTCTTTATTCCTGCCTCTGCAAGAAATGTGAGGCTTTTTTCAATCACAGTCATAAAAGACCCTTAGCTTTTAGGTGGACACTTGGGCTGAAGAGTCAGGATATGAGCTCCTACAGTGTAATTAGAAGCAACTACCCCACTTCGCTCTTGAAGTCTCTATGCTATTCATGCTGCTATATAGCAATGACCCCTCAGCATTATGGCCTTGCTGTTAGTGGACACTTCATTTTAGTTGACTACAAGTTCTAATTTAATTGACCATTTCACCAATGTGTGCTTGATCTGTCAGAGTCCCATTGCTTAAAGCTTAATTTCTCACTGCCCTTGGTTCCAACAGACACAAATAACGAATTCTCGGCTCACCCTCTGGTCCTAAGGGTCTGTGGTCATCAGGCACTTCTTGTACAAAGTTCTGTATCAGGCAGGTTTTAATTATATGCAACAGAATGTGAATCTGGCTAATTAAAGCTGTAAAGAAACTTATAATAAAGATTTTGGTTAGCTCATGGAATCTTCAGGGATATTGAGAACTACCCACAGAACCACACAGCCAAAAACTAGAGCCCAAATCATGCTATAGAATTGATCCAGTGGGAACACCAGTTCTGCTGCTGGTGCTAGCTTGCCCTGCCAGTCTCCCCAAAATTAGACACTGGAGCTGCTGCTGGACTAGAAGCCAGGCATAGCTACCTTCTGCCCCTTCCTACCCATGACCAAAGAGACATTCTGCTTGGTCCCTGCTATTTAAAGTTGTATCTTCCGATTCACAGTCAGGGTTAGATGTCCCTGATTGAAGAATTCTAGTCCTGGGTTTGCACCACGGGAAGCAAGCCTTTGTCATTTTTTGGTCTTTTCTAATAAGAAGTATGTTCTACCTCCCTGTGGGTAGAACTCTCCTCTCCCAAAAGAAACAGAAAGAAGATGTGGATGACAGATAGCCAAAAAAAATTCACTACCCTGCATGAAATGCATTGAGTTCATTGTGGGTGGGAGGATGCTTCTTACTCCCTCCTGATGTTTCCTTCCATGTGAAGGAAACTCCATCAGTATAATCCCCTTGCCTTCACACCATCACACCTCCTTGGGTATGATGTAATGATATCCTGGGGGAGTCAATGGGGGTGTGTTAACTCTCTGCCTTCCTCTTTCCTTTCCCTGTGGGAAGACTCATTTTATTTTATGAAATACTTTGTGGATTGTTACTGCTCATATACTATTGGGGCCCCCTCCCCAAAACCTCCATTTCCTCACGTTCAAGGCTCCCTGATTCAACCCAGGCCCTTCTGGCTTCCTGGAAGACAGACTTCTTTCTTTAAAAAAATGTTTTTATTAGTACATTATAGTTATAAATAAGAGTGGAGTTCATTTTGACATCATCGTACATGCATGGAATTTAATTTACTCCATTTCAGTCCTTGGTGCCTCCTGTTCCCTTCCTCCCTCCCTTTTGTCTACTCTACTGATTGGAAGATGGATTTCTAAGAAACCCAGGTAATCGCCCTCACTAACAGCTGTCAACCACTCCACAAATATAAACTCTACTGGAACAAATGTACAGCCATTCCATGGGTAACCACATTAGAACTCTAAATAAAAAGAAGCAGCGCAGTTCTGCCCACCAGTTCCAATGGTTTTCACTTGCCTGAGTTCCCATCAGTTCTTGTCCCAACACTAAACATTTTTTTCTTAAACCTGCCATTTTTTGCAACTTCCTAAGCACCAGATATCTTGATAAGCACTTTAAACCATATCACCAGCAATGTTTTATTACCAGAATCCCCCCCCTTTTTTTCACTTCCCCAGAATTCCTTTCTCTTATAAAAAGAACATTTGTTGAGACCACACTAGGCACCATACTATGCCCTCTTTTGATCCTCATGACCCAGCTTTTGTATGTATGTGTCCCACCCCTCCCCCAATTCTCCAAAGGAAGTTCTGCTGCCCAAGGAAGTCCAGGGACCTGCCATGGGCCCCAGGGTAGTTGGTTTCCTTCTCCTCAGAAGGAGAAAATGTCTTGGTTACCACTTCCCCATTTAGGTTTCCAGGGGCCAACTGGGGTTTGACTACCAGATCCTTTATTCTTATTGCCTTTGTGGCTTTGGGGTTTTCGGGAGCAATTGCCAGGTATCCTTGAGCAAAAGATGCCCCTCTTTCCTGATATGTCAAACATCACAAGGAGAGATGGAGGAGTCCAGCTAAGAGCCATCCAATGAGGAGATACTCACTGAGTCGCAGAACAAATGGGGAAGCAAACAGGGCAGCTGGGCAGAACTTCCAGAGAAGATCTTGCCCCAGAGCTGCAGAGCCAGCAGCCTCAGCCCTCTGGGAAGTGAAAGTGGCAGGCCAAAAGTGGGCTCAGTTGAGTTTTCTGAGTGAGTTTCTTTCTGTTTTGTGTCCTGAAATAAAAATAAACTTGGATTGCACAAGTAGAATTTGTGGGAAGGCAGGGGGTATATCTTAAGGAAGCCTAAATCAGCCAGGTCTAGAGGACTAGAGCCAGAGAGAGGATGCATCAGAGACATACCAATATCTGTCTGTCTGTCTGCCTCTCTCTCTCTCTCCCCACTTTCTCCTGAACGGCCATCTCTGCTTTTACATGTTATGGCTGGTGATGTCCACGCTCCCAAAGAAACACCAGGCTGAATCCAAACCCAAGGCCAGCTTTGGGGCAGTGGGGGGAGGGCAGAAATGTCACCCCTTCCTAAACTGGACCACCCACCACCCCCAGCACACTTTCTTGAGGTCCTTCCTCTGCTGGCTGCAGAAGTTGGTGTTCACCCTCATGCACATCACCCCAGGGATCCACCATGGGGGCTCAGGAGGGCTGAAGCCAGCACCTTTCTTTCTAGGGGTGTTCTGAGAAATCCCTTTCCACATGGTTCCCTGTCTATATTGTGGACCTTCTTGCAGGTGGTGGGGTTCTACTCAGTACCAGGGAAAGAAGCAAAAGATTCTCTCACTCAGGGAAGGGGCAAACCACACCAGTCTTTCATCCCCCCAAATGGAGTCACCTGGTCCTACTTTCACGGGGTCTCCTTTCCTTTTGGCTTACAGATTACATTATTCAGCCAGCCTCCAAGGTCTGTAGACATTCATTCTATTCCCTCATTCTATTCAGGCCATACCTATTCTGAACTGGTCACTGGGTACAAAGGCAGAGTCCCTGTCCTCAGGAGGCTCATAAGAGGTGGGGGCAACTAACCCATTGAAAAGGAGGAACCCAGATGTCCTCCTGATTCTCCAGCCTGCAGGCTGCACTTCCTTTTAATGTGCAAACAGCAACCATCAACCATCTGAGCCCTCAACCTGCAAGACCTCAGGAAAGTAGGTCTCTGACCAGGTTCCCTTTGCCAAAAATCTCTGAGAAAACTTACAGGTTGTAAGTGTCACCCCTCTGCTTCACTGGACCCCAGGGGACCAGACCAGGACTTTCACTCTCCAGCTGCTGCTTCCCTTAAACTCTTCCCCACTGTGAGCATATTCCCAGAGGACCCCAAAGCCCCTTCTCTCCTCTGGGTTCTCTTCACAGGTGACCTTGTCCAGTCTTGTGGCTTTTGAATATCATCGATTTGCCAATCATCGGCACTGACCTTTCTCTGAGCTCCAGACTCGTGTCCAACTGCCTGTCATCTTTACTAGAGGTCAAGATAAGCAGTTCAGACTTAACTTAGCGAAAGCATACTCTGGACTTCTGGCCCTGCCATATCCAACCCCACCTGCTCCCCCCTCGCCACGTCTCCACCTGGGCTGGCTTCAGTATAGGACACAGCACCATCCACTTCGTTGTTCAATCCACAAACCTGAGAGTCACTCCTGGGTCCTCTCTTTGCTCGTGCCTGGCAGCTAGCTCTGCTGACACCACATCAGGCTCCTTCCTGAATTTGCCTTCTCCTTTGCATCTCCATCCAGAGTTCCCTAGACAATGTGGCCATCACCTCTTGCCTAGATAAGAGGGGTGATGTCTGTCTGCTTTCATCCTGGTCCCCTGCAACCTGTTCTCCACACAGAACACGAGTGAATATTTTAAATGTAAATACTACTCTCCTGCTTAAGCCCTTTTTGATGGCTCCCCATCACAGTTAGAATAAAATTCAATTTCTTACTCTGACTTACAGTGCCCTGCCTAGCTGTCCCCTGACTACCTCTCTTAAGCCAGTGTTCTCTCTCTCTCCCTTCCTCCCTCCCTCCCTCCCTCTCTCCCTCCCTCCCTTTCTTTCTTCCTCTTTCTCTCTCTCACTCAGCCATACTTGACCTTCTCTCTGTTCATCAGGAGAAATTGGACCCACCTCCACCCATGGGCTTTCCTAATAGTCGTTTCCTTTGTCTGGTAAGCTCTACCATCTGGGAGGGATTTTGGTCTCTGTTTTTAGGAAAATTGATTGTTTGTAGATGTGTCTGCTTGTGTGCATGTGTGTACATGCACGTGTCTGCTTGTGTGTGTGTGTGTGAATGCCTATGTGTATGCATGACTGTCTGTCTGTCTGTTTTTACTAATCATGTATTAATGCTATAGAACCAATGGCTTTGCCCATGGGCTACCACATTAGGAACTTTTTGCCTGAGACCAAACAATTCTCCTAGACCATCAGGAGGTTCTATTCTCCCAGCCTATTTTCTTAGCAGATAACATGACTTTGAACCTAAAACAAAACAAATCACTTTGAAGTCTTTCCAACAATGAAAGGACCATAACTTGGTAATCATAATAATATGAAAACAAAATAGAATTTAAGGCCAAATCATTAAATGAGATTAAAGAGGCTCATATTGAAAGAACAGAAGCTATATTGCTAGAACAACACCACACACAACATAGCTTTCAAAAATATAAGGATAAGTTGATAGCACAATTTTAGTTTTCATTTATTCATCCAACAAATGATAGACTATTATGTGCTAGGTACTGTTCTAAATGGTGGGGAATAAGCACTGAACAAAACATAAAATCCCCGAGACTGTAGAACTTATAGGAAACAGCAGTTTTTTATAAAACATGTAATAATATTATAAAAGTAATATTATAAACTACATATTTGCAATAATAATGGGTCCTATGGAGAAAAATAAAGCAATGACAGTGGATGGGAAAAAGCAAGTATATGAATACTTGCAATAACTAATGTAATCCAAAAAGACCTAATAAGGTAACATCTGAGCAGAAACCTGAAAGACAAAAAGGAAGCCATGCAACTCTCTGACAGATGAAACTGTAAGTGCAAAGGCTCTGTGGCAGTGTGGGGTGGGGTGGGGGGAAGTACCTGGCCCTTTTGAAAAAAGCTAGGAGACCAGGGTGACTAAAGTAGAATGAGCCAGAGAGTTGTAAAAGATGAGGTTCAAAAGGTTGGAGATGAGCATAGACAGCTCAGGGTGGAGCCTAGAGAGTATTGTGAAGACTTTAGCTTTTATTCTGCATGAGGAGTGATATCGTTATAAGGTTTTGAGCGGAGAAGAGACATGATCTTATTTATACTATAAAAGAATTATTCAGATTGCTCTGTGGAGACCAGAAGTGGTGGGTAAGTAAAGACAGAAACCGAGAAATAAGCAGGTAGCAATTGCAATAATTCAGGTGTCAGATAATGCTGGCTTGAAGCATGGTGGTAGACTTGAGTTAAAGATTGAAGATATGGTTGGATTCCGGGTGTATTTTGAAGCTAGGACTGACAGCATTGGTTAATGACTTCCATGTGGGATGTGAGGAGAGTCAAGAAGGATGGCGAAACTGCAGAACAAGACTAGGAGAATTAGGAATTTGACTTTTGAAGTGTAAACTTAAAATGACCCTCATATACCCAAGTACAGGTGTTAGAAAATGTAAATTGCTAGGCAAAGGAAACACTTGATGCGTGCGAATCCATGTGCATGTGTGTGCATTGTGTGATGTGTACATGTAGGTGTGTTGACGTTAGGCCACTTCTGTCTCTTGGTGGTCGTGTGATCTTGGCAAGTCACCCAGCTTCTTTGGAACACAGAGATAATCAGGCCTACCTTCCAGGATGTTTTAAATCACATCTACAATTTTTTGACACTCTGCCTAACCAAAAAAAAAAAAAAAAAAATTGTTTTTAATTCCTCTCTTTTTGCAAATGAGAAGACCTTAGTGGCTGACTGCTAATGAGCCAAATCAGCAGAAGTGAGGCAATCAGACTGCCAAGGCTAAGCTAGCCAGACTTCCAAGCTCTCACTTAGAGGACACTCACCCTGGGAACCCACTCATTACGTTATGGGAAGTCCAGGCCACAAAAGAGGCCATATAGAGAGGTTCTAGCTCAGCTCCAGCTAAGGTCACTGCCAGACTTGCAAGTGACAGAGACTTCAGATGATCCCAGCTGTTCCAGCTAACGTGGAATGGAGCAGAGATGAGCTGTTCCCATCGAGCCATGCCCAAATTACAAGTCTGTGAGCAAAATGGCAACTGTAAGTACATGATGTGCATCGGAAAGCCATCTAGAGGGATGGAGCCATAGTCCGTAAATATCCTGAGCTACTCATCTAGCAAATCTGGTCAAGTCTTCCAGAGGAGAACATCCAATCAGCCAGGCTCTGAGATTTTCAGCATTAGGAAGCACCACCAGGACGCCTTGCAGCCATCAACTGGCCCTGGCCTCCTCTCAAGTACAGTCTTCTATCAGGTCCTCTCGTGCGTAACTTAATAGCACCCAGAGAACTCCTTCAATGTGCTATACTCAGCTACATCTGCTTCCCACCCATCCCCCGCCCCCATTCCCTTTGTCCACACTCCCTTTTCCTCCCCTAGACTCCGGGAACTAGATTGGCAGGTTTCCCAGGACACAGGGGTTTATTTTTCCCAATCCAGTCTAAGGCAGGATCCAAAATCTTCCTGAAGTAAGAGCTTCTTCCCACTTCCCTAGAGACATAAAGTCTGGGGCTACTTCCCAGAAATAGGCAGGGCACAGTGACTTGACGCAATGACTTCCTAGAAGATGGGAGAGCATGGTGGAGAGAGGCCACCATCAGCTGCTGACAACCTCAGCTACTGATACAGCAGGAAGAAGGAGTTGGGACAATACACGTGAGTTAGTGAACAGGATTTTGAATAATCACATCATCTCCAGCCCCCTGTAAAGTGTCCCCACCAAGTTTTATTGGTTCCCAAGACAAGTCTTACTTATGCTTAAAAAAACAAGTCCTTTCCCAGAGTGACCCTTCCTGTTCTGCTGATCCCTGTGTCCTCCATACTCCTTCCAAACCCCACTTCCCACAGCTGCTCCTGCTGGGCACAGCTGTTGTTTGCAGCTGCCTCAGCCACACTGCCAGGGAGGGGGTAGTGGGGGCTCCCCTGCTGTACTCCTGGGCACAGAGGACACAGCTGCTGCTTCCTGCTGTTCCACCAAAGGTCCTTCCCACACACCCCAAGTTCATCAGGTCAACGAGCCCTCTAGGAGATGTGCGCTGGACGCAGAGCAATAGTGGATTTGCTAAGGCTGCTGTAGCAAAGTACCACAAATTGTGAGGTTAACAACAGAAAGGTCTCATCTCACAGTTCTGAGGCTGGATGGCTGAGATCCGGGCATCTGCAGCCTCGGTTCCTCAGAGGTCGGTGAGGGAAGGATCAGCTCCAAGCCTCTCTCCTTGGCTGGTAGATGGCCATTTCCTCTCCGTCCCTTCACACTGTCTTCCTTTTATGTGGTCTATCTCTGCCCAAATTTCCCCAGCCATATTGGATGGCCAGTTGAAGCCACCCTTAATGCCTTCACTCTAGAAAGGGCCTATCTTTAAAGGTTACATTCTGAGATACTGAAAGTCAGGACTCAAGTTACCTTTCTGTAAGTGACACAATCTGACCACAGCAGGTTCCTTCTGTTCATGTTCCAGGAGTGACCTGGAGGCCATAGACCTCATTCATATGAATGAGGCCAAGGTATCATTTGGACAGTACATTTTGCTAGCTCAGTTCTGCCCCACCCCAGCCTAGGTGACTGCAGGGCTCAGAACCCTCACAAGGCTGCTTTGCCCCCGTGTCTTCAGGGTTTTCAGCAGTGTCTGGGCCCACCGAAGCTGCTGCTCACTCTACCTGGGGCAGCAGGACAGTGTTCTACATGGACAGGTGCTCACATTGTACTGCCTGCCCTTTGACTTCCTCTTGATGGACTGCAGCCTGCCATCCCTCTTGGAGCAATCCTTGTACCCCTGATCCTGTGCCTTGCACAGATTCCTTCATTTCCTATTCAACCATGTGTCTCTTCTGTGCCAGGAAGCTCCTCCCTTCTGGTTCAGAGACAGGAGCTCTTGGGCAAGAATGGTTTGACTCCCCTCCCCACGAATGTAATCACCTCACCTTCCACCCTCACTGCCCTCCTGTCACCTCAGAGGGGACGTTTCTCTCTTGGTTCAAGGCTTCTGTCCACATGTTTGTGCTTGGTCCCTTCTTGTCTGCCGTGAGAGGTGCCTCTCGGTTATGGGCTGCTAACCCACACTTTCTCACATCTTCAAATGCTCCCTCCCTAAAATATTCCTCTTTGCCTGTAAATATTCTCAATGTTAAAAACAGAAGAAGAAAATAAAAGAAAGAGTCTGGGGGTATAGCTAGTGGTAGAGTGCCTACTTGGCATGCACAAGGCCCCAAGTTCAATCCCTAACTCAAGAGAGAGAGAGAGAGAGAGAGAGAGAGAGAGAGAGAGAGAGAGAGAGACCCCTTTTGTACCTTTGACTTGTACCTTTTGTATCTAGGTTTGATACTCTTTCTTCCCTTTCTCCTCCAAGTTATTCAAAAGTGTTGTCTTATACTTCGAGCTCCACATTGACACTTCTTGTCCTTGACTCCTTATGATCTTCAGGGCCACAGAAACTTCATTAATGCCAAGTCCAGTGAGCACTTTTTCCCCCTCGTCTCACTGGCCTTTCCTACTGCATTCAACTATGCAGGCTCAGTCCTTCATCTTCTCCCCCAAGAGCAGGGTACTGGAATTGCCCTCAGTGGTTGCCTTTCCCTCTTTCTTTTCTCAATATCAGAGTTGAAACAGAGAACGTGGAAGCCCAGTGGAATTGTCCATTCTCCATCTTTCCTGGCAGGTAGGTAGAGCACTCTGATTGCCAATAGGAAGTGAGCGCCCTTGGTGCTGTGAACCCAGAGATGAGACCCTCAAGTTAAGGGAAGTAACATCAACTTACAAATCTGCGTTCCAGATGACTCCTTAGGACAGAGCCAGCTCTATTAGCAATGGACTACTCAACACTGAACTATTCATGTAAGAAAAATAAGCATATATTTCCTCTAAGCCATTGTGTGTGGGAACTTTTTGTTACAGCAGCTTAACCTGTACTCTAGGCAACATAACATTGACTCACTAGCTGGCAAGCCATATTCCTTTTGAAACCTCACCATTCCCATCCAACCTAAGTCTTCCTGTTACACTGTCTTGTAGCATCCTGTATTTCTTCAAAACACTTTTCACAGTCTGAAACTAAATAATTGTGCAACATAGTGGTCACTATTGAATGCTGTTCCAATATCTCTCCATCCTTCCTTCTTTTGACCACAAGGAATCCTGATTTTATTCAGGTGTGCATTGCACCTCATCCAAACTTGGGCTGCATGAAAAGGTGAGGTTTGGCCAATTAGATTCTATCTTGTAGACTTTGAAAAGCAATGAGCCACTTATCAAAAGGATCTATGATTGAAAGGCCATAATGTAGAGAAAGCTGGTGAAACTAGAATAGGCCATGTGCAAGCCCAAGTGAGCCAAAACTAAGAATGAGACGGGCCTGGGAATAGAAAAGAAGCAGGGGTATGTGTGCACACTGTGTCACCAGTGACCCATGCATCCTGTCTTCAGAGGACCTGCTGCCACCTCAGTTCCAGGATTACCTCCCAATTCTAGTTGCTGTTCTTGGCAATAATACAACCTACCTCTGAAGGTTAGTGTGAGATTAAAATTAAGTAATGGGTGTAAATTGCTGACATGTGCCTGGCCTGCTGCAGTCAACAAAAGTAGACATTGTTTCACTACCATTACTTTTATCCTCCTCACTCAGCTCTCTTCCATTTGCCCTGTCCAAGGTAGAGCTCTGCATCTTGTCACAGACACAGTCTGAGAGCTGCTTCTCCGTAGGGCCTCCTGGAGCCAGGCCTGCATGTGTCCGTGGAAGGAGGCAGGCAGAGGAATGGCCTGTAATTGATCCCAGTCAGGGCTGGGCCGGTCCTGTCTTCCTTGGCTGGGGCCTCAGGAAGCAGGGTGCTGTCTGATTTATGTCCATGTTGCACCAGGGATGACCTGGTGCCTTCTCTACGTGTTCTAGCATCAGACAAGGCCATAAAACGGAATTGGTGCTGCCTGTTTGTTCCTTTAGGGACAACTTGTCCGCGGATGCACCCAGCTCAAGTCAGTCCCTTGCAGAATCCTCCCTGGGAAATGTTATTCTGTGTGGCCACCCTGTGAGGTCAAGGTTGCCGGGAGTTCAGGACCCTGATCTTGACACAATATCCAGGGACAATGAACAGAAGGAAAAGTCTCACTCTCATGTGCCTGCATGGCTTCAGTGAGCACCTGTTTGCAAATGTCTCCCAACCCACATCTTGAATCTATACTTCCCTTCAGTTTCAGTCCCAGCTGTCCACAGGCCTGCTGGACACCTCCTCTCACATGTCCCCAGTTCCAGCCTAAACTCCCATTGACCTGCCTGCCTGCTCATCTCCCTGTTCCTCCTCCCCTGGTGTTTTAATCTGCTTTTCTTTCTTTGCTGCGACCAAGACTTGGAAAGGTTTATCTGGCACTCATGGTTTCAGAGGTCTCAGTCCAGACTCTGGGTTTGAAGTGAGGCAGAACATCAGGGCTGAAGGGTATGACAGAGGAAAGCAGCTCAGAACGTGACAACCAGGAGGCAGAGAGAGCCCCACTCACCAGGGACAAAACAGATCCCAAAGGCACACCCTCAGGGACCCACTTCCTCCGCCACACCCTACCTGCCTTCAGTTACCTCCAATTAATCCATTCAAGTGGATTAGTGCAGTGATTAGGTTAAGGCCCTCATAACCCAAACATTTCCCCTCTTAACTTTCTTAGTATTGTCTCACAAATGAGCTTTTGGGGGACACCTCATATTTAAACCATAACATCTGGTTAGCACCACAGTGAGTCTGAGAAAGCTGCTTCTTCTGGTCATGATGAGTATCTTCATACAATTTCCTCTTTGGCCCTGTTTTTTTTTTTTTTTTTTTTTTTTTTAGTTATACCTGGACACAATATTTTTATTTTGTTTATTTTTAGGTGGTGCTGAGGGTTGAATCCAGTGCCTCACATGTGCAAGGCAAGCACTCTGCCACTGAGCCACAGCCTCAGCCCTGTTTTGTAGGTAGGGCACTTGTCATGAATTTACCATCATCCATATCCCTGTATATCTCCTATAGATAAAGACTGTGGACTCCTGGAAACGAAGAATGGGATCTGACTCATCCCTGTACCCCAGTGCCTACAATAGAAACCTGGCACAGAGGACTTCTACTTCTAGCTGAATGGTTGAAGGAATAAACATAGGAACAGAGATGGGCCCATTCATCAAGACTATCTTTATATATATATATATATATATTGTTAGGTCGGTGGTGGCAACTTGGTGGCTACTTGGTGGCAACTTAGAACAAAGCAGCCCGCGCGGGAAAAGAACATCAATCAGATGCCGGCGGGAATGCCTGTCAATCAGTCAGATCTCCTGACTAACGCCTGTCAATCAGCAGGACCCCCTGGCCAATCCTGGAGTTCAGCCAACTCCCCTGACCAACTCCAAGGGGGCAAGGGACCCTAAAAACGCCTTTTCCTGTCCCAAGCCCTTCCCTTCCTGCTGTAAGCCCCATAAAAGTCCAGTCCAGTTGAGCTTCCACACGGTTTCTCCTCAGACCCTTCTCCTGTCTCCTCTGTGGGTCTGATCCAGTTCCGCCAGGGAGTGAGATCTCAATAAAGCCTTGTTCAGCGGCCCTTTTAAATCTGCCTCCTTTGGTCGCTGCCCGCCTCGCCTGTTCTGATATATATATATATATACACATACACACACACATATATGTATAATATATATATATATATATATATCTTTATTTTATTTACTCATTTGTTTATTTATGTGGTGCTGAGGATCGGACCCAGTACCTAAAGAGTGCAAGGCAAGTGCTCGACCACTGAGCCACAACCCTAGCCCCTGAGGTAATTCTTAAAAAAAAAAAAAAAAAAAGAACAGGCCATCTGAAGTTCTACTGGGAATAGTGAAATTAGATATTAGCTTCCTGGAGCCTGCCGTGGCTGGAAATTCAGTGAATTGGAATTTTAATCCTCAAGTTCATTTGGTTAACAGTATTTGGAGGTGGAGCCTTTAGAAAGTAATTAGGATTAGATGAAGTCATGAGAGCCGAGCCCCCATTATGGCATTGGTGGCTTTGTACCAAGAGAAAGAGAGATCCGAGCTGGCATACTTTTTCTATCTTGCCATGTGATGACCTCTGCCATATTATGATGTAGCAAGAAGGCCCTCGCCAGATGCCAAGCAGATGCTGGTGCCAGCCTCCAGAACTGTGAGCTAAATAAATCTCTATTCTTTATAAAGGATCCCATTATAGCAACAGAAAATGGACTAAGGCAGAGTCAGAAAGACCTTATTAGTTGCATGCCCTTTCATGTAAGAAAACTGAGACCTGGAGAAGTTAAACAACTTTCTGAGTTTGAACAAGAATTTGGAGGCATCGTTCCTGAGCCAGTCCCCAAACCACCTAACTTCACAGTCCACAGTGCCCTCCTCTCTTCCTACACGCTGAGCTTAAAGTCACTTCTTCACAAACTCCTGAGCTTGGCTTCCAAAAATAGAAGGAAGGTAGAGGGTATTCTAGACGATCTACAACATTTTATTAATGGGATTGATCTACCATTAATAAATTAAATTAAATTAGATTAAAAAACAAGATAAACTTCTCAGAAATGTCCAGTCCCCAAAGCAAGTATAAGATCATATGACCATGTGGCTCTCTAAACTTTAGTTTCCTCATTTGTGAAATGGTAATAATAGTAGCACCTGCCCTGACATGCCTGTTTTTCCATTTTAGGCCCTTTCAATAGATGGTAGTATTATTCCCTGTGATTTTTCTGGACTCTCAGGAAGAGGATTACCCATCCCTACCCTTGCAACACAATTTTGCAGAACCTCTGTGTGGGAGGAATATACCTCATTGACCCCTTGGTGCCAGCCTAGGCCATTGGTTTCCCTTGTCCAATGGAACAGAAGTGACATGTGCCACATCTCAGCAGAAACTTTGAGTCTTTGCAAAATTCACCCATCACATTTTTTCTTGTCTTCAGATTGATATAGGCAGATATTTTAGTCTGGAACCTAGAATGTGAAGACATGTTGAACAGAAGTTTAAATGATCTGCAGCTGTCATTTAACGTAAGTAGAAATAAATCCTTTTTTTTTTTTTTTTTTGTCAGTCATTGAGATTTTGGAGTGGTTTCTGTAGCACAACTTACCAAAAGCTGACTAATGTTTTTTAAAAATATTTTTTAGTTGTCAATGGACCTTTATTTTATTTATTTATATGTGGTGCTGAGAATCTACCCCAGTGCCTCACACATGCTAGGCAAGTGCTCTACCATGGAGCCACCACCACAGCCCCACTAATAATCTTTTGGCTGTGATATAAACAGAATCATCAGGGACAAATTAAAAGGGAAGATGGGATTTGTAGTTGAAGAGATCCATAAAATGCATCAAATTCCAGGTAGCTCTAGGGATGAGAATTAGTGTTTAGGGTAAGCTGCCATAATAAAGAAACTCCAAAATACAACTCTTAAATAAGATACACGTTGACTTCTCTCTGATGAAAGGGCCTGGAGGTAAGTGGGTGGCCCAGAGTGGCCAGGCAGCTTTGCTTCAAGAGGTTGCACAAAGATCCAGGTTCTAACTAACTCCCTGCTCCTTCTGGCCCCCATGTTATTAGTCTCATTTATACCATGTCTGCAGTCCCGACTACAGGATGGAAGAAAGAGAGAAGTACGGGCAGCCAGTGATCCTTTAAGGATGTGACAGAAAAGTTGGCCACATCATTTCTACTCATAACCCATTGACCATATTTTACTTACATGGCCATTTCTAATAGAAGGGGGGTAAAAAAGCTGGGAAATATAGTTTCTAGCCAGGGGGGGTCACCTGCTCTGATGAAGTTCAGAGGGCGCCTCCTAATGGTAGAACCCAGGAGGAGCTAATTCAGTGTTGTCCTAGAGCTGGCTCACACAAACTCATGAGAGTCAGTTGCATGAATTTCCCCAGATGCTGCATTTCTTGACATGGGCCTTGAAATCAGCCCTGAGGAGAGTATTTACACCACAGAAATTGGCCAACACTCCAATCTGGGCTCTGCCCCTCCCACACCCTCCACCAAAAGGCAACTCAACATTTGTCAGCACTGAGGATAGTGGGTGCTGGGAGGCAGTTAGCAGCGTCTGCCATAGCCAGGGCATGTCTTCTTGGTGTCTCTGTTGCCTTCTTCTCTCACTCTGACCACCATCTCCACTTTTTGCTCTGCAAGCAGCCCTCCTTTTCTCAAATTCATGAGGGTAGCTCCTCTGTTATTTATTTTCCTTGGCCTATGGATTGCCTGCCCTGGGCAGGATGTCTACCTACCTTGGGCAACTCAGCTCTGCCCAGGGCTGGAGGAGCTCTATCACCACCATGCATAAAACTGACTCGAGAGGATCTGTGGGTAAAACTAGCAATAGAGGTAGGCACTGTATGCATGTGAGGAGGGGAAGCTCTTTCCTCCACCCTACCACAAGGTTTAATTTGTAGCAGACTCTCCTTGTGATGCTTTTCTAGTATTCTTTTGTATCGTTTATGATCATGTGGCTGTCTGGTGAAAAATGTGCTTGTTGGGGTGACAAGAAGCCTTTGACTGTGCCCTGTATTACAGGGGTATTGTTTAACCATATAGACAGTGATAGGAGAGATTTGCAGGAGAACTGAAATACCTACCCTAGGAAAAGTGGCAGGGGCAAAATCATTAAGGAGGAAAGAAAAGAACACAGACATCAGAGTCAGACAGATGTAGGCCCACAGCCCAGCCCTGTCCCTTCTCATTGGATGACCTTGGTCAAGTTCATCTAATGCATGCCTTATTCTGCATACATGCCAGGCCCCTGTACCTGACAGCTCTTCCCTCAAGTCCTTCAGAGGCTTCCCACCTAAAAGCAAGTCTCTGCCTGAACTCCTGTGCACCACCCCCGTCTTTTCTGTAGCACTAATTAGTATTTGGTCGTTCAACTTGAGTATTTGGTACTTATTTAAAATGCTTGGGACCAAAAATGTTTCAGATATGGGATTTTTTTCAGGTTTGGGTATACTTTGTATTCAGTATCTTGGGGATGGGATACAAATTTAAACCTGAAATTCATTTGTTTCATATATATTTTATACATATAACCTGGGAAATTATTTTATACAATATTTTGACTTCAACCTGTCACATGAGATTAAGCATGGAATATTCTACTCATGGTATAATGTTGGCATTCAAAGTTTCAGATTTTGAAGGATTTCAGATATGAATTTCCAGATTAGGGAAGCTCAGCCTGTATATATTTATCTACTTGCCTCTTAATTTTTCATCTGTATTGTACCAATCTGCACTCTCCACGTTAGTTTTGTTCATACTGTATCCTTGGCACTGTATCCTTGGCCAAAGACTGACATAAAGCTGCTACTCAAAATTCATCCAATGTATGAATGACTGAATAAAAAAAGAACAAAGTTAAGTTCTTTAAATCTTATCTGTAAACAGGGAGGATATTTAAAGCTTCTAATGAGTAAGGCAGAGGCAGTAAATATGGCAAACCAGCCAAGTTTCTCAGCCTGAACTTGAGGCACAGCCTGAACTTTGGAGGTTCCTGCTGGGCCAGATATCAACCTTTAGTTGCTAGAAGGTATAAAGGTCTAGGGAACCTCAGGGGAGAAACTGGGGGTGCCAGGGAGGTTAAGGAGGGTACTTAGAAGGCTTGGAGCAGGCTGGGCATAGTGGCGCACACTGGTAATCCCAGCAGTTTGGGAGGCAGAGGCAGGAAGGTCACAAGTTCAAAGCCAGCCTCAGCAAAAAGTGAGGCACTAAGCAACTCAGTGAGACCCTGTCTGTAAATAAAATACAAAACAGGGCTGGGGATGTGGCTCATTGGTCATGTGCCTCTGAGTTCAATCCCCAGTAATCACCACCCTCCCTCATAAAAAAGGCAACTTGGGTCAGTAGTCAATAGGAAAACATTTCACTAAACTAGCAAGCACTTGAGGCTCTACTGGTGCAAAGCAGCTAAATGTCAGCCACATCTGTAAAATGGAGGAACAGAGACCTAACTGAGCACAGGAGGAGCGGGAGGAGATAACGCACATAAACTCTGTGGCGTGTAAAAGAGGCAGGCCTACAATAAAGGAAACCCTAGAAATTATCCATAATGCTAGGACACACATAGCTACACTCTATCTTCCTGCTCCTCATCCCCACCCCAGCCCCAAGAGAGACAGAGAGTCCTCATTGCCAATTCCAGGTGTGCAGGACGAGTCTGGCTCAAGGTGAAGAGGCCATCAGTGCCCGGGAATGGGGAACATGAAGGAAGAGAACAGTGCTGGACGTCACAGTGGCAGAGAGTCCTCTGTTACTCGGGGAAGTTAGAAATAGGAGTCTCTCCCTTGAAAGCCTGGCCAGGCACCCAACTTCTGTTCAAGATTCCTCTGTATTCTTAAAGTTCCCTGACCCAAAAACTTCAGAGGCTCCAGAACTGAGGTAGGGATTTGGGTCTCAAGATTCCAGACCAGGGCCCTTGAATTTGCTTCTGTTTGAGTAATCCTTGGGCACAGACATCTTGAGCTGTTGGGGTCCTTTCCAAGTGGCACCTGCTACATCTGTCTTATATACAAGGAGGGATTACTATAAGGATAAGGAATGAGTCACAGGACCCAAGGCTGGAGATGGTACTGGGCCCCAGGATAGGAAAGCAATCTGCAAACTTAGTTTCCTGGGAAATCTGAGCAACAGCTCTACTTTTCTTCCTCACTACATACTGACTAGCTCTTTCTTTTTTCTGGTATGCATGGTGCCAACAGCTTCTGCCTATATACCATCTGCATACAAGGGAGGAGCTAGAATTAGCAGAAAGGCTGTGGGGCCTGGAGATGGTATATGATTGGCTCAGCTTGGGTCAGATGCCCACTTAAGTCATTATCTGTGATCTGGAGTGAAGGGCAGAATCACAAGTATATTAAGCTACTCTTCTCCCAACCCTGTAGATGCAAGAGGGGCAAGGCCATTTATAAAGATATTGCACAAGCAGTAGACACAGGTACTTTCTTCATGAGATATGCCCAATGTCACCCAGCTAGAAAATGGAACACTGTTATGGTTTAGATATGAGGTATACCCCAGAAGCTCACGTGTGAGACAATGCAAGAATGTTCAAAGGTGAAATGATTAGGTTATAAGAGCCATAACCTAACTGTATAGTGCATTAATCCACTGATATGAATTAACTGGGTGGTAACTAGCGCAGGTAGGGTATGGCTGGAAGAGGTGGATGCGGGGGTAACTTTGGGATCTATATTTTGTCCCTAGTGAGCAGAGCTCTCTCTGCTTCTCTTCTTGGCTGTCAAGTCCTGAGCCACATTCCTCTGCCACACCTTTCCACCATGATGTTCTGCCTCACCCTAGGCCCAGAACTATGGAGTCAGACAACCATGAACTGAACCTCTGAAACCATGAGCCAAAACAAACTTTTCCTTCTCCACATTGTTCTTATCAAGTCTTTTGGTCTCAACAAGGAAAAAGATGACCAACACAAACACCAAGTCCCAGTGACTCCTATGCTCTTTCCATTTTGTTCCAATTCAAGATTATGAAATGAAGGCCTCTGTGCCTGCAGGACACCAGAGGTAAAGCCCAGAGCCTCAGAATCCAAAGAGGGTTCAGAGAACTGAAGGCGGTATTTTTAATACTGGTTTCCCTGCTGGTCTATAACCTGGAGAGGAGCCTGAATTTAACAAGAGGCCTGGTAGGTAGAAATTCTCAGTATTTGTAGAACAAAAGAACAAATGAACTAATAATGAATGACTGAGTGAACCAAGAACTGTGCTCCCACATCTCTTGTAGAGATGGATTTAAAAAAAGAAAAGAAAAGGATAACAACAGTAACATTTCTTAGTATTCTAAGGGACTTTGCAGGTTTTAAATCATTATCATCAAGCCATTGAGTGGAGTATTATTATTCCCTTTTAAAAGTAAGATGCTGAGGCACAGAGAGGTTAAGAAAGACACCCAAGCTCACTAGGCTGATGGCAGAATCATTACAAATCTAAACAGCCTACTCCAGAGTTTCTCCTTAACCACGGCATCACACCATCTCCAAGATGCCAGCAGGTACCCCAGATTTAAGGAATCAGAATCTGGGGGTGGGCCCAGAGAATCTCTATTTTTAAAAGTTCACATGATTCTGATGCACAACCAGAATTACACCTACAAGTGCCAATCTAAACAACAGCAGTAAGCCCAGGGCTGTGTGGCTACAACAAAGGAGGCTGTTTTGACTATTTTGAGGCTTATCTGATTCTATGAACATAAAGCCTGCTGAATGATCATATTGTCTTTGTGACAAGGGAACTCAAATCCAGATCAATGACAAAGAACCCTCCGGGGAGGGGACCTTTGAGCAGAAGACCTGCCCAGAGGAACTGCCTAGGAGATATTCTCTCAAGCAGTTCCAGCTAGCAGGCCTCTGTCCTCAGTAGAGTCAGGACTGGCCGTACCTGCCCTAGTTCCTGGTCTTTGATCTCCCATCTGACCTCCTGTTCACCCCTGCTCTGATCTGGCAACTCCTGCTGGGTTGACACCCTCTCTGACCCCTGGCCTGCCCCAGTTTTCCGCCTCACTGCTCCAGGCTGATACCTTACCTCATGACAGCTCAGGCAGGACAATATTTGTATCAGCCACCAATATTAAAATCAAAATGCCATCTCTTCTAATGATGTAGCGACAAATGGAATATTTGTTCCACTGTAACTCTGAGAGTGGAATTCAGGTATCTTAAACCAACTCAACACTGTCACTGAGCATGGGATATAGAAACAGAAATAGCCCTTGGCACAAGCTGGCACAACGTGGGCTTTCATTCGTTGAACAAATGCTTTGTGAGGGCCGATTCCATGACAGTTACTGTATTAACATTGGGGGTGAAAAAGATGAACAAGTCATTGAGTCTGCCCCCAAGGAGTGCCCTTATGCCCAATTTTGCTGCCGTATTCAGAGATGAGATCAGGCAGTTAATTGGACCCAAGAGAAGAAAGGTTATCAGATTTCACTTTCAGAGAAGGGGTGTTTGTAGCTTAATCCAAGGCTCCAAAATGCTTCAAGTACTGGATCAGCTGATGGACACATGGGGAGATTGGTAATGCCCCAGAGCAGTTTTTAAACACTTAGATCTGTCTGTGCATCAGAGGTTCATGCCTAGAGATATGGGTAGCCTTCCTAGAAGGCACCAAAAGGGCCCAGGAGTGGGGTTCAGGGTACCTGTTCTGTTCCTGGCTGTACTCTAACTTGATATGTGATCTTAGACAACTCACATTTGCTTTCTGGACCTCAGTTTCCCCAGACGATGTATTTTTTCCTCTCAGTGCCCAGATCCTCAAAGCGTACTTGGTAAATGTTTATGCAGTGAATGAGAAAATCTCCAAAGTCTTTTCCAGCTCTGGTGTTGTAAGTCTATGTGCTGGAGACCTCTGAGAAAGAATAGAATTGACCAAGAAGAAAAAGGTTGATCCCCTTCCTGATGGGCCCTTAGTCATACTCTGTCCTGTCAGAGTGATCTGCCCTTCAAGGACCACCTCCCCTTTCTCTTTGTTCCCATCCTTCATTTTCTGTCTCTTTCCACTCTACCCCATATTGTTGTGGGTTGAATTGTGTTTCCCCCAAAAAAGATATATTCAAGTTCTAGTCTCCAGTACCTGTGACTTTATTTGGAAACAAGGTCTTTGTCAATTAGGGTGGGCCCTAATCCAGTGATTGTGTCCTTATAAGAAAAGGGAAATTTCGACACAAATACACAGGTAGAACTCCATGTGCCAACAGAGACAGATACGGAAGCGATGCATCCATAAACCAAGGTCTGCTGCAACTTGCCAGCCATCACCAGGAGTTCAGAGATGCATGGAACAAATTCCCCCTCTGAGCCCCAAGAAAGAATCCACCCTAATGATGCCAGATGTCAGACTTCTGGCTTCCTGAACTGTGGGAGAATCAATTTGTGTTGTTTCAACACACCCCAGTTTTCGGTACTTTGTCACGAAAGCCCCAGGAAACAAATACAATGCCATTATTTGGAGATTATCCCACTGATTAACAGAGCTCTAGAGAGCTCTGGTGGCCCTGACATCTCCACAATTATACACTGAAAATGAGTCATTGTGTCTACTGAGGATCTCTAAAACCAAGAAGCCTGACTTCCCTTGGGGAAAAAGATGGAGGAGGTCTTCCACATGATTATTATCCAGAAGAGGATGCTGGATGGGGAAAGATTGCCAGATGCCTTTTTTTTTTCCCCTCCCCACTAGGGACAGGCCAAGAATAAGGAGTTTTCATCACTGTAAGATGATGTCACATTTATTTTCATTCATTCATTAAATATATATGAAGCACTTACTATGCCAGGCACTGGTGGGTAACAGGACAAAGTGTGTAGATGGATGGAGGAGGAATGCTAAAGAAATAGAACACACATTCCCTGACTTCTAAGAGCCAAGCTGAGTTGGAGGGGCCTCTATGCAGCCTGACTTGGGGATCAGATGGTCCTGGTTGGGATTCTGGCTCTACCCACTGACTTCCATTGAGATCTTGGACAAGCTTCTTAATCTCCCTGGGCCTCAGGCTTACTGTGAGGATTAAATAAAATGATGTATAGAGCAGAGGGCCAGGATAAGTGCTCAATAAATATTTTGGAGAGCAAAGTTTATTTCCAGAAACAGTTCACTAAAAGAGCAGGGTGATTTAGATCAAGCAGGACCCCTCATCACCTCCTGCCAGATACCATCTGACTGAATGCTCAGAGCAGTTCTGGGAGGAAGTTAATCTCATTTTATAAATAATGAAACCATAGCTCAGAGATATCAAGCAACTTAGCCAAGTTCACTACACAGCAAGGAATGCAAAATAGAGCGCCTAAGCACACATTCTTCCTATTCCTGAGTGACATTTACATGCAAATCAGAAGGGGCTGGAGGGCAGCACATTGTTTGGGAGAGGGTCTAGGGCACTTCACTGAAGGCTGCAGTGGCCTGCATAGAAAGCACATTTACCAGATTTACATTTTGTTTAATTACCAAATGTATCTCTAGTCCTTACCATACGGTGTCCTGAACACTATATCTTAGAGCCTATAAAATGGGCACTGTTGTTTGTTCCGTTTTACAGATGTGGATATTAAGACAAAAAGCGGTTAAGCAACTTTCCTAACATAGTACAGATATTGAGTCACAGAAGTCAGAGTGTGTACATAGTGGGGTACAGGGAGGATTGACACCCCCCCACACAAACACACACAAGCCACCCTTTGGTGCTATTGCTGCCATAAGACCATAAGTAATTTGACCCTAAAAGGTGAATGGCAGAATGGGGCTGTTTAGTTCTGGGACCTTCTGAGTCAACAGCTTCTCATCCCTGGTCCACTTCCTGAAAGCTTTTTGCGCCTCAGTTTTGGAAACCCTTTGAGTACAAAGAGCTCATTTCCTGTGGCCGGGAAAGACGGGACAAGTTCCTGATGACAGCTCATCTCCCTCATTAAGGCGCTCATAAAAGTGTTTCAAGGAGGCTGACTTACAGCTCGACTGTTTGTCAAGATCCTCTTCTGCAAGGAGCCACTCCGGTAATTTGGTGCTAGGAGATGTGCAAGAGAAACCAGCTCCTTTGAGTCCAGGAATTATTTATGGTCCCAAGAAGAGAGTATGTCATTTGGAGAGATAACAAGACTTCACCAGCACAACAGGCTATTTAATGTGCCAGAGGGATTCGAGGCAGCGTCAAAATTCCAAAACCAGTTAGGAAGGCTTGAGAGACACTGTTGTACATGTCTCTCTGTAGAGAGTTTTCTGTGTCTCTGGTTGTCTGTTTTGAAGAAAACTTTTGGGACCAGGACAGAAAAGACAAAAGCTAACAATTACAACAGTTAACCCCTAGGCCAGGATCTGAACTAAATGTTTTTTGTACAGTAATTCATTTAATTCTCACAATCTTCCAATTCTATTTTCCAAATAAGGAAATCTAGGTACCGAGAGGTTATATAATTTTCTTGACATCACACAGCCAATGAATGGCCAAGTCAAGATTTTAATCTGAGTCTATGTTTGTGCTCTTAAGCATCAAATAGTCATAATTTAGAGAGAATTGGGTTTTAAGTCAGTCCAGTAAAGTGGAAAGCATGTGTACACACCCACCCACACACACACACACTTTTCAAAATTCTTTCCAATGCCTATATAGTTTGGCATATTTCATTTAAGACTTCAGGTCCCATCCAGTCATTCATATATAGTACTTTAAACTTAAGAGAACTACTGAGCTAAAAATGTCTACATGCAGATGTTTGTGCTTTTAAGCTACCCTGCCTCTAGGTGAGCTATGGAATCCACAGGGGTGAAAATAAAGAGACAGAATTCTAGAGTGCACCTACCGACCCAGTGACTTCTCTTTTAATATTTAGCCTCTGTAACCTTAGCACATGTCACTTGTCCCAAGATATACTTGCTATAGGATTAAGAGATAAGTTTACATCTTGAAAGTTCTATTAGAGAAAGGAGTTCTAATGCCCAATCCTAAATTAAATGACACTGGTATAATGAAACTCCACAAGGCTATCTTTGGAGCCAGACAAACCTGGATTTGAACCCTAAATCTGCTATTTGCTAGCTGTGTAACCTTGGGCAATTTGTTTAATTTGCAAAAGTTTCTTAATCTGTAAAATGGTTACACCTATAATACTGCATTGAGAAGGCTGAGTTTAAAAGTTTCTAAAGAAATCAGTTTGAGAATATATGAATAATAATAATTAAGCTGGGCGAGGAGGCACAAGCCTGTAATCCCAGCCGCTAAAGAGGCTGAGGCAGGAGGATGGCGGGTTCAAAGTCAACCTCAGCAAAAGAGGAGCACTAAGCAATTCAGTGAGACTCTGTCTCTAAAATAAAATAGAAAATAGGGCTGGGGATGTGGCTCAGTGGTCAAGTGCTCCTGGGTTCAATCTCTTGTACCCCCCAAAATAATAATAATAATTAAACCTTAGCTCTTAATAGCTATCTGACCTAAGGGAGGTCGCATCCCCTCTCTAGGCCTCATTTTCCCTCATCAGTAATGTGGCTATATCTATTTTGCCTGCTAACCTCAAAAGTCATTGCAAGAAAACAGTAAGGAACTGGGCAGCTCATGTATGAGGATTTTCTCAACTGCTTGGGATACCTGGAATTGTGAAGAGGTGTTGGGAGACCCCTACTGGAGAAAAAAAACTCAGGAGAGTCCTGGGCCTGAAGTCAGATCTACACCTTTGCTGTTTGGTGTGGTTGTGTGACTTCGGAGGAGTGACCTAATTTCTCTGGGACTCCGTATTTCCTAATATCAAGTGAGGTTAACAGTACAAACTTCTCAGGTTTACCCAGAGAATCATATTCGGCAGAAAAGTATTAAGCACGTGATTAAGTACTCCGTAAGTATTTGCTGAATTTGAATCTCGTTGGCTGATCCAAACTCAGCCCCTCTCCCTACGTGGGATGGGAAAAGTACGCGGTACTGCCAAGCGGAGCTCAGGTAGAGGAGACGCTCCCCGGGGCCAGCGGACTCTTCACTCCCCCGCCCAGTCGTTGCCATGGCCACCGGTTCAGGTCGGGAGCAGCAGGGAGGCGTGTTTAGCCCAATCCCCACCTTTCCAGAGTGACTATTGGCTAGAGCAGCCACGTGACGGCGCTGGTATGCTAATATATGGTAATAGCCCCCACGCCCCTCCTCCCCGGGCCGCGTCCGAGTAGCCAGCAGGGTGCGCGGCGCCGAGCCGAGGGGGCGGGCTGAGGGGCGGCCCCCGGGAGAGAGCGGCCAGGTGGAGGAGGAGCGCGAAGGCGACCGCAGGTAACGGGCGGGCGCGTGCGCGCTGGGGTCGGCTCGCGGCGGACCGAGAGCTCGCGGGGGACTCCCGGCGCCGCGCTGCCGGCTTAACCCTTTGGGCACCCAGCTGTCACGGAGCAGCGGGGCGCGGCGGCAGGGCCCGGCCGCGCGAGGCGGGGCATTGCCGTGGGCATCGGCGGCAGACGGCGGACGGTCTGACCCGGGATCCGCAGCGCGGGGCCCGCGCGGGGACTGAGCAGCCCGGGCGGGCGACCTGCTGACCGCGGCACGCCGGGGCCCGGGACCCAGCCAAGAGGAGGGCTGCGGCGAACTCTGCGGCCCGGGCTTGCGGGAAGCTGCGGGGAACCGGCTGAAGTCCTGGCACTCGCGCGCTTTAGGGAGCGGGGATCCGGTCCGGCGCAGAGGCCCTCCTCAGCAGCCAGTGGGCTTCGCGGCCTGCGTCTCCGCCACTGTCCCGCAGAGTGCGGGGGAAACCGGGGGTCGGGCCTGACCACGGCGCCCCCTCCTCAGCCGCGGCCTGACAGTCCAGCCGCCGGCACTTTAGACCCAGAGTCAAGCCTGGGGTCGGGCACGGGGAGGGGGGAATCCTGCGGGAAGAAGGCGAGATTGGTGCGTGGGGTCACCAGCCAAGGGAACCCGGTTATTGGTACTGGGAGGAGAGGACAGTCCCCTTAAGGAAACACAGGCCCCAAAGTATGAAAAGGAAATTTACCCAAGAAAGGCACTGGCCCCTTGTTTTCTGTGCTGGGTGATGACCTGACACCCAAGGAAAAAGGTCACTGCGGGACACCTGGATCGGGTCTGTCATGTACAGAGGAAGCAGCGGTTTTACGTGAGTTTCTAACAAATTTCTTATGAGGAAAGATTTAAATTCATCTTTCTCCCCACCCCCCTCCTAGGACTGCTACAGAAGTGACGTCTTTTAATTATTCCCCCTCCCCCAGTTCACTAAGACTGGCGGCAGCTTTAGGCTCACAGTGTAATTTAGCTTTCACTGCAATAGAAATGGTAGGATGGGAGATGTGCCACTAATATTTAGTTTGCCCTGGGAGTTTTCCTGTTAGGGAAAATGTTTTCATCTCCCATGGTGATGAAAAACCTACTAATGTACCAGTCATATCAATAGAGTTTCATTTATGAGTCTAAAGCCTTTTCTTCAAAATCAAGGGAAAATGTGGTTACACATGTAAAGTACCAGGAACCAAATTGATTTTTGCAAATGAAGTGCAAATTGCACTTCCGTGTTGCTCTTGATGTCTTTTATCACACAATAAACACTTGGCATATGCCAGGCACTCTGCTATGTCTTGGGGATGCCATGATAAATAAGATAATTAGTCCTTGTCCTCAAAGAAGTAGTGGGAGAGACAAAATTGTTAGTAAAAGTGATAGCAGCATAATAGAAGAGGGAACAATTAACTGTGTAGAAGATCAGGGAAGAACACACTTAAGCAAGGTGATAAAGGATGAATAAGAGTTTGCTTTGCAAGGAAGAGTGAAAGGACTTCAAGAACAACCAAAGCAGAGGGACCAGTGAATGCAGCCACTTAAAGAACGGTTTCTCTGGGGAATGGCTTCATATTGTAACTGTGGCATTTTCCCTTTCTCTACAACATGCCTTTACCAATATTACCTAGAATTTCTCAATTCTTATTACAATTTTCCAGTGGTATTTGTTTTTCTCCCTCATATTTTACCCTCATTAGTTTTTCTGAGCCTCATTCCTGGTCTTTGTCATCTATATCTTGGCAAGAAAGTTTCCAACAAGTAGAAGTAGAAATGGGGTAGTTTACAAGACTTCCCAAGGTAGAGGGCCTGAAAACTGGGCACTAGAAGCAGCTTCCTAGGAGGACAGATCTAAGCCATACAAAAAGAGAAATGCAGGTCATAGCCAGGGAAGCAATGCTGGATGTCAAATCTGTGAGACCTAGGGAAATGAGTAATAGGATCAGAAACTAGAAGGATCTGGATCAAAAGAGGATTGGACTGTGCCGGGAGTTAGGGCAAGCCCATTGGGGACAGGCCATGAATCACGCAGATGAGTCAGAACCCACTGTGGTGTAAAACAGCTGTAGATCTGACAACTTCAAGCACCTGTGCAGAAAAGGACAGTGTTATTTCCTTGGGAAACTATTTCTAGTGCTGTCTCCTTTCTGTTCTCTCTTCCTCTTTACTACTTATCCTCTTAATCCCAATTTCTACCCATGATTCACTTTTGTAGGATTTCTTTTACTAAGGTCTTAACTAAGAGAGCAGAGAAAATCCTGTTCTTCTGCCTTAGCATGTATCTCCAGAACTATAAATAGTCCATTTTACCTCATAAGCCATCAACTTGCCAGCCTATTTTTACTTTCTGGTCATTTAGAAGCAGAGCACAAGGGTAGGTGACAAAGTTGTAAGATGGACCTTTTCTCCAGAGCTCATCTAATGTTTGAATCATTAAAGTCCTTTTAGCTTTACATAAGCCAAAATTTGTTTTTAGAATGAACTGTGGAGATTTTTTGACACTTCTCTTGTGAACTACATTACAGATTAAGCTGGGTAAAGAAGGTAACTCAGGGGTGACGTGCCTAAAGTGCTTTGCTAAGATTGACAGTTGTGTAAGTTCTAGAAAATCATGGGTAGTATTTAAGCAATCTTCTCAATCAGTATATTTACTGAACACCTGCTTGTGTGCAAATACTGTGCTGTATTTGTGCTTTGGAGGAGACAGGAAAATGAGAGAGGTGGTGTGGTATGGGGTATTCTCAGTTAACTAGGATTTAGATCCCAGTTCTTCCAGTTACTTGCTGTATAACTTTGGGCAAGTTATTTGACTTCCGTTTCTTCATCTGTAAGAAAGCCACCTACCTCATACTATTTTGAGGAGTAAATGAAATCACAAAGATAAAGCATTAATTCAGCACATTTTGGAAGTACTAAACATGTGTTATTTTAGGAGTTGAGAAAGAAAAAGATCATCATGCTGGTTATAGTGGTGCATACTTATAATCCCAGCTACTTGGGAGGTGGAGGCAGGAGGCCTGCAAGTTCAAGGCCAGCTTCAGCTACTTAGCAAGATCCTGTCTTAAAACACAAATATTTAAAAAAGCTGGGAATATAACTCAGTGGTAGAGCACTTGCCTAGCATGTGTGAGACTCTGGGTTCAATCCCTAGTTATGATTAAAAAAAAAAAGAAGAAAAAGAGGAGGAGGAGGAGGAAGAAGAAGAAGAAGAGGAAAGAAGAAATAGTCATGAATTATCTTAGGGCTTCAATTTTAAAAGGGAAGGGAAGAAGGGCTGTGGTTGTGGCTCAGAGGTAGTACACTTCCCTGGCATGTGTGAAGCACTGGGTTCGATTCTTAGCACCACATAAAAATAAATAAAATAAAGGTCTATCAACAACTAAAATATATATATATATATATATATATATATATATATATATATATATACATATACATACATACATATACACACACACATGTCATTTTTTTTTTAAGGAAAGGGAAGGGAAGGAAAGGAAAAGATCAACATGAGCTATGGACTATGATTACCAAAGAAAGCTTTTTCAGAGCTATGTGAATTCTGTTGGAAGGAAAGTGGACACGATTTCCTGATGGGAAAAATAATGTTCATTAAACATTAGGTGGGGATATAGATGAAAGTTTTAGGCATCAATTAATGAGGTTAGCCAGTCTGGCAAGATCAGAGGATTTAAGTAGAAAAGTGTGAGCCTAGAAGAGTTTGTTGAAGACATATTGTCACAAGCACTGAAATGCTGTAGATGACGGAAAGCAGATTTTTGGTTAGGAAAATGTGAGGTCATGAAAATAATATTTTAAAAAGATTCTCAACAGTCATTTGGAGAATAGACTTTAGTAAGGAGATAAAGAAAATTTTATAACCAGTTAGTTGGCTATTTAAAGGATGTTAGTGTGTGAGGGGATCAGGAATTGAGTAAGGGTATTGCAATGACAACAAGAAAAATGTGTCTAATAAGTATTATAAAGGAGAAATGAACTAGACTTTGTGACTGATTGGATAAGGAGGGCAAGAGATAAAGTAGCATCAAATGTAGTCTTGACCCTAGGCGAAGGATCAGCAAAAATAGGACAGAGGAAGGAAAGCCAGGGGAGAAGAGGAGATGCTAACTAATATCGTGAGAGAATGCTAGACTTTTCAATGGACATGCCCCACAAGTGTTTGGAATTTGGGGGCTAATGGTCAAAAGAGGGAAGATAGGGAATTGTATGTAGAGAAGGTAGTAACTGAAGTCATATGGTTAGCTGGGTTCACCACTGATTATGGCATAAAAATGGAAGTATGGAGAACCAAGAACTGAGGCTCAGAGATTAGCCACACTTAAGGATAAGGAGGGGAAATGGAGCTAGTACGGCAGAAAACAAGAAATATTAGAAAGGCAGAAGGACTCATTTATTCATCTAAGACGTGCATCCTGTTCACCACTATTTGTGGTGCCCTGGTGGATGCATGGCCATGCTGCTAACCATGAGAGTGCAGTCTCACAGAAGTCACGAGAAAAAGGGTTTCAAGCTGGGAAAGTTGTTTCAAAAAGGGTTTCAAACTGGGTCCGCAGTAAGAAATTATGCAGAAAACACGGGAAACATCCATTATATTTAGGAGATAGGAGGTCGGAGTAACTTTTTGAAAGTGATAACTTTAATTTGGTCGGGGCAGAGAAGCATGGATATTAAAAGCCAAAAAGGTGGGGGTGGGGGGGAATTGTAGCATGAGACGCAGATAAGAAATGGAGACAGCATGCAGATTACTCAGTGTATGTTTGGCAATAAAAGGAAGAAAAAATAGGAAAATGGTTAGAAAAAGTAGCAGAGTCAAAGAAAAGATTTAGTCTTCCCTATGTGCCTCATTATTTTGTTCTAAACTGGTGTTCTTTTTCTTTTGTGACCTTAATAGCAAGTCAACAATTCATTTCTTCAACTTACTGCTTTAATAACTATCTACCTGTACATTACACTGAACAGTAATAGTATAGTTACCATTTATTAAGTGCTAGGCATTGTGCTAAGCATTTTATATATTCTATTAAATATCCCATTTAATTCTCACAAGCTGGATTCTAATCACACAACCTCTTGGAAATATGGAGAGGTGAAATACATCGCCTACGATCGCATAGCTAATGAGTGGCAGAGATAGGATTTTGATCCAGCTCTGACTCTTCAGATTTTCTACAGGACCATGCCTTGCTGTCTCTGAAGGCTGGGCCAGCTTCACGGACATGCAACCTATGCAGTCTCCCAGGACCCTGTACTTAGAGGGGCCCTGTGCCTGATTTAGTGCTCTATTGTTGCTGGCTTGCAATTTCAGTGATTTTTTAACAAGGGGCGCTGCGTTTTCATTTTGCACTGGGCTCCACAAATCATGTAACCATTCTGGCTGGGGTATCAATGCTGCCTTTAGGTGTAAAGCTGGGAAAGTGTGCCACGCTGTAGCCTTTATTTTGGTCAAGTGGCCCAGAGTCCTTGCTGTGTCATGATGCACAATCACATTTTCCTGTCTTCCTCTCATTTTGGTTTGGTGGTATGAAGAGGGAAAAGAGATAATTTGAATTTTAAGTGGATTCCCAGTCAGTATGAAAAGAATAGAGAATGAAGAGACAAGGAATTATTTACTCAAAATAACTTCTGGAAACTCATCCATTATATTTCAAGGGTATTATTTGATAAAGGTATAATCCTGTGCTATTTTACTCCCAATGTAAATAAAACATGAGTTCATTTCTGTTTCCTTTGTAGTCAGATGTACCCATGTGCCTATGGAAAGCTAAGGAGATCACTTTTCAAACTACTGAAATAGAAATTAGAGTTGGACAGTTTTCTGGGACTTATCTGTTCTCTTCTGGTGCCTTTTTACCCAGACTGCCACCACCCTTTCACTCCCAAAGCACAGACTGCCCTGTTTACCATAGTGTCTGGAATGCTCATTTTCTGCTCTTGCCTTTATTGCTCATTCTGTTAAAATTTCATGTACTCCCACAGACCATGAAAAACAGGAAAACTTTTTTTTTTACATTTTCTTTCTTTTTTGCCTTTGCTTGAACCTGAAAAATTAAAAAATTAAAATTTTTATGGTTTTAGTGGTTATTATTCTCTTGAAAACAATTTTTACTCACCGTCTCGCTCCTCCTATTCTCGATCTCCCTGAGTAATGATTTAACCAAGTACTAACCAGGTCTTGACACTAACCAACCATTTGACCTAGTCCTACGCCAGCCAACCCAGATGTCCTCATGGAGGAAATCAGACAGGACTGAGATTGTGTTTCCTCCTTCCCTTACCTATCTCCTTCCTGATTGGAATGTTTGTTTTCCTTTCCTATTCCCAACATAGACCAAGTAAACCTAAGAAAACGTGAGATTAAAAATATGAAAAGATTTCCGGTGCAGTATAACTTATGGCATACTTCATGAGGCAGTTTAGGCGGCTACGTGTTCTCCATATTCTCTTGTTTGTGCTATGATATTGCTGCATAAGAAATTACTCAAAGTTTATCAGCTTAAAACAATCAGCTCCAAACAATCAGCTCCTTTATCTTTTAAGGCTCTATTCAAGCATTACTTCTCGGAAACACATCCATCTTGCTTTTATTGACTTAGTATCTTTCCTCTCTGGTCCTCCTTTGTACTCTAACATCTCATGATAGCTTTTACCACATTTTTATAATTTCTAGGGACTGTGTCTTTTTCATACCTATAGCTCCAATTTCTAAAACTATTCCTTGAACATGATAGATGCTTAATAAATGGTTGTTGAACAATCTTAAGAATAACTACTACCTTTCTTATCTTTTACACTACTCTTTAGAAAACTTAGGTGTACTGCAAAGTATCCAGCCTTGTGCCCTAGAATAAATATATCTTTGTTCATCTTCCCATCTATAGATCTATTGTCACTGAAGGTAAAAATGTAAAGGTTTATGTCAAGGACTACTTGACATGCCAGCTCTCTGGCTCTAGTGAGGACTCAGCCTTCTCTCACTCTGTGAATCCCTGTGCCATCCCTTCTCTAAAACCAGTTCCAGATCTCATATGAAATTATATAGTTTCAAAGTCAACATTGGTTCACTTTTCAAATATTTAACTTGAGACTTTATAAAGGCAGGGTCTGTGTCTGAGTGTTAGTTGCTATATTCCCAATACCTGGCACTAGTAGCTACTTAAATACTTGGTGAATGAATTAATGGAACTCTTTTCTTAAAAACTTATGCCCATTCCTGCTATCCATGTGCTGACTTCTCATATGGCCTAGACTTTCTGCCCTGGTCCTTAATTCTTTTCTCCAATGCATAACATAGCTTACTTAGAACTAAGTTACCTTGTTGTCTCTTGGTCTTCCTAACTAATATTGGCCAGATGCCCTTGGGACAATATTCTTTTCTTTACCTCTAACCAGAAACATCTAGCATATGTATTAATTGTGTTTTAAAATATTGAACTAAAGAGAATTGCACTCAAATTTCTAAAGTGAATATGTCCTTTTTAAGAATGAGTTTTGGGGACTGGGATTGTGGCTCAGCAGCAGAGTGCTTGCCTCATATGTATGGGACACTGGGTTCGATCCTCAGCACCACATAAAAATAAATAAATAAAATAAAGGTATTGTGTCCATCTACAACTAAAAAATATTTTTAAAAAAGCATGAGTTTTGGGCATAAAACAGGGTCTAAACTTTTTTGTAAGTTTATTGGAATGATTGACTTGTAAGCTTCAGCAGTTCAATGCAAATTAATTTTTATACCAACCAGTGAATCAAAGGAGGGGAGGGAAATGAATGGATGTGTAAATATGGTTGCCAGGGCAACTTTTCCTGACAGAAGAGAGACCTCACAGGAATTTATACCGTCCCTAAGAAGCAATGTAACCTGATCTTCCTCTGTTCTTTCTGATGGGAGAAGGACATGAAGAAACCCTAGGTGCAGATAAATGGGGCTTGAGACTTAGATACCTAAGGTGTAAGTTCTCCAAGTTAGTGGAGTTCTTCAGGGCACCTGACAACTAGCATAAGGCTCCTGTTCCTTTTAAGGAACCATCTGGAAATGCAGAATTTCTGTGAACCCATCTCTGAAATAGTATTTCTTTATTCAACAATTATTTATTTGGCATTTTCTAAGGTCCATTGCCCAGAAGGGAATATAATTGTAAGAGGTTAATAACTATTTGGAGGTAATGGATTACACCTAGTGAATGTTCCTTCAATTTTGCTGTAAATTACTTCTTTGAATAGAGGATGACATGGAATTAATTAAATATTTAATGTTTTATAAAAAATAAAATTGACTTCTGTAGAAAAAACATAACACAAGTGTATCTTGTGCTGTATTTGTGTTCTTCAGCCATTGCTCCTGAGAACAGCCTAACTTGCTGATTCGTAAAGCCTTACCCTAAGGTAGAAGTTCATCTAGTGGCAGTGTCACCTTTACTGTGGATTTAGTAAACATGAAAGACAAGTCCATCTTCTTAAAGGCTAAAATCACAAAACTCTTCTAATTTTTGCTATAGGTGGTGGGTAGATTGAGAATTTAAAATCTTGTCTACAAGATGTGGTTGAAATATCAAACCTTGCCCCATATCTGAAGCCTATTATTCACTGCTGCTTTACTTTTCTTTTCACTTTTATTTTGTGTTCAGTTATAATAAGGCTGGCATTTGTTTGAAGAAAAAAAAAACATATAACTTTAAAGCCTTTTAATCCTTTAATGTACTGAGGTTTTGTTTGGTGCCTGCTAGCTTTCATTGGCCTGCAGGGAGGCAGGAGGTGAGGGTAGCAGGAGGGACACTGAAGCCAGAATGCTTGGGTTCCAGCCTGCCTCTGCCACTCTTTAACTGTGACTTTCATTCTTCAAGTCTCACTCTGTGCTTCCTTCTTCTTTTGTATATTGGGGATAATCATGGCTCCTACTTCTAAGAATTATGGAACTAGATAGGTTAATACATGTAAGGTGCATAGAAAGACTTTGTAAATTTTTCTTTTTACTATTTCCTGTGACCTCCAAGATAGTAGAGTTGATTCCCTTTAAAGGAAGAGAAAGTTGAGATGTATAAATGTATAATAACTTCCCCAAAGTTGTTCAGTAAGATTGGCTCATTATTCTTACACTTAGTGTGGCACTGAAATTTCCTATTCCGCTTTATAAAAGAGAAAGAAATTGAGAATTAGAGTAAAAGGGAAGAATTTTGCTTTTGGAGCATTTTTGACATAGAAATTACTTCACAAAAAACACTGAAGCACATGAAAATGAATTTTCTCTCTCAAAGGCAGAATGAATGTGAGAAATGATTGGAATATATATAAGAGAATATCATTTTGAGCCAGGGTTGTAGTATATCCAGCCCTATTATTGATAACAGGGAACTATTGGATGGCAGTACAACAGCTGCCAATCATGTCAAAATCTTCTAATTATAGAGGTGAACTTACCCATCCCTCACAGATTTTTAGTATCCTATTCTGTCTTGTTCACCTGAATATATAAGCTTTATTTCTATTTTTGGCCTTTAAATCTATTTATTTATCCAAGAAACATCTTTAAACTTCTTTACCTCATTTTTATGGATGCTAAGATGGACACAACCCTACCCATAGGTCTCTAGAGACAGACACAGAAATTTTAATTCTGTATTGTGGTTAGTGCCATTACAGGAATATGGGTAAGAGGTCCAATAGCTTACTAGAGGGACCACTTTGCTCTGCAGAGAAATGTTAGGAAAATTTTTCTGGCGAAAGTGACTTTTGAGATGATGATTGACCCATAGGGAGGGACTTCCCAGGCCAACAGGAGGCAGTATGTGCCTAAGTGGGGCGTCTGCCGGTGAGAGCATATGTGGGAACTCCAAACAACCCTGAGGACGGCAGTGCAGCATGAGCAGGGTAGTCACAGAAACCAGGACTCAGATCACTAAAGTCTGGGAATTTTAGACTTGATGATGCTACTAAACCACCTCAAGAGTGGCATGATCAGATTTGCCTTTTAGGAAGATCACTCGTGGCATCACTGTTCCCAATTATGCTGCTTGGTTCGTTTTGAGGTTAAATATTATGAAGACAGGAACCAACTAACATAACATGGATAGTAATTTCAGCAAACACAGATGAAGTACTTACCTTGTGCCTGGTTCTGATATAAGCAATTGAAATATATTTATTCATTTTATCCTCGTAACAACTATACTATTATTATCTCCATTTGTAGATGGGAAGTTTAAAGCACAGAGAAATTGGTAACTTGGTAAAAGTCATGTGACTAGCAAGTAGGAGGGCTGAGACCTGAACCCTGGCAGTCTGGCGCCCACAGTCCATGCTGTTGAGCACTGTGCCACACAGGGCATTACACTTGGGAACTGGTCAACAGAAGATATGTGACAATGTCTAGTCCTTTCACTCCTCCAGCCCCCCTTCTTTGTGTTTCTGCTTTTCGCTGTGTCCTCTTTCATTATCTTTTACCATTAATATCTTTTTATCTTTTATTAATATCCTTGTATAGTTTTGGTATCAAGGTAACTCTGAGAAGGCAAGAGTTTCCTTCTTTTTCTGTTTTCTAGAAGGGTTCATATAGTGTTGGCATTATATCTTCCTCTTTTTTTTTTTTTTTTGGTACCAGGAATTGAACCACCTGGCACTGAGCCATATCTCCAGCCCTTTTTATTTTTGCTTTTGAACCTGAAATCCTCTTACCTCAGCCTCCTGAGCCACTGGGATATGGCATGCATCACCATGCCCTGCCCTTTCTTGAATATTTAATAGAATTCACCAGTGAAGTTATCTGGACCATGAGTTGTCTTTGTGGAAAGGTTTTAAGCCAAGAATTAAGGTTCTTTAGTAGATTCAGGGGTATTCAGGTTTTCTCTGTCTTCTTGAGTGAACTCGGATAGTTTGTGTCTTTCCAGGAGTTTGTCCATTTCACCTAAGTTGTTTAATTTATTGGCATAAACTACTTTATACTAGTGTCTTATTGTCCGTTAGTATCTATAGAATTTCTTTCATTACTACTATTGATAATTTGTGTCTTCTATTTTGTTTCTCACTAGAAGTTTATTGATATTATTGATCTTTTTCAAAGACCCAACTTTTCATTTCATTGATTTTTATCTGTCATTTTTCTGCTATTTCATTAATTCCAATTCTCATTAATATTTCTTTTCTTATGCTTACTTTATATGTTATTTGTTCTTCTTTTTCTAGCTTCTTAAGGTTTGAGACCTTTCTTCTTTCCTACTATAGGTATTTATTCCTATAAAATCCTTGTATTAGCTATATCCCACAAATTTTTTTCTGTCATGTTTTTATTTTATTAGGTTCAAAATATTTTCTGATTCTTCTTTGACCCATGAGTTATTTTGAAGCGCATTGTTGGTTTCCAAATACTAGGGATTTTCCTATCAGCTTTTTCTTGTCAGTTCTAAGTACACTTCTGTTAGGCTCAGTAATATATTTTGTATGATTTCAATTCTCCCAAATTTAATGAGAACTTTATGGTTCAGAATGTGAATTCCATTGTCATTAAGTAGAGTGTTCTATATATCTATATTAGGTTAGTAGTGTTATTCAATTCTTTTGTATCTTTATTAATTTTAATGTCTGCTTGATCTAACAATGACTAAAAGAGGAGTTTTGAAACTTCCAATTATAAATGTAAATTTGTCTTTTCCTCCTTTTAGTTCTACGAGTTCTCCCCTTATGTGTTGTGAAACTGTTGCTGGTGCATGCACATTTGGGATTGTATGCCCTTTTGATGAATTGACCCTTTTATCATTATAACATCATCTTATTTTTCCCTAGTAATATTCCTTGTTCTGCAGTCTACTTTGTTCAATATTGATAAAGTCATTTTGGCATGTTTTTTGTTTGCATGGTATATTTTCTCCACCATTTTATTTTTAACCTATATGTGTCTTTATATTTAAAATTGGTTTCTTATAGAGTGTGTATATTTGCCTTTTGATCCAATATAACAATTTCTTCCTTTTAATTGGAATGTTTATTTATATTTTATCTGTCATAATTATTGGTATGGCTGGCTTTAAATTGATGATTTTGCTATTTTTTTCTGTTTACCCCATCTATTCTTTTTTTAAATTTTTTCTCTTATTTTAGATTGAGTTTCTTATTTATAACTCCATTTTATCTTCATTATTGCTTATTGCCTGTTGTAGTTTAGATCTGAAATGTCCCCAAAGGCCCTTGTGATGAAGGCTTGTTCCCTAGCATGGTACTATGGGTAGGTGGTGAAAACTTTAAGAGGTGGACCCAGTGGGAGAATGTAGATCACTGGTGATGTGCCGCAGCAGGGACTGTGGGACCCTGGTCTCTTCCTCTCTCAATCTCTTTCACTCCCCTGCTATGAGATGATCAGGCTTCCTCCCCCACATGCTCCCACCATGATATTCCATGTGACTACAGGCTCAGAGCAATGAGACCAATGAGTAATAGACCGAGACCTCCAAAACCCTGAGCCAAAAGAAAACATTTCTCTCTATAAGTTGATTATCACAAGTATTAGTTAGAGTAATGGGATGCAAACACATTGCCTTTATGTCTTTATCATTTTTTTAGTGGCTGCTTTTATAATATCTCTTTTATTTATTTACGTGTTCAAATAATATTGTATCACTTTGTATATACTGAAAGTACTTTAAAACTTTACACTGCCATTTTCCCCCTTCTGTCTGCTATTGTCATATATTTCATTTAATATGCTGTCACTTTTGCTTTAAATGGTCAATTATTTTTAAAAGATATTTTAAAGTGGGAAAACAAGTAACCCACCTGTGTACTGTTTCAGACATTCTTTATTTCTTTATGTTATTGAATGCCATGACCTTGGTAAATTCACGTTGGTTCCAAAAGGTTTTGAATATCTTCCTTAGAATTTTGTACAAATTCAATCATGTTGTCTGCAAATAAAAAGTTTTTCTTCTTCCTTTCTAATCCTCATGCCTTTTTTTACCCATCATTTTGTATTTTGTATTTTGGGACAAGGGATGCTCAACCTGTACTTTGTTTTTTGTTATCAGTTTCCTTTAGCTTCAAGAACTTCTTTTCATACTTTTAGTAGTGCAAATATGCTAAAATTAATTCTTTCCATGTTCATCTGTCTGAAATGTTCTATTTTATTTTCATTTTGAGAGATAGTTGGCTGGGCAAAGAATTCTAGCTTGGCAGGGTTTTTGTTTGGTTGTAGTTGGTGTTGTTTGGGGGGGGCGGGGGCGGGTTCTTTATTCCAGTACTCTCTTGCCTGCCAAAGCTCATAAGAAATCTGTAATTTTTATCTTTGGTCTTCTGTAATGTGTCTTTTTCCCTGTCAACTTTTAAGATTTTCATTTTATCACCTTAGAAATTTGATTATGATGTTATTGGGATCATTTTCTTTATATTTATTCTGCTTATATTTGGGCTTCTTGGATCAAATACAGAAATGTTTAAATATTTTAAATTTTAAAAATTTTATTCCCTTCCTCTCAGATCTCATTTCCTTCTGGAACTTCAATCCCCAAAATATCAGATTTCTTAGTGTTGTCCTACAGGTCGCTGACGCTCTGCCCATTTTTATTCAGCCTTCTAGGCTTCATTCTGGATAATTTCTAATGCTGTATGCCTTCGAGTTCACTGATTTTTTTCCTGAAATTTCTAATCTGTTATCAATCTCATTCAGTCTATTTTTCATTTGAGATGTTGTGTTTTTAATCACTAGAAGTTTAATTTCAGTCTTTTTTATGTTTTCTTTTTCTCTTGTTCTCATTTCATGTTTTTGCTACTTCTTGAACACATGGAACATATTTTTCTAAAGATATTTAAATACCTTATGTGCTAGTTTTTTCATCCCTGTGACTTCTGGGTCTATTTTTATTTATTTACTTTTTTATCTTGATTAAGGGTCTTTATTTATTTATTTATTTATAGTGCTGGGATTGAACCCAGGGCTTTGTGTGTGCAAGGTAAGCACTCTACCAACTAAGCTATATCCCCAGCCCAAGGGGTCTTGTCTTTTTGTTTTTCTGAATGCCTTATGATTTTTTATTAGATACCAGGCACTGTGAATTTTATATTTTTCATTGCTAGATTTTGTTATATTCCTTTAATTAGCTTTGGCTTTTGTTTTGGAATACAGTTTAGTTACTTAAACATAAACTATTAACAGCCTTGTGTCAACACTGGAGTTGTTCTGTCTACTCTTTTCAAATAGTCTTCAGTAGTTTTCTCTCATGCGTGTGTAGATTAGTACTTAGCCAAAAACTCGAGAGAGGCCTGTCTGTGGAACTCCAGGGTGTTTCTCTTTCTCTCCATGCTTTTCTTCCCTCCCTCCCCAGCCCTTCTCTCTGGTTCTTTGTTCTACAAATTTAAGCCATTTTGCCCTTCTTGATCTCTTTTCTCAGTCTCCTCAACCCAGGGAAACCCCTGGACTGGTTGTGTGTTCCCTTCTGCATTGCATCCTGGAAATGCCTTCAAGCAGCAAATGAGTAATTCATAGGGCTCACTTTGTTTCCTTTTTTCCCAGAGACCACAGGCCTGTCAGCTACTGCCTAGAAACCATTGCTTCTATACTTTGTCCAATTTTTTAATTGTGTACAGTAGGAGGGTAAATCTGGTCCCTGATTCTCCATCCTCTAGGTAGAAGTCTCTAACATTTTTTAGGGACCTTACATATTGACAGTAGATTGCTTTCTTTAAAGAGCTCTCACTGTAAGACACGGCTTTTGAAGAGTTAAAAAGTAGATCTGTATTTAAAGTAATAAAAATTGTATATCTAAATAAATCAAAATATGATTTAGGAAATTTAGATCTTCCCCACATGGCTATCTATCATATGACCGGAGACTAATTCATTGTTATAGAATTGCAGGGGGTTGAAAAGTAGTTTCAGAAGAGGGCTAAAGCAGACCAAATTGTGACTTACTGAGGAACTGTGGTTGCTCAGAGCTGTACCCAGTCACTGAATCTTAGCTACAAACCCTTCATTGCCTTACTGTCTATTTAAATCCTTTGTCAGTGTTCTTCAGGGTTTAAATTTTTATTTTGATGTTTCATCCATTATTCGAACAAGGAGTAAAACACTCAGAACCAATGTGATAAAGATCAAAATCATAGTGAGAAAGTCAGACAAATAAAATGCTAACAATATTTAAACTGTGGTAGTCTCCACTAACTACTGTTTAACACCAGAATTAATGTTTTTCTCCAGATCCTTGCTGGCTGCACTGAAATTAAGTGAGGCTAATGATAATAATCCATCCTTGGGCCAACTTCTGTGGAGCAATAGATCAACCTCAACTATTAACCTTTCGTGTGAGTATGTGTGGTATGTGCGCATGTATGCAAGAGACAGAAAGTGCATATGCAAGTACACATGCTCCCTGACTTATTTTGTACCTTGTATATGCCGGGCATCTCAACCATCATGACAACCCTGTAAATTCAGGTTTTTAGGTATACATCTCAGACATTTAATGAAAAAACTGAGATCCAGAGATACTAAATGACAAGTCCAAGTTTTCCCACTACACCACACTATCTCTTACAATGCCATGCAGCATTACCATATGTAGTATCAGAATTCAGCCGACAACAGACCACAAACAACCTTGGGCCATGCATCTTGCAGTCGTGTACCCTGAGCTACAAAAGGCAAGTAAGACAGTGTTGGATGGATAATCATAGTGTCTTTCATTAGGAAATAATTTGAAGTTTATAATTCACATGCAGCAAATCAAAACAACAATGAAGTAGTTAAGGCAGTAGTACATTATTTTCTTTACTTAGGCCAATTTAACTGAAAGAGACTGATGCGTGCCCAACACTATATTACCTGTTGCTAGATAGGCCTTTAAGTTTGAGGTTATAGTCACTATTAACAATGTCTGTGTTTGCACCTTTATCTGTTAAATTGATGGTCTTCATAAAGACCTTCACATTTGAGATTGTACAATGGAATAATTTTTCTGTAGTTGACTTCTAGCTGTGCCATTCTGTATAAGATCCTACATCAACTACAGGTCAAGTATCCCTTATCTGAAATGCTTAAGATATTTGTATTTGGGGTTTTGGATTTTTTTTTATTTTTTATTTTTTCAAATTTTGGAATATTTGCACATAAATGATGAGATGTTTTAGGGAAGGGACCCAACTCTAAATATGAAATTAATTTTTGTTTCTTATAATATATATTATCCTGAAGGTAACTTTATATAATGTATTTAATAATTTTGTACATGAAACTGAATTTTATGGCATGAAATTTTCCACTTAAGTATTATGTTGGTACTCAAAATCTTCAGATTCTGGAGCACTTTGGATTTTAATATGGTCAAGGTATGCTCCACCTGTATTTTGCTTGCAGTCATCTTGATTTTGCTCATGATGATGAAGCTGCCTCGGGCTCCTCCTCCAGCTTCTCTCTGCCTGTGTTGGTGTCCATTGTTGGTAGATTGCTGTTATTATAGGAACTCATAATTAGATAGTAAGTTCAATGAATGCTTGTTAATTTATCAATTCTAGGTATCTTATTATTTCTACTATTATTGGTACAGACAACCTTGAGTATGGCTACTTAAAAACCCATATATAAAGTCCTTGGTGATAACCTTGAGTTTCTCCTATAAAGATACAAACACTAACAGATTTACTTTGGCTTGTGGTTAATCGGGTATTAGTGCCTTGCTTTCAAATCCTTCACAATTTTAAAATAGTTTCTGCATTTATCAGTGAGCAGTGCTCTCTTTCATATTGTTTTTTGGTATTATACATAGGTTGTATTGAACTTGAATTTGCCATTTATTGGGATAGAGAATTGTAAGGGTACATATATCTGGTACTGTGTTCGTCAGGAGTTTTTCTCAGTGTGAAACATGCTGGCCTATGTAAGGATTATATCTACAACATTGATTTTATTAGATAGTGGTCATGTCATGCTTTTGTATATAGAATGGAGACTCAGGATTTTTTTTTTTTAAATTCCTCATCTCCAAAATTTAGGGTGAAACTAGTGGTAATTAAATAGAAGGGGAGAAATTATGTTTAGTGTTTACATATATATGTGTGATAACACTTTGATTATTTTTTAATTTTTATTTTATTATTTTTAAATTTGTACTTTTTATTTTTAATTAACAAATCAATGTACATATTTATGGGGTACAGTGTGATAATTTAATATACTACACTTATACAATGTATAAAGATCAAATCAAGGTGATTAGCTTCTCCATCTTCTTATATATTTTATCCTTTCTTTGTGTTTGAAGCATTTAAGCTCCTCACTTTAGTTCTTCATAAAATATATAATGGGTTGCTATAAACTGCAGTCACCCAACCATGCTGCAGAACACTACATTTTATTATTCCTATTTATCACCCATAGTCCAACCTCTCTCTATCCACCCACCACACTCTTCCTTGTCTCTATCTCTGTCCTTTCTTCTTGCTTGAGAGAAACTGTCTCAACTTTTATATATGACTGAGAACATAAAGCATTTTTCTTTCTGTGTCTGGCTTATTTTACTTAACATAATTACCTCTGACATTGTCCATTTTGCCACAAATGACAGGATTTCATTATTTTTCAGGCTGAATAATATTTCATTGTTTATATTTACCATTGTTTCTTTATCCATTTATCTGCCGATGAACATCTGGGTTGATTCCGTATCTTGACTATTACAAATAGTAAGCCTTGGTTTTTAAGTTACCATATAAATATTAGTTAAGAAGTCCTCTTCAGGACCAGACTGCCTGAACTTGAACCCTAGCTCTTCCAGTCACTAATTGTAAGTGTGACTTTGGTCAAGTTACTTAACCTCTCTGTGTTATTGTACCCTGTGACCTTGGTAAATTCACTTTAATTCTGATAGTAGTTGTTCAATAGATTCCTTAGGATTTTCTACAAATTCATTCATTTTGCCTACAAGTGAAGACAGCTTTACTACTTCTTTTTTAAACCTTTATGCTTTTCTTACTTACTTTGTTGTGCTGGCTAGCACCTCCAATGTAATATTAAATGAACAATTGAATTCTATTCCCAGTCTTAGGGGAAAAACATTCAGTCTTTCACTATATAAACATGATGTCAGTGTAGACTTTTGTTATGTGATCTTTTTGAAATTGAGGACATTTTCTTCTATTTCTAGTTTGCTTAGAGTTGTTATGATGACTGAGTACTGAATTTTGTCAAATGATTTTCATCTATCTATGGGGATAATCATATGCTCACCTTCTTTGTTAATATGGTGATTTATATTGATTGATTTTTTTCAAATGTTAGAATTTCTCTTAATATAACAAAAAGAAATTGAGATATTCCATTATCTTTTTTTTGTGCATTTGTTGGGAACTGGCAGTATTTTAAGATAGTTCAAAATCTCTAGGCTTATTCTCTGTCTCTCAGTTATAAAGACAATATGTTAAAGACATAATAGACAACAATAATATACCCTTTAGGGGAGAAACAAATGATTATATTGAGACTTTCTAACTGGTGATTTAAATTTTGTGATGAAACAAAAACTATAATAATATAGTATTTACACTAGCTTCCTGATCATTTAATTCTCCCATAATTCACAGAAAAGCAATTTTAATTCTTTTGAGATCTTCCTTTTCAAATAAATGAACACACTGGGTAATGAAGCTGACTAGGTAACACATAATTGTTGAGATGTAATTCACTCCATATTTAGAAATATTTTAGAGTGGCAATTATAATAAGCACAAGTGTCCAAGTGATAAAATGCTCAGTTCTTCATTGCATGATAAACAAAATGGGGACTTCCGTAGTTGACACCTTGATTTGTCACGTTTGCTGTTCAACTGTGGCCATCATATGATGTTCGTTCTCTTTATAGGAAGGTATTTTGGTTGTTTGTTACTAGGTATTACAAGGCCTGTCTTGTCATAGTGACTGCTATTTTTGTAAAGAAAGTGGTTTAAAATAAGTGTTCAAATATAGAAAGAATGATTCATTTCCCTGTTGCCAGGGCCAGTACTACAAATGGAAATCGCACTGAGGGAGACATTAGCTGATTGAGTCTTCCGTTAGGTTTTATTTTCATAGCCTTTGATTCCTAAAGCCATAGCTTGCCCATTGCCTCAACAAATGCATTGTACAAACACAACTGAATCACATAGGTGAGTACGTGGCTGAAGGCAGCTCTGGAATCTTGTGAAGCTTCCCCTATGTGAGCTGCATCAGCTCTCTCACAGGATTGGTCTTTTCAGTTTCCAGAAGCAGCATGGCCTGCTCCATTCAGCTGCCATGCCTACCCCATTCTTGAACTCTGTCTCTCGCTCCCTGAGCATCATTCACAAAGACAGTCTGCTCTAAGGAGAGGCACAGCCAGCTGAGGAAGGAGGCGAGGGAATCATGCCAATCAGAGGGGAAGAGTAAGACATTAAAAATGACATCACTGCAGTAATCCCATAGGGACTGAAACAAATTGAGCTGGTAGGTTTTTCCTGGAAATTCCAGCTCTTTCCAGGCATTTGTTTTTCTCTGTAAGAGCAGGGCAGGTTTGAGTCTTTTTATGTGACAGGCCATTCAGCAGAAGCAGTTAAGCCTACACAAAACTACTAAATAAATAACAGGCCTTCCAGCATATACTTCATGTAAAATGATATGAAGTCATTATAGTTTTTTCCTTATGGTATTCTTTAAAAATCTTTTATTTAACTTGGTGCAAAAGAAATTATAAGGTAGGGATAATTTAAAAGGAAGACTATTTGATAGAAAATGATCACATTTGAAGTATTTGTTATTCTCTTAACATTATGTGGGTAGATTTCTGGTTCTTAGCAATCAGTACAGTTCAATAAATATGTATTATGACCCACCCACTCATGGATGAGTGCCACTCTTTATTTTGTGTAGGCCATCTGAGACAGAGGATGGAATTAGAAGATAAACTTCTTTACTAATCACTGATTGGGGATGGATTGGACCTGGAAAGCACTGGTCAGGGGTGGCTAATAATAGGCAATAGATATAAAGGAACTCTAGGGGTTTTTTTAATAATCAATGTTGTTTTTTCTAATTACAAAAGTAATATGTTTTCATTATAGAAGATTCAGATAAGCAAAGTCAATTTTAGAAACCTATTATGAAAGCACCCTAAAGTAATGCTGTTACCATTTTGTTTGCTATCCTTCTAACTTTTTAAGTTTGTGGATATATAGATATAGCTATAGGTATATTTGTTTTTACAAAAGCCATGCCTTGTACTCTTTTGTAAACTGTTTTTGTTACCTTATTGTGAAACTTTATCCCCAACTGATGGAATTTAAAATTTTTAATTTCCCTCTTTTTTTATTATTTGTTCTAATTAGTTATACATGACAGCAGAATGCATTTTGGCTCACTGTACACAAATGGAGCACAACTTTTCATTTCTCTGGTTGTACAATGAAGAGTCACGCCATTCACGCATTCATACATGTACATAGGGTAATGATGTCTGTCTCATTTCACCATCTTTCCTATCCCCATACTCCCTCCTCTCTCCTCACTCCCCTCTGCCCCATCCAAAGTTCCTCCATTCTTCCCTTGCCCCCACCATTATGGATCAGCATACACGTATCAGTTCCCTCTTTTAATGACCATCCAGGTAGCTAAATCTTTGTGACCATCCACTTTGCTTGTTTGTTTGTTTGATGTGGGATCTCACTGTGCCCTAATCTTGAACTCCTGGGCTCAAGCAATCCTGCTGCCTCAGCCTCTTGAGTAGCTAGCTGGGACTTCATACACACTACCTACCCCCATGATTATGTAAGGCAAATTCCTAAATATGGAATTACTGTATCAAAGTTATATGAAATACTATGACTCTTAATGTAGTTTTTTTATTTCCCCCAACTTATCAGCAGCAATTGTGTGAGAGAGTATGGACATAATTGAGCATTAGCAAGCTCTTTATTTGTATTTATCTACTTATATATCCTTGCACTTTCAATCCTGTTGTAAAGTAGTTTTCATTGTTCTCAGTCATCAACTAATACTTTACTATAAGTAGGTGGGGGAGGGTGGAAGAGATGAATTCCTGAGAACCTGTTTCTCTCTTGGGGCCTCAAGCCCCAGGCTGGTGACAAGGAAGGCAATAAGACTGTTTTGGTCCTAAACAAAGAGTAGATACTTATAAAAAAAAACAGAAAAGATACCTAATCTTTAAGAGCTCACTGCGTAGTCAGGAGAGAGAAAACACATACATTTGAAGCAAACTAGTATAAATACAAATTCACAAGATTAAAACTATTTTCTTTTTTGGTTGATTCTGCCATGTGACCAGCGGTGGCTTCATTAAAGAAGGTTTGATTCGTGAGCTCCAGGATGGCTTCTCCTAGCTCCAGCCTCCAGCCACCTAATGCGGTAGCGAGGTTTACTGAAGAGGCCAGCGAGATGAGAGAACATGCCAGGGAGTGGACTTTTATTGGGGAACAAAAAAATTCCAGGGAAAATCCCATCCAATGAAGGTTAAGGGGGGCAGCATTCCAAGGTCAGGGGCGACGATTTGGTCTTTGGGGCAGTGGCCAGACACGCCTCTGCACGGACAAGCCCTTGGACCTTGAAAAGAGTGGGGAAAGCTCTGACACAGCTGTGTCTAAGCGCATCTCACCCAGCCAGGGAGGTAACTCAAATCACGTGCGAGGATGGCCTCCCACAATTGATGATTTAAATACATTTTTCCTTTTGCCTATAAACACTCTGACAGAATATAATCAAACAGGCTGGCTGATTACCTCTCCTCACCCCACCGTGTTCCCTCACTCTTACTTGAGGAACTTTTACTTCTGTTAATGGGATCTAGGTACTTAGAGCCACTGATGACAACTAGAAAAGCTGAGAACAGCATTCTTTTTAAATTTTCTTACATTTATTAGAGTGTTAACAAAATAGGAAGGTAGTACTGAGCCAAAATCTTGGGTAAAGCAAGTATGCAGAGAGGTAAACTTAGCACTCAAATCATTTTTCTCTGAATGCATTTATTAGTCTGAAAAAAATGTATGTGAAGTCAAGCTGAGTATTTGCCAATCTCATAGGATAAGGAAGATAGGTATCAAACCTAGAGACTCCCCCAAGTAAGAAATTGGATAAATCCTTTCCCTCTTTAAGGGGAACTATGAAGAGCTAAATCTAAGAGTGATCTGGAAGTAAACCATTCCTGGAATGGGTCAATTTTGTGTCTCCTAGGTAACAGACTTTTGGCTTACACCAGGGTGATTCTATACTACTAGTGTCTTCTGGTACCTGACAAAAGCAAAGAAAAATCCTTTCTAAAGAATGGTTCCACTATCTAGGACTCAAATTAATCTTTAAATTTTTTTTGGTATAATTACCTGCAGTTACACATAATCATTCCATAAAATAACAAGATACCTTGAGTAATAACCAACAGAAATAACAGGAGAGCTCACTGTGGAGACAGGAGAGAGAAAACACATACATGTAAAGAGTCATACTCTTGAAAACACAGAGAGTCCCACAAAACTTCTTTCAGATATTACAATCAGTAGGCAAACTATGCTATGTTTAAAGATATTTTTAAATGATTTTTAAATATCTTTAAGAACATGAATCTATAAAAAGTATTATAATAGATCTGAAAAATAATTACATGTAACTTCTAAAATAAAAAAAACACATCAACCAAATTAAGAACTCCAGTTAACATATTTATCAGAAAATCATTCATAACTGAGGACAAAACTGGAAAATAGGTCTGAAGAAATTATCCAGAATACAGCATGGAAAATAAAATGACAGAACATATGCAAGAGACAAAGAGGATAGAAGGAGAACATCTACTAACATACCTTTACTTAGAGTTCCAAAAAGTGAGGAGTTGAGAAGGAGGTGTATTTGAACAAATGATGGCTGAGAATTTTCCCTAAGTGACATAAAAACTACAATCTACATTTTCAAGAAGCTTAATGAATCTCACACTGGTAAATGAAAAGAATTCACACTTAAGCACATGATAGTAAAGCTGAAGATAACCAGAGATAAGTCTTTAAAAGATGATTAATAAGTAAACAATTTACCTTGAAAGAAGCATCAGGTAAAAATATGGCTAACTTCTGGATAGTAATAATGAAAGACAAGACTTCTACAGGAGTCTTTGCAGATCCTTTGCTATATAAGGACCTCCTGCTAAGGGGGTGCATGAAACCAAAATCTAATCCTCATTCCAAGTGTCCAAACCTGGCCCTGGCTCTCAATTGTTTCTTCTCAAAGAATACCTTTTCCTAATTTCCACAAAGTATCTTCCATTTGCCAAGCCACGTGTCTGTAGGGCAGCGTCTACTCATTGAAGGTACCTTGTTTTAATTTTCATGAAATCACCAAATGAGCTAGCAGCAGCTCTGCAGAAGGGTGGAATAATGTCAAAGTGTCTCAGTTTTGAAGTTATATGTTCTTTCTCTTCTTCCCACAGGTAGACTTAGGCAGAAGGAAAATTAAATGCATTTGAGCCAGACAGATGCAGAGAGTTTGCCATTATTACATTAAATGTAAATGGGCTAAGTGTTTCCACTAAAAGACAAAGATTGTCATACTGAATAAAATAATTTAACACTCTGCTATTTACAGAAGACACACTTAAAATATGTTAGTAGTTTATTATCGGGATTGATTTCTATTGTAAATTACAATACACAAGACTGCCCCCAACAACAAAGAATTATCTAGCCCAATTTAATAATACTTGGGTTGAGAAACCTTGATATAAGTAAACAAAAAATTTACAAATAAAAAGATAGGAAAGAAGATATACCATGAAAATGCACACTAAAAGATAAGCCAATACAGCTATGTTAACAATAGACAGAATTATACTGAGTCACCACTTCTAGAGATAAAAGGGGCTACTTTTAATCTTAATTTTAATTTAATTAAAATTTCCTCAATGTACTGCTTTTTCCCATAACTTAAAAACCTCTGGGATTATTAATAAAATAATATGCTAGCCAATTTTATTGGACAAAATATTTTAAAAACTAAAATTTTCATTTAACAGAAAGATTTAGTAATTTTAAAGTTATGCACATCTTTCTAGATGTAGTGGCATTCACCTGTAGTCCTGGCTACTCAGGAAGCTAAGGCAGAAGGATCACTTGAGCCCAGCTGGGGGCCAGCCTGGACAACAAAGCAAGACTCCATCTCTTTAAAAATTAATTAATTAATAATGAACTATATTTATCTAACTAAATAGATAAAGCAAAAATGTCAGAACCACAAGGAAAAAGACAAGTCCACTCTTAAGGTGTTTTACATACTTCTCTCAGCATTTGATGTAACAAGCAATAAAAAGACAGTAAGAACATCCAATTTAATAACACAATGATCAAATTTTAACAATGGACATATTTAGAAAGCTATAACATTTGCAGAGTATATGTATTTTTTCAAGCATACATAGCACACTTATTAAAGATATCCATATACTGGACATAGAGCTAGTCTCAACAAATTTCATAGGATTAAAGTCACAAATAACAATCCTGCCTGGCCACAATGTAATTATGTAATTAATTATTCAATAAGAAAAAGGTGACTAGAAACTCATCACCACACCAAAAATTTGAAAAGTAACTAGTACAGTTCTATATAACATCATCATTCAGTTAAGAATGTTTTCTAACATAAAATATTTTGGTATATACATAAAACAGAGCTTTGAGGGAACTTTAAGTTCATCCATCTTAAGTGGGGGAAACAGCAAGTTAAATTCAAAAAAAGTGAAAGCAAGCAAATAATGAAGGCGAGAAGAGAAATTAATGAAATAGAAAACACTCATAGAAAGGCTCTGCAAAGCTAAAGTCAGTTCTTTTAAAATACTAATAAGATTATTCAACATTATAAAGACTGGTCAAGGAAAAAAGACATACATAACCAATAAGAGGAATGAAGAAGTATACATCAATGCAGATCCTACAGATATTTAAAGAAATACATTTCTAAACAATTAAATTCCAATTTCTTATTCTGGGTATACGAAGCCCTGTATGATCTAACTCCTGCATTCGCCTCCTGTCTGCTATGCTGTCATCAAACATGCCAAGCTTGTTTCTCACTTAGATCTTTGTGCTAAGTAGTACAAAGGGATGCAATTTCGGTCTCTTTGTAATTTGATCTCAATTTTAAATATAACCTCCTCAGAAAGGTCTTTCTTGATCACCCAATCTAAAATAGTAACCCAATTATTCTCCATGATGTCATTCAAGTTCTAATTCCTAATTAGCTCATATTATTGTCTGACTTTTTATTTGCTCCCTGATAGATGTAAAATACACGAGGAACCTTATCTTGTTCATCATTCTATCCCAGAGAGCACAGAGCAGGTTCTCAATAAATATTGATTGAAAATACCATATTTTGTTAGTTGTGGAGAGGTGGACTAGGGGAAAAATGTAGAAACAGAAAATGAATAAAAAGGAAACTATTGTGTGCAAAAATGTAGTGGAAAGAAGAGACATGAAAACATGCAGAAAAGAATTAAAACAAGGAGAGAGGAAAATACTTTAATTATATATTATTACTGTTGTGTTTTGGAAAAACTTAATTAGAGGGAAAGGAGCTAACTGTATTGAACACCACCTATGTAGGGAACCTAAATTGCCAGGTGATAGTTTTTGTTTGTTTATTTGAAAGATTTTATTCTTACTGAGAGTTATCACTAAAATAACTTTTCTCCTTTTCAACTCTTCCTTAAGAAGAAAAGAGAGATGGGCTGGGGCTGTGGCTCAGTGGCAGAGTGCTTGCCTAGCATGTGTGAGGCACTGGGTTCCATCCTCAGCACCACATATAAATAAATAAATAATAAAGGTACATCAACAACTAAAAAATATTAAAAAAAAAAAAAAAAGAAGAAAAGAGAGTGTTTTCATTCTACAGAAAGAAACGAAAAGACTGTTTGTTTTCCTGGAATAGATTGTCAAGGATGACAGGTAGGGCCATTCCCTAAGAAAGAATGGTAGCAGAACTTTTGGAGAGAAATCATAACTTTCATTTTTAATGCATTAAGGTATAGCTGCTTCAAAAAATCCAAATAGAGATGTTGACTAGATGATTGGGTTCATCCACCTGGAGCTCAGAGGCGAGGTCTAAGCTGGAGATCTAAATCTTTGATGTATCAAAGCCATAGGCATGATGTGAATATCTATAAAGAGAGAACAGAATTCAAAAGAACAAGATTCCAGGGATGAAACTTAAAGAACTCTGATATGTAGTGCTCTGGATGGTGGGAGACAGCCCTGTGAAGGAGGCTGCAGGAGGGCCAGGAGAATGTGTTTCAAGGTAAGATGCTGTTGCAAGGCGAAGAATTGTCAGCAGTACCAGATGCTGCTGAGGCACAAGGAAAATAAGAATTGAAAATGTTTTTTAGCTTTAGTGACATTGAAGTCTTTGAGCTCAGTGAAAGTGATTTTAGCAGAGTGGGGATGGAATCTGAGTCTGGTTTAGGTTAGTGCCCACAGTATCTCTGCATGGGGTAGATGCTTGATTTTGTTTTGTTTTGTTTTATCATGAAACATATAATTATGCAGACAAATGTATAATAGCATATATGTAGCATTTGAGGAATAGAATGAACAAAGTTGACCTATAATCCAAGCTAGGAAATAGAATCTTAAATGACACCTATTTGCCCTGCCTGGTTGCATCTACCTTCTTCCTCTGCCCAGGCCACATATGTATTTTTACAATATCCTTTTTCAGTTGCAGCTGATTTTGAACTCTCTTTAAATAGAATCAGACTGTATCCATTCTGAGCCTTGCTTCTTTTGCTCAAAATTATCTTTTTGAGATTTGTTTGTATTGATATATGAAATTGGAGGTCCATGTAAATATTGGGGAATCTCTATTTAGTTCCATTAAGTGGTGTTCTAGTAGCGTTTTGCAACCAGCTCTTCCCTCTCCTGTCCTGTACACAAGGTACCCATATGATATTGCTAAGAGATGTGAACAAGTGGAGGTAAAGAATGGTATCTCTCCCAGTCTAATATCAAACTTTCTTAAGAAATAGAGCTGGATATCTGATAGGGCAGTTTTCTTTACACTCTTCTCTTTAAGAGCAATTTGCCCATTCTTGGCCTTTTACATTTTCATATAAATTTTAGAATCAGCCTGTCTGTTTTCTTTTTTAAAAAAAAACTAGGGACTAAATCAATCTATTTGATTTGGGAAGCAATGACATATTTATAACATGAAGTTTTATTTAGGAATAAATAACATCTTTATATTATGAAGTTTTCCAAAACATGAATATAGTATATCTTTCTATTTATTTAGGTTTTTTAAAATGATTTTTTAGAATTTTTATAATTTACCCCATAAGTGTCTTGTGAATATTTTATTACTCTATTCTATTCTTGATACTTTATTATTTTGCTGCTATTAGAAACAATGTAATTTTAAATTTTTCATTTAAACTATTCTAGTGAATAAAAATACATTTTATTTGTACAAAATGATTTTGTTGCCAGGAATTTGCAACTCTCAATAGTTCTAAATCACTAAACTGAATTAGATTCCATTAGGTTTTCTGTACATACAATCACGTAAACTGCAAGTAAGGATGATTTTTGTTTCCTCCTTCCCTATGCTTTTACTTTGTGTATTTGAATTATTTTTCCTGCCCTACCATGATGGCTAGGACTTCCATTATAATATTTCATGAGTGATAATAGCAGGGGGCTGGTCACTTTTCATCACAAGGCATGGCATCTCATCACATATGTGAAAAGAATATTGAAAATATAATTAGGATGTGCAGACTAGAAAAACTAGGTACTTTGGAGAAAAGAGGGCTCCTTTGGTTAAGGAAGATTCTTGATTGAAATCCAGACTGGCTAGACTGCTTAGTTAAAAAGTGCAGGCCAGGGGAAGTTGCAGGGAAGGGAAATGGCAAAAACAAAGGCAGGAATGAGCTTGGCACGTGGTGGTAGAGTAAGAAGGCTGAGTGATTATAGTTCATTTGGATAAGATCATCTAATCCTGTCAGCTTGATCTTCAAAGATACATCACATCTAGAGTCAAACCATTTCTTACTACGTTTTTCATAGCCCCCAAATTCAGACTATTACTTCTTGCCTAGATGGTTGTAAGTTTCCTGACAGGTCTCTGCTTCAGCCTTTCCCCTGTACCATTTATTCTCCATTTGGCAACCAGCATGATATCTCTAAAATGTCACCCCTTTACTTAGAACCCTCTAGGATTTTCCCTCTCATATAGAGAAAAGCCAAAGTCCCTGTAATGCCCTTCAAGGCCCCACATCAGGGTTTCTCAACCTTAACACTACTATTTGGGGCAGGGTAATTCCTTATTGTGGGGGCTTTCCTGTGCATCAAAGCATTTGCAGCAGTATTCCAGGCTTTGACCTACTGAATCCCGATGGAACCCCTGATCCAGTTCTGACAACCAAAAGTGTTTTCAGACATTGCCTAATTTCTCCTAAGGGTAGAAACTGCCCTCAGTTGAGAATCTCTGCCCACAGATGCAGTCTGCACTATTACTCAAACCTCACTGAGCCACACTGGGACCTTTCTATTTTTAGATATATGTAGGAAGCATGCTCCCACCTCAAGGCCTTTGCCTCTCTCTTTGCTTGGAACACTCTTCCTCCAGAGAACTACATGGCTCACTTGCTCATTTATTTCAGTTTTCTGTTCAAATGTCCCTTATTGGAGAGTCATTCTGTGGCCACTTACGAATAGCGACCTGTCCATGTACCCTTGACCTTACTCTGCCTTTGTTAAAGCATTTACCACCACCTGGTATTCATTCTCTGTCTCCCCACAAGGAAGGAACTTTGTCTGTTTTGTTCACCACTGTATCCCTTATATTGAGAGCGCTGCCTGGCACATGTTTGAAGCTCAGGACTTTGTTGAATGAATAAACAGGGGTTAGATGGGTGGGACCAATTAAAGGTCAGTGCCTATCACACTAAGTGGCGTGAATTCTTTCCTAAAGTGTTGCTGTTAAAAATCTTAAAGGGAGAGGACTGTAAAACCAGTATTATAAAAAGATTAAACTAATGCAGCAGGACATGATGAATCAGAGACGTGACATGGGAAAGAGGGGAAACCTCTTCAAAAGACTTTTGCAACAACTTAACCACATTATGATGAGGGCCTCGACTAAGGTGGTAGCAATTGGAATGGAAAAGAATGGAGTGAAGATAGACTGGGCAAGTAGCTATCCTTTTCACCAAGAGCCACAAAACAGCTTAAATTTCATTCAAACAGATAGACTTTGGCTATGCTGATTTTCCTAATTCCCCATCCTGCAGCCAGGCCCAGACTTTGATGCCCTTGTGCTCCTATTGCTATTATAAACTCCAACCTATTCTCCCTTTGTTTCTGCAGCTTCTTTCGACCCAATACATAGCCTTGGAACAATCTTCATTTTAAAAAATGTCACCACATCAATCACTTTTATAAACAAACTCACAATGGCCTGTGTTACACTTTAAATCTAGACCTTGTTTGGCCTTGAGGATTCAATACCAATTCTCTTACCATCTTCCCCTCATTCTTTCCACTCCCGTTTCCACATGTGCTAAGGAAATCATTTAGTTTAGGAAAACCCACTTTAAAATTTGCATTCACCATCCCCTCTCTCATGCCTTCCAAACAAAGTAAAAGTCATTTTATGCTATTTTATATATATTTAGACTGGAGTCTTTTAATATTTAGACAGGTTTCCTAAGGCTTTTATTTATTTAATATTTTTAAATATGGAAAACAATGTTATGATGATCCATTGATATATCTTTTTTTTTATTGACACCAAGAGAAGACATCTGAAGAAATCATCCCAACCTAGGTCTTTTCAGTTAATAATGTATCTTAGAGATTTTTCCCATATCAACACATACTATTCTAACTAATTCTTTTTAACAGAATATTAACAGAATGCAGAATATTCTATTATGTGTGTATGTTTATGTGTGGCTATGTGTGTGTGACATAGTGTTTAAGAGCATGCACTTTTAGAAGCAGACTGCTTATCTCTGGATCCTGCTCTGCCACCCTGCTAAGTGATAGAAAAATTTCTTTCCTCTGTGAATCTCATCTTCTTCATTTATAAAATGCACAAAGTAACAATGCCTACATCATAGAATTGGTATGAGGACTTATAGGAGACAATTCATGTGAAGCATTAGAGCATGTAGTAAGTGCTCAATAAATGTTAACTGCTATTTTTTCACTCTTACATTACCAGTAATATTTAGCTAATTTCCATGTTTCTGCTATGATAAGCAATGCTGAGATGAACACCCTTGTACATATATCTTAAAATATTTGAGAGGATGTATATCCCTAAAGGTAAATTCCCATAAACAGAGTTGTTAGGTCACAGGGTTATGTACCTAAAATTGGTATCTATTGCCAAATTGCCTTGTAAAAAGGATATTCCAAATTTCAGTTTAAGAAGTATATTATCACCTTATATTATCCCAACTATTATCAAACTTCTAAGTGTTAATATTAACGTTACCTTTAAATATGAGAAAGGTTAAACATACTTGTACGCTTATCATCTATACCTTTTTACAAATAATGATGAATGCTTTTTCATCTTCATTGACTATTTTCTCACTGAGTTATGTAGGTATTTCTTGTTGATTTCTGAGTCTTTAGTGCTTTATAAAAAAGAATATTGTCAGATCAGGTTTTAGAAACATAGTTACTATGAAAGTTAAATATAAGTGTGAAATAGTTACATTCACTTGATATTATTTTGTAAAGATTTTTAAAGCTTCCCTTCCCTTCCTCCCCCTCAATATATCCTGAGCATTCCCACCTAAATTTTGGGGGCGTCAAGGTCTATGACTTCTATCCCTTATTCCTTCCTATTCCATGTTTCTTTGGTAGCAAAAGCTTCTTTGCCAAATTCAATGACTGGTGCAGGGAACTTGCTATAAAATTTTCAAAAGAACAGAGTCACAATTCCAAAATGTAAACCACCCATTGGGTGATGTGAAGCCTGAAAAACAAGAAAAGTGGATTAGGGGCTAAACAGGCTCTTCTAGTATCTTCAAAAGCAAAATGCTTAAGTCGATTATAACAAATAAAAAGGCTGATCTGTTTGTGTGGCATCTTCCAGAAAGATGCAGAGCCATTAACAGCTTTTTGGTATGCATTCTCCTATAATTGTATGACTCCTTGGAACTTTTCTAAATAATGACAGTGATGATGATAATGTGACCATAATATGGCCCTCATGGTCCTTGTGAGCTCTATGCCCAAAGAATAATGACAGACCCAAAGGCCTGGACTCCCCAATGCTCCACAGTGCTTGGCTGCACTTTGTACATCTCTGGTAGAATATTTCACATTTTGCCTTGTATATATTTCCATTGTCAAAGTCCAAGAAGGCAGAAACCACATCTCTTTCACCTACCCTCCAAGCAACTATTTGTGATGTTGTCCAGGACAACTGGGTTTGCCCCAAGAAATGGTCAGTGTCTGGGTCATTTGGCCAACTGTACTCTCTCTTAAGAGACAATCCTAGGAATCTGGTGCCTCCAATCTGTGTTTGCCTTCCAGCTCTGAAAAACACCAAGTATTCCCTGGGTCCACTGGAATATGGACTCAGGAAACCAAAAACACCTTCAGTCTTTGGTGCTGCAGGTGTCTGGACATTGTGGGCCCCTGTGGACAGATCTGTGTCACCAGCTTCTGAGTGATCTGTTGTCTAGATAGAGGAGTGTCCTTTCCAGAGTTTTTATCTTTCACCTGTGTTTTATATAAGGATATGGTGCTAAAGCCAGATATTTTTAAAAATAGAGATAATTTTAAAAATAAAGAAAATAAAAACCTATGGGGTAACCCTGTCCCTGAAATCAGCCATTCTTTTTTTCTTTTTTATTTATTATTTATTTATTTAGCTGTAGATGGGAACAATACCTTTATTTATTTGTTTTTATGTGGTGCTGAGGATTGAACACAGGGCCTCACACCTGCTAGGCTGGCACTCTACCACTGAGCTACAACCCCAGTCCCCCATTCTTAACATTTTGAAAATATATCTTTCCAGTTAAGCTATATGTTAAATAACATGTACTTAAAAAAATGGCATTATATTGTGTATTCTCTGGGACAAGCTTAGTGCCCTTCCATATTTACTGGTTCTCCTGAGCCTTGTGAAAGCCCACTAGGGGAAAGTCCAGTCCTTCCTTTCACAGTGATTTTGTGGAGTGGAGGTGGAATTTGAATCATCCTTACACTTACTTAATATCATTTAAAACTTTGCAAAGCAAAGCAGGTCACACCCCAATGAGGAAATGACTTGGTCATGGTCACAGTGCCAAGGCAAGACCAGCATCTGTATCTGCACTCCAGCCACAGACTCTTTCCATGGTGCTTTTAAGTTTCAGGTTTCAGGAGGGGTGAGGGTGGCAGGAGTTGGAAGCTGGAATGACAGGGCCAGATGGGGTATTGTTTTTAGCTGCCATCTATCTGAGACATTCTTGTTCATGTTATTATTGACTGACTAATTATTTAATGTATTTTACATGCACAGGGAACAAAATGTAAAAGATATAAAAAAGCATACAGTGAAAAGCACCCCTCTCCCACCCTGCCTCCCTGCTGCTGAGTCCCTGGGCCACCCAGTTGTCCTCTCTGTGGGCTTCTCTGTCAGTGGTTTCCTGTGTGTCCTTATGAGAAGCATTCTGAGTTCAAAGGGCAGGAGATCATAGAGGTCATCCAGGGTTCACTCCCCTGTCTCATTAGTATCCTCTGCTGAGGTCATCTGAGTAACCCTGCCTCCTACCCCCAGTGGCATCTGAGGGAACCCAGTCACCCTTCAAAGCCCATGGTGGCTGCATCCCAAGGCCAGGTCAAGACCACCACCACTGAGACCACCCCAAAGAAAGGAAGCAGAGCCTCAGGGGGCCACCTCTGACTCTGAACTAGTCTCAGTTGGAAGACCAAAAGCCTCATCCAGCTGTGCTGTGGCCTCACTGTATGCAAGTTGTCTAACCTTTCTGAACCTGGACTTTTCACTAGGTAACCCAGAGTCCCTTCTCTGACAGTGTCACATTCTAATCAGTAGGTCACTCACAACACTGCTCAAGCTTTCCTGTGCCTGTCAGTCCCTGGGGCACCCACATCTGGGGTGGGGCCTGAAGTTCTGCATTTTCAATGTGCTCCCAGTGATGCGATCCACTGCTTTAAGGACTACATTTTTGGTATCAAGACTGTGACCTGTCCCAGGGACTAAGCACCTGGGATTTTGAAGTAATGTCTATTTCAAAGCCGAGCGGTTGCCACTGGAGAACCCTGGCATTTGTTTGCCTCAGATCCCTATGTGGTCTTTCTGGTCCTCTTGGCTCAGGTTGCCAAGTGGAGACTGAGTGAGCACTGCTGTGTGCCAGGATAGTGCTAAATGCTCCAAATACATTCCCTCTCTCTTGACTCTCAAAGCTATCCAATGAGGTGGATGCTATGATCATCCCCATCGTACAAATGAGGAAACTAAGACCTAGGGAGTTAGCATGCTCAAGACTGCACAGCTGGTAGGAGACCTTCCAGTTCCAGACTCCCCTAAATCAAGAGAAGAATGGCTTTTTCCACTGCAGTCTTAGAAGTGAACACCACAGGGATAACTGTCACAGGCCTCCTCTTATGTCTCTGCGGGATGGGGCACTGCCATTGTTCAGCTCCAGTGTCTCCTCCAAGGCAACACATCTCGGCTTGCAGATCTCTCCTCTGCCTCAGAATTTTCTGGATAACTTAAGGGGTTCAGAGTACAGCTATGTCAATCAGGGGGTAAGAAGGCTTCTTCCATCAGCCTGTCTCTCCCTCAACAAGAGGGTTCTTTGGCTGTGAACAGCACTTAGATTGTGTCAGAGGAAGGCCATGGGCCTTCACAGGCCACATCTATTTTCATTTACCTTCTGAAAGAAGATTAAGGGGAAAATTCAATTTTGCCTAATGCCTCCCCCCAAATGGCTAATTTATATGCTAATTAGCAAGATAGGGATCGATGAAACTGGTAATCAATATGATATCCAAGGCACCAGTAATGAAATTCATTTGGAGATGCACTGCCAGTGGAAATGAAGCAATTATGCAGAATAAATGGAGCAGGTCAGGGAATAGGGCTCCATATTGCACTTGACTGCATATTTCCCCTTTACTCCTCCCCTTACCTTTCTCCACCCTATTAAAATAACTGTCCATTCAGATCCTTTGAGGTGCCACACACCAGTTTCTTTCTTATCCTGCAATGCCTTATCCTGCAGTGTCCCTGTGGATTTGTGGAAAACAGAACTAAAGAAAATTAGAGTCTGAAGAGACCAGAGGTATGAGCCCCAAAGGAAAATTAGAGGCTAAATAGGGGCTCTTCATGCCATATACTGAGTAGTAATAAGTACTTTACTCTCATGCTGTGAGATTGGTTTAAGATATTTTAGTTTTAGAGAATAATATAGTTACCATATTCCCCAGAACTTTAGAACTGACTGATTACAAATATTTCATCCCATGAGACCACATATCAAATGATGTGTCCAGTGTGAAGTAATCCATAGTATCTCGAGAAGATTTAGCCTAACTCTGGGAAGTCTTGTTGCAACCTGGATATTCATTCATAGTTCAGATATGGTGGTGGGGGTGGTGACTGCAGTTATTTCTGGACATTTAGGACACAGAGTTATTGCACTTTGTACTTTTCAATTCAGATAATTGAAAATTGTCTTTTATCCCAATATCCTTGTTAGAATCACCTGAGGAGATTTTCCTAAAAATTTTAATGAAAATGCTTAAATATAAAGTTGTAACATTTACACAATGCCAAGTATATTCTATCTAGATTCTACAACTGATATTTTACCAGACTTGCTTATCACATATATATCCAGCTATCCCTCCTGCTATCTATCAGTTCATCTTTTTGCAAAATATATTTCAAAGTTACAGGCATCAGTATCCTTCACCCTTAAAAGCTTCAACCTGTACATCATTAGCTAGAGTTTGAAATTCATTTTTAAGGTAAAATTTATGAACAGTGAAATATACAAACCTAAAAAATACCATTCTGTAAGTTTTGACAGCTGCATACACTGATACCAAACAAATCGCTAGTCACGGTCATCAGAAGTTCCCTCATGCATCTTCCCTGCCACTCCCTGCCCCTTCCTCCTGTTTCCAGAGGCAACCACTGCTCTCATTTTTTTCTATCACAGATTAATTTTTCCTATTCTTAGAAAATCACATAAATGCAACATAAAATTCTATATAGCAATCCATCATCTTAAACATTCATCATTTCTTTAAAATTCTCTCTCCTAGCTATTTAAAAGTGTACAATGAACTATTGTTAACTATATCCTACTGTGTTATAGAATACTGGCAGTTAATCCTCTTATCTAACTGTATTTTTGTATCTATTAAACAACCCTAATATTGCCCTGAATATACATAAGGCTTCTTTCATTCAGCATAGTATTTTTTAGATTCATTAATATTGTTGTATATATCAATAGTTTATTCCTTTGTTTTTTGATGAGTAGTATTTCCTTGTATGGGTATATCACAGTTTGGGGGTTACTATGAATAAAATGGCTATGAATGTATCTATACAAGGCTTTTCATGGAAATGTATTTTCATTTTACTTGAGTAAATTCCTAGGGTTAAAATTTCAGGGTTAAAGATTGAGTTAATGTTTAATTTTTATAAGAAATTGAGTATATCTCTTAGAGTGGAGAGTAGAATAGTGTTCACCAGAGGATAGTAAAGAGAGAAGGGAGAAGTATGGTTTAATGAGTCCAAAAATACAGTTAAATTAGAGGATTAACTGCTAGTATTCTGTAGCACAGTAGGGTGACTATAGTTAACAATAATTTATTGTATATTTCAAAATAACTAGAAGACAGACTTTTGAATGTTCTGACACAAAGAAATGATAAGTGTTTAAGGTGATTTATGTGCTAATTACCTTGATTTGATCATTTTGCATTGTATATGTGTATCAAAATATCACCCTATACTCCATAAATATGTATAATTATTATGTGCCTACTAAAAATTTTAAAAATTAAAAAAAAAATGTTGTGCAGTCATTTTCTGAAGTGGTTGTGCTATTTGTGGGAAACTTTAAAAATAAAGCTGCCCTTCCCTCAAAAAATGATTAACTAATTAATTAATTAGTGAGGAGCAGGCACAGGTGTTTCTTACACACATCTTGGTGGGTCTAATGTCCATCTGGAGGGAGTCACTGAAGGCTTAACATTCAACCCCAGATGAAATACCTTCAGTTACTTATAATAAATGTGAAAAGTTGATTTTCTTTTTTTACTTTTGAAAAGTAGACTTTTGTTGCTGTTCCCTTTTTTCCTTTACTTTTACTGTTACAAAGTCTTCGGGTGTTCTGAGATTATTTGGACACCATGCTGCAGAATTTAGAGTCAAAAGACCCACTTTTTAATCCCGATTTGCCACTTGGTGACTGTACAACTTTGGGAAAGTTACCCAATGTAGGGCTTCTCCTGTGTGTTCCAAGGCTATGAGGATAAAAGTGCCTGACTCAGAGAATTTTCAGCAGGGTGGGAGTAGAGTTATCTAACCCCTCCAAACCAGTTGGATTCCTCAACTCTGCCTTTCTGAACAAAGGCAGATTGACAGTTCTTTTCTTTAGTTCCATAAAATGGCTGTGGATGGTGAGGCTGTAAATGTCAGAGGTTGAAGAACTGTCACTACCTTCTTCTAATGACTGATGCATAATTAATTATCTCTTGTCTTACATATATGTAACTCAATAGAATGGGGATTTTGTTTTGGTTTTCCTTTCCTGATAGTGACTTGGGCTGATCTCACTATTCACTATCCCTGTGTACCCACAATGAACCTTTACAGGACTGCCGGTTAGAGTCAGTATTAAGAGAACAGTGGGGAGTGATCCAATAGCAGAGGTTCTAGTTTATCCATGCCTTCACTGGCTCTGGACTGCTGAGCTTTGAGTCAACAACAGCAAATGAACAGACCTATTCAGATTTGATCCCCACTGTCTGAAGTCACACTCCCCCTGAGGAGACAGACATGGAAACTCTTCTGAATCCACTTTAGATGGCACCATCCAGATCTGGTTGAACAGGTCCCTGAACCTTACAGAGAGTTGGTGTGTATGGCTCCTGACAGTGTTTTATATCAAATACTCAGTACTTGTTGGAAGAAAAGAAGTCTCTTTAAGGGATCTTGTATGTGATATGGTCTCTTATCCTTCAACTATTTAAATGAGGATTTGCCAATTAGCAGCAGGAAGAATGGAGTTGCAAATAGTGGGTTTTTCATATTAGGTGAGATAGGCCAGCATAGGTACAGATGAAGTGCCAGGCTTTAGCTTCTTTCTAAACAGGAAGGCTGAGGAGGATTTTCCTTCCTGTCCTCTACAGACAGCTATAGAGCAGGTAACATTCTTTGCCTTCCTGGGAAAGTAGAAGAGCTTTCAGACTATCAGAGGCTGCTCTGGGCTGGGGCTATCAGTACATAGGTCTAAGGTAAAGGTGGCTACTGGTGAGCTTTCTTCAAGTTTTGGGCCTCTCTAGGTATCTCTTTGGAACCCTCAAGCTTTGTAAGAGGGTACCAAGCAGAGAGAGAAGGGAATGAGATCAGATGGTCTGTTCTCTGAAGCATGTGTCTGGCTTCAATAGTCCCCTTTTGGGTTGGTTGTGTTCTGTAATGTGTCCCCTGAGAAGACAGACTAAGCAGCCTGTGTTACCCTGCAATTTCTCCAAACTATTTGCATGAAATACTGCAGACAAAAAGCCCAGCCCCTGATTGGCTGTTGCTAGGTAACAACATAATCATCAGGAAATTAGGCTGTCCTCTTTTTTTCCAACCCAGAGTATGTGTGTGATTGCAGCGTTGTGCAGGAAGAGAGAGGGAGTGGAACAAAGAGAGATAAATGGGATGGTCTTGAAGGCGGGGACACCACAGCCACAAACCTGCATCCCACGGTAGGACAATCTGCTTTGGGTTGGGCTCTTTACTCAGTCAAGCCAGTATTGGTACATTTTCCTTTTATTTTTGTACAAATGACAAAGCTGGCAGGGCCCTGCAGACAGCAGGAACAGAAGCTATGGAAGCAACTTTGACATTTGAATTGATTTTTAGAAGCAAAAGGCAGTGTTTGGTATGTGGGGAAGACTGAGTGAAGGCGAATAACTGAAGGTGTGTGAGGAATGTGTATTGGCAGGTAAGAATCCATTCTCATGGCTGCAGAGCACCAGCAAGGAACAGAACGTGAGAAAGTGCATGTGAATGAGGCATGTGGCAGAAAAAGCAAGCATGCTATAAAATGTGGAAGGGAGCCCCGTAAACTGAAGTTTAGAACTGTCTGCTGTAGCTCCTCCTGCGTTGAGGCATGTGGTCCTCCAGTCATTCGGCCAGGCTCTCTCATCCTACCCTCTGCCTGGTTACACTTAGCAGGTAGGTGAAAAGACATTAGTATGTGAATGTGTCTGTGTGTGACTGTGTGTGCACGTGCACACATAATCAAAGGCCCTGGTTCATTATTAAGATTGTGTCCAAGGTTAACAGTGCATAGAGTCCTAGCAAGAGCACAGCCCTACCTGGATGCTTCCACTGGGTAGTGAATATCCACGAAGACCCTGAGGCACTGTCCTTTCCCTTCATGCTTGCCCCAGGCAGCTTTCCCACCTCTAACCTCCCTTGTCTTATCCTCCTGTTCAGTTCCCTAGCAATGACCCTGCCCTTAAACTAGACCCTCACTTGCTACACTGCATACTTCATTGGCTTGCTACAACCCCAGGCAAGCTAATTGCCTTTTGCCATTCATTGTCTGCCAGATTAATGACTCCTCCTGTGTCTGGCTGCCCAGAGCCTCCTGAGATTCTGCTGTGTACTTTTTCTGGCTTATCTTTCCCTTCTTCCTACATCCTCAGCTCAGCCTCTGGAGCTCCACATCTGAGTTTTTAGAAGCCATTCAATTTAAATACTAAACTAGAAGCACTACCATATTTTGCCTAATCACAGGAGATAGTCCCAGACATAATGCAGAGAGGACCATTTTGTAGGAGTAGTAAAAATGTGCAAATACATCAAAAGCAAGACAGAATGCATTCCAAAAATCCAGACTCAGAAGAGAAGATCCTCCCAACCACACCCCTGCCCCAGTAAACACTGGCTATTGCCAGTGGGTAAGATTAACAAGACTCAGAGCTCCTGCCCCAGAGGGAAAAACCCATAGCTAACTCACAGGGGCTCATTGCCCCTTTCAGAGTACAGATACTAATGGAATGAACCTGGTACTCTGTGAAGGCTCTTCTGTCTCCAACAGTGACTTTTGTTACCTCTCAGTTCTCAATTCTTCATCCCAGCTTTCTCATACATCAATTCAGAAAACAATCTCTCTTCTACCTCTTCTTCCCCAGCATTCTCCAAGGCAGAATTTCAAAGTGTAATCACTGGACCAGCAGCATCAGAAGTTTGAGGGTGGAATTCAAGCAACCATTTAACAACCCTCCAAATAATTCTGGTGTACGTTAAAGTTTGAGAACCACTGTGAACCTGAAAATTGCATTTTAAATAAATTATCAGGTGATATTGACCACTATAAAATCTCTGTTCCTTGAAAACAGGGGACAATGTATATTGAGAATGATCCTCTTCCACTTAGTACCCCTTCCTAAAGTCCCAATCAAATCCATCTCACAAGTCCCACCCCAAGTAAAACTTTAACTGATTCATCTGAAGGTTGTCACTTTACCCTTTATCACATTTCCAGGGTAGGCAAACTAGGATTCACAGGCCAAACCTAACTCACAACTGTTTATGTAAAGCCCTCAAGCTAAAAGCAGTATTTACATTTTTAGATTGAGGGGGGTCAAAGAATATGCAATAGAGACTCTAAGCTGTCTGTAAAGCCTAAATTATATACCATCTGTACCTTTACAGAAAAAAAAAAAGGCTTTCTAACTCTTTTTATCAATGTTATGTACTTATTTCTCCTCTTACACTGTTAACTCCTTAAGGACAGAGTTAATATCTGAATCACTTCTGTATTCCATTCAGTTCTGAGCACATAATAGCTGTTCAATAAATACAGAAAGAATGGATGAGATAGTGGTGGTTGGGTGCACTAACTGGATGGTTGTCAACCACCAAGTATTCTGAGGGAACCCAAAAGAGAATCAACTTTCCTACTTAGCCACTTTGTAGCTGCCCATCCATGAAATAGGAACAATGACTTAAGCAGATAAAAAAAAAATCAAGAAGTTCAGACTTATGGTATTTACTCTTTTCCTTAGTATCTAAAATGATGAAAGCCAATTAGGAGTTGAATTGCATCTCAAAAAAAAAGATTATCATTTAAAAAAAAGATTAGTTCATAAATGAAAGAGTTAAAAATAAGAAATGGAAAATCTTCAAGTGGATTTCTGATGTTCAGTAAAAGGTTTTCATGGAATAATACTCTACCAGTGCTAGTAGCCTTGAGGATTACACCTGCCTCAAGGATGCCCAGCTTGGGTGGACATCTCCCCAAACAGAAGCTCATGTCCTCAGAAGCAGCCCCAGTCCACCTCTTAACAGCCCAATTGGTAGGAAGTTCTTTTTTCTGTTACACTGAAATCTCTCTCCTTATGATTTCTACCCTGTGGTCCTCATTCTGCCTATAGTAATTATCAAAATTAGCTACCTAAGCTTTGTAAGCATGAGGTAGGAAGTAGGGTAGAATTATACCTGAAAGGAAAGGGTAGAGTGTTAAAGGGAATCTACCCATTTAGATAGTTTTCCCCTGAAAATAATAAGAGAATAGGTTAGAAATACGAGAAGCTAAAGGAAAGATTTATGAAGTTTTTTTAAGACATCATTTTGTGAGCAAAAGGAGTTCATTTGAGCCGGCTGTAGTGGCGCACACCTGTAATCCCAGCGGCTTGGGAGGCTGAGGCAGGAGGATCTCAAGTTCAAAGCCAGCCTCAGCAAGAGTGAGGCACTGAGCAACTCAGTGAGACCCTGTCTCTAAATAAAATACAAAATAGGGCTGGGGATGTGGCTCAGTGGTTGAGTGCCCCTGAATTCAATCCCCTGTACAAAAGAAAGAAATACAAGAACTAAAAGCCAGCATGTATGCTAAGAAGAAAGCAAACTTGTAAGTATGAAATGAAATAGGACATTCTGGTGGCCACGGGAGATCATTGGCTGACCACAGGTATGCAGTGTGTCCCTGCTAGAAAGGAATGTTAATCACAATTAGAGGCTATTATTTAGGTCAAATGAGTATGAGGAGGCCCCAGAGCTGAGCCTGAGGGACTCTGCAATTGCTTTGTGATTCCAGAGCATTGAAACAGTGGCCCAGACAGGATGCTAGAGCAGAAGCAGAGCAGGAGAAAACCCCTCAGGAATGGCTGAGTTCTCTAAATGGTGGGTTAGGCCAAAATAGAGAGGGCCTTACACAGAGGATGGAAGAAGGGAGTGAAGAAAGGAAGCCTAAACTCCAAGTCATATGCCTGTCAGCAGCATAATGTGCAGCAGTGTTGACATTAATCCAAACACCTGATAAATCAATCACTGCATAAAAAATAGTCCCAAGAAGAATGCTTACTGAGCGTTCGCCGACTCTCCAGATTTATAAGAACCTTTACTGCAGAGCCAGGAGTCACAGGAGGAATGTTATCTAGTAATAGCTGTTGCTAACCAGCTTCTGGTTTCTTGTGTTTTCCCTTCCCTTCACAACACGCATGTGTACGTGACACATGTTGTATGAGCACCTCTTGCACACACACACAGACACACACACCCTGGCTTCTGTCTATTCGGGTTATCACTTCTCCCAGTTTCACTTGGAGGTGAGGTTTTTTTTTTTTTTTTTTTTCCTTTTCTTTTCTTAGGAACACAAGAAAATTCCTAGGATTTAAGAACAAAACTTTTTGGCCTCTAGTGGAACACTCACATCCAAGCCAGGACTCAGAGCATATTCAATCACATCAAGGCTTAGGCCCCCGTGTTGGGACCTTCCCTTTGCACTCAAGGCACTCCCTTATTACAGTTTGAACATGAGCTCTAGATTCAGGCTGTTTTGGTTTATACTGCTTAGTAACTTGATAGTCTTGGGCAAGTTACTTTAATTCTCAGAACCTATTTTCTCATCTGTAATTACTGCTCTAAAGCAAAACTAAAAGGATGACGCAGACATGGGGGGCGGTGGGCAGGGATGGTTTTAACCAAAATAGCACATGATGCAGAACATGGTACTGAGTTTTTGCCTCTGTTTTCTTTCTTACTTTTCCCAAAACTCTTTTCTAATACACACACACACACACACACACACACACATTTTTTTTTATATTTCATTTATTTTTTTATATGATGCTGAGAATCAAACCCAGTGCCTCACATGTGCTAGGCAAGTGCTCTACCACTGAGCTACAGCCCCAATAATTCTTGATAATTGATCTGTTAAACACATGAGGAAACTGAGAAACTGAGTTCATGGAGGTTAAGTAACCTGTAAGGTCCCCCAGCTAGGATGGAGGCAGGAATCAAAACAGCGTTCCCTGCGATGCTGCTCTTCCACTGTCTTATAAGTCATGCTGCCCAGCCCTATGCCCAGCATTCAGGAAAGACATTCCTCTATCCTTCCTTGCAAAGCACTTTGGGGCAGTTGTCATCGTTTTGTGTTACTTTACAATTAAATGACTGCAAATGATTTTGTAAACAGTGATAACACAACCAGTCTTATGTACATATAACATATGTGAAAATACTTATGAACAGGAAAGGTCTGTGGATGTTGGACATGCTCCAGTTACTATGCCAGTAGTGATTCTTGGTGGCAGCACCTGTGTGAGCTGTGGTTGACAGATTTGCTTGGACTGACTCTACAGCTTTGGATGACTTGTGAGATAGTCTACTAGACAGAAGACCCTGAGGCCAGGTTCAGTTCATAAGAATGGATTGACTCCAAGCAGCCTAGACTGGAGTGAGCACAAGCAGTTTTGCCTCTTGTGTGTGGATGTGCAACCCTGGTTTTGAATCCTATGCCTGCTATTTGCTAGCTCTGTGTCCTCTGATAAGTTACAGGTCCTCTATGAACTTGTGGAAAAAAATGAGGAAATAATCCCTGTATCAGAGATCAATATAGGGATTGTAAGATGAGATCATTTTCCCTAACAAGCCCATAGTAAGTGCCAAGAATTATGATTATTTACCAGTACCAGTTCCAAGGATGCTGGCTTCCTAATGGATAAAAGATCATTTACATACCAAATGAAAGTATTTATGGCAAGAAATGCCCCACCTGTCCCTGGCAATTTGTCTGTTTAAAATATGTCAAAGTGTTCAAAATCTGTTCCTTTAATCTCCTCAAAGAGGATGTAAAGGGAAACACTAAGGCTATGCCCTTGGAAAAAGCTCTGCGGGAGCCTGTTAGGGCACTCCAACATGGTCCCTGCTTCTCAGAGGCACTTTGGGTTTTTTTTTTTTTTTGGCGGGGGTGGGGGGGCGTGTTGTTTGTTGGTCTTGTTTTGTTTTGAGGGTTTTTTTTTGGTTTTGGTTTTTGGTTTTTGGAACTGGGAATGGACCCAGGGGTACTGAGCTACATCCTCAGTCCTTTCTACTTACTTATTTTTTAAGTGTGAGGCAGGGTTTTGCTAAGTTGCTGAGGGTCTCACTAAATTGTTGAGACTGGCCTTGAACTTGCAATCCTCCTGCCTTGCCCACCCCCTCACCCAGTCACAGGGATTATAGTCGTATGCACCATGTCCAGCTTCAGATGCACTTTTGATGCTTGCCTCAGTAAGTCAGCAAAGTCCTTAGGCTGCAAAAAAATCAACCTATGCCTAGAGGGAGGCTATCGCCACAGCCCAGGGGACAGTGCAACAGGAGGAAGTAGAGAGAAAAAGGCTGCTCACTGTTTCCTATAATCCCTGGCCTGCTTAATTACACTGCTTGTCACTAAGTAGCAGTGATAGAAAGACCAGCCTACCATGGGTTGCACTGACATCAGACTAGTTCAAGGATGAGTTGGGGTGACAGAAAATGGCAAGCTCTAGAAATGGTAGATGTGGGGTGTGTGTGTGTGTGTGTGTGTGTGTGTAAGAGAGAGACAGACAGACAGAGATCTAGCATGGAGAGACTTTAAAACAGTCTTTTTGTAGCCCTGGCTACTAAGATTTCTGTGTATAAATCTCCCAAAAGGATAGCTCTACTAAAACTAAATAAGAAAGAACTGACTAGATCATATCATAAAGAATTTACTTCATTATTAGAAACAAGAAAGATTTTTTTTCTAATTTGAGGCTATTGAAGTAAATTATAGTTTTTCTCTAGGGGAAAAAACATCTTCTAACCTAACCTACCTACCAGTCTATGCCTGAGTTATGCTAGGTGTTTTTAATTCATTATTTTCCCCATTCTTTAAAACAAACCAATGAAACTATTATTCTTCTGTCTTTTTTGCATAAAAGGAAAATGAGGCATAAAGAGCTAAGTAACTTGGCCAGGGTTGCTTTGGTATATTCTAGGCCATAGTGATGTTTGTTCATTTGTATAGTACTTAATTTCTCTTCCTTTTTTTCTGAACTCTCTCTTGACATTTGCATTTGTGTAATTTTTGTTTCCAAAGTACTTTCTTGTATGTGTCTATTTTGATTCATTTTTGCAAAAGCTCTGAGAGGCAGGAGTGAGAAGATTGCCTTCTCTGCCTGTGTTAATACATTGAGTGATAGAGCTGGTCCAGAACCCAGAATTCCTGACCAGGATCTCCCACACCTACCTTTTGCAGTGATAGATTCACATCACTTCAACACCACCTTCCTTTAACTTTCCCTCTTACTCCTTTTCTAAGCCGAAATGTGCTGGGCTCTACTATTCTAAATAGTAGTCCGGACCAAAAAATCTGAATAAAAGTGTTAATGGCTATTGAGAGTTTCAAAGGTACCTTCTCAATGTCTCGTGTTCATGAAGTACTTCAGTATCTACTTGGGTACTTCCTCATCAGGAGGAAAGATCTATCAGCAGAGTTTCCAGCTTTATTCATTCCTCACTTAACAGCATTCACTGCTGCTGGCCAGACACTATGTTAAGCATTCGGAATCTAAAAATGATAGTCAAGGCCTGCGGAAGAAAATCAGCCATCCTGACACATTATCAAAGATCAGAAGAAGGTACCAAACCCAGTACAAAGAGAGGCCTCTAAGAGGAGCAGACATTCAAGCTGAATGGCACAGGATGACTGGGTTCTGGCCAGGGAAATGGGAAGAGGACACAGGAATGGCCAAGTAGAGGGAAGGGTCCAGGCAGAGTCATGAGACAAAGTGTGACTGGTTCTGGAACTGCAGCCTGTGGGCAAGCAGTAGGTGCAGTTGGAGGGAAGCACTGCCAGCATCTCCCCTTTCCATGGCAGGTATTTGGGGATCTTCAGCAGTGAGCAAGCTGTTTGGTAACTGTCCCCAATTCCACCACTGTCCATTTTCTTCCTCCTCCTTCAGGAATTTTATAATGATCATTTATATCATAAAGGCAACTACTCATTTTTTAAGTATTTTTTTAGTTGTAGATGGATACAATATCTTTAGTTATTTTTATGTGGTTCTGAGGATTGAACCCAGTGCCTCACAGTGTGAGGCAAGCACTCTACCACTGAGCACCTCATCTGTTATCTTATACAAGGTATAACAGGGTCCCTAGAACAGTGACTTTTAGACTTTATGTGCATCAGAATTCCTCAGAGTGTTCATGAAGATACAGTTGCTGAGTGACATCCCCAGGAGTTCTGATTTGGTAAGTCTAAAAATGGGACCCAAAAATTGGCATTTATTTTTTTCTTTGCAGTACTGAGCATGGAACTCAAGGCCTCGTACATGCTAGGCTAGTGCTCTACTGCTGAGCTACATCTCCAGCCCTTTTTATTTTATTTTGAGACAGAGTCTTGTTAAGCTGCCCAGGCTACCTTCAAACATATAATCCTCCTCAAACTTGCAACCCTCCTGCCTCAGCCTCTCAAGTAGCTTACAGGCATGTATACCACATCTGACCCCAAAAGTGGCATTTTTGAAGAGTTGCCAAGGACTATATTTTGAAAACTCCTGCCTTGAAGTATGCAAAACTGTTGTGAAGACAAGGATTTTTCATCCTTTATACAAATTTCATTTGTATTATTTTATACCAGTTTCTGAGCTAGTTGGCTTCAATATTAGGCAATATGATTTAGTATTTGCTAGGGTTACCATAACAAAGTACCAAAAACTGGTGGCTTCAAGTAATTGAAATTCGTTGTCTCACTGCTTTGGAGACTAGAAGTCTGAAATTAAGGTATCTGCAGGGCCACACTCCCTCTGAAATGCTTTCTTGCTGCCTTCTAGCTTCTGGTGGCTTTAAACATTCCTCAGTTTGTGGCAGCATCATTCCGGTCTGCCTCCAGCTTCACTCAGCCAGATTCTCCCTATGTGTGACGTCTCTTCACATGGCTTCTCTTATAAAGACACCATTCATGCTGGATTAAGAGCCTATAGATGTGTACTCTGTGCCTTAGAGCAATGAAACTAGAGCTGTCTCAGTCTAGACAAACTCACCCTCTTGCTCAGTCCCCAGACACTCAGCATGTGCAGAGCATGCCTCAAACTATGTATCCCTTCCAAAAAGATCAAATCCTTTTTTCTCATATTCTTCAACCAACCAGTACTGACTTGTAATATAAATATTTGGTAAAAATCTTCCTTTTATAAATTGTGAAGAAAATAGTAAGGTTTCAGATAAAGATTATTTGTTTAAATTTATGGTGTTATGTTCCACAGTGAAACCATTCAGTTTGATTTCTATTGCTAGGACTATATGATTGGGTCTAACTTCGCATCTTTCACATCTGTCTTGTTGACCTTCATTTATTTATTCCACTTTCTAGAGACACTAAGGGTGGTAACACAGTCAACTAGGAAGAGTGCATTTGGACTGTGCCAGTATTTCAGTCACTCCAGCCTGCTGTCTGAGGACAGTTCCATGGGTGTGAATCAGGGTCCTATGTTCATGCAACAACTTGAAGGTATAAAGAGGTCTCCTCCAGGCCAGTAAGTCTAGAAAATTGAGTCTTCTTCTCTTGTTGCCTTATGCCTCAGAGATATGGGCAATCAAAGAAGAATCCCTTCCCCCTGCTCAGACTCTGCTCATGCAAGCCGAACAGGCATGATAATACCAATAGCAGCCATTATAGAATTGACTAGACCTCACATTTCCTGTCAAGCTCTGATTCCATTAGGAAAACCTCACCCTGCTTTACCCCAGGGCTTTAGACTTTAGGTTTGGAGAGCTCCATTTTCAGTATCTTTCTCCTCTTGTCCCTGGAAAGCTGTCACAGCTGTAATCCACAGCAAATGGATTTCCCTGACCCTGGGGACAAAGGCCTAGTGTTTCCTAGACTTGGCGGCTCCTGGGAGGGCAGAACCATCAGCATTTCTCCAGCTGCTGGTCTCAAGCCCTGTGGGCGGCAGAGACCTGTAATAAGATCACCATCTAAGCCAGTTACAGTCAGCACATCATTCAAAGTGGTCCCTTGAGGTTGGGAGGGGAGAATCAACGGAAATAGGAGTCCTGGCTCTAGAGAGCACAGGCTCACACAAAACCACACAGTGAGTTGGAACCCAGAGAAAAATAGACTTCTCATGCTGGATGTTAGCCATTAGAGAGATTTGGCTGTGGTTCACACTGGGATTCCACAGGGCTGGGTGGCCTAGGGGAAGAAATAAGGCATTTGTCAGAAGAAATAAGAGTAGAAATTAAAAGGAAATTGAATATGAGTGGGTAAATGTTTAAACAGTAAATGCTAGGAATGTTTAAGGATTCCAGTTTTCTACTGTGGAACACCAGAGGGGGAGACTTAGCGAGATGTCTCCGTAGCCCTCGCTCGCCACCAGCCCAGAGCTCTGAAGCAGAAGGAAGATAGGAGTGGGTAAATGTGACAGCTTTGGTGCAAAGAGTGGAACTACAGAAGAAAAGGCTCAAAAGCCAGTATAGTGACCCACACTTCCTGATTAATTCAAGTTCCCTCCCACTAAGAGACCAATGAAAACCAGATATACGGCAACTTTCTTCCTGGATTCTCTTCAGGGCAAACTTCAGCCTTCTGATCCCACCACCATGAGGCACGTTATTTAGATAATTATTTAGATAAATTTCCTACTAACAAAATTTGGGTATTAATAGCTACTCCATAATGGAAGTCATGAGTCTATATAAAGCATCTGCTATGCTTGACAAATGATAAGTGCTCAATAAATAATCACCATTGATGGAAGGTGTGGAAATTAAAAGATAGTTCATGTTTTAAACTAGCTGGGAAGAGTTCTGTAGGTCAGGTGGAAGTTAAACTAATCTTTCAAATAAGCAGTAGGTTAGAATGTGGCACTCATCGTGTACTGCTAAACAAACATTTATGGACTGAAATCCTAGGTGTGCATGGGAAAACATGACATGAGCCCTGTTCTCCAGGAGCTCAGAGTCCAATGGGGAAGACCCACCCCAATCAAATCACTTTCATGTAATTCTACACTTGTGAGTGCTGTAAGCGAGGTAAGCACAAGGTATTGTGGAAGCAGCCCTCCACTGGATGGCTTAAAGGAAAAATTCACACCAAAAGCAGAACAGCTAGAGGTTGTTATATTCAGTGCCTGTTCCATGGCAGAGACTCAAACTATTGAAGATCTAAGGAGCTGGTTAAATGAAAGGTGGAGGGAAGGCATTTCAGAGGAAGGGAGCAGCATGGGTAGCCCACAGCAGTAAAAGAGGTGGCAGATAGCAAGGTGTACAAGACTTGTAGACATTTAGAATCATTCTGAGCCCAGCGGGTATGTGGTATGGAAAAGTGGTGAGAGGTGAGGTGAGAAGTGAGAAAGACAGGCAGAGTAGATTTGGGGGCTTCACACACACTGAGCAGCTTACCAGGGGAACCACGTGGACCCCCAAACTTGCAGTGGTAACTCAACAGCTGGAGCAGAGACAACTGGATACTCAAATGTCCAAATACAAAATGTCATATGATCCAGCAATTTCGCTGCTACTTATATAGCCAAAGAATTGAAGGCAAGGACTCCAATAGAACACTTGTATGCCAATGTTCATTGCAATGTTATTCACAGTAGCAGTAGTCAAGAGGTAAAAACCAGTGGCCATCAACGATGGATGAATAGACAAAATGTGGTGTGCAGACACACACACACACACACGAAACAAATGAAATTCTAATATATGCTACAGCATGAATGAACCTTGAAAACATTGTACTAAGTGAATAAGCCAGACATGAAAGGAAGATATGGTGTGGTTCCACTTCCATGAGACAGAGTAAGCAAACTCAGAAAGTAAATTTGAGGTTACCAGGGCCCAGTCAAGGGGGGAGGGCAATGGGGTCTTATTTATTGCTTAATAGTTATAAAGTTTCTGTTTTGGGTAATGAAAAAGCTCAGGAAATAGATAGAGGTGATGGTCACACGACATTGTGAGTTAATGTTATCAAATAGCATGCTTAAAAATGGTTAATCTCCCGATCTTCCCATCAGAGTCAGTGCCTTCCTTCTTTTTCCCTGTTTGTGAGCGATTGGGAGACAGCTGTAGCTACCAAGAGCATGAGCTAGGACAGAAAGGGCCGAGGGATGAGACACATTGTGAGCATGCACTGTCTGAGGATTAAGGGTATATGTGTGCCTGAAAGGGAGAGACAGCGTGTGTTTGATCAGCGGGTGGCAGAGATCCTCAAGAGGAGAGAGAACTGGAGCTGAGCAGCATGGGAGCCCATCACAGAGAGGGCCAAAGGCAGGCTGTCAAGGGCAAGGGGCCAAAGAGTGAAGAAATGAAGATTAGGAGAGAGAGCTCATCAGTGAATGAAGGGGAAGAGTGACCAGGCCAGGCCAATCAGGAGGGCAAGTGGTCAAGGGAAGGAAGGAGAGTGAGAAGGAGAGCAGGCTCCTGGGAGCAAAAGCACAGTGAGGTGAGACATACCTGGGAGGACCAGCAAGGAGATAGCCACCAAGGCCAAGGGGGAAAGGGAGGGTATGAAAGGGTAGGGACAGGGGCAGCCCCAGGGGCCGAGGGAGCAAAAACCTGACAGACTGAGCCAAGAACAAGAGGAGAGAAGAGAAAAGGGAGAGGCGTGCTGGCCATAGCAGGAAGGACACGTGGTCAGGGAGTCCAGGAAGTGCTGTGTGCCTGAGGCCCCAAGTTGCTAGGTAAGTCTCACCCCACAGGGGAGCAGAGGCTGTCCTTACCTGTGCACTTTCCTATAAAGGAATGCCTTGCTCTCTGTAGGATGCTGTCTTGTTTTTCAATGAGGATTGAGTACACACTGTCCATGATAGTGTCCCTAACTGCTGCAGAAGAAACAAAAAGGAGCTACGGCTTGATCCCAGGCCTGGACAGCCTATCATCTTGATTTGCTGTGGCTGTTGCCCTGTTTTCCCTACAAGCACTTTAGTTGAGATTTCCTAGGGTGGGATGAGAAGCAGGAACTGAAACCCAATGCAGGTCAACATTTGGGGAAAGGAAGTGAGGCCTTGAACTGAGAAAGGACCTTGGAATTGAAAGGGATATTCCATGTCTGGACAGAACTGTTTTTTACTGATTTCCTGCTCAGTGATCTTAAAATCCCAGTTGAGCCCCCTCTTGACAACTAGTTTTTCAGTTTCTGCAAGGTCATGAATTAACCCTGTTGTCATTTTCTACCCAGCCTAGACTTCTCTCCCTAGAATGTAGATAAGGCGGCTTTCCACAAAGCAGAGGACAGGAAACCCTTGTTGACTTTGCTGTGCATTGATTCCCATGTCATCACTACTGTCATAAACATCCTTAACAAGTGAGTAGCCAGTGCAGTTCAAGGCAAAAGGAATTCATGGGCAAGGGCCTTGCCCTGTGCAGTAAGAGTAGACATGGAAATGCTAGGGAAAACCTCTACCGAAAGGCCCAGGTCAGGAGCATGGTTTGCAGACGGGTTCACAACCTTGGAAGCCAAAAGCAACTTGCTGCCTGCCACATGGGGATAAGAGTCCTGCCTTTCAGCCTTCACCCGTATTTTTAAAACCCACAGTGAAACCCACCCTAGTCTGAAGAAAGCAGCCTGATGAATGTCAACCCCCAAATTGAGCAGCACTAGGGAGATTCCAACAGGACATTAATGACTATTTTGATTGTAGAGCTTCACGGATGCTCTATCCCTGAGCTATATCACCAGCCTTTCAGTTTATTTTATTACCTCCTTATTTGCCTCTTTCTCTTATTCTGTTCTCTCCAAATTTTTAATCCTATTTCTTTCACCGTCTGGCTGTGTACATAATAAGCATGCTGATGTTCAGTTTCTCCATCCCAAAAAGAAGAGGTTGACAAGGTGGAAGATGATCCCTAAGATAACTGCCAGGAGAACATGCAGAAATCCACCTCCTCTGCACTAGTTTTACCTCCTCTGGCAGAAGAAACTTGTCATAGACTTTAACATCAGTCTGACCTAATTTCAAATCTCGACTAATGAGCCAAGCCTGGCCCTGTGCTTTTGGTGACAAGTGTGTCTCAAAACATTGGTTTACAAGTGGCTCTATGGCAGGCTGTTTGGAAAGGTGATGCGTATGTAGTCAAACCTTGATATCAGCAGCATATTTGTCCCAGGACCCCTCATAGTCACCAAAATGTGCAGAAACTCAAGCCTTTTATGTAAACTGGCATAGCAATTGTATATATCTTACCCACATCCTCCCAAATACTTTTAAGTCATCTCTAGATTATCTGTACTGCTTAATACAATGAAAATTCTATGTAAATAATTGTTCTACTATATTATTTAGGGAAAAAAATAACAAGAAAAAAAGGTATTCAAAGCTGGTTGAACTAAAGGATGCATAACCATGGAGGGCCAACTGCGTGCACATTCTCTGAAAGCATTTGTTAGATATTTTACTACTGCCTCTTCCCTCCTAGCGTCTGCCTGCTCTTCTGCTGTCTGTGTGCCCTGACTGTGCCACTCTGTAGGCCATGGAGAATGAGCTGCCAGTCCCGCACACATCTAGCAGTGCCAGTGTCACCAATAGTACCAGCGGGGCCAGTAGCAGCAGTGGCTGCAACAATAGCAGCAGTGGTGGCAGTGGACGCCCCCCGGGACCCCAGATTTCTGTATACAGTGGCATTCCTGACCGACAGACTGTGCAGGTAAGATTCTGATTGATCCAGGAATTGCATTCCTTAACCATCCGCAGGGTTAGCCAGGCAGAGGTGTAGGCATGATCTGCTGGAGTAACCTAGATGCCTCCCAGATGGGCAAAAGGGAGTAGGTTAGTAGATCTAAATTTATATATGGTTAGGGGAGTGGGAGAGGCGCAAGGAAATTTGGAAAGGGAGAGTACTTAGCAGATCATAAAAATCTCTTTCTTACCCAATAGTGTAGATCCCAGGGTGATATTTTAGGAGAATAGTGTGTACAAGGGCAGACAGCTAAAAATAAGAAACTGCAAAAATGACTTAACTGCTCAGCCAAAATCCAAACCCATTATCCAAATGACCATTGACCTGTCAGGAACAAATAAGTGTCTCAAAGACAGAGGAGCATAAAAGAAGCCCAAAGGAGTCTATTGTTCTTGAGCTTTTTTCTTTTTTCCCTGATATTAACAAAATGTCATCCATGAGACCCCCAGATGATTACACAATGTTCCAAAATGTAGTCCTGGCCATGTGTTGCCACCTTTTGTGTGCCCAGCACTGTGGCAGCATTCTGCATATTTACTTCTCCAGCTATGAAAATGGCTGTTATCAACACAGTCCTATAACTGCTGAAATGGAGGCTCTGAGAAGGCAGTAACTTGTCTAAGGCCATTCAGATAAAGAAAAAAAAAATGAGCCTAAATCTGACCCCAAGCCCATGTTCTTAATCACAACAATATCTGTTTGAGGTTCCTAGATAATATAGGCAGAAGAGAGAGGCCACAGTTGAGAAATGTTTACTCTAAGTAATTTTGCTGTACTAGAGGAGTGACCTCATCCCGTTTTGGCCCCAGGCCCAGATAAGAGAGTGGGGGAGAAGCCACAGCAGACAGTGAGAAGCCTGAGAAATTCAGCTAAAGAAGACACTAGTGGATGACCTGGACTGTCCCTCTCCTAGTTATCTCTGCCTCACAGTTAATCTAACCACGTCTCTAGCTCCCACCCTACTCCCTGCCTCTTCCCCTGCCCCTTCATGCATGAGTATCTGAGCTCTGGTATCCAGCATCTGGCATCATGGATGTGCCCTTCTCCCACCACTCATCAGAACTCAAGGCAAAAGGGGCTCAGGGCTTCTGCTCTGGCAACCTTGCATTTACACCCAGGCAGAGCCACTGGGAGCTCCTCCTGGCCCATCCACTGACTCCCTCTGGTGAGGAAGAGTCAGAACCTCAGGTACTGCTGGCTGAACTGCTGGAAAGGTCACTTTCAGGAGGCTAAGGAAAAAGAAGGGCCAATTTAAGGGGAAAAAGAGTAGATAATTCTGGGGACAACAGGGGGTTAAAAAGTAGAATCCAAATGAAGAGGATCTGAGAGAGTAGAGCGTACTAGGGAGAGAGGAGTCAGAGAAATATGTGCAAGAGTTGGGGTTGGGGTTTCTAGGGAGACACCAGAGCCCACGGAGGATCTGTGATATCAGCCTGTTCTCAAGAAACCCAAGTCTGAGCCCAGAGCTTTCGCCCTTAGCAGGGCCTGGGGTCAGGAGCAGCCCTATAGCCAAGGATCCCACAGAGCTGAGGGCAGGGAGTAGGCCAGAACCCAGGGAGCACTATTGCTGGGTACCAGCTGGGAAGCAAAGGTAGGAGAGAGAATAAATGTCTCTGGGCCTCCTAAGAAGAAGACAGAGGGCCTGAAGCCTGCCGTGTAGCATCCAGCTCTCTTTGTTCCTGGGAGTGGGGGAGGATCAAACAATAGCCCTTTATCATTTCCTAGAGGCTGCTGTTCAACCAATCAGGAAGGAGGGAGTAAGCAGTAAGGCCACAGAATGGGAGATAGTCGCTAAAAAGAGGGAGCAGAGGAGAAAAGAGGCGAGGGAGGGAAAGAAGAAAAGGGGAATGTGTCATTCCTGTGGCCCAGCATGCTGCAAGGCCACCTTCTCAGGACTGATAGGATCCTCTGAGCATTGTGTGTCAAACCTGGGGAGTAGCACCCATTCAACCTTGTAGCCTCTGCAAAAGCAGTTGCCTTTGCATGAGTCTCAGTTTGGCTGCTTCTGCTGAACCTGGCCCCTCTGATACAGCTCTTCTCCCCAGAACCTCTCTTCATTCTGCCCTCATTTGCTTCACCTTCATCTGAGGCTGCAGAGTGCTTGGGGGAGACAGTACCTGGCAAGCCTGGCATGGGAGGCTTCTGACTCTGGGAGAGCCGGTTAGAGCAGTGGCGTGCTGCTGCGACTCTCCTCACAGCACTGATGCAGGAGCAGGCCCATCAGGGAGGAGCTGGAGACTAATCAAGATAGCAAAAATAGACAGAAAACTCTTCTAACAGATGTCTCTTGAGTCAGAGGCTCTGGAGAGGGCAGTGGGTTGTGGTAATGGTCACAGATCCTGGGGTTCCCCGAGCAGCTGAGGAGAGCTGGGTTGACAAGCCATGGCTGCAGTAAGGGTGTGCCATGCAGCCAGCTGACATCTCCAGCTCCCACTCTCCCTGCCTCCCAGGTGATCCAGCAGGCCCTGCACAGGCAGCCCAGCACTGCGGCTCAGTACCTGCAGCAGATGTACGCCGCCCAGCAGCAGCACCTCATGCTGCAGACAGCCGCCCTGCAGCAGCAGCACCTCAGCAGTGCCCAGCTCCAGAGCCTGGCGGCAGTACAGCAGGTGAGGAGCCTGGCAGCGGGGATGAGGCTCATGGGGTGTCCAGACTGTGTGAGCAAGAGGAAGAAGAAGTGGGCACTGCCAATGCTTCCCCTGTCTCCTCTTGCCAGTCCACAGAGTCCTAGTGAGGACTTGCCATCATTTCCTTTTGGCAGATGAGGAACAGAGAGAGCCCAGCTCGTGAGTGGAGCAGCTGGAATTCTCACAGGTTGTCCCATAGAGAAGTGTTAGGAGAGCCACTTCCTCAACCACATCACTGTGCTGCTGGGAAAGGGACCATAACTCCAATGAGGCACTCGCAGGAGAAGGGTGTGCCAGACTCACTTTCTGTCTGTTTCCCTCTGATCCCAGTAGTTGAGAAGAACATGGTCATCCATTATCCATCCACTCATCCATCCATCCACCCATCCATCCTTCCATCCACTTATCCATCATCCATCCGTCCATCCACCCATCCGCCCATCCATCCATCTGTCCATCCACCCACTCATCCACCCATCCAGCCATCCACCCACCTACCCATCCATCCATCCATCTGAAAGAATGTTTTATGCAAAGTTCATGTCAGGCACTGGGTATGCTGTGGACCCTGTCTTCTTGGAGCTTGGAGTAGGGAGTTAGCAAGTAAATAGGAACCAAAATAGTCAAGAAAAGAAGCTATTTAAATATCTCAGTTGTGGTATGTACTATGACAGAAAAGAATAGATACTGTCACTGAAGGACAAGGAAGATGACCCTACATTGGGTAGTCAGGGAAGGTCTGCCTACTGGAATAACATCAAAACTGATGCTTGAAAGATGACAAAGAGGAGAGGCAGAGGGGAGCTTTTGATGCGTGAGACAGAGTATCGACACTCTCCGCATGGCGCAGCGAGCTGCATGGGTGTGGTGGAGGCCTGGAGAGAGCTGCAGAAACGGGCAGCAGCAATGGCTGACAGAGTGCTTAGTATCTGTGCTCTCTTGTTCAGTCCTCCCAGCAACCTTTCAGCTGGGTATGGTCATTATCCCCCCCTATGAAAGGGGAGACTGGGCCCTTGGGCCCTTTCTCAAGGCCACATGATGGGGTTGGGCTCCCAGGGTTGCTGTCCTTACCACTGTCCCTGGAAGATGAGAGCTCAAAAATGAGTGGGGGTGGGGTGCTGGGACACTAGTAGCAAGAATCTGTTCTTTTCCAGGCGAGCCTAGTGGCCAGCAGACAAGGGAGCACTTCTGGCAGCAGTGCGTCTGCACAGGCCCCGACCCAGTCACCTTCGGTGAGTAGAACTTGGGAGCAGCACACAGCACCCATAGCTCTGGACCAACTCCTTCCTTCTTACCTAAGATGCTCACGAGTTCCTGGACCCAGTGATCCTTAGTGAATCCTTAGCTGTGCAGGATCATATCTGGAGTCTATTGCTCTTGCCAGGGGAAAAAAAAGTGCATACTTCTCTCTAAGCCTTATATCAATGCTCTGTCATCTTTCTGGTGTCAAGGCTCTGTTGCTTGCTCCCCCTTTGAATGCTGAGTCCTCCCTTAACCTCTGTACCTAGGCCGGAGATGGGGAAGTTCTAGGTGAAACTCCTTGACCCAAGGACCAGAGGTTCTAAAGGAGGCTACATAAACCAAGGAACAGAAGAGAGGGAGAGCAAGAAATGAATGAGGGAACATAGTTCACGTCAGAGCCTCCTGTTCCCTACTGCACGTGTCTCTTTCATCAGATCAATCTGGCAACCTCCCCAGCAGCAGCCCAGCTCATCAACCGGGCTCAGAGTGTCAACTCAGCCACAGCCTCAGGCCTTGCCCAGCAGGCCGTGCTCCTGGGCAACACATCTTCTCCAGCCCTCACCGCCAGCCAAGCACAGATGTATCTCAGGGCACAGATGGTGAGTACCCCTGGCTTGAGCCATAGATTTGGGGCCAGGAAGACACAGGCTGAGAGTTTGGGAGCTGGAAGACTAGAAAAATGAGGAGACAAGAAAAGGGGGAAGAAGTACTGTGGGACAGGGGCAAGAGGAAGGGGGTAGAATGAAAAAGGGTGGTCTGGAAGGCTGAGTGGGAATGTGGTGTGGACTCCATGACTCAAGGAAGGGTGGGGTTCCAGGCTGAGAAGAAGTTACCCATAATACTTCCCTTCCCTGTCCTACAGCAAATAAAATCATCTCCTTCTTATCAGAAACTGTTCCTGAGAACTAATTAGGGTAGAGTGTGCAGGGGCCCATGCCCAGCCGATCCTCCACACTCAGACTTAAGATGAGCATACACACAGGTACTTTCCCAAAATGGAATCTTCCCCTACTCTGACAGTTCTTGCGTGGACTGACCACCTCTAGCTCAGGGGCCAAAGATACACTGGAGAGCAGAGAGGTGCAGCTTTAGGGCCTGATGCTTACTGCTGCTGCCCCCCAGAGAATTCCCTGGGACAATGACAGCATTCTCCCTAGCAGGCAGTAACTAACATTCAGCCCATGTTGAGCTCCCATCTGAGTTATACCTCACATTTCCCATGCTGAAGAGTTTTCTCATCAGCCCCTTGGCACACCATCCTGAGAATAGTGCAGTCCTGCCCCTCCCTTTGCTCTTATGGCCAGAACTTGGCAGCTGGAGTTTTTTAGGTCTTGCTCCCATACGCCTGTCCTGGGCTCTGAGTTCCTCGTTTGAGGTTCATCTCCATTCTCCAGCAAGGCCTCTTAGACACACAACATCAAATTGACTTTCACTTCCCTAGCAAACTGACAGCCACACATTGATACCTCCCAAACCTGCCCTTGCCTCCACTTCACTCACCCCCATGTCCCACTCAGTGCCCCCACTAGGACCCCGATGCCTGCCTGCTGCTCTCCAAAAGCAGGACATACACATATAGAGGAGTGAGCCTGGAAGCGTGGCCACGGAGCTGAGGGGAAAGCCCTGACAGCACCGCAGCCTGTCCACACTGGTGCAGTCTAGACCCACACGGGGCGAGGTGCCAGCTGGGAATGGCAAGTAACCTGTGCCCTTCCAGATGAGATTCAGACACAGTACAGCTCCAGGTTGTCTACTTCCTCTGCTATTGCTGCTCCTAGGCCCCTTCCTCCAAATTTGACTTTAAAATGACCAAAAGCATATGTCTGATTTGGTCCCTTCTGGAGGGGAATTTTGATCTGATTCAGCCGTTGGGTTAGGGTTGAATTAGACCCAGAAAATAGTCCTTGGGCACCTGTCTAAGGTCCCTGTTGGCCAGGATGCTGAGGAGACAGTGAGTTCAGGGTGTCCTCCCACCCACCCACCTAGAATGAGCCCCTCACAGTGTTCTGAAGTCCCAGAGCAGCTCTCCTGCTTCATCCTGTCACTGCCCAGCATGGGTCAGCACACTATAAGCCTCTTGAAACTTTCAGGTGGTCCTTGGGACCCCTGCCCTTACCTGCTTCCTTATTTCTACTTCCTAGCCAACCCCATCTCTGCTCCCTGGCTACAGTGTTCTGCCCTGTGGCTGAACCCACATGGGGCAGGTAAAAGGCGCCTCGTTTCCTGTGATTCCAGGCCCAGCCAGGTAACCTGGTGCAGGTAGCTAGGAGCCTAGGCGGCACTGTTCCTTTGTCCCCTCAGCTCATCTTCACGCCCACGGCCACCGTCGCTACTGTGCAGCCTGAGCTCGGCACTGGCTCCCCCGCCCGGCCCCCCACCCCCGCCCAGGTGAGGATCCCATGTTTGTGGGAGGGCAGGGGGGGTGGGCAGCACTTTACAGGGGTAGGACACTGGGGATGGGCAGCCCTGGAGGAGCTCTGAGTCTCTGGAAAGGCTGGACTCTTCTAAGGAAGCAAGTGGAGACCGGACAGCCCACTGCTCCCAGACCAGCTCTTCAGTTCCTGTCTAGACAGCCTCAGCCCCTCTTGGCTGTTTTTCCCTCAAGTACAGTTAGGGTTCAGAGGGCAGCATGCTGAGGGTTTAATACACCCACAACACTCCTCGGGATAACTTGCTTATTGCTGCTTTGCAAGGGGAAAATCCCATTCTGATTACATGTGCCAGCTCTGCCAGGATTCAGGGGAAATGGCACAGAGAGGGAGAAGATGAATCCTGGGTTCCTGCTTTCTGCTGGCAGCACATGGATATTCTTATGGTGGTGGAGATTCTAGGAGTTGCTGGGGAAGGAGGAGTCCTTCCAGCTCCCATTTCTCTACCCCATCTCCAGAATGGGGATGGGAGCCTAGGATTGGGTAGCAGTTATCAAAGTCTGGCACAGCTTCCATGTATCCAGCAGAGGGCGCCAGGAACCAGGCTGAGTAAACATGCTGCCCGTTTCTGCAAAGGCCTGGAGTTCACCTTATTTTGAGGACAAGATAATGCTTTGTTAGTGGCTTTCCTGGCCAGTTAACTTTCATTTTTGCCCTGGCCTTTTCCAGTGTGGGAAGCCCCATGCTCACTATATCTGGGAATTATTTCCAGTGGTATGCATCCAACCCTGTTAGTTTGGGGAGGAGGGAGGCTAACCGGGGGAAGAGCCTGGCCTCCCTGACCCCGCCTGCCCCAGCCGGGGAGCAGTCGCTTCTGAGAACTCAGTTACTTTTGCTGGTGGATCCAGTCGGGTAGTGATCGTTCTTATTCTTTCTAGAATTTCACTTGCTTCTGATTCCTCTTTCAGCCCTAACTCTTTCTTTTTCTGTCTAATTTTATAACCCACTATCCTGTTCAGCCACTGCTGGATCCATCCCTAAGTCCTCTATCTTGGTTGTGCTAGCATTTCTCCTGCCCACTTTCTCTGGACTCCCAAAGACCCCTCTTTTCCAGGTACAGAACCTGACCCTCCGAACACAGCAGACACCAGCTGCAGCAGCCTCGGGCCCTAACCCCACTCAGCCTGTCCTGCCCAGCTTGGCCCTGAAACCCACACCTGGCAGTAGCCAGCCTCTGCCTACCCCATCACAGGGCAGGAACACTGCTCAGGGTTCCCCTGCAGGTGCCAAGCCTGGCGTAACTGACAGTGTGGTGGAGCCACTCAAGAAAGGAGATGGCAATGGCAGCCTGCCAGGGAGCGTGGAGGGCCGGGCTGGGCTCAGCCGAACTGTTCCTGCTGTGGCTGCCCACCCCCTCATTGCACCAGGTAAGGGCTACAGGAACAGAATCCAGACCAGGCTGTGAGTCAGGAGGAATCTTTGAAACCTTCGTTTTCCCCATGGACCAGCTGTGTGTCTCTCTCCCCTCTTCCAATCTTGAGGTGTTCATCAGCTCCTGATTCTGTTTCAACTTTCTAGTTTGATTTCTGTTTCTAACTTTAAGAAAGGAAGCCAGATGTGTAGGAATAAATGAGTTCTTCACAGTGGATCTTGGAGTACACTATCATATCTCTTAACCTTGAGTGAGCAGAGGTTGGCAGGTGGACAATTTTCAAATTCCCTGTGACTCAGTGAAAAGAATTGGGGCTAGCCAGAAGCACGGAGGAGCCACGCAGGGAGTGGGGAGTAGAGCATTTGTCTTCTCATCATTCAGCAGATGTTTGTTTACTGGTGTTTGCCAGTCACATTGCCACACATCTGGGTGTGCAGAGATCAATGAGAGCAAGAAGGGCACAGTCTAGGTGGGGAGACTGACAGGTGCAGACAGGCTGTAAGCTCCAGCCACTGTAGGAGCAGGAGTGGGCCAGCCTTGTAGAGAGGAGCTGAGAAAGGCTTGCCAGTAAGGGTGACACTCGAGAATAGATCGAGGAGATTAAAAAAAGAAAGAAAAAAACAGCAAATTCTGCAAAGGGAATGAATCAGTGTTCCCTGGCTCGACTCCTTTCCCTGCTTGCTAAATGTTCCCAGCACTGCCTATTATAGGCAATCTTTAATGGGAAAAATCTGCCAAAAGTCCTAGAAGCCAGACTTTATCGGTCTAGGGAAATAAATAGAGTGGCGGGCAATACGGCTTGGTGTTAAAGAAAGACTCTGGTCATATACCTGAGAAAACCACTAACCCTCTGCCCTCATCCAGGCCATTTTACCATTCAATGTAACTTGCATCTTTTTTTATTGAAAACCCTCTATTTGTTTACTCTAAATTAAAACCAAGATCATCTAAGCATGTGTGTGTGTGTGTGTGTGTGTGTGCGCGCGCTCACGCACACGTACACACACAGTTCTGGAGATTGAACCCAGGACCTCACATATGCTAGGCAAGCAGTATACCATGGAGCCATATCCCAGTCCTTTTTATTTTTTGAGATGGGGTCTCACTACGTTGCTGGGAATGGCCTCAAACTTGTGATCCTCCTGCCTCAGCCTCCCTGGTATACCGCTGCATTACAGCTACTGTGCCCAGCTCACAATATGACTTCTTACCTAAAGGAGCGGGCAGGCAAAGGGAAGAAACCAGATATATAAACAAATCCATTCAATTTCATAATCCTATTAGGTACCGTGGACCACAGATGATCACCTCACTGCCAGGCACAATGGTCAGAGGTGCCATCTCCTGAAAGCATGAGCAGTGACCCAGCAGATGAAGCGAGGAAAGGTATCCCAGACAGACAGAGGGAAGCACATAGAGAGCATGACCCTGAGTTGGAAAAAACTGGGCTGAAATAAATTTATTCATTTTTTGAGACTCCAAGTGGCCACTGCTGAGTGAGGAAGACACTGCCCTGCTGAAGCGCCGTGGCTCCCAAAGTTTCTCAGTGGCTGACATGGCTTTCCCCAGAGACTCCAGCCTCTTCCTTTTATGGGAAAAGAAACTGAGGCTCAGAATGGTGAAACTCAAGGGGATCTTACAATGTGCTGACAGCAGCTTGGATTCCAGCTAGAACTTGGAAGCTGCGTTTCTTCTACATTCTCACTCGACCCACAGACCCTTGAACAATACCAGGACTCAGGACTCCCTGAGAACCCCATTCCTGCCCAGTCCAACATATGGCTTCTCTCTAAACCTAAGCAATCCCCCCAAAGTCTAACAACTTTTCAAAAGAAAGAACAGTTCTTGGGTTCTTCCTCCTGCTAGACATCTCTGGGTTCTCAAGGAAATTAGATAGAAAGGGACCAGCACTTAGGGAAAGTCCCTCATCTGTTAATCTGCTAGGCATTTAAATCTTAAAAAAAAAAAAAAAAAAAAAAAAAACCTTAAGGTAGGTATTTATCCATTTTATAGATAAGAAAACTGAGGCTCAGAAGAACTTAGTATATTCTAAGTTCTTAAGGTCACCTAAGTAGTAAATGGTAGAGTTGAGACCTAACTCCATATCTGGCAGAGTCAGCTTCTGTCCTTAATCAAGCCAGGTTGCCCCTTAGTTCTTATATTGCTTTGGGGCCTTCTTGGCCTTGCCTGATCCTGACCCAAAGCTCAAAGAGTCTAGGCGTTCTAAGACTGTCTGGACTTTGCAGAGCTGGTGACAGGCTCTCTCTTCTTAAGCCCTGTAAGCATCAGTGAGAAACAAACAGTCTTGTGATCCGGGAGCCTAGGTGTGGCTTGAGACTAACAGTGTGTGCCCGACACAGTACAGAGGCCAGGGCCCCATGGCACTCTCCGTGGAGCAGCTGTGAACTGAGTGCTTACTACAAAGACCCTCTCCCCAGAGACGCAGATCAGTGGGCTTTGCCCTGCTCCTGCCTCCCACCGGCCTCTCCTATTCTGGCCACCCCTCCTCTCTACAAGCCCTTGGTTCCACTCCCCTCTCTCACCTCCCAAACGGAAGGCAGCTGGGGGAGGCTTAGGAAGCTTGGATCCTCTGAGGGCCTCCAGAACAAAAAGACTAAAATAATTCTTATGGCCTGCTGGGGACAGCGTGAAAGCAGCACCTGTCTTGGGCTTCACAGTTCCCCAGGCAGAGGTGACTTCTGGCCTCCTACCCAGAGGACCCACCGTGAATGAGCCAAGGGAGGGAAAGATCTGAGGGAGGAGTGTGCTCTTGCATGTGAGGCAGAGGGTGTGCGTGTTTTGTTTGCTATTTGAGCATTTTGGGGGCAGCTAGCAGGCAGCCCCCAGGGAAAGTAGCCAGTGGAGACCCTGGAGGGGTGCATGTGTTCTCCTGGGGTGTTTCCTCCCCGAGAGGCAAACTCTCCATCCCAGCTGGGACTGCTCCCACTGACAGCTGTTTGGGGGCAAAGCTCCTCCCCCATGGCAAGCTCCCTGCTGTTCCTGCTCCTGTCACCTTGGCAACCAGCTTCTTTAGGCTCTGCAAATAGAAAAGGTCCCTTATGCCCTGAAAGGGGGCGGGGTGGGGGAGGGGAGTACAGGGAGGAAGGGAGCCTGAGGTTGCACTTTGGAGGGGAAGGCAATGGTCTGGTCTTGCCCTTCTCAGTGATAGGAGGACTGGACCACAGAGGGCAGAAGAGGAGCAGGCAGCAAGGGTCTCATGGGCCTGGCCTCCAGGGAGTCCTAAAGGAGTTGGGCCACAGCTCTAGCTTGGTTCTTGGAGTCCTCATTGTAGAGGATAAGCTCCAGGCTTTGGGTGCACACTCAGCCCAAAGGTGAGGAGAAAGTTGCTGACCGGGAGGGGGATGCTGTGATAAAAGGGAGCTGTTGGGTCATTGAAAATCTGGGGTCCTTTTCACCCAGTCCTGCTTCCAGATGCCAGGCCTTTGTTCCATAGCCTCAACCCGCCTCAGGACACTGAAGAGAGAATTCTCTGTTGGGCAGGCCTGCCACATAGCTGCTTTGTTTAATCACAGAGGGTATTCTGTGTCAGGGTGCAGAGATTTCCATCTGTAATAGACTGGACAATGTGATGCTTGCTGATTTTTGGATTCTCGGATACCACATTTCCCTTCCAAAGCAGCCACCAAACGATGGGGTAAACACACTTTTACTTTCAGAATCCAGCTAACAGCAGTGCATGCAGGTGAGCCTGTTGTCTCTGGAAATCAAAATTCCCACCAATTCTAACACTAAAATCATGGAACTAGCCATGCAGGTCACTTCAACTATCTACTGTAGAATCACATTTAAATAATGAAGAATCTCTTCTTACTATTCAGGGGGAAAATCCAGAAGATATAGGTTAGCAGTAGAGGAGTTTTATATTTTGCTTAACATCATTCACTGCATATATATGTATGCATATTTCTCTGTGTGTGTCTCTGTGTGTGTGTGTGTGTGTGTGTGTGTGTGTGTGTGTGTATGAGAGAGACAGAGGAGAGAGAGCCCACTGTGATACACAAAAGGCCTTGGAATTGTTCAGCTTTCCTTCTTTCCTAAAATTCTTTTTTTTTTTTTTTAATTTTTTATTGTGGGTTGTTCAAAACATTACAAATTTCTTGATATATCATATTCCACACTTTGATTCAAGTGGGTTATGAACTCCCACCTTTACCCCATACCCAGATTGCAGAATCACATCAGTTACACATCCATTGATTTACAAATTGCCATACTAGTGTCTGTTGTGCTCTGCTGCCTTTCCCGTCCTCCACCCTCCCCCCTCCCCACCTCTCCCCTCCCCTCCCCTTTCCTAAAATTCTTTACCTAAGGCTTCTATTATACTACTTCCCTGGTCGCTACCAGCTAATAATAATAATTTCTAGTTAGTGAACAACCATGCTCTAGGTATTGTACTAACTATTTACCTATCTATCTCATTTAATCATAACGGTGATCATTCCATTGCATAAATGAAGATCTAGTTCAGAAAGAATAATTAACTGCCATTCCCAAATGATTCTACTCTATCTCTTGTTGATTTAGCAACTATTATGTGCCAAACATTATTCTAAGCACTACAGGAGTTACATAACTGAATAAGAGCTGAAATTTTAATAGGGGGTATGAAAATTTGGGTCATGCTTTTAAAAATGAGTCTGTTTCACGCGAAACAGAAGGAGGATTGTCTCAGCTGGCCCCGAGAAGCACCTGAACCCAAAGTGGACACATACATACATGACCATCTATGCGTGGAGGTAGGACCTGTCTTTCCTTTTCCCTTGCCTGCTGCCATTAGCTGTGGGTCTCCTCAGTCCTGTGCCCCCTGTGTTTATTTTTAACTCTTAAAGGAACTTATCTGTTCCCACCCCTCAGATACCTGCCACCTGTCTGCCAATAGCTTCTCAATATGCATCCATCCCTGCTCTCATGCCCTCTCCCCAGAGATTTCCAGCTTCTCTAAGGTATTCCTACTTTGATTTCATCCCACTTTATACCATTTTTTCCCTAAGAATTCATGAACAAACAAAAACAAAACTTCTGAAGTCTTCCTCTATGGAGAGTTCCCCTTTCCCAGATTCCTGACCACTTTCCACAACCCCAAGGTCTTCCTAAGCCCACTTCCTTCACCAGGGAGGCAGAATGTTCTAGCAGGAAAAGCAGGGGCTTCAGACTTAGACCTGGCTTCAGATCCCAGTTTCATCACTTACTGGTTTAATGATCAAGTTTCTAAACCTCAGTTTCCTCATGTATAAAACAAAGGAGGTCACATTTTCCTTAGTCTGTATCAATGAATGAGAGGCCTGCGAAAATGACCAACACAGAAAACGCTCTTCTCTTTCCCTTCCTGTTCCTACCCTTACCTTATCACCAGTTGATCACCAGGTTCTGATGATGCATCCTCTGTACTGGCTTCCTGCTTTGCGCAAGGCCAGCTGACTTGATGAGGCTTAACTGATCTCCAGGACATCCTTCTAAGCTGCTAGAATTATCTTCCTAAACAGCTGCATTGTTTCTTTCCTGTTTAGAGACCTTCACTGTGTCTGTATTTCCTACCTGGCCAGTTGGATTGTCGAGTCTCTATAAGGGCCCACAAAGCGGCATGTTGATGAGTGCTGATGGATGACTCTCTGACCTGGGTGGGACCTTCAAGACCCACGACATACCACTTGATTGCTATGGCTTCCTCACATAGACCCTCTGTTTCAAGCAAATAGGTCTTGTCTCTTCTCCCACTCCCACCCCTTTGTGACTGACCTGACCAGACATATTCCTTTTGCCTCCTACCTTCTGCCAGAACACATCCTTTTCATTGTCCATCCGTCCAAGACTCCCTCCAAAGTTCTCAGCAGCCACAGTTCATATTCCTGGGCTTGCTATATTCGTTTGTGCTTGTTAACAGCTATTCACTCAATCGTAAGCATTTGGAGCTTTTGCTGTAGGCAAGCCACTGGGCCTCATTTGTCAAATGAAGTCAACTTCCCCTCAGCCTTCTGCATTGTGGAAGTCATTTGGAAATTACTCTCAGTTCTTGGTTGTAAAATGGGGACACTGCTCAATTGCCTCAGAGGCTTCTTATTAGGAATAAATGAGATTCAAATTATGAAAACTGAGAATTTCAAAGCAATGGTATTTTAAAAATGTCATCATTAACTGAGCATCTTCTGAGTACCAGTCATTGAGCAAAGGCAGCAAACGTTTTTGTGGTTCAAAATATTCTGTTTGATACTAACAATTACCCTAGATGCTATGTATCATCATTTACAGGACAGGAAGTCAAGATGCAGAGAGGCTTAGGCAGTTTCTCTAAGATGATAGGTGGCAGAACCAAACCCAACCCAGATCTACCTGACTCTAAAACCCATGCCTGTACTCACTTCCCTGTAGTGCTGTCCCTCTGCCAAGGGAGGGCAGGGGCAGAGATGCAGAAAACAGTTTCTTTTTTAATTCTCCAAGCCACTCAGCAAGGAATCCTGCCCACACAAGAGTATCTGGTGGTTTTGCCAGACGCTGCCAAGCAGACCCAAAGACATTAAGGCTGCGCAGAATGTGACAGAATGCCCTACACGTCTGTTTTTATGACCTAGTTTCCTCTGACAGGGAAACTCCCCCTAGTTCTCCTTCCCCTCTCAAACCTCTCCTGACCCTAAGCCTGGAGGGAATGCATCACAGAAAATTCATGTAGAATTGTTTTAGGTCTTTCTAAAAAGAGCACCCTTGCCGGATATAGTTGTGCAATTCCAGGGGCTCAGGAGGCTGAGACAGGAGAATTACAAGTTCAAGAGCAGCATCAGCAACTTAGCGAGGACCTAAGCAACTTAATGAGACCCTGTCTCAAAATGAAAAACAAAAAGGGCTAGGGATGTAGCTCAGTGGTAAAGTGCCCCTGGTTAAATCTCCAGAATGAATAAATAAACAAATAAATAAATTTAAAAAAGTGACCTCATCTTTTCATGTGTGTGTGGAGCTCTGACCTCTAGTTAGCTTCAGTCTCAGTCACCTCCTGAAGCCTGGTCACATGAGACTTCTTTGGAGCAGAGCAACCTCTTGAACATGGTGCACAACTTAGACCCAACCTAAAAGTGCCTCCTCATCTGGCTCCCTCCTACAGACACCCTGGGCTGAGACTACTGTACAGAGCACTCTGTGGGTCCCTTAATACACCACAGTACCTATCCCTCCAGGTCTCCCCATGTGCTGTTCCTTTTGTGAAATTTCTAACTCTGAGCCATATTAAGCACTTCCTGAGGGAAGCCTTCTCTGCCCTCCTTCCAAAGCCAAATCCTCTTTTCCATGTTCTTATTATTCTGTGCTTATCCTGTCACAACATTTACCAAATGATGCCGAAAGTCTCTGTCTACCATCTGCCTCTTTTACTAGACTGTAATCTAATCTAGGGACCATGTTTTATCCAGCTCAAGCATAGTGCTTCCTCTGTAGTAGGTGCTTAGTAAATGCTGACTGACTGAATGGTTGAAAGTATATCTTCACTTAACTTTTTAAATCTTGAAAAGTAGTGGTTGGTAAAAAGATACACCATTTCTCTCCCACAGGCATCCTCCAATGGAAGTCAGTTTACTGGACTCTCAGAAAAATAAGGCTGTAGGCAGACTCACCACCCGTAAGCAGGGTGCTCGCAGTATTTCTAAGACAGTGAGCTGTTCCCTACATATGTGAAGCCTTGAGATCAATAGAGAACTATTATTGATAAATTTTGGCAGTGGATGCAGTCAAGGGAGTGTGCCAGTGACCCCTCAGTCAGCCCTCCTGCCCGAGAGATCTTAATCCTCTTGTTAGTATCAACACACTGGTTTGGAAGCAGTGAATTGGCCTCTTCAGATTCTAAGGAGGCAATTCAGGTTAGAGCACCAGCCAGGAAGTTGAGCGATGCTTCAAAGCAGTCTCTCCTTTGAGCGAGGTCCTAATTTGCAAAAGCCCTCAGCCCGCCTCTCCCCTGCTCCATAACACAAAGGATTGATCAGGCTTTGCAAAGCTGTGGTTGAGATCCCCCAGAAACGGCCCATGTTTCTTAGAAGCAATGAGCTTTCTGGCAGCGAGGGAGTGGGAGCTGGGGAGAAGCTATTGGTCTTTAGGAAGAAATAAGAAGAAAGGTCTGGAGAGATTTTTGTACATTAATATTTCACAAACTGATATACCCATCCTAGCTGGAGGGGAGGACATGACTTCTGGTATTGTGGCCTCACTGCCCCCAAATTGAACAGGGAGGGAAAGGAAGAGGGAGAAAGTGAATTGATCTTGTTGTGATCATCAGAAGACATTTGCTGATCACCTACAAACTTGCCATTATGTTAGACAAAGCAGAGGGTAAAAGAAGCACTGCTTTAATTAGAGCACATCTTTTGGATTAAAAGATAAGACTCAAAAACCTTTGACTCAAAAAGCATATAGTCTACTTGGAGCAATAGGACATCTACACACAAAATAATAAAAGTATTCCCATTTCATTTAATCTAAGACATCTCTTAATTGTAAGATGTAAGTTATTTTACTAACTCTTAAGAAAGAAACTAGCATCCGCTGTAATACGCAGCAGCCCAATTCCAAAGATGCTAAAATGGAGGGGAATAATCAATTTTTTTAATCAGTGAAATATGTATATAGGAGAGTACCTATTACAAATGAATCAAACAAAGCATTCAGGAACTCTAGGGAAATACCTGTAACTGAGGTTAAGGCAAACAGAGAGAAAACAGGAACTGAGGCCCAGCCAAAGCCCCTTAAACCTGAGATCACTGATGTGAAAATACCTATTCATTCTCTAAAAGCAGAAGGCAGGCATCCCCACAGGTGGAGGCACTAAGACTGAGGCCCAACAGACATGATGGGACAGGAAGTCTTATGGCACAATGAGGGAATCAGGGTGGGTGGGTACAGGAAGGTCAGGATAAGCTGGCTGGGTACAGGGTTCAGCCAGCTAGACTGTTGGTGAGACCGTGTGGCCTGTGGGATGATATCCATCTCACCCATGGACTGGCTCTAAAGAGAACAAGTCCCAACATACTCATTCACTCAGTAGTGCTGACTAAGCATCTTCTAAATTCAAGTTATTTTGGAAGAAACAAATGAGTTCCATAAATCTTGCTTACTAAGATTAGTCATTTATTGAAATAACTACAAGATAGATATCATGCTTACCTCCATTTTAAAGATGATGGCAAAAGGGTACAGAGAGGTCAAGTCATTTACCCAGCATCACACAGATGGTAAGCAACAGAGTTGGTATTCAAACCCAAGCATATTGATTATAGAACTCACATTTACTGCTGGGCACATTGCATCTCAGAAGACAGTGTTAATCTGAAAAACTTTAGTGGCAGTTCAAAAAATGGAAGAGTCCCATTGGCTATATGCATCAAGGAAGAATGACAAAAATTTGGTTTATGAGAAAAGGGACTAACTGTACAGGGGATAGGGCACAGCACAGTGAATGGCAAAGATTGCTTGGGTCAAAGAAATAATAAGAATAAAAAGGTTAGTTTATATTGAAAAGAGATCTTGAATGCCAGGGGCTTGGGACAACTATAGATAGGAGAGTCCTTGGTGGCGTTCAGTCAGGGGTCAGATCTGAGCACTAGGAAAGATTAATTTGCACTCTATTCATAGGATGAATTATAGCAGAAAGAAACTGGAATCAGGAAAAGGGTTATAAAATTATTGCAATACTCTATTAAAAGGATTTTTTTTTTACCCAGGGTAAGTTAAACCATGTGTTTTCTTTTTTAATTAACCTCAAAAATACCTATTCATTCTCTAAAATACCTTAGGATCTTTGATCTATGAACTTATTTAAGTTTTATGAGCTTTATTTCCAGGTTGGGTTATAGTGGCATTATTTGTCCTGAAACGATTCCCTTTGGTTTTCTATGAGCAGCACAGGTTAGGGGAGAGCAGGGAATAGGGTGGGAAGTGCAGGAATAGAGGGCCAGGAGCTAGTGGTTTCCTCTCCCAGCCTTTGGTGTTAGCTTTCAGTCACTGTAGCAACCACCCAATCAGCTTATAAAGAGAAAAGGTTTATTTGGGCTCACAGGTTTGGAGGTTCCAGGCCATGACTGGTTGGCCCCAGTGTTTTGGACCTGTGGTCAGGCAGCACATTGTGTCAAAAGCACATTCATAGTAGTTGAGCAAAACTATTCACCTCCTGGCCAGGAAGCAAAAGGAGGATGAGGGGGCAAAGGTCCCATAGTCCTCTTCAGGGGCAGCACACCCCCAGTGACCTAAAGTCTCCCAGGGCTCCCAGCACATGGACCTTTGTGGGTTGTTTAAGGTCCAAACTACAGCATTTGGTACAACAAATATGTATTATCTCTAAATTTATTCTCTGTCCTCCACAAATTTAGACCTTTTGCCTCTTTAACCTTTCCTTTCTCATCTTGTTAATCCTGAATTTTAAATCTTCCTACTATAACCACCCCAATCAAGTTGTAGAGCTAGAGAAAATTTATATGAGCACCTAGCCCAGAACTCTTGTTCCACTGGGAAAAGTTGAAGCTCTGACCACATCGTCAGCAGGTGGTGGGACACACCACTGATGCTCTAAGCTCCCCTGACATGGACCACTTCCAGCTCTCACCTCAGATGGGTAGCCCTTGGGATGACGGTGTCCATGGGAATGGGTTGCATTTTCAGTGACACAAATACCCATCACTTGCAGGTCCTTTTGGCCACTGGGGTCTAATAGGCATCTACAGTATCTCTCAGGTGCCTTATCAAGAGTTGTTTTTCAAAATACCTGAGTGTTAGTTTATCTGATGAACAATCTTTGCTGATTGGTAACCTCAGAGCTATCTGACATAGCATTAGGAGACAGGACCTAAATTGGGATCTGGGACAATTTATTTTATAATCACCAAATGTCTGCTGGCAGTTTCCACCAAGGTCCCATCATCATCTCAAACTCAACACATTCCCCTTAAACCACATCAATGTCAAGTTTCCTAATTCCCCCATCCAGGGCAATTCAGATTAAAATCTATGAGCCATCCAAATTCCCTCTGTACCATTGTGACTTTCCTTCGTATTGCTTCTTGTTTCTGTTCTTTCCTTTCCATTCCTGTTGGCATCCTTCTTGGAATTCCAGTTGGGCTGTGATGAGACAGTTGGAAAGTTGCATATAGACAAAAATTTTCAAAAGAAGGTACCTCGCCTAACTCAATTTGAAATCAGCGTACCTGTAGCATCACAGAATTCTTTTTAAAATACTAGCTTGAGACCGGAAGTTGCCTTTTTCTTGGTTGTGAGCCTCTAGTTGTGAAATCCATGTGTAAGCTTCCAGCTGTGACTGCCAGGGCATTCACATGGCACAGGCTCCTCCTGTGGGTCTCCAGCCACGGGAGTCTGTAGAGAGTGGCTTCTACTTGGGATAGAATCACTGAGCTACCCTGGGTGCCAGTAAACAGAGGGATTTGTGGGAGGAAATCAATCACTTGAGCTGAATTCCCTGAATCCTTAATATATACAGAGCAGCCGCTAGATGCTGAAGGGATTACTAAAAAATATAAGCTTCCTTAATCTCAAAGAGACGGCCTAGTTAAATAGCAGAAAGAAAAGCTAGCAACACATGGAAACAAAGAGATTCCAGATCAGGACAGGCATGATGGCACACACCTATAATTCCAGCCACTGGGGAGGCTGAGGCAGGAGGATTGCAAGTTCATGGCCAGCCTCAGCACTTACCAAGACCCTGTCTAAAAAGAGAAAGAGAGAGAAATTTAGATCAGGCCAGGTGTGGTGGTTCATGCTTACAATTCAAGCTACTTGACGGGCTAAGGCTGGAGGATCACAAGTTTGAGGCCAACCTCAGCAATTTAGCAAAACCCTATCTCAACATTAAAAAAAAAGGGGGGGGGGGTTAGGGATGTAACTCAGTGGTAAAGAGCCCCTGGGTTAAATTCCCAGTACAGGAAGGAAGGGAGGAAAGGAAAAGAAAAGAAAGAGAGAAAGAAAGAAATTCCAGATCAAGACATGTTTTATCTTCTTGTAAATAAACCCAGCACTATGTTAGGTTCAGGATAAAGAGATACATTGTAGTTTCAGACCACTGGGGATTCATGACTTAAAAGGAAGACAGATAAGTAGCAATATCACCCACCAAGAATAATATTATTATGACAGAGGTAAACCAGGGATGCTTTGAGAACCTAAACTAAGATGGAAATAATATTTATAATTGTATCTAGAAATGATTGATCATGGCTGTGTGCCAGGCACTGCTATACAAATTATGTCATTTGCTTACATTTTATTTTTAGGTTTTCCCCTCCTTTCATCTTTACAGTGATTTTCTGGGCAGAAACTATTTCCAATTTTTGGATTAGGATGGTGAGTTTTGGAGAGGTTAGGTAGTGGTAACTAGTTAGTTCCCATGGTTTGTCAAAAAAAAAAAAGGAACCAGGAGTTCAGCTCTGGTCTGCCCAATGCCAGTATTGGAGGACTACTGTGTCCACTGACTCTTCTTCTAGGAAGCTCAACCTGGGCAGAGCCAAAAGGATGGATAAGGATGAACCACGCAGAACTAGGGGTGGATGGCGAGGAGGTTGCAGATATTGCAGGCATAGAGAACAGCAAGTGCTGGGCTTGGAAGAGAGAAGAAGAGGAAACACTTAGAATCCAGTATTTCTCTGAAATGTGTCAAGGAAGCCTTCTCAAGGGACATGAGTTTTGAGTCAGGCTTTGACAGGCAGCCCATAGAGCCCAGTGTTTGACATAAGAGAAAAGCAAGAAGGGAGTATGTGTTGGACTCTGGCATTGACCAGGCCAGGCTCTAGGTGAAACATGAAAGGGTACATGGCATTGGGGAAGCCCTTTATTTGTGGGTGCGGGAGGGGTGCGTCGAGGGCCACGGCAGACAAGCTTCAGCTGTGCCTCTAACCTGGTGTTTCCCCTTCAGCTTATGCGCAACTACAGCCACATCAGCTCCTCTCGCAGCCATCATCAAAGCACCTGCAGCCCCAGTTTGTGATCCAACAGCAGCCGCAGCCACAGCAGACCCAGCCGCCACGACCTGCACCCCAAGCCCAGTCCCAACCCCAGCTCACCTCAGTCCCTCCAAGCCTGGCCCTGCAGCCTGGCTCAGAAGCCCACACCATGCCCCTGGGCCCAGTTACACCCACCCTGCCACTCCAGTGTCCCACTGCCAATCTGCACAAGCCCAGCAGCAGTCAGCAGTGTCACCCTCCCACGCCAGACCCTGGGCCTCAGAATGGACATCCCGAGGGCATGTCCCACACCCCTCATCGCAGGTTCCAACACACCTCAGCTGTCATCTTACAACTACAGCCTGCTTCACCAGTGGTGAGTAAGCTGATCCTAGGGTGCGGAGCGACTGGGGAGGCCACAGCTCAGGCAATCCCACAGCCCCATTTGATGTGTTTTTGGGTAGGCTGAGTGTTGAAGTCATCTCTGGGTGTTCCAAGGAAGATGACTGAATCCTAAAGCCCTGCCGGCTGCCCCAAGCTCCACAGAAACGGGGGTAGTGTGTGAGAATGCAGAGGCAATTTATGAGAAGACCAATCTCTTTGTCCTGCCCCTAACAGCCCCAGCAGTGCTCCCCTGATGACTGGAAGGAAGTGGGACCTGGGGAGAAGAGTGTGCCTGAGACTCGGTCAGGTCCATCACCACACCAGCAAGCCATTGTCACTGCCATGCCTAGTGGCCTGCCTGTAGCCAAGAGCCCTAGCATCCAGCAGTCTCCAGCTCACGGTATGAAGCATAGTGGGGCCCTTGGAGGAGGGGAGAAAGTCGGTCTTCCTAGCCATCCCCTGGCACATTTCACCTGAGCATCTGGAACGTGAGGGTAAACTGTAAACCCAATGAGGCAATGAGAAAGCTAGGCAGTTAGAAACAAGAGGGAAATGAGAAGCTGCATCAGGGATGCAGACAGAGGACCCAGGAGATATAGAAGGAAATTGGTAGAGAAAGAAAAGGAGAGTTAAAGTTCTAGAGCCAGACTCTACAGCCTTCATTGTCACTGGTGTCAGATGTATGTGCAGATAGTCGCACCAAGTTGAGAGTTGAGGTAAGGCATCCTGTTGTTGATTGTCTGCTTCATTTAGTATGAGAAATTTTCAATTTCTTGAAATTGGAAATATGGCAAGATGGTTGCCATATCTCAAAGATAAGGGGATCTAGAAGGGATTCAGAAAGCACCTTTGAGGGAATTGTGCTCAGCCCTGGAGTCCCCACGTGTCTGAGAGTTACCGCCCAAGATTTAGGAGGCTGGATCCCTCCTCCCTGATGGGAGAGTCTCAGCAGGACCTCCGCCCTCTATAGAGATCCATTTGCTTCCCTTTCCCTCTCTGCCAGTTCGCACAGAAATCTTGGCCCACATCTCAGTGACATTTTGAGCCATGGGCCACCTGCAGCTCAAGGAGGCAGTTCAGTCACGATGCTAAGTGTGTGCTAGGAGTAGGGATGGGAGAAACCAGAGAAAAAGAATCTAGAAATTGAAAAAGGAGAAGGGAGGAGAAAAATACTTTGGAACAAGGTAGGGCTAAAAGTTTATAAGGACCTAAAAGGAATAGGGGATGAGATCAAGGAAATAGAAAGCAAAATAATATGGAGAAAAGATACTAGAAAAATTAAATATGGGAAGGAAATCATCCATTCTCATTGTACACTTGCAATGGTAAGAGGATCATCATTCTGGAAAGCAGCCTGGGGGTTTGGCTCACTGGTCCAGCACTTGCCTGGCATGCATGGGTCCTTGGGTCCCCTGGGTTCAATCCCCAGCACTGAAAAACCACACTCTCTCACACACACACACACTCAAAAAAAAAAAAAAAAAAAAAAGCAGGCCCATTTTTTTCATTTATTTATTTATTTTTAATTTTTATTTTTTGTTTTAATGAGTTACACATGACAGTACAGGCCCATTTCTTTCTGGAATTGCTCTAATTATCAGAAAGTTGCTTTTCAAGTAAGCCAAAACCTGCCCTTCTGGAACTTGACCATCACTGATGATGATTCTGTCTTAAAAATTTTAACAAGAATCCATCTCACAGTATCATTGACAGTTGTTATGTCTCCACCATCTTCCTCTAACAGAGAGAGAGAGAGAGAGAGAGAGAGAGAGAGAGAGAAATTGAGGCCATGCATGGTGGCATGTAATTGCAGCAATCCGAGAGGCTGAGGCAGGAGGATCACAAGTTCAAGGCCAGCCTCAGCAACATAGAGAGGCTCTCAGTAACTTAGGGAGATGCTGTCTCAACATTTTAAAAAGAAGAGAGGGCTGGATGGAGCTCAGGGGCAAAGCACCACTGGGTTCTATCCTCAGTTCTAAAAAAAAAAAAAAGAAGAAGAAGAAGAAGAAGAGGACAACAATGACAAACCCCTCCAGGCTAAGGACCTGAGACTTTTTTCATTTTTCTCTATGACTTTTCAAAGCCTCCATTCCTACCATTCTAGTCTTGCTTATCGATCCATGTTCTTTTACTTGTTTTTCTAAAGTGTGACATCCAAAATTAAACACAGTACTTCCAAATTAAAAAGTCACTAATCCTTATAAGCCTTTTAAGAGACAGGACTATTTCCTAGATCCACATGAAAAGGTAGGAAAGAACTAAAATTTGCTGAGCACCTACTATGTGCTGGATACTCTTCTGTCCTTTACTCACTCATGATACCCCTGAGATAATTATTATTATCCCCATGATTCACAGGGGAAAAACAAAAGCCTAAAGGAACTACAGATCACACAACTGTGAAAAGGCATCAATCTGGCCCTGGCTCCTAGTGTAGTAATTCCCTCACCTTCCTTCATCGATGTACTGTGGCCCCATATTAACTCCTCCCACTCATGGGAATGGTGCTGTTGGTTCACAGAGTACTATGTCAACTGAATTTCAGAGGGTTGGATTTAGTTTTGGTTTTATTTCAGAGGGTTTTTGTTTTGTTTTGTTTTTTCCCCATGAATTTGCTATCTTGCCTGGTCTCTCCTCAATCTCAAACTTTCACAATTTATATTTTGAACCAAAATATGATTAATTTTATCTTCTAAATGTTACCTTGTGAATTTAGCCCATAATTCCATCCTAACAATAATTAGTGATAGTTAATACCTAACACTTATTAAACTCTTTCTAAAAGGCTTTACATACATTTCCTCATTTGATCCTGACAATAACCCTCTGAATAGGAACTATCATTTATCCCTATTTTAAAAGTGAGAAAACCACGGTACAGAAAGAATAAAATGTGGGAAAGGAATTTTTTATATATGAACCCTTTTTATTCATTATGCTATCTTTTCCACTTAGCTTTGCCACCTGTAATTATACAGTACGATTTCCTAGTCTTTTACCAATTTGCTGATAGGAATGTTGTATAGGACCTACTGAGCTACATACCCTGTCTCCAGGCTGTTGCTAATCAACATTCTTTGTTCAAGGACTTTTTATCCTACATCCCCTAAGTGAACTGACATTTGCCTACCTTCTTTCATTTTGTCCACAAAGCTCTCAAAATTATCTTTCTGCAGAGCACAGTGGTGTATGCCTGTAATCCCAGTGGCTCAGGAAACCGAGGCAGGAAGATCACGAGTTCAAAGCCAGTCTCAGCAAAAGCAAGGTGCTAAGCAACTGAGTGAGACCCTGTATCTAAATAAAATACAAAAGCGGGGGTGGTGCTGGGGATGTGGCTCAGTGGTTATGATCAACCCATAAAAAGCATCCTGTTCTTGAGGTCTTATCTTATGAAAGAAGTAAGCCTTGCATAGTGGAAACAATTGCCAAGCAAGCCTGCCTTAAATATCCATGCATTCGTGTATGTGTGAATGCCTGCGCTGTTGGTTGGGAGGCAATACACAGACTGTCCCAACCTTCAAGGAGTTTAACATCTGCAGGGAAAGATGTAAGGTACACAGGAAGAAAATTACAGTAAAAGCTAAGGTGCCATGTTAAATGCCATAGAAGAATCTTAGGTAAGTGCTTTACAAGTGGCAAGGAAGGAAATAAATCCTGCCAGGTAGAGATTACAAGGATGAATTCCAGGGAGGAAGTGGCATTGTGCTAGATCAGGGATTGGCAACTACAGCCCCAGGGCCACATCCATCATAACCCTAGTATTAACAGTTTGCAAGCTAATAATGATTTTAACAATCAAGAGAATATTATTTTGTGATAACAGGAAAACTCTATGAGATTCAAATTTCAGTGTTCATAGCGAAGTTCTGTGGCATCTCTCATACCCCAATGACAGGGTGGATAGCTGGACAGAGACCATGTGGCCTGTAAATTCCAAGATATCTCCTCTCTCTTCCCTTACAGAAAAAGTTGGTCACTGCATTTCTTGAGTCTGGAATATAGAAAGTTGAGGAAAGAGCATTCCCAGAAGGACCAGTGGAAGTTAAAGGGGTGGGGTCAGAAAGTATGGGTATGTTTGGGGAATAGAGAGAAGCTGAGTATTCAATCCCTCATTACCTCAGTTTGTAAAGCAAAATATAATATGTAAGAAATGCAGAGACACCGGGGTAAGGAAATGTGAATATTAATAAAAAAGAGACTTGAAAAATAGTAAAGTGGAAAGAAAAGGAATGATGGGAAATGGAGAGAAGTAAAATTCAGAGAATGCAAAATAAATATAAAACATGGAAACAAACAAAAGGTATAAGGCCAGAGGGTTAAAAGAGACAGAATGATAGAGAATGAATAGGAATACCAAGAAAGGCAAGATGGGGGAATATTGGGAATAGACAGAAATTCGCTGTGGTTTATCCCCAGCTCCTGGGGTGAGAATTGTGTCATGTTGTACATCGTTCGAACCCCACAGCTCTTAGCATGTTTTCTGACTGAGGGTATTTCTCTAGACTGTTCAGGTTTAACTAGTGTGTTCTGGGAAGAAAACTAACATTTATTGGGCTCCCACTGTGCGTCAGGCGCTGCAAGCAATTTGTAAATCAGTTAACCCTCACATTAAACCTAACGGGTAGGGATTACGCCCTTTATGGAGGTATGACTGGGTCACTTTAGTCATTACTTCCCCTCTCTGATCTTCGGTTCCCAGTGGGGAGGATAATGACCACTTGGAGGGTTATTGTGAGCACAGGACAGAGGGCGCGTTCACTTAGGCCCTGACACATACTCAGCCCTCAATTACTAGTGGTCGTTATTACGATGCTTGCCTCCCAGGCCCCACAGACAGTGAACCGTCAAGGCGGGAGTCACAGGCCACTCCGCCCCGGGGCACTTCTGCGGAGGACAGGGGCAACAGTGCTAGGGCGCGCCACTCGCCTCCCGAGACCCAGACCCGCTCGCCCGGCCGCGTTGCCCCGCGGGCCCCGCCGTCCCCGCCGGCCGCGCCTTCCGGAGGGCGCGGGCGGGGCTCGGGTGCACAAAGGAAGCGCGCGGCCCGGGCCCACGGCCCCGCCCCGCGCCCGTCCCGTCCCGCCCCGCCCCGCGCGCGGGCCCCGCCTCGCCCTAGCCCCGCCCCCGGCGGAGGCGGCCGCGGGAGCCGTCCCGGACGCGCCGCATTGTCTCCGCGGCGCTGCAGCCCTCGAGCGCCCGCCGCGCGCGCGCAACCCCAGCCGCCATCCGCGCCCCCGCCCGGGCCAGCGCCCCCGCCGCCCTTTGTTGAGGCCGGCAGGGCCGGTGCGGTCGGATGCGCCGCGGCAGCCCCGGGCCCCGGCTCGGAGGCTCCCGGCGGAGAGGAGGCGGCCCTCCCGGGCCCGGGACCCCGCGCGCGGCGGCGCCGGGCCGAGGGGCTGCATAGGCCCCGCCCGGCCAGGCCCAGCCGGGCCCTGGACAGGTCAGTGCCGGGGCGGGAGAGGGGTTCTCGCCTGGAGAGGCCGAGGCCGTGCGCCGCGCTGGAAACCCGGCACCGCCCTCCGGGCTGCGCGCGGCGGGCCTACTCGACTGCCAGGCCGTGCCAGCCGCTGCGCTCGCCGCCTCGGCGCCTGGGAGGTGCCCGGCTGCCGCCGCCTCGCCTGGGGACCCTGCTGCCCCGGCCGCGCAGCCTTGGAAGTCGCCGCGTCAGCTTCGCGCGCCGCAGGCTTCCGTGTGTCCCTGTCCCCGCACGCCCCCGCCCCGGCTGGTCGCCTCCCCGGGAGCACGATTTCCTGGGTGGACGGTCCGTTAGAGTAGGACTGCTGGCATCTGCTGCTCTTTACTGGGAGCGGACTACCTATCCCGGAGGCGCCTGCGGCCTCGCTGGAGAGTTTTGTTCTTAATCTAGTTCAGCCTCATGAGGTTTTTTATTGGATGAGAAAGGGACAGGCTGTTCCGTGCCTGTCCTCTCTTCCATTTTTAGAAGAGCGTTTTCTCTCCTTCCTGTGCCAAATGAAGGTATGATACGTTTGTTAGTTCTTTGCGTTAAAAGCGGGATCTGATCGATTCTTTATTTAAATTTGAAGGCCACAGAGAGGGAAATAATTTGCCCAAGGCCAGGTTGCAAACCAGTGGTGAAGCTACATCTGAACGCCTAGCCCCGTGGCACCCGCGTTGGATGCCAGTTTGTGCCAGTGCGACCCCCCTTTGCCAACCTAACCTTGACCTTGCTGCCTGAATAGATTTCACTAATACACTTTCGGTTCTGATCAACTTTCCTTTCCTTCCTACTCCAAACGTAGAATGTTTACCAGCTTCATGTCTGGTCTACAGAGCACACACTTTTTCTTTTTCCTGCTTTACAAAAATCAATGACAGCTTTCCCCTCACAGAACTCCCCTCCTTGGATTCTTAATCCCCGCCTATTAGCATATTGGGCCCGAGAGGGATCCCTTGTGAAATAAACTACCAACCTAAATCTATAATATGTCTGCAATTTTTCTAGGACAGCCCCAATTTAAACTATTAAGTCCCATTGTCTATCAGCCTGAGCGTGTTGATTTTTGGTTTAGAAAATAATGTTAGTTTCACTGTACCAGACCCTACTGTCTCTGCCTTTTCCAGCCATTTGGCCCTGGGGCATTACTGGGTAATCCAATTATCACTCACCTGGGATTTTTATTCCCCTCCTGAGTCAACCCAAATGTTGGAATTGCCAGGATTTCTAGGTCAGCATGAACATTACAGTCTGATGAAGCAAAGAAATTTCTTCTTGCTCCCTATTCCCCACTTCCAATCCTATCTTATATTCCAGTGCAGTGCAGGGCAGGGCACCTGTGGTGGTGCCTGTTGCTTAGGGTTTAGCTTTGGGTCACAGGAGTATAGAGCTTCACATCATTTGGACTCTAGAGCATATCCTGCTTCATTAGCTATAGGGCAAGGAATTTTGTCTTGAATATTAATATACCAGTATAGCTAAGTAGTTTGGGTTTTGTTTAGTTAGACTTAAAACACCTTAAATTTTTAGGTAAAACATTAAAAGGTAAAATACAATGTTTGAGATAAAACATTGTCCTAGTCCCTGTGGAGAATATAAAAGTGCTTTTCACATATAAGCTTCAGTGTCTGGATTGGGGATATTCCCATTTTTTAAATCAGCTGATAAGCTATGTTTTCCACTATTCATTTCTACATGTAGGTTCCAGCCCCTGCAAGGCAGGGACCATGGCTTCTGGCTTGGCTCCTTCACAAGGGCAGGCTTGTTTCACAGAGGGCCTGGCAGATGGGGAGTGGTGCTCTTTGGGCACCTGCCCTTTCCAGGCCCTGTTTATCACGTGAGTGCTGCTTTTCTGCCCACCCAGGATCTGTTTCCAGGCTTGCCCATACACACTGGGAAGAATAGATGCCTTTTTCCCCTCCATCCTCTATCTTGAGGAAGTGGGTAGCTTCGTAGTCCACTCTCCTGTTGTTCTCAAGTTGGTGTCTCAGTTACCCAACTGCTTTTCTACAAGTAGTCTTTCCTGTTTTCATCCCCTTATTTTTCCCCCAACTTTTTTTTACTGACATGTGGCATATAAGTACTAATGGATGTTGATGTTCTGTCACGTACCCACCTTGTAGCCCTGTCTGCTTCTCTTCCACATCCCATCTTAATTTCTACTTTACTTCATCAAGTGTACATGGTGTATTTTATTTCCTCCCCTTAGAGTAAAGAGGATATTGCAGCCTTCTTCCTTCTGTCACAGCTATGGTTTTCCTGCAGGTCTTCAGCCATTGCTTCTCTGTACCTTCCCTGGAGGACAGCCTCCTTGGAAATATATTGTTTTGTTCTCCAGACATACTCTGTCACTGACTTTCTCGTCCAAGCTGATTGACTCTGAGATTTCTCTTCCTGCCACCCAAACCCCTTCCCCCAGCTCTGACCTATGCCTGTTACTTTTTCTGGCTCAGCCCCAGAATCCACTCTTTTTCAGACCACATCCTTTTTCCTGCATTACTCATTTCCTGTCTCAGATGCTTTGGATCCCTTGGTTCTGATCTTTCAGGGGGAGAGAGAATAAACTAAGTGAAGAGGAATAAATGGAGAGATGATCTTATAAAACTGAGTTTTTATTACCTCTGGCCCTGCATGCTCTTATATAGGTTGCCCTCTCCCTATATTGTCTTATTTAAGGAAATGCAAAGAGAGGAAAGGATTACTGTCTCAAAATTAGGAACTTCTCCCTGTATGCTCAGGAATATCTTATCTCTATTTTTTTTTTTTTTCCTGTTGTGAATGTGTAAATAGGATGACTGATTGGCTTATACTCTTCCCTCTAGGTCTCTGTCCTACCTTGGGCTGTGGGTCTGATGTGGGCATTCTGTAACCATTTGCTGAATAAAGTTCACCTGCCTCCTGCCAGAGTCCCTTACTTCTAGACAGCATGAGTCAGCAAGCTCAAATGAAATTAAAGTTAAAAACTATGGAATAGTGGTTTTGATCAGAACCACCAAAGGAGTATCAGATACTCCTTTTCCATGTTAATATGAAATTACCAAGGTTTTTTTCCCCTTTTCTTGAGTCAGTCCATGTTTATATTAAAGTTTGTCCAGCTGTTCAATATTTAATCTCCAGACAGTAGATCCTACCCACAAAAAATTCGGTTGTAAAAAGGTGCCTACTAGAGATGGGAATCAACAATGACAATGAGTCGTGTTTTTGTTTTGTACCATTTTACAATTGAAATATGAAGGTGATGACTTTCTGTGGTCAGGGGGAATCTCAGAAAAGTCACTGGGAGAGGCTTTTGGGTACTCCCTCAGGAGACTGCCCTGAATGAAGTGAGGCTCAGTGTTTGAGCCTGCCACCCCCCTTCCACCTCCCCGCCCCAGTCCCTTCCACATGGAAAAGCCATGTGAGGTTGAGACTACCTTATGCAGTCTACTTGGTTAGGGCCTTCGAGCTAATGACAGAAATCTTTCTCTTCAATGATTTAACAACTCCAGGCTGGATGACTCTCAAGGTAGAGGTCTGAACATATATAGATTTATGTTTTCAGTGTTTTTATGGCATGGATTAAACTATAACATGAGTAGTCATTTAAAAAGACTGAGTATATTTTTTGTTAAAAAATATGCCATTTAAGATCATTTTAATTACTTATTCACAAAATCAAGTAGTTGTAGGTTTCATTTTAAGTGTTAAAGTTTTAACTTTCATTTTTAATTAACTAGCTTCATCAGAGTTATTTGTAAATATATTCAGGGACAAAGTATCTTAAATTATACTTTATTTACAATATGCATGTTTTGGGAATTGTCAGGAAAATAACCATTTGTTTATCCAAGACAACATTCTTACAAATTCTGGACTTTTTTTCTTCATCAATAACAAAACTAGAATGTAAATGACATGGTCAAGAAATGGACTTTTTATAGTTCATCAAGAATTATGCAATTTTATATTACTAGTTTTTGAAGATGAGTATTGTAAGAAACACAGCATGTGATTTAAATAAATTTTTGCCATGGGATTCATTATAAGACCATCTAAGCCATGATAGTAAACTTCATAGCTCTATTTCTCTCTTCCCTTCCAAATTATTTATAGTTAGTGGGAAAGGATGTGCTTTCCTAGTCTTCCAAATGATGTCTTAGTTTAGATAAGTCCAAAAGGAAAGACCATTCTTTCTACATCTGCTAAAGAAATGATTACAGCTAAACACAGATTGGCAGTGTACTGAGGATGAGTCCAGATGTTGAAAAAAAGTCCTGGTTTGCTCTTACAACTTTCTTGAAAGTGTAAGGAAATGTCTGTTTCTTGGATAAATTTCTTCTTAGCAGTGATATTATTATCATTTTTAAGAAGAGATGACTGTTAGATGCCATGTTATAACCGGGTCTTCTGTAGCAGATTAGGAAGACCAGTCCTGATACTGAATATCAAAACTGTTCACAAGAAAATGAAAGTTCATGTCTGCTGGGAGTTATTTTTAAAGCTTTTAGTTGCATGGCTATTATGTCTCAAATAGTGCATAATTATTCCTAGTTACTGATATCTTTAGTATATTTGAAACTATCCCTGTGTGGCTTAAAGCTATACGGCTATATTAAGACATTTGAAACACTTTAAGTGACACTTTAAAACAAAATTAATGGCAAGCAAATGCATTAAAAAATCTTGATTAAATCCACATTTCCAGGCTTCCAGTATTCAGTATTAATCTGTTCTGTTAGTTGATTGGTGCTAAACAGGGTAGTTGAAAGCTTAGACAATGACTATGAGAAGAAGGGATAATGTTTTCCAAAAGAAATGTTCAGGATTGATTTATAAGATAAGTATCATCTGGACTATTATGCAGGCAAGACAACTGGGGCTGGGTGCATCCTCTACCCCACCATTTATTTGAGAATATTAGTGATCCTGTAGTTGGTAACTGAAAATAAATAACATGTCATAGTGGGGAAATGGTTGCTTTTCTACTGCCTGAAAATAATTAGAGCATTTACTAAATATTTCTAGATTCTTTTATAAACTGGAAGAAATCCATCATCCATGAGTTTATTTTCAGCTTTTTAAACTCATTTCGAACACCAAAACACCTCCTATCATTACAGGTTTCATAAATTTACTAAATAGGTAAAGGGGTTCTTCCCTTTGTCTCAGGGTGAACCTGTTTTCTGGTTTCTGAAGTCCTTCTGCACTGTCTGCTTGATGACTCTGAGTCTCTTGATGGAAGATTCGTATAGAAAGGGAACCCGGCATTGCTTTCTTGCCTTTTGGATTAATAACTATTAATGGTGAATTGAGACTTGGTTTACCTTGAAGGGCATTTCTGTTTCTTGTTATCACTGTCAAAGTGAAGGTAACACTTTTTTTTTTCTGAAACCCAACCCCAAGAGTGCAAGCACTGGACACCCTGAGTAGCTAAGGCATCTGGGGGACACAATGATGCCTTTTGAGGCCCAGGAAAGACTAGCCGCCCTGCGGAGATGAAGAGGCCAGGCTCGGTGAGAGCGAGGTTTAGGGTTGCTTCCTAGTTTTCTCTCAGCTCTCAGTGATATTGCCACTCCTATGGCCAGGACAAGCCTATCCCACTCTGTTGTGTTGCATTATCTTATTTATCCTCGCTGTAGCCATGTAGGATAGATACCCCGTGCCATAGATCAGGAAACTGAGACCAAGAGTACTTGCTGGCGTTATAAGCTGGGGTTTGTGCCTAGGGCCTTTCTGATCTCAGAGTCTTATAATGCCATGTAGCACAGCTTCTCTACACGTATTCAGTGGCAGGCATTTCACCTATATAAACTAATATTGTAACCGTGCAAGACAGGCAATATGATCCTTCTCCTTAGAGATATAGAAAGCAAGGCTCAGCAGGTACTGAGTGCCTGAAGCCACACAGATCATCACAGATGGAGCCCCGTATATGAGCCCAGATCTGACTCCAGACCCAGTGCTCCTTCCTCCCTGCCATTCTTCCTTCCATTTCCTTTGATCTGGATACCTCTCTGAGGCCTCTCCCCTGGCCCCAGACTTGTGTTGCCTTTTGAAATCATAGCATCTGCCAGAGTACTGTACTGTGAGACCACCTGGGAGCCATGAGCTCCTCACTGCATACCATCGTGTGACTGGCCTCCATTGCCAGTGCTAAACAGAACTCTGAAAACTACCTTGACCCCTTGCAACCAGGGCTAGCTATCATTCCTGACACACTGGCCTGTTGGAAGTCACCCTGTGGTCCTGCTATTGTGTTTGACCTGAGCCCTATTGTGGTCCCAGCCTGTGGCCTGGGAAGCAGTTCAAGCCGCTGCTTGGAAATCCCCCATTGCTCCCAGTTGTCCTGAGCTGCATGGGGGAGGGCAGCTGTTCGCTCCATTGATTCTTTCCCTCCTAGCTGGGGTAGCAGCTTGGAAGACATTCAGCTGTTTACAATTCAGCTTATGTACACGTTAGCTGGGGATTGTGGGTGAGTCAAAAGGGCCCCTCTCTTTGCCTGTGTCCTAAGAGACAGCATGAAAGTCAGCTGTATGGTAATGGCTGCCAGCAAAGGAGGAGCCAGCCTCTCTAAAAGATGTCTCAGCCGAGGTGCTTGAGAAGACTTCTCGCTACCCAGACTCAAGGTCATTCTGCTAGCCAGCTTCCTTTCCTGCATGGAACCCTGGTGTGGATTCAGGCCCCCCCCCCCCCCCCGCCCCCGCCCCCGTGACTGAAAAGCTCACCATTGTGCTGGGCAGGATGCCCCAAGAGGTCCTCCTGTCATTGCTGTTTCTTCCCTTCTGTCAGGTTTTTCAGAGCAAGCTGCTCTTGTTGGCAGAGCTGAGAAGGGTGCTGGGGGCAGGCTTGTGATGGCACCCGTGTGAGAGCCACGGCCTTTGTGTCCTTCAGGCAAGGAGGTCTTGAACGTCTGACAGCCTCATCCTTAGCAGCACTGAAAAGATTACAAACATTTGGCACTGGTTCCTCTGGTTTTTCCTGTCTGTGGTACTCAGTACCTGAGGGTGGGAAGGGGCCTAGAATTTTTTCACTACTAAGAGCTCCTTTGATATGTGTTCTAGAAGATACTGCCTTCCAAGTGGCACTCGTTCATCTTGGTTCTAAAATGCACACTTAGAACATGTATAATCTGCAAAGAAGATGCATGTGTGATCTTGTGTAAATTTGTATAAAAAATTTTGTGAGGGAGATGGGTCGTTTTAAAGTTGGGGAACTTCTTTTAAATAGCATGTTTATCCCTGTTGAAGGTAGATGCGTTGTTTCCTTTTAAGTGTCTTGAAATATTGGATCTAACTTGTAGGTTCCCATTAACCTGTTCAGGATCCTGTTCTTATTACCCCAGGAATCTCGGTCCAGTTATCACTTACCTAGACCCTTCCCAGCCCAAATGACCAGACCACATGTGATAGATATCTGGCCTCTGCTTCAGAATGTCCCAGAATGCATTCTTCATTTTCGCCTGCTTTTCCTAGGTCCCTTTCTGCTATCCCATGACTAAACAAAGCCCAGCTCTCCCTCCACTGCTCCACTTGAGCAGTCCATTCAGGGAAATCTAAAGCACTGGATTCTGACCCCTGACTAGCTTTTGTGACCTTGGGTAAGTCACCTCACCCTGAGACCACGTTGCTTTATTAAAATTAAGAGGCTTGAGGCTGGGGTTGTAGTTCAGTGCTAGAGCGCTTGCCTAGCATGTGTGAGGTCCTGGGTACGATCCTCAGTACCACATAAAAATAAATAAAATAAAGGCATTGTGTCCAACTACAACTAAAATAAAATGGGATTCATGAAATGCACTTTAAAAAATTAAGAAGGTTCAAGATCAATGTAATGTTTTGAGCAACCAATAAATTTCTGATGTTTAAAATAAAAAATTAAGAAGGTCAACTCAGGGCCCTCAAGCTCTTAATCCTTTGTAAGTTAGTGCCCCATCACCAAAACAATCACTGAATATACCTCCCCCCAACATATACACACCTCTGTCCCTAAGGAGGGCTAACTTTTAATCCTCTCAGCTGAGTGCTCCATTACCTAAACAATCACTGTCCCTCCCCCCCAACACACACACACACACACACACACACACACACCTCTGTCCCTAAGTAGGACTCACTTTTAATCCTCACCAAAACAATCACTGTCTCCCCACTCCCATACCTCTGTCCCAAAGTGTGTGGGGGAGAGCACTTAATTTGAGTGCAGTGATTCACAGTAAAGTGTAAATGTCTGTAGGTATACACTTGATTTGAAAGAAGATTGTTAACCTGAGAATCTCTAACTGATGGGCTCCCTGAGGGTCCCAGGATAGAGCTCCAGCCTGCCTCCCTGACCCCTGCCCTCCTCTTCACTTTCCTCTCCTGGGAGTCAGGGGGAGGAAGGGTGTCAGTAAATTGGTATTCTTGGAATGCACCTCCTTCACTTTCAGAGTGCCACTGACCTTTTGGGGGGTGGCACATATATAAACTAGAGATTGTAAAGGGTGGCCCCAGACCTCTCTACAGCTTACCAGTCGGCAAGACGGCAAGCATGTTGCTGGGACCAGAGGGGGTGGTCTGCATCTGTCTGTCTCCTGGATATGAGTTCAGGGAGTCACTTTGCAGGTTCTCCTCTCACCTCTCTCTAGAGCAGGTGGTTCCTGAGGAACCCTGCTGTTACCCTCCACCACTGCTTTGTCACTTACTGGGCCTACTAAGCACAGGCATAGAGCACAGAGCTGCCAGCACCCAGCATTTTATTGGCAGTCTTGTCTTGCCATTTGTGGAGCAGAATTTGCCACAAGAAGATGATCCATGTTATTACCTAACTCTGCTTCCTAAGTCCTTGAGTGGCTTCATTAGCTCTATCTTATTCCTGCTGTCACCAAACATGGGCAGATGGAAGTATTTTAAATTAAAACAATTTTAAATTAAAGCACTCCTTCCTCATGTCTAGAGAAAGGAGGAAATAGCCATTGGCCAGGCAGAGGAGGTAGAAGCTCTGCTTGTTCTCCATTTTCTCTGTTGTCAGGTCTTCCCGGCTCATCAGACTTAGGTGTACTCACTTAAAATGAGTGCTAGACCATCTGATACCCCTTGCAGTGTTAGTACTAAGTCATAGTCCAGCATAATGAATGGTTTTGTTTTATCTGTGCATATAAAGAACATTAAAATTGGTCTGAAGTAGCCAGATGTGGGACCAGTTTGACCTTTGTCTTTAGGGGCTAGAGAACAGGGCCTCTTTGGACATCCACCCATGTGTCCTGAGGGCCAGGCCATTTTTCTAGGCGCCTCCTGGCTTTTGCCTCTAGAGGGCACCCTCCCTTGCCAAGTTCCTGGGTCTGGCATAAATGTTTCAGAGAGGACAGGAAATCTGAAATTCTGGATGCCTGGGCTTGGCTCCAGACTCCAGGGCCGTATCTCCCCTCTGCTGAGGAAATCCCCACTGTGACAGGAAGAAGTAGGCCAAAGAATAGCCATTCTTTATAACCAGGTACCCAGAAATGCCACCCCTGAAGATGGATATCAGCCTAGTCTCTCTCAAATCATGATAGCTCCAAAAAGCAATTCATAGATCTCAGTTGGTGCAGAGTTGCTTGTTTTAATATTGGGGAGACCTGAACTCTTTATGTTGACAATGAAAACAGAGACTCTGGGTTCCATACATTCCAGTGTAACAGACGTTGAGCATTGGTCCTGTCTTGGACATCAGGTTAGCTCCTGAAGGCATAGAGGTGAAAAAGTATAGCCCCCTGCTATGCTTAGCAGAAATGACCAACCCCAAAGCAGATAATTTCATAAACATAGGACAGAGAAGGGATACTGGATGGTCCTTCCTGTCTCATCCTGCGTAAGGACTATGTCTGCCAAAGCCTATAAACGAGACTAGAATGGCAAAGCAGCCTAGTTTTGAGCAGACATTTTGCAAGTATCCCCAGCCCATGCTATTTTGTTCATGTTTTGTTCATTCTTACCCATATGCCTAGCCATTTCAAGGCAAGCTCCACCCACGCAGTGGAGCTTGGTTTTACTTCCCTTCCCAGAGACTTCCAGGAGCTCAGGGTGGCCTGCCCTACCACTCCATTTCAGGTGCCAATCTGAATAAAGGCATCTGAGACCTGTGGGAATCCCTGGCAGCACTTTCAGCCCCAGGATTGGCTAAGAGAATAGAGTAAGGAACTGAATTCCATAGACTATTTCTTTGTCTCTTTCATCTGGCCTCAGAGCCAGCAGGGCAGGTTTTTGCAAGTTTCTCTGTTAAGCTGTTTTCCCTCAAGCAGGCCGAAAAGCAGTCTGGGAAAGCGGGAAGCAGATTAAATTAATCTCAGTGTGCTGAGCTTGGCAGGGGGTGAGATTGTGTTTGGTCATTCCAGAAATAGCCCGTACTCCTTTGTTACTAAAGCAGATGTGGAGTTATTGGCCTAGAAGATGACTGCACAGCAAAACAGCTGTGGATCTTTGTTATTTACAAAACATCCTCCCTTCTGTCCCTTGGATTCTCTCTCTCCTGTAATCTTCCCCAGGGCTATAATGGAGAGTGGGAGCTTCCAGTGTTAGGGTGAAATGATTTATTAGTTAGTCTTCTCTTTTAATGAGAGATTCAAAGAGAGATTCAAAGTCTTTGCTTCCCAGAGGCAAGAACTGGTTCTGTAGCCTCTGAGCTGGTAAGCATATCTATGTTGGGCTTGAAGAAAGAATCTGACCTCAAGACCACCCCACCCCCACCCCCACCCCCACCCCACCCCACCATCTTACAGGCAAATCAATATGCACAGGCCTGAGAACAGGGAGATTGCAATAGAGCAAGGACAGAGGGATCCCATAAAAGGGGATAAGATATCAGGAACTGTTTAGTAATGACTATTAATGAAAGGTGAAAGGTGGGAGTGACCCCAGAATTCAGAGAGAGTAGATTAATTCCATTGTTAACCCCAGAGGTTAAACTAAAGCAAGGGGTATACTTGCTTCCCCCTACCTTTTATTTAACAGGATGTGCACTGTTAAATTAAAAAAAAAAATCTCATCAATGAGATCACTCAGATGATTACAATTTGATATGTTATGCTCAGTATTGACTGGGCACCTGATGTTTAAAAGTGTAGACAAAGAAGAACATGGATGACTATGAACTCGCACTTTTTTTTTTTTCTTTTTGTATCAGAGATTGAATCCAGTGGTGCTTAATCACTAAGCCATGTCCTCAGCCCTTTTTATTTTTATTTTGAGGGCAGGGTTGCTTAGGACCTCGCCAGATTGCTGAGGCTGGTTTTAAACTTGTGATCCTCCTGCCTCAGCCTCCCAAGCCACTGGGATTACATGCGTGTACCACTGCACCCAGCTAAACTTGCACCATTTTTACATAAGGAGTAGTTGAAAGAGCAAACTGGGTTGCCTGGAGGAGAGATTACCCTGGAGTCTGGAACAGCACCCTTCATTTCATGTGGTAAGGTGGCACTGCACTGCCGTTCACAGCAACACAGTTAAGCAGATATCAGCATTCTTATTTTATACCCTGGTGTGTTAATCCACTGTGACAATACCTAAGAAAAACAACTTGGAGGAGAGATTTATTTTGACTCATCTTTTGGTTTCAGAGGTTTCAGTCCATGGTTGGCTGGTTCCTTTGTTTTGACCCTGAGGAGAAGCAGAATGTCATGGTGAAGAATGAGTTGAAGGAAAGCAGCTCAACTAGTGGCAGTTGGAAGGAGACAGAAAGAGAGGAAGGGACCAGGGATAAGATATGGTACCCAAGGGTACATCCCCAGGACCCACTCCCTCCATCCATTTCCCTCCAATCCTCCTACAGTTTCCAACACCTCCCAGTAGTCATTCAGCTCTGGCTTCCTCAATGAATTAATTCATTGTAAGGTCATAGCCCTCATGACCTGATCATTTTCTGAAACTCACCTCTGTACATTGCTGCATTGAAGACCAAGTCCTCAACACGGGAGCCTTTGGGAGACATTCCAGATCCAAGCCATAATACATGAAACAGGCTTGGAGAGGGACCATGACCCATCATAACTCGTTCAGTAATAGAGACCAGTCTCTAAGCCAGGTCTAAGCCTATGTTTATGCTCAGTGTACACATCCATCTGGCCTTGGTCTCCTCAGTCTTAAGGAACAGAACCTGGATTAATTGGGCAAAAATTTATAGGACAGATTTGGTGCTCATTATAAGGAAGAACTTTTAAGTTGCATGATGCTCGGTACAAACACGGTTCATAGGTAGCAGATTTCTTTGTCACTGGAAACATTCAAACAAATGCTAGGAAATCCCTGGGTGGGGTACTATGGAGAACACTGGTGAGACATGGACACCTACTTTGTTCAGTTTTATGATCTGTGGTTCATGAGATTCCTCAGGGAGTGTTTTACTAGGCTCTAATTAGGAGGAAATCACCATCATCTAAAAAAACAATTTTAGTTTTTATGTTTTAACATGTATCCATCACTTTAAATAATATATGCATTTGTTTCTTTGTATTTAAAATATTAGAAAGTAAGAACCGAGGAAAATGTAATTGTGTAAACATAGACTTAAATATTTAAAACTTAAAAACAGAGAAACAATATGATTGATTGTCGTTAACTCAGTTCTAGCTATTCATGGATAGTGAATATTTTTCAGTTCCCAGATACCTTTACAAATTAGAAAGACTAATTCCAAAAGGGGATTTTTTTTCATCTCTTCAGAAAGGCAAAGCTATTAAATTTTTTTTCCAAATGAATATAAACACTTAAGGGAATTTTTCTAACTTGTGTGTCAAACAAAAATTAATTTTAGGGGCTGGGGATGTGGCTCAAGCGGTAGCGCGCTTGCCTGGCATGCGTGCGGCCCGGGTTCGATCCTCAGCACCACATACAAACAATGATGTTGTGTCCGCCAAAAACTGAAAAATAAATATTAAAATTCTCTCTCTTCTCTCTCTCTCTAAAAAAAAAAAAAAATTAATTTTAAAAAACCCTTATCAGTCACTTCTCCTGAATGACTTCTGCGGCTGAACTCTGAAGTTTATCATATAAATGAATTGTGGAATGACTTGTGTCATAGACAGTGCTTTTTTCATTAAAAAGATTTATCCTGGTTTATTGAGCCTTAGGACTACTCGTAAGCAAATGAGCCCAAAGGAGGCAAAGGCCTATTGTGACCCAGGTAAAAAACCTTTACTAAATGTGTCTATTTCGATTTCCCCATGCTGCATAATTTCCATTTCATCATGATATTTTGGGTTCTTAACATGAAATAACATCTTCATGTAATGTTTTGTGCAAAAATTACTTACCTAACAAAGGTACTGAAATCATTTTTTTAAATCTATATCATATACCACTGAGTTGTGCTTAATATAATAGGTGGGTTGCAATAAGGAAATAGCTTCTCCCTTTTCCTTTTTAGGAAGTTCCAGGTTAAAGGCAGCTCAGCTCAATGGACAGTTGGTGGTGGTAGAGAATGACCCTGGGTAGAGAAGCTGGTGAGAGCTTAAAAATGATAATAATAATAATAAGGCCATGAAACCTTACTGTGTAAGCAGTGAGGCAACTCAAGAGTGATGCTGTTGGTAGTAGAGGGAAGGTGATCTGCTGCAGTGGTGTTGCGTAAGGCACCTTGTCACACTTTTTTGGAGTACTTTTAGGTCTTCTATAGGAAAGCTAGGTGATTCACAGAGAGATGGAGGGATTTGTTGAGTGTTGGAGTGGATATAAAGTTGTTTACTGGGTAAGGGGGCTTGATAGCCCAGGACCACAGAAGCAAGACAGAAGGTCCTAGACCTGTGTAGCATCTTCTGTGGTGGAGAAAGAAAATTTATGCATTTCTTAATGCAGTAACCTTCAAAAACCAGTCTCTGGATAATTCAGATCCAGTGGTAGTGTCTGGTGTTGGTTTGACATGAAATCTCTTGGCATCAATTTCTGGGGTTCAGTGCTTTGATTCTTTTTCCCCAAAGTTTCACATATTTATTAATGAGCCAACCAAAACCAGTACTATAGCACCTTTGTAACTAAAGAAAGCTCACATTCTCAGTTAAAAATTCTCAACTGTCCAGATAATGGTGACATTTTCAGCTTGATATGACAAGACGATCATAACCTTGATACAGCATAAATATGTGTACTTTTTCATGTGTAATTCCTTAGATCCAGCTTGGTTCTCCTCCAATGTCTCCTCTTAGAATTGTACCTGATTTTATTATCAGTTTTCACTCAAATCCATTGGGGAATGGGACCATTTTGCTTTTGTTTCTTGGCCAGAAATTGCTTGATCCTGAAAGTTTTATGAGAAAACATGGATCTCAGGGCTTTGTTATTCCCAGGGCTCTTAAAATCTAGTCCTCTAGCCAGGGATGATAATGACTACCTGTAATCCTAGTGACCTGGATAACTGAGGCAGGATAGTAAGTTCAAGGCAGGCCTGAGAAACTTAGTGAGGCCCTCAACAATTTAGGGAGACCTTGTCTCAAAATAAAAAAAAATCTAAGGGCTGGGGGTGTAATTCAGTGGTAGAGTTACCCTGGGTTCAATCTCTAGTTAAAAAAAAAAAACCCTCCAAGGAACCTCACAGAAGGTTCATGTAACCTTTGATCATCAGACTCCAATACACCCTAAACCTAATATGTACATAGTTTATACATAGTTTAGCTTTTCTTCCTGGTTTTAAGTGTCATCTTGAATACAACTTAATTTTCTCCCTCAAATTGAATGTTATTTTATTTGTCAGAATCAGTATTGCCCAAGGCTTTACCTCCTTAAAGACACAACTCTTGATTGATTAAACTGTTCTTAGCACAGCTGAATGTTGGAGTGGATATAAAGGTACTAAAATCATTTTTAAAAATCTATATCATACACCACTGAGTTGTGCTTAATATTATAGGTGTGTTGCAATAAGGAAATGGCTTCTCCCTTTTCCTTTTAAGGAAGTTCCAGGTTAAAGACAGCTCAGCTCAATGGGCAGTTGGTGGTGGTAGAGAAATGCTGCTAGCTGAGTTGCTGAGGAATCGATTACACACTTGGTGGTGTGTCCATTGAAACAGTACCACTTTTCAAGTAGGTCCTTGAGGAAGGGGACTGCTTGGGTTGGTGTTGGCATTTGGTGGCACACTTTGAGTTCCTGCTGTCCCTCTTCAGGCCTGACCTCTGTTCTGATCTCTGCTGCTTTGTTTCTCACTCTTCCCTGCAGAGACAGGGCAGGGCATTGTTCATGCGCTGACCGACCTCAGCAGCCCCGGCATGACCTCAGGGAACGGAAACTCTGCCTCCAGCATCGCCGGCACTGCCCCCCAGAATGGTGAGAATAAACCACCACAGGCCATTGTGAAACCCCAAATCCTGACGCATGTTATCGAAGGGTTTGTGATCCAGGAGGGGGCGGAGCCTTTCCCGGTACGGACTACTTCTTTTCCCCTCTTTTTTTTTTTTTTTTTTAAGTATATTTTGGATGTGTATTAGAATATTTTTACATTTCCGTGTATGGTTTCTGAAAATGTGAACAATTTGCTGTCTTGCTAATCCCTCCCCCTCATCCCTCTGAAAGCATGTCAGAACCATTTCTTTCTAGGATTGAATATCTGTCCAGAGTCCAGAAGGGCTCAGTGATCAGGAATAATTGGCAAGACCCTTCAGTTAGAAGTTTCCACACACAGACCCAACTGTGTCCCAGTCTGGTAATTTGAGACCCTTTGGCTAGAAGGGAGTTAGTTCACCTCGAGGCATTTGGTGAGAGACTGTGGACTTTGGGGAATTAGACCTCATCAAGTTTTGAATGCCTCAACAGCAAAACTTTGGCCAGTTAGTGAACAAAAGAACTTGATTAGTACTAAGTTCTTGGAAATGAGGATGAGGGGCAGGGTTGCCACCTGAGGCTTGTTCTGTAGGGACAGAGCCTTGATGGGTGTGAATGAGATTGAGGGGCCCTCAGAAAGGGTACAATCTGGGGTTTCCAACAGAAGCATGAGACTGAAGGGAAGTAGCAAGAATCATGAAGATGGTCTGTTAGAGGAGAGCTCTACAATTGATTCTGTGCAGTGTGACTTAGGCAGGTGGTGCTGCTCTGTAGGTGTGCAGAGCCTGGAGCCAGGTGCATACTGGCCTGTCTCCTGATAAGGATTATCTGGCTATTAGAGACCCAGTCTTCTGGGATGCCATCTGCTTTTTGCTCATTCTTTGGATTCATGGGTGGTTTGATTCGTTAGCATAAAACTATGAACTTGATAACCTAGATGGGTGAATAACCTAAAATGTCAAATGGCAAATAGGTCCTTGTCCCCTTTACCCTGGAGGTTTGATTGTCCAAGGCCATTGGCAAAGAAACCCACCTGGAGCACCCTAGCCATGAGGGGGCTCTACATTGCTGCAACCCTCCCCTTACTGGACCAGGCCTCCCCTGACCCTGCAGTAACTCTGGAAACCAGCTGTCCTCACAGGGTGGATACAGGTTGACAGCATCACCCCAGAGTTGGACACCAATTGATCTGGCCACCACGCTGCCTGGACAGACAACAAAGGGAGGACCAAAGGGGCGAATAAGCCAGTCTGCAAACTGGCAACCAAAGGGGCACTTGTGCTGTTGCCCAGGGTCTGATTTTCTGCTCTCCCTCTGGCCTCCTGTACTTTTGGCTTGGATAGGGCATTGGTGAGGTGGAGAATGGTAAGAAATCTGAGTCTCATAAGTGCACTCACACAGACTCAGCCCTGCCCCTGCCTGGCAGCTTGTGAGCTCAGGACCTGGCACTTGGCATAGCACTGTGGGAAACCTGACCTTTGCCTCCATTGCTGCCCTTACACATGGAAAAATAGGCTCCTAACCTCTCAAGCCATCTATTGGTTCTACACCAAAACCATCTTCATACTTTGGTGCCTACTGCATCCTGCCTTGGGAGCTAGACAGCAGAATCAGGCCTTGAGCAGGCACCCTTGTATAATGGCGTGGGGGAGGTTTGCAGAGGACTGACATCTGCCTGGATACTTTATACATGTGATTGTGATGAGGCTGGCAAGGGAGCTGCTCCCACCTAACCCTCGCGGCCTCCATGTCACCTGTCCTGTAGGTGGGACGCTCGTCCCTGCTGGTGGGGAATCTCAAGAAGAAGTATGCACAGGGGTTCTTGCCTGAGAAGCTTCCACAGCAGGACCATACCACCACCACTGACTCTGAGATGGAGGAGCCCTACCTGCAAGGTAGGTGCCTCAGACCTGGATCTGGTTGGCAGGAATGGCAGGCCCCACATTCTTCTCTTTCTGAATGTCTATGGAAGAACTTGGAACAGGGACTGATAAACACATTTCCTCTAATCCTTCCTCACTCTTATTCCCTAGAGAATAGGGATGGCAGAAATTAGGTGCCTTTTGTCCCCTGCTTCTCCAGCCCCACTCCAGCCAACCGTAGGGTTTCAGGAACTGAACTTTCCATTGGCAAATTCTTGGGGCGAATGCAGCACCAGTCAGGTATTCCTGTCTTTTACTAAGGAGCCTGCACTCAGGACTGGCGCTGGCTCTGAGGCACAGCAGTGGCCAGGCAAAAGACTGAACCCCTAACAACCTGGACTCTGTACAGAATATGGGAATGTGGGCTCTGGGGTTCTCTGACCCAGGAAGCCAGCTCCATGGGACAAGGTCAAGTGGGATAATTCCAGAGGAACAGTCGTGACAGTATCCAGAGTATTTCCTCTGAACCTCCTGCTTCCTTCCATGATTGTGAAGAAGGTTTATGATGCTGCCCCACCCAAGATGTGCCCCAGACTTGTAGCAATTGGCAGAAAAAAATGTTAAGTTTACAAAGGACACCAGACACCTTGAGAACTTCCCAGTGGGGAGATACAGCACTTCCAAAAACAGTGGCAAAAGCACTGGCATTGTCCAAGCTAGACTGCCACTGTATATGATACCCATGGGAACATAAAAAAGAGACAGGATAGAGTAGGGAGGCCCTGGAGTGTGGCTTCCACTGGCCTGTGGGAATTCCTTCTTGTCCATATTTATACCCATTTCTGTACTTTTCAGAATCCAAAGAGGAGGGTACTCCCCTCAAACTCAAGTGTGAGCTCTGTGGCCGGGTGGACTTTGCCTATAAGTTCAAGCGATCCAAGCGTTTTTGTTCCATGGCTTGTGCAAAGAGGTGAGTGACCTCAGCCCCACTGCCATGCCAGATTCCTTCCCTATCTTCAGGACTGCACTTTGGAATCTTGTTTTTATGCCAGCGCCCATTATCCACCCCAGGAGGCCATAGGTGTGTGGCTTATCCAGCATCCTATTTCCTTGACCTGCCTGGATGCACTGTTGCATTCCTAATGCACCAAGCCTGAGAAACCAGACCCCCAGGAGTGGATCAGAACACAGCAGAGTCTGAGGACAGGAAGCAGTGCTTTAGCTTTCCTGGCTTTGGGGTCCCACTGGCACCCTTTCTTTGCCTGCCATTGGCAGCTACTACCTTCTTAGTGTAAGCTCTCCACCTGAAGCTGTGCCTGGAACCATCACACTAGTTACAGTGTTCCTGTGGCAAGTTTTCACCCAGCTTAGAAGACTGGTGATCATAACAAAAACCATTGTCATGTATTGAGAACCTGCCATGTGCTACGTACTGTGCTAGTTGAGAATATGCATTGTCTTATCTTCAAAATAACTCTGCAAGGTAGCTATTACTGTTGTCCTCGTTATACTTACTGTTGTCCTTTTTGTATAGGCCTATTTGTAAGGCCCAAAGAACAGTTGTGCTTACAATGACACAGCTAGTAAGTCATAGGCATGAAGCTTTAGACTTGTCTGACTCTAAAGTCTTAGGTGATATTTGTTCCAAGGTGAAAGAGGCAGCTGATCTTGAAGCCTGGAGCCCCCCAGAAAGAAGAAATATGTAGGTCCCAGGCAAAGGTGCCCTACAAATTAAGCTAGAGTCTACTGTCCTCAGCCCTCGTCTTGCTTAGGCTATGCTGGCGGTGGCCAGGGCCCCTTTGTCAAACTTTTCACACCACTGTCCAACAGAACAATGCATAGCAGCTTCCTGGCACAAGTAGGATTAAATAGAATTGTGTCAGCCATGTCCCAAGTTGTTATGTTAATTAAACATGTCACCAATATTACTTCATGTCATCCATGAGACCAGTTTTAGAAGGTGAGTGGTGTTATCCCAACTCACAGTAAGGCTCGGAGCTTAAATGATTGCTCGGTGCCATACACCCAGCAGCAAGTGGTGGAGTCAGGATTTGAACCAACTAAAGGACTCACAGGTTGCCAAACAGCCTGGCTGCCTATCTCGAGGCAGCCAGCATATTGCCAGGGTAATTCTCCCTGCTCAGAAGGGGATAAGCCACCTGAGAAAAATAGTCTGAAGTAATTAGGGAAGAAATAAGAGACAGAGTCAAAAAATAGTTTTAAGGGAGTGCCTGATAGATTCTTCTAGTCCTGGTAGGAGCTGGAGCAGAGGGGATACATCAAAGGCAGAGAAGGTTTCAGCAGGTGGAGTCTTGCTTCATGGCATCTTGACAAGCCACACCCATCTCTGGGAGGCTGTGTGGCTATGTGGCTGCAGCAGGTCACCCCATCTCCAGAGCTGAATAGAAGCTCGCATGTACCTGGGCAGTCTCACCAGCAGAAGTGTGCTGCTGGGAGTTAGTTCCCAGATACCAGATTTTCCTATTCAATGGTTACCATGCCGATCTAGTCCATGCACATTTCATGGGTGGCTTCCGACAGCTGCCTTGTTCTGTCTGGTGCCCATGAGCCCTACGACTGCTCTGACTTCCCTGACCCTCCATCTTGGACAGGTATAATGTGGGATGCACCAAGCGAGTGGGACTTTTCCACTCAGACCGGAGCAAGCTGCAGAAGACAGGGTCCACCACCCACAACCGCCGCCGGGCCAGCAAGGCCAGTCTGCCAACACTTACCAAGGATACCAAGAAGCAGGTGAGAGGCAGGCAGAGCCCAAGGCTCCATTCCGCAGGTGACCGACAGTTTCCCTGCTGGCATGGCCCTTACGCCCGCCGTCCCTGCAGTGGCTTCAGCTTGCTCTGTGCTTTCTCATTTCTCTCAGGCCAGTCAGGTCAGGCCTTCCCTGCATCCCTTCATTTTTTTTTTTTTTTTTTTTTTTTTTTAGAGAGACAGAGAGAATTTTTTAATATTTATTTTTTAGTTATTGGCAGACACAACATCATTGTTTGTACGTGGTGCTGAGGATCGAACCCAGGCCGCACGCATGGCAGGCGAGCGCGCTACCACTTGAGCCACATCCCCAGCCCGCATCCCTTCATTTAGACTCAAGGATACTCGTGAGGCATCTTACCCTCTCCAGTGGCCTGACCCTCGCCTTCCTGCTCACCTCTGTTCTTGACTTGTGGGCCGTGGAGGTGGGGTCTCCCTTGCCTGATCCTAGGCAGAGATAGGCTGTTGGGTTACAGCCCGTCTTTCTTGGAGGGCTAGTTGAGACGGTGGCCTTCACCCTATCCCTGGTATCTTTCTGCCCCTTGAACACTGGAGCACTGAGCTCTTGAAGGTCCCCACCAGGACCCTGAGCAATTCATCTATTAAATATTTTTTAGCACCAGCTCTGTGCCAGGAACTCTGTTAGGCACAGAGACTCCTAAGACATATACTTACCGTAAAAGAATTCACAGCCTAATTTGTTTTTTAATTTGTTGTGTATTTGCTTCTTGTTATTTTCATTTTAAACTTCATTAAGAATTTGATGAAAGCTGTGGTCCAAAAATGTACAGTGATTTCAGGTGGTGCATAGACCGCCTCCTAAAATGAATAGAGCCCTGGTTTTAAAAGCTACATCTGAAGGAAAAAGTAGACGTAAGATCAGGCTATTGCAATATAGCGTGGCCCAGGTGAAAGTACGAGGAGGGACAGCACAGATAATGCTGTGTGATCCAGGGTCTCTGAGGTAGTAGTGGACCAGGCTGAAAAGGGAGAAACACCTGCCTTCGCCCATCATTGCTGCTCGAGATGGTTGTTCGCTGTCCTGAAGAAGCTGTTCTCTCTGCTCCCAGCCAACAGGCACTGTACCCCTTTCAGTTACTGCTGCACTGCAGCTGACACACAGCCAGGAAGACTCCAGCCGCTGCTCAGATAACTCCAGCTATGAGGAACCCTTGTCACCCATCTCGGCCAGCTCATCCACCTCCCGCCGGAGACAAGGCCAGCGAGACCTGGAGCTCCCGGACATGCACATGCGGGACCTGGTGGGCATGGGACACCACTTCCTTCCAAGTGAGCCCACCAAATGGAATGTAGAAGATGTCTACGAATTCATCCGCTCTCTGCCAGGTAAGGCCCTTGCCTGGAATAGCAAGGAATGAAAGGGAGCGGGAGACCTCACCTCACTCCATCAGGAAGGATTAGGTAGTTCATTTAATGGCTCGGGTCTAGGACCTGGGGTGCAGAAATGAGTGACGTGAGCACCTGCATGTAAGCTTATTTTTTAGCATAGAACACATCTTATAAATAATATTCCTCAGCTCTAATTTTAAATACCTACAGGTGTGGTAGGTGGTCTGCATAAAATGCAGAGATGATAATGAAATTTACTCCATCTTTCTTCCTGGGGCAGGCTGGGAGGGGAGATAGGTGACAATGTAGGAAATCTGTCAAGGAGGACTTTAAAATTAAGAAAATTTAAACTGAGCAACAGTGGGCAAGTGCGCCTTTGCCAGGTGGAGAGACCGTCCCCTGGAGCAGCTTGCACTGAGGAAGAAGACATGGAAATGCAGGACAGAGCTGGGACCACACGTAGCCTTTGGGGCAGAGTGTGCACAGCTATGAGGACTGGAACCCAGACTGGCAGACTTGTGTCATTCCCAGATGGTCAGTGGAACCCCAGAGCTGCTCCCTCTGCTCAGCCAGTCTTATTCATCCACTACTTAGTGGCATAGTAGTTGGGAGCACAGACTTCCAAATCACAGAACTGGTTCATACCCTGGCTCTGTCACTTAACCCAGTGAATTTTCATCTATTGCTACATTCCCCAAATGTAATGTAGCACAGTTACACAGTTACATTAGGTAAAGACTTCTGGAGGATTGCATGTCTCAGGATGTCTTATGAGTTTGCAGGGGTCAGCTAAGGCCAAGATCTGGAGGCTTTGCTGGGGCCATAGGATCCTTTCCCAAGGTACCTCAGTCATGCAAATGCACAAGTGGAGGCTGGCTATTGGCAAGAGGCCTGTTCTCCTTACAGGCCTCTCCAGAGGCTGCTTGCTGTTCTCATAACAACATGGCCACAGTTTTTCCCCCACAGGTAGTGAATCCAAGAGAGCAAGGCAGAAGCCAGTGTGCACTTGATGATCTAGTCTCAGAAGTCACGTACTGTCACTTCTGTATATCTTATTGGTCATACCAATAAGCCCTATCCATTGAGGAACTCACAGGGACATGAGTGCAGTAAGTAAGGATTATTGGGAGCCATTTGGAGGTGGGTTAACCCTTGCTCAGCATGGTTCAAGTTCCTTCGTATACAAAATACCCTGCCCCCCTGCCAGAGTCCCCAGGAGTCTCAACCCAAGACAACATTAGTTGAAGTCCAGGGTCTTGTTTTCTAACTCAGGTCTTAGCATCGATGAGGTTCCATGGGTCCAGCTCCTGAAGTGTGGTTCTTTGCAGTCTGCAGACAGTGAGGACTAATCACAGGCTGTCGTCCCCCCCACACACACACACACACCCAGCATGTAATGGAATAGGTGCAGAATAATACGTGCCCAATCGAAAAGGGGAAACAAAGAACGTACCAGAGCCACTGATCCACACCAGTATCAATACAATAAAGCACAGGTTGGCATTTTCTCAGTGAAAACTCAGCCTGGGAGTGATTCTTGCTCACCTCTAGTTCCACCCTCTGAGTCACCCTTCCTTTTTTGTGAAGGGAATTCTGACTGTTTAATGTGGCAGGTTTTTTAGCCCACTTCCTACTGGCTTTTTTTTTATATTACCTGACCTTCCAGTCCAATATTTCTACCCATATAATTCCTTTTTTTATTTATATATGACAGTGAAATGCATTACAATTCTTATTACACATATAGAGTACAATTTTTCATATCTCTGGTTGTATACAAAGTATATTCACACCAATTCGTGTCTTCATACCTGTACTTTGGATAATAATGATCATCACGTTCCACCATCATTAATAACCCCATGCCCCCTCCTATCCCCTCCAACCCCTCTGCCCTACCTAGAGTTTCTCTAATCCTCCCATGCTCCCGCTCCCTACCCCACTATGAATCAGCCTCCTTATATCAGAGAAAACATTCAGCATTTGGTTATCCATATAATTCTCTTAAAATATTTATAGTAGTACATTCCATTAGTCAAAAACCACACCCAAAATTGTCTTCCAGATAAACCTTTCACCATGTTGAAATGTGAACAGAGTCCTGTGTTGAACATTTCTGTGAGGCTGCCCAGACTCCTTAGAGAGCCCCTAAGGCATAACCTTAGATCTTCCTGAAATCTGAACAAAGGGTTTGCCATACCCTCCATTTCATGGGTAGAAAATCATTTCTTGGTTGTGCCCTGGGTTTGACTTGGGCTAGAACCATTTTATAATTCCAGCATCGTTTGCCATCTGGAGAGGCCAGGAAGTCTTCCCCAGCTCCTTGGCATTGAACACCTATTTCTTTACCTAACCTTTCCTCCTCCCTTTTTTACTATGAGCAACAAAAAGAAGCTAGGCAACGCCTTTGGCATTCTTCCCGAAATCATCTTAACTATTCACACTGTTTGTTGGGATCTTTAAACTCAGCATGTTATCATACCACCAAACAGCATTAAGAAAGTTTCTGCTATTTCAAAAACAATATGAAATTGAAATTCCCATTTCTTCCAATCTCTCTTAGCAGTTTCCTCACTTTTTTTAAACCTCCTCAGCAGTTGCCTCAGAGGCCACTGGACCTTTGCTTACCAGCTCAGCGCACCTTCTATATTAACTGACCCTCCTCAGAGTCATTACAGTTGCTGCCCATGCCTGTTCCAAGGCCCCATCTACATGTTTAGAGTTTTTTAATGGCCACACCCCTATTTCAGATACCATAATCTATATTAGTTGCCTATTGCTGTAATACAAAAATCACTATCTGAAGGTCAGGAATTTGCAATGGCTCTACCAAGCCCCTGGCTCAGGAGCTTATGCAGGGTCTTAGTGAAGATGTCAACCAGGACTGCAGTCACCTGAAGGTCTGAGCCGGAGAATCCACTTCCACGGTGGCTGCCTTACATGGCAAGTGAGGCTGGCTCTTGGCAGGTGGCCTCAGTCGCTCTCACATGGGCCTCTCCAGAGGGCTGCTTTGAAGGATCTCCTTACAGGGAGGTTAGCTATCTGAAAGAACAAGGTGAAAGCTGCTGTGCCCTTTGTGACCTAGCCTTGGAAATCATACCCTATCAGTGTGCACCATCTTGTTGGTCATCTAGGTTGGTTTCTCGAGAGGGAGGTATGAGCAAGGTCGTGAATGGGGATGTTTGGATCATGGCTACCTGGGGTCAGTCACTTAGCCTCTCTCAAGCCTCAAGATAGCAACACCATCTTCAAGGTATGACTGTGAGGGTTGAAGGAGAGACGGTCTCTAAAGTGCAGTGGCTACCATGCGTGGACACTGGCCGCTTAACTGATGTTGTTTTTGGTGGTGTCCCCTCAGGCTGCCAGGAGATAGCAGAGGAATTCCGAGCCCAGGAAATCGATGGGCAAGCTCTGTTGCTGCTCAAGGAGGACCATCTGATGAGCGCCATGAACATCAAGCTGGGCCCCGCCCTGAAAATCTACGCCCGCATCAGCATGCTCAAGGACTCCTAGGGCTGGCTGGGCAGCCAGGATCCTGGCCCAGGGGTCCTCCTCCCAACTGAGCAGAGCCAGACAGACATTCCTTGAGGGCCCCAGAAACGGGGCTAGTTGGAGGAAAGGGGCCTCCCTAGGGGCATGGCTGGTGAGGAGGTCTGGGCCCTCCTCAATGGCTCTCAGGGGCCTTTCATTTCTGTGGGAGGGGCAGAGAGGGAGGTGGCACAGAAGATGGGGCTTTATGCTTGTATATATTGATAGCACTGGCTTCTTCCAAAGTCCCAGTACTTTAGCCCCGCTCTCTTCCCCTCTCTCTGTCCCCCGTTTTCCAGGGGGTTTATGGTCAGGGCTTCCCAACCTAAGTTGGGTTCCTTCCAAGGGCAGCCAGCAGGCCTGAGCGAGGCCTGGAGCGCCCTTGCCTTCCTTCCTCCACTTCCTTCTCCAGGCCTGGTGAACCTTCCGTTGCCAGCTTCTCCCCTTCAGCCTGTTTCGGCAGCAGCCGGGGGCTTCCCTACACCAGGTGCAGGTGGAGAGAGAGAAGCTGGGCCCAGGTTGGCCGTGCCTGCTGGCATAGACGCCTTAATGCTGTGTGTGTGACTGTGTGACTGTGGGAGCCTGGACTGACTGACAGTCCACAGCTGCCCTCTGGCATCTCCAGGTGTTTTGTAGCAAATGGCCACTTAGTGCTTTGTCCTGGACTCCACTCCGCCTGAGGATGGGGAATAGAAAAGAAGGGCAGCCTCTAGGGAGAGGCAAGTCCCCCCTCCAGAGGAGTCAAGAGGTCTCTAAGCCCCTCCCCACACTGTGACGTCCCCTGACTGCCCTGCTGCCTCACAAACAGCATTAAGGAAACTGCCGGTGGGCTGGGCACATCAGCTGAGCCTCTGGGTCTGCCTGCCTGCCCGCCCGCCCGCCCTGGGAGCCCAAGTGGTGGGGGCCCAGAGAATTAAGCAGGGAGAGAGCAGCCAGTCACTGTTGGTGTGAAGAAGGCAGCCTTTGACCTCCCACTCCCACACTTTTTAGCTTACAAAACTTCCTAGCAGCAGTTACAGCTACCTGAGGAGGAGGCAGGGCAGGAAGGGTGAGGACCTGCCTCTGACTTGCCCTGTCCTTGCAGGCTCCTGGGGGAAGAGTTGGACTCTTCACAGGAAGGGGTGGGCACCTTTCTCAGCTTGTTCTATTCCCCACCCACACCCCCAGGCAAGGTTGGAAATGAAGGACTTTTTTTAACCTTTTTGTTTTTTTAAAAATAAATTTGCAAAATCTGCCTCTTCTGTGCCTTTCTCCCCTGAGGATATCAGTCTGAAGCCAAATGGCTACTTTTCACCGATAAGGAAAAGGAATGGACCCTGGTTGAGGGAGAGACATCCACCTCAACTGAACAGTATATCCTTCATGCTTGGCTGGGACTCCAGATCATCTGAGGTTGCTCCTAGCCCCAGTTCACATGGTGTCCCTTAGAGCTGGAGGGTCCAGAAGCCCCTTCAGCTCTGAGTCCCCCTGGGAGATTTGGTGGGCCAGCAGCATCTGGAACACCTGGGCCAGAACCCAGACTTCATTCCCCAGCAAATGGCCTTGGAGAGAGCTGCCCTGTGTCCAGAAGAGCCCTTGGACGCCTCTGGTTCACTCAGCACTTTACAAGCCTATTTTATGATTATACAGAGGAGGTGACACCTAAGCCTTGCCTAAAGTAGGAGGAAGGATATTCCAGACCAGGCAGTGTGGGAGGGCACAGATAATATGACTGGACATGCAGATGAGTTGGTCCATGCTGGCTACGTTGGGTGAGGTGTAAGTGGCCAGCAGTGGCTGAGGTTGGCCATCTAGAAAGGAGTCTGTCCTCAGATACGAATGGGGCAGTAAGGAGACTACTGCCTCACTGCTCCTTCCCCAGGATTGGGGTTTTCCTTAAAGTGTCTGTTAGGAATGTGGGTTTGAGGCTCAGCCCCACCTGTATTGAATCGGATTAGTCACAGTAACTTTTAAGAATCAATACCCTCCCTATCTTGGTGACTCCTCTCTGGAGAGCCTGTTAAAATGTAACTACCTGCTGGAGGAGGAGGAGAAACAAACTGGTTGGTATCCAGTAGGACCAGGGCCTGGAAAGCTTGGTGTCCCAGAGGCAGGGAACACTGGGAAGCCAGAGGGTTCAGGGAGGCTTGGGTAGTTGCCTGAGTGGAGAGTCTTGGGACCGCAGCAGGAAGCTGCCTGCACCTCTTCCCTCTGCTAAGGCACACAGGGCGTGTGCACAGGTGCACTGCAGCCAGCAGCCCTCTGGGCAGGTCTCTCTGCTTCTGGACCTTGACTTTTTTCCTGGGAAAAATGAAAACCAGGCCCCACCCCAGTTTGCTGGTATGTGTGTGCTGAAGAGAAGGAATGAAAACCACTACTTTAAGAGAATATGGTGACTGCAGCATGGTCTTTCACAGCTAAACATTTGTGTTTTCTTCACTATTGTAAGGTTGGAGTTTTGTTTTTTAGGCTCAGAATTAATATTTTATTCTAAAAACATTCTCAGTGAGTAAATAAGGGGGATATGTGTGTATATACATTGATTCCTTTGTTTAATTTTTATTGGTCCCACTCTTAGAGTGGGAATCTATTGCAAGTTTAAAGGGTGCTTCCTTAAAAATACATTTGCTCCTGTTGCTTATACTTTACACAGAAATTGGTTAACTTTCCATCTTGACCTTTAGTTTTAAAAAATATTTCCCAATGGTGCCTACACACTTAAAATAGAACCAAAATTTCATGCAACAACACCCACCTGTCAGATGCATACTGTACATTCTGATGCTGTTTTTTCAATCTTATTTCAACGTTTTAAAATCTTGATCACAATCCACTAAACTAACTTCCTGTACCTCTGATGGAACACAACTTGCACTTTTGAAAACAGGTAGTATGAGCTTCACAGAACTGTTCCACAGCCCTGATCTTATCTCACACTGGCCTGAGTGTTGGGCATGTGTATCCCACTTTCTTGAGGAGAAGTGGATTGCTCAAGGTCACAGTGCCCAGTACCCTCAGCTCTAGCTGGGGCTCTGAAACAGGGCTCTCCCCCATGGGAACACCTTAGCCCTTTCCCACCCAGTTCCCTGCCAGTCCCAGGAACAAGACTCTGAAGAGGGCTTAGGACCCCTGGGGAGGGAAAAGAAGTCTGTACAAATAGCTCCAAGTCCCTGGCCAACCAGAGCTGGCCATACTCAGATCCACCCTCTAGCAGGTGATTGGCCCCTGGGGGGTTACCACCCCCCACCCTACCCAGGAACCAGGTTCCTTCATTAAGCCCCACCCCAAGCAGGTCCCTCTTGGGCAGTCCATCTCTGATTGCTTCTGTGGGTGTGGCTCCTGAGGCTAGGGGCAGGAAGGAGCTGGTTTGTCCCTACCACGGGAAAGAGGTCATTTCTTCACCAGCTCTGAGCTGAGAAAGTTCGTGGCGGCTGCCCCACTGGCTCCTTTCTATGGCTCTCAAGGAAGGACTGAGGTGAGTGGGGAACTGCCAGGGAGTGGGGCAGTGGGACAGCCAACCTGTGAGAGGTGCAGTCTGGTGGTCAGAACAGTCAAAGGAGAGGCACCAATGTTAGCTAGCCGAGAATAATCTGAGCCACAAGCCCTGGGAAAAGGTGGCTCACACAGCCATGCATGGACTGTGGGGTATGAGACCTGTGTACCTGGAGAAGACCTGGGTGCCTCCTCTTCTCTTGGTGAGGTAGAGAGCAAAGGCCAGAGAGGTTCTTAGTCCCCCGGTGGGCCTCACTGTCCAGGACTAGGAACTTATTCTTCCTGGAGGACTAATGGCTGATCCTGAGAGGGAGGAGGGAGAGCAGGGCATGGGCGGGGCTTGAGGGACCACCTTCTGCTGGTGGAACAGGGCCAGACAGGTCCTTTTGAGGCTATTTGACCAAGGAATGTGGAGGAGTGGGTCAGGCAGGTACCTATAGGGTAAGGGCTCCAGACTGGGGCACAGGAATAGTGGGTGGAGCTGGTGGGTCCCCACCCCAGGCTTGGGCACCAGCACTCACCCTGAGCTGACCATTTAAGCTTGCCTGGTCCACTTAGGACCAGCTCTGCCTGGCTACCCTGACAGACCAGTGCCCAAGATAAACTTTGGCTTGTCCCACCCTGGTTGGGCGGGGCTGGGGGCTGGTTAAAAGGGTCAAGAAAGCAGATAAGGCAGAGAGTGAGTGGCCAGCTCCTGCCATTTCCTACCCCTGCAGCCCGGCCAAACATGCCGGCTGCCAGAACCACGGACTCAGGCTTCCGGAAACCGGAAAAGCACAGCTGCGGCCAGTCTTCCAGGAGTCCAGAGGGGGCAAAAGACAAAGTGTGGAAGGGGAGGCTTCTTGCAGGAGAGACACTAGCCACTGGCCACTGGCCACAGGTCACTTGGGAGGAGCCAGGCACCCTGTGAGAGGTGCTCAGGTTGCACAGGGGTCCAGTCCCAAGGAGCCCAAATGCCATTAAAGGCCTTGCTCAGAAGTCAGACCTAAACTCAAGACTCATTCCTGCCAGCTTGTGTTGCTGAGGAAGTGATTTAACTTTTTCTGAGCTTTGATCTCCTCACTCCCAAGGTGGAAATAATCCTAGAGCCCTCTGCAAGGGACTGTGGTCAGACTTCAACAAGATAGTAGAGTACAGACTTAATTCTGTACATGTCTTAGCAGTGTCTGGGATTATTAATGAGTGCAGACTTAATTCTGGGAAAAATGGAGTTTAAAGCAAATGAGTAATAGTCAGTTTGGGAAAGGATGAAGAGAAAGCACCCCAGCCATTTACTGAACAAATTATTCATTATTTAATAACACCAAGTATGAGGCAGGTTCCAGGCTTTGGGGCAGAGTAACAAGGCTGATGAAACAGGGGCACTCAGCCCCACAGGGAAGACTGTGCCCTCACAGGTTGGCAAGGGCCAGAGGAACCTCCTGGGGAGGGGAATGGGAGGTGTTAAGGAGGAAGCCAGCAACCTGACTGGCAGAGGATGGGAAAGCGGTCTGAACAAAGATGGGACTGGACACGAAGTCAACTTCACTCGGAAGGTGAAGGATCGAGATGGGTGCAGGAGGAAGTGCAAAGAGTTGTAACTGAGTCCCGAGGAACAGGCAGTGGGAACCCAGCAAAGATGTGTTGCGTGGCTGGGCGGCAAGTGCAGGAATGGGGGAGATCCACACAGAGCTGGGGGAGAGAGGCGGTCCTGGTGTGGATTTTTTTCTAAGAGCAGTGAGATATCATCAGAAGACCTTGGCAAGGGGAGGGGTGGGATCCACTAACATTTTGAAAGATCATTCTGGAGAATGGATTGTAGGAGGCAGTCGTAGAAATAGGGAGGTTGGTGAGGTGGCCAGGGGGAGTCGTCCAGGTGCGGGGCACAATGGCCTGGAGTGCAGTGAGAAGCGGGGGAAGGCCAGTGACAGACTGAGTGTGTTTTTGGGGGGGCACGGGCTTGCTGGAGAATTAGATGTGGAGAATGAGAAAAAAGAGGCCTCGGGAGAGACTCCAAGGCATGTGTGCAATAGGGCAGAGGAATGATCATGGCGTCACTTGCCAGGATGGAGAAGATGGAGTGGGTGCAGGTTTCTAAGGAAAATCGAGGGTTCCTTTTTGGCCATATGTATTTGAGATGCTGTGAGACCCTCAAATAGAGAGCTCAGACAGCACCAATGCCCGCAGGTCACTGCACCCATGATGCCCAGATCAGCCCCACCAGGGGCTCCAGGCATGCAGAGCCTGATGGGAGGCAACTAGCTGGTACATGGCAGAAGGAGCGATGCTCACTGCACACGGTCAGGGAGGAGGTGGGGGTGTGGCGCCCCTTCCACCCTCCACTGAGTCCACCACCAACAGCTGGTACCTCTCCTCTAAATCCACACTGTCCAACATAGAACTGCCACAAGCCACATGTGTGCTGTAAGCCTAACATACACGCTAGGTTGAGTGTTTAGACACAGCACAAAACAAGTCTGAAAATAGCTCAATAATTTTTATATCAAGTACATGTTGAAAAGATGTTTGGGATATGTTCTGTTCAATAAAAATACTATTTAAATTAATTTCACCTGTTTCTTTTCACTTTTTTAATGTGGCTACCTTGAAATTTTAAATCATCTATGTGGCTCACATTTTATATCGATGGCCCATGCTGTTCTGTCTAGACTCTCGCTACACATTTATAGAACGTGGATATACATGTGTGAGTTCATGAACACACGGCCTGGGAGCCTCTCCTCACAGAAGTGAGATCTGCCTCCACACGGAGTCCCATTACTCCTTCTCCACTTAACACATTAGGGTCTCTTATTATCTCCTCATTCTTTTTAGGGGTCATGTTAACTTCCATTAAATAGTAATATGCATGATTCTTTCATCCAGTTTCCTACTGGGGAACACTGAGGCTATTGATATCCATTTGCTTTTACAAACAATGCCCCAAGAACATCCCTGGACTGTCCACTGTGGAGTGTTCATGTCTAGAGGCAGGAAGAGAGGAAGGGGAGCAATGAAATGCAGTGATGGAGGGCTCAGATTTTGAAGGCTCCTTAGGCAGCACTGAGAGACGTAGACTTTGTCCTGAAGTCGGAAGGAGGCAATACAATAACTTTTTTCCTTGTAAATTGCTAACCCTGTATTTTTCTTCTTTATAAAAGCAATATAGTTGGGCATAGTGGTGCAGGCCTGTAATCCCAGCAGCTCAGGAGACTGAGGCAGGAGGATCATAAGTTTAAAACTACCTCAGCAACTTACCAAGGCCCTAGGCAACTTAGCAAGACTCTGTCTCTAAATAAAATATAGAAAGGGCTGGGGATGTGGCTCAGTGGTTAAGTGCCCCTAGGTTCAATCCCCAGTACCGAAAAAAAAAAAAAGAAAAAAAAAAGCAATATAAAAACAGTTTTCTCCTTTACTCAGACTCTTTCATTCTTGCAAAATTGCCATCACTTTCAGATCCTGCTTTTTTTCCTTTCATGCTCCAGGGTACGCATTTTCCTGTGTGACTGCAGGGTCTCCATGACAATGTGTTTAGCCAGTCACTCTGGCCAGATGCTGGGGCCTTTCTCAGGTTCGCCTGAGTGGTACCTGAGCAGCTCAGATGGTGAGTGTCCCTATGACTTCAGACGCCTCTCTGTGGATGTTTTCTAGGCAGCAGTCAGCAAGATGGTCTCCCTCTTGTCAAATAAACACTCATCTCCCTTGACCCCAGCCCTGGCCCCTTCCAATTTCCATCCTGTGTCCTTCCTGCTTACAGCTCAGCTTCTGAGAAGTCACCCACACAGCACCTTCCACTCCCCGCTCAGTCTTCCTCCAAGCTTGGGCCTGGCCTCCTCTCCCTCCATGCTCTCTCCCATGGCACCCCTGCCCTCTTGGAGAGCCCCCAGAACTCTCTCCCGAGCCTGCCTGCCTTCTGGGCTTCTACCACAACCAGAAAAGCAGACAGCCCTGTCCCTCCAACTGGTGGCCGAGTGCTGCTCATTCCGCCTGCCTGACAGCCCTTCACCACCTACTTTCCCCCACCCAGCCCCCCACACCTGCTGTGCTCCCTGGAGCTCCCACAGCGGGCACAGATGTCCTCACCTCCACCTCATTTTCTTGCCTCCCTCCAGCCCCTCCCTCTCTCCCAGCACACCCTGTCTGGGCTCCACCGTTCTGACTAGGTACACATTTTTTATTTTCCAAATAAAACTCTGGCTGTGGCACTCCCTGGAGGAAATACCTTCCCAGGCTCCCCATGGCCCTCAAGATGAAGCCCAAGGCCCTGAGCCTGCAGTGTGGGCCCTGGCGGCCTGGCAGAAGGCCCCACCCAGCTCTATTCCATCTCCTCACTGTGTTTCCTGCTCATGATTGCCCTTCCCCCTTCACTTCCTCCTTTGCTTGAATAATTTCTAATTTTTCAGGTCCTAGCTGATAGGTCACCCCCTCCAGGAAGCCTCCCGACTTCCTCACTTTCTGTCAGGGCTCGAAACCACCCTTCTGCTCATCCTCCACACCTCATGCACGCTCTCCTCAACATTCACTGAGCACTGGTTCCTTCATGCTTTCAGTCTGCCACATCACTTGTCCTCTCAGTCCCCACCCCACACTGCATCCACCCCTTGTTGGCTCCACACCTCTGAGTGCCTAAGGTTGCGCCTGTGCCCAATCTGGACGTGTAGAAAGCATGTCTAGACAGAATCTGACGACTGTCTCCATGTGCACACTTTGTTCCCCACACTGAAGGCTACCTCCTTTGAACAGATTCCCAGCGACTGGGGTTACTGAATCAAAGGGAATGAGCATTCGAAGAGTTCAACCCACAGCCAGGAAACTTTCCACAAGGCCCAACCATCCACACAGCCACCAGCAAGCATAAGAGAGCCTGCCTCACTGTGTGCTGGAAGCTGGGCTGTTTTCATTATGTCTGTTCTTTAAAGTGTTCATTTTATAGGCAAAACCGACCACCTTGTTCTGATTTGTATGTCTTTGATTACTAGTGGGGGTGAACATTTTTCCATATGTTTGCCTACTGAAGGCATCTCTTCGAGGATTTACCTATTTGTGTGACACAGACACTATTAAAGGAGGTTAATGTTTTACAAGATGGCTCTGGGGGCTGTGCAGGGAGTGACAGGGAGCAGCGAGGGAACTACTGCAATGGTCTTGGTGACAGATGATCAGGCTAGGATCATGATGGAGGTTGCAGTGGGTGGAGGGACGGGAAGGGGCGAGATCAAGAAGGACAAGTCAACCCAACCCAGGGGCTGACAGCAGACAGTGGATGCAGCAGAGGGAGTGGTTGGGGGCCGCAGGTTTCAGGTTGACTAGATGAATAGAAGGAGGTGCTGTGTGCTGAGAGGGTGTCCAGGTGGACACACACATACACTCCAAGGTTTTCAGAGCCTCTCCTGGGTTCGTCTCTCAAGCATCCCTTAAGTAGGATAGCAGAAAAGGCAGGGGCAGAGGGTCTGAGGCAGGCAGCCTTCTTGAAAGAGAGCAGGGGAGCTGAGGTTTGGAAGAATTCATAGGGCAGGGGGCAGAGCTAGAGGCTGCCCAGGGCATGATGAGGATCTGTTAAGAAGAGTCGTCATCAACAGTGGAGGGAGCGATTACGGTGTGTAAGCCCCTCGTTCTAATCACTCAGCTCATGTTATCTCAGAGTCCACGGCAGCCCTCTACGGGCTTACTACCCCATCTTACAGATAAGAATGATGGGCAGAGTGTCAGGCCTTGCCTGAGCTCAGAGAGTTTAGAGGTGGTGGAGCTGGGCTTCAGACCAGAGGGTCTGGCCCCCGTGTCTGCTCCTTACTATGTGGTTCCAGAAGATTCTCAACATTTGAGACCCTTCCTGGATTTACCATAGACAAATTCCAAAAGTACCTCCCCTAAGCCAGCAATTAGGCCACTAAGGCCTGCGGAAGGAACTCTTCCCCCAGCCTGGCTTGGGGCTGCCACAGGCACATGGTCTCTGACCACAGCCAGCCTGACCTCATCTCTAGGTCCCAGATAGCTCTTCACTCCCAGCCACCAACCTATAAGTTAACCGGTAGCCTCCTCTGGCCTATTCTCTTGTCCAAGGTCATCCTCATCCCTCCCCAGGCTAAGCCCCCCAAGCCTTGATGCTCCTGTCCTCCGTGCCTGCCCAAAGTCATGACCTGCACCATTGTTGTCCAGAGGAAAGGATCAGAGGAGCCCTGGTTAGGCAGCCGGGGCTATGTCCACTCTGTGGCACATCAGGCAGCTGGACAAAAGGGTGAGGGAGTTCTCTAAGTGCTGAGATGATAACTCAGGCATACTGGTCAGTGAGGAAGAAAAGGTGCAGGACAGCATGTCCACTGTGCTACAGTTTCTGGGGAACTAAAAGAAAGGAAGTGAGAGTACTTGCCACCACATTCACCCGTCCCTGTGTATGCACAGACCACTGCTGGAAAGACATGAAACTGGTCACTCTAGCTGTTTCCAAGCGGAGGAACAGGAAGGAACTTTTCAGTGTTATCTATCTTTCATCCTTTTGAATGTCTGTACCATGTAAACAGTTATTCTTACTCAAAATAAAATAAAATGAAGCACTGAAATCACAAAAATGATTTCTACCTTGCATGTGCATGCGTGTGTGTGTGTGTGTATAAATGGGCTGCTGATCCCCCTGCCTTCCAGGCCCAGGAAGAGAACCGTCTGGCGACTGATCCTGCTTGCACTTGGCCTCTTAGGGTTGCTCCTTCTGAACTGGCTCCCTATACTCAGGTACAAATCTCTTCCCCAGCACCTGAGATGGGACCACCACCAGGGTCACATTTAAAGTGGCTCTTTCCAAGTGCCTTATTGAGAGATGGAGGGTGGTGGCTAGCTTGGCCTGGGCAAGTGTCCTTATGAGCCCTCCCTCCTGAGCAAGTGACATGCCACTTCCTGCTGCCCCCACCCCTTAGGCATCTGGAAGTCTTCATCCCCATGGGTGTCTGCCCTTCAGCCACAATGCTCCTGATGAAAGACAACTTCACAGGTGTCCTGCGTCCCTGGTAAGGAGTTACCCTCCCCCCTCCCCCCCACTCTAAGAATGCCCACAAACCTAGACATCTGTCCCAGGTCCCTGTCCTCCTTTCAAGTGCTATTCCAACAGATCCAGGCACTGCACTCCTAACCCCAGGGGCCCCACTGGGTCATACTTCTCCTTTAACTGTCTAGGGGTGGTTCCGACCTAGGGGCAGGGACTGGTCTGATGCATCTTAGGTCCCTAGGGGAGGTGGCAGTAATCATGCATCCATGAGTGGGTGACTAGAGCTCTCTCCATCCTTTTCCTGGCCAGGGCCCGGCCTGAAGTCCCAACCTGTACTTCCTGGGGGGCCCCCATTATTTGGGATGGCACCTTCGACCCAGATATAGCCCAGCAAGAGGCCAGACGGCAGAACCTCACCATTGGGCTGACTGTCTTTGCTGTCGGCAGGTAAGCCTGGGGAGGGGAGCGCCACTGTCCAGCAGGGAGTGGGAAGGATGTGGCCCCGTGGCCCTGGGCCTTGGATCCCAAAGTGCAGATGGAGGCTGCACCCTTGTCCCAGACTCCCAGGGTGAATGCAGGAATATCCTCTCCCTTCCCCTCTTCCCTGGACACCAATATCATGGAGCCCACCCAGCCAGGGGCTCAGAACTATGTGCCAGAAGGAACCTGCTTAGGGGCTAGGGCTGTCCACCAGGAAGTGGCATGTCACTGGTGAGGAAATGGTGGAGTCTTCCAGGTGAGAGGGGAGAAGAGGGAAAGAGCAACTGGATAAACAAAGAGACAGAACTGGCTGCTGGAGGCAGCAGCTCAGCCATAGCGCACAGTATGGCGGGTCTCGCCAGGAAAGCCAGATGGAGGGAGAGGGGCTGGAGAGCTAGGGGGCTTGCAAGGGAGTGAATCTGAGCGTGTAAAGAAGGTACACAGAGGAAGGAGGTGACAGAGACTGAGAAGTGGGAAGACCACCAGATTAGAGGACTCAGTGAGGCAGGACTGTGAGGGGTGTAAATCAGAGCAAGTGACCTAGAAGAATGAGGAACCCACACAGTGGCGTGGGTGAGGCTGCGGTTTTGAAGATGGGATGCTAATGATGTCCAACCTGAGGGAGTGGCCACAGGAGTGCATAAGTAAATGTGGATAGAGGACAGAATCACAGGAGAGGAGGTCAATCAAAGAACTGATAGGCCAGGCAATGGACAGGCCTCCAGGTATGGAGTCTCAAGGAACAGAAATTCCAGGATCCTGAGGTCTGGAGTTCCAAGACCCTGTAAGTCTAGCACCCTGGAATGTTGAAGTTTCCAAGATCCTTGATTCCTCTTCCCACAGTCCCACCAAGAATAGAGCAAGTGCAAGAAAAGATACAAGCTTCAATGCCAAGTTGGATTCAAATCCTGGCTGTACTACTTACCACCACTTACCAATCAAGTATACTTTTCTAAGTTGTTAGAGCTTTGTTTATAGTACAGTAGATTGAACCCAAGGGACACTCTGCCATTGGGCAACATCCCCCATCCCTTTTTATTTTACTTTGAGAAGGGTCTCACCAAGTTGCTGAAGCTGGCCTCAAATTTCCAATCCTTCTGCCTCAGCCTCCCAAGTAGCTAGGACTTATTAGAGCTCTTTAAATGAGATAATGCACATTGACTTCAAAATGTCTGCTACAGTGATAGATGTTCAAAATATCAGGCATTATTACTTTCATTTTAAAACTCTAGTATCCTAAGAGCTGGTAATAACAACGGTTCCAGTATTTCAAGCACTCTACAAACTCAATGACTTAAAACAATGTATTATTCTTACAGCATGATCTAGTGTGCCAGGAATTCAGAGGGCTCAGCCGGAAGGGCTCCTCACTGCTCTCAAATGTCTGGGTCTCCATGAGGAGACCAAGGGCTGATGACCAGCCGGAGCCTTTCTATGTCACTAGCCTGGGTTTCCTCAATTCGTGGCAGCACCAAGTTCTGGGACCTCTTGATGGAAGGCCTAGAGCACTAAAGAGGCGATCACTGTCAGTCCTCCAAGGGCCAGCACAGCATAGCTTCCCTGGTACCCTATGGACCCGGGCGGTCAGAGGCAAGTATATTCAGAGAAGATGGTGCAGACAACTTGCACCATCTTTAACCCGCCTCTCCAAGGTTGGGGGATCTGGAGTTGGGGAGCCGGTGTGGGCAAGACTGGGAAGCACGAATGCAGGCAGGGGTGGCGAGTGCGGAAGGGCAGACAGCCAGGCTGACTTTTTGCAGGTATCTGGAGAAGTACCTGGCGCGCTTTCTGGAGTCCGCGGAGGAGCACTTCATGGTGGGCCAGCGCGTGGTGTACTACGTGTTCACCGAGAGGCCCGCTGCTGTGCCTCGCTTGGCGCTGGGACCCGGCCGTCAGCTGAGAGTGCAGTACGTGGTGCGCGAGCGGCGCTGGCAGGACGTGTCCATGGCACGCATGCGCACGCTGCACGAGGCACTAGGAGGGCGTCTAGGGCGCGAGGCGGACTTCGTGTTCTGCATGGACGTGGACCAGCACTTCAGCAGCGCCTTTGGGCCCGAGGCGCTGGCAGAGTCAGTAGCGCAGTTGCACGCCTGGCACTACCGCTGGCCGCGGTGGCTGCTGCCCTTCGAGCGCGACTCGCGCTCAGCCGCCGCAGTGGCCCAGGGCGAGGGCGACTTCTACTACCACGCCGCCTTGTTCGGGGGTAGCGTGGCCGCGCTGCGCGGGTTGACGGCTCACTGCGCGCGCGCCCAGCAGCAGGACCGCGAGCGCGGCCTCGAGGCGCTCTGGCACGATGAGAGCCACCTCAACAAATACTTCTGGCTGCACAAACCCGCCAAGGTGCTATCGCCCGAGTTCTGTTGGAGCCCGGAAATCGGACCACGCCCCGAGATTCGCCGGCCGCGTCTGCTCTCTGCGCCCAAGGAGTACGCGATCCTGCGCGACTAGCGCCAGCCACCGGCACTGACACCGGATGACGTGGACTAGGAGTTACAGGAGGGAGAGACCCTTCCTTCAGTTGGCTTCTTTCTGGAAGCCACATGATACTTTGGAGGACAGAGAAAGATTGAATGAAAAGAACCAGCTCCGCTCCTGTGCGCCCTTCCCTCACTTTTAATGTGGGCTGAAACACAACCGAAACACCTCTGTGACCGTCCAGAATTCAGCTGATGCCTCCTCAAGTGATGTTCTATCCCTACCTCATCTCCTCACCCCCTACCCCACTCGCTTTTAAACAAGATTGACACACAAAGAGGGAACATAATCGCCAGAGGCTGAGGATCTGTGTAGTGGCATCAGCATTTGGGAGAGCCAGGACTCTTGTCTGACTCCACTCCACTCTCAGTACAGTTGACTTTGAGAATGAGCCATAGAGGGACAAACACAGGAGGCATTCTGGTCATTGGCTCTCCCTTTTTACCTGTCCTGCCCATAAGCATGGCTTGTACATATGTGAGTATTATTATAATAGATAAAATTTTCCAAATTTGTCCACATGGGCCTTTTCTACTATAATCAAATCTCTCTCTCTCTCTCTGTCTCTCTCTCACACACACACACACACACACACACACACAAAATGACATTCGTGGGCTGAGGATGTGACTCAGAGGTAAAAGCACTTGCCTAGCATGTGTGAGGCCCTGAGTTCAGTCCCCAGCACCACCCAAAATAAAAAATTACATTCCTGACCTTGGGCTGGTAAGGCTGTTTGGCCAGAATCTGGGAGGTAATTTTCCTCATCCACACCTGCACTTGACTCTTCAAACTACGGGAACAAACACAGGCTCTGAGTGGGGGCTGGAAGTCATCAGACCTTTCCAAAGAAAGTGGCCACTGGAAGCCCTGGAGATTTTGTCAGACAGTTGGGGAAACTGAGGTCCTGAGGGAGTAGGACTTCACTGTGGGTCTCCAGTATTTTCTATGGAGCATTCTCACTGACCTTGAATTTTTAGCAGCCTCCGCCGCCTTTGCAGGTAGGACAGCAATTCCAGCTATTTACCTGGCCCTGAAGATCTTTAGACGCTGAAAATTTTTACAAGTTCAAGTATTGATGATAAAAGAGGAATCTCTCCTTTCAAAAGCAGTTCAAAGTTTCCCAGTTCCTTCTACCGAAACTAGATGAGCAAAACTCAGTCCCTGTGGACTCTGGATGAGAGAAAGGGCAAGCCAGGTGTGCCCAAGAAAAGGTCATTCATTGTTGGCTGACTAAGTTGTCATGTGCCTTCCCCTGGTGGGGCAATGTTTATCCTCCACCTTCTGCTGCAGACTTCACCAACCTTAACACCCTTGGACGGTGGGAGAGCTGACCACAAGCCAGTGAGAGCTGGATGTGAACCCGTTCCTCTTCTGTGTGTGTGATGTAGACAAGTTCCTTACCTGGGCCGAGTCTCAGTTTCCTCACATATAGCCCTCTTAGGGGTTTTGGTGATATTTCAGAGGACAGATATTGTCTTTTTCCTCTGTCTGCCTGCCCTTTCCTAGCAAATTCATGGAGTGCAAGAAATTCACCCAAGAACAGAGTTTTACAGGGGAAAACATGGTAAATTGGGAATTTCCTGATCCCAGGCTCTGGGCAGCCATGTGCTGCTGATGAAGACCTTCCAGAGGAAGGGGAGGGGCTTGAGGCAGGGCAGAGTAGAGCGGTGTTGGCAGCTTCTTGAGAATGGCTCCCTCCTATGGATCCCAGAGGCCTAAGGAGGGAGCAGAGATTATTGAAGGACTTGGGTTGGAGACAGGTTTGACAGGAAGAAAAAAACTCCTTCTGTAGCTAATGCTGTGGCCCTCACCACTGTCCTCCTCAGCACCTATCCTGGGGCCCACACAGACAGGGGTGCTCACATATTCCCCAGGCAAGCAGATGAAAATACAACTCTCAGTCCCAAGTGTCACTGCTAAATACAGAATCTTCATCTGTCCCAGGTGCCCCACCCTCTCATGCCAGCTCAGATATCACCCCCGCAAATACCAGAACATCTTTAAGTCTCTTAGGAATCAATGATCATAAAGAACATAGATCCAATGGAGCTAAGTCTAATAATAGCAATAATGACATTTACATTTTGGGGGTACTTACGTGTACCGGGCACAGCTTTAAGCATTAAACATGTATTGATTCACTTCATCCTCACATCCACACTATAAATTGTTCACCATTATTCATCCCATTTACATAAGAGGAAATCAGATATGAAGAGGTTAAGTCACTTCCCCCATTAGAACCTAAATTCAGGGTTTCCAGAACAAACAGGAAAGCAACATGGCTAGAGGGTAAAGATATTGTAAGGAACCGAGGTTGTCACTAGCTCTCCATCTCCTCTGTCCATTTCTGCTTTCTCCTGCCTTCTTTGTTCTGTTTGTGTCTGGACCCATACAGCTACCCCAACCCCTAGCTATAGGGTCTTCCAGTTCAGGTGCCCACCTTTTCCTAACTAATTTGTTCCTGATTCATGGACTGGAGATCTAAAGCAGTTTCATCCAGTGGTGTGCCAGTAAATAGCAACTGGCTCTTCAAGGAAAAAGAAAGCCCTGATTTTTAGCATTTGCCATTTTCCATGGTATAAATCCCACCGTGGTCAATTATAAGCTACCAGCATTTACTGAGAAGTCCCTTGGGAAGAGATACACAGGATCTGCCCTCCAGAGCCAGGACACAGTTAGCTACAACCATGGATGGAGTCAGTCAGGTGCCAACCTCTGGCCAATCAGCTGTAGGCTGGAATGGGGTCATATGGTACCATATAGCTGCCAGAGCCCATCCCCTCCAGGCATTGCAGGCTGTGGAAAGTCAATTTCAGAGCAAGAAATGAGGCCTTGAGATTAATGAAAACATGCTGGTTCTGGGATCCCCCCATTCATTCCCCCTTCTGTGGCAACGTACTCTTGGTTTCCTCTTGGGAAGATATACTTTGGATGGAGGCTTTGCTCTCTGCTCCAGCCGTAGATCATGGGCCCAAGCCAAACCATTACATACCATGCCTGGGCCAGAAGGAGGAAGACCCCATGAGATCCCTGCTGGGGCTTCTGACAAAGGGACAGGATGGCTGCTGGAAGGCTGAGCAGGACTGTAGGCTGGAGTTGACCCCACAGGAACCTGAGAATGAAGAGCCAGTGGAGAGCCAGCGACACATTCTTTGGATGCTGAAGCTGTCCTAGGAATTTGGACCTTCTGTCACTCGCCGACAAGCCTTGACCCATGAAGACCATGAGGACTCAGAAGAATGAGGTCCCAACGATGAGCTCCATAGTGGCGTGTGGCTGAGTTACCCCAGGACGCTCCACAGGGCCAGCCTCGATAAACTTGGGGGGATTCATTCCTTTATTCTCCTCCTATGCAGTCACAACACTGGCTCCTCTGTGGGGGGAAATGTGCGTGGAGGGGACCTCTTGAAGAAAGTCTGTTCCCTTCAAACGTGGGAACAGCTTCCACAAACCAGGCACTCTTGATGGAGCCCCCAGAGGGTGCGGTGCTCCTCAGAAGGCAGTGCAAGTGAGACCCCTTGGGGGGCCCAGAATATGTACAAAGGCTTTAGAACTAGACAGACCTGGTAAACGTATGTCCTTGACACTTAACAGTTCAGCACAGAGCACTAGGGGCTCTGCCCTAGGGTGAGACCAGCCCCCAGTAAGCCACCATTTCCTTGCCCCCAGTTAGGGGAGGGGAGGGGAGAGGAGTCGTGGAAAGGTGCCCCTTCCCGCTGTCACACACAGCACGTCACACATCACTGCCACCCGGGTGCAGGTACAGTTTATTCTTCACAACAGAGAAATACAAAGAGCAGAGGGGTTGTAATTCCCTAGTTTTTTTTTTTTTTTTGCCCCTTTTAGTGTTTTTCCCCCACATTCGATTTTTACCTTGCTCCCCACCCCCTTTTTAAAATAGGATGCAAACTTCTCTCCTGAAGTGTCTGAGGGACACCTGCCCTCACCTCCCTGCCACCAAGATGCAGACTGAGAAGCCAACAGACTCTTTTCTTTTCTTTTTTTTTTTTTTTTTAATAAGGTAACTAGTTCTAAATATGGTGGCCTGGAGGTCCCATAGAAAAAAGCAAAGGGGTGTTAACAGTATGTATGACAGCTTATTTACAGGGCAATAACATGCGGACAAAAAGCTACAATACTGAGTATCAGACGACGCAAGTCAAACAAAGGGGCGAGGGTGGGGGCAGAGAACCCCATGGGAAAAGAAACCCCAGGAAACGTTAAACTGGAAAATCAATGGCGAGTTAAGGCTTAAAAAGTGTATAAAAATAACACAGTTAATATTCAAAACGGAACTCCAGATACAGAATATATAGATGAGTTTCTGTCTAGTTTTCTTTTTTTTTTTCCCGAGGGGATGTGGAAGGGCTTCTCCGGGCTCTGTACATGGTTCCTATATACATGGACACGCATGGCTTTCAGATTGGGGTGTGTCTGTGGGGGCTGGGGGCAGGGTCTGCTCCTGGGACCCTCCCCAAGGATCCCTTCCCTGCGGAGGGGTGCACCCGGGCTGAGGATTCCCCCACCCTGGGCGCTGACCCCATCTGGAGGAAATTCTGGAAGGAGGTCCCAGGCCCAGGCCCACTCCCTCCCATCCCCCTGCCCACAGTCTGGGATGACAGGAGAGGTAGCCGATAGGTTTCCTGGCCAGCACCGAGGTAGACTGGGGTGGTCTTCAGGGCATCAGGGGAGGGACCGGGTCTTACCCAGCCCACCCCACCCCATTTCCCTGGGCCCGCCGCCCAGCCTGTCACTGCACCCTTTGGTCCTACAGATCTCCCGGCCCCTCGTTTTTCGGCCTCCTGAAGCCTGGACAGCCCTGGTAGCTGCCACACCCTCTGCTCAGTGGTAGGAGCTGGGCACCAGGGCTAAAGGGCTCAACTCCAGCTGCCTCGGCTCCCACCCATCTGGGGACCCCTTTGCAGTCCAGAGCCCCAGACCTGAGCCTTCCCTTAAGACCTGAGGCCATGGCCAGAGAAGGTCCCACGCAGCCCTCTGGTTCTCTGCATCCATCTGCCTGATCCTTTTCATTTCTCGGTCTTAGCAGCACCAATGTCCTGGCCAATAAATAGCTTTTTTTTTTTTTTTTTTTTTTTGTTATTTCCAAAACAAACTTAAAAAAAAAAAAAAAGTGAAGCAAGTGAGGGGTGGGGAACAAAAAGAAAACTCAACAGACAGGTTCAAAGTGCTCTGAGATCGTCTTTGGATGCCACCAAAACAGTCCAGAACCTTGCAACTGGCCTGCCTGACCGGCCCGGGACTGGACCAAGCAGGGCTTCTGCAGCCCAAGCTTCCTGGCAGGTTTGGAAGGTCATGAAGAGATCAGCAGTGCCCGGAGGCCCCGGGGCCTGGTGTCAGCCTGCCAGTGGGCCGGGCGGGCGGCGCCTCAGGTGGGGCTCAGATGAGAGAGATTCGCACTGGGATGCCTGGGGACTCCGTCCTCTGGGGTGAGTGATGGCTCACCAGGTGCTCCACCACAGTGTGTTTGGACATGTGCTTCATCAGGTAGGTCTCCTGTGGGCAGGGTGAGATGCAGAATGGTCACCACTGGAAAGGAGGCAAGGGAGGCTGCAGCTCCCAGAAGTGGCCACTGCAGGGGTCCTTGGCAGGTGGTCACACTGGTAGTCTGCAGCCACAGTCTGGAGGCCCAGCCGGGCCTGGGCACTGGCTCTAGGGATATGGCCCTGCTGCCAGCATCAGCACTAGCCACCCTGCCAGGCTCAGAGCCCACAGAGCGCTGTCTGGGGGAGCTGACCGGTACCAGGCCAGCCCCTCAGCAGTGCCCACCTGTGGCTCCCCAAAGTCAGGTCAGCTGCCTTTACCAACTGGCTCTAGCAGGGAGCACTGCATGAGACATAGCCCTGTCTGCAGGACAGCTCGAGTCCCTGCACCTGGCTGGGGCTCCCAAGGGTGGGTGGGGGGTGGGCAGTGGGCCCAGCATTGAGCCTAGTTCTGCCATTTCTTAGTGGTGAGATCTTAGGAAGTCATTTCACCCCTGAGCCTCAGTTTCCTCCTCTGTAAGAAGGGAAGGGAAGGGTTGTCATGGTGATATGAATAAAGCCCTCAGCATGCAGCCGGGGCTGAGGGCACCACTCTTTTCCCCAATCTCTACTTTTTTCCCAGGTGGTGGTAGGAGTCTTGGCCTCACTGGACCTACCCTAGGGGTAAAGCCAGGCCTGGGACCCTCACAGGCTCTGCTAAATCTGTCCTGAGGCAGCACCAGTAGGTGAGCAAAGGGACCCAGGCTCACTGTAGACCCCTGACCTCAAGCTACACCATATCACCCACTGGCCTTGATCAGGAACAAGGTGGCATTCAGGGTCCCCAGCTGCCACTCCAGGGCCTCATACCTGGACCTGCTCAGATGTAGCAGAGGAAGCCCTCAGATGTGACAGTGTGATAATACATGGTGACCTAGACAGGCACCCATCAACAGCCACCCTAGGAAACTCTTCTGCGAGTGTATAGCAAAGAAAAGGGGGAACTCTGGATTAAAAGATACATTGACCCAGTACAATATAGGAATCTTATTTGGATACTGATTAAAAAATAACACTGCAAAAATTAATAAAGACTGAAAAAATAACATCACAAATAAATAAAATTATGACATGCAGGAGAAATGAAAATCATCAACGCTGACTATATAGAAGTATTAGATACTGTGGAAATGCTCTCTTTAAAAAAAGGAGTTATCATTAGAGACATAAATTTCATTTACAAATGAAATAATTGATGTCTAGGTTTTGCTTTAAAAACTAGGGGTTCAGATAAGGCGGGACTGGAGATGGTGAAGGGGGCCATCGAGAGTGTGGGACTTGGGAGACGCAGGGACAGACTGAAGGTCAGTGGCTGAGGGGGGTTTCCTGGGGACCCTCGTCCGCAGGTCTCTCCTCTGCCCCACAGACTCGACTCCAGGGAGGATAAATATCACACACTCAGCACTGGGCAAGAGCAGCCCTGGCTGGCACCTGACAAGTCCTGACTATGATGACCCCACCCCACCCCCCACCCAGAGTGACACTGACATTTCAACAACATACTCTCTGACACTCTCAGGGGTAGAACAGCTTCTCATTCTACCTGGGAAAATATCCAAAGTTTCCAAATGGCTCCCAAGGCCCCCCAATCAATTCCTGCTACACACCATTTTTATTCCACCCAGGGCATTGGCACTAACTGTCCTCTACATGTAAGGTTCTTGCCCCTCTTTCTCCTCTTCATTTAATTATCCTTCAAGGCTTCATCAAAATGTCCTGCTAGTTTGGATCTACAATGTCTCCCAAAGGCCCACGTATTAAAGGCTTATTAGTCCTCAGTTCATGGGACCTACTGGGAGGAAGTTAGGTCATTGGGGGTAGGCCCTTGAAGGGATATTGGGACCATAGCCTCTTCCTCGTCCTCTCTTTGTTTCCTGGCCATCATGAGGCCAGCAGCTTGCTCTATCTACCACATGCTCCCAGCCATGATGTGCTGTCTTGCCACAGACCCCAAAGCAACAGGAGTAACTATGGACTAAAACCTACAAAACTGTGAGCCAAAATTTACTTTTCATTTTTTTAAAGTTGATTATCTCAGGTATTTTGCCAAAGTAACAGAAAGCTGACTAACACATGTTCCTTTCTCAGATAGCCTTATCTGGACCTTTCAACCTTCCCAACTCTATTTTATAGTTTCCCCTGCTGCTGTCTCTTAATCCTTAGAGCAGTGATTCTCAATCAAAGACAATTTTGACCCCCAGGGGACATATAGCAATGTATGGAGACATTTCCAATGGTCACAACTTATTGCTCCTGGCACCTAGTTGGTAGAGTCCAGACATGGCTTAGCATCCTACTAGATGCAAGACAGCGCCCTATGACAAAAAAGGTATCCTGCTCAATGTCAATAAGATTGAGAAACTCTATTTTAGAGCAGTGATCACAATTTTCCATTAAATGTTTATGTGTGTGATTACTTGTTTAATATCTATCTCCAACAGTAGTTTTTAACCTTCCTGAGGATAATAAATGTCTGGTATCCAATTCCCAAGAGTCTGGCAGAGTGTTCAGTAAACAACAGGTGAATAAGTCATTGCACTAGCTAAGGTTTATTTGGCACTACTCTGCCAGCCAGAAACCCCATGAGTTAATCCATTTGACAGATGAGGAACCTGAGGCTCAGTGATCCCTATGTTGGGTGTATGAGAGTCTGTTAACCAGAATATTTAAAGAACCTAAAGCACAAACAAAAGTGACTCACCTGGGTGACCAAAGGCCCCCATTTGGGGAATTTTCCCACCCAGGGACAGGGAGTTGGATGCAATGACCCTTCTGGTGGTATTCAGGCCTTCCCTGAGATGAGAGTGACTGAGCCAAGTCACTGTGCCCCCTTGTGTCCATAATGGGGATTGCAGCTACAGGAAGCAAGGAGACTCTTCTCCCTGACTCACAGAGCAGGGTGCCCAGCCCCCACCACTACCTTGAGGATTCTAGGGCCTTAGAAACCCAGGATAAAGGCAGGCAGAAGGTGGCCAGATCGGTCTGGGGCAGACAGACACTGAAGTGGGAAGCAGAAGCCATTGCCTGTGATCGTGGGGAGTCTCTTTCCCTCTCTGGGCCTGTTATTTTGCTTGCAAAGTGGGGAGTCAGTACAGTGGGGAGGCAGCTGGGGCAGGGCTGGCACTCACCGAGGTGTAGGCCCGCCCGCACATGCTGCAGCAGTAGGCCTTGGCGTGCTTGATGGCATGGGCCGAGAGGTGGATCTGCAGGGAGGCGGAGTCCGAGTAGGCCCGGTAGCAGTTGGGACACTTGTAGGGCTTGTCCTTGTTGTGCTGGCGCTGGTGAGACTGTGAGGAGCACAGCAGGGGGTCAGGAGGCAGTGGGACCCCCCCACTTGCCCCCCCTTCTTATGTTCCCTTTGGGGAGGCGGCTGTGTCCCTGGGGCACAGGAGGGAGGCAGGCACTCACCTGGAGGTTGGAGAGCTGAGTGAAAGCCTTTTCGCAGCCAGGATGTGGGCACTTGTAGGGTCTGTCACCTGTGTGGATTCTGCAAGGGGCAGCCTGATGAGGAGGAGGTCCCAGACCAGCTCCTGGGCGCAAGTCCTTGGCTGCCCTGGGCCATACCTCTGCTCCCAAGACACTAGACTCGGTCCCCTTGACCCACTCTCCTCAGTGGCCAAGAGTGAGCCCACAGAGAGATCTAGGGACTTCAAAGGCCACCGTCTCTCCTTCCCTCTCTAGCTTCCACTGCGAGTCTGACTAACGCTTTCCACTCCCCCTAGGTCCCTCTGCACCCGCCCTACGAAAAGCACCACTCAGAGACCCAGGCCAGCCTCCAGCTAAGCACAGGGAGCTTGCTTGGACTTCCTTCTGTCCTCTCTGCCACTGTGAAAAGAATGGATTCACAGTGCTGTGAAGACCTTCCCTCCCACCCTGCCTCCTTCCGCAGAAGAAGGACATCCCCCTTGAATGGCTCCTGGCCTCTATTTCCTGTGCCTTCTCCATGTCAGACATATATCCATGATGGTGACATGTTCACCCTCATGTATTAGAAAATTCAGGCCCATGGCCCTGAAGCTCAGTCCCTCTGTGTTCTTAACGATAGCTCCTGTGCCCCACTCCCCTTCCTGAGTTCTTATCCTGGACCCACCATTTACTAGTGGGGTGACTCTGGGCAAATCACTGAGCCTTGGTTTCCTCACCTACAAAATGGATATAAAAATACAATCCCTGCCTCACTGGGCTTTGTGAAAAGTGCACCAGATAATACATGTAAGGCTCTCAGCCGAGAGTTGGCACAGTAGCACTCAAGAAAGTCTTGCCAGTAATTATTAGTCATTCATTCAACATTTATCACACCAGGTTCCTGTGTGCCGGGCACCATGCTAGGCACTGGGGATATATCAGTGAACAAAACAGACAAAAATTACCGCCTGGCAGAAAAGAACCGTAAGCATAAAATAAGGAAATAACTCACACGCAGAAGGTAGTCAGTGTTGTAAACAACTGAACAAGGTTGGGGACTGGGAAACACGGGGGACAGTTTTACACACAACAGGATAGGACCAGTTGAGAAGGTGATATCCTGATGGCTGACCACAGCTCACTCTTGTCCAACAGCCAGGTGGGGACAGAGTGGTGGATGGTGCTGTGAGTGCAGCTGACGCGCCTGGCACATGCCATCAGGTGGCCTTCCCTGTGCTGCACACTCCAGCCCCGGGACCAGCTCCCCAGCTGGCCCAGAGGCACCCATCCTGCCAGACCCTCTGTGCCAAGCCAGTAGGCAATGAAATGCCGGCTGGGCCCAAACCTTGTTCGCCTAAGTTGCCAATGAGCACCATTAAGTGGAAGGAGAATGCAGATTGGGCCAAACAGGGTCCTCTCGCCCTCTCACAGCCCAGGTCTGCTCCGCCTACTGTCCATCTCAGAGACCAAGGCCCTGTAGCCAGGACCAGTGCTGCACTTAGGGACACAGGGCTTCCTGCTGTCAGAGAGCTTGTAATGTTGGTTGCTGTTATACCCAGAGCCAGTCGGGATTCTTCAGTGTGTCACTTGGGCCATTATCGGTGGCCCGGCTTCACCTTCATACTCTGTGCACCACGTCCTGGTCAGGGAACCACTTCTTACCTGGAGACCACGTCTGAGGATTCTCCCCGCCATGCCCTGCCCTCGCTGCACCCCGTTCTGCCCAGTGTCACCTCATCCTTCCTGAGTGTACTCCTCCCTACCCGACCCAGGGTTCCCTACCCCCAGAGCTTGGCAGCTCCTCCCCACAGTGCTGACACCTCTGGATTCTCAGTCTACCAGATTCGTACCCACAGTCTACCAGACAGGGAACCCCAAAGACAGGGTAAGGCTAGGGCCCCGCTCACAGACTGCACCTAGATGTGCCAAGTGGAGCTGACCCAGTTCTGAGAGCACCTATGGACCTGCACGTGGTGGGGTGGTCCACCAGGCCACTGCTCTGTCTTTACAAGGGAAGGACCCTCTGCTCCAGCTCCACCAGTGGCCAGCACCCCTCCATTTCAACCTCTCCTCATTCCCCTCCAGGGTGGGGTGGGTTTGGTTGAGAGCAGGTGGCAGGGAGGGCCTGAGGGCCCCCAGAACACGCATCACTTTTAGTTTTCAACCTCACAGGCTCGTGCCCACAGTCCTCCCTCCCGGCCCCGAGCCCAGCCCGGCTGGCAATTCCGGCATCTAGAGCTCCTCCTCCTCCAGCCCTCGGTCCTGCCACCTCTCCTTCAGCTACCCTGGCCCAAATCCACCCTCCCTTCTCAGGGCACGTCCAGGACAGCCTTCTGCGAACCCCCAGAAGAGGTCAGACCCCTGCAGCCTACCTGCCTAGCACCATGAAACCCCACTCCCACAAGTGTGTCCACACTTCAGTGTCTGGTCACCGTTCTCGGCTGCCTCCTCGAGAGCAAGGCCTCTGGTCTCATCTACCACCATCTCCCCAGCAGTGGGCAAGACCTCAGCGCACAGAGGACACAATAACTAGCTGTAGACTAAAGGAAAGTGAGTTCTCTCTAAAGTCAGCGGCTGACAACAGAATATACTCCACATAATCAACTTCCATTCCAGAGGTGTATTTTGTGTTTGTTGACTAACTGATAGTTCTCCAGGGACTTCTGGTCCCCCTTGGGCACCTAGCCAAGCCCTCCTGACCAGAAAATTCTCCCGGTGGCTTCCTCCTACCCAGGTTCACCAACAGCCCAGCCCCTTTCCCGGACTCTGGCCTTAGCACCTGCCCCTGACCTCAGCCACGGCAGCAGCCATGGGAATCGTACCTGGTCAAGGCTCTGAGCAGTAACTGCCACCATCTCTCCCTTTTTCCATGACAGAGCCCCAAGGCCTTGCCTCAGCTTTCAAGGCCCTTTACATTCCTGCCTCCTCCCGACACTGCTCTCGCTGGTATCTCACTACCCTGCCACCACCTTCCCCAGCGAGCCTCTGAGCCTTTGCTCAGGCTGTTCCCGCTGCTGGCGCGGCTTCTCCCTCTGCTGGGAAGGGCGACGGTAACCCGACACTGGGCCCAGCTGATCCTCCCCAACCTCCACCTCATACTGACCACTGTCATCCACCAGTCTCTAGGTCACAGTGGGAGTTCCTCCAGGACAGGGCCTGTCCCTGACCATTGAGTTGTCCCTGTGTGTGGCACCAGCACTGGGCAGCTCAAAGAAGGCTGCAGGGAGCAGCTGCTGGGTGAATGAAGGACCAGGCTCTCACCTCCATCTCTGAACTGCAGGTCAGGCCCCGCCCCCACTGCTCCTGTGGGAATCCTACTCCAGGGCATCTTCCCACCAGGGGAGCACCCAGGCCTGGCTCCCCCCTGAAGAGGGATGGGATGCCCACGTTAACCCCAGGGGGCCCCTTGCTTGGGCAGCACTGGTGCTCCTGGACTGCTCCTCCGTCCCCATAACCCCAGGCCCACAGGGAGCCCCAAAGACTGGTCCTGTTTCCTTGCCCAGCACCTCCACCCCATGTGCACGCGAGCTTAGTCTGCAGCCTGACAGCCCAGGCTGCTCCTTGTGCACTGAGCCTGAATCCCACTTCTGCCACCTCTTAGCTGTGTGCCAAGGGCAAGTGACTGGCTCCGTGAGCCCCAGTTTCCTCATCTCTAACATGGGGATAATAATAAGGATTGTGAAAATTGTAGCAATTAAAGGACCGTACATAAAAGGTGCTCATAAAACATTCCGCCATGTTAGTTTTAATACATTAATCTCTAAGATAAATGATTTGTGTAAAATAAAGGGAAATGATTCAATGTTTAAATAAGATTACTAAGGATTCAGAAGACGGAGTAGTTGTCGCTGCTGTCTTTACCCATTAGAATAATAATAATCTTCCACGTTCACTTTTCTCGTATTTCTCAGGTATTTACTCCACTACTAAATGGCTTCAATGTTGCATCTTGTGCTTTGTAACTGAAACAATGGTAGATATAGTGAAAGTTAATATTTCTTAAAAATGATTTGCTCTCTGGCATTTTGAAATTCATTATCTCTTACAAAGAAACACAAGTTTCCATAGTACCAGAACTTTATGGATACCTTGTATAATAAAGCACCTTGTGTAGGGCCAGGCACGCAGGAGCTCTTTGATATGGAAAAGCTGAAGATGTTACTACCATTATTATCATCAGACTGAGAAATCAAAATGACTCTGTCCCCCCTGTCGCAGTTATCATTAGGCATGCTGGTAAAATCAGAGTCAGGAAAAGAAAAACAAACACCAAACATACTTTGCACCCTGAATAAACAAACAAACAAATACGTCACTCTGTCTAGCACTAGGTTCCACAAATAGATAAAACCTTGAGCCCTTTCCTATAATTTACTCTCTCCCCAAACAATTTTATCCCTGACTTTTGCATTGAGACATTTGCGGACGTGGGATGGTTCTTAGTCAGATGTTAACTCCGAGAGACAATTGCTGTTTTTCTGTCATCAATTGACTGTAACGGGAATGTTCTATTTTCTCCATAAGTACACGTGGTATTTATTAATTGCTGGGCTGAAACTCAAATGTGGACTCGGGCTACACTTACAGGTCACCTCCTTTCTTCTCCTTGTTGTTCCTTCCTTTGTCAACACAGGACATCCCAAGATGCCTAGGTTCACCAGTGCCACTAAACTATGTCCCCCAAAAGCGTCACCCAGGTACACTGTTCTCTACAACTAGGAACAACTTTCCTCACTCTCTTCAGACTGTTCCTCTCTCACCAGACCAGGGCTGATTCTGCTTTGGACATGATCCTCTCCTCTCCCCATCATTAGTGGCAGTTACACTGGAAAGACGCATTTGATTAATGATATGACCTGATTGTCTGACTTCCTGCCGAGAGGTAGGAAAACAAGACAGGGTCTCTGTCAAACAGCAGAGGATGGGGAATCTGGAATCTGGTTGCTTCTTTAGGTTTGGCTTTGTTTATCTGTTTGTCCAAAGGACTCTGAGACTTTGGGGCAACTGGGACACCCATCTCTTTACCACTGGGCTAGGACACATTGGCTTAATTATATGTGCCAGTGCCCCGTGACTTATAAATTTTTTTCCAGTTGTTGATAGAATCCTCTTATGTTGTTTGCTTGGTTTCCTGCCATTATGAACTTTAATCACACAGAAGGAAAAAAGAGAAAAGAAATTTGTGCCCTCAGGAATGGAGAGTAATCCCTGGGTCTGGATGTTTTGGTAAAATACTCTCCTTCAAGGGCTTACTAATTTTTATTTATTTACTTATTTATTTTTGGACATGGTCTTAAATGATATTTTTAAACAAAGTCTACTTCTGGAAAAAAAAAAAAACACCACACAGAATTTTTCATCATTATTATTACTTGCTACTATGTCTGTTTTCAACTGGACTCTGTCCACTTCATGCTGCAGCCTTTCTCAAATTCAGTCCCCTAGTGCAGAATAATAAAATCGGCAAGGTGTCTTTTACATGCAAATGCTCCTGGAGTTTCCAGATGGCCGCTGGGCAACACCAAAGATTTGATCCCAGGCTTCCGAAAAAGAGGGAAGCTCGGAATGATTGGGCCTGTTTTGTATTCTCCATATTGTTAATTAGCTGAACGCTGAAGGGACAGCTGTATAAGAAAGTGTGCAGTATAAGAAAGGTGGAAAACCAAGAAGAGAGCTCAATGGACTCATTTTACATTTAACTAAACAATATGCATATACATTAAATATATGTTTTGTGTTGTGTGTGTGCGCGCGTGCGCGCACGCTAGGGATTTTTTTAGTGGTGTTTAACCACTAAATCACCCAGTTTATTTTGAGACAGGGTCTTGGTACATGGTTTAGGACCTCACTAAATTGCTGAGGCAGACCTTAAACTTGCAATCCTCCTGCCTCAGCCTCCTGAGTCACTGGGATTATAGGCAAGGGCCACTGCACCTGGTGTTTTGTGTGCTTTTTAAGATAAACCAAAAAAAAAAAAAAACCCACATCATTTTAACACAGAGAAATTGGCACAAAAAAAGCAAACATAAAAGCATTTTTTTTTTAAATATTGCCTCAAGCTGGGCAATGTTCAGTGGTAGAGCGCTTTCCTAGCATTCATAACGACATGTATTTGAACCCCAACACCATTAAAGAAAAATAGGTCTCTAGATTTAAAATACCCTTACCAATTAATAATAACCATAACTCAAGCTTTATGAGATAAAATGAAAGACCCTGAAGATTGGCCAATGCCCTTGCTGCATATAATACGTACTTAATCTGAGAAACAGATCATGCCTTGTATCTTCATAGAAGCCTCTGCTCTCGTCCGTTCTGATAGTGTTGATTATTATAATAAACTGACCAGATTCGTTTAGTCTTATCCACAGGTCTCACTTCCCACTTCAAGCTTGCCTTAAGGCCTCTGCTTTGAGTGGCAAGTCAGAAATGGAGTCATCTGAAAGAACTCCTAGGAGAACGCAGCCTCAGGAGGGGCTGGGACACACACGCTAGGCTCTACGTACTTCAGGAAAGAGCCAAATGGGTGCAGGTTTCCAGTGACATCACCACCGGCAGCCACTGCAGGATCCAGGATCTTCTGGTCCAGAAGTGGACAACCTAGCAAAGTGGACCAGTTAACCCAGGGTCAGAGGAACAGAACTACTATCTAGGACGGGATGAAGCCGATTTCACTGTGGTTAGTGTCTCATATTCCAAAGGGCATCTGAGAAAACCTTTTTCTCCTTGGGTCCATCTCCAGTTCTCAATTTAGGAGGCTATATTTAACAGAGTGGAGTAAAATTGTTCCTTAAATGACACCCTGTTCAAACTAACCCTTCAGAATTCATGGGGAGCTATAAAAATTTTAAAAATCATCAAAGTAATTTAAAAATAATAATCCTACTGAGAACAACATACGAAATTGGCCTCGTCTACAAAACTACTCAGAATAATTGCTAAAAAATATTCGAAGTGCCTTTAGTGAGACCCCTTTCTTTTCACAATCATTAATTCCGTGTATAGTTCAATAAGAATCTGTCCTTTTTCCTAACAGGATATAATTGGGTAAATCAGATTTGTCACCATGACTATGCCAGAAATGTCACATTTAAAGACAAATCCCATTTAATTAGGCATGACAAGCCTCATAAGACAGTACTTCATATGTGAGAATGAGGCCTCCCCAGGCCTCAGGCAAATGACTGGCACTGCTCCATGGCAGGGGAGTTCCAGCCTCGAAGACGATAAAAAACCATCAGTTCCTGAGCTTCCAACTTGAGGAGTCTCCAAAAAAGAGGGTACTCCTACCATTATGCAATCTGGCAGAGTTGAATTGGTGGTTCTAAGTTCCTGATCTCTATTAATATAAGAAAACATTTTTCACACATACACACTTAAAATTCTGGCCCAAGAGCTTTACAATGTCTCCTGACAGAAGTTAGATTCTGCAGCTTATCATATGCCATAATCTTAAGAACCATGCAACCAGGAGGGTTTGTTTACTAATCAACACCTTGCTACCTACACCTGTGTCCATAACACTGGCCACCTTAGAAATAAAATCAAAGTAATGACAACATTAGAAAATTGCTGAAACAAACTTATGTGGTCAGATCTCTGCCTTAGGAGGCAGGGAAATGAGAAAACAGGCTGACAGCTTGCCCTGTGGCCACTCTGTCATTTGTTCTTACTACTGAACCTACAAACCATACCCCAAAGTCAGAGAAATGGACAAGGTAAAACATTTTGCACCTTGTGATAAAGGATACAAAGACCATGGAGACAAATGAATAACTAACAAAAACAAAACAAAGTATAGAGGTCCCTCTGTATGGTATTAGTCCCAGAAGACAGAAAACCTCCAGTTTTGTCAGTAAGTGACAAACTTCACAGCAAAACAATTTTCTCCCTGCCTTTGACCATGCTGATACTGGCAGACACAGGACCACGCTTCCAGAGATGATAATCATCGTGTGAGCAAACCGTGTTTCTTCCCCTCTGAACAGATGAACTGCAATCTTGGAAACCTTTGATTTGTTTCTTTAAATACCTAGGGTATTTTTATTTGGTGAGACAGCCTTTCTGATGTCTATACTCCCCTGCACCAACTTTTCTTCCCTTAAAGCATTTATCTTTGAGTCTCCCTTTCACACACTCAGCCCCACTGTAAGCCCCGATGGGCAGGGGTTTTTGTCTGTTTTATTCCTGGCCGTGTCCTTGGTACCTAGAACCGTGTCTGGCTTGGTGCACAGGCGCTGCGAACACTTGTTAAATGGATGAATCGTATGCTCTACAGGAACTAGTTCTATTTATTCCACACATATTTAACAGATGCCCATATGTACCACACCCGGGAGATATGGAAATGGAGACAACCAAGCCCTTCCCTTCAAGAGCTCAAATATACGGGGAGCAGTGTACGAGCACATGGCAGCCCACCACTGATAAGAAGAGGATGCACGGGGCCTGTGGGAACGCAGAGACCAGGCTCCTTACCCAGCGTGGGGACCAGGGGGCTTCTGGGAGGAAGGTGGACTGAGAGATGGACAGGAGAAGGCCAGAAAACAGAAAAAGGACACCGCATGAACAAAGACCTGGAGAGAGGGGTGGTGTAGCAGCAAGGGCTCCGAGGGCCCAATCAAAGAAGGCCAAGAATGCTCACCAAAGGAACTGGCTCTTGACCCCTGGGGGCCACAGGTGCTGAACTGAATGGGTTGCCGCAGGGCAGCATGAGGCAGGCCACCTACCTGGTGTGCTGCTGGAGGTGGGAGAGCTGTCGGAAGGACTTATCACAGTAGGAGCAGTGGTAGGGCTTGACGCCCAGGTGGATGCGCAGGTGCTGGGCCAGGTAGGAGGCATTGGCAAAGGACTTGGAGCAGTGCGGGCACTTGTGGGGCTTGGCCTCTGTATGTGACTTGGAGTGGATCTGCATCTCAGACTTGGTGAAAAAGGTCAGCGGGCATACCTTACACCTGCAGGGCAAGAGGCAGGGTCACACCTGGCAAGACACCCCAGCCCCTGTAGGATATCTCTGGGGAGATCTTCCATGTTGGAGGACCCTGTGTCTGTGAGGAGTCCAGAGGGCACAGGCCCATCTGGGAAAAATAAGGACAGGCTCCTAGCCTGGGGACCCTCCAGTCTGGGGGAGCAGAGCCTTAAGTCTGGGAGACATTGGCAGCAGCCTGGGGAGCAGGTCTATACTCAGGGAAGACAGGCACCATGATCCAGGGGGAAGAGGTCTTGCCCAGGGTCATGCCCATGGTCCTGGGGAAGGAGATTCTAACAGGCTAAGAGATTCTCAGCCTAGCTGTACATTAGAATACTCTGGGGGCTTTTGAGAAATACAGATGCCTGTTTCCTTTGATGCTCCCACTGCCAAAACATTAACTCAGAATCCCTGGAGCTACAGCTTTGCCAATGGCACGTTCTGAAAGTTCAGATGGCTCACACGTGACCAGGACATCACTTAAAGGGAGGAGAAATGCATTCTTGCCACACTAGACTGTGATGGAATGCCAACCACAGACCTCCTCTGAAGGCTCTATTCTAATTCTCTCCCACAAACCTGCTTGAGACGTGGGCGGGGCTCAACAGGAGACCACAACCTCTGGACCCCAGCCCCACCCTCAGCCCCAGGTCCCCTTTTCCCAGCCCTCAGCATGAGTTCCTGCCCTGAGATCTCTTGGTCCTGTCACACCAAGATCCCCACCTGTACGTCTTGCCTTCCTTGGCAGTCTCGCCGGAGGCCAGGATGGGGTAGGGGACAACAAGGACAGGTGGACCCCCCGGGTTCTCCGCCTTGATCTTTTTGCGGCCACGTTCAGATTTGGGGGGGCCTAGTAGGCCGTGGCCCTGGATTGTCTTGATGGAGTCCAGGAGGGGGGGGCTGGTGATCCCTGAGATGAGGGTGGGGGACGAGGCGATGAGGCGGCTCTGGCTGGTGGTGGTGGGTGTGGACGGGGTGCTGGTACCCGTGCCGGTGCCGGTGCTCGACTCAGATGTGCTCACAGTCGGGGTCCGGGAGGAGAGCCCCAGACCTGCAAAGACACACAGGTTGGGGGTAGGGATGAGGGGAGCTGCAGAGGTCCCCTCAGCCCCAGCTGTCCAGATGTGTGACTTTGGCAGGTCGCACTGCCTCTGTGAGTTCCCCCTTCCCATTCATAAATTATTACCCAGGGGGAACTAAATGAGAGAGAATGAGACAGAGAGAGAGAGAGAGAGAGAGAGAGAGCGCAAATACCTTAGACATCTTAAGTCTAAACTGAGTTAGAGCCTTAGAGGCCGAGGGGTCTATAACTCAGTGGTAGAATGCTTGCAATGTGTGAAGTGCTGGGTTCAAGATGTTCACTACTGTGTTATTTATACAGAAACATTTAGAGACAACTGAAATACGCAACATTGTTTAGAAAGTATTCAGTATACAGTGATTAATCTCATCTACTGAACTTGCCATTATGTTCATTTTTAAAACCTGCATGTGTGTGCACAGAAAAACATAAGTAGAAGGACCAAAATGTGATGTGAATAATAGGAGTGATTAAAATAATTTCTTGGTTAACCTGTACTTTCTAATTCTTCGACAATAAACTTTTTTAAGAACTTCTATAATAAAAGTTCTCTTTAAAAAATGAGAGGCCTAGGTCAGGCATTGTGGCTATCATACATCTGTAATCCCAGTAACTCAGGAGCTGAGGCAGGAGGATCCTGAGTCTGAGGCCAGCCTCAGTAACTTAGTGAGACCCTCAGAACTAAGACCCTGTCTCAAAATAAAAAATAAAAAAGGCCTGGGGATGTAGCAGTGGTAAATTGTCTCTAGGTTCAAGTCCCAGTACCAAAAAAAGAAAAGAAAATATGAGAGGACTAGATGTATAATATCAAGTTTAGTAGACAAAAACATGAAAATGGCATTCATCACGTGGTTCAGAACACAAAAATCTTTGCATTGAGAAAGAAAATATCCAGAGTTGGCAAGAGATATGCCTTGTATCACACACAGTACCCCAGGAGTGCACATTTCTGCAGTCTTCATGGAGGGCAGTTTGGCCACAGCCATGAAAATTGTAAATGTACATAACTTTCAACCAAGTAAATTAACTTGACTTCTGGAAACCTACCATAAAAAATATTTGCACATGAACACAAAGATCTGAGTACAGGGGCCTCTCATACAAAACTGTGATTAAACAAAACTGGGCATAACCCGTTGGTCAGCAGGGGCTGTGTAAACAGATGTGGGGCCTCCTGATGATGGAGAACTTCATGCACAGCCACGAAACAGAATAGATGGAATGCAGCGACAGAGAGGAATTGCCAAAATGTGCTGCCAGGTTAAAAAAAATGCAAGTCACAGACATTGTGAATGCATCTATTTTAAGACACACACACTCAAAATACATAGGTACACACGGACAATGTGGGCATGTGTGAACACTCGCAACAGATCTGAGAAGAGACACGCTAGTGTCCTATCCAGGGAAGGAGGAGAATTTTGTAATAGGAGATTTGCAAGCTTTCCCTATCAGTTTCTGTATTACTTGGTTCTTTTACCTGGTGAATTCATCCACTTTTCACATCTATGATTAAAGGAAATAAAATATAGGGAAAATGTACAAAAACTCTAACAATTATAGGACTAAGCCTAATTTTTTCTCCTTCCAGTTTTTCTGTAATTTCTAAATTTTCTATAATGACTGTTACTATCTTTACAATAAAAGTGCAATAAGCATGTTGATGATAGAAGGGCAAGTTAAATCATGGCTCCAGTTCTACCACAAGCTCAGCAAAACACACACACATATTAAAAAAAAAAAACCAAACAAAAAATATGGGAAAGGAAGGAAATGGACCAAAAGGCTCTTTAAGCTGCAGGGTTAGGAGCTGGAGATTATGAGCGACTTTTTTTCTTAGTTTCTCTTTTTTTTTTTTTCCAAAATTCCCTTAATATGCTTATATTGCTTTTTTAATATTGCTTTTATAATGAAAAAATAAATTTAATAAAATCATAATAACAGGAGATGTGCAGAGTGCAGCTGCAGTCTGGGGAGGCCCACCAGCCCTACAATTTCTGGGCATCTCTGAGGAAGGGAGGGAGGCAGGGAGAGAGGCAGAGGCACCTGGCTGGGGGTAGAGGGTGAGCCCGAGGAAGAAGAAAGACCTAGCTAGTGTGGCCTCCTGGAAAAGCCTGTCTAAGCTCTAAGTAGGGTATCAGGGGGCTCCAACCCTTAGACACCTACCCTGAGTGTCCCCTGCCACCTCAGCCTCAGGCTAAGACTGAGCTCCGTTCTTTCATAAACCTCTTCCTCTGTGGATTCCTTCCCAGCCACAGAGTAGGAATCTTCTCCAGCCCGTCCTCCCTGTGCTCACCCCCTACATCCTGGGAAGCACCAGGCCCTGCCCGCTCTTCTTTCTCAATCTCCTGACATCTGCCCACTTCTCTCCATATCCACTACCATTGCCTGGTTCACATCACCGCCCTCCTAAAGGTCTCCCTACTTCCATGTTTGTCCCCAACAACCCAGTCTTTATGTCGCCGCAACAGCCAGACTCAGCTTTTAAACCCAAAGCTGAGCAACCCCCTCCCCTACATAAAACCTTTCTGTGGCTCCCCACTGCCAGGGTAAAGTCCAAGCTGCTGAGCCTTCCTTATCCAATGCCTACTTCTTTTGAGAAGACTCGGACCCTGGAACACACTGCCTGCCATGCCTCTTCCTAGCCATGAAAGCTTGGTTTCATGACTTGACCTTTCTCTATCTTGGTTTGCTAAACTGTTGAATGGAGACATTAGGGTGAAGCACATGAAATTACTGTTTTTGTAAATCAAAAACAGTCCATTGTTCAAGCTAATACTAATAGCATCTGTCCACTGCACAGGGTGAGGTGGGTAATAAAATGATTATCAGTAAATGCAGAAGCTATCGGGAGTAAGCTGCCATTGACACCTTCATCATTATCACCATCTTCTGGTCCTCCTCAACCCACACAGACAGCCTTCTCTTGCTTTCTACACACACTCCTTACGCTCCATTTCCCTCATTTGCCGTCAACCTTACAATTTGGCTCCACCAAGAAAGTCTCTTGTTCCCCCAATCTGATCAAGTTTCTTCTCTTTAGTCTCAAGGTTCTCTAGGTTGATTTGGCTTCCCTGGCAAGCCCCAGCCTTCCTCCTGTCCACTGGAAGAAGGGAGTCCTCCTAGTACAGGGTCAGAGGACATCTGATGGCTATGGCTAGTCTTCCCCCCTCCCACAGCCACCTCAAGCTTCTCTCTCCCTAACCCCTCAGCTTCCCAGCCCCCAACCCCGCCCATCCTGTTCTCACCTATGCAGCCCTCTCCAAGCCGACACAGACCTGTCCCCTCAGCTGACCAATTATCTGCCCAGGCCTCACCAGCCTCCACCTCATTTCCCAGGATCCGCCCTTTCCCCCGCCCACTCTCCCCGGCCAACCAGAGTCTCCGCCCATCCAGGCTCCGCCCACTCCCTGCCAAGGACCGCCCACTCCCTGCCAAGGAACGGGACTGCCCGCCCCGTTCCCAGCCTACCCGGGGCTGCCCACCTGTGACCGTGCTGGTGGCTGGCCGCGCGTGCAGCGCCACGTCTGGCTGCGGCACGGCCTGCGGGTGCAGCCCGGGCACCTGCTGCAGCTTGGGCAGCGACATGACAGCTTGGCTGCTTTCAGCGGGCGCGGGTGGCACTAACAGCGGCTGCTGTGACGAGGCCGAAGTGGGTGGCAGGTGAGGTGGCCGAATCTTCTCCGCCATCAGCTGCTCCTTGATTTTATTAATCAGGACCAGGTTGTCCAGCTATGAGCGACAGAGGAGACCTGCTGAGGGGGCTTGGGCCGCGCCCTGCTCCTTTCCTGGACCCCATCCCCCTGTGAATCTGGAGCCCCTCTCCCGCAGGGCACAGACCAAACCCGGGCAAAGTGAAGCGGCTGCAACGCGGGGTGCAACTGGAGGGGTGATGTCGGTCTTACCTGGCTAGGCATGGTGGGAGGAGGGGGCCAGAAGTAGGGGTTGTTAAATCGAGGTTCGGCCATCCTGAGGGGGAGAGAGCGACAGTCACAAGGAGGTTCCCATCAGCTATGCACACTCCAGTTGGAGCCAGTGTCTGGAATCCTTCCCTTGGCACCCAGAAGAGCAGGCCTTCCACGGGGCTCAGGGAAACCACATCTTCAGGCTCATAACACTGGAATTTAGTATCTCCCTCAGTGGGCCCCAGAGGGCAAAGGTCACATCCAGACCAGAGCACTCCCAGGACACCCCCCCCAACCCCAACAAATCTCCATTCCCCAGTAGGTTCCTAAGCTGCAGAACCAACCCCATGGATTCCACACAAAAGCCCCCTGCCCCCATCCAGAGATAAATTGGGGTGTCCTGCAGCAACTTTGTAAATGGCCACAGAGCAGAAGCAATTGTCCATCCCCTATCTCTGCCCTTCTGTCCACTGCTCCCTTGAATAAAGGCCTCCTCTTCAGTATACAGGGGACAAACTGGGGTCACCAGTTACAGCTTTTTTGGAGGGCAGTTTGGAAGGATGACTTAGAGATCCAAATGGAGACCCAAATGATTACTGTCCTTTGACAAAGAAATGGTACTTCTGGAAAGCTATCTAGAAACAGGAGTTGGTGGACACATTTGACCTACAAGATGTGCACCAGGATGCTGTACCTAAGGAGGGGTTGGAGGCCTGAAGCTAGGGGAGTCTGGGGCTCTTTAGGCAAAGTGTGTGATAGTCTGATTCCTGGCCCTCACTCTGGCAAGTTCCATGGCAGGCCTGTGTGGTTAGAAGGCCTTTTCAACCAGGGCTGTAGGAAGGGTGAGCCCTCAGTGCTATCTCAGTCGTCCGGAGGGTCTGAGTCTTCTGTGACCCTAGAGTAAGTCAAGAAGTGTCTTACAGGGACCTTGCTGCACAGACATATCACATTAAGACTTGCTCCCTATCAAGTTTCTCTTACAGAAATTATTTAGCTGCCTGGTATTGTTGCTTAAATAAAATTGTTTATTTTGAGAGGGAAGGCCAAATTAAAGAGCCTTCAACCTCTTTTCCAGGTCCCATGAGCTTGAGAAGTCCCTACTGGAATTATAAGCATAGAGTTCAGGATAAAACCCTCAATAAGGACATGAACTAATCTGAACATTTTTTTAAATATTTCTTTTTAGTTGTGGATGGACACAATACCTTTATTTTATTTGTTTATTTTTATATGGTGCAGAGGATCGAACCCAGGGCCTCAAGCATGCTAGGCAAGTGCTCTGCCACTGAGCCACAATCCCATCCCCTAATCTGAACATTTTAAGAAAGAACTTTCATACAAATTATCTTTTATGATCTTTATTTGAAAAGCAGAACTAGAGTTATAATGCTTTTTTTCCCCCCCTGAAGTACTAGGGATTGAACTCAGAGTCTTATAACATGCCAGGCAAGCACTCTACCCCTAAGCTACATCCCCAGCCTTTTTTCTTTCATTCTCTTGCTTTCTTTCTTTCTTTTCTTTTCTTTCTTTTTTTCTTTTTTTTTTTTAATTTTGAGACAGGGTTTTGCTAAGTTGCTAAGGCTGGTCTCCAACTTGTGATCCTCTTGCCTCAGCTCAAGTCAGTGGGATTATAGACATGCAACACTGCACCTGACTTATTTCCATTTTATAGTTAAGAAACTTGAGGCTTGGAGAAAGGGGAAGGAAGCGACCTGTCCACAACACAGGGCTGGGATGCCAGGGTCAAACTAGAGATCAGATTTGCTCAAGTTGGTTCCTTTGGGGAATTTGTATTGCAAACCCTAGTCCTTGGTAGAGCAAGTACCCACATGTAAATAGCTCAATATTTACATGTAAAAATCTTTGCCCCTCACTTCCAGCCTGGAGCTGGTTTGGTCTGAGCCTGGCCAGCCTGGGAGTCTGAGGCAGCTCCTGCCCTCTATCAGCCTCCTGCTTCTGCCACTCACACAATGCCCTTCCCTCTGCCCATCCAAACCCTACCCACTCCTTACAGCCCAACACAAGAAATACTTCTGCCTGGAGTTCCAAATCCTGGGGACTGCAAATCCCTGGGGCTTCTCCTTTCCCAGAAAAATCTCAAAATAATAGCAGAGAGGAGGCTGCAGGTCCTCAAAAGCCTACCTTATGCAAGCACACTGACAGATACTCATCATCCCAATTTTGCAACAGAGAAGTGACTTTCTCAAAGTCACACAGCAAGTAAGCACATAAAGCTGAGACTCCCACTCCAATCTACCTGATTCAATGTCCAGTGCCTATGTCCCTTAGCTGTTTAGGGAAAGGACAAAGCATCCTGACTAGGTTTGTGGATGTACCCTCCCTCAGGATAGCATGGCTGTGACCCTATGGGTGAGCAAAGATAGGGCTAAGGGAGACAGTGAGATGGGGGGACAGGGGAGCCTGGGAACTGTCTGGTTTGTCTGGGTATCTCCAGTATTCAGGCCCAGAGGTTATCAATAATGTGAGGTGCACAGCAGAATGAGTAAATGAAGGAATGTTAATCAGAATCACTGAAGACAATCCCACACAATCCTCTAGCTGTGCACAATTTGTCAAGCCCTTCTGTATCCACTGTCATAACTTCCAGAACCCCAGGAGGATGGAAATCAGAGAAGGGTGTTTGCCCCATTTCCACAGAGTAACACACAAGAGAATCAGTAGGGAGGTTGCTTGCTCTGAGCCACGGAGATGGCAACAGTGCTGCAATGTTGGGGGTTGGCCCTCTAAGCCTCAATTTTCCTCATCTGCAAAATGGGGTAAGAGAAGCTGCCCTACCTCATTCCATCCTTGGCTCAGGACACTACCCACTGTACCAGGCTGCTCCTCAGACAGTTCTGGGGGAGCCACCTACCTCTCCTCCCTTCAGTTCAGTGTCAATGTTAGGGAGCTTGCCTAAGGTCCAGAGCTGCTACTCATCAGCTTGTAGTCCACCAGGGACCACTGCTTACCCTACTGGGGATCCAGGCCCACAGAGGGAAGGGGTCTGCCCCGGGTCACTTTGATCTGTGCAGCCCCTACCTGGTTCATCCGCACCCGTCTGGCTGGAGCTAGGTACTATAATGATTTAGTCAACGACCCTGGCTCTGGCGTCCACTTCCTATGTGCCAGATGCAGGGAGGCAGGGACAGAGCATTTCCTGAACCACTGCTAGGTGCACAGTGAGTGCCCAACAAGCCTTCGAGGTCCCTATGCCACCCTGGGACCTGGCAAGAGGTGAAGAAGGAGGAAGGCAGACAGAGCCAGGCTAAGCTACTACGGCCTTGTCTTGTAGGGGGTGTGAAGCAGGAGCCAGGTGCGGCCAGCTGTGTGCTTGGGGCAGATGGATGAGGCAGAGGGCATTCCTGAGAGGCAGCAGCTCAAGCAGAGCATGGAGGTGGCGGCACACAACAGGCTTGGGCAGTGGGCACCAAAGAGCAGGAGAATGAGGAGGTGGGAGGGATGCTGGCCAGCCAGCAGGGCCTCAAAGGCCACGCTGAACATGAGGACGAGCCAGATGTCAGTGGTGCGGAGGCTTCAGGGAGCATCCTGGGCACAGGGGACTGCCAGGGTCAGGGAGAGCCTGGGTGCCTGGCAGGGGTCGGGGTGGGGAGGTAGAGCAGGCAGGCAGCTAGGGTTGAGCAGCCATGCCCAGATGGACAGTGGCCACACGCTGGCACTTGGGAAGGACAGGCAGACTGGGAGGGGCCTGAAGCACCAGACAGAAACAGGGACAGCATCCTGGAAGCCCAGCCAAAGCACGGGCTCGCCAGCCATCATTTTGTTTCTCTTGTTCTGAAAGGTGAAAAGTTGGATGGGTGATGAATGGCCTGCCTCGGAGCTGCTCCTGAAAACGGCATCCTGGTGGCTGCTGGCCCTCCAGCCACTGTCCAGCCGCCCGTGCTAGATACCAAGCTAAGCCACGGGCCACTGCTGGGGAACCTGAGTGGAGCCCTGCCTGCCTACGCTACATGGAAGAGCACACAGGTGACCGGTGGCTTCAGCAAGGAAGAGCTGCGGCCACCGCCATGAGCTCTGCCACCGTGCAGTGCTCCCTCCCCCTGGCCTCAGCAGGCCTGCAGTGCACTTGGCCTTCCTCCGAGGCATGCCCCTCCTCTAGTTACCCTACCTTCAGCAGACACCACCATCTGCCCAGATGCTTCTGCCACAGACGCCCAGTGACCACAGCTCTTGTTCTCCATCCCCACCCACCCCAGACCACCACCAGGAGTGGTCGGAGTCCTCAGGAGTTCATTGCCAGGATCTCCTTAGAACCCCTTCCTGTGCACCAGTCCCGTCGCTAGCACCGCCTCTGGGACCAGGGAACAGCCTGCTTTGTTTGGAGCCCACATGCCCGGATTCAAATCTTGGCTCCAACTCACCAGCTGTGTGATCTGAGGCGAGTCACTTGCCCCTGTCCCCAAGTGAGGGATTAGCAGCCTGGAGCCTGGGGTGACCCAGCCTGGAAAGGGGAAGGAAGACTCCCCTGGGGAGGTGAGGCCTGCCTTGGGTCTTAAAGGATGAGCGGGAGTTAGCCAGGCAAAGACAACGTGGGGACATTCCAGCAGAAGCGACAGTTCAGCAGAGGCCTGCGGGGAGGGGGTACAGGGAGTGCTCACTGGGAGATGGGCGGGGACAGGCCAGGAGGCCTGGAGTGGAGACTCCAAGCAGTGTGTGATGGGACAGGAAGACCCCTCGGCCTGCTGCGTGCAGAAGGGACTGAAGGGCCGGAGGCTGGCAGCCAGAGAGTCCGTTAGGAGGCCCTGGAGAAGGGAGGTGAGAGGCAGGGGCAGCCCCTGGGCGGAAGAGGAGGCCTGGTTAGAGCTGGAGGCCAAGGAAGCAGGCTGCTCCCCACAGAGTGGCCTGGGAGAGCTCTGGATACCGATTTGGACAAACATGGTCACAGCAACATGCAGACAGCACCAGACCAGACACACAGGACAGACACAGACACAGCATGGACCAACAGGGACACAGCAACTGCCATGAGCAGGAAGCCACAGCCACGAGGACACAGGAGGCTGCTGCGGGGGGGGGGGGGGGGGGAGCACACACCTCCCCCAGGGCAGCCGTGAGGGGGGCTCAGGACACGAGGATGAACACAATGCCTTAATCCCCCAAAGAACAAACCCCTCAATGACAGATGCAGCCTGAAATCAGGCTCCTTACCTAGAGTGTCCTTTCCCACTTGGTGAACTTCTACTCATCCTTCAAGACCCAGCTCAAGTGTTCCCTCTTCTACGGAGCTTTCCCTGAACCCCCAGTCAGTCACTTCCTCTGTGTTCCCAACAGCACCTTGTATATGGGAATAACAATAACAATCATAATAATAAAATGGCAGCTACTATTGATTTCAATACCTGTGTCCTGAGTATGATTCAGGCCACTGAATCCTCCCAATGACTCTGAGATGTGCACTTAATAGAAAAAGAAACTGCAGCTCTGAGAAGTCAACCAACTTGCCCAAAGTCACACAGCTAATAAAGTGAGGGAGTTAAGTTTTCACCCAAATCTGGTCTAGCCCTACAGGCCCCATCCCACACAAACGTAGTCCTGTTACCCCACCAGTCTGCGGAGCCTGTCACAGGCGGGGCTGGTGCTCACTCAGCTGTGCCACAACTGGACCCCAGGTGGTCACTTAAAATGGGCTGGGAACTGTGGCGGAATATTGATAGCCATTACTTTACTGTTTCAGTGAACCCATTGGACAGATGAAAAAAGTGAGGTCCAGAGAGGTTCAGCAACTTGCCTGAGGTTCCAGAGCTGAGTCTGGATTTGAAAGCAGGTCTGTCTGACACCCTTTCCCAGGAGGGTGGCTTCTGAGGTCAACCCGGGAAACTCCACAAAAGGGCTAGGGAGGGGGGGGCTGAGGGAGGGAAACACCAGGTGCCAGGCCCCGCGGTGTGGGAAGGTTCAGACCCAGACAGCAGGACACACAGAGGCCGGCGGCCAGGCTGGGTCTGAGGAGCCTCGCCCACGGTGGAGCAGGGGGAGCCGTTGAGCAACGCGTGCCCCCCCCCCAGCCCCAGACATTAAAAAATGCAGCCTGCCCAGGGCTCCGAGGCCACAGGGAACTTGCTCCCAACAAAGCAAACGCGAGAGCGCAGGACCCAAAAGTGTCCGGACACTATGATTACAAGGAGCAAAAATAAAAACCTGCGTCAGAAAAAGCAAGCTGCAGGGAGCCACGCCCAGAGGAGGGGGTAGGCAGGCGGGGAGGCGCCCGCCGCTTTGGGTTTTTGTCTTTGTTTCTCTGGTTTCCAAATTCTCAGTAATGTCATTCAGTTACTTTTATAATGAAAACAATAAATTTATTCTTTAAAAAAAAAATGAAAGAAAGTGGTTGGTAGCCCGAGGGGGGCAGCAGATGCAGGGTCAGGAGGCATGAAGGAGGCGGAGCAGAGGAAGGTCAGGGGCGCCAGCGCCAAGCCCCCCACAGCCCCCACCCCCTAAGCATGTAGGACCTGCGCCAAGCCCCCCACAGCCCCCACCCCCAAGCATATAGGACCTGCGTGGGGAGTGGGTGACTGGAAGGGCTACCTGAAATAAGTGACATGCTTTGAGCACTGTGAACCTGCTTAGGAGTCTACAGGTCGGAGGAAACAGGAAGTCATCCCTCCCCTGTTCAGGTCCAGGGCCCCTCCAGCTCTGGCCTCAGCTGTTGCTAAGAGACCACTTGCACCCTCATCTTCCATTCCATCTCCCACTGCAGTCATGGGCTGCCCTACTGAGCCTCCCATGGCTCCCTACTTCCCTCCAGTCTAAGGGTTCTTTGGACCTTACATAACCAGCTCCTGCTGACCTCTGTGGCCTCACTGTCCTTCCCCTTTGTACACGGCCCAGACAGTCTCCTTGTCCCCTGGAACTCCACTTTTCTTGTTTCCTCAACTCCAAGCAGGCTGTACCCTCCCCCTGATACCTTCTGCCCTCCCCATTTCCCTGGTTCATCCCAACTTTTCCTGGGAGCCCCAGTTCACAGGCCACTTCCTCCTGGAAGCCGGCAGGGGCTGCTCCACCTCCACCCTGGGCTGTGCTCCCTGTAACCTGCGCTTCGCTCACTCTGCTCGGTGTATTTTCTCTGCTTCTGGACTCAAGTGCATCAGAGAAGCATCACGGCTGAGTTGTTGACCTTTTAAATGCCATGTGGTGTCTGGTAAGGGTCTGAAGGCATGCATGCTTGGGTGGAGGGAGCTGGAAGGTCAGGGCCTGGCAAGAAGAAAGCCCCTCCACCTCCTCTGAGTCCCCACTACCCATTATGCCATCCCCTGCATGGCACTGTTCTCTATTTCCTGTATCTAAGTATCTCTTCCTAATTGATCCGAGGAAGGGCTACATGTCTCGGTAAAGCCTAGCAGACCTGAAACAGAGGTTAACAGCTCATAAACACAGCAGATGCTTCGGCTTCCCTGGCAGTGAAAATTAAATGAGCTTCACCTGTCAAAAGAGCAAAAGGAAACAAGAAAATGATAATACCCAATTCCAGCGAGGGTATGGTGAAATCGGCACTTCCATGTATTATCCGTGAGAGTGTAAACTGGAATAATCATTTCTGAAAACAATCTGGCCATCACGTGTCAAGAACTCTAAAAGGGTTCAGACTTCTTGGCCTAGTGATCCCATTCTCGGGCATCCATCTTCAGAAAATAACCCAAAGAAAGACAAAGCTGTTTGCTTCTGTGGTTTCACAGCAGCAAAAATCTGGAACAGCCAAACTTTTAGTCAATAGGGGGATGGGTCTGTTAATCATGTGGCTCAGCATCGTAGTCAACAGTCATTAGCAAGAGCCAGTGCTACTGGCATCCTCCTGACCCCTTCAACATTCACATAGACCTATCAGGAACTGAGGCACAGAAAGATTAGGTGACTCGCCCAGGGTCCGGCATTGAGTGTAGAACTTGAATCCTGGGTTCTGAGCCCAGGATCTCCACCTGGACACTGGATCCATTAACAAGAAGAATTAGAAAATACTGCAGTTATTTAGAAAAACACAAAAAAGTATTCATGGAGAAGACTGAAACTTTTTATATGTATAAATAAAGCAATGACATCTTTATAAAAACTGAAAGAATTAGGTTATAAAACACCTAAATGCTAATGTGGTAGTTTTCAAAGCCTGGAGTGGGGCAGAGATGGGAGTAAGGGTTGATTTATTTCACTTCTCTATATTATGGTTTTTCTACAGGGTGGCTATGTGACTTTTTTTCCCCCCAGTACTGGAGACTGAGCTCAAGGGCACTCTACCATTGAGCTACCTCCCTAGACCTTGTTGGTTTTTTCTTTTGTTTTGTATTTGTTTTTTTTTGTTGTTGTTGTTTTTGAGATGGTCTTGCTAACTTGTTGAAGATGGTCTCAAACTTGGATCCTCCTGCCTCAGCCTCCCGAGTTGCTGGGATTACAGGAATGCATCACCACACCCAGTACTATGTGACTTTTTAAAGAAATAGTTTTAATACAAACAAAGCTTCAGCAAGCTTTAACAAAACAATAACTCTGGGGCCAGCCCATGGCCCCAGAAAGGACTCCAGCCTCAAGTCCTGCAAACTGACCCAGGAGATTGGGGTTCGGAGAGGAGCAGCAACTTGCTTCAAGTCCCACAGTAAGCCCAGGCTTATCCTCGACCCCAACAGGTGAGCCGTCAGAAAGGGGCTCCCATCCCATCCCATCCAGAGGCTCAAATGAGGACAGGCCAAGGGACAGCCTAGCCTGCCGAGGTCACTCGCTCTCCCACTGAAAATCCCTCTTAGGTTCCCAAAGGGGCAGCCAGACACTCAAGGATTTTGCCAAGAAGGTCCTGCTGGCCACATTCTCCCACGAGTATGCCACTGGCAGGTCCTCCAACAAGCTGCTCTTGTGCATCGTGCCTTGTCCTACACTGACCTGAGGCCAAACTATCCCCCTAGACCCCTGTCACCAATTCTGAGCTCAGATGTCACCCATTCTTATGAATGGCCTGGATGTCTGTCCAGGACCCCGTCAGCTGTGAGCTCTGAGGAGGGGCTTGGGCCTGGGTCTAGGTGGCAGTCACCATACCTCCTCTGGGCCCCACAGCTTGGCTGGGTCTTCCTTCAGGCCTCAACTTAGAGGTCACTTTCTGACCTTCCCCCAACAGGAACTGGGTGGCCCTGATTTACATTCCTGTGCCCCTTGCATTCTCTCTAGCCCAACCTTCTCACACCCTAAATATTCCTGTCTCCCCATCAGTGGTGACCCAAGGACAGGGCCATGGCAGTCCACAGTGTGCCCACGGAGCACCCAAGAGGATCAGCAAGAACAGGGATCTTTCCATGGGTCCCTGAAGACTGAGTGGGGAGGGTGTGGTCAAGGGTTTCCAGGGACGGGTCCTGACAGGGCCAGAGGATGGCCTGGAAGGGATGATCAGGAGGCCATCTAGGAAGGAGAAGTTGAGGTGTCCCACTGTCCCAGCTCCTGGAGACCCTTACAGCTCCAAATCTACCTCCCATGGACCCCCTGCCTTCCACCCACCTCCACTCCATGCAGCCTAGAGCCCCTCTGCTGCACCCCACCCCACCCCCAAGACCCTGGCCAGGCCAGCCTTGGAAACTCGCTCCCGGGAACCCCCTGTGAGGAGCAGGGCTCCTGAGGGTGCTGGATCCAGTTCAGCTGGGTCTCCTCAGTGCCCAGGCTGGGCAGGGATGTCTCCGTGGCGATGCAGAGCTGATTCTAGTGGGAAGGGGCTGCGGTCTGTGTTGCCCCATCCCTTCACCCTCTGGGACCCCACCTCCAGTCACCCACAGATGTCCCAGGCAGTGGACCTTCTCTGGGAGCCTTGGTGCCCTCACCTAGGGACAAGGCCCACACCTTCTCAGGGCCGAGAGAATGTTCTGCAAATTATGAACACAGGCCTGCTGGGGACCCCGCTCCCATGCCCACAGGCCGAGGATGATGATGATAGAAACTAAGCACTTCTTCCCTGCCGGGTGCCCTTAGATGCTTCCAGAGCATGTCTCACTGGTCTCCTGATGACCTCGTGCGGTAGATGCTGTGAACATCTCGAGATACAGCACATATTCGGAAAGAGGCCCAGAACACCCTCGTTGGTGCAGGGACTTATGTAAAGCATGTACCCAGGACACCCAGGCTGCCTGGGCCTTTCTCACCCCTAGTCCCCACCTAAGGCTCCTCCCTCTTGCCTTCCATGATAATCTCTTCCTTGTTTGGGGTCCAAAATGAGGCCTAGGGTGGTTCTAACCTCCCCAAAGCCATGTGCTGGTGAGGGTCAAGGGAGCAGAGCCCTCCAAGTCCCCCTCCTCATTCCCTCTTCCAGGGGCTGAAGGGCCCAACGAAGTTGTACGCCCAAAGGGGCAATGTGGCAGCTCAGGGGTTAACAGTATGGATTCTGGGACCCGATAGCAGGGCTTGGCTCCTTGGGATCATTACAAAGGCCCTGAGTCTCAGTGTTCTCATCTGTTAACTGGGATGGCAGTGGTCCCCACAGGGTTACTGAGAGGACTACACGCCTCAATAGGTTAAAGCCATAGAATGGAACCTGGTGTGCAGGAGGGACTCAGGAGATGTATTAACTGTCCTTGGTAGGTTCCCCAAGGCTTAAGGGAGGCTTTTCCTACACTAGGAAGACCTGCAGGAGTTGACCAATCAGATTCCACTACCTGGAACCCCAGGGCTGCTCTGTTGACAGCTGGAGGCCATCCAGCTCTGCGACCAATTCAAAACAAGACTGCAGCTGGGCCTTGTCCCCAGGATCCTTTTAGACAGGTGCCAGGGTTCCTGGAAAGTGAACCCCTGGCAGGTGATCATAAGCCCCTCCCCATACTGTATCTCAGTGCTCCTCACCCCCCTGCCTGGCAGGTAGCCTGTGGGGCAAGTCAAGCAAGGCTCAGGATGGCTGGGGACCAGATGACAGAGTAGGCCCCACACAGCACCAGGCAACCAAGAAAGAGAGAGAGGGTCCAGGCAGGTACCATGTCACTCTTCTTTCCCTCTACCCCCAGCATCTGCCACAGGCCTGGGATACAGTAAATGCTCAATAAATACTGCTGGATGGATGGCAATGAGCTGCCTGCTCCTTCAAGCAGATCCAGGCAAGAATAGAGCACAGGCATAAGTGCAAGGCCCAGAATGCAGGGCTACATTCTCTGGTGTAAATGAGCACATGTGCAAGATGTGCCTAAGTGTACAACACGTGTGTACAGGCAGGCCTGGGTGAGGAGAGCTCTGTGTAAATGCACAGGCTGAGGACCACAAGTGTTCGAGGACATACGGCCGAGCAGGCCCTGGCAGCATTCAGTTTCCTGGGAGGGTGTGCACAGTGTACACAGATGTGCAACCCTTCGGGTGGCAGGGTGTATGTACATGTCCCTATATGGTGCATGCGCCAAGGTACTGTTTCTGAAATGGCAGGGGAGCACCCCAAATTAGCAAAGATGAGGCAGGGGCTAGGGTAAGGAGTGGTAGTGGAATAGCTAATTGTGTGAATATGTAGGAATGTGTATGTTTGAATGTGTCAGGGGATGTGTCCACTCTAGCCAGGAATCCTAGAACTAGCTAGCTAGACTATCCCCTCAAGGAGGCTGAAGCCCTTTCGCAACATTCAGAAAAGGACCTAAATGGTGGGGAGGCCCCAAGGACATCCTGGTGGCCACAGATGGGGCAGAGATAAGATAGGACTTCTTAGGCCCCAGAGCCAATCCCTCACCTGTCACACTTTTTTCCACCAAAGACACTAACCAGCCACCTCCCCAAATCCTACCTAGTCTCTAAAACCCAGCTCTGACCCTGAGTTCGAGAGCCATCCCCACCATCCTATCCCTCAACCCATTCCTGTCACTCAAGTGACAGATGCAGCCCTGTGCACCCAGGAATATCGCCCCCAAGGCAGAGGTGAGGAATTTAGTGCCAGAAGAGGAGCAGCTGCCCCACTGAGGGCTTTCTCCTGCCCTTGAACTCCCAGGCAGAGGCTGTGGCAGCCGGGAGTGGGTACCTGGGGAGCAGAAGGCCCCCCAGGCAGAGCCCCAGGAGGCACTCCTGGCCTTAGACAAGGCCTGCCCCTCTTCCCACTTATGATTCCCCAGTGGTAAAATGAGGTTTGGTTGGATCATCTGTGAGCTCCGCCTTCCCAACAGTGCTAGACCTGGGATTGCCCATGATTCCCCAAGATGGTATCATCAGGTATTCACTTTACTGGAAAGTGCCTCCTTTCCCCTATCTACATGGAGCCTGTCCAAAAACTCGGGACAAGTGTCAGCCAGTGCTATAGCGAAAGAAGCTCAGGAAATACCAGATGCTAATGTCACCTCTGTGCACCCATTCATTCATTCAATCCTCCACATGTTCAACAAGGCTACCTGACCCAGGGAGCTCACAAGCCCGAGAGAAAGAGGCCATGAAACCACAAGGTCAAAAGCACTGGGAAACTGTAACGCTAACATCACCTCGCAGGTGTCAGTCATTGGAGAGGGGCAGCCCTTTACACTTTAAAACAAGAAAATCTTCCTAGCAAATGAGAACTGTCTGACCACAGGCAGCTGCAGGCCTGGTGAGGAGGGAGCTCGCTGGAGGGGGGTTTCTGGCAGAGATCAGAGGCCCTTTTGTCAAGATGTGAGAAGGGGATTCCTGCTCTGTGCAGGGGTCAGGTGAGGCTGGGCTTCCCCTGGATAGCTGGGGGACCCTAAGAAGTCCCACCGTGCTGGGTTCCAGCCCCCGCAACACCATGACAACTGGTTACTTCATCTGTCTGTACCTCAGTTTCCTCATCTACAAAATGGGGGTAATATCAATGAGGATTAAATAAGTTCATATTTATAAAGCTTTGTTGTACATGGTGTGGCACAAATTGAGCTCTGTCACTAAATAATAAATAAGGTGGTGAGAGTTCACTTTGTAAGATTCTAAATCCAAGATCAGAGCATGCAAAAAATCCAAGTGTCAAAGGTTCTCAGCTGGAAACTGCTCAGATTCTGAGATTGGGAGAGTCTAGGAGTCTTAGATTCTGCGATTGAATCATCTCATTATTTCCTAACAACAACCCAGAGCCTCCCAGGGGAAGGAAAAGACAGACCTCATTGTAACTTCATCTCCCAGGCCGCTGGGGCTGCTGCCACACCTGGACTCCGCAGCCTTGCCCCACCTCAGCCACACCATGCTAGAAGCTTGCAGGGAGCCTGAGTGTGTTCTAGTGGTAGAGAGCAAGTGCAAATAAAGAGAGAGGGAAAGAGGGAGAGAGGGAGGGAGGGAGGCAGGGAGAGAGAAAGAAAGCGGGGAGAGGTTTCAGATCTGAAAGCTGCAAAAGAAAATAAAAAGAGGCTCATGTGACAAAGAGTGACAGTGGGAAGCTATTTTAGAGCAAATGGTCAGGAAAGCCCCTTTGAGGAGGTGACATTCAGTTGGTGCCAGTCATGCAAAAGGGAAAAGCATTCCTGGCAAGGGGATGTGCAAAGGCCCCACCAACAGGCTTTGTAAATTTGAGTTACAGAAAGAAGGCAGGGTGGCTAGGGGTGGTGAGACAGGGGAGCAGGGCAGAGGAGCCCAGGCTGAGACACAGGCAAGGCCTGGACCATGAAGTGCTTTGTTGGTCCAGAAAAAACTGTTTTTTTTTTTTTCTTTTTCCCCCTTCTAAATGTCCAGGAAATCGCAGAAGAGTTTCAAAAGGGAACGACAAGGCAGAGCAGGGCCTTCAGGTTCTCCAGATCATTTGGGTCATTCTGAAACCATCATCTTAGTTCACAGAGGAAAGGCAGGGCCTTGATGGTCACTGTCACTGAGCTCCTAGGACATGTCTGGCCATCGATGGGAGACACTGCAGATGCTATGTTGCTATCACTGCCACCAACTCAGGAGAAACTCACAGACAGTACCATTTTAGAGATGAAGAAACCAAGGCCAGAGAAGGAAACAATGTGCTCAAAGCCCCACAAGCCATGTGACACAAATGGTTCTTAATCCAGAACCCAGTTCCACCACTGTGACCATCTATGGAACTCCTCTGGTGTTTTCCAGGCTCCTGCTCTCCGAGAGGCTTTCCCTGGGGACCCATGTAGGCACCCCGGGAATGCTGCCCTGGGTGGTACCTCACGCACCTGCAGCCTCACCTCTTCTTCCCTGTTGGCTTTAGAACCCCGGAGGACCAAACTTGTACCTCCACCTGTCCAACCGGGCTGGGTGAGCCAGGGATTGGATGGATGGACAGATGGTTAGATGGAAGGACCACTGAGTTGACTAACCAAAAAACTAATGAATGGACATTGAAAAGGTGAACGAACACTCTAATAACGAATGAATGAATAAACTAACCAATGGCAGAAAAACGGATGAATGGAGAGAGGTAGGGCAAAAAAGTGCCCACCCAGGGAAGGGCTGGGGCCAGACTAGCTTCAGACCCAGTACGTCCCTCACTCACACACCACTTCCACTTTCCACCTAGGACCAGCTTGCTTCCATTCACCAAGACTACAGGTGGCCTACTCCCCAGCACCTAGGACAAACACAGGTCACCACTAAGTGCTGGCCATGATGCCCACCAGCAGCTTCACAGCTCCCCTGGGCCCAGGTGGAGCTGGCGGTGGGAAGAGTGGTTCATTGTCCCTAGTGTCTCACAGAGGAAAGGTGACAGGTGGCCAAGGCAGGCCGTGGTCCTAGCTGGGATAAGAACCACTGAGTGACTTTTAGCAGTGGCTACCCTTCTCTGAGCCCAAAAGACCTCCCCAGGGCCTTTCCATCTCTGGCATGCAGTGGAGGAGGGGGTCAGTTTCTGGAGTTTTACATAGTCACTGGGGTCAGCAGAATTTCAGAGACCAAACTAGAAGGTTGGGGAAGAGTCCTGCCCACAAGCACCAAAGTCTGCCTGAAAAGCTCCCCCCTGCCACTGTCCAACCTCTCCAAGTCTCAGTTTCTGAAATTCTAGTATGGAGTCAATGACCCCATCTGAACATCTCACCCCAACTGAGTTTCCAGGAGGTGGCAAAAACTGGGTGCCACACTGTAACTGTAAAGTTTGATTTCTAAAGAAGGATTAAGATGGCAGGGGTCAGTGGGAGGTTATACTGCCCCACTCCAATCTAGTTCTATCCAAAACGAACCTTCTAGGCACCAGAGCCCTCAATGGACAACAGCAGAAACAGCCCAACAGTGGGAACCTGGACACGTGGGTCCTGCGCTCAGCTCTCCTTCTACCTGGCTGTGTGACTTTGGGCAAGTCATTTTCCCTCTCTGGACCTGTTTCTCCCTCTAAAAAATGCCCGGCTTGGTACCCTCTGACCCAGGCATGCCTTGCTCTGCAGCTCTGAGGCTCTAAACTCCAGCCTTCAACCACAGATTCTGCCCTTAGGGAGCTCACATGGTCCAGGAGATCCAGGACATAGACCAGGGGTGAGACATAAAGGTCTCTCCTCCAGGAAATGGGGGTTGGAGGCAGGGATTAGACAGGCTCAGAGCAGAGTACAGGGTCCTCCCAGGTCAGACTTTCCCAATGGGGAAAAGGTCAGGTCCAACTCTGCGTAGCCCTGTGGACAGCACCAATTACCCCAGACTCTATGGGCCTGGTCTTCAAGCCCCCTCTGCAGCCGGCAGAGCAGGCAAGTCCTGACCCGTCCAGCCAGATACTTCAGGAACTAACTGAAGTCTAAACTGCCTCCAATTCAGAGGTCTCCAGTGTGTCCCACATAAGTGGCAGAAAGGGGTAAGAGTATACACAGGAGACAGGCCCACACCACAGGCGACTAGCAAACCAGGCATAGTTCATCACCCCACAGGATCCCCGGGGATGCAGGCCTTCACCCAGCCAAAAGCCCACCATCAAGGGCATTCCCCACCATCTCTGGGGGCCAGGAGGACCACCAAGTTGGGGATGGGGCTCTCCCACTGCAATCAGCTAAGCACACTTGCCCCAAGTGGGGGTGGGAGGAACCACACCGCTCAGAGCACCATTCCCGCCTACCAAGGGGCCCTGGCCACCCATGAAGGAGAAAGACCCACCCCACACACAGCTCCTAAAGGTTCCACACTGAGGGCAGGGTGGTGGGGAGAGAGCAGGATTACCGCCTCATGCCAGGGGTCTTAGCTGGAAACCTCGGGCCCACTCAGGGCCCCTAGTGCCAGACCTCTCCCCCAGATCTGAGGACATAGTTCCTTACAATGCCATTTTTATAGAGCCCCTTCCAGAAGTCATTCCCAGGGAGTCCCCAAACTCCTAGCCCCAACCCTCCACGTCCCCCCCGCGCAGCTATGAGGAAACCGGCAGTTAACTTTTCTGAAAAACCCTGTAAAGGCGGCTAGCTGGGGGGAGAAATGGGCCCGGGATCCTTTCTCGGCATCTCACTGACTTCCCCCACAAAATAAAGAAAGAAAGAAAGAAAGAAAGAAAAAGCTTAAAAAAGAAAAGAAAACTTTCGGAGTTAACTTTAAAATTCCGAGCCCTCCCCCCGAAATCGCCCGGCAGCTTCCCTAATTTTTTTTTCTTTAAAGTGCAATTGCATTGTGTCTCACCTCCCCGAAAGGCTCGCGGCTCTCGCCAAAGAAAAGGAAAAAAGCCAACCCTTCGGGTGCCCCCTCTGCTTCCAGCCGCCTCTCCCACATTCTCAGACAGTTTTATTAAAATTTTCAGACAAAAGAAAAACAAAAATGGCAGCCTGGCTTATTTTTAAAACAGGACAGGGACGCCATATTCTGCAGATCTGCAAAAAAAGGGAGAAATCCGGCACTGGCCGCTCCACCGGGCCGGCTGCAAAGTGCGCGAACCGCGCCGTTTGCAATCCGTTTATTTGCATTAAGCCCCATGAATCATTGTTTACCGGAGAATTGCAGCAGGTTTGAATAGCCCGGCTTAAGAAAACACACACACACACACACACACACACACACACACGCACGCACACATACACACACACACACGCACACACACACACGCACACACACTCGGAGACCAACCCCAGACACGCCGCCGGAGACACTTCCTACCCCGAGCGCCGCCGCCGCCGCCGTCACCCCGGACCGGGCCCGAGGCGCAGGCGGCCCCGGGCCCTCGGAGCGCCCCGGCCCGCGCTGACAGCGCCCTCGCCCCGGCCCGGCCCCCACCCGCAACTCGGCGCAACTTTCCCGCTGGCGGCCGCCCGCCGCCGCCGGGCCCGCTCCCCGCGCACCCCGGGCCCGCACGGACCTGGCTGTGCTGGCGGTGCCTCCGGGACGCGGCCGCAGCCCCGCGCCCGGCGGCCCGAGCAGGGCCGGGCTGGGGCTCCGGCTCCGGCTCCGGGCTCGGGCTCCGGCTCGGTGCGGAGCCGCGCGCAAACCTTCCGGGTCGCCTGCTGTTCACTTCTGGGTTCTGCAAGCGCCGAGGCGGCGGCGGCGGCGGCGGCGGGAGGCTGGGTCTGCAGCGCCGCGCGGCCCCCCGTGCGCTCGGCGAGCCCCCGCGCCAGGCGCCCGGCTCTGGGGGGGCCGCGTCGGGCCCCCGCCTCTCTGGCTGCGCAGCCCGTCCGGCCCGGGGCTCCGGCGAGTGGGCAGCGCCCGGCGCTGGCGACGGCGAGGGGAGGGGGCCGGGGCGGGGGCGGGCCGCGCGCTGGGGGCCCCGCTCGGGCCCCGGGGCCTCGTCTCGCGCTCGCCGCCGCCGCCTAGCAAAGTTGCGCGGCGCCCCCCACCCGCGCCGCGCCGGAGGCAGAGCCACAAAGGAACTCCTCGCCCCCCTCCGCCCGCCCGAGCCGCGCAGGGAGGGCACCGGCGCCCGGCCCTAGGACAGCCCCTTCCCCAGCACGGGGGCTCCCGGGACCCCGGCGGCCGCGGCCATTGTCCCGCCCAAGCCCGGCTACCGCCTCGCCAACCCTCTCCCGAGTGATGGCGGGCAGGGGACCTGGACTTGGCGGGCCGCGGCCCTGACCCCGCTGAGCCCGCGCGGTGCCAGGATGCCCCTGGGGTCTTCTTCGAAGAAGTGGACTCTCACACCTGATAATGAACAACCGTGCTCAAAATCCAGGCTTTTTTTTTTTTTTTTTTTTTTTTTTTTTAAGACAAGGACATGGGGTGGGGGCCAGAAGTTTGCACAGGGAAGGCCACCCCTTCCTGGTCCTAGGCCTGAATCCCAATGGACTGGGCGGCCTGAGCCTGGCAGCGGCACTCCTCACAGTCTATCAGAGGTGGCACCGCTGTCCCCCAGCTCCGGACCTCAGAGCCATCTGTGTGACTCCTCCTCCCGCTTCACCCTCCCCAGCCAATCAGTCACCAAGTCCTCCTGATTTGGCCTCCCAGGCTGTGTCAGCTTCCAAACTTCACTTCTACCTGATGAGGCAGCCTGCTCAGGTCTCTTTAACCTAGTAGATTTCTATGCACACATGGTTACGCAGCCTCTAGGACGAATCCAGGTTGGCCCTGCCCTCAGGAAGCACCCAATCCCCCCGGGAGGGGCACACACATAAACAATCATATATCTTCCAGGAAGCCTTTCCCAGTCCAGTAAACATTTATTGAGGACCTACTAAGTGCCAGATGATGTGCTGGTTGACTGGGAGTACAGCTATGAATGAGTTGGACAGGTCTCTGTCCTCATGGAGCTTCTAGTCTAGCATAGGATGGCAAAAAATGGGGGTAACTGCGGACAGGATCCATAGAGGCCCTTTATTCCCAAGCCCCAATCCCAAAGCACAGTGACTGGCACAGGGCAGAGGCACCATACTTACATGTGGCATGAATTAGTTGGCATCACAAGGCACAGTGTGAGAACACAGAGGAGGCCACTCTTCCCCAGAGAGCTGAAGGTGGTTTTCAGAAAGTCCTTCTGGAGTGAACCTGGTGGGGAAGAAAGGAAAATTTTCCAGCTTCCAGAAATGAGAGTAAAATTGCCAGTCCATTGTTGAGACATTTCATGAGTTAATCCACCAATAAATGGGGCAGAGAGACAAATCACCTGTACAGAAGAATTCCAGATAACTTGTGTGGCTATTCCATACTGCTTAGCCATCGTCTACACATAGTGAGTGCCTTCCAAAGAGCACAGTGTGGAAAAGGAGGGAGGAAAGTACTTTGCAGTGGAAAAACCTGACAACTACCACCTCAGCCAAGTGACCAAAGCCAACATCAACAGTCATGGACCATGTTGATAGTATGTGAGCTTGATATTATGTGATAAAAATTATACTTTACCTCTTTGGTCTTCTTCCCAAGAACCATAACCCTAGACTTGCTGGGAGAAAAGTATCAGACGTCAAGTGTGGAGTATCCAACAAAACACCTGTCTGGTTACTCCTCAAAACTCTCCAGATCATCAAAAACAAGGAGAGTCTGAGAAACTGGAGCAGCCCCAAGGAACCGGAAGACGCATGACAGGTATATGTAATGGGGTGTGTTAAAAGAGAAACAGGAACGGGGGGAAATGGCATTAAGGGAAAACTCAGGAAGTCTAAATAAACTACAGGCTTTAGTTAACCATAATATATCAGTAAAAGTATCCATCAATAATTATAACAAATTAAACAGTAACATAAAATGTTGCTAATAGGGAAAACTGGTGAGAATGGATTCCCAGGAATTCTCTAGAATGCTTTCTCAATTTTTCTGTAAATCTAAAAGTATGCTAAAAATTTACCTTAAAAAATAAAGTCTAAAAAAGAAAATAATTTGGTGGGGGTGCTGGGGATAGAACCCAGGGGCGCTTAACCATGGATCCACATCCCCAGCCTTTATTTGTTTGTTTGTTTGTTTGTTTGTTTGTTTGTTTGTTTTTAGAGACAGGGTCTCTCTAAGTTGCTTTTGAGCTTCATGAAATTGCTGGGGCTGCCTTTGAACTTGTGATCCTCCTGCCTCAGCCTCCCAAGCCGCTGGAATTACAGGTGTGTGCCACCACACCTGGCAAGAAAATAATCTTTTAAAATGTACTAGCTGAGAGTGTCAATGAAATAATGCTCATCATAGTACCTAAGATTCTGAGGGTCCTCAAAGCTATTATATCATGATCAGCAGCAGCAGCACTTAAAACCGCATGCGCAGAGGCAGAGGGGTACAGGACGAAAGAGAGGCAGAGAGATAGAATCCTAAAACCTTGGCTGCTGAGCTAGGCTTTGGAAGGGACGTGTGGGGGGCAGATAACATGACCTGGCCTATCTCAGCCTCACCACCTCCTCTCTTACCACCTGGAAAGCCATGCTCCCATCATCCCAAGTGAGCTGCCTCTCAGACCTTGCCATCTCCCTTCTGTGTGACCTTTGCACATGCTGTTCCTTCTTCCTGGAACATCCTTCCTTGTTGTTTCCTCCCACCTTTCCTGGCTACCTTCAGCTCGTCTTTCAGGTCTTAGTTTAGACATCCTCTTTAAAAGCCTTCTAGGACTTTCCATGATGCTGTTAACCCGGTCTGAATGGAGACAGTGTGGTGTGAGGTGCAGGAAGTCACGGAGATTCGCAGCTCTTTGCCACTGGTATTCACACTCCTCTCCTCCCAATCCAGCTGAGCTTCATGCTTCTTATCCCTGAACACACTGTGAACTTTCATGTGCCAGTCTCTTCTTGTGCCCATCCGTCTGCCTGGCAGCCTCAGTCCTTTTCTCCCATCTCTTCTCTCTGATGAACACCTACTCATCGAGGCTCAACTCAAATATCACCTCTTCTGTGAAGCCATTCTAGATCCTCTGTATGGAAAGTGATACTTTCCCCTGGTTCCCCTGATCCCCGTGGTCTTCTGGCCACACTTCTGACAAAGCACTTATCATGGTGCATCAGAATAAATATTTGCTGAATGGATCAACAAATGAGGGGACAGACAGCAAACCCAGCTCATTTTTTTTCAATTCTGCAAACATTCCTCACGGTCCTCTTGGAAGCCCTCTGTGGTTGCTCTCCTTCTCATTGCTTTACTTTTACAGTCTGGCCTTTAACTGTTTTCCTTACTGAAGAGCATGTAGTATTTTTCTCTTGCATCAGAGTAAATTCTTTGAGGAAGGAACCATGTCTCATATTTTCTGGGTGTTTTTCCCACTTATTCCACAGTATTTACAAGCAAGTGAAGGCTCAGAGACAAGGAGGGCTTGCCACATTAAGGGGACAGGAAGAACAGTGGAGCTGCAATGGAATGAGGGGGACTGTGAAATGACACTCTGGGATGGATGCCCCAGGTGGGCTCGAGTCAGTGAGGGTATAGGATTTTAGTTTAAGAGAAGTAGGGAGTCATGGAGAGGTAGCAGTTAAATAAAGAAGTAACCCGTGGCCCAAGTTCATTCCAAAAGGCCTATGTGGCCATTGGGGTGGGGGTGGATTAGAAAGGGGCACAGCCAGGGAGCCAGCTGGGAGACTTTCAAAATCTTCCGTGGAAAAGATGGTGATGACTTAGACCTCGTTAACACTGGCAAGGACCCAGAGAAGTGGACAGATGATAAGTATGGGGCACTTTAAGGACTCAGTGCTCCCAGGACTTGGTGACTGATAGTTGTGGGGAGTGAGAAATCAGGAGGTGTCCAGAGGACTCCCGGGTTCTGCAGCTACCATTCTGCTCAGCATGAGCCTGGCTTCATTTCCTTATCCCCTGAGCATGTTTGCAGTGGGACCTTGATGCCAAGAGGGTCTCCTCCTCCCTACCCACCAGTCAAGCTAGCCACTGCTTCATCCCTCAAAGTGGGGTGTAGCCCTATCAAAGGTCAAAACAAACTCAACCACCAACACAGGCACCTTCTACTTGACCCCCACAGCAGTCCTGAGAAGGAGGCTGGGGAAACTGAGGCCCATAGGTAGGAAGTGGCTGGCTAAACCTCGGGGCCAGCCTCTAGCCGGGGTCCTCCAACTCCTGGTCAGAACTTCTTTTGAATACCTACTTCACAGGGTAGCTATTCAAAGAGAACGTGCGGGTCAGGCTGCAGCAATGTGGCCCTCTGTCCTCCAGAGGCCCGGAGCCACCTCATGGTGGATCCACATGCTCCTCATCTGGCAAATGTTCCCAGAGGACACCAGCCAGACAGTAGCCTGACAGGAGCTCCTCCGGCTCTTCATGCACACCTCCCAAGCTATGATGTGCAGGGAAATGGCATTTCAGTCCCCAACTGGCTGCTTTGCTTCTTAGATTGTTGACCTAATTCCTATTGGTGAAAGGTAAATTCTCTCTGTCCTCTCCTTTCTACTTTTTGGGAGAATGGAACTGGAAAGGAAGAACTTCTACCCCTTTCTCTAGGGAGACGCTGAATACTTGGCTTCTGTTAAGCAGAGATATCCATGGAGCTTTGGATAAACCACAGTTGTCCATGAAGTGAGCAGGGGATGGAGGTCTACTTTGTTCTAATGATAGAATGTTGGGGATTGTGGCCTCCAGGTCTCTACACAGTCTGGCCCCTGCCAAACTCTTCATCCTCAACTAGGGTTGTTTTTCTCTTTGGCCTCTGTCTGCAGCCACATAGGTTTCCTGTGAGTTAGTAGAAAGCACGTTGCCACAGGGCCTTTGCATGGCAGTTCTCTTGGGCAAGGCCCTTTCTGTTTAACCACACCACAATCTCACCTAAGGAACTCATAATCACCTGCCTTGGTCTGGCCCCTAGCTACATCTTTCTGCCACCTTCAGGATGCTCTCACAGATTGGTTATCCTCTCCCCTTTTTGCACACCTATCCCAGCTATAATTCTATATTCAGATTTCTAATACTTTAACTTGACAGCAGTTTATAAATTCAGTGCATATTTGTTCGTTCGTGTAATAAAAAAAAGTGATGGGGATCAAATTTTTGAAGGCAGAGGGGCTCAGAAAATGAAGAAGCTGAAATGTGTGACTATTGTCTTGAAGTGTGGAGTGATCAATGAAAGAGAAGAACCTGAGAAGAGAGGTGGCCAGGGGCCAGGGCTGGGGGACTTGTAAGGACCGGGATATCCGCTCTTGCTCTTTCTGCCCTTATCTTTGCTACCATGCAACCCTCGCTCTGTCTCCTTGAGCCACGTAACATGAGCTGTACTCTGAATATTAGGTTGGCACCAGGTCACCTGGATTGGCACTGAGCAGAGAGGAAAGACAAACAGGGGAGACAAGAGTATGGGTGCATTGGGAGCAGAAAATTAGAGATGGAAGTGACCAGGACTTTGTGAGTTACTGGAATTTGAAGAAGTCTTGGGGACATCATCGGATTTTCCCAAGATATGAAATAGGAAATTCCAGTCAACTGTTATCTAAATCTCAAAGGCCTAGGAATCTGGGCTCTAAACACAAAGAATGCTATGACTGATTAGCAATGTCTGTCACGGGCAGTGACAGTTCATAAGCCAGCCTCATTCAGCAGCTCCCAGGTCTGCAGTTCGGCTTAGCGTTTTCTTAGCTGGAGGGTAAAGACTGTGTCTTAGTCATCTTTCATATCGGTGCCATCAATAGTGAGCTGGGGGGCATGGGATGGAGGGAGCTGGCAGGGGTACAGAGAAGAACCAGCAGCAGGTCAGAACCTCAACCAAACAGCACCCAGCATGTGACTCCAAGTCTTAAGACTCTGTTCAATCCCCTGTGAGCTGGGGCAAACTGTCTGACTACGCTGGGCGTCCATTTCTTCACCTGAGAAACAGGCCAAGAGTACCAGGGGCAAGTATGAGCTTTGAGGTCAGACACTAAGGGTCCAAATCTTGGTTCCTAGTCCATTTAGCACCTGAAAGGCTCTCAGTGTTCTTTAAAAAAGCGGATGGTAATCTTCACTTCACAGGGCAGTGCCCTGGGATTAGAAATTGTACACACCACCACTGGCCAAGTATTTGCTTTAAGCTGGACACCTATCCAGGCATCTCTTGGGCAGGACTGTTGAGGGCCACAGCCGAGTTGGGATGATGCATGGCATTTTTGCCAGAAGTAGTGGTTGAGAGGTGACGCCAGGGAGCCATTAAGATGATGACTTTTGAGTTCTCGCGGAGTTCCCATTGAGTTCCGGTTGAGCTCTCGCGGGGATTCCTGAAGAGTTCGCTTTGGTTAGTCTCTCTGGAATCCAAATTGGCTGCTGTTCTCCCTGTGGAAACACACAAACAGAACCCAGACTCCAGACAATCACTGGGTCAGGACCTTTCCATTGTCCTGTTAGACTATCCTTCCAAAGTACCTTGGGCTTATGTACATTTTTTGGACACATATGCCTTTCCGCAACACTGAGCCCTGATGAATCCAAATTTAAAAAGTTTAGAGTAAAAAGGGTTATTTTAAGTTTATCTTTGGGGGATATATACCCCTTCCCACAGGACCTGGCCCCAAGTAGGCAGGGTGCAGTGTCCAAGGCATGGCCATGCTCAGCAAGTGGTAGTTAACTCCCTTGTCCTGTGGGATCGGAGGAGTTCTTGGGTACAGAAGGGCTGCATCAGCCGCAGGTCACCTCTAGAAAGCAAGGCTGATGACAGTAACTATTTACAGCCCTCCCTTCCCAGCTGGGGAAGGTGATGTCCTCCTGGAGTGGCCCTCACCATAGATCTGTACCCAGCTCTCTTTTATGACTGGCCTGGAGGCTGCCAGAGGAAAAGGGCAGATGGGCCATAATGAAAGAGCAGACAATTACTTTCCCTTTTAATTACCATTTGCTGTAATTAAATAATAATAACCTTTTGTAGGCCCTGAGAACTCAAAACAGCCCATTCATAACATCTGGTTCCCCTCCCTTCTGCCAGGAATGGAATGCCCACAGGAACAGGGAAATTGAGGCAGAGAGGAATAAGGCCAGTTGCCCTTAGTCATATGCAAAGCAGATTGCCAGAGTTCGGGAAAGGTCCTTAAAGAAATGACTCCAAGTGCCCGACAACTGAGGGCCTCGGCTAGCTCCACTGCTCACAGGAATTGGCTTGGTTGGTTCACTCCTCTCTCTAGACCTCAGTTTCCCCATATATAAAATAAGATGACCCGCCATAAGCCTATCATGCTTGGCTCTATTCTGTTCATATGAAATCATGGGCCATCCTTTTTGCACACTCTGGGTTGCAAGAGGTAGTAATCTATCTAAGGCTGGCAAGCAAGCAGAAAAAGAGGGTTACTCACTCATAGAACCCAACAAGGGTTGACAACATGCTTGAATAATCAATCTGTTAAAAAAAAACAAAAAAAAACACAGAGGTCTCAGTGCTACAGTTTGGATCTGAATGTCCCCCAACAGCATATGTGCTAAAGGGTTGGTCCCCAGCCTGGCATTATGGGGAGGTGGTGAAAACCTTTAAAAGGGGGTAGGTCTCAGCAGGAGCTCTTCCAGTCATTGGGGATAATGGGGCTCCAGCCTTCCTCTGTCTGTCTTTTCATATCCCAGCCATGAATCAAACCAGGGACAAGAGCACCGCTGCCTCCCTCAGATAGCAACTATATTCTTCCTCCAGACGGTGAGAAAAATGGACACCAACATCTTCCCCAACCTGCAGTTCAAAGATTCAGCCTCCTAAGGGCATCTGTCCCTATTGTCCCAGCCTGAGTCAGGTGACCACCCTTGGACTAATCAAATGCAACCAGTAGACCAGCATCTATGATGTCCCAAGGCCACCTTTAGGGATGAAGTTAGAGAAGGGGTCAGGCCTAAAGGAAAGGGGGCCACTGAGCAAGCATCATAATTGGTGTGTATTCACCAGAACAAAGTTCCTGAGTTTGGCCTACACAACATTGGAGGGAAAGTGACATTAAACCAGAGTGACAGCACAAATCGCCAGGAATGCAGAAATGCTGGAGGCTCCCCCAGGGGGAGGAGAAGAGAGCTGTACCATTCAAGGCAGGCTTGACTTCAGACCCCAGCCCTGGGGTATCCATTCCTATCTGAGCATCCCCTTTGCATGCTACAGCAATGTGGAAAAAAACTGTCCCCAGGTTTCTCCACTGCCGGGTGACATGCTTCATCAATGGATGTGGATATTACATGGGACTCCAGGGATCACATAATCTAAGCCAGGTCAGTCACAACCCTTCTCTGGTCTTTCCTTGGGAGATATCTAAGGTCATTGCCCCATAAGAAGCCAACTAAGCAAATAGAAGTCTATGTCAAAAGGGGCAATGTCCACTGTCTGATCCCAGCCACCCCAGAGTTCAGCCCAACTGCAGGCCCTTTCCCTTGGTTTGGCGACAGTGTGCCAGGCCAATTCCCCTTTGGGCAGGTATATTTGCTTCCGACAGCTATCATAATGAATTGCCACAATCTTGGTGGCTTAAAATAACAGGGATTTATTCTCTCACAGCTCTGGAAATCAGAAGTCTAAATTCAAGGTATCCACAGGGTCCTCCTGCTCCTTCTTGGGGTTCTAGGGGAGACTCCTTCCTTTGCCCTATCCAGATGCTGATGGGTACATAACCCTGATCATTGCCTCCATGTTCATGTGGCCTTTTCCTCCTCCTTTGACTTTCAGTGACACTTGGCATTGGATTTGAGGGCCACCTGGGTAATCCAGATTGATCTCATCTCAAGATCCTTAACTTCATTACATCTGCAAAGATCCTTTTACCAAATAAGCTCACATTTACTTATCCCTATTTTTTTTTTTTTAATTTTTTACTTAACCCACTCTAGCAAGTCTATGTTCCTCAAAACCAAAATAAACGCAGTGGCTCAGTGTCAGTACTACTAAGTCCAGGTAAACTCGTTTGTGTTTTTGATTTTGCAGGGTTTTTGTTATGTTTGTTGTTTTGTTTGGGGGTGATGTTTCATTTTGAAATAATTGCAAATTTTAAAAAAAGATGCAAGAATAGCACAAGCAATCTTGAAAAATCTTTTACCCAGATTCACAATGGTTGATATTTTACCTCATTCACTCTGTTATTCTCTCCAGCTCTACCTAGATATATGTTTCTCTCTCTCTCTCTCTCTCTCACACACACACACACACATATACACATCACTCACATGAAAGCATCATGCCTCTTTTCCGCAAAATATTTCAGAGTGTGTTTCCTAAGAACAATAAATTTTTAAAAAATTTAAAATTTTTAAAAAAATTTATTATTTTTTTAAGTTGTAGGTAGACACAATACATTTATTTTATTTATTTATATGTGGTGCTGAGGATCAAACCCAGGGCCTCACACATGCTAGGCAAGTACTCTACCACTGATCCACAACCCCATCTCAGAACAACAGTATTATCTTAAATAAAAATACAATCACAAAAAACAGGAAATTAATATTGCACAATTCTGTTGTCTAATCCACAGTCCTTGTTTGAATATTGTCAATTGTTTCAATAATGTCCTCTATAACTACTTTTCTCAGTCCAGAATCTAAACAAAGACAGCACATTGCATTTAATTGTGATCTCTCTTTAGTGTCCTGTAATCTGAAACAATTCCGGAGCCTTTCTCTATCTCTCTTCACCTTGACATTTTTGAAGATTCCATGAGCCAGTTATTTTGTAAAATGTCATTCACTTTGGGTTTGTCTGATATTTCCTTATGATTAGAATCAGATTATACATTTTGGGTAGAAATACCACTGAGGGTTGTACACTTTTCAGTGGATCTTCCAGAACATACCAAACGCAGAACAAAACTTTTTTTTTTTTTTATGAACGCTCCCTCTCCCAGATGAAACAGTTATTTTCAGAAATAATCACAAAGATGATATGAATAATAACAGCCATAAAAGAAACACAGATGTGCCAGTAACAATATAAGAAAATTAAAGATTTTTAAATCTTATAAGACAAAAAGGAAAAAATAATGGGCTAATGATTTTTAATTACATTCGTATAGTTTTAAAAGAAGGGTGGAAATGTAGACCTACACATTTGTCCGTCCTAGAGAGACAGAATCACTTTACAGTTACTATTTTTGTGACTTCTAAAAATTTCTCATGACTTCATCAAAATTCATCTTCCTATGTTCATATTTAATAAAAGTGTAGCCAGATTTATAAATCTATCTTCATTCAGTTGATAAAAATACATTTTATTAATTTTAATTTAGAAAAGTTTCTTTCTCGTGAATCAACAGATATACAAATAGTTAGGAAAAGTCTTAAACACAGGGGTGAGTCTGTAAGGGACTCACAAAAATCCTCCTTCATACTATTATCTTTTTTTTTTTTTTTTTTGGTACTGGTGATTAAACCCAAGGTGCTATACCCTGAGCCACATCCCAGTCCTTTTTTATTTTTATTTTTTAATTATTTTTTTTAATATTTATTTTTTAGTTGTAGATGGACACAACACAATGCCTTTATTTTTATGTGGTGCTGAGGATCGAACCGGGTCCCGCCCGTGCTAGGCGAGCGCTCTACCGCTGAGCCACAATCCCAGCCCTTATTTTTATTTTTATTATTATTTTGAGACAGGGTTTCACTAAATTGCTGAGATTGGCCTCCAACTTGTCATCCTACTGCCTCAGCCTCCCAAGTCACTGGGATTACAGGCATATGCCACCACATCCGGATATTATTATTATTTTGGATGGTGCTGGGGCCTTATACATGCTAAACACGCATTCTACCAACTGGGTTACATTTCCCACCCTCTTTCATAATAAATGCAAGAATTTGCAGTGATGCACATGACTTCATTTCTTTGGGGCTGATACTGATTGAAACATTTGCAGTCAAAAATTTTCCATTAAAATATATCCACCAGCAAACTCAACTATTTCTATTGTATTTGGATTAAAAAATAACATCTAATGGTTTTCCCTTTTTGTAAAAACAGACAAAATGGCTAAACATTGGCATTATTTGGTTGTCTTTGAAGAATATCCAATTCTTGATGAGGATGATTATGGCATTCAGATTTTTCCCTTTTATGTCTTCTGGCAGCACAAGACTAGCATTTTCTGTTGTTTCTCCAACTCTCTTCTTTGGGGTTTGATTATTTTTCCTAGGTAAATGTTCATTTCCTTACACTTTGCAGTTGCGCAGTTACTGAACTTCCTGATTTCTGTATGTCAACCTTCTTTAAAGGAGCAATCTTAAAGCTTGATATTTTCCTGTACAGCAAGCAGGGCTGACTCTGGCTGTTTCCAAATATTTCTGTATCTGATTGACCTCACCTGAAACATCACACTTGAAAAAAAGCAACTCAGTGGGGGAAAAAATTATCGCGTAGAGCAGAGAGCAAAATCTGAACGGATCTCTCTACTGATCACACAGCACTTCAAACGTTGAGGTTAACTTTGCAAATGCCATCTCTACTGCATGCACAGCTTCGTGTGGAGACAACGTTTCATCTGCAAAAAGAAGTCTTTTCACTCTTACACACCTTTATTCTGCAGCATTTCCCATCAGTGAAGCGAGACTGAAAAGGAGTACATTTTCCCCAAGTTCCAAAAAGTGTCACATGTGGGAGGAAATCTCCAGGTAACCACACGGAATGTCAGAATTAAACTAACTCAAGTAGAGTGTCTTTGCCATCATTCTGCCACCAGAGATGATTTTGAGTCTGCTCTTTAAACACAGAGCTATGTAACACAACAGGGCGCCAAAGTCAGCTTGACCCATAAGAACCAAAATGAAATTACTCTCAAAACAGATAGGTTTTGCAGATTCCACATGTACCACAGCCAACTGTATACTTGGGTTTCAACATGGATTGTGAGAAGACAGTTCGTGGAACCTCTCCCTTGGTTCTGACTGTGTGACTCTATCTTCATGGCTGTGCTGATTGGCTAAAGAGTACGCCTGGAACGGAATTTGGCCAATCACAGCACTTCACTGTCCTTGAGTTAGCTTTCCACACTTCTGGAAACTGGAAGTCCAAGATCGAAGTGACAGCAGGGTTGGAGTCTGTTTTTTTTTTTTTTTTTTTAATTAAGGGATTTTAAAGATCAGGAATATATCATAAAAAAAAAACAGAAGGCTACCATAGTGAAGATTTTTGGTCTTGGGATGCTATGATTTGAAAGCCCTCTCTAAAACTTGTTGTAATTTAATTGCCATCGCAAGAGTATTAATAGATGGGAAATTTGACAGATGATTAGGCTGTGATGGCTCCACCCTCATGGGGGGTACTGGAGCTGTAAGAGTTCAATCCCCTGCCGGGTATGGTGGTGACCATCTATAATACCAGTGGCTCAGGAGGATCTCGAGTTCAAAGCCAGCCTCAGCAAAGCCAGGCACTAAGCAACTCAGTCAGACCCTTGTCTCTAAATAAAAAATACAAAATAGGATTGGGGATGTAGCTCAGTGGTCAAGTGCTATTCTGGTAAGCCCTCCCTGAGATAAAAGAGTTCCGCCCCCTCTCTCCATCTCACCTCCTAACATGTTACAAGAAGGCAAAAAGGCCCTGGCATGTCTTAAGGAGCTGGTACCAGCCCTTTTTAAATAAACAAAATAAAAATCTAAACCAGACTAAACTAAAAGAAAATATCAGAGTATATCACACCTAGTAAGGACATTGTTTTGTGGACTTTCGTTTTATATTTATGTGGGTACTGGTCATGATAGAAGATATCTTTCTTACTGTGGGCTGCAGTCACTGCCCTAATTCCCTGGCTCCTCCCTACGACCCAAGGAAGGAGGTTTTATTTTAAGCTCCATCCTATAGGGAAGTGGAAGCAGCCAGGGTGACCTCACTGGCTGTGGCCTGCACAGCTAGAAAGTGGCCCAGTCAGCGTTTGCATCTCTACAATCTGTCTTCCCAGTCCCACTCTAAGATTTGTCCTAATGTCCTCTGATGCATCAGACCCTTCCCTTTGGGCTTCAGCTCCTTCAGGGGGCTTTTTGTTGTTGTGCAAACCCAACATTCCTGATAGCAGAGAGGAAAGAGTCTGGACCAGGCTGGCCAAACTTTAGTCAGACTCCTGAATCTCCTCCTGGGCCCATCTGTGCATTTCCTTGTAAATCCAGTTTCACAAGAACCCTGCTAAATCCGTTAAGCAAGAATTCCCTATCCTTGATATTTGATTAGTTCCCCATCCTCCACCCCTCCCCGCCAAGTATGTCTGATCACTATGGTCTGCCTTCAGCAAGAATCCTATTAGGTGGTTTTAGCCAGAATAACTCTACACTTGATGTTTCCACTGGGTAGTTTTCCATTCTCTGATCCCCACCCTACTCCTTGGCTATAAATTCCCACTTAGCCCTGCTATATTTGGAATTGAGTCCAATCTCTCTTCCCCACTACAAAATCCCATCGCATGGTCCCTATACCTATAGTGATGGTCCTGAATCAAGTCTGCTTTAGCGTTCAGCAGGCACCGTGGAATCATTTTCTTCTTTAGCAAGGTGCTGGATATGGAGAGAGGAGGCCAAATCCTGGTGAGCCTCCTAGAGCCTTCCGGAGATCTTCTAGGAGACATCTCACCTTCCAAATCTTTGTTTTCTCCTCCGAGAAAGTGAAGAAGGCAATAACATCTTTCTCAGAGGCTTTTGCAAGAAAGATGGGAGACAATCTAGGGAAGTAACAGTTCTGTCTCTGGCCCTGAGTACCTGGGAGGTGGGGTGGGGTGGGGTGGGACAGAGGCTGCTCTTGCTAAGGTGCAGAGGAAGCACTAGGCAGGGCAAGGAGAAACCAGCCAGCCAGGATTGAGGGTGGACAAACAGACTAGGAATGTGGATGGGGCCCAACAACTATGGAAAGTCACAAGAGGTTCCAGAAGGGTAAAAGGGAAGTTCCTCAGTGTCCTAAGGTATAGACAGTCATTTCCTGTGAATTAAACTTGGAGAACACACACACACACACACACACACACGCGCGCGCGCGCGCACATGGTGCCTGCATTCCAGGTGGCTCACAGAGGAGAATGGAGTCAAGTATCTCAAACCTCTGACCCAGGACTGGGGTGAGAGAGTGAAGAAGCCCCATGTCTGACCTTAGCTGAGGCCTCCACGGAGGCCTCAGCTGTTCCCAGGGCTGCACAGCAGGCTCTGTGCAAAGCAGGAAGCCAGGAGCTGCTCAGAGGGCCGCAGCTCAGCTGCGAGGCCTCCTCTGGGAAACCAGCCTTTGATCTCCTTGGCAGCCAAGGGGATCCTGCTTCCTGCATCCCAGAATGCCTGCTCTGCAAGGGACCTCAGAGGTCACGGAGCTCAACTCCACTGGACAGATGGGGCCAGTGGAGTCCTGAGAGGCACAGGGAGCCAGAGAACGAGCTGGGCCCAGCATCTGGGCCACAGTGCTCACTTGCCCTGGACCTTCCCATTCCCCCAGCTTCCTCTCACTCAGTGGGGAGCCAGCGGGAGGGCCAGCTCCTTCCCAGCTCTCTGCTGTAGGGAGTCTGCTTCCTGCCAAAGCTGAGTAAGTTCAAAGGCCCCTGGATGGTGGGGGATTGAGACAGTGCAAGACAGGGAGGGGGGTCTTTAAACCACAAAGACTACTTTATCCTCTGAGATTTTAAGTGGACAGAAGCCAATTTACTAAATTCTTTCGTCTAATGTGGCCCTTGATAAAAATTATGCCACGAACGGGTCAGAGATGGGAGGAAAAGTAAGGTATCTGAGCTCCTACTGTATGCTCAGCTCTGTGCAGGTAAATCTTTCGTAGACAACAGCCTTTCCTTGGAGACAATGGCTTCCTCATTTTGCAGACATTCAGGGAGGTGAAGCAACTTGTTCAGGGTCACAGAGCTAGGATTTGAGCCCAAGTTCGTTGAATACCAAGGCCTTAAGAGTGTTGGGTTTGGGGGTCACTAATATTAGAGCCCTAGGCATTGTGGTCTGGGAAATCTGAGTTCCACTGCCCTATTCTTTCAATAAACACTTGCCAAACGTCTGGTAGGGGCCAAGTGCTTTGAATAAAGAGATAATAAAAATAGGCAAACCTTACTGAGTACTTCCTATGCACCAGTCACTATTCTAAGTATTTTACATGCATGAACTCATTTGATCCCCACAACAATCACGCAAGGGGAAACTACTAAATATCCCCATCTTAGAGGGAACGAAAGTGAGGCACAGAGAGGCAAGGGGACACGTCACAGTTCCATAGCCAGGAAGCCACAGACCCGCCAGTCAGTCTCAGCGTGACAGCCCATGCTCACGGTCTGGTAGAAGACAAACTTGGCTCTAGGTAATTGTAATAGTGTGAGAAGTGATGGACGTGGCCAGTACGGGACACTGTGGGCATGCAGAGAAAGGGCTGTCAAGGCCAGCTTGGGTGGTCAGGAAGAGACCTTGGAGAGGAGGTGACAGCATAATCAACGCCTGAAGAGTGACCCAGGAGCTGGGCGGTAGCTCAGAGGCAGAGCATGTGCCCTGTGTGTATGAAGCCCTGTGCTTGATTCCCGGCACCACAAGAAAAAGAAAAGAGTGAATCATATGTGGTCAGGCAGAAAGGAAACTGACTGTGAGGAGGGGTGGGGGGCAGAGGGCACGCTGGGGAACCACAGGAAGTCTGGCTAATCGGGGAATGAGGTGGGGAGCGCAGAATGGGAAAACTTGAAGCTGGAGATGGGGAGAGAGAACCAAGATTCCTAAGAAAACTGAATGCCATGTTCAGAAGTTTGAATTTTACCCTGCAGGTGGTGGGGAGCCTTGACCTGTGACCCCGGAGAAGTTGCTTGACCTGCCTGCACTTCAGCTTCCTTCTCCGTGAATTGGGGTTATAAGGACCTATTTTGCATCTCATAGTTATTGAGTGGAAGAAATGAGACAATGCAGTTGTAGGGAGAACCCCACAAATGTTAGTTTCCAGCCTTCACCTCCCACCAGCCCTGAAATGAGGAACCAGAAACAAAGAGGTGCAGCTGAATAACCAGATAAGTGCCACACAACCAGAGCTCCCTGTGTGCCAATCAGGAGGCTATAAGCAGCAGGAAGAGAAAAGCCTGATTCAACATTCAGCCATAAGGAATTCATTTTATCACAATACAAAGGAGAGAAATTCTGGGATTTGGAAATTCAGTGGCTCAATGATATCTTCACTGAGGTCAGCCTCCTTCACTTGTTGACAATACCCTGCCTTATGGCCAAAATATGGCTGCAGTAGCACCTGCCATCATCTGCAGACATGACGCTGTGCAGTGAAGAAGGCATTTCTTCCTCTGCATCTTGAAAGGAAACAAAGGCTCACTAGAAATCATCAGATTTCCCCTCAGTCCCTTTGGCTGGAATTAAATCATACAGTCTTTCACTAAAGCAATATTTAACAAAAGGAATATAGTCACTGTGATTGGCTTAAACCAGTCATGATTGATGTCCAGTACTGAGGAAGGAAAAGAACCAAACAACAACAACAAAGAAACCTACCTGGGCTTTCCTGGGAAATTCTCAAGATGGGAATTTAAGTTAATGCAGAACCATCTTGGAAAACAATACGGAGGTTCTTCAAAAAACTAGAAACACAACCACCATTTTGACCCAGCAATCCTGCTACTATTTGTATGTATAGTAGTGGATGGATGTATAAGGAATTGAAATCAGTATGTTGCAGAGACACCTGCCCTCTGATGTTTATTGCAACACTATTCCCAATAGCCAAGATAGGACATCAAGCTGAGTGTCTATAGAGAGATAAGTGAATAAAGGAAATGTGGTCCATATAGACAATGGAATATTATTCATCCATAAAAAAAGAATGGGTTTCTGTCCTTTGACACAACATGAATGGCACTGGAAGTGAAAATTAATCAGGCACAAAAAAACAAATGCCATATGTTCCCATCTACATGTGGAAACTAAAAAGTAGATCTCAAAAAAGTAGAAAATAGTGGATTCCAGAGACCGGAGGGGTGTGGAGGAGAGAAGAAAGGAGAGAAGATGCTTAATCAGCACAGGGTTCTATAGCACAGTAGGATAACTGTGGCTTACAAAATTAGTTGACTACCTCAAAATATCCAGAAGAGAGGATTTTGAATGTTCCCAACACAAAGAAATGATAAATGTCTGAGGTGATTATATACGGATCTGATCATTACACATTGTACACAAGAATTGAGAGGTCACACTGTACCCCATAATTGTGGACAATTACTCTGTGTCAATTAAAAATTTTATATATATATATATATATATATATTTTTTTTTTTTTTTTTTTAATCTGGCCTTTCTTGCCAAGAAGAAGGTAGGGAGATGGATGTGGGTAGGACATCAGTGTTACATGTGCCTCTAAGGATTTGAATCCAGGCTGTAGGCAATCAAAGTCATTCCAGGTCCCACCTGGCGGTGGCTCAGGCACTAACTTCCTTTTGTAGTCCCTGAGGTTGGAACATGCTGACTCCAACATCTTGAGCCTTAGAAATCAACTTTGCAGAGCTGAGAGGGCCAGGGTGTACCCCGATGCCCCTGAGTCCACCTCAGTCTCTGGAGAGCCCATCTCTCCCCCACTCACTCCACACGTGATAATTGGGCACCTACTTTGTATTGGGGACATAACAATGAGCAAAACTCAGCATGCACCTGACCCTCACAGAGCTCACCCTCTATTGGAGAGATAGTCAAATAGCCACACAGGTGTGTGTAAAATGATCAGCCTGGATGGACAGACACCTGGTGCTGAGGGGTATGTCAGGAGACTTGGCTCAGGCAGAGAGGTGGAGGACTTTGGGTTCACCAGGTGTCATTTGGTGTGCAGGCTCAGCCACTTCCTGGCTGTGTGACTTTGATGCTTATTTGACACCTCAGTGGCTTGGTCTTCTTTGGGAAGTTATTACCTTCCAGGACTGCTAGGAAAACTAAATGACATAATATGGCTTGCCAGACCATGGTGCAATAACTACAGTTCCAAGAAACTCAGGCCATTGATAATCAAGTAGGATAATGCAGAGTCAGACCAAACTCATGTGTTTGAGACCAGGCTCTACCTCCTTCTAACTGTGTGACATTGAGCAATTGTCTCATCTCCATAGGCCTTAGTTTCCCCATCTGTAAAATAGAGCCGATCACAAAGAGGTTGTTGTAATGATTAAATAGATCATGTAGATAAAGCTCTTAGCACAGAGCCGGCCAGGAAGTAAACTCATTAAATGTTAGCAAACATTATTAGTATGATTATCATTCTTTTGAAATTAATCACAAAAACAAATGTGAAAATATGGTAAGGTTAGATATTTTCAGGCTAGCAACTACAAAGTCATTTTTCTTATCATCAATATCTTAATAAAGGTGTTTGTCATAGGAATATGTGTTCAGCTGTGGAAGTGAAACATCCCTGAGCGTTCCTGGGTTTCTATTATATCCAGATTGTCCACTGAGGACCCAGCCTTCCTATCCCCACCATTACTATCCGTAACACACCTGGAGAAGCAACCATTGTTAAGATAAACAAAGCAAAACCCAGCCAGCAGCCGCAGCTGCCAGGCTGCTTCCAGCTTGCACGGTGTATAACCAATCACAAGCTGCAAGATGCAAATTGTGTTGTCTAATTAATCCAACAAGCTATGCACAGATTGGGTTCTGAAAACTGGCTCAGTGGTAGGAGGAATGCCTGCACATCAAACCCTTCGCGCCGGGCCCAAGCAGGCGAAGAGTTTGGGAACACCAGCTATTCTCGGTAGTGATATGTGTCCTCTTTAATGGTGGCAGCATCAACAACTGTAAGCTGGAGAGAGCCATGAGCAGCATTGCTTTCCCTTCCCTTTGTAAAGTGACTGGAGCCACTTTGGCTACTGTGTTGTTATTTCTGCATCTGCTTTGGAGGGCGATTGGGTGGTTTACCTGAGTTTATGCGTGGGATAGACTTGGAAAAATAGATATACAGCCTGCTCATGCACTCAGTAAAAAAAAAAAACAAGAATAATAACACTTAGAAAGCATTTACCAAGTTCACTTTCCAGATTTAATCCTCAACCCCTGCCAGTGAGGTGGGTAATAATACCAACCCCATCTTACAGGTGAGAAACAGGCACATTAAACAGACACACCTTCACCGAGAGAAGACAAGTCACTATATGGCACATTGGTTGTAAGAGTGTTATAGGGAAAAGGAAAGCTGTTGAGGGGTTTGAGGGGCAGTTCAGAGAAGGGGGAGCCAGAGCCTGCATTCCTTTAGAAACAGTCTAGTAGAGATGGAAGGAACTGGGGGGGCCTGTGGGCATCTTGAGCAAAGCCATTCCTTGCAGAGGTAACAGCAGCCTCCAAGGCTTCGAGAGCCTCTTCAGGGAGAAACAAAGAGGATCAAAAGGATCACTGAGGCTGCTGTGTAGGAAAAAGACACAGGCAAAGTTGGCAGTAGGGGTTGGGGGGTCAGTTAGAGGCATTTACGATGATCCTGGGGAGAGATTATGGTACTTCCAGAGCCATAGAGTCACATAGAGCGCTGGATTCTGAAAAGTAGTTTGGACAGACTATTTCCTGACTTACTGAATATGTGGTGCAGAAGAATCAAGAGTAAGTCCCAAATGTGTGGCCTGGGCATCTGGGAGAATGGAGTTGACATTTCCTGAGAAGAAGAAGATGGTCCAAGAGCTAGGTGTGTAGAGGTAAGCTGGGAGTGGTTGGATATGTTGAGCTTGAGATCCCTTTCAGTGGCCCCCGGGAGAGGTCAAGTAGTTGGCAGATGATCTGGAAAGATGCTGAGAGGAAAAGTCAGGACAGGAGACAAAAATTTAGGGGTTATCAAGGTACAGGCGATACTTAATGCCTGTGCACTGGATAAGGAGGTCTAGAGTGAGTGTCAAAGGAAAGGGTGACTCTGGGGTTTTAGGCATGGGCTGCTAAGTAGGATTGTTTTTCTTCTTCGGAAAAGAAGGACACAGGGTAATGATCAGATCGTGGAGGGAAAATGGTGTGTGCGCTGGAGGACACACAGAGGGATGTGGCCTGGCACCTGGACAAGAGACTGAAACAGGGGCTACCCGAGGTACTGGCACGTTTATATAGAAGAAATGCAAATCTATACCAACCTGAGCCCTTTTCCCAAATCTCAGAGGAGGGCAAACAGGTGTTCATGCAGGTGTCCCAGGGATTATCAGAAATTTGAACCTGCAGGTGAAGTATTCAACCATACATAATGTCAAGGAAACACCCTCAGAGAAGAACTGAGTGAGGGAAAAGGACCCTGCCCTCCCCAGTTTTGAGCAGCATCTGCTTCTTCAGGGCACCTGGGAAGGATCAGACGGGACAGAGTTATAAAGTCAGAAGTTTCTGGCAATCTGTTGCTGCTTAACAAACCACTCCCAACTTGACAATATAAAACATTTTTATTATGTTCCTGGATTTAGGGATCAGGAATTGGGATAGAGCACAGCTGAAATAGCTGGTCTCTCTGCTCCATGATGGCTGAGGCTTTGCCCAGGAAGACTCCAGCAACTGAAGACTGGGGTCATTGGAGCTCCTTCCATCACATACATGGAGTCATATAATATGTGATCTTTTATGACTGGCTTCTTTCATTTAGCATATTTTCAAGGTTCATTCATCTTATAGCACGTATCAGTACTTCATTCCTTTTTATGCCAAATAATAGTCCATTGTGTGGACAACCACATTTTGTTTATCCATTCCTCAGTTTCTGTAGTTTGGCTCAAGAATGATGCTGGCAGAGAATATTCATGTACAGTCAGTTTTTTTAAACCACCTTTGATCATCCAAAAAAACATGTTTTAGCTCTGTGATCTTTAGCAAGTCACCCAGCATCTCTGAGCCTTATCTACAAAGTGAAATGATAAAGTATTCCTGGCCAGGTGAGCATTAATATTAAATGACTTTTTAAATGATTTTTTTTAGAAGACACTGTGGGTTGCCCACCAACAGCACTCCCTTCCTTGGTCTCCAAATGCTGATTTAGGACAAGTATACAGCAGTTGTCTACTTATGGTTCTAGACCCCCCTCCTACCACAGAGGACAAATCATGATCAGTCTAAACCATTCACAATATGCATTGTCTGCTTTGGAATGGCCTAGTGATGCACTATTACTGGTCATCAAGATAGAGGGAAGTCTGCTGGAGAACATTGCAGAAAATGAATAGCATAGCCCTTGGAAAAGAGCAGAAGGAGACACAACCCCTCTTTAGTAAGATAATCAGCTTGCTGAGTAAGAAACAATGTAAAACTGGACAGCTCATTTATGTCATTAGTAAGCTAACACTAGAGAAGTTTTGCCTCTGGATGAGTTCTTATGTGATGTAATAGGTGTCCTTATTCTTAAAGTCACTTGTAGTTGGGTTTTCTGAAACCTGTAACTGAGAACATCCATACTTAAACCCAGGTCAGTATTATCTATTTGTCCACCTGATCAATTTCTTTTTTAAAAAATATTTTTAGTTGTTAAATGGACAAATACCCTTATATTTATTTATTTTTATGGGGGGTGCTGAGGATTGAACCCAGTGCCTCACACATGCTAGGCAAGTGCTCTACCACTGAGCTATAACCACAGCTCCACCTGATCTATTTCTGGAGAGTAATCTTACCTTACAATAAAAGACACAGGGAAAATCAAAACAGGGCAAACAAGTAATGAAGGGGGGGGCTTCTGTTTCTGGTATCTTGATCTACTCAATGAGCTTCTTGATTAAAAACAGGTGGAATTATTTAAAATACATATTTTTTAATTAATCAGCTTACATTTAAGTCAAGGATGATCAACCAAAAAAAAGTATAAATGGTAAAGTATATAGTATGTCAGAAAGTAATAATGTGTAAAGAGAACAATAATTCAGGAAAGAGAGATAAGGAGAGTCAGATGGAGTGCGTTTCAGTTTTAAATAGGGCAGTCACAGTTGTCCTCATTGAAATGGTGACATTTGAGAAAAGACTTGACAGTAATTAGGTCAATAGCCATTTGAATATCACAGAAGAAAAAAAAATCAAATACAGGAAACAGCGCAAAAAGCCTGCAGCATGAACATATCTGGAATATGTGAGGAACAAAGAAGCCAGTGTGACTGGAACTGAAGGAATGAGGAGGAGAGTAGAAGAAGACAAGGTCATAGATATAGAATTATTAGGTCATGGATATAGAATTCTAGATTGGCAGTGTTTTCCTTCAGCAATTTGATATCACTCATTCCATCATCTTCTTGCATCCATGATATCTGAGGAGAAGTCTGCTGCCAGTCCTACTGTAGATTCCCTAAAGATGTCCTTTTCCCTCTGACTGTATTTAGGATTTTCTCTTTGCCTTTGGTGTTAAGAAATGTTATTACCACGTGCCTGAATATAGCTTTCTTTGTATCCATTCTGTCTAGAGTTCATAGGTCATCATGCATCTTATAACTTGATGTCTTTCTTCAGCTTTGGAAATTCTCAACCATTATCTCCTCAAATATTGTCCTGTTTTCTCTTTCCCTCACTTTGACTCTCTAATCACACACAATTTAGACATTTCTACTGTTTGATATATCTTTTACATTGTTTGCTCTATTTTTTTTTTCTTCATTTTTTAGCTTCTTCTTAATTTGGTCAGGGTTTTTGGTCTGAACTTCTCCTTAATTTTGGTCTGGCCTATTTACAGTTCACTAACTTTTTTCTCCACTTTTGTCCAATCTGTTGTCAAACACATTTATTGAGTTCTTAATTGCAATTGTTACTTTTTTAAATTCTAGAATTAATTTTTAAAATAATTTTCATAGTTTCCTTTTCTCTGTTGAAATTCCTCATCTTTTCATTTAATTTGCTGATCACATTAATCATTATTATTTAGAAGATTGATAATGCCAATATCTGGGTCTCCTGTAGATTTGTGTCTATCACACATTTTTCTCTTGATATTTTGGTCAATTCTTGTCTTTTTGCATGTTTATTAACTTTTGATTAAAAGTTGACATTGTGAATGAAAACAGAGATAATTTGAAGCTCTGGATTATGTACTGTCCTCAAGAGATGATAGACTTTTACTTTTGATGGGTAGTAGAGGCAGATCACCTTCATGCAGTCAGACTGAGCAGATCCAAAGCTGGTTTTCAGTCTATGATTAGTCTATTTCCGATTCACCCAAAGTTTGTAATTTGTGAAAAGTGCTATGAAGAAGGTAAAAGGGGTGATAAAACAGTGCACTTTGGGCTGGGAGTAAGAAGTGGATGCTGCTTTAGCTGGGGTACATAAGGAAGGCCTCTATGAGAGGTGACAAATGGAATGATGAAAAGACAACAGCCACGGGAAGGTGTAGATTTTTCCAGACAGAGCAAGCAACAAATGTGAGTGCCCTGTGGTGGAATGAGCTTGGCAGCTTTGTAGGATAGAAAGAAGGCAGGATGACATTGCAAGGTTGATAGGAGTTAGCCACTAGAAGCCCTGGAAAAGAAAACATATTTCAGTGAGAAATTATTAAAGAATTTCATGCAAAGCAGTGACAATACCTGGCTTGGGTTTGTTTCTGAAAGATCATTCTGGCTGCGAGGGGAGAAATATCCATGGGAAAATAAGACTTGAAGCAGAGAGACCAGTGATCCTGGTATTCCAGGTGAGTCAGAGTAGTGACTTGGACCAGGATGCAGGACAAATGAAGATAAATAGATGGATTTGAGATGAATTTTGGAGGTAGAACTTACAGGACTTGTAGTAGATGTAGATTAGATGTAGGGTTGGTGGGGAAAGAAAAGGCCTGGAGCAAATGGGTGGGTGGTAGAATCATACACCAAGATTGGGAAGGATGGGGAAGACATAAATAGGTTTGAGGGATGAAAGTCAAGAGTTTCATTTTGAGCCATTTAAGTGCTACACACATGGCTTTAATTTGGTGTCTTTTAGTTTCAAGTGACAAATTGGCCTAAACAAAAATGAGAAATTGTTGGCTAACATTGTTGGGAGTTAAAGGCTTTGGGGCAGCTAGATTCAGGCACTATAACAATTATCAAAACATACATAAACTATCTTGCTCTCTCTTTGGGTCTCCTTCACCTCCTCCTTCACTTGTTTCCCTCTCTTTTCTTAATCCTGGAGTGACTGCAGCTACACCCCACCCACAGAGGAAACTGTCTACAGCAGAAGAAAAAGTAGCCATTCCACAGTCTACCATTCATGTTGTGTGCTATTCTTTGGATCTGAGATGTCTCCAAAGGCCCATGTGTTAGAGATTTGGTCCCCAGCTTGGCATTATTGGGAGGTGGTGGAAAGATGAAGAGGTGGGGCCTAGTGGGAGGTCTTTAGATCATTGGGGTTTGCCATTGAAGAGAATTGTAGGATCCTGGCCATCTCTCCCTCCCCACCCCTTTTACTTACCAACTATGAAATGAGTGGGTTTTTCCTCTGGGATACATCACACATTCCCACCATGATGTACTGCATCTTCTCAAGCCCAAAGCAAAGGAGTCAAACAATCATGGAATGCAACTTCTAATATTTTTCTCTTTGTAAGTTGATTATCTCAGGTATTTGTTATAGTATTGGGAAACTGACTAACATACTAGGTGGGATTATCTATCCATCTGCTTATCCTTGTAGGAACAGACAGCACACACCTTAAGGTCAAGGAGTAGATTTTATTTACTCTGAACCTCAAACAGTGAAATGAGACACGATTCAGCTTTGGAGTCAGCCAGTAAGTACCTGGCTCTGAACATTCAGTATCTCCTTGGCTTTGGACAAGTCACTTAACCTCTCTGAGACTTACTTTTCCTCAGGTATAAATTAATGATTAAAAATATAAATTGGATGGATTTGTGAGGATTAAAAAAGATCTTGACAAGAAATACCTGGTCTAGTAGGCACTCTGTGCTTTGATTAATGAAGATATAGCTGAGGCCGTAGCAGCCCTGTGGGTATGATCTGGAAGCTGGGGTGAGGAAAGGCCAGCTCAGGCAGGGGAAACAGATGTCTGATGCTCCTGTACTGTTTCCTCAGCCAGCTCCACCTCAAACCTGGCCTCAGCCTAGGCCTACCTGATAGGGGCCCTTCCCAGGATCCCCACCCATAGCCAGGACAGGCCCTGGCCTGTACCCCACTCCTCTGCCTGCAGCTGGAGTTTGCCAAAGCCACGTACATTCCTGAGGGATTGATAAGATTCAAGAAGCCACACCCACCACCCACAAGACCAGACCCTCCCCTCAGTGCTACAGGCAGGTGACTGCCAGCACCTCTTACCATAGGCACACATGCCCCGCCTCTTCGTCACAGGATAGTACAGCTTTAAGGAACTCCAAAGAACCCCTGCCACCTTCCTGTTGACTCTGCCCTCTGTCTAGTGACCCCTCCCGTGTTCTCCACTGAGTGCCAACCAGTTTCATTCCTTTCCTCCACATGAAACTTGCACGTTAAAATAACTTCCAGCATTAGGGAAACCATGGCCAGGGGGGCCCGATGGTGGGGAAGGTACCCAGCACCCTCTGGGCTTCTTCACCTTGATTATGGCTCTATGGATTCTGGGGGCCTGAAATCCCAGAATGGAACCATTAATCTTGCTGGACAGATGGGCAAATGGAGGGCCAGAGAGCAAAAGCAACTTGCCCAAGTTTGTCAGGCCTGAGATGCTGCAAGCCAGAACTTCCAAGACCTGACCTGTCTCTCACCTGTCCTGGGCCAGCCCTGAGGACCACTCAGGCCCACAGAGACACCTTCTGATGGGCTCAGGACACAGTCCAACCATGACTATAGAGGCCAGGGGAAAAGGGAGTTCTTAGTTTCTGGGGACAAATGGAAGACTCTGCCCTGACTCCTCACTGTGATCTAGGACAAGGGACTTGACCTCTCTGAACTTCCGTGTCCTCCGTAAAATGGAGTTCAATTATAAGGTAAGTGAGGAGTCGATGAAGTAACACTGTGAAGGGTTGAGCAGGAGACCCGGCATGTAGGAAGCCATCTATAAAAGGAGCCCTATTGCCATCATTCTTAATGATGGAATAAAATCTATCCTGCCTTAACCCTGGGACCAGGTTGGAGATCAAGGGAAACAGCCCCACTTCACATTGTGGAGCCCCAGGATCTCACCCTTACCTGTCGGCCCCTCCTTCCCCAGAGCCCACATCCCTGCGGCTGGGCCCAGCCCTCTCCCTCTGCAGACTACTGACTCATCCTCCCCAGGCCATAACTGTGCCCATCAGAAAGTCACTTTTCCGGTTTCTCCTCCTGAGCCAAGGGCCCCTTGGGCACTGCCTTGCTGCCAGCATGAAGGGAGGGGCAGGGAGCCCTGAGCTGGAATAAGGGGCTTCCTCTTGTCTCCTCCCAGACCTGGGGTCTGGGGGAGTTGGGGGACTAAGGCAGAAGACGGAGAGGAAGGAAGGAGGAGGCAGTCCCTCCCTGGCCTGAGTTAGTCTGGAGCAGCTGATCCCTGGGCAGGGATGGACCCAGGTTTTGCTGGGGTGAGAGGTATGGAGGGAGGCAGGGAGGAGGGGAGGGGTCAGGCTAGGGCCATGATTTTCCCTTGCTGGGAGGATCTTGAAAGTCCTTATGGCACCTCAAACTCAGCACAGTGCAGGCAGAACTCATCTCCTCCATGATAAAACTATGCCTCTCTGGCTGACCGCCAGGTCCCTCGGATAGAAGCCAAGGAGCCCCCACCCTCTGGCCAGCTTATCAGTCTCAGGTGTTGGCCTTCCTACCTGGACCAGCAGCTGACCTATTGACTCCTCCCACCCCAAGACTTTCCCAGGGCCTGGGTTCAGTCCTCCTAGCTCTTCTCCCAGATCTCCTCCCCTGTGCTCCCTCCCTACACCCCAAGGGGGAATCTTCCTTAGACAAGGAAATGATTGAACCTGGGGGCAGGCTGGGGAAGGAACACACCCAGCTGTGACCACAGGAGCCAGAACTTCTCTCTGGTCAGCCAACAAGTGAGGTGGACAGAGGCTGGGGAGCAGGCTGAGAGGCCCAGCACCCGGCTCCGGCTCGCCGAGCACCTTCCATAGCCCAGGCCGCAGCATCCCTCAGTGCCATTCACTTCCACCAGTGAAGTAGAGACCACAGGCCCATTTTGCAGATGAGGACAGAAAGAGGCAGGAAGGTCATGAAGATCATACCAGCCTACAGCTGGCCAGCAGCAGAGTTGGATTTTGAACTCCAGTCTGCCTGGAGGACCTGGTTCTCTTTACTGTTCAGACCTGTCTCTAGAGACCATGGGAAAGTTGTCTGTGTTTGGGGCCCTGAAGAGTCAGTGGACCAAGAGAATTCCTGAGAGGCACTCTGGAAGGCTCTTTGGTGTGTGTCTGTATGTGAAGCTCCTGGGCAGTCTTGCATATGATCTGGCTTGGAAGTGAATCTTGCCCACTGCTGCCCTCCACTGACCAGAGGCAGAACTGTTCCAGTCTCTTGGGAATCTGACAACAAGGACTCCAGGTTGCTCAACCTCAGCAACCCTGAGAAACCCATTGGTCTCAAGTTAAATCCTTGACATTCAAAGAGCTCTCAAAAAGGAATACAAAGCAACCAAATGTACCCAAAAGAAAAACAAACTGGCCATGTGACACAAAAAAGCCACCAAATAACCAATAAGCAGATGATCAATGTCACTAACAACCAAATAAATTACGATTTAAAAAAATGAGATGACACATTCACCTCTTAGATTACAAATGGATAATGCCTTCTGTCGAAGGGGTGTTGAGAAATGGGCATTCACATATCATTGGTGGAAGTGATAATAAGTACTGACTTTTGGGAGAATGATGTCAAAAATTTTAATACTCATATTTTTGACCCTGATGGGGGCAAAATTCCACATCTAGAAACTTATCCTAAAAATGGAGAAGGATATATGTTTAAAGATGTTCACTGCAGCATGTTTATGGCCCAACTACTTATGAAGTAACAGGGACCCACTGAACACAAAGAGATGGCTGGAGTCCACTCACAAACCTGCTGATCACATTTGTACTTGTTTGAAAATTGAATAGTTGTGAGTATGTGATCAAGAGAACATTTTGGAGATAACAAGTTAGGTATATGTTTTACATAGATACTTGTGACATATTATTGAATGGAAAACTTAGATTGCTCCACAGTTAAAACACTCCAATCCTGGGGCTGGGGCTGGGGCTCTGTGGTAGAGCACAAGCATGTGTGAGGCCCTGGTTTTCATCCTCAGCACCAGAAAAATGAAAAACTACTACTGTCCTGTCATGTTGTATATAAGGGCATTGGAAATATGTGTGTGTGTGTGTGTGTGTGTGTGTGAATATAAGGAATTATCTTGAAGATTATTACCAAAACCTTAATGGTGGTTACCTTTGTACAGTAGGATTTTGGTTGCATTTAACTGTCTCCTTTATACTTTCCTTATGGTTGAAATTTTTAACAGTGAGTCCATAAGAATTTTATAATGAAAACAATAAATTTACTTTTATTTTGAGGAAAGAAAGTGAGCAGAAGGCCTTGTTTCCAAGCTGGTGGAGCCTGTGGTAAGGCTGACAGGAGACCCTACAGGGAGGGCATGCCAGTGGGCTGGGTCTTTAAGGTGGGGCACAGAGATCTGGGCCTGGATCTGCTGGCCCAGTGTGAGGTTTTTCTGGAGTGAATCCTGAGCAGTCAGATGGAAGGGTCTGCTCTCCCTTTGAGGCGGGAGTGTAGTCTGAATGGCCCAGAGAGGGCAAGGGACTTGGCCAAGGTTATCTAGAGAGTTAGTCGTGCTATATCAGTCACCACTAGGACCCAGACTTTCAGACCCAAGGCTCTTTTCTTTGTGGCTCTCACTCCATAAGGTGGACTTGAGTCAGAATTAAGCTCACTGTTAAACAGCATGTTCCACAGACCCAGTGCAGTTCCTGGTTTGCTGTCTTCTGACGACTGGGGATGTGCGCTTGGAGGGGGTATTGGGAACCTTTTGATTTTCTTCCACCCATGAAGTTAGTAGCTCTGCTCCACCCAGTGCTCCCTCCCATGATAGGCTGCTTTGCCCCAAGTCCAAAAGCAACAGGCCAACTGACTAGGGACTGAAACCTCTAATACTGGGATCCAGAATAAACCTTTCCTATTTTTTCCCCCCTGGTCTTTGTTACAGTAATGGAAAACTGACCAATACAATCATTATTACTGTCAATTGCCAATACTTATTTAGATTCACCAACAAATTGCCAGTTTCTTTCTTCACCATTACTTCCTACTTCCCTTCTGGTATTTTTTAACAGCTTTATTGAAGTATAATTGATAGATATTTACAGTGCAAATATTTACAGTGAACAATTTTGAAGAGTTTTGACATGTATACACCCATCTAATGTTCACCACAATTAAGATAATGAACATCAACCCCAAAGTTTCCTTGTGACTGTGTAATTTCTTCCTCCCTTCACTCTCTGCCCCGCCCCTGTCGGCAGAAAACCACTGATCTGCCTTCTTTTCCTTTAGATCAGATGTAACTTTCAAGAATTTTATATAAATGGGATTATTCTACATATACTTTTTGCTTACCTTCTTTTGCTTAGCACAATTATTTCAAGATTCAGCCATGTTGTGTATATAAATAATTTATTCTTTCTATGTCCTGTGTAATAGATCATCGTATAGATATGCCACATTTTGTTTACCTACTCACCTGTTGATTTTGGACATTTAGTTTACTTCAAAATAAATTTTGGCTATTCTAAATAAAACAACAATGAGCTTTTGGGTACAAATCTTTTGTTTTAATACTTTTTAGTTGTCAATGGATTTTTTACCTTATTTATTTATTTATACGTGGTGCTGAGGATTGAACTCAGGGCCTCACACATGGCAGGCAAGCACTCTACCACTGAGCCACAACCCCAGCCCTTGTGTACAAATCTTTATATAGACATATGCTTTCGCTCTTGGGTACCTAGAAGAGGAATGGCTGTGTTATATGGCATATATATATTTAGCTTTTTAAGAGCTTGCCAAAAAAAAAAAGAAGCTGCCAAACTATTTTCAAAATGGATGTACATTTGACATTCCCACAAGCAACATAAGAAAAGGTAAATTGTTCCTCATTCTCACCAGAACTTGGCAATGGTCTTAGGCATAGCAACAGGTACATGGTAGTATCTTAAGGTGGTTTTAATTTGTGTTTTATGAGAACTAATGATAGCAAACATCTTTTTATATGCTAATTTGACATCCACATATATTCTTTGGTGAAATGTCTGTGCAAATCTTTTGCCAATTTGCGGGGGGAATGTTGTGTGTTTTTTTATTATAGAGTTTCAATGTCTTTTAAAGTAGCCCTTCTCTATCTCTGATATTGTTTTCTGTGCATTCATTTATCACACATCATCCATGGTTTGAAAATGTTAAGAGGAAAATCCCAGGATTAAATGGTTTATGAGTTTTAGATTATGCACTATTCTGAGTAGCAAGGTGAAATCTTGTGCAGTCTCTCTCTGTCCAACCTGGACAGGAATCATCCTTTTTCCCAGGGTATCCACGCTATAAACACTGCTACCTGCCTATGGCTAGAGCCTACAGATTGGGAGAAAATGTTTTCAAATTATCTATCTGACAATGGGTTAATATCCCCTATATATAAAGAACTCACACAACTCAATAAGCAGAAGAAAACAAACAACCCAATTTAAAAATGGGGAAAGCACTTGCATAGACATTTCTCTAAAAAAAGATATTAAAATAGCCAACAGGTATAAGAAAATGTGCTCAACATCACTAAACATCAGAAGAATGTGAATTGAAACCATAGTTTCACTTCACATCAAATAGGATAGCTATTATCAAAAAAGAGAGCCCTGGTATACTGTGGTGGGAGTGTAGGTTATTATAGATTTTATGGAAAACAGTATGGTGGTTCCCCAAAAAATTAAGAGCAGAACTACCATGTGACCAGCAATCCCTCTTCTGGGTATTTACCCAAGAGAAATGAAATCATTGCATCCTAAATATATCTGCACTGCCACGTTCATTGCAGCATTTTTCGCAATAGCCCATATATGGTAACATCCAAATGAATGAATAAAAAACCTGAAATATACAGCATACAACATGAGGACATCATTCAGACTTTAAAAAGGAGATCTGCTATTGGCCACAACATGGATGAACCCGGAAGACTTTACGCTAAATGAAATAAGATTCACACAGAAAGAAAAATACTATATGATGTCACTTACATGTGGATAAAAAGAAAAGTTGAAAACATAGAGATGGAGAATAAATCATGAGGATACCAGGAGATATAGGCCAAAGGATACAAAGTGCAGATGTGTAGGATGAACAAGTCTAGAGATCTAATGTACAATATCAGGACTATAGTTAATAATTTGGGTTGTATTCAGGATTACAACTAGCTTCAACAGATAAAATTTAAAAATTAATTAAAAATAATGTGTCCTTTTTAAATTAAAAATAATAAGGGTCCTTTTTCTCTATTATCCCTGATGTGTTGAGAGTTATAGTCAGGAATAAATTTTGGCTTTTGTGAAATGTTTTTTTCTGCATCTATTAAGATGACCATATGACTTTTCCTTTTCAGTATGTTAATATAGTGAATTATATTGATAGCTTTTGGAATTTTACATAATCTTCCAGTCCTGAGGTGTGTTACCCTTTGGGCTATGATATAGTATTCTTTTTATACATTGTTGAATTTGGTGTACTGGTCTCATAGAATGAATTGAGAATTATTCTTTAATTTTATGGAAGATTTTGTGTAGAATCAGTATTATTTCTTTATCATATGTTTGGAAGAATTTCTAATTGGAGCCATCTGGCCTCAGAATTTCAAATGCAAATTCAATTTGTATTTGTAAGGCTATTCATGTTATCTATTTCTTCTTTGAGTAAACTTTTGTAGTTTGTATCTTTCAAGAAATTTCATCTAGGTTATCAAACTTTTTGGAATAAGTTGCTCTTATTCTCCTTCTGATGTATTTAAAATTTATAGTGATGTCATCTCTTATTCCTGGTATCAATAATTTGTATCTTATCTTCTTTTGTTTCCTTGATCATTCTGGATGGAGATTTTCCATTTTATTGATCTTAAAGAACCAGCTTTTGGTGTTATCAATTTTCTGTATTGTTTCTGTTTCCATTTCTTTATTATTTCCTTTATTCTGATTACTTTTTGTTTAATTTTCTCTTTTTTCCAGTTTTTTGAGGTGAAAGCTAAAGCTGTTGGCTGATATCTTCCTTCTTTTCTAACATGGGCATTTCATGATATAACTTTCCTTCTGTGTAGTACTTTAGCAGCATCCTACAAAAATTTTTTTTAGAGAGAGAGAGAATTTTTTAATATTTATTTTTTAGTTTTCGGTGAACACAACATCTTTATTTTATTTTTATGTGGTGCTGAGGATCGAACCCAGCACCCAGCGCTACCGCTTGAACTACATCCCCAGCCTAACAAATTTTAATATGTTGAGTTAGTATTTTAATTCCATTCAAAATACTTTTTGTTGGGGCTGGAGTTGTGTCTCAGTGGTAGAGCACTTGCCTAGCATGTATGAGGCACTGAATTCAATTCTCAGCACTGCATATAAATAAATAAATAAATGTCCTCAACAACTAAAAAATAATTTTTTAAAAATACTTTCTGGTTTTTTATTTCTTCTCATAGGTTGCTTGGAAGTGTGTTATTTATTATTCTCCATATATTTGGAGATTTTCCAGAGATATTTCTGTTGTTGAATTTTAATTTCATCTTATTAGTGTCAGAAAACAGATTTTATATGTGTTGAATCCAACAGACGTATTGATGTTTTTTTCATGGTCCAGAATATGGTGTGTCTTGGTAAATGTTGTGTATTAACTGAAATGAATGGGTACTCTATTGATGCTGGTGAGTTGATTTGAAAACATCTGGTAGGTCAAGTTTGCTGATAGTATTTTCCAGCTCCTTTAGATCTTTGCAGATTTTTGCCTATTTTTCTGTCAACTTTTGGTAGAAAGGTTTTGGAATCTCCTGCTATGATAATGGATTTGTCTCTTTCTCCTTGAAGTTCTATCAATTCATCTTCCTGCATATTTTTGCTAGTTTGCTAGGACTGCTATGACAAAGTACCACAGACTGGGTGGTTTAAATAGCTGAAATTTATTTTTGTATGGTTATGGACTCTTGAAGTCCAAGGTCAAGGTGTCAGCAGGGTTGGTTCTGAGGCCTTTCTCCTTGGACTATTGATGGCCATTTTATATCCGTCTTTATGTGATCTTCCCTCTATAAATTAGGTCCAAATTTTCTCTTCTTATAAAGACACCAATCATGGAATATTAGGATCTACTCTAATTTAGCTTACTTGTGTCTTTAGAGACTATCTCCAAAGGCACTCACATTCTGAGGTACTAGGAATTAGGACTTCAACATAATGAATTAGAGAGGTACATAATTCATCCCACAATCATGTATCTCAAGACTATTTTACTTGCAGAAATGTTTAAAGTTGCGATGTCCTCATGTTTAATTGACCCATTGACCAATAACTCATTTTATCCCTGATAATATTCTTTGCTCTGAAATTTAATTATTTTGATTGGCTGCTAAGTGGTATGCATTTTTACATCACTTTACTTTTTTTTTTTTTTGGTACTGGGGATTGAACCCAGGGTCACTCAACCACTGAGCTACATCCCAGCCCTATTTTGTATTTTATTTAGAGACAGGGTCTCACTGAGTTGCTTAGCACCTCACTGTTGCTGAGGCTGGCTTTGAACTCACGAACCTCCTGCCTCAGCCTCCCAAGCCACTGGGATTACAGGCGTGCACTACTGTGCCTGGCTACATCACTTTACTTTTAATCTATTTGTGTCTAAATCTATTTAAAGTGAATTTCTTTAAAAACATAGAATGTTCTATTTCAATCTGAAAATCTGTTTTTAAATTGAAATATTTAGATCTTTTACATTGAATGTAATTTTTTATATGGTTGGGCTTACATCTTGCATTTTGGCTTCTATTTGTTTCATTTGTTCTTTATTCCCTTTTTTTCTCTTTTTCTGCCTTCTTTAGGTTGTCCATAATTATACTTTATCTCCTTTGTTAGCTTATTAGCTATAATTTATCGTGTTGTTCTAGTCATTGCTTTAGTATTCACAGTATGCAGCTTTAACTTATTACAGTCTATCTTCAGTCGATATTATATCACTTCACTATAGTATATAAGAACTTTGTAACAGTATTCTTCCACTTAGCTCCTCCAGGTTTTCTTGCTATTTTGTCATATATCTTGCTTATGCTTATGCATTGTAATTATTTTTGCTTTAAATAGTTGATTGTTTTTAAAATTTCTATATTTGCACTGGGTATAAAATTCTGGGTTGACAGATTTTTTTCTTTCAGTGCCTTAAATATGTTGTCCTTCTGTCTCTTAGCTTGCATTGTTTTATCATAAGAAATCTACTGTCATTCCTTGATCCTCTGTAAGTGATGTCTCTTCCTCCTCTGTATGCTTTTAGGATTTTCTCATTACCACTTGTTTTAAGCAATCTGGTGATGTACCTTGGTTTTTTGTTTTTGTTTTTGTTTTGTTTATGTTTCTTGTATTTGTGGTTCATTTAGTTTCTTGGATCTGTGAATTTATAGTTTTCAGCAGATTTGGAAATTTTTCAGACATTTCTTCAAATTTGTTTCTGCCTCTCCTTCTCTCCCTCCTTCAGGGGCTTTAAATACTACATATTACACTGCTTTAAAGTTATCACATGGCTCATTGATGCTCTTTTTATTTGTTTTAGTATGTTTTTTTTTTCTTTTTTCTTTTGGATAGTGTCTATGACGATGTTTTCAAGTTCACAACTTTTTTAAAGTTCACAACTCTTTTTCAAGTTCACAACATCAAAACTGCCATTAATTTCAGACTGTTTTTTAGCTCAAACATTATGAGTTTTCATCTAAAGAAGTCTGATTTTAAAATATCTTCCATTATTATATTTAATGTGTTTAATCTTTTTTCTAGCTTCTGAACATATGGAATTCTGTTACAATTGATATATTAATGTTTTTTTAAAGAGAGAGGAGAGAGAGAGAGAGAGAGAGAGAGAGAGAATTTTTTAATATTTATTTTTTGGCGGACACAACATCTTTGTTTGTATGTGGTGCTGAGGATCGAACCCGGGCCGCACGCATGACAGGCGAGCCTGCTACCGCTTGAGCCACATCCCCAGCCCTATATTAATGTTTTTGTCTCCTGATTCTGTTATGTGTTATTTCTGGGTCAGTTTTGATCAACTGGTTTTTCTTTCTTATTTTTATGGTTTTGATCTTAAGTGTTCCACAAAGCCTCATGTGTTGAAGGATTGGTCCTCAGAAGATGTCACTATTGGGAAGTGGTGGGACTTTTAAAATTAATAGTGATATCCTAGTGATATCCTGAGAGATAGGGCCTAGTGAAAGGAAGGAAGTTATGTCATTGGAGGTGTGTCCTTTGAAGGTCTCTCTCTTCTCCTTCCTGGCTGCCAGGAAGTGAGCAGACTCTCTGTCACTCACTCTGGCTGCCTTGATATCCTACCTTGCCACTGGCACAAAAGCATTGGAAACCAACTGGCCATGGACTGAAAATTCCAAAAGCAAAAGCTAAAATAAATCTTTCTTCAAATTTATTTTCTCAGGTATTGTGTCACAGTGATGGAAGTCTGATTTACACATAAATAGAATTTTCTTCATCTTTACTTGCCTGGTGATTTTTTTTATTGGATACTAATCATTGTAAATTTAACCTTGTTGGACGTTGGATACTTTTTCTATTTCTATAAAAATCCTTTAGCTTAGGTTAAAATGTTGTTAAGCTATTGGGGAATAATCTCATCCTCTCAGATCTTGCTTTTAACATGTTTGGCAGGACCAGCATTCAGTCTAGAGTTGAGTTTCCCCTTTACTGATGTAAACTGATTACTCTACCCAGGGCCCCAAGAATTATGACATTTTTGCACTGTGGTTAGGGGAATGGCACTATTCCTGGCTATAGGTGAACTCTGAGAATTGTTCCTCTCATCCTTTGGGACGTTCTTTTCCCAGGCCTGGATCATTTCCTAATATTAATTTATCAGCATTCATCACCATGAAACTCTACCCCTCTCTGGTTCTCTGATCTGCAGACCCTAGTATCTTTGCTCCACTTGGACTCCCACTCCTGTCCCTTCATCTCAGGCAGGCATCCAGGGTCAGCTTGGGCTCCTCTTCTCTATACCATAGCCTGGAAACTGTCTCTAGGCAACAGCTGGGGCAATTGTGCAGCTCACCTTGCCTGTTTCCCATCTCTCAGATATCCTGTCCTTGATGGCCAATGTCTCAGGAATTGTTTCATATATTTTGTTCCATTTGGTTGCACCAGGTATGAGCATAAATCTAGTCCTTGTTATTCCATCTTCACTAAAAGATAATTTCTTTCCTTCAAATTTAATTTCTTCTGGCTGCAGTTTATCCTTTATAAAATCTCTGAGCAAAAGTAAAAAAAAAAATAAATAAATGGTCACTTAAGCAAAACTTTTGAGTAAAAAATTAGTAAATTTTTGATCTGTGTATATCTGAAAATTTCTGCTTTTTATGTTCACTTTAAATGCTGGATAGCTGAGTGCAGACAATAATTGTTTTTCTGAGCTCTTTGAAGTTAGTAGAACATTGTCATCATTCACATGTAACAAAATAAAATTAAACTCCTCTCTCTCACCACCCACACAACTCAACTCAAAGTGGATCAAGGACCTAGGAATTAAACCAGAGCCCCTGTACCTAATAGAAGAAAAAGTAGGCCCAAATCGCCATCATGTTGGATTAGGCCCCAACTTCCTTAATAAGACTCCTTTGGTGCAAGAATTAAAACCAAGAATCAATAAATGGGATGGATTCAAACTAAAAAGCTTCTTCTCAGCAAAAGAAACAATCATTGAGGTAAATAGAGAGCCTACATAATGGGAGCAAATCTTTACCACAAGCACATCAGATAGAGCACTAATCTCTAGGGTATAGAAAGAACTCAAAAACCTTAACACCAAAAAAAAAAAAAAAAAGCAAATAACCCAATCAATAAATGGGCCAAGGAACTGAAAAGACACTTCTCAGAAGAGGATACACAACCAATCACAAACATATGAAAAAATGTTCAACATCTCTAGCAATTAGAGAAATGCAAATCAAAACTACTCTAAGATTTCATCTCACTCCAGTCAGAATGGCAGCTATCAAGAATACAAACAATGGCGAGGATGTGGGGGAAAAGGCACACTCATACATTGCTGGTGGGACTGCAATTTGGTGCAGCCAATCTGGAAAGCAGTATGGAGATTCCTTGGAAAACTTGGAATGGAACCACCATTTGACCCAGCTATTCCACTCATTGATTTATACCCAAAGGACTTAAAAACAGCATACTACAGGGACACAGCCACATCAGTGTTTATAGCAGCACAATTTACAATAGCTAAACTGTGGAACCAACCCAGATGCCCTTCAGTAGATGAATGGATAGGGAAACTTTGGTTTATATACACAATGGAACGTTACTCAGCATTAAAAGAGAATAAAATCATGGCATTTGCAGGTAAATGGATGGAGTTGGAGAATATAATGCTAAGTGAAGTCAGCCAATCCCAAAAAACCAAAGACTGAATATTTTTCTTTGATATGAGGATGCTGACTCATAAGGGCTATGGGAGGGAGTGTGGGAGGAATGGAGGAACTTTAGATATGGCAAAGGGGAGAAAGGGAAGGAGAGCTGGCAAGTGGGTAGGAATAACAATGACGATGGAATGGAATGAGTTAGATATAATTACCCTAAGTACATGTATGAAGACACGAATGGTGTGAAAATACTTTGTGTACAACCAGTGACTTGGAAAATTGTGCTCTATATGTGTAATATTAAATAAATTGCATTCTGCCATCATGTACAACAAATTAGAATAAATAAATAATTTAATCAAAGAAAAAAAAAGAACATTGTCATCTATTGTTGCTGATGAGAGCGGGGCCTGGTGGTGCATGCTTGTAATCTCAGCGGCTTGGGAGGCTAAGGCAGGAGGATGGAGAGTTCAAAGCCAGCCTCAGCAATGGCGAGGCACTAAGCAATTCAGTAAGACCCTGTCTCTAAATAAAACACAAAATAGGGCTGGGGATGTGCTCAGTGATTGAGTGCCCCTGAGTACAATCCCCAGTACCTGCCCCACCCATGCCAAAAAAATATCTATTGTTGCTGATGAGAAATTGGCTTCTGACAGAACATCACTTATTTATGGCTCATGCTTCCTTCCTGGTAGCTTTTTAGATTTTTCTCCTTTGTCTTTATTATTTTTCAATTGCTCTACAACATGACCAGAATTGGAAATTTTTATCCTACTCACAACTCAGTGTGCCTTTTCATTTTAGGGGCCCATTTTTTCTTCACTTACAGAAAAACCATCACCACTATTTCTTCAAATGCTGCCTCTACCTTATTTTCTCCTTCTGCAGCTACTAATCTAACCCACTAACCTAAGGTAAATGTTGGAAATTCTCATTTTCTTTTTTGAGCACTTACTGTGTGCCAAGAACCATAAACCCATTTCAACTTCATAGCAACACCATGAAGTAGTACCAGTCTATCTCCATTTTATAGATGAGACACAAAGGGGTTTAAAATGTGCCTAAGGCCTTATTACTAGCAAGTGGCAGAGTTAAGATTTAATTCCAGGTGCAGGGCTTAAAAGCCCATATTCTCCACCAATATTCTATGTTATTCTTATTTCATCCTTTTGCTATGCTTTCTGTATGATATTATTAGTAGTTTCTTCATATGCATTTGAGTTCACTAAATCTCTTTCCAGCTGTGTCTAATTTATTCTTTAAAACATCTATTGAGTTTTTAATGTTTTTAGTAGTGCATTATAGTTATACATAATAGTGGAGTTCATTTTGACATATTCATATATGCATATAAGTAGTTTGCTTATCTCCTTACCAATTATTTTCTCTTTTTCTTCCCTCCTCTCTCCCATAATCCTCTTTCTAGAGTTTATTGGTTTTCCTTCTGTTTATTTTTTAATTGTTGTATTATAGTTATATATAACATTGGAATGCACTGTGATATATTCATACATCTATTCATAGCATAATTTGGTCAACTTCATTCCCCAATTCTTCTCCTTTCCCTTCTCCCTCCCTTCCCCTTGAACACTTCCCTCTACTGATCTCCCTTCTATTTTCACAAGATCCCTCGAACCTTTTTTATTCCTTTCTTCTCTCTAGCTTCTATATATGGGGAAAAAATTAGACCCTTGACTTTCTGAGTCTGGATTATTTTACTTAGCATGATGTTCTCCAGTTCCATACATTAACCAGCAATGGCATAATTTCATTCTTCTTTATGTGTATATATACCACATTTTCTTTATCCATTCATCTCTTGATGATCACCTATGCTGGTTCAACTTGGCTATTGTGGATTGTGCTGCTATAAACATCGGTATGCATATATCATTATAGTGTACTGATTTTAGTTCTTTTGGATGAATACCAATGGGTTAGATAGTTGAGTCATATGATGGTTCCATTCCTGGGTTTTTGTGTTTTTTTGTGTTTTGTTTTTTGTTTTGAGCAATCGCCATACTGCTTTCCAAAGTGGTTGTACTAATATGCAATCCCATCCACTTATAAGTGTATAAGGCACACTTATACACAATGTATGAGTGTACCTTTTCTCCTATGTCCTCACCAGCAATTATCATTATTTGTATTCTTGATGATTGCCATTCAAGCTGGGGTGAAATGAAATTTCAGTGTAGTTTTGATTTACATCTCCCTGAGTGCATTTGCTTACCATTTGCATTTGTTCTTTTGAGAAATGTCTATTTAGATTTTTTGCCCATTTATTGAGTGGATTATTAGTGTATGTGTGTGTGTGTATGTGTGTGTTAAGTTTCTTGAGCTTTTTATATATTCTTTATATTTTATGGTTATTAATCTTCTGTTGGAAGAGTAGCTGGCAAAGATTGCTTCCTAATCTGTAGACTATCTCTTCACATTCTTAAACATTTATTTTGCTATGCAGAGCTTTTTAATTTAATGCCATCCCCACTTCTTGATTCTTGGTTTTGTCTTGAGCTTTAGGAATCTTATTAAGGATGTCAGTGCCTGTACCAATATGTTGGAGTGGATCTACTGCTATGCCAATACCATATCTACTTTATGCCAATATCATGCTGCTTCCGTTACTATAGCTCTAAGTATAAATTTGAAATCAGGTATTGTGGTGCCTTCGACCTTGCCTTTCTGCTCAAGATTGCTTTGGCTATTCTATTATTTTTCCATGTTTTTTTCTAGTTCAAACTATTATTAATATTTTGATGGGGATTACATTACTTTAGGTAATATGGTCATTTTGATGATATTAATTCTACCTATCCACGAACAGGGGAGATCTTTCCATCTTCTAAGGTCTTCTTCACTTTCTTTCTAATACGACTTAATTCATTCTTCAGTGTTTTATAATTTTCACTGTAGAGGTCTGGTTTTTATTTTTTGAGATTTAGGAATCTTATTAAGGATGTCAGTTCCTGCACTAATATGTTTGATTGAACCATCTTCTAGAGACTTCTTCTATGTTTTCTTATTTAGATTTATTCCTAAGTATATTTTTGGAGGCTATTGTAAATAAGTAGTTTTCTTGATTTCTTTCTCAGCAGATACATTATTGGAATAGAAGAAAGCTATTGGTGTTTGTATGTTGACCTTGTATCCCGCTGCTTTGCTGAATTTGTTTATCAGATCTGTACGTCTTCTGGTGGAGTTTTTTAGATTCTCTGGATATAGAATTATGTTCTTATCAGAGAGTTTGACTTATTTTTTCCTATTTGTATTCCTTTAATATTATTTAATATTCTTATCTGGCCTGATTGCTCTGACTAAAGTTTCAAAAACGTTGAATAAAAGTGGTGAAAGTCAATATCCTTGCTTTGTTCCTGATTTTAAAGGAAATGCTTTCAGTTTTTCTCCATTTAACATGATGTTAGCTTTGGGTTGTTATATATAGCCTTTAGATGTCAAGGTAAGTTCCTTTTGTCCTTAGTTTCTTCTGTATTTTGAGCATCAATGGATGCTGAGTTTTGTCAAAGGTTTTTTCTGTATCTATTGAGATGAGCATGTAATTTTTGTCCATGATTATATTTATGTGATAAATTACATGTATTGATTTTTGTACATTGAATCAGTCTTGTACCCCTGGAATGAATCCAACTTGATTCATTGTGTACAATCTTGCTAATATGTTTTTGAATATGGTTTGGTAATATTTTATCAAGGATTTTTGCATCTGTGTTCATCAGGGATATTGGTCTGTAATTTTTTTCCCTTGGTGTGCCTTTTTTAAATAACTTTGAAGCGCTTTATTTATTTATTTATTGTAGTGCTGGGAAATGAACCCAGTGTCTTGTGCATGCTAAACAAATTTTCTACCACTGAGCCATACCCTCTACCCTTCTTTCGAGTGTCTTTATCTGGTTTTGGTATTAGGGTGATCCTGGCTTCATAGAATGAATTTGGGCATGTTCCATCCCGTTCTATTTCATGGAACATTCTGAGGAGGGTTGGTGTTAGTTTTTTTTAAAGGTCTGGTAGAAATCATCTGAGAATCCATCTGGGTCCTGGGCTTTTCTTTCTTGGAAGGCTTTTTATTACTGCTTCAATCTCACTGCTTAATATTGATCTGTTTCGGTTTTCTATATCCTCTTGGCTCAATTTGGGTAGGTCACATGTGACTAGAAATTTGTCAATATCTAAATTTTTCTAATTTATTGGAATGCAAGTTTTCAAAATAGACCATAACTATCTCTGGATTTCAGAAATGTCTATGGTGATATCTCCTTTTTCATCTTTAATTTTGTTGATTAGAGTCTTCTCTCTCTTTCTTTGAGCTAATTTGGCTAAGGGTTTATCAATCTTGTTTATCTTTTCAAAAAAGAACTAAATCTTTGTTGTGTTGATCCTTTCTATTTTTTCATTCTCTATTTCATTCATTTCAGTTCTGATTTTAATAATTTCCTGTCTTTTACTGGTTTGGGAATTAATTTGCTCCCGCTTTTCTAGGGCCTTGAGATGTAGCATTAAACTGTTTATTTTGTATCTTTCTTTTTTTTTAATGTAAATACTTGATGCTATAAACTTTCTTCTTAGAACCACCTTCATAGTGTCCCAGAAATTTTGATATGATCTATCATTATTCTCATTTGATTTTAGGAATGTTTTATTTCTTCTTTCATTTCTTCTATGATCTATTTCTCCTTTAATAGTATTGTTCAATCTCCATGTATTTATGTGATTTCTATAATTTTTCTTGCTATTGATTTCTAATTTCATTTCATATGATCTGATGAAATGCATGAGATAATAGCAGTTATTTTGCATTTGCTAAGACTTGCTTCATGGCCTAAAGTATAGTCCATTTCCAAAACGTTCCATGAGCTGCTGAGAAGAAAGTGTATGCAGCTGTTCTTGAATGAAATATTCTATATGTGTCTATTAGGTCCACTCAATTTATAGCATTATTTAGATTTAAAAAAGTCTTTGTTGATTTTATGTCTTGATCACCTATCTATGGGTAAGAGGGGTGTGTTGAAATCACCCACTATTATTGTATTGAGGTCTATCTGGGACTATTGTCAATAAATGCTTGTTTTATGTAATTAGGTACATCAACATTTAGGGCACATTTACTATCATTATATCTTCTCGTTGGATTGTTCCCTTTAACAGTATGCAGTGACCTTATTTGTCTCTTCTGTTCAATTTTTGCTTGATATCAGCTTTGTCCATATGAGAATAGCTACTCCTGCTTGTTTCTAAACTCTGTTTGCATGGAATATCTTTTTCCAGCCTTTTATTTTCAGTCTGTGGATGTCTTTGTCTACAAGTTGTTTGTTGCAAATAGCATATGATTGGGTCTTATTTTAATCCATTCTGCCAGTTTATGTATTTTAATTGAGAGTTGAGACCATTTATATTCAGAGTTATTATGGAGAGATGTTTGTTACAGACATCTTCAGTTTGTTTCATAGATTTAATTTTCAATTTGTTTAATTGCTGTTCTGCTAAGCCTCATTGGCTTGAGAGCTCTAGGGTTTGTGTTTCTTTGTGTAGTATTTCTTTAGGTATTTTCTGTAGTGATGGTTTAATAGTCATGAATGGTTTCTTTTTAAATATTATTTTTTAGTTGTAGTTGAACACAATCCTTTATTTATTATTTTTCTGTCGTGCTGAGAATGGAACCCAGGGCCTTGCATATGCTAGGCGAGTGCTCTACCGCTGAGCCATAACCCTAGCCTTCATGAATAGTTTTCATTGGTTTCTCTTCAGAATTTCTCTTTATTGAAATGGTCTTTCACCTCTTATATTTGCTTTCTTAATTCATCCCTAAGCTTCTGTTCGCTCATTAACCATTTTAATTATAATTTGTTTTCCTCTGGAATTTCATCCCCTTCCAAGTTTATGGGTTCCATTGTTGGGTAATTGTAAATTAGGGATGGAGAGATTTGTTTGCCTATTCCCTCATGTTTTCAGAGGTCTTGGATTTGCACCTTTGAGGTGGACGCTCCTTCCTCTTTTGTGAGGATGTCCTTTGATGTGTAGTTATCTCTTTCATAATAAGTCCTGTGCTTTTGGTATCTCTTAGGTTTAACACACAGGCTCAGTGTAATCTAAACATTAGTTTCTAACACCAATGCCTCTCAGTGAGCTACTGCAGATTTGCTGATTTAATTCACTCTTGGAAAGCTGCTTGGAGAGCTGTGTGTTTTCCTAAGCCATTATTATTTTTTTTAAAGAGAGAGAGAGAGAGAATTCAATATTTTTTTTTTTTTTTTTAGTTTTTGGCGGACACAACATCTTTATTTGTATGTGGTGCTGAGGATCGAACCCCGCGCCTCGCGCATGCCAGGCAAGCGCGCTACCGCTTGAGCCACATCCCCAGCCCCCTAAGCCATTATTTTGGAATCTTTCTCTGATTTTGCATAGGAGTAGACATATAAGAGTGAGATGTGGCATCCCCTTCTAGTTGTTCTTACTTGGGGCCTAGTCACTGGTTTAGGGCTTTTGTCTTCCCTATTCTATGTGTTAAAGTATTGGTGAAGTTTGAGTGGAGTTAAGTTGTATGTGAAGGAAGGTGCACTGTTATTTTGCTGAGTTATGAATACAATTCAGCCACACAGTCTCAATGCTGTGAATTTGTTAATCACTTCTCAGCCGCTCTCAGAAAAAGGGGAAACTAGCATCAGCAACAACAATAGTGATCAATACACAGCATCACAATAAAAGGCTGATGCCTCCTATCATGCATACAACACTAATGATCACAAAATGAGGAATGACAGGGTTAGTGTGTAACAACAGTAACACCAACAAACAACCATAAACTAAATCTGCCTTTTCAGTATACTTCAGTGCAACATGAGTGGTGTGGGCAGGAATGACACAAACTAAATAGTTCTATGAGAGTCAAATTACATATAACAATGAGGACCAATGTGATTCTGCAACCTGATACTCAGAAAAATGAGAAATTATATCCCATATGATTCAAATGTATGATATGTCAATATCACTGTATTGTCATGTGTAACTAAATAAAACAAATTTTAAAAAGAGAGTCAAATTACAGTTCATTAAGAGAAAAGAAATGGGGTAGGGAGGGGAAAATGGCTTAAAATATTCAAAAAGTAAACAGAGTAAAAGGAGAGAAGCAGAAAGTGATAAAGAAAGAATAAAAATAACCAAAAGAATTAAAATTTAAAAAAGAGAGTGGGGTGTGGTGGCACATGCCCACAATTCCAGTATCTTGGGAGGCTGAGACAAGAAGAGTGGGAGTTCAAAGCCAGCCTCAACAACTTAGTGAAGCCCTAGTTAACTCAGTGAGACCCTGTCTCTAAATAAAATATAAAAAATGGCTGAGGATGTGGCTCAGTGGTTAAGATCCCCTAGGTTCAATTCCCAGTACCAAAACAAGAGTGAGAGAGAGAGAGAACAAGTGAATTTGGCTATTGGAGGAGAAAGAAAGGAGAAAAAGAGTAATAAGAGAAGCAAAAACAAACAAAAGTCAAACCAAAACCAATGAACTAGGAAAAAATGTATATATATATATATATATATATATATATATATATCCATGAGCAAATTAGCAAAGCAAGAATGTGTGCACATGCACATGCGCGCGCACACACACACACACACACACACACACACGCCTGGGGCGGGGGGCTGGGGGAAGGGGAAAATATCTTATTAGAAAATGAAGGGATTGGGCTGGGGTTGTAGCTCAGTGGTAGAGTGCTTGCCTAGCATGTGTGAGGCCCTGGGTTCGAACCTCAGCACCACATAAAAAATAAATAAGATAAAGATATTGTGCCCAGCAAAAAAATAAATATTAAAAAAAAGAAAGAAAATAAAGGGATTATCTCTGGTGACATGGTCAAAACTCTGCCATCCTGTCCTTTCCATTTCTTTGGCTGTGTACTCCTTAGGGCTTGGGATTGTTAAACCTTGAGTTAATCCTTGAGTTGCTCACTAAATTGCCGCTAGAGTGGCCTGGAACCAAAGCTGGTTGTAATAGAGTTCAACTTTTCCTCTCACCAGTATAAGGCAGAACAGAATAGGAAGTAGTGATCATTTGGAGTTTTGTCTGGGCAAACTACATAGATGTACTCCTAGAGTGGAACTGAGGCACAGTTCTAAATGTGAAATTCTAACAGCTGGTGTTTAGTTCTGGTGGACATTTGGAGTTTTGTCAGGTGGTATCTGGCTCAAGAGAGAATAGCCCGCCTACCCTATTGGAGGGCATATGCTAATTTCTGCTGGGCATCTGGATCTCCAGGGCCTCTTAAGAACTCCATTGGTAGGGCAAAGAGTCCAAACCTCTGCATGCAGGTCTCAAGTGAACGTGAGCCTCCCAGGATCAGAGCCTGAGTGCAAATGTGCCCACCTGTCCAGTTGAACACAGAGAGTGTTCTCTCTGGCCAATGACACAAACCATCAGATCCAAAGTGAGAGCATGTTGCACTCCCCTCAGTGTCCCCAGCCTGAGTCCCCCAGGTATAATCTTCCATTCCTGTTTCAGTTGTTCCCCACCAAGTGCACTTTAGATCTCACAGCAGGTGCATGCAAGAACAATCTGATTATGCTTGTTATTAAGTCCTAGGCTCCAGGAGCAGAAAGCTGCCTCTGCAGGGTGCAATGGTGCACACCTATAATCCCAGTGACTGCTACTGAGTAGGGGCCATGCTTTCCCTTGGAGGTCCCTAAGCAATACCTGGACAGGGCAGAGGCCCTGGAGTCTTGCCATTTCTGGGCTCAACACATTCCTCTAATGGGAGTATTTGTTCTGCAGTTCCTCTTTGGGCTAACCAAGATTCTCATTTATGTGTCACATCTGAGGCTCTCTTTGCCCAAACTGGCTTCCTCCCCACTTTATCTTTTGCAGTCCTTACCCCTCAATAACCCTCCATACTCCTAACTCCAACTAACACATGTGTGAACCATCCAACTTGTTTCATTTTCTGAATTTCTCTCCCAGCAATCCATTCATACATATGTGTTTTTTAAACTCTGAGATTATCTTCAGTAGGAGCTACTTTCTGTAGAAGCCCCATGTGCTCTGCATCGTGGGAGGGTACCATGGGTAGTTTCATGATAAGCTCCATTAGTTTAACTAGTTCCAAGATGAATTTTTTGTCAATTTCTTGGCTAGAGTTCCCCTACCACTTACATCATGATATAGTTACTGCAAATGCAATCTCACATTCACACTAATGCAGACCATGAGTACAATTGCTGCTGGGTGGCTCTGCTCTACCTAAAACTTCAGTTTTATATTTTAAAATGTGTTTCTATGTATTTAGAGTAAGGGAGGAAAGTCGGCCCTGCCCTCAGGAAGCACCCAATCCCCCCAGGAGGGGCACACACATAAACAATCATATATCTTCCAGGAAGCCATTCCCAGTCCAGTAAACATTTATTGAGGACCTACTAAGTGCCAGATGATGTGCTGGTTGACTGGGAGTACAGCTATGAATGAGTTGGACAGGTCTCTGTCCTCATGGAGCTTCTAGTCTAGCATAGGATGGCAAAAAATGGGGGTAACTGGGGACAGGATCCATAGAGGCCCTTTATTCCCAAGCCCCAATCCCCAAGCACAGTGACTGGCACAGGGCAGAGGCACCATACTTACATGTGGCATGAATTAGTTGGCATCACAAGGCACAGTGTGAGAACACAGAGGAGGCCACTCTTCCCCAGAGAGCTGAAGGTGGTTTTCAGAAAGTCCTTCTGGAGTGAACCTGGTGGGGAAGAAAGGAAAATTTTCCAGCTTCCAGAAATGAGAGTAAAAGTGCCAGTCCATTGTTGAGACATTTCATGAGTTAATCCACCAATAAATGGGGCAGAGAGACAAATCACCTGTACAGAAGAATTCCAGATAACTTGTGTGGCTATTCCATACTGCTTAGCCATCGTCTACACATAGTGAGTGCCTTCCAAAGAGCACAGTGTGGAAAAGGAGGGAGGAAAGTACTTTGCAGTGGAAAAACCTGACAACTACCACCTCAGCCAAGTGACCAAAGCCAACATCAACAGTCATGAACCATGTTGATAGTATGTGAGCTTGATATTATGTGATAAAAATTATACTTTACCTCTTTGGTCTTCTTCCCAAGAACCATAACCCTAGACTTGCTGGGAGAAAAGTATCAGACATCAAGTGTGGAGTATCCAACAAAACACCTGTCTGGTTACTCCTCAGAACTCTCCAGATCATCAAAAACAAGGAGAGTCTGAGAAACTGGAGCAGCCCCAAGGAACCGGAAGACGCATGACAGGTATATGTAATGGGGTGTGTTAAAAGAGAAACAGGAACGGGGGAAAATGGCATTAAGGGAAAACTCAGGAAGTCTAAATAAACTACAGGCTTTAGTTAACCATAATATACCAGTAAAAGAATCCATCAATAATTATAACAAATTAAACAGTAACATAAAATGTTGCTAATAGGGAAAACTGGTGAGAATGGATTCCCAGGAATTCTCTAGAATGCTTTCTCATTTTTTCTGTAAATCTAAAAGTATGCTAAAAATTTACCTTAAAAAATAAAGTCTAAAAAAGAAAATAATTTGGTGGGGGTGCTGGGGATAGAACCCAGGGGCGCTAAATCATGGATCCATATCCCCAGCCTTTGTTTGTTTGTTTTTATTTGTTTTTATTTTTTTTAAAGAGAGAGAGAGAGAGGGAGGGAGAGAATTTTAATATTTATTTTTTAGTTTTCGGCGGACACAACATCTTTGTTTGTATGTGGTGCTGAGGATCAAACCCGGGCCACACGCATGCCAGGCGAGCGCGCTACTGCTTGAGCCACATCCCCAGCCCTGTTTGTTTGTTTTTAGAGACAGGGTCTCTCTAAGTTGCTTTTGAGCTTCATGAAATTGCTGGGGCTGCCTTTGAACTTGTGATCCTCCTGCCTTAGCCTCCCAAGCCGCTGGAATTACAGGTGTGTGCCATCACACCTGGCAAGAAAATAATCTTTTAAAATGTACTAGCCATAGCATTGTTGAGAGTGTCAATGAAATAATGCTCATCATAGTACCTAAGATTCTGAGGGTCCTCAAAGCTATTATGTCATGATCAGCAGCAGCACTTAAAACCGCACGCACAGAGGCAGAGGGGTGCAGGACGAAAGAGAGGCAGAGAGATAGAATCCTAAAGACCTTGGCTGCTGAGCTAGGCTTTGGAAGGGACGTGTGGGGGGCAGATAACATGACCTGGCCTATCTCAGCCTCACCACCTCCTCTCTTACCACCTGGAAAGCCATGCTCCCATCATCCCAAGTGAGCTGCCTCTCAGACCTTGCCATCTCCCTTCTGTGTGACCTTTGCACATGCTGTTCCTTCTTCCTGGAACATCCTTCCTTGTTGTTTCCTCCCACCTTTCCTGGCTACCTTCAGCTCGTCTTTCAGGTCTTAGTTTAGACATCCTCTTTAAAAGCCTTCTAGGACTTTCCATGATGCTGTTAACACGGTTTGAATGGAGACAGTGTGGTGTGAGGTGCAGGAAGTCACGGAGATTCGCAGCTCTTTGCCACTGGTATTCACACTCCTCTCCTCCCAATCCAGCCGAGCTTCATGCTTCTTATCCCTGAACACACTGTGAACTTTCATGTGCCAGTCTCTTCTTGTGCCCATCCATCTGCCTGGCAGCCTCAGTCCTTTTCTCCCATCTCTTCTCTCTGATGAACACCTACTCATCGAGGCTCAACTCAAATATCACCTCTTCTGTGAAGCCATTCTAGATCCTCTGTATGGAAAGAGATGCTTTCCCCTGGTTCCCCTGATCCCGGTGGTCTTCTGGCCACACTTCTGACAAAGCACTTATCATGGTGCATCAGAATAAATATTTGCTAAATGGATCAACAAATGAGGGGACAGACAGCAAACCCAGCTCATTTTTTTTTTCAATTCTGCAAACATTCCTCACGGTCCTCTTGGAAGCCCTCTGTGGTTGCTCTCCTTCTCATTGCTTTATTTTTACAGTCTGGCCTTTAACTGTTTTCCTTACTGAAGAGCATGTAGTATTTTTCTCTTGCATCAGAGTAAATTCTTTGAGGAAGAAACCATGTCTCATATTTTCTGGGGTTTTCCCCCACTTATTCCACAGTATTTACAAGCAAGTGAAGGCTCAGAGACAAGGAGGGCTTGCAACATTAAGGGGACAGGAAGGACAGTGGAGCTGCAATGGAATGAGGGGGACTGTGAAGTGACACTCTGGGATGGATGCCCCAGGTGGGCTCGAATCGGTGAGGGTATAGGATTTTAGTTTAAGAGAATTAGGGAGTCATGGAGAGGTAGCAGTTAAATAAAGAAGTAACCCGTGGCCCAAGTTCATTCCAAAAGGCCTATGTGGCCATTGGGGTGGGGGTGGACTAGAAAGGGGCACAGCCAGGGAGCCAGCTGGGAGACTTTCAAAATCTTCCGTGGAAAAGATGGTGATGACTTAGACCTCGTTAACACTGGCAAGGACCCAGAGAAGTGGACAGATGATAAGTATGGGGCACTTTAAGGACTCAGTGCTCCCAGGACCCTACTCAGGATCCAGCACTTCAAGATGGTGATCAGATGGCTCAGACATACAGGTGAGTTGTTGCAGATACTGTCCATTTCCTGCTTATATCTGATAAATCCACCCTTCACCAAGGTCTCTCAGTGGTGGTATTTAAATATCCCAGCTTTCTCATCCCTCAAGTAGGTTGTTTCTGAGTCATGTTTTATGTCTTTTTCCAGAGTTTCCCCACTGGAGTGAGCTTTAATAACCCCTCATAGCTGGTTCAGTAGTGCACTCTTACTGGCTGCCTTTTATCACTGCAGACTTCTCTACTAGTGTAACTGATACTTACCAAATAAGGTAATTTAATTCAAGATTTTTGTCTTGTGGCATGATTCTATACTTAGAGGATTCAAAAAACTCCACCAGGAAACTTCTATAATTAATAAGTGAATTTAGCAAAGTAGCAGGATATAAAATCAATATCCATAAATCAAATGCATTTCTATACATCAGTGATGAATCCTGTGAAAGAGAAATTAGGAAAACTATACCATTCACAATATTCTCAAAAAAAAGAAAGAAAACTTGGGAATCAATCTAACAAGAGAGTGAAAACAATTAATCTAATGGAAGAGGTGAAAGACCTCTATAATGAAAACTATAGAATGTTAAAGAAGACCTTAGAAGATGGAAAGATCTCCCTTGTTCTTGGATAGGCATGATTAATATTGTAAAAATGACCATACTACTGGGCTGGGGCTGTAGCTCAGTAGCAGAGCGCTTGCCTAGCATGTGTGAGGCACTGGGTTCAAACCTTAGCACCACATAAAAATAAATAAAATAAAGGCATTCTGTCCATCTACAACTACAAAAAAAATTTTTAAATGACCCTACTACCAAAAGCACTATACAGATTTAATGTATTTCCAATCAAAATCCCAATGACATCCCTTATAGAAATAGAAAAAGCAGTCGTGAAATTCATCTGGAAAATTAAGAGACCCAGAATAGCTACAGCAATCCTTAACAAGAAGAGTGAAGCAGGTGGCATCACTATAGCAGAACTTAAATTATACTACAGAGCAATACTAACAAAAACGGCATGATATTGGCACAAAATAGACTGGTAGACCAATGGTACAGAATAGAGGACACAGAGACCAACCCACATAATTACAGTTATCTTATATTAGACAAAGGTGCCAAAAACTACATTGGAGAAAAAGATAACCTCTTCAACAAATGGTGCTGGGAAAACTGGAAATCCATATGCAACAAAATAAAATTAAAACCCTATCTTTCACCATGCACACAACTCAACTCAAAGTGGATCAATGACCTAGGAATTAAACCAGAGACACTGTGCTTATTGGAAGAAAACATAGGCCCAAATCGCCATCATGTTGGATTAGGCCCCAACTTCCTTAATAAGACTCTACAAGATTAAAATCAAGAATCAATAAATGGGATGGATTCAAACTAAAAAGCTTCTTCTCAGCAAAAGAAACAATCAGTGGGGTGAATAGAGAGCCTACATCTTGGGAGCAAATTTTTACCACTCTCACATCAAATAGAGCACTAATCTCTAGGGTATATAAAGAACTCAAAAAGCTAAATACCAAAACAAACAAACAAACAAAAAATAGGGACTTTAGATAGGGCAAAAGTGATGGGGGAGAGAGCAAAGGGGTAGGAAAGATGGTGGAATGAGACAGGCATCATTACCCTAGGTACATATATGATTGCATGGATGGTGTGACTCTACTTCATGCACAACCAGAGAAGTGAAAAATTCTACTCCATTTGTGTACAATGAATCAAAGAGCTTTCTATCAGTTATACAGTCATGTATAACTGATTGAACAAATAAATAAATAAACGATTTTTGTTTTGGATCTGCTTTGGTCTCCTACACTAAGAGCTTATACCAGAAGTGGTCTTATAATGGTCTTAGGATGGATTGTAGAATTGGATAATTTTACAGCCAATAACAGTGAGATCCCATTTCTGATAGTCCATAACATTATAAGGACTATTGTAAGAACTCTCTTATACTGAATTGGGACTAGGACACATATATAAGGGGAATGAAGTGGCCCATGTAGTCCTTCCAGCATGTGTGAGGTGTGGAAGCAATGATAATTAAAGAACTGGTGAAACCCATTGGTTATTGTTATGCACTGATGTGCCAAAGGAAGAAAATTACAGGGTTAGACTAGCCAACTACCAACACAGGGCATGCCATGAAAGACAGAAAACACCAATGATGACACTTTTAAAACTCCTTAATGTTTTGCAGCTGTAAGGCAGATAGAGCTGAAAACCACATCCAGGACCTAATGACAAGAGCAGCAGAAGTGTCCCATTCCCCTTTACAAGGGGACAGTAGGCTCCCTCCCCTTGCCTGGAGGACATGCAGAGGCCTCACAGAAGATGCCTTGAAAGATGGTACTTGCACTCCTCAAAACCTGATTCTACCTCCTCTGTGTCTTTAGGCCAATCACTAGGACCAAGTCTCAGCATGGTACCACTGAGAAAGTACTATCCCTGCTTGGAGAAATAGGATTGTTTTATTTCCTCAGGGCCTGGATAACTAGAACCAAGAGAAAGTTGAAGGACATGTCTGGGAATGGATATTAAGGATGCTAAGTGGGGAAGGGGAAGGGAACACAGGGATGAAGAAGAGTTTCTTGATAAGGAGGTACTGTCCTGGGCAAGGACACTTGGATCTGGGATGGTTACTTGAAAGTTGGAGGGGAAAGATGATCAGAATCCATCAGAAGACATAAACCACAGCAGTAATTTACATATTTTTCTAATGTAAATTATTGTTATGTAGGTATTAGCTTATTATCTAGGAAACTGAAAAGGCAAAAAAAAAAAAAAAAGAGTATTAAGTTGTCACACAGAAGCAGCAACAGGAACAGATACCATACCCAGGGCTGGTGAAACAAGGTAAGAGAGTAACATTATCAAATTTAGAAGCTTAGAAGAGGATTTCCAAGAAACCAAAGCTCAGACTCTGAGGAGGGATGCCAAAGTGTTGGAAACTGGTGCCACAAAGTGTTGGGAAAACTGCAAACTGGGTTCAGCTGCTGCCAAGAGAAGGCAGAGCAGATGCCAGGGTGAAGAAGTGTTGCTAGGGCGACGCTCACAGGAACAGGAAGCCAAGAGGAAGAAGCAAGTTCCTTCTTCCTGCTTCAGCCTTATCAGCTACCTCCTGAAATCATTGGCAAGGCAGAGCAGGGAGCGATTGGCAGGGCTGAATTGGGATTCTCTGAGTCGTAGCTCCCACATCACACAACATGGTGTAGAAGGGTAGGCGTGGCGCTAAGAGGCAATAGCTTAATGAGAGAAGGAACAGTTACACACATGCTTGCAAGGATATGGAGAAAAAGGAGCCCTTATCCACTGTGGGTGTACTGATGTAAATTAGCACAGTCACTATGGAAAACAGTATGGAGGTTCCACAAAAAAACTAAAACTACTATATGATACAGCTATACCACTCCTGGGTGTTTATACCAAGGAAAAGAAGTTATCTTACAAAAGAGATACCTGCCTGCCTATCCATTTATTGCAGCACTATTCAAAGCCAAAATATGGAATCAGCCTAGGTTCCTGTCAGCAAATGAATGGATAAAGAAAATATAATATGTAAACCCAAGGAAGTATTATTCAGCCATAAAGAAGAATAAAATCATGTACTTTGCAGGAAAATGGATGGAACTTGAAGATACCATGTAAAGTGAAATCAACCAGACCCGGAAAACAAACATCATGTTTCCTCTCATATGTAGAAAGTAAAAGAAGGAAAGAACTGACCTGAAAGTAGAAGAAGGATATTAGGAAAGAGGAATAGGACCCAGGGAAGGGGAGAGAGAGTGGGGAAGCCAAGAGAGAGGAGAAGGGAGGTGGACATGACCAAATCACCATATATGTAAATATGGAAATGTCACAGTGAAACCCATTAATTCGAACAATTAGTGCACACTAATAATTATAATAACAATTTCTAAAGAACAGTTACAATAAATGATGAAGACATGTACGAACTTCCAGATAAGAGGAAGCAGTCAAAAGGGTCAGAGGTGGGCTTGTTAGAAGAAATCCATTACTTAAAACCAGAGGACCCACGTGTTTCCCAGTATGCTCTTTCATTGGAGAAGAAAGGAATGTGCTCACAAAGTGGGCATGGGCACCACGGAGCAGCTCAGCAGTGGCTGTCTTTTCTAAGATAGGGGAACAGTAGGAGAGGTTGCTATGGAACTGGGATCAATGTTTGTTTTTGGTGACAATGGGACTCCAGAACAGCAGATGCCAGTTGGCAGCACTTAACCACGAGGAACGCAGTGGGTAGAATTACTATATGGGCAGCAAAGCCAGAAAGCCAACCAGGGGTCCTTACCTACACAGGAGTCTGGACTTCCTAAGGGTAAGGTCAATGGGCGATACTCAAGGGTATTTTTGACCACTGTCACAACAAAGGTCAAGACACAATGGAAAATCACCATCCCATTTTTTGTGCTAGTCCTTAGACCCAGAGCTTATTGTTTGAAGGAAAGATTGGATTCCTTAAAAAAGGGGACCATGATGCAACTCAGAAAGTATCTACATATTTGATTCCCTCAAGTCTTTCACCAAAGGAACCTATGACCATTTAACCTGAGTAACTGCACAGCAGGGAAAGAATAATATCCAGATATCTTCATGCTTTTTGGATATAGGGTCTGGACTAACAGTGAGATAGGGGAATCCAAAATGCCATTATGGCCCTCCTGTTAGTAGGAGGTATGGAGACAAGATGACAAAAAGGAGTCTTTGACAAAGCACACTTCATAGTGGGTCCAATAGATCAGCAGGCTCTCCTATGTCCATTTCTTAGTCTCTGAATACTTAATTGGGATGATCAAACTCAGTAGGCAGTAGAAATTTTACAGCGGTTTCTCATTCTGTGAAGTAAGATCCATAATGGAAGGAAGGCCAAATGGAGGCATCTGGAATTGCGCGCACACACACACACACACACACACACACACGCACACACATACACCCAGAGACAGAGACAGAGAGATAAGATAGAAGTAATTCTGTACTCTCTGGTGAATGGCAGAGATTAGCAATATATTCAAGAGATTTAACAAATGTAGGAGTGGCCCCATTTAATTTACCACATTGGCCAGTGCAAAAATTAAAAATTTTTTAAAAATCATGGTGGTGATGGGTGTGCTACCATAAACTTAACCAAGTAGTAGCCTCAATTGTAACTTACGCCAGATGCAATAAGTTAACTAAAATAAGTCAAGACAAGTTCTGACATGTGGTATGCAATTCCAATGTGGTATGCAAACCCCAGTCATTTTCAGGAAGGAAGAACAGAAGCAATTTGCATTCACTTGGAACAGATAATTGTGTACACAAACGGTTTTTTCTCAGGGCAATGCTAACTTTCCTACTGTGACATTATAGTACCTGCCATTCCTAGAAGGTCATTCTGGTTCTCTTTGTTGATGATACCATGATAATCAGGCCTGAGAAAAGACTTTGGATGCCCTTCAAGACACATGAACAAGAGGGTGGGAGATAAACAAATTCAAGGGTCTGACCCAAGAGTAAAGATCCTAGGTGTTCTATGACCTATGTCATGCAGAGATATCTCCTCCAAAGTCATGCATAAGTGATTGGGCCTTGCACTTTTTACTACCAAGAGCCACTCAGTAGACCTCTTGGGATTTTGGACCCAGCATACATCTCATGTGGGAACTGCTCCAATCCATTTGTTGTGGTTTCGGGGTTGGGGGGGAGATGGCCAGGGTCTCATTGCAGGGTTCTTCTTCCCAGAGGAATCCAAGCCACCCTAAATCTTAATATCTCAATAATTAACAAACAATAAAATACAAACACTCAGAAATACATTTAGAAAAGCGAAGCCCCTGATAGATCTAATCCACATGGGTTCTTGAACTAGACAAGAATTTACCACATTGGTAAATTCTAGTTCTTGAACTAGACAAGTGTCCAGTCTGTACTGCTCCAATGTACTTAAGGGGGTACATCAAAGGCAGGCGTAAGGTTTCAAGGGTGGAGTCTTGCTTTGTGATGTCTTGCAGTCAGCAGGTTGATTGACATCTTGGCAGGTCACACCCTTAGGCAGAGCTTGAGGGGGAAGTTCACCTGCATCAGGCAGTCAATCCCTGTGGGGAGTATTTGGCCAGAGCTTCCCATCATAAGTTGGGTCCTATCAGGTCCACTGAGCCATAAATTTGGACAGGTACAACAGCAATCCATTGCAGGTTGGAAATAAAACATTCAGGATTAGGACCAGAGGTCCCAAATAAAATATATAAGCAGGTCTAGATCCCCATGTGGTCACCTCTGTTTATACTGGAGCCTCTCCCTCCGTTCATGCCTATGAATTCCTTGTGACCAGCTGACAGAAAAGGAAAAAGCTTGGGTTTGGCTTTTGAACAGATTGGGACAATGGGTTGCATAAGACAAAAATACTCTTGCTGTGCTAAAGCCCCACCTAGAAGCTTCTAAAGCATGGGGGCACAGGGATTTTTCTTAGGAGGCAGGACTTCAAGCAGTGCCAGATGCAGTAAATTCAAGCAGTGGGATGTCATCAACTTGGTACAAAAAGAGAAGTTCCCTAGGGTCAGGCCTCCTGGGTAGTGGTGCACGGGTTTGGCCGACTGCTTAGGGACTCACAAAGAGTCAGATGGAAAATTTTCAGTTAAGGAAGTTTGGGGAAGAGGCATGTGGAACAAGCTATGAGAGAAGATACAAAATGTGTGGATCTCCATCTCATTTTATGATCTATCAGACGATGTCCCTTACAGAGCAGACACTGAACAACCAGGTAGATGGAATGACTCATCCAGCAGAAATAAGCCTACCTCTTTCCTCTGCCACTCTGAAGCACAACTGGCCCATGACCTAGTTGTCATGGTGACAGGGATGGAGGTCGCATGTGGCCCAACAGCATGGGCTCCCTGTGGCCAAGGCTGACCAGGTATTACTCTTGTGAAGGGTTCAATCTGTCAGAGTCTGAGGATGAGCTTTTTACCTGGTACCATGCCAGGACCATATGGTGCTGGGCTGATTATATTGGACCCAAACATCCTAGAGGGGATGTGGCTCTTCTAAGACTTCACGGAACTGATAGATTGGTCCTTTCTGTCCACAATGTCTTGCCCAGCACCAATAAGATCTCCCAGAATATGTAATTTATCATCATGGGATCCCCCAGAGGAAGGAAGCATGTGACCATGTTATTCATCTGTCCTACTATACACTATATCAACCAGAAGCTGCTTTCTGAGAAAAAAATTAAAATAACCACTTGAAAGCATTACTAAAGCATCAACTTGAAGCTAGGATTGAGGTGCTGTCCTAATGTATTTACATAACACATATATAGTGCAAGTACAGAACTGCAACAGATACTGCCCTGTCCTTGTCTTGAGCCAATAGCACTACATATGTGCTATGTCCCTAATAGCCAGAATACATAGGTCTAGGAATATTTATTCCTGTTGACCTGCTTAATAAAACTCTGTTTCCAGAGGTTTTTTTTTTTTTTTTTTTTTCACTGTGGGACTAAAGATCCTGTTTCCCAGAGCAAGGAGGGAGAGCATGTCTACCAGAGGACCTAGTCATGGTTTTACTATACCTACAATTCTATCTTCCTCTGGCAATTGTGGGCTCCTTGTGCCAATAGACCAGCAGACAAAGGGAGGAGTTCCTGCTGGCCCAGATGAGAGGTGTCTAGCTTGGATGGCAGAGAAGGAAAATGGTGGCATGGTGAGTTTCAGTCTAAGCACCAACCACAGCAATGGGAGCTTTAGCTTGTTCCACTCCTCCTACTACTATCACCTACTCCTTTTCCTCCTCTTCCTCCTTGGAAAATTAGTGACACACCATGAACATATTGTGAGTTGAGTACAAGTTTATCTGAGCAAGTGCAAGTACACAACTGGAACAGATGCTGCCCTGTCCTTGTCCTTAAAACCTGACAGTTTTCTCCCAAGACTTCCAGCTGCCAGTATCTGCATCATGGTTAAGGTTTCTTTTCCCCAAAACTCCAGAGAAATGTCTGTACCCATCACTGTTCACAAGTGCCAAGGAACTAAGGAACTAAACACCACTGGGGAGCAGCCTCAGCACTCCAAGATGGCATATCAATATCACACCATCCTTGTCCTCTGGGTGGATTCTTCTGAGGCAGGTGTTTTGTACCATTTCCCAGAGTTCCTTCCAGGATAAATCTTCAGGTGATAAGAATTCCTCCTTCCTCGTATCCTTCCCCTATTACTGTTATTTTCACTTCCCAAATAAACTATTTCCACTCCAGTCTTTCTCTCAGGATCAGTTTTTGGAAGAACCCACATTAGGATACATGTGGTTCAGGGACTATGCTTTGAGAAGCCCTGGTTGGAGAGTGAACTCATTTCTTTTTAAAAAGAAACTCTCTCTCCCCACTTCCCCACCTCTCCTCCTTCTATCCCGTATGTATGTGATGTGATGTGATGTGTGTGTGTTTTAGTCAGTTTTTTGCTGCTGTGACTAAAAGACATGCCAAGAACAATTTTAAAGGAGGTAAAGTTTATTAGAGGGCTCGCGGTTTCAGAGTTCTCAATCCATAGACAGCCAGCTCCATTCCTTGGGGCTCAAGGTGAGGCTGAACTTTATGGTGGAAGAGTGTAGTGGAGGGAGGCAGCTCACATGATGATTAGTAAGCAGAGAGAGAGAGAGAGAGAGAGAGAGAGAGAGAGAGAGAGAGAGAAACTCCCCTGACCAGATACAAAATATATATCCCAAAGGCACGCCCTGATGAGCCAGCTTCTCCAACCACACCCTACCCGCCTTCAGTTTTCACTGGGTTAATCCCATCAAGGGATTAATTCACTGATTGGGTTGAGGCTCTCATAAACCAATCATTTCTCCTCTGAACCTTCCTGCATTGTCTCACACTTGAGCTTTTGGGGGATGCCTAATTTCTAAACCATAACATTGTACATATATCATATATGACAAAGGCCCATAAGGATATCATCCAGGTATTCATCCAGGTAATTCTGGATGGTGAAATCATGAATATTCCAAGTTTCCTCTTAGTTTTTTCTTCTATTTTGCTTAACAATTGTATCAAAAGCTTGTTTCAATTGGCAAAAAGGAGATTATTAGTGGGTTCAGTGGAGTGTCGTGTTGATACCCTGGCAAGGAGAATGTACAGATGGTTCTTTCAAGAAGCCAGGCTAGGGAAGGACAAGGGATGGGGAATAACTGAAGTGGGGGAAAATAGAGTGTTGTGTTAGGAGATCCTTGAGCATGTTTATGTACCAAGGAAGAGCAAGCCAATGATGAAGAAGGAGACAAAAACAGAGAGTCAGGAGGGGATAATTGAAGGAATCAAGTCCCAGAGGGGGCCAGAGGGGATTAGATCAGGGCCCTGGTGGAGGAATTAGTTTTGAAGGGAAGGCAAGCTTCATCCTCTGAGATCAGAGGAAAGGAGGTAAGGATGGATAGTTAGAATTGCATTTACTTCATCTGTCGGTTTGTTTTACACTGTCTGATTTCACATTGTGGCGTTTCTATAGATACGCCAATAGAGAAGGGTTGGCAGTAGAGAGGTTCCCCATGGAGGGGCTCTGCTTCCTTTGTGAAGTTAGAGGCAAGGTCTGTCTCACTGAGAACCAGCAGGGATGTCTCCATAGGTTAGAAGAAAGGTTTGGGAGGTGGCTGAGAGAGGGACCCCGGCTGGACCGTTTTTTTTTTGTTTTTGTTTTTGTTTTTGTAATGGCCCAGAATTGGCCCAAGTCCAGGTTGCACAACTGTGGAAATTCCTCCAGCAGCTTGGGGTGAAGAAGCCTTGGCCGCTTATTGGCTCTGGCTTTAGACAAGTCATTGCTATGCTCTGAGCAACCGTTTCCTCATCTGTAAATGGAGAGGAAATTGTCAAGTCTGGAGCGGTATTGTGAGGTTTAAATAAAATACTGACATGAAGCCCCTACCACAGGCCTGGAGACCAAAGCTGCTAAGACTATTCACCCTCCTGCACCTCCCCCTTCCAGCAGCCCCAGGCAGTGTTATCTGATGGAAAGAGAAGGGACGTGGGTGTGGGTCCCTTGTACTGGTGGGTATTGTTACTCACAACTATTTTAAATACAGCCGAGTCTCATTATTCATGGTAGTTAGATTCTATAGTCACTGCAAAACTGAACTAGCGAACTGAGTCATTGCCCCAAGAGGAAAGACAGGGTCAGGTTCCTGCAAGCCTATGGTCACATTTTCAGCAGCCAATTAATACATAATTTTGTTTTAAAGGTGTTCCTGTTTAAAGATGCTTCATTTAACAAATACAGTCATCTCTCAGTATCCTCAGGGACCCTGGTAGATACCAAAATCCGCAGATGCTCAAATTGCTTATATAAAATGGCATAGTACTTGCATATAATCTGCACGATCCTCCATAGATTTTAAATCATCTCTAGGTTACTTATAATATCTAATTCAATGTAAATGTTATGTACATAGTTATTATACTGTATTATTTAGGGAATAATGACAAGAAAAATGTTTGTTTTATGTTCAGTAGGAAGACAATTTTTTCCAAATATTTTGATCTAAAGTTGGTTGAATTCATATGTGAAGAACCTGTGGATATAGAGCTGATTGTATATTGCTGATTTATTAATATTAAACCCACAGCTAACAATACTATAGCTGTGTCTGAAAAAAAAAAAGCTTATGAATTACACATATTTCCTCCCTAAGGCATATCACATACTTCTTATGCTCAGGAACACTAGACAGCGTTTTAGCACGAGACTGGGAGCCATTTTAAAGAGCTAAATCACCAAGAAAAAAAGCACAAAAATAAGAAAAAAAAAGTGGTACTCACTAAATAGGTCACAAAAAGGATACTTGTTTACACTTTGAGAGCTGAAACAAGAAAGCAGAATGTCTCTTTGTTCTGTCTCCTGGAAAGGGACCTATAGGCAACTCCAAATTTTCACATCTCTGTCCATGTATATGTCCACAAACAACCACACAAGTGCCTCTAGTGTTGATTTGAGGGTCACGGTGAATTTGCAAATATGAAATCCACGAATCATGAGAATCAACTTATAATCTTTTTCTGATTATAAAATTAGTATAATAAGCAGAGCTACATAAAGTCCCCTTAAAAATCTAACCCATAGATGAACATGGTTAGAATTGCTATAGAGTTTTGTGAGTTTTTGTTATGCAAATAATGCCTATGTGATTGTGTAAATTTGTGTGTGTCTGTGAATGTGAATTTGGGTCTTCTTTTTTTTTATTATTATTTCACTGAACAGTTATCTCTTGGAGAGATTTCCAGAAAAAGAAAAAAAAAAAAAGAATTCCAATCTATGAGTAGAAGCAGGTGACCTACCCTACAGTCAGGATCTCTGTCTTAGTTCAGATCCTTCAACCACATCAGTTTGGGGAAGCAGAGCAATGACTATGAGAGCAATGACTTACCAAATTTAAATATGATGCACTAAATTTATTAGTGCTCTTCATCTTAGACTGAGATGGGATGAGATTAGGAGAAGAATATTTCAAAGGGCAAAAGGACTAAAAACTATAAAGTATTTTGAAAGATAAGAGAGACTGACTTTTAGCTAGAGAAAACCATGTCCTGTACTCTTTGGGGAAAATGGAACTAGATGTTAAGAGAAATTTATTGATGGAAAAAATTTAAACAATAGTGTACATAGACCAGAGCCTCTTTGAAAAACAATCAAATAGCATGGAGAAGGCCAAGCTCCTGCTACCAAGACACCCAAAATACAATGGCTTATAGCAAATACAAGTTCATTTCTCACTTTCTGACCATGTGCATGAGTGTATTCCATGCAGTCATTTAGGAACCCAGGTTCCTCCCATATCTTTGCTCTGTCAGCCCCTTACAAGCATTATTGAATCTGGGTCCCTGACACATCTGTGTTCCAACTCAAGGGAAAAGGAAATGAAGCATGAAGAGCAAAAGTCCCCTGCCTTAAGGCTTTTTTTTTTTTTTCCAGTACTAGGTATTGAAACCAGGGATGCTTAACCTCTGAGCCACATCCCCAGCCCTTTTCATTTTTTATTTTGAGACAGGGTCTCGCTAAGTTACTGAGGCTGACCTTGAATTTGCAATCTCCTGCTTCAGTCTCCCAAATAGGGATTACAGGTGTGTGCCACTGTACCCACCAAGGCCTATTTCCATTTATGATCTGTTGGAAAGAGCTTAGTCACAAAGCCATACTCAATTGTAAGAGAAGCCAAGAAGCGTGGTCTCTAGGGGAGCAGGAAGTGTGGTCTCTAGGGGACAAGTCATTCCTCCAACTGCTACTCTATTGCTATAGAATAGCAGGAGGAGGACTTTTGGTACATAACTAGCAATCTCCATCACATTTCCATTTTCTGAGCCTCAATAGCTTCCCTTATAAGATGGGGATCATGTCATATACTAATTAAGATTTCTTTGAGACTCAGATGCAACAATATATGTGGAAACACTCAGTACCCTACTGTGCCTGATAAAAAATTTCTCATTGTTTTTTCTTCTAAGCTGCAAGCTCCAAGGAGTAAGGAGCATAGTTTATTCCATCTCCTTGCACAAGGCCTGCCCAGAGTCAACCCTGGTAAACACATATTGAATAATAAAGCCACTGTTTATCCACCATCAAACCTTTTTTCATTTCTCTTTGAAAACTTCAATAATTTTCTGCTTGTAGAAAAAAAAAATGGAGATGCCTGTCAGTGTACCAACTGGGATTCTTTGGATAGCCCAAGTGACAGTCCATCACTATTAAACTTGCTTGAGCAAGTTGGACTTGAGGAAAATGGACTCCCTCACATATCCAGAAGTCCGAGCTTCGAGTCAATGCAATATCTCTTCCCTAAGATCCCTTTGGTTCACTCATGTATTGGTCACATTCTCATACAGGGAACAACATGGCTGGTGGAACTTCACACATGAAGAGACTGTTTCCAGAAGTCTCCTCTCTGCCATAGTCTTCACCTTGGGTTTTTCAGGCCAGACCTAGACGAACCATCACTGGCAAGAGAGATGCAACCACCAGGATGAACTTGGACCAAACAGAAATCACTCGTGGAGCTGGGCCGGGGCCAGCTTTCCCTTGGACATATGGGAATTGAAGATACCTGAATAAAATCAGGGCTCTGAGTGCTCTGAGGAATGGCTGGTATATGAGCCACCAAACTGTTTCTAGCGATGATGGAGGCACACCACCAGATGAGGGTGTGGTGGAGGGCATGCAAACAGCAGGGAATTGAAGCTTTTTGTTAAATTGTACCTCAATAAAGTTTAATTTCAGTGAAGACATTTTTGGAAGCGCACAAAAGGAGGAGCCACTCTCAATGCCTCCTTTGTTTCCTTCCCATATGCAATCATCACTAAGTTTCCTAGGGTCCAAACTTAATCCTCTGACCTTCTCTCCTGACCCACTATCAGGCCCCCACCGCTCAGGTCTCATCTCCTGCAGGCACTGTGACAAAAGACCAGGCCCAGTCTTTCCTTCCTCCTGCAGTTCACAGCTTTGCTTCTATTACTCAGCTGCCCATCTGTATTGTGTGCCTAGGTGCCACATAGGCAGACAGAGCAGAAAGGGTACCTGCCTGCCTTCGCTTTGCTGCAGGTAGAATGAGCATCTCCAACACTTCATGAAACCCAAATTGAGCAAGGTCATTCTCCTGCTCGAAAGCCCCCTGCCTGCAAGCAATTCTTTATGATGACCCTCTATTCGCTCCACTTCCTTAGCCCCTTCCTCACCCAACTCCCAACAGTAAAAAAAACACTGGCACTTCCTCCAAGTGCCCTCCCCTTTCACACCTCAAGACTTTTGCACACACCTCCCTCTGCCTAGAAATTCCTCATCTCCTCTCCATCTGGCACAGAAGATAGGGTCTCCATTACAATTTCTCCCTCTCATTCTCCACACCACCCCCTTACACATGTGCACCCACAATGTGTGTACATTGTGTACACACACACACACACACACACAAATGCAGCACTGCAGATACATTAGCTGAGTGGAGGAAACTCCTTGAGTCAGAAGTTAGCCAGATTTCTCCAAACCTCTCCCCCAAATGAAAGGAACCCAGCACAGTGTGCATGCCGGCACAGTGTGCATGCCTTCCCAGCAGCTCAGAAGACTGAGGCAGGAGGATGGCAAGTTGAGGCCAGTCTGAACAATTTAGGGAGACCCTGTCTCAAAATAAAATAAAAAGGGCTGAGGATGTATCTCAGTGGTACAATGTCCCCGGGTTCAATTCCCAGTAGTGGGTAGGGGACGGTGAAGAGAAATTGGGATCATGAGGACCTTGCACTTGCTTAAAGCAAATGGCATTTCTCCAGTTCCGTCGTTATAGACTGTGTAAAAGCTGTATTCTATGCAGAGTACACAACATATTCATGTTTGTTTTAATACAAATATTATTTTTACCAAACTTCAAATTGATGATCCAGAGAGATGCTCGTTGTTTATTCGTCGTCCTCTCAAACCAGCTGTCCTCTTCTTCCCCAGCCGCTGGGACTCTGAGCAAGACCTGATTGCTTTGCCAATCTTAAAAGAACAGCTGGGTTTTGCTTCCCCAGAGCAATAGGACGGTGGGGGCGGGGCGGGGGTCGGGAGTCTGGAGTTCCCGCCCCTCCCCCGCCCGCTGCGGAGGCGGAGTCGCCTGGGTCCCGCCTGCGGGGGCGGGGAGGGAGCTGCGGCCGCCGGCAGCTCGGCTCTGCTGGTTCCGGGTTGAGAGGCTGCGCTGGACCGAAGAGGTGGCCGCTGAGCTGGCGGGGGTAAGGGGCTGCGCCTGGCTGGGGCTTGTGCAGGGATCGGGCAGCTGTGCGAACGCGCACCCCTCCTCTCCTCTGCAGCGCACAGCTGTGGTGCGACTCGGCCTGCCTTCTCCCTACCCCAGAATTTCCCATCCCCAGCTTCTCCCCCTCCCCCAGTTGCCCCAGTCCCGGGATTTCAGCCCCCCCTAGGCCTCCGCCCCCTTCCTGGATCTCCTTTTTCCAGCACCCATTCTTCGGACTGTCCGGTCCCTCAAGAACCTCCTCGCCAGGAGCCCCTTCCCTTAGACACCTTCGGCCTCTTCCCTTCAGCACCCATCGCTCTGAGCTACTCACTACCTCGAAATCGCCCTGCCAGACGCTCATCCCGGGCAGTCTCGAATCCCTTCCTCGTGTAATCCATCCGGACGGCACCCCTTCCTTCTCCGGTGTCTGCTCCCCTATCTCCGCGGGCCTCGAGCCCGCGTCGCTCCCTTGGGTGCTGCCCCAACAGCGTCGCGGTCTCCGCTGCCGCTGCCTCTGAGCCCCCTCCCCGCCCCTGGCGCCATGGCTTGCAGCCTCAAGGACGAGCTGCTCTGCTCCATCTGTCTGAGCATCTACCAGGACCCGGTGAGCCTGGGCTGTGAGCACTACTTCTGCCGCCGCTGCATCACCGAGCACTGGGTGCGGCAGGAGGCGCAGGGCGCCCGCGACTGCCCAGAGTGCCGGCGCACGTTCGCCGAGCCCGCGCTCGCGCCCAGCCTCAAGCTGGCCAACATCGTGGAGCGCTACAGCGCCTTCCCGCTGGACGCCATCCTCAACGCGCGCCGCGCCGCGCGACCCTGTCAGGCGCACGACAAGGTCAAGCTCTTCTGCCTCACGGACCGCGCGCTGCTCTGCTTCTTCTGCGATGAGCCCGCGCTCCACGAGCAGCACCAAGTCACCGGCATCGACGATGCCTTCGAGGAGTTGCAGGTGAGCGACCAGCTGGCCGGGGGCGGGGGCAGGCCCGAGCCGGGGGTGGGGTCCGGGCTGGACTGCGGGCAGGGCCCAGTCAGGATGGTCAAGGGGCGGGCCGCAGGTAGGTTCAGGCCCTATCAGACTTAATATGGAGAGGGGCGGGGCCGTGGAGAGGGGCGGGGCCTTGGGTTGCCTTTACGCTGCGAGGTCTGAAACATTTCTTGGAGTGGAAGCCTGACGCCGGTTGGGGAAAGGTCGAGGGTGGAGTGGGACAGTGGGATGGATGAGGTAAGAGCTGGACCAGGTACTGGGCTTGTTGGGGGCGCAAGCAAATCAGAGTTGGGCAAGGGCAGTCCTCCATTAAAGCTAGACCGTGGGCAGGGCTGCGAGGAAGGGCTCTGCACCACTTGATCTGCTGAGCTCTGGCAGGCTGGGGTACGGTGAGGCGGGGACTTGATCTGTTGTACATCGGGGCTGAGGGGCGGAAGGTGCTAGACCTTGTTGCGCAGACGAAGGTTAAGCCTAAGAGAGGGGTGGAAGTTAGGGTCTGCAAACAGCTGAAAGAGTGGGATAATGCTCCACTGATTGGGCTGAGGTGTCTGAGGGGTTAAGGCCGGGATCAAGTACAGATATTGTGAGAACACGTTTGGATTTGAATGGGGGCTGACTGAGAATGGGGCCAGGAATTGGAGATTTAAGAAGAAAAAAAGTCCCAGAGTCGATTTGAGAAGGTTGGGGAGAGAAATGGATGGACCTCTAGTAGTCTTCAGGGACTTTTGATGACCTCCATGGCTCTGTCACCCACATCAGGATCTTTGAGGACTCATTGAAACAAGAGCAATCAGTCTAGGACAATAATTGATCTACCTTAAGCCTTCCCATTTTCATGATGAACTCCTACTCAACACTCATAGCCCTGCTCACATGTCCTCCCTGCAAAGCCTTCTCTAAGTTTCACTGACCAGGAAATTTGCATGAGAAACATATTTTCCCAAATACCCTCTGTTAATAATATGACTTTTTGAAAAAATTATTCCAAGATCAGCTCTATTTGGAAAATAAAGTATATTTCAATACCCGCCTTCTCCCAACTTCTGTTGGATGATTCCCAGTATGAATTTGCATACTAAAGGCTTGGAAAAAGCCTTAAATCTTGTAGCAAAGAAATCCGTTTTACTGTGTTTAATAAAATAATCCCCATACTTATTTAAACCTGGAATCCTTTCTCAAGCTAAACCGTCTTAATCCAGCAGTCCCATGTCCCTGGCCTTGTGATACCAATCTAGCACAGTTTCCCAAGGACAGAAACTGTCTTTAATTCCTCATATCGATGATATAGGCTTAGCCTGCAGTACATTCCAGTAAATGCTGAATGAATGAATGAGTGACCAGTCCTGTCCTAAGCCCACCAGACAGTAGAACATTCAGAAGTAGAAGATTTGGGTTCAAACAATTTCTGGAAATGGAGTGGGCAGAAAGTAGAATTGGGAGGTACTGAGCTCCATGGCCTTCACTACTTAATTGAGAGCTAAATAACTACTTATCTCTGTATCATAAGGGACCTCCATTCCCCACCCAACTCCATCTCACCCCCCACCCATATGTGAATCTGCAAATTAGCTGACACCTAGCAGATACTAAGGGCTGAGGGTTGGCCCAGGAGAAATGGCCCATGTTACAGACAGGGCATCTGGGTTCACATGACATGACTCCCCAAGCCACACAGACAGTGCCACCTTGCATACCCCTCCCTGTCTGGCTGCCTGAGGATGAAGGCCCCATCAGAGGGTGAGCAAAGAACATGGGCTCTGGGAACTTGCACAAGGCCAGTTATGTCCCTCTACCCCTAAAGACCCTGTGCTAGGTGTTGGTGTCCCCATCTCTCCATCTGTGAAGTCACATAAACCGGGAGGAGGGAAAACCTCTACAGGAATGAGAATGAGTGTGAGTTTGAAGGGACACCATCTGAAACCATCTGTTCAATCTCTTCACTTGACAGATGTGAACACAGATCTGGGGAGGTGCTGTGACTTATCCAAGGCCACACTGCCAGATAGGAAGAGAGCAAGGCTAGAGAGCAAGCCTGCCCGAGCCAGATGCTTCCTCTGCTGCACAGCCCTCCCCTCTCTGTCTGACTCCCAGTCTCTGCTTCAGAGCCTGGGTTCTCCTATTTGCAGAACAGGAAATGCAGATTACTGTGTTTAGGACTTTTGCACTCTATACTGTGACCTGGGGATTGCAGGTGAAATTCAATATATATTTCCTCCGTATACTAATGAAACTCTTTCATTCATGGATAAAAAGAATACAAGACTGCCACTCACTCTCCAGGGCCCTGCCCTGGGGTCAGACACACTGGAGTCCTGGACCTGCCTTAGGCACTGTCTGTGTGGCTTGGGGAGTCATGTCATGTGAACCCAGATGCCCTGTCTGTAACATGGGGTCAGGATGATGCCCTCCTAGCTGGACTTCCAAGAAGCTGACCTAGGACAAACCTACTATTTGAGGTGCCTAGCACATGTCAGGGTCTGGGACAGCACACGTTTCCATCCTTTCTCCTTGGAGTCCTGAGAGCTCATGAGAATGCCCAGCCCCACCTCTCCTGCTGAGGAGGAGGCCTACTTTGGTGTCCCCTTTGGGCCTAACCAGGTGTCAGCAGAGGTCCCCACCTCGGGATATGCTCAAGGCGGGGCTCAAGCTGATCTCCACCCACACCAGGCTCTCTCTTCTCATGAGAAGGCAGGCTTATTAGCTGGGAAGGAGATCAGTCCACCCCCACTCCCACCCCCGCACACACACACACACACACACACACACATACACACGCACGCGTGCACACCTCCCCCAGCAGCTAGTGGCTGCTGGAGCCTGAGCTTGAGCCCCTCTCCTGGAGAATGACAGACTCAGAGCTGGCAGGGCCTTGGAGATCGTCTGCTGCAATATTCACTTGACAGATGGGGAACTGGTAGAGGGGGAGGGTGGGGACATGCCCAAGGCCTTGAAGCCACAGGAGTCTGGGCTTGCACTTAGCTGGTCTCTGGATACCCTCCCTAGCAGTTGTCCTGGAACTTTTACATTTATACTAAGTCCTAGAGACAGCAGAGTGGAAAGATGAAGAGTTCTGGCTCTGTACTCAGGCAGCTCCATCCTGGTTTTACTATTTTCTGGCTGTGTGATCTTAGGAAAGTTATTTGCCTTCTCTGAGTCTCAGGTTCTGCATTGACAACTTGAAGTGATAGGGTTAAGATTAAACTAGGGGGGGTGCTGGGGTTGCGGCTCAGCAATAGAGTGCCTGCCTAGCACATGTGAGGCCCTGGGTTCCATCCTCAGCACCACATAAAAATAAATAAATAAACAAATTAAAGGTTTTGTGTCCAACTACAATTGAAAAAATAAATATTAAAAACAGAATAAGATTAAATTATTTGGGCACAGTGGGGCACACCTGTAATCCCAGCAGTTCCTGAGGCTGAGATAGGAGAACTGCAAGTTCAAAGCCATCCTCAGCAACAATGAGGTGCTAAGCAACTCACTGAGACCCTGTCTCTAAATAACATACAAAATAGGGCTGGGGATGTGGGTCAGTGGGCAAGTGCTCCCGAGTTCAATCCCTCGTACACTCTCCCCCCACCAAATAAAAGATTAAATAAGATGATGTTTATAAGAATTCAGTACTGAATTGGCACATGGGAGACTCAATAAGTGACAGCTATAAGTACATTACATTGTACCTAAGCCTTTTTGTTATTCAGGGCTACTTGTGCATCTCTCGGGTCCACCTAATAGGCACCAGTACAACACCCTCCCTCCAAGTTATGACAACCAAAAATATTTCCAGGGCTGGGGTTATGGCTCAGCGGTAGAGCACTCGCCTCACATGTGCAAGGCCCTGGGTTCGATCCTCAGCACCACATAAAAATAAATAAAAATTATTGTGTACAACTACAAAAAAATAAATATTAAAAAAAAAAATGCTTCCAGACATTGACCAGAGTCTCCTGGGGTCAGAATCACCCCAGATTGAGAACCCTAGACATCCCACTTAGCCTTCCCGATTCAGCCCAAGTATCACCTGCCCTGTGCAGCTTTTTCCCACCTTGACCTGCTAGGCAGAATTGCTGTATACTCCAGAGTCCAGGGCTTAGATCCTGGCATGCCTCATGTCCTTAATTAAGTCACTTTGCTTCTCTAAGCCTCCAAGGGTCACCTGTAACCTGGGGATAGGGTGGCATTCTTGGAAGGATGTCATGTTAGGGATTCTCTCTGCCTACACTGTGCCTGGCACACTAGGCACAATTTTAAAATATCTTTATTCATTCTGATGACAAAATATGCATGGGAATTGGAGCACTATAATTGAAAAGTTAAAATGTCTGCTAATCCTACCAAGGCAGGAAATATGGCTAGAATTACTGTATAGTTGTGCAGAACTTTTACGTAACATGAGTGTGTACGTTGGTGTGTTCGTGGATTTTGTTTTTCTTTCCTTTTCTTTTCCCACCACTGCTGAGAACCTGGTCCACAGAGCAAAGTAGGGCAGGGGGATCCCCAAAGAGTTGGTGCTTAAAAAAAAACCCTATTAACAGTACTTCATTTAATCTTCATAACACCCTGTTGGGTGTGTTCTGTTGTTATTTATTCTTTTTTACCAGATAAGGAAACAGGGGCTCAAAGAAATCAAGTGACTAGTTTGGTCCCCAGCTGGTAAATGGCAAGGCCAGAATTTGAGAGCAGCCTGACTGGGCCATGTACAGCATCTGTGCTGCTCCAAGAGCCTGGGAATTACCTCCCATCCATCCCGCCTGGCTTTGTATTGAGAGCACTCAGCACAGGACCAGGCTAGGGACTGTCTGTTGGCGCCAGCTTGACACCTCAAGGGCAGGTGGCTAGGATGTCATCCTGGTCAGGCCTGGCATCCGGCTCTCTGGCCGTCTCAGTTTCCTGACCCCCAGAGAGGGAATCCGATTCATCTTAGCCACCCCCTCCAGGCCTCATGTGGCCACTGGAGCCTTTCCCAAGGCCTCCTTTATGCCAGTGAAGGGGACGGGCCCTGGATGGGAGCCTGACAGGCTGGGTGTGGTGATTCAGAGCTGCCAACACAGCCCCACGAGTAGGGAGCAGGGTTGGGGCACAGGGTTCCAATTTGGGCTCTGGCTTCTTCCTGTGGCATAGAAGGCACGGCCTCTGTACCCTTTTTCCCAACCTGAGAAATGGAAAGAACAAGGGGACTGTCCACTTCCTATGCGGAGGAGAGAGTTGCTACCTAGCCAAAGAAATGACAGATGGGAAGGCCTTTATGTTGTGGGAGGCAGTTGCGTTGTCTGTATCCTGGGGAAGCAGCTTCTGCCATCACTTTTCCCAGGACAGGGCAGGATTTATGTGCAAAGTGTAGCCTCCGTGTGGGTGAGGCTGACTGGGGGTCAAATGCAGGGCTGGCTGTTGGCATCTCCACTTCCCACAGGTGTCTGGATAGCCAGGAATGACCAGTTGGGCCAGGCTGAGCACAGGCCAGTGTAGAAATTTAGGGTTGAAGTTTGGGTTAGGACCTCAAGATGCTTATTTTATAGAAAGAAAAGGATCTGGTGACAACCGTAAAACAACTTTATAAAATAAAGTTTAGTTAGTATCTACTATGTGCCAGGGGCTGTGTAACAGGCATTTCATCCTAAGGCAAGTCTTTTTCCTTTCTCTGTATCCTGAGTGGGCTGAGGATCCGTCCATTCCACAGATGCAGATACTGAGGTCTAGAGTGGAGATCTCACTGCCAGCAGGAGGAAGAGCTGGGATCCAGCCTGGCTCTGTCAAACTCACAGCTCCCCCTCCTCACCAGCACTCCAACCCTCTCAGGGAGCATTCAAAGTGGGAAGAGCCTCAGAAACCACCTGGCTGACCCTCTTCCCTCTACGTAGATGGGGAAGCTGGTTGCCAAGGCAGGACCAGGGCTTAGCTCCCACCTCGCTCACAGCATCGTTTGCCATCCCGACTTTGCGCTCTGCCTGAAGGCTGAAGGTAGGCGTGGGGGACTCAGAAGTGGATTCCATCTTGGATTCAGAGATTCACTTAATAATTCCTTTGGCCAATATGCTTCTGTGCTGGCTGAGAGCCAGCCCTGTGCCAGTTCTAGGACAGGGCTGCACGAGACCTGGCCTGCTGGGGCTCTGGGACAGGCCTGTGAACTGGTAGGTCTCTGTAACTGAGCTTGCCCAGTTGATTCTTAGCGGATGTGCCAAGTGCTTCAGGCCAGGGAGCAAAGAGGCTATGGGCATCGGGAATGGCACCATCCACAGCCACCATGGCCTAGGCGCAGACTACAGGCCTTCAGTGCCCTGGCAAACAGCAGGTTTTCTTTCTCCCCCCAGCCTCCCTCTCTCATCTCACAGCAAGCCTATGAGGTGTGTATCTTTGCCCCATTTCACAAATGAGTAAACTGAGGTTCAAATATTGTGCCTAAGGTCATACTGTCACTAAATGCCACTGAGGCTGGAAGTTGAACTCAGGTATGAGTCTGACTAGGAACACATTCAGGTGGGTCATTGTGGCTCTAGGAGGGGGAGAAGAGTAAGAGTGAGAAAGAGAGGCTTAACCAGCTCAGGAAAGGTCTTGAACTTATGCACACACACACCCTTGGAGAGGCAGGGAAGCCGGGGACAGGTTTGAGCAGGTACATGTGGCCTGTCAGACCTGCACCCTCCGGCAGTGTGCATGGTAGAGACCCTGGAGCAGGGGAACAGCCAGGTGTTTCCAGGGACTGTTGAGCTCCAAAGGGCCCAGGGAGGGTTCGGTCTCAAAGAAGCAATAGAAGAACTCACATCTGTCAAGAAGAACAGGGCCTCAGGGCCTCAGGTATAGCTGAGAGATGGGGGCCGGGAGAGGAGGAAGACGCAAGTCCACTTTGCCTTGTTCAGATTTGTGGCACCCTTGGGTGGGGGGAGGGGAAGAGAGAGCAGTGCCCAGGCTTGGAGACAGGAGGCATGGGTACCAGCACTCGCTGGGCCCTGTCACCGCACATCTGGTCCTCTCAGGAGCTCTCATTACAACCCTGCCAGGGCTCTTACCCTCAATTTATAAAGAAGGCCCTTGGAGGCTGGCCCCAGGAAGGGAAGAAGTGATTTGTTCAAGTTCATACAGTCCAGATTCAAATGCAGGTTTTCTAACTCCAGAGTTCATGCCATCTCCATTGGGATGAAAAGGGTCCCTGAGGCCAGAGCTGGGATGGCTTCTAAGCAGTTTTGTCCCCTGGGCAAGAAAAGGAGTTGTCTTGTGGTGGGAGAGTCCTGATCTTGGCCTTGGGGGCTTTGAGCCCTGGCTTTCTGTCCTCCCTCCTGGTTGCTGCCCCATGCTGGTCTTGCCAAACTGATGGAGCTCCAGAAACCTCACGGCTGATAGGATGTGTACCCACCTGGCCCTCTGGGGTGTGTCCTCCCCAGACCCCTTGACCTCCCCTGCCCTGCCCCAGCTCTGATGGGGCCCTGCCAGTCCCACTCTCCCTGGCTGACATTCAAGGCCTCCTCCACCTGCTGTCCCATCCCAGCCAGCTCCAGCCGGCCTTTCCAGCTTGTGACTCCACCCACCTGTCGCCTACCTGGCTCTGGCCATCTAGGACTACCCCCACTTCCTGCACACCAGGTGTGCCCCTGCCTGACCAGTCCTCTCCACCTGGAACAGCTTCTCCATGTCCTGGAAACTCGAAGGAACACTACCATTGCCTTTCCTGGTCCTTCCATCAGACAAACCCTGAATGTGACACTCCCCAGTTCTGAGGCCCCATTTCATATATAATTATGATAATAACAACTTAGATCCATTGAACTCACCCTATGCATCATGTCAGGTTAGGAATTAAGTCATTTGATGGTCACAACAACCCTACTGAACAGGTGATACTATAGCTTCACTTTACAGGTTAGGAAACTGAGATGGAGGGACTATCACAAACACAGCCAGTGGTGACAGTTGCTTGAACCCTTGGCAGGCCCCCCCATATGCACATCCTGTTTTTCCTTGTGTTCCACCTGTTTAAATTTCTTCCTCCTTGGCTCTTGCAAAATCTTTAACATCAGGGACCCTGTCTCCAGCCCATGGTAGCCAGTACAAAGCCCAATTCTCAGTGGTGCTCAGAAATCACTTCTGATTTGAGTTGACTGGGAGGCAGAGGCGCTGAGCAGTTTTGAACTTGCATTTTTAGAGTCTCTCAGAGCCTTGTCTCTCTTACTAGCTGTGTGACCTTAGGCAAACTGCCTAACTTCTCTGATCCTCAATTTCTACTTCTATGAGATGGAGGCAATAAATGCATCAACCTTGTGGATTGTTGTGAGAATTAGATGATGAGATGCCCAGGAAATTCAAACCCAAACCATGAGCCACTCCAGCACCTCTGGTCCTGAGTGTCTTCTGTGGTCATGGTCTCAGTGTTCTTCCCCTGGGTTGGCTTTGTTATGTAGGAGTTTATCAGCAGGTTCCTATTCCTGTCTGACCTCTCTACTGGGAGGAGACTTTCCGGTTTACTCTCCCACTATAGAACTATGTGGCCGGGGGCCAGTCAGTCAGTCCCTCTCCCTGGACTTCAGTTTCCTGTTCTGGCAATTGTAGGGGTTGGGCCAGATGGTCCCTCCAGCCCCTTCCTGCTCTTGCCATCTGAGGAGGCAGGGAGGGGCCACTGGACACAGCACGAGGTGAGGACATGAAGGCACGACTGGAGGCCTCATATGGGGCAGTGACCACTCCATCCCCCATGCGCTGGGCGCTGCCAGGCTCCGTACCCTGGAAGGCTGAACATTGGTTCCTCTTTCCTCATTTCACCCTCCAGCCCTAGAAGTTATTTATATTCCCAGTTTACAGGTGAGAAACGGGGGCACTGAAAGGTTCCATGACATCCCAGGGACACGGCTGGTGAGTGGCATGGTAGAGCCAGCTTTTAACCCCGATCTACCTGGAAGGAGATCCATGGGGTGGGTTGGGGCAGAGCTCAGACAGCCTCCTAAGTTCTCTCCCCTGGGCTCTAGGGTTTGGTTTTCCTAAGTTGGCGGCTCCATACCTGGCCCACCTGGGGAGAGCTGCCTGCCCTGGGCCTCTCTCCCCTTCCACCCTTTCAGCAGGGAGCTCAGACCCATCCAGCCTCCTCCCTGGGCAGTTCATCTTGCAAAAGCCTGAGGCTGGTCTGTACCTGCCTCTGTCCTAGGTACTGAGAGTGTGACAACCTCTCTGGCAGGATCCCTCAGGAGCCAGCAATTTGGTAGGGAAGATGAACAGGTCACCTTGCATTAACATGAATTGTGTGCCACAACTGTGCACCCAGAGGTGTGTCTGATGACAGTGTCCCACAGTGGGGAAAAACAAGAGTGTGTGAGCATTCTGGACAGCGGGTACAGCGCACGCAAAGGCCTAGAGAAGAGCATTGCTGCAAGATGCTTGGTGCTCTCCAATAGAACTTTCTGGAGTACTGGAAAGTTCTGCATCTTCATTGTCCAGTGCAGTAGCCGCTTGTCCCATGCAGCTATCGAGCACTTGAAGTGAGGCTAGTGCGACCAAGGAACTGAACTTTCTTTTGTTTTATTTTAATTAATTGCCATTTAAATAGCCACATGGGGCTCGTGGCTACCATATTGGACACCACAGATCTGGACCAAGAGATAAGGCTGGAGAAAAGTGGAGCCCGAGGTGAAGGGCCTTGAACGCTGCCCTCAGGCCTTGTTCCCTTCTTTCCTGATAATGTAGAAATTCCCTCCCGGGGAGGGGAAGCATGTCTCCTCAGCAAGGAAGAGCAGGTCTCGGATTCTCCACTCTGTCCGACGTTCACTGTGATGTGTCTGTGTCCCTGTCTGTCTCCCTGACTCCTGTATGTCTCTTGGGTTGGGACTTGCCCCTCGTCCCTCTCCCCATCCCAGACACAGCAGCATGTGAGGCCCAGGACATGGAATGGGTGAATGAGGGTGCTCTTGCTCCTGCGGTCCAGGAGGAAGGCCAGCTCTCCTCATTCCCTGACTCCAAAATCAAGGAGAAATCTGTCCACGTCCCTCAGATCCTGAGCAGTGTGAGGAACTGGCCTCCAGCGTCCCTTCTCAGAAACACAGAAGAGCTGCCTGGGCGGCTGGGTCTGACGTGGGCCCATGGGGACGCCCCAGGGGAGAACTGTAGCACTCGGCCCATCTCCTCCAACATCTGCCTCTCGGCCAGCCCGTGTCCCAAGCTGGGCCTGGGGAGCCCTCGGCACGTGTGCGAGTCCATGAGGATGCCTTTCAGCTATAGTAATGGAGAGCCGACCGCAGGAGCTGAAACTCCACGGAGTGTTCCTTCCCTAAAACACTCCGTAGGAAGGGACTCAGGACAGCCAGCATGCTGGCAGTGGCCACACTTACTCCTGAGAGCTGACTGTGCCATCTCTTCCCAACTCCACGGCCAGTGACCTCAACAGCAATAGCTTGAGATCCACTCTGGTGGGAGCATCTATACCATGGAAGTTGGCAAACCTTAGTGGAGCTTTTTTGATCTTTCTTTCTTTTTCTCTTTTCTTCCTTCCTAAAAATCATGTAGTCTAGTAATGGTGTGGCTAGTCTTCAGGGACAGGGACCCACACTTCTGCCTTTTCTTTTCTTTTTTTTTTTGGTATTGGGGATCTAACCCGGGGACTCTCTGCCACCTCTGAAATACATCACCAGGACTTTTTAATTTTTTAAATTTTGAGACAGGGTGTCCCTAAGTTGCTAAGATGAGCCCCCCTTTTGCAGTCCTCCTGGCTTAGCATCCTGAGTTGCTCAGATTCCAGGTATACACCACCATGCCTATCCTGTCTTTCTTCTACTCTTCTAGTTTCATCTTGTGACTTCTGTCTTTACCTTTGCCTCATGACCTGAGATGGCTGTTAGAGTTCCAGCCATTGTGTCTGTCCAGCCATTAAGCTCTCTTTTGTCACAAAACATGCTGCTCCCATTTTTCTCTTACTCTTGTTTTCATGAGTAGACTCTCCTCATCCTTCAATGTCACCTCTCATGTTACCTCCTTTGAAAGCCTTCCCTGACCAACTTTGCTAAATTCTCCTCCCGACCCTACACTTCTTTATTTTCTCTAGCGCACAGACCAAATTGGTAATTATCTTGATTTTTTTTTATTTTTCCTGCTCATTGTCTTCTTCACCACACTGAAAGATCTCTGTGGGCAAGGACTGCCTATGCCTTGTTCTGTCAATAAATAGTTGTTAAATGAATAAGCAATAGTAAGCAAAAATAATTTTGTTTTTCACATTCTTCCCTTCACATGTAATGGCCTTTCTCCCAGATTGCTACCCAGTGTAAAATTAGTTGAACCAGATGTTGCTGAGGATCCTCCCTGCTCTGATGACATGAGTGAGCGGGAGATGAATATGAACTGGTAGATCAGCCTCCCTGGTACCTCTCAGCCCAAGCTGGTCAGGGACCCCGGGCCTGCTCAGAGGCTGTTTCCACGGAAATTCATTCACACAGAAAACTTTCTTGAGCCCCAATTCAATGCCAGGCCGCTGGGTACAGGTCACAGGCCACAGGGAAAGGAAGCATCAAGCGCCTGCTCTGGAGGACTCACAGGCTAATATGGGGAGGAAGCTGGGACAGATAGGAAGAAAACTGTCTATGATACAATGGCTAGGGGCTCAAATTAGTGCAGACAGCGAAGTGCAGTGGTGCATGTCTGTAATTCCAGCAACTCAGGAGGCTGAGGCAGGAGGATTGTAAGTTTGAGGCCAGGCCTCATTAACTTCGTGAGATCCTGTCTCAAAAATAAAAAGGACTGAGGATGTAGCTCAGTGGTAAAGCACCCCTGGATTCAATCCCCAGCACCAAAAATAAATAAATAAGTGCAGACAGCTAGACCTTATGCTGGGGAGCACCTAGCATCCCAATCTTTATCTGGCAAATACTGATTGAGGCCCCTGCTAGGAATTGTTCTGGGCACTAGGATAGAGCAGCAATCAAGCCAGTTAAGATTCCTGCCCTCATGGAACTCCCATTACATTGAAGGAAACAAGCAGGAAACACGCAGGCGAGTCAACAAGCAAGGCCATTCCAGGCAATGGGAGGTACAGTGAAGACCCTGGAGCTGGGAATGTGACAGAGGTGTAAGCAGATGCCACTGTCCCTGGGGTGATCCCCCAGAGATGGCAACGAAATTGATAAGTCAATGATACAAAGGAGTCACTTTGAGAAACCCTGATGGTGAAGGGACAGCCAGAGGAAGCAGCAAATGCAGTGTCTTTAAGTTGGAGGGAGTGCAAGGTGCTGGAGGAGCAGAGCCAAACTCACTGTGGCCGGAGGGGAGTCCTAGGGTTGGATGATGGGGACAGCTGGGGCCAGGGTCAGGGGAGGGAGCACAGGATTGACTCTGGTGCCAAAAAACACAGCAATCCACATGAATTAGGCAATGCAGTATTGCAGTATTTCTTCAGTCAAAAATTAATGCAAAAATTCATAATGAGCAAAATATCAAAATTTTAAACAAGGCCAACATTCATTAGCCACTCCTTGCTAAGACACACTGGAATTTCAGACAAAGGAAATATAAGTAATCCTGATCATGTTTTTATTTCAAATGGTGATGTATTGTCTAGCATAGATTTGTTCATAATTATCTTGGGTGTCACCACTGTTGCAGACATGTCACTTGGCTTCAAGATCATGGTCTTCAGAACCAGATGTCCTAGTTCTCATTCTGACCTTACCCTTACATGCTTGGTATGCTTTGTGGCCAGTTTCTTGACCTCTTTGTGCCTTTTTCTTCATCTAAAAGTAGAATCATAGTGCCTAGCTTAGGGTTACCCAGAAGCTCCAATGAATTAATAATAAGCCAAGTGCCGATAGCAGTGTCTAGCCCGAGCTGAGCGCTCAATGTGGGTAGTTATCCGGTTTCCCACCTTGCTTCCCACCAAAACCTTGCTGCCTCCAAAGGTCTACTCCCAGAAGCAGCAGCTCAGGAGGGGCAGAATGGGGAAATGTGTGTTTGTGGCTTTTGCAAAACTCCTGGTGGGAACAGATTCTGGAGACATTTACGATACAGACCCTACAGGACTTGGTGGTTGAAATGTAACCGGGATTGACTCTGGTGCCAAGACAACACAGCAATCCACATGAATGTTGACCGGAAGCGGGGCACAAAGCCAGTGTAATGCCCTGGCGTCTAGGAGGGCTGGACCGTCCATCACCGCTGAATACCTGGGCACGTGTCACCCAAGCCCCCAAGCCGGACCTGTGTGTGTTTCAGAGGGAGCTGAAAGAGCAGCTTCAGGCCCTTCAGGACAGCGAGCGGGAGCACACGGAGGCGCTACAGCTGCTTAAGCGACAGCTGGCGGAGACTAAGGTGAGCCAGCTGGGTGTGGAGGCGGGGCTTAGAGGGGCGGGGTCATCTCAGAGAGGGGGCGGAGCCTCTGTCCACCCTGGGGCTTGGAGGGGCTGAACCTGGAGTAAGAGGCAGCCTCAGGGAGGAGGGGGAGGTTTCTGTAAAAGTGAATCGATGGGGACTAGGAGCAAGGAACCCACTCCCAGATGACAAGGGGACTGAGCTGGGCCCTTTCTCCCTTTCCAATGTGGATGGAAGTTGCAGGTGAGATCAGAGACTTTCGGAAACCTCCAGAATCCTGAAGGGCTGGGAAAATGTACCCAGTCTCCTTTTGTTCCGCCCTTATTAAACATGCCCATTGCCCAAGGAAGCCACCCTGAGCTCAGGATGAGAGGGAATCCGAGGGTCCATTTCTCTCAGCCAGCGATATTCTCCTCTCTTCTCCCCCATTATTGTTTTTCTTCACTGACCTCTTCCTCCCTTCGCAGCCAGCCCTGGTGTCATTCCCCCTCTTGCACTCAGGCCACAGAGATGTGGACACAAAAAAGTTGTACAAAGCCCTGCAGTCTGGCTACAGCGTTGAGGATGTGGGGAGTTTTCCCTTGACCTGAGAGGAAGAATGTGGGTTCTGGTCCCACCACTGACTTTGGGTAAATTGCACACTTTTCTGGGTCCCCAGCCTTCCTATCCATACAGCGAGGATCTGCGGGGCTCCATTCAGAACCTCAAGACTACAAGTCCCCCCTCCCTTACAAAGTGACTCTACATGAAATCTAGGGGCAGAAAGGAGCCTTGGAAATGCCCTGAGCCTCCAGAATTCAGCCTGGGGCTTGCAGAGGCCATTAGAAACTCACATCTGTGCCCCAGCATAGCCACCAATCCACTGTGGGGTCTCAGGAGGGTCATGACATATATTTCTTCAGAGAACATTCCGGAATGCCTCTGGGTATTGCCTCTTAGTGGGAAGGAGATGAAAAAGTCAGAGAACTATAGCCTCCTTGCTTCTTGCAGCCTCAGTTTCCCCAGCTCTCTGGTAATTCTGTACCCTGTGCTGAGAAGCAACTCAGAGCCTCTCTGGATGAGAGGGAATTCGAGGGTCCATTTCCCCCGGCCAGCGGTATTCTCCTCTCTTCTCCCCCATTATTGTTTTTCTTCACTGACCTCTTCCTCCCCTGCTTTCCTGTCCATCTGTATGCCTCTGGGGGGTCCTGTGGGGCCACCTCCCCCTCCAGTTCCCCCAGCCCTGCTTCCTGTCTGGACTGGGGTATTTATACAAGAAATGCCTATGGAGACTTGGAGGTCATATTTCACCTGGTGCCTGACTTTTGCTTTCCTATGGCGCCCGCCCCTCCAGTGACCCAGCCTGGGGCCTGTCTGATCTCCCTCCCCCGGTCCTGTGTTTTCCTTGGTTGACCCTGAGGGTGATGCATTCTTGGAAGGGTGTTTTTCTAAAAGGGCCATAGCTCCCCCAAGCCCCTGGGTGTTCCGGGGGGCATGGCGGACCAGGGATGGGAGCGGCTTTCCCAGCCAAGGACTGAAAGCAGGCCCACAAGGCACGCCCATTGGGCCGAACATTCCTCCATGCTGAGAACTGTGCTTCTGCTTCAGTGTCTTACCAAAACCCACAGAATGTCACCTCCATCCCAGCAGGACTTGCCAAAACCTAGCACAGTGTCTGACATACAAACTGTATTTGTAGAAAAAGCAGTGGGAGGGAGGGGGACTTTGGAAGTAGATGTTTTTTAATCCCAATTTTATCAGTGAGGTCACTGAGGCACAGAGAGGTTGAGGGACCAGCCTGAGGCCCCACAAGCTAGTAAGTGGCCAACAGGGCGCTTTCTGCCCAGTTTTGCAGAGCCCAGTGCACATTCCAGCCTCATGCTGGGAGGTCTCCGGGGTGCCCTCGGCAGGCCTAGGGCTTTGTGAAAGTCAAGTGGATAGATTGGGAGGACCCTAGGGGACATGCTCAGAGCTCTTGGGGTGGCCATCAATCTGATGTGCCACTTCTGGGCTGGTCTTTCCCTGCCTCCACCTCTTTTTCTACGTATTCTCTTTATCCTGGGGACACCGGATCCCCATTCTGGAAAGAAAATGGACTCTCTGCCCAGCTGTGTGAAGTGATCATGAGCAAGGCCCTTTCTCCTTCAGCCTCAAGTAGCCCCTGACTGCCAGCCTTGTGCTAGGCCCTGGGGTGGGCAAAGGGCTGAGAAAAATGCCCTGGGGGCTGGGGCTGGGGCTCAGTGGTAGAGCGCTTGCTTAACATGTGTGAGGCACTGGGTTTGATTCTCAGCACTACATATAAATAAATAAAATAAATGCCCATTGACAACTAAAAAAAATTAAAAAAAAAAAAAAAGAAAAATGCCATTCCTACTCAGGAAGGGTTCATGCACAAGTTGGAGAGACAACGTGGAAGACAATGTATTAAGAGAGTTTATAAAAGGCTCTGGGAATATCTAACTCCCTGAAAAGTTTAAAGGAGGTCTCTCGGTGGGTAGCTTTCAAGCTGGGTTTTATAGGGTGAGTAGGAATTTGCCAAATGAATAATGGATTGGGAGGGGTCGTTCTAGGCATGCGGAAGTGCCACGCAGCGATGTTAGGGAGGTCAGTTGGGACCAACTTGACAGGAGCTTTTGGATCCAGGCTAAGATATTTAGCATTTTGCTGTCATCCAAAGCCAGGGAAGGTCCTTAAACCCAGTATGGGCTGTGACCCAGCTTGCACTTGAGAAGGACCACTGGCAGTGAGCTTGTTGGCAAAGACTGGAGTTGACTTGGGGACTGAATGAGTTGGAGGGACGTGTTGGAGAGAGAGTTGGAAAAGTGATCCTGCGCCAGGCCCAGCCCAGCCATCCCTATGGACTTTGGAGCCAGCCTTAGAACAGTAAGCATTAGATAAAGATGAGGGAGAGATGGGAAGGAGCTGGCCTGGATGTGTCCCGAGAAACCTGGGTGGAAGAGGAGGAGCAGCCAGAGATGGGATGCAAACCAGGACTTCCAACAGCAGAGGGTGGTCAGCAGGCAAACACTGCAGAGTGGTCTGGGAGGAGCCAGACCCAGTGGCCATGGGGCCTGGGGGCCTTTGGAGGTTAGCTCCAGAGGTTGGGGGAGGGAGATCCCATGCCCCCAGCAGCAGCAGCCTCAGCCTCCCTGGGTGAGGGGTTCGGGGAGGCCAGTGGCAGCCTGGTTTCCCATCCCCAGGCTCTCCTCCATCCCCTCTTTGTCTGCCTGGCTCGCTGGGTGGGCATGCGCAGGGAGGCTGGCCAGCTGCCAGCAGCTCTTCCTGCAGGCGGGCAGCCACCACGGGAGGGAACAGGCCCTAATTGAGCCTTTGTGGAGCCTCCCACAGAGCCCAGGGCACTGAACACAGTGGGGTCTCTGACTCCGGGAACTGCCAGCCAGAATCCTGCAAAGTGAAACTGCAGAGGCAGGCCCCACATGCTGCCACATCCTGTGTCGCCTGACTCTCAGTCTTTCCCCAGGCCGCTCCCTCCACCTCTCCCCTGACCCCCAAATGGTGCCTAGAGCTTCCTCAGGCCACCTGCCCTTGGGGACTCCCAGGACATACCCATTAATGGATCCCTTTTCAATAACCTGGCTGTTTCTCCGCACCTGGGACCCTGTCCCTGGGGGCAGGAACAACCCGTCACATCTGTTCACCACAGCCCTGCGATCTCATTTGTATTAGTCCATTCATGGGTTGGAAAACTAAGGCTGACAGTGCTGAAGTTGCCACAGCTGGAGACAGAGCTGGGACTATTACCCAGGCTGTGGGACACCGAAGCTGGTGCCCTTCACTGCCCCGTGCCCTCTTGAGCCTTGCAGTACCTGCATGGCATTGAGAACCACCTGTCCACACTCACCTGCCCTGGCAGAGACCCTCACTGTATTCTTGTTCCTTAGCTGGGGGAGTCTCAGGGGTGGCAGATCAGGGGAGTGACCACCAAGGTCAGCCACACACTTTGCAGTTTATGAAGCTCTCTGACCTCTGTGATCTCCTTGTGAGTCATTATAAAGAAAAACTAGGGCTGGGGGTGTAGCTCAGGGGCAGAGTGCTTACCAACAACCCTGAGGCCCTGGGTTCAATCCCCAGGACACAGGAGGGAGAGAGAAAAGGATGGACAAAAGACGTCATTCCAAAGTGTCCCCTCTCCCTCCCCCAGCTTCCCTGTCCCTCCTGCCTCAGTGCCAGATATCTGGGCAGAGTCCTCTTCCCTCTCTGCCCGCTACAAACTCATTGTTTCACCTGGACCACGGCCTTAGTTTCCTAATGGGCCACACTAACTGCTGTCCCCGCCACGCCAGGGCTTCTGTACCAGCATCCTCGAGTGCCTGCCGTGCCCCCTGCACAGCCTTTTCCCACCCTCCCTCTCTGCAACCAAGGCTCCCGGCTTCCTCTTCTCACCTGGATTCCCCTCATCTGCGCCCACTGCCATAACCCCTGACCACTGTCCCCGCAGTCTTCCACCAAGAGCCTGCGGACCACCATCGGCGAGGCCTTTGAGCGGCTGCACCGCCTGCTGCGAGAGCGGCAAAAGGCCATGCTGGAGGAGCTGGAGGCGGACACGGCCCGCACGCTGACCGACATCGAGCAGAAGGTCCAGCGCTACAGCCAGCAGCTGCGCAAGGTGCAGGAGGGGGCCCAGATCCTGCAGGAGCGGCTGGCAGAGACCGACCGGCACACCTTCCTGGCCGGGGTGGCCTCCCTGTCTGAGAGGTACGTGCCACCTGGGCGAGGCGGTGGCGGTGGAGACAGATGGGTTGTCAGCAGAGAACTCGATCATGCATGTCTCCATCGATCATTTATGGAAGACCTACTGTGTGCCAGAGCTTGGGCTAAAGGCCCCATGCATCTAGACTATTCTGTGTTTAATATATCCTGCCAATAGTGTACAAGTAATAGCAATATCTGTGATCACGTGGTAGGTACCTGTATTATATCTTATGTTCTTTATGTTATATAGTATATCACTGTCATCCCCATTTCACACATGTGGCAACTGAGGCACAAACAAGCCAGATCAATTGGCCAAGATCCGTCGGCTAGGTGATGGAGCCAGGATTCAAGCCCAGGCTTCTCTGGCTTCGAGGCCACCCTTGATAATAATACTTAGTTATTGGGATCAACACTGGTCACAGCCTCATGCCCGTGGCATTGGCCCTGAGCCATACACTGTGCTAAGCATTCTGTCCGCTGTGCCATGTAACCCTCGTGACAATCCTAGAAGGCAGGTTCTAGCTAGTGCCCATTTTATAGATGAGAAAACTGAGGGTAATAGCTAGAGAGGTCGGCAGTGGCACAAGCAGGCACCTGTACCTGAGTCCCACAGCCTTCTCACTCATGACCTCACCCTTTGTCAGCTGCCCTGAAGGTGGCCATGGGGCCCCAACACCGGGCAGGAACCCAGTCCCCCGTGCAGCCTTCTCTCCTGCTGTCCTTCCAGGCTCAAGGGGAAAATCCACGAGACCAACCTGACATACGAAGACTTCCCGACCTCCAAGTACACGGGCCCCCTGCAGTACACCATCTGGAAGTCCCTGTTCCAGGACATCCACCCAGGTGAGGTTCCCTGTCCCTCCCTGAGAGGCTGGCAGGCGGGTGGGGGGCACAGGTAGGAATGGTCTCTGATGGGCTGAAGCCAGGCAGCACATGGTCCCAGCCCGCTGGGCCCCAGGTCCTAAACACAGTCTGAGGGAGGGAACCCAGGGTGCCTTGCTGAGCTTGCTGTGCCCCAGGACCTGTGCTGGGCACTGTGCAGTTGCTCATCCTGAGGGATCCTCAGAGGACCCCGTGAGGCTATTCCATCCCCAGGGAGCTGCAGGTGCTCCTTCACCAACGACAGGGTCACCTCTCAGTGACCCATCTGGGGTGAAAATGCCTTTAACAGCTCACCTGCAGAGCGTCCCCTTAGCAATGCACCAAAAGAGGATTATTGGTTGTTTCTCCTTGGGATCATGTGACTAACCGGCCCCCAGTTTGTGCCTCTGCCCAGAAACACCCGAGTGTCATACCACATGTGACCAACCCTGGGAAGAGATCAAAAGTCAAAATTTGAAATACATTTCTCCTGAATGCCTATCGTTTTCACACCAACATAGGTTAAGAAAAAACATCAATTGGGGGCCTTCTGTACCAAGGCCCTGGCACTCCAGCAAGTCACTGGATACACGTGGTACATATCAAGCCCCTTTCTCATACCAGACACTGTTCTAGGTGCTAGAGGTGGAGTAGTGAGCAAAACAGACAAAAATTCTTATCCTACAGGATAGGAATTACATTCTAGGGTATGAGAAAGTAAACAAAAGTGAGTAAGTAAAACAAAAAACAAATACACATAGTGCATTGTGGTACATTAGATGCTGATAGGAGAGAGATTTTAGATAAGGGTGAGGGCGTGGAAGAAAAGACCTGAAGGAAGGAGGGTGAGTCATGTGGGTATCTGAGGGAAGAGGGCTCCTGGCAGTGAGAACAGCAAGTGCAAAGGCCCTGAGGCAGAAGCATGACTAGCATGTTCAAGGAACAGTAAGGAGCTAAGTGTGGCTGGAGTAGAGTGAATGAGAGGGAGAGTGAGGAAAAGGTCAGGAAGGTGGCAGTAGCCAGACCATAAGGGCCCACAGACCAGCGTTATAACTTTGAATTCTATGTTGAATGAGAAGGGAACCATTGGAGGTTTGGGACAATGAAGTGACCTGAGCCTACTTAAGTTTTAAAGAACCCCTGTGGCTATTGGGCTAAGAATCGACAGAAGGTGATAAAGGGCAGAGGCTGGGAAGTTGGATGGGAGACCATTGCATAACCCAGGTGAGTCCACTTGGAGCAGGATGGTGGCGCTGGAGGGGGTGAGAAGTAGCCAGATTGTGGATCTATTCTGAAGGGCCATTCAACAGGACTTGCCAAGAAATTTGGCCTCAGGTGTGAGAGAAGGAAGATAGAGAGGACAGGATATTGGCCGAAGTGTCTGGAAGCATGGAGCTGTAGCATGTGAGGTTGGCAGTGCCCACTGAACACCTTGTGCTGACGTTTGAAAGGCATTGAGACCACAGGTCCGCGGTCCAGGAGGAAGTCAGGCCTGGTGTCATCAGCCTATGGCCAGCATTGAATGGACGGGATGGGGTCACCTGGAAAGTTAGGGTAGGGAGAAAGAGAGGGGGGGCCACTGTAACATCGGAGCCTGAGGGCGTTGCTGTAAGTCATGGAGAGGAGGAGACCCAGCCAAGGAGACCGAGAAGGAGCAGTCAGACGGGCAGGAGGGCAGCCTGGGGGTGTCCTGGCAGCCGGGCAGAGGAAGCATTTCCAGAAGGAGAGTGGTTCCTGGTGGCAGAGGCTGCTGAACCAATCATGGGAGAGCCCCAAACAGACCTTCCTCCAGGTTTACCAACACCGAGATTGTCGGTGACCTTGGCAAGAGCTATTTTGGTGGCGCAGTGGGGCAAAGGTCTGACTGGAGCCCATCCAAGAGAGAAGTGGAAACAGCAGGTGGAGACGACGCTTTCAAGGAACTTTACATACGGGAGGGAGAGGGACTGTTGAGTGGCTATTTTTGTAAGGGAGAAGGAATAGCAGCCTACTCATGGGTTGATGGCAAAGAGGCAGTAGAAGGGCAGAATCAAGAGGCAGAAGCCGGATGCAGTGGTGCACGTCTGTAATCCCTGTGACTCAGGAGGCTGAGGCAGGAGGACTGCAAATTCAAAGCCAGCCTCAGCAACTTAGGGAGACCCTGTCTCAAAATTTAAAAAAATAAAATAAAAAGGGCTGGGGATGTAGCTCAATAGTAAAGCACCCCTGAGTTCAATCTTCAGTACCAAAAATAAATAAATAAATAAATACCAAAAAGAAGGAGAGAATTGTGGAAGCCACGGCCTTGGATACCATCCCTGGCGTGATCTGCTGCTTGCCAAGGGGTGGCCTCTGCCAGGAACTTACACAGTCTCCAGAAGCCTGGAAAGGGTGGAATATGGGCAGCAGAGCAGAGTGGGAGCTTGCAGGAAGCATCCCTGATGGCATCACCTCCCCAATGAGGTGGGAAGTGAAGTTGTCAGCTGAGATGAGGAGGAGGTGGTAGGAGGTTTGCAGAGAGAGGAGAAAGCAGGTTTCTAGTGCATTAGCCGACCCTGGGTCCGGGAGGTCAGTGCTTTCCTGCAAACCACACAGCTGCACCACAGGGCAGATTCAAGCCTCAGGCAGTGAGGACCCCTGATTGTGCCGGGGTCAGCACCTGCCCTTGAGAGGTGAGATACAGATAAAGGAGGGAATTCCCCCTAAGAGGTAGGTACCATCATGAAGAAACTAAGGCACAAAGCTGTTAGAAGCCTGTCCATGGTCACAACCTATAAAAGGTACAGCCAGCCTTTAGACCCCCAGGTCAGACCCCAGAGCCTGTAACCTTACCAATTAAGCTCACTCGCCATTCTCTAGCCTGCGGGCACCTGGGAAGACTGAGGTTCAGAGAGGCTCACTGTCTTTCTAAGGTCACACGGCAGTCAGAGTTCTCCCACCTGTCTGGATTATTCTTTTACTCTACAAACAATAAAAATCCTTCAAGACATCCTCAGGAGTCAGGAGAGAAAGGCAAGCAACCAGATCTCAAGAGTCCAGTGGGACAAGGCTATGACCAGGGACTCCCAGGTACCATGGACACCCAGAAGGGGCAACAGGAGGCTGTGGGTGGAGTTGGCGGGAGGCTGGGCAACAGATGATGTTTGAGCTGAGTGCTGAAGGCTAAGGAGTAGGGGTGGGCAGGGGCATGAATGACCCCAGGGCATTCACAGTTGAGTCCCTGAGGGATGGAGACGCGCTAGGACAGTCACTGAGAGGGTGCTGGACCACAGAGCCAGGCTCCCTGCAGGTGACTGAAGGCCTCGCCTGATATGTCCTTACTGACCTCCACGGAGTGATGCAGGCTCAGAGACGGTTCTCTGCTCTCCTCTGCTCTCCGTGGGAAAGGAGGCAACAGCTGGAGGAAGGGTCCACTTTCTAGCAGCCTGGGTAGGAGTTCTGGGCTGCCCTCCTGAGGTAGAGGCCACAGCATGCTCCCACCCCTGGGGGAACCCCACACAGGGACCAGGAGATTGAGGGCCACCGGAGGGAGGCAGGAATCCCAGCCGCTGTTCTCCTGAGCCACAGGTCAGGGGAGCCCCTTGTGCAGGAGGCCTGGGAGCTCTTAGCCTCAGTGTCCACCTGCTCTATCCCTGTCTGCCCAGAGAGGCAGGCTGGCACCTCCTCCTGCCGTTCAAGAGCCCCCTCATCCTCCCATCCATATCCCACTCAGCTACACTGAACCCCCTTCAGGTCTTAAGTGAGCCCTGTTCTCCCTCCTCACACTCTTTAGAGCCTCACGCACCATCCTCAGTCCTTATGGCCAACTCCTGCTTTTCCTTCGTGTCTTAAACACCTCTGCGAGAAGCCTTCCTGGGTTTCTCCACAGGGCCTTGCTTAAGCTTTCCTGGTCTCACTGTTTGGCCACCATCTGTGTGGCTGTCTCTCTCTCCAGACTGTGAGCTCTGAAGGCTCAGGGCCCAGGGTTGATTCATCCCCAGCAGCCAGCACAGTCAGTATGTGTTGATGAATGAAGAAGAGGATGAAGCAGAAGTCCACTTCTGGAGGAAGGGTCCATTTTCTAGCAGCCTGGAAATGGACCAGGCCTATCATAGGTGCTCAGTAAACCGCTGAGAGAAGGAACTCACTGTACAGTATAAGACAAGTCCCTTCCTCCCCTTAGCCTCAGCTTCCCCCTCTGAATGACAGGATGCCTGAATTCCTTTTGGGCTTCTTCACAAGTGAGCAGACACATGGGGAATTGCTGACTGCCCAGCGGCAGGGTTTTTCCACCTTCAGTGCCACTGACTTTAGGCCTTGGGGTCACTGTCCTGGGCACAGCAGGATGCTTAGCAGAGTCCCTGGCCTCTAGCCACTAAATGCTGTAGCCCCGCCCCCTCATCATAACAACCCAAGGTATCTCTGGACGTGACTTAATGTCCCTTGAGAAGCAAAACTGCCCCCGCCAAACAGTGCCTGAAGTCAAGCTGAGGCAGCAGCTGCGTGCCCCAAACATCCCACCGGGAGCAGAGGCCCGGACTTCAGAGAGCAGTGATCCTGTTGGCTGGGCCCCTTCCTTTGTCTGTGAGGCCTGTGAAGTCACTCTGGCTCCTCTGCCAGCACCAGAGCCCTTTATGTCCAAATGGAGCGGTGCCCCTAGGGACCTAGCCCACAAGTTCTAGCAGCTTCCTGCCTGCCCCTCCCCTATGGCCCTGGCTTCCTATTGGGTCATTGGAGAACCCATCTACCACCTGTCAGGCCCCTGCTCCGGAGCTCCCCCCACCCCACCACCCCCACCCACCCCTGACCTCACTCTAGGAAGCCCTCCCCTCTCTGCCCTCCCCTACCTGGCCCGCTCCCCAGAGGGCCAAGCAACCTATTGTCCCAAGGAACCAGACACTGCTCCTCTCCCTCCTGCTGCCTCCCCACTCCCACCCCACCCCCAGGCAGCCCTCTCCCCACCTCCTGCTCATCTGAACCCAGTCATTTTGAGTCCCAGTGTGTTGACTGCCTGACCAGGGGACCCAAGGCAGGGCACCCCCATCTGAGCCTTAGTTCCTCACCTATACAACAGGGAAAGTCACATTGGCTTCCCAGGTTACATATGAGAATTAAATTAAAATTGGGGGCAATAATCCTATAACTTAGTAAGTACTTGGCCCTCTGATGGTTCCTCAGTCCTGCTGAACAGGCTTTCTGGAGCCACGTGAAGGAAAGAACATGATGTGAAAAGACGTCAGCTCACGTTCTAACTCTGCTTCACCCCAGGTGGCAACCTGAGCAAATCGCTTAACTCATTTGAAGAGCCTCAGTTTTCTCTTCTGGAAAATGAGGGTATAGTAATTTGTGCTCTTAGGACTACTGTGGGGTCCCCACAGGTAGAGGGTATGCAGATGTTTTGTGGTGCCCGCTCAGGCAGCTGCAGGCTGAGTGTAGGTGGGAGGACTCGGGGACCTGAGGCCTGGTTTTAAATGCCTGGCTGCAGAAAAGAGCTGACGTATTTCCTGTCCTGTCAGGCCTGTGCAGCTGGCCCCGCTGTCCTTGAGAACAAAGAAACAAGCCATGGGGCTGCCAAGCTGCCCAGTGGTGGTGTCAAGCTGTGCCTCTGGAGGGCTTTCTTTGTGGTGGGTGACTAGAGACCAGGACACATTTCCTGGGGCCTCCCTAGTCCCAAATGCCATTTGACTTGGAGGTCTCAGAGAGGCTTCAAGGACCAAGACACATGCTCAGCTCTCTGTGTTTATAGGTTCAGAGTCCCACGACCTAGAAATGAGCCCAACCTGTAAGATAGTGAGCCCAGAGGACTGCCTTTGTAGGATCTGTCACCTCTCCTGAGGGTCAAGAATGGATGAAGGGACTGCCACAGGCAGGGACTGACTTCCCAGTGGGGGAGAAGGTGTTGCCATGCCCCCTCTGGCCTTGCCCTTGGGACTGGAAAAGCCTCCCTAGAATCCAAGCAGCTCTCCCTAAGGAGAACCCCAGGCCTCGCCTGAGTCCTACCCAAAGAGTGGCAAGCCCTGCCCTCCTCCACCTGCAGGACTGGAGGTGGGGATCAGGATTTCCTCTGCCCTGCGGGTGCCTCTCTTTTCACCTTCCCAGAACCACGGGGAGCCCTTGGAGCCCGTCCCAGTGGCTCAGAAGTGAGTGGCCCATGTGGCCCTGGAGACTTGAGAGTCTGAAGCTGTTTCCAGGCCTGCCTGCCAGTTTCCCCCCACACCCAGGTCTTTCTGCTCCAAGCAACTCTCGTTTCTAGCTGTTGCTGGTCCATAATCCCAAACGCCTCAAATAGGAGGGCCACGTTCTCCAGGGCACTCAGAGCTGTGGCCACCATCACCCAGGCAGGGACTCGCCCCCCCCCATCCCTCCCACCCCTCTGCACAGACACATCCCACTGCCCGTAGGGGTGGCCCATCTGCATCTGACTAAGTTCTTGGCTCCCTGGCCCCCCTCCACCCACACACTCCTCCACCTCCTCCCTCCCCACCCCTCTGTGGGAATTGCCCACATTCCAAGGGGCAGGAGACTTCTAGCTCTGACCAGCTACCCTGGGACCAGTCAGACTGTGGGCAAAGCCTTCATCTAATGACAGCCAGTGCCTTTCATCTCCTGGCTCCTCTTCTTTAGGTCCCGGATGGAGAATTTTTTTTTTTTTTTTGACCCCTCTGTTTACAGAGTCACTGTTTGCATATAGCCCTCAGGTTCCCAAGAGTAGGAGAGAAGAAAGGAAAGTAAAAAGCTGAGTTTACTCCTGACAGAGATGGTGGCAGGAGCTTGCTCCAGGCTGTGGTCGGCTTGTTAGTGGGTGAATGAACAGGAGCAAGGTTCAGGGATGGGCATTACTCCCAACAAGGACAGTCACCATCAGTGAGCCATTTTATTTCTCTGTGTGTGCGCAGCCCACAGAGGCAACAGAATTAGGGGGTAGAGTGCCAGCCATGTCATCCTGTCCCTGCTCCACCAGATAAGGAAGGCAAGAGGGAAGTGGATGGTGAAGTCCTTCACCCTGCGGAACGTGTGGCAGGATCCCCTCCTCCCACATGTCCTCTCCTCTCTCTTGCTCTGTCCTGGAAATGGCCATGGGACCTAAGGGGAGCAGATCCCAGGTTCCCCTCCCCTTCTGGCTTGTTTATCAGCTCCCTGGGGAGACAGAGTAAACAGAGGTCTTGACAAGAGTTCTTGAGACTTGAGATGAGACCTGCTAAGCCGGTATGGCCAGCCCACAGGCAGGTGACCCAGCCTGCACCACCTGCCCAACAAAAACAGGGTCAACCTGGTTTGGTGAGTATTTCCAGAAGCCTGGCCTGTGCCAGGTCCTGTGCTGAGCCCTGGGCACACAGGGGAGGGCCGAGGTCAGGAGGATCCAGTCCTTACCCTCCTGGGGCAAAGATGCGAGCACAGGGACATGGACATGGCTCAAGAATTTCAGAGGCAGGGGAGCACAACTCCTAGCCACCAGGAAGACCCCAAGGACAGGCCCTTAGAGAAGAGCCCCCTGAACCTGGTCATGCCAGCAAAGAGGAGGCAGGAGAGGGAACTGTGAGGCAAAGGTTTTGGGCCTGAGTGAGGTGGGGCAGGGTGAGAGATGGGCAGCAGGGAGGGCCGGGCCGGACTGGGCTGGCATTGCTCAGTCCCAGCTCCGCCAGTATCTGCTGACCTGAGAAGAGTCCTGACTCCTCTCTGGGTCTCAGTTTTCCCCTATCAAATGGAAGAAGTGGCTTAGAATTAGAGATTGTTTACTTTTTCAGACACATTTTCTACTTTTCATATTAAATAATTTGTAATGTTACAAAAGTCATATAATCTCATCACCATTTCAAGTATACATGTATGTGTACACATATGCACACTATACATACACACATATTTATACACATACACTCACATAATGGAAAATAGAAGGAAATTATTTATAATAAAATATTTTATATGTCAACGAGTAGAAGTTCACTCAGAACCACATTAGAAAACATAAGTATTCCAGTGCTCACATTATAGGTAAAACACCTTCTGCTTCAAATGCAGTCCTATATAGACAGATTTTTATCAGTGGTCTTGCCCTTAGAGATGTATTTTCCAGAAAAGCGAACAATTCTTAGTTAAGCCCCAAACAAACAAACAAAATGTAGCCAGGTGCAGTGGCACACACCTGTAATCCCAGCTACTTGGGAGACAAAAGTAGGATCTGAAGTTAAAAGCCACCTTGACAATTTAGTGAGACCATATCTAAAAATAAAAAAATAAAAAGGGCTGTGGGTGTAGCTCAGCAATAGAGCCCCTTGGACTCAATAAAAAAGAAAAAAATCAGCCAGGCACATGCCTATAGCAGCTCTGGAGGCTAAGGCAAGAGGATTGTGAGTTCAAAGCCAGCCTCAGCAATTTAGCGAGGCCTTGTCTCTAAATAAAATATAAAAAGGTCTGAGGATGTGGCTCAGGGGTTAAAGCACTCCTGGGTTCAATCTGCCTTACAAAAAAAAAAAGAAAGAAAAGTCAGTTTTCCCTGAGTTTGGTAATTGTATTCCAAAATATACAGTGTATGTACAGTATGCAAAAAAAAAAAAAAAATTCATGTTTATACATGAAATGGAGTTTGTAGTTTCAGATCACTATAAAGGAGACTTCATCCACATGAAGGTGTGGTGGGACATTTGAAAATCCCTGGTGGGGGATGTGATGGATTGTCCTGGTCATTTCATTCTGTGGTCCCTGGATCCCTCTTATCAGAGACAACCCGAACACCCTCACAAATTCCCACATTACCCTCTAGGGGGCAGTAGCACCTGAAAAATCTTTAACCAACCTCCCTGGCAGCTCTGAAATTCTGAACCTCATTCTCGTTAATTCTACAAATATTTGTGGAGTGCTCACTACCTGCCTTGCCCTGGGCATCAGGCAGTGACCAAGCAGCTATGGCCCCTGATCTCTTACAGCCTATGGAAGGACCTTAGCCATTACCCTTCCTTTTTACAGAGAAGGAAGATGAGGCCCAGAGAAGACAAGCTTATATTCAAAGTCACACAGCAGATCAATGGCCTCCTGGGGGCCCCCCAGAATCCTGTATGCAGGGAGACACCGCACAGTGGGTTCTCTCTGCTGACCTCTCCCTCTTCCATCCCTCACAGTGCCAGCTGCTCTGACCCTAGACCCTGGCACTGCCCACCAGCGCCTGATCCTGTCTGATGACTGCACCATCGTGGCCTACGGGAACCTGCACCCACAGCCCCTGCAGGACTCGCCAAAGCGCTTTGACGTGGAGGTGTCGGTGCTGGGCTCTGAGGCCTTCAGCAGTGGCGTCCACTACTGGGAAGTGGTGGTGGCGGAGAAGACCCAGTGGGTGATCGGGCTGGCGCACGAGGCCGCGAGCCGCAAGGGCAGCATCCAGATCCAGCCGAGCCGCGGTTTCTACTGCATCGTCATGCACGACGGCAACCAGTATAGCGCCTGCACCGAGCCCTGGACGCGGCTCAACGTCCGGGACAAGCTGGACAAGGTGGGCGTCTTCCTGGACTACGACCAGGGCTTGCTCATCTTCTACAATGCCGACGACATGTCCTGGCTCTACACCTTCCGGGAGAAGTTCCCGGGCAAGCTCTGCTCCTACTTCAGTCCCGGCCAGAGCCACGCCAACGGCAAGAACGTGCAGCCCCTGCGCATCAACACTGTGCGCATCTAGTCCAGGCCTCCTGGCCGCTGCAGCCAGCAGGAGCCCCACCTGCACACAGGGGCCCGGGCCCAGGCGCCTCTGCCTGGTCACACGCAGACCTCAGGCCACTAGTTCGCCCTGGGGCCTCCGTTGCCCTGTGTGTGACATGGAGGTCTTGCTCCACGAGTCCTAAGCTCTCTTGAAGCATTAAAGTTCTGTAAGCTCTGACCTTGATGAGGATGTGACATGGCTTCTCCTCAAGGCAGCCCCCACCCAGCCCTTATCCCCAGCCCCTCAGAGAAAGGGCACTACCTCCCTGTGTCTCCTCCTGCCCAGCTGCCTGGCCTTGGGATGTGTCAGATGTGGTCAGTAGTTGGCAGCCTGAAAGACACAGAATTCTCAAGTCTCATGGCCTAAGTCTTGCCCCTGACCAAGCTAGTGATGGTCATTTTACCCTTGACCGCAGCCCACCAAGGACACAGGCAGTAGCTGGTCCTAGGGTTGTCACAGAACCCCCCTCTTAACCTCCACTCACCTGTACCAAGAGCTGTAAGGCTCCACTTTCCCCACTGTTGTACAAAGCAGAGACCATGCTGTAGCCTGTGGGAAGGCACCAAGTAGTTGAGGCCACATGTTAGTTACCATGTCACCACCTTCCTGTCCAAAATCTGAGGGCAGAATGAGGGCACCCTGGACCTAGATAGAGCACAAGCTAATGGTACCTGCAGGACAGCAAGCATCACTGAATGACAAAGGTCCCCAGCAGCTCTGGACTCTGGTCCAGCTACCCCTTGCAGCCAGGCCTCTGTGACCTGCTAGGGTACAGAAAAGCTGCTGGGAGCAGTTATTTTAATCAGGACCTGAGCACTGGGAGGAGCTGTTAGCTCAGACACACACACACACCCTTCAGACTTGGCATCTATCTCACTTAGGATCCTGCTGCAGAAACAAGAGCCACTTTAGCTGGCTGAATTAGGTAAGGATTCATTACCAGCTCCCTGGGAGTTTGCATCAGAAGGGAGCAGTAGAGTCCTTGCTGAATTTCCAAGAAAAATTCCCAGCTGCCAGACTCATCCTGAAATGACCAGGGAAGCTATCCCCCCCTGCAGGAAGCCACTGTATCAGAAGCCGCTGACTGCAGCACTGTGCCCCCTCTGCCACCGTCCATGCCAGCAAATGGATGTCCCGAGGCCTGCCTCTCCCACTAACTCAGGTCCCCAATCCATATTTCTACAAGGGATTTGCTACCTTTACTGCAAGGGAGTCTGGGAAATGTAGTTTCCCTCTTTCCAGCCCCAGCCATGCAAAAAGGGCACTAGAAGAAATTTAGCCTGCAAGCTGAGCAAGCCCATTGCATTTTCTGCCACAGCATCCATCGTGAAGCGCTCCTGAAAGAGGACTTCACCTTAAGCATGGGACCATGGGGTCCAGGAGAGTCCCCAGGTCTGCTATGTAGAAAAGGCTCCATCCCACCTTGACTTTGAAGCAACAGAGCCCGGAGGTGCCCTGCCCTACCTAAAAGCAGCAACCTGAGAATGTGCCTACAAGATTGCACTGATTTCTCACAAGCCCTGGCCTTTCTTTCTAGTCCTGAGGCCTCAACTCTGTACTTGGGGTCTCAGCACACCCATCAGAAAGGAGCCAGAAGAGCCGAACTTGAGGGGCTCCCACTCCCAACGGCCATGCACTCAGGCCTTCCCTGAGCAAGAGTAAACCTCAGCCCTGCCCAACCCCTCAACTCCAGAGTCTGGGCCTCCCCCAGCAGTATTTTTATTTAAAAATGTTTCCCATTTGTGAATTATGATAAATTTGTATTAAATTAAAGTTACAGGACACCAGTGGTCAGTTCCATTCATTCTGACAAACATAAAGACCCACTTGTCCCATCCCAGGGAGTAAGGGTATGTTAGAATGGCCAATCCACAAAGCACCCCTGCCGGGTAGATGGCATTCTGCTCATTCTTCAGAGAAGGCAAAGCAAGTTCAAGGGAGAGGGTGTGACTGCCAAGAGTCCTAGAGTCCACACTAGAAAGAACCGGGTTCTAGGCCAATACACCACAACTCTGTCACCAGCCCAGGAGGATCAGTCTTTGCCTGGGACATCAGGGATATCCTTGGGAGCAGGCAGAGAGCTCACAAGACAGTGGCAAGTCTGATCTCTGGAACTACAAAGACTTGGCCTCAAGTTCAGGCTCCATCACTGTGTGACTTTAGAAAAATGACTTACACTCTCTGGGTCTTACTTACCCCACAGGGAAAATGGGAATCATAACACCAACCTCACATGATTTATTGGTAAGCTATAAAGACAGTGCACTTGGGTAAGAGTCAGTGTCTGGAGCGTGTGGGTTTCCTGAACCTCTGTACTGGCTCTGTCCCTCTTCCTCCTTGTGCCCTGTGAGGAGTGTGGGACCATGGGGTCCAGCAGAGTCCCCAGGTCTGCTATGTAGAAAAGGCTCCATCCCACCTCTGATTGATGGGGACGCAGCCTGGCCAGGAGCCAGGGTCCCGCACATGGGCACAGGCTGTGCATGCTGGCAGCAGCAAGACCCCAGCCCCTCTGCATTTGTAATGCAATGTCCTTGGGACCAGAGTCCTAGGCCCAGCCTTGGCTTGTCACGTTCCATTCCTCCACCTCCTTACCTGCAGGATGAGGGAGGTGAGACCCAATGCTCTGAGGCACTGGGTGGATCTCATTTGTGGCCTAGAGGGAACCCCCGCCCCTGCCAGGTTTCTGTTCTCGTGACTAAAAGGCTCAGGGGTCACTCCAATAAAACTGGGCTGACTGGGCTGTGCAAAATAACCACACAAGAGACACCAATACCTTTTTCTTTGGGGTCACTGTGACAGTTTCTCTGACCTTAAGGGTCGGCAGGAAGAGAGAGCAAGAGCACGCACTGACCCCTTTTATTGAGGAGAAGCTATTCAATTGAGGCAAGTGGTCAGGTTTCAGGGGGCTGAGTCTATCTTCATGATGTCCACTGTCAGCAGGTTGACTGACACCTGGGTAGGCCACACCCAAGGGCACAGTAAGAAAAGGGGATACACTCAAGGCACTTCCATGGAAGATTCTATCCTAAACAGGGCAAGGGGTTATATTACAAAGGAACAGGTGAACATAACTTCACCCATGGGGCTCTAACAAGACACACCCATGCACGAGACCCCGACCCTCAAACCCAAGAAGGGTGGGGAAAGCTCTGCCACATTTCTGCAACTGAGCACCTCAGCACCCAGACAGGGAGTGTGACTCAGTCACATGCAAGGTTGGTCTCCCAGATCCCAGATCCTGACTATAGTTGTAGGGAAAGGGTGCAAATGAGGAGCTGTTGGCAGGGTAGATGGAGGGCCCCTGATTAGTCCCTGGAAAGCAGCCCAGTTTGCAGCTATATGTGTGTGGGGGTGGGGGGGATTTAAAGACTAGAGTATCCACAAGACACCCCAACCTTTCAAATCCCTGTGGCTCCCCCGCCCCAGACCCTTCCATTATGCCCTTGTCTTTTCCCTCCATGGATGTCTGCTCTGTCTTCTCCCTCGGGGCAGGAACATCCCCTCCAGGGCCATTCCTGCACTTCCCCCTCAGCTCAGCACCAGTTCCAAGAAGTGCTGGCCACTCCCAGGCTTCACTGTTTCCAATAGGGTAACTGTAGGGACCTTGTCTGCATGCCCACCTGGGGACTCCAGGCAATTAGGGTGCCACCAAGAGATAGGTTTGCACTAGTGTCCAGAGAATTACCGAATGAAAAATGGGAGTTATCAGGCTGATACCAGGAACCTCATCCACGTTGAAGGCAATTAAGAGGATGGCAGAGGCAGCTGAGCCCTGGCTGGAGGAGGATCAGCATGGATCTCATCCAGGGCAGGAAAGGCTTGACTGATTGGCAGCAACCCCCTCTGAGTCCCCTGTATGTAGTCAGCAAGCAAAGTGCTGGTACATTTTACAACTTTAACCATTGAGAGAAGCCCATGGGGTTAGTGTCATTATCTGGGGGTTTGAGCAAGGAAGCACTGCTTCTCAGGGGACCCATAGCTATTACTGAGCAGAGCAGGAAATCAAACAAGGTCCATCCAAAGCTAAAGCCAAACTGCTCCCTGGACCTCTCCTGAAATCCTCTTCAGTTTTGAGGACTGCTTCAGCAACAGGCAGCGGCCACCAGAACCAGGATCCCCTGAGCTTCAAAGTGAGCTTAAACCAGCCATCATGGGGTTGTGCAATCATGAGTCAAGTCTCAATGACCAGCAAAGTGTCTTATGACTCCTTGGTTCAGGGGTGGACTCAGGAAGACCCTGTGTGCTGTAAGCAGAACCCTCTCCTGCTGGGCCTCAGTTTCCCCACGCCTACTGAGGACAGGGTAGGATCTAGTCATTGATTGTCAGGGTCCTAGCACTGATGGTCCAGAATCCAGTTTCTTAATGTTGGATCCTCTAACTTGCCCTGCTCAGTGCCTAATAAGGCCATTATCTCTGAGTCCTCCTCTCTGTGGTGCAGCAGAGACAGAAAACAACAGAGATGAGTCTCTTGGTCGCTCAAGTTCTCCTCCAGGGTTCTGGGGACAGGCCTTCCCTCCTGCCAGGGAGCCATTCTCTGAGGCTGACTGCTTGACAGCACCCCTGGCTTCCTCCCCACCTGTCTAGCTCTCGGTTCTATCCACCACCCACCCCACAGCTTGGGCGGCTCCTGGAGCTCACCCCAGGAGACTAGCTGGAAGTGCTGGAAAGTGGGGGGTGAGGAGGGAGTGGGAAGGTGGGAGAGGAGGTGGGTACTGACCAAGGTGCTGAACTGCATTGTCACTCTCCGTCAGGTCATGGTTATTTCTCCTTACAGGGGGACAGTGATTCTCTCTAGGATCCTGAGCCACATAAAGGATGGAAAGCAGAGGAGGAAGAGGGCGGGGCGCTGGGGAGGCACCATCAGGAGACTCAGCTTCCAAAAAATAGCAAGAGAGGGGGAAATTCTTTTTTTTTTTAAAGTGTGTTCATTTTTATTTTTCTTTTCTATCTTTATGAAATTGCACTTGATCTTAGCCAAAAGGCCGAGAAGCGATGTCTATCTTTATGAAATTGTGTGTTTTTTACATTAAGCACAGAATAGAACAGTCTTCTATCCATTTTCAAAATTTCAGCAGGTCTATTGTATTTTGATTACAAAATGTTCCTCCCTCGCTCTAGGAATTAGATGAAGTGGGGAAAGGCTGGCACTTTGGCTCAGAGGTACAGGGGTTTCCTACCCTGATATCATGACTAGGGAGGACCTGTCAGGAAGCTGGAATCAGGCACAGAGCCCCAGTCCTGGTGAACTCCCCAAAACAGTGCACCTGAATATGATCAAGTGTGAACACTGGAGGAGACTGGGTGACCCTCCAGCCCCACTAAAAGCCCAGAGAGGGTTAGTTTCTGGCTCAAGGTACACAGCATGTGGCAGAGTTGACACCAGAACCCAGGTGTCACTGTTCCCAACCAACATGCCAGGGAGAATGGCCAGCTGAGAGGGCCCCAGCCTGGTCAACAAAAAGAGGCAGCAAGGGTGGGCCGGAAGGGTTGGGGCAGGCCTGAGGAGGGAGGGGCTCAGAGCAGGGCCTTGATTCTTCAAAGGTTGAGGGACATAGGGGTGCTTATCAGAATTGGGGGCCGCAGTGCCTCTGAGATGAGAAGAAGGAGACAAAGGGATGACAGAATTGGGAAGTACTCTAAGGTGGGGACAGCCCAGCTGGGCATGTCAGTCAGCACCACAGGCCCCAGGACAGGTGCTGAGAGCCCAGGGCTTTCAAACGCACTGCTGTACACACAGGAGAGCTGAGGCCCAGATAAGGAAGACACCAGCCTACGAGACAGTCAGGCCAAAGCCCCCAGGCCTCCGGATTCCTAGCCCCAGCTCTGGCCAGGCCATCTCCAGTCTCCCCGTGTGGATTCTGGCGCCCCCTCCTCTCCCCTGGAAACCTGGAGTCCGAGCAGAGGGGAGTAAGCCGGATGCCCACAGCCCAGGCACCAAGAGCTGGGCGTCTTCCTCTGTCCCTCCCCAGGGAGAAGGGAGAGTTGGCCTGGACCCCAATCACCCTCCTCCCGGGCACAGCCGGCTGGTGTCTGCCCACACCAGGTGCCTCCCCTGTGGCAACAGAGCCCAGAACCAGCACCAGCCACAGCAAGGACGGCTCAGCTTGGGCCGCTCCTGGAGCTGCAAGGAGTCCCAGGGAAGTGAGGGAACCAGGCCGCTTGGGTCAGCCCTGGGACCTCAGGTGGCTGGGTGGTTTAGGAGTCTTTTCTCCTCAGAAAATGGGATTTCCCCCCTCAAGCTCTGCAGGCTGGGCCACTAGACCTGTTTTCTCTGCCCACTGCTACTTCAGACCAAGGCGCCCCCCTGACCTACCAACCAGGAGCAAGGCCCTGGGGTCCAGTGGTTGTTCTTGCTGTTGGGGTAAGGCAATGAGGATAAAGGTCCCAAGAGTCCCCAGGAAAAGCAGAGACAGGCTGGAGATATGGGACTGTGGGTGGAGACCTGGGCAAAGCTTGTGAAATCTGAGGTGGGCCCTGGTTTTGTCCCTGATTCACAAGTGACCGTGGATGGCCCCCTTCATCTCCACCTTAAGAGTCAGCAAGAGGGATGGGTGGCCCTGAGCTTTGGCAGCCCCAGGTTCTAAGGTTCAAGCCTGAATCAACTGTATAGAGTTTGCCTAATAATTCCCACCCGCTTCCCTTCCCTCTCTGGGGGGCTCCCTCTGTCACACTCCTAGAATGCCCCCCACCCCTTTTATTCCTCCACCCTAACTTTCCCTCCTGTGTCCCCAGGGTCACTGCCTTGCTGACCTGTACACATTTATAATAGGAGCCACTCCCAGCAGATCATAGCTAATGGTGACAGTTGAGGCACTGTCACAAGTGGGTGGGGGAAAGATTACAGAGGGGGATGGAGAGGGAGAAGGGGCCTCCTATGATACCACATGGGCAGCACTCCAGCAGCTGCCACTGTGTGGGCACAGACTAGGCTAGAAATGACAAGGCTCCTGGTCACCAAGCCGGTCCGTCCCACTCTGGGTCTGGTCTGCTGCCCTCAGCCTCCCACCAGCACCCAGCACAGCCTAACGGTGACCCCACCACCTTTCTGTTTACAGGCGCTTCCTCGTGGGGAGGGAAAAACTACATATAATGTTAAAAGCAGAGCACCTAGGCGTCTGGCATTCCAAACCGAGAAGAGTCAGCATATTTTTGTCCTTTGTTTATCTGATTTTGCAAGCCTCCTCCTCTGCCTAGAAAGCCCCGGCCCTGCTTTGCCTTCCTGTTAAAATCTTACCCTTTAGGACTAGAGTCGTAGCTCATAGCTCAGTGACAGAGTGTTTGCCTCGCATGTGTGAGGCCCTAGGTTCAATCCTCAACATCACAAACAAAAACAGTCTTACCCTTCATGTCCCATTCAAGACACTCTGTGTCACTGTCCTGGTCCAGCAGAGTTCATTGCCCGGGGGCCCTGAAACCTTTCGGGTCTCCCCTGCTACTGGACCATGAGCGTATTGAGGCAGGAACCATGGCCTGCACTTCTGCCTCTGAGTATAGACAGGGCCTCAAAAAATGTGAGCTGGTTAAAACTGGAATCCCAAGGACCAGAGACAGCCCCTCCCTAGAGATGGACAGATGGAAGCTGGGTGCCCAGGGGAGCCTCACTGACCACCCCGTACCCCTACTGTCACACTGTGTGCAGGGAGAACCAGGGGAAATGGCAGAGACTTGGAAAGTGGTTTGGGTGTTTTGGGCACTTGGCCACTGAGCCACATCCCCAGCCCTATGTTGTATTTTATTTAGAAACAGGGTCTCATGAGTTGCTTAGCACCTTGCTTTTTCTGAAGCTGTCTTTTAACTCACGATCCTCCTGTCTCAGCCTCCTGAGTCGCTGGGATTACAGGCATGCACCACTGCACCGGGTGGTTTGGCTGCTTTTTAAACAAATTATAAAATAACTTATGTTCATTGTTTTTTAAAAATCAAATAGATTTAAGAGTAGAAAGTAGACAGTTCCCTCATCCTACTCCCAGAAGTCAGCAGCTGCTAACAGTTGGTGTGGGTCCTTCCAGGCAAAATGCTTATACATAAACAAAAATGTCATTTTTTTTTACAAAAACATGATCATTCTTCACATACTATTCTTCATCTTTCTATGCATTTTGTAGTAAATTCCTTCAAATGGGATTGTGGGTCAAAAGGTTTGCTCATTTAAAATGTACTGCTTTTAGGCTGGGAATATAACACAGTGGTAGTGTTTGCTGAGCATGAGCAAGGCCTGGGTTCAATCCCTAGTACCATAAAAATTAAAACATGTATTGCTTTCCTAAGAAATTTTGTTTCTTAAGACATGCTATTTGTAGAAAACTTGGAAAATATAGTCAAGATACCCAAAGTAAAAATCACCCTTCAGCCAATGACCAGAGGTAATCACTGCTAGAATCTGATAAGGCTTAAGGTCTTTTGGCCACAGTATTATATTTTACAAAAAATTGAAACATGTTCTATCTATTGTTCCATAGCCTGGCTTTTTTTTTCACTTAACAAAAGATCATGCGCATTCGTCCATGCTGTGAAATAGACGTCGACAGCGCCAGTTTAATGATGTTTGGCTTCAGAGCACCCTGGAAGCCCACTTGCTGCCACTGCAGGCAGACAGAGCCCTGTCCTCCAGGATGCAACCTCTGTCTCCCACTCACTCCCTTTAGGAATGAAATGCCCTGGGAGGGTGCCGCAGTCTGGCTGGGCACAATCAGGAGCCACTTGTCAAAAGAAACTAACTTTATTTTTAGAACCACACACGCCAAACAAAACAGCCTCTCAGGAAAAACCCTCAGAGCCTCAACTGCCACCACCGGCTTTCCACAAGCCTCTCTCTCCCACACAAGCTTCTCCCCACCTCCCACAATCCTCCTGCTCTTGAGGCCGATTGGCTGGGTCACGTGGGCGGAGCCAAAAAAGTCCCCCAATGAGCAGCTCCGTGGTCTGAAAGGGCAGGGAAACAGCCCAATGAGCATCACCGCAGAGGAGCCAATCAGCTAGATGTTGCTGGGGCCGCTGTGAGCCAATCATCAGCCGGCAGCTGGAAGTTTGCTGGGGCCCCTTCGGCTGTGGCTCTCAACAGGAGGGCCTAGCGCCTGCTGCCTCCGTGCCTCCCCAGTGCCCTGCTGATGGAGATGCTGCCCCCTTGCAACTTCTCTCCTGCATGCCCAGTAAAAAGTGCATGCCCACCCCTTTCCCCTGCCACTTCCCTGGACCCTGGGCTCCTCCAATAACGCTGTCAATCTAAGACCCAGAGTGGGGAAGAGGTGGGAGCCTGGGTGGTCCTGACTGTGAGGCAAGGAGGGTCCCTAGACTCAAGGAGGGCAGTGACGGGTAGAGCAAAGGTTGGAGGCAGGAAGACCAGAGAGGAGGCTGTGATGCTGGTGGGCTGAAGCCTGCGTGGGGTGAAAGCAGGAAGAGGTGAGCAGGCCGGGGTTTCTTCTGGGAGGGCTGAGGCTGTTTCAAAGCTGGTTGCTCATCCTTGCCTCCCTGTTTCACAGAGCCCCAGAGAGAACAGAGATGGCCTTCCCACCTCCCCGCTGGATAACCTTGAACAAGACATTTCACCTCACCAGCCTCTTTTCCCATTTGAAAAATACAAATAGAAATATCTGTCCTTGCTGGGAGGACCAAATGCGCCAACATAATAGTAATAGCTAAAGAGAGTTAGAATTTACTCAGGGTCTCCCATGTGCCAGGCGTTATCTTCCTGGGATGGGCCATATGCCTGGCTCATGGTAAGTGTTTCACAACTTGCTTTCAGGGAAAGACTTGGATAGCAAGATGCCTGGCAGTGTGTAGACCTGGGTTCAAATCCTGCCTCTGTCTCTTACCAACTTCCTTTTAATTTATTTTTTATTTTGATACAGGGTCTCACTAAGTTGCATAGGGCCTTGCTAAGTTGCTGAGGTTGGCCTCAAACTTGTGGTCCTCCTGTCACAGCCTCCTGAGTTGCTGGGGTGTTTTTGTTCTTGTTTTTGTACCGGGGATTGAACTCAGGGGCGCTCGACCACTGGGCCACATCCCCAGCCCTATTTTGTATTTCATTTAGAGATAGGGTCTCACTGAGTTGCTTAGCACCTCACTTTTGCTGAGACTATCTTTGAACTCGCTATCCACATGCCTCAACCTCCTGAGACGCTGGGATTACAGGTGTGCACCACTGAGCCTGCTGACACCAACTTTTTAATCTCAGAGAAGCAGCCTCTGGTAAATGGAAACAGCCCAGATAGCTTGTCAGGTTGGAAGAGGAAAGGCAGGGAATCCCCCTGCGTTAGCAGGACCTCTCTCCTTGAAGTCCACAAACATGGACCACCTACTGAGTGTCAAATGCTGGGAGAAAGAACTATTGGCCACATGCTCAAAGCCACTCAATCTTGGCCTCCAAGTCTGTTCTTGTCCTGCACCATGCCTCCTCCATCTTGTAGATCCCCAGTGTGGTCTGGGTCATGACTGCTGAGGGCAGGGGCACAGCCTGCCCTGGGAGTGCTGTCCACCATCCCTGCGCTGATGCCACCACCCCTCTGGCCATATGTGGGTGGTCTGCTCATCCCCTCTTCTGGTTGTCAGTTATATCTTATGGAAGATGTGCCACCAGAGGTCCTGTGTTACCTGTTCCAGCCCAGCATCCCCATGAGGGGTCCAGACAAGCATCTCAAGGACCACAGTGATGGAGAGGATCCATTTCTCTTTGGCTGTTAGTCTCCTTGTGCCAAACACCCAGAAAAAGCCCTGTCACATCTGCATTGCTCAAACATGGAACATTTAGATATGTCATAAGGGGAGAAAGTCATCTTACTCTCTTGAGGCAATGAAGTATGACGTGCCCCACTGGATAAAGCCCCACAAAGACCACAACCATGGCGCCTGATCTCATTGACTTCCTTGTTCTGTTTCTTCTGGACACAACTCACTGTCCCTTTGATCAAGGAAGGTCCATGCTGACATGCCTGCAGCTGTGGCCCTGAGTGACTGTGGGCAAGGCTGCCCCTGGCCACACACTGCCTCCTTACTTCCCTGGGACCCCCTGAGCTTGGTGCCTCCACGGGAAACCTTACCAAGGAGCAGGACATCCTCCTACAGGGACTGGATGGAGGCATATCCCTGGTTTCATCCAAGCTGGGATATGGCTGGTCACACTGCCCAGGGTTTGTGACCCTTAGAGTTTTCCACTCCTCATATCTTAAAACGTCCATACCACCTGTGCTTTTCTAAGGTGATGGAGTCCCAAGAGATGGCTCTCACACGGCTCGTTTTAAAAGCCCAGAATTCTCACTACTGCCCAAGATCTCAGCAGGCTGCTCTGGTTGTCTTCTGGCCACAGGGTGGTGGCTTCTTCCAGTCATTGGGTCTCATCTCTCATCTGATTATTCCAGACCTTTCTACCCAACTCCTCTCAGCTCTTCTCCTGTTCATTCTTTAAGTAGAAGTTGGAGTAATTCTCTTAAATGAGATTTTGATCATATTACTTCCTGGCTTGAGTGTCTTCAGGGGATGCCCAATGCTTGGATACCCAAGTGTGTGCCAGGCATGCCAAGTGCTGACCCAGAACCCAGGGTCAGAACAGAGCAGTGACAGCAAAGTAAGAAAAGTGCCTGGGTGAGGCCCAGGGCCTGTGGGAGCACAAAGCAGCCAGAAGAGGAGGATTAGGAAAGTATTCCAAGAACTGGAGTCTAAGTGGAGGGTGGGGGCTTGCTGGAAGGAAGAGCAAAAGGGTGATCCAGGCGGAAGGAACAGAAAACATAACGAAAGGCTGGCAAACCGTAGGCCATCTCCTGGTTTTATAAATGAAGTTTTACTGGCACAGCCACATGTCCAGTCATTTAGGTATTTTCTGGCTGCTTTGCTGTGCACGGCAGAGTGCCATAGTTGCAAGAGAAACCCTGGAGTTTACAAAGCACAAAGATATTTACCTCTGGCCCTTGAAAGAAAGTGTGCTGACCCCTCAGGTTAGAGAGGTTATTCTGCTCTTAGGGAACAGAGCTGGAGGGCAGGAGCAGGAGTAGGACTTGCGTAGTAGGCAACCCCTGAGTCCTTTTCTCACAGCCATATTGGATTGATCTGGAGTGGATACACCTGATTTAAGTGGAGCTTATCAAATTCTCTCTTCTCAGGAGTTAGCAGGGAATGTCAAGCCCAGAAATGGAGCTCAGGCACATTAATGTCTATGAACCTCCACTACTGAGGGCCCCTTAGTTGCCTGTTCCTCCCCCAGACTAGTGAACCAACATTTCCATTGATTCAGAAGGCACTTGCAATCAACTCCCCTAAATTTTAATTTTTATCTTCGGTCAGAGTAGTTTCTGTTACTTTCAATGAAGAAAACCTTTCACTAGCTAAAATCAAAGAAAGAACTGAAGTTGGTGGTTCAGCATATATATATATATAATTTTAAACTTTCTGATAGCCACATTAAAAAGCAAAAGAATGAGTAATAGTAGTTTTAATAATATTTTTTACTTAGCCCAATACGTAAAAATATTATCATTTCAATTATATAGCCAATATTTAAAACTTATTAATGAGATATTTTACAATCTTCTTTTGACCTGTCTTTGAAATCTGAGGTGTGTTTTACACTTGTTGTACATCTTGATTCAGACTAACCACATTTCAAATGCTCCACAGGCAAAGGCTGGTCACTAATATAGAACAATATAGATTTAAGGCCCTCAGGGTCATGTAGGACCTGCTACATCTCAAAAGCACTGGGCATCCCCTGAAGACACTCAAGACAGGAAGTAATATGATCAAAATCTCATTTAAGAAAATTACTCCGACTTCTACTAGAATGAACAGGAGAGGAGCTGAGAGGAGTTGGGGAGAAAGGTCTGGAATAATCCAGATGAGAGACCCGATGACTTGACACGGGCAGTGGTGTCAGGGATATGGAGAAGCAGCTGGATTCCAGAGAGGATTAGGAGGCCGCAGTGACAAGCCTCACTGTCCCTGCCCCCCTGCCATGCAATCTCCCACCTTCATAACCCTATTCCCCCCTACCAGATCCCAAATAGCTTCCTTTCTTCTATCTTTGGCAACCAAAAAGGCAAATCCTTCCTAGTCTTTGAAGCAATATTCCTCGATAAAGTGATTCACTATAGGGAGTCAATAAATAAATGTTTTCCTCCTTCATTCAACCCTCTGAATGCTCTCGCCCACACTTATGCCCCAATCCTGGAGTATAAAAGGCGAGAACAATACGGGTGATCCCCAGGCGAGCATTGTGGGGGTTGGAGGTCTGTCAGCCACTCTGTGAGGAGCAACACTTTGGTTGCCAGGTGTAGGCAGACAGTTTTATGTAACGAAGGGTGTAGTTTTGTTAAGATTGTTCAACAAATGCCAGAGAGGCAGGGGTGTCAAGGGTGAATGCCAGGGAGTTCTACACAGACTGGCCATGGGATTTAAGCTGCCATGAGAGCCTTTTCCAGTTCTCTAATGGCACCCTTTCACCCCATTTCTGGACACTGTGTAGAAAAGTACTTTCCTGTCCACTTGAGGTTAGATAGAGCCATGTGCCTCATTCTGGCCAATCATATTGTAAGGGCATTTGCTTCCAGGGCAGCTCCTGACAGATTCCTCTAAAGACCCATAATGTTTAAATAGCATAAACAAGAAATAAACCTTTATTGTATTAAAACTTACAGTGTAAGACACTGAAATTTGGAGTTTTGTTCCTGCAGCCCTGCTTAGCCTATCCTGATGTACATAACTGAAAGAAAGAACATTAACATGGGGAGTCATAATACAAAATTTAGGATTAATAGTTTATAATTCCTGGTGTTGAAGGATCAATGGGATCAGAAGACAAGAGAAATAACTGGAAGTAATGAAAGCATTGCTTAGAGAATTAGACTCGTGGCAAGGTTGAGGGAGCATGAACATTTTGAGGAAGAGCTGAGGTGAATAGAGAATAAGATCTTTGAAAAAAGATTAAAAAAACTAAGAAGACACGGCATCAGATCATCTCTGTGGTCAAAATCCTCAAAGATTATGAGAATTGAACAACAGTGTTGGAGAAAGTGACATCACAAAACTAAAAATCTTGTTTCTCTCCCTGTAATCAATTTATGAATTCCACAAAACCAGGTTCTTCTTTTTGTGTCCCTAGTGCCTGAAACAGCATCTGACACAGAGAAGGCACTTAGTAAATATTTGCTGAAATAATTGAATATAGGGGAGAGTGGTACACCACTGAACCAAGAGAAGTACTTCCTTCCTCCCTTCTACTTTACTGCAATATTTCTTCCCCAGGCCACAGTGACTGTTTTCTCTTTGCTCAACCTTGAGTCTGCTGTTTATCTTGTTGCAAGAAATCTCCAGGAGCAACTTTTGGTTATGAGATTCCTGGGAAGTCCTTTCCTCTGTCTAGTTCTTTTCCTCTCTCTCCTTTGTGGTTACCAGGGGCCTCTCCTCCAGAGCTAGGGAAATGCAGTCCTCTTCAGCAGCCCCCACCATTCTCCCCAATTCTATCCCCAGGGGACCTTTCAGCTCCATCTTCAAAAATCCCAGTAATGCAGTAGAAATTAAAGTTACCTTAACTATTCTAATCTTATAACAATTTTGCTTCAATCAATGCTAAATGTGACCGCATGTGCCCAGACCACCCAGTGGCCTGGCTGGTGGTGGGAGGTGAGCTCTTCCGGGGCTGGAAGGCTAAGGGCCGCTCTCAGTCATGGGCTGGCTCTGGAAGGGCTTCCTGGGGGAGAGGTCTGCTGGTCATTGGGTCCCTCCCTCTGCTTTCTTCTGGCCCACCCACACTGAGCGGCCTTCCTCTTTTCCCCTTCTCCAGGCAGGCCCCATAGTCTCCCCCAACAACTGGGGGATTCCTTGGGGGCAAGGGGCGAAGTTGCACATGTAGGTGGAGGCCCAGGCAGCCTCCATGGAAGTCACACTGTTATGGGCCAGGCTATATGGGCAATGACCAAACAGTCTCCATTTGTCCTGAGATTCCACGTCATGTAAGAAATGCTCCTCCCAGGGAAAGCCCCACCTCTGTACCCATCAACAGTTGCTTAGCATAGCAAGTTTGGCAACCCAAAATGGCATTTCTTATACAATGTAAAAGTGTTCTCTTTTTGGTTCCCATTCTTCTTGGACAATGTACCCTGTCAGAGATTGATTGTCTAGATGTTAGTAACCCTTCTTTAACTTGTACTAGGGATATTTTGTCCCACTCCCTTTTCTGCTTATGATTTTAGACCTCATGATGTTGTTTATGTTTTTGAATCATAGCAACAGCCACTTATGCTTTAATGTGGTTTGGGACTATAAAAGGTGGACTCAAACCCCAGAAGGGGGTGGAAGGGTGTAGACTTGAAGCCTGCCCCTTGGCCCGCCAGCTGGTGGATCCAGATCACCAACTGGTGAATAAAGTTCTGTCTCCAGCTTTAAGACTGGTGATTTATTGCCATCTCGCCTTAACAACACAGGGATCACAAGAACTTTCTTCAATGCTCTGCTGGATTGTCCTGAAATTCATAATATTTTCTGTAGTAGGGGGTCTGCTTTTTAGTTTTTGCACTGAGCCCCCTTAATTATGTAGCTTGTCCTGTTGGAGGGTCCCCTGCACACACCTCTCTCTGTGTGGGCCCTCCCCACCCCATACTAACAGTTAACAACCAGTCAATAAATATTTACTGACCTAAAAGAAAGAAAGAAATCTCCAGGAGCTACTTTTTAAACTCTTCCCCAGTGCCCCGCATGCTGGCCACTCTAGTGAATGCCATCCATCACCACCACCACCACATTACCAAACCCTGCACCATTCCCTTTTCTGCCTTCTCTTTAGTTACCACATTCAAATCCATTGCCAAATGTCTTCCATTCTTTTTCTAAATATATCTCAAATTCATCCCCCCTTCTTCACCCCACTACCATTGCCTAATTCATGTTCCTATCATCTCTCTCCTGGCCTACAAAAACGGTCTCTCCTAATCTTTCTGCTTTTTCACTTTGCTTCTAATCCCTCTGTTTTCATTATCATTGTATAACAAATTGCTCTAAAATTATGTAAAACTTAAAACCACAAACATATGTCATCTCACCATTTCTTCAGGTCAAGAATCTAGATGTAGCTTAGCTGGGTTTCTCTGGCTCAGGGCCTCTCACAGGGCTGAAGTCATTCCTAGACTTGCGCTGGGGGAGACCCGTTACCAAATTATAACTCAGCAGCTGTTATAAGGCTTCAAGGCTGGCCACTGGTCAGAATCATCAATTTCTAGACACCTAAGCCTACCTACAGAACACCTCACAAGATAGTTGATGTCTTTTCTAACAGCAAGAAAGTAAGAGAAGGTGCCTACGACAGAAGTCAGTTTTTTATAATCTAATCTAAGAAACGACAACTCCTCACTTTTAATGCTGGGGACTGTAATCCCCAACCCTTTTTTATTTCTTAATTTTGAGGCAAGATTTTGCTAAAGTGTGGAGACTGACCTCAAACTTGCAACCTTCCCGCCTCAGCCTCCCAAGTAGCTGGGATTATATAGGTACTCACCACAGAGCTCCGATAACTCATCACTTCTAACGTATTCTATTCATTAAAATTGGATGAATACACCCAGCTGATACTCATCACCAGGGTGTAGATACTGGGGTGTGGGATCACCTGGAATATCTTAGAGACTAACTGCCACACCCTTTTATTGCCTCCTAGTGCATTGTTTAAAGTGCAAAGCTGGCCTCTTCTCCCCTCACCACTCAAAAATTCTGTTGATTTGTTGATACAGCACATAACCCTTCATAATATTCCCCCTATCTCCAGTCCATTCTCCTCTTCCATTCTGTACTCCAGTTCCCGGAAAGAACTCACACCACTAGTATCACACCACTAGTCCTTTTTTTAATTAAATTGTTTTATTTGTTATTTTTAGTTTTACATGACAGTAGAGTATATTTTGGCATATTATGCATACATGGAGTTTAACCATTCTTCTTGTTGTACATGATGTGGATATTCAATGTGATATATTCATATATATAAAAATAGGAAAGTTATGTCCAATTCATCCTGTCTTTCCTAATGCCATCCTCTCTCCCTTCCCTTCATTCCCCTTTGTCTTATCCAATGAACTTCTATTCTTCCCTCCCCGGCACCTTATTGTGGGTTAGCATCTGTATAACAGAAAGGACATTCAGCCTTTTTGGGGGGGCAGGGATTGGCTTATTTCACTTAGATAGTCTCCAGTTCCATCCATTTACTAGCAAATGCCATAATTTTATTCTTCTTTATGCTTGAGTAATATTACATTGTGTGAGGCTGGGGATGTGGTTCAAGCAGTAGTGTGCTCACCTGACATGTGCGGGGCGCTGGGTTCTATCCTCAGCACCACATAAAAATAAAATAAAGATGTTGTGTCCATTGAAAACTAAAAAATAAATATTAAAAATTCTCTCTCTCTTAAAAAAATATTACATTGTGTATATAAACCACATTTTCTTCATACATTTATCTGTTGAAAGGCACCTAGGTTGGTTACACAGCTTAGCTATTGTGAATTGAGGGGCTATAAACATTCATGTGGCCACACCACGAATGTATGCTTATTTTAAGTCCCTTAGGTATATATGAAGGAGTGGGATAATTGGGTCAAATGGTGGTTCTATTTCAAGTTTTGTGAGGAATCTCCATACTGCTTTCCAGAATTGTTGCACCAATTTTGCAGTCCCACCAGCAATGCATGGGTGAATCTTGTCCCCATAATCTCACCAACATTTATTATTACTTGTATTCTTGATAATTGCCATTCTGACTGGAGTGAGATGAAATCTCAGTGTAGTTTTAATTTGCATTTCTCTAAATGCTAGAGATGTTAAACATTTTTTCATAGATTTGTTGACCAATCATATTTCTTCTTCTGTGAAGTGTCTGTTCAGTTCCTTTGCCCATTTATTTATTGGTTATTTGGGGTTTGGGTGTTAAGTTTTTGAGTTCTTTATATATCCTGGAGGTTAATGCTCTATCAAAGGTGCAGGTGGCAAAGATTTTCTCCCATTTTGTAGGCTTTATGTTCATGTTCTTGATTGTTTCCTTTGCTGTGAGCAAGATTTTTGATACCATCCTATTTATTGATTCTTGATTTTCCTTCTTGCACTTCAGAAATCTTGTTGAGGAATTTAGTTCCTAAGCTGACATGATAGAGATCTGGGCCAACTTTTTCTTCTAGTAGGCATAAGGTCTCTCTAGTCTAATGCATAGGTCCTTGATCCACTTTGAGTTTTGTGCAGGATAAGTGATAAAGGTTTAATTTCATTTTGCTACATATGGATTTCCAGTTTTCCCAGCACCATTTGTTGAAGAGGATATCTTTTCTCCAATGTATGTTTATGGTGCCTTTGTCTAGTATTAATTAACAGCATTTATGTGGGTTTGTCTCTGTGTCTTCTATTCTATACCATGGTCTACATGTCTGTTTTGGTGCCAACACCATGCCATTTTTGTTATTAAAGCTCTGTATTATAACAACTTCTGGTATTGTGATGTCTCCTGCTTCATTTTTCTTGCTGAGGATTGATTTGGCTATTTCGGGCCTCATATTTTTCCAAATGAATTCCATGACTGAATTTTCTATTTCTAGGAAGAATGTCATTGGAATTTTTTTAAATATTTATTTTTTAGTTGTAGTTGGACACAATACCTGTATTTACTTATTTTTATATGGTCTGAGGATTGAACCCAGGGCCTTATATGTGCTAGGCAAGTGCTCTACCACTGAGCCACAACCCCAGCCCTCATTGGAATTTTAATAGGAATTACATCAAACCTGTATAGTGCTTTTGGTAGTATGACCATTTTGACAATATTTATTCTGCCTATCCAAGAACATGTGAGATCTTTCCATTTTCTAAGGTAGTCTTCAATTTCTTTCTTTGATGTTTCTTTCTTAGGTCATATTTCTTTAGAAATATTTTTTTCGAGGCTATTGTGAATGACATAGTTTTCCTAATTTCTCTTTCAGTTGATTCAAGAATGATGCATAAAAATGCAATTGATTTATGGGTATTAATTTTATACCCTGCTACTTTTCTGAATTCATTTATGTGTTTTAGAAATTTTCTGGTGGAGTTTTTTGGGTCTTCTAAATGTAGAATCATGTCATCAGCAAATAGGGATAATTTGAGTTCTAATTACTCTGGCAGTTTCAAGGGTGATTTTGAATAGAAGTGGTGAAAGAGGGCATCCTTATCTTGTTAGTTTTTAGAGGAAATACTTTCAATTTTTTTTCCATTTAGAATGATGTTGGCCTTGGGTTTAACATATGTAGTTTTTACAATGTTGAGGTATGTTCCTACTATCTCTAGTTTTTCTAGTGTTTGAACATGAATGGATGCTGTATTTTGTCAAATACTTCTTCTGCGTCTATTGAGATAATCATGTGATTCTTGTATTTAAGTCTATTGATGTGATGAATTACATTTATTGGTATTGAACCAACCTTGCATCCCTGGGATGAACCCCACTTGATCATAGTATACTATCTTTTAAATATGTTTTTATATGAGACTTGCCAGTATTTTATTGATTTTTGCATCTATGTTCATCAGGGATATTGGTCTCAAGTTTTCTTTCCTTGATGTATCTTTGTTGGTTTAGTGGTTTGAGTTTTATCTTTTTTGGTATCAGGGTGATACTAGCTTCATAGAATGTGTGTTGAAGGCTTCCTTTCTGTTTCATGGAATAATTTGAAGAGGTTTGTTGTTAGTATACATAAGGTAGAACTTGAAGGTCTGGAAGAACTTAGTTTAGAATCCTTCTGGTCCTGGGCTTTTCCTTGGTAGGCTTTTGATGGTGTCTTCAATTGTTCTGCTTGAAATTGATCATTTAAATTTTCTCTTTTTTTTTAGTTGTAGGTAAACAGAATGCTTTTATTTTATTTATTTTTATGTGGTGCTGAGGATCAAACCCAGTCCAATCGTTTACATTTTCTTGTGCTCCTGATTCAATTTGGGTAGGTCATATGTCTCTAGAAATTTGTTGATATCTTCAAGATTTTCTATTAGAGTATAAATTTTTAAAATAGTTTGATTATGGTCTGTATTTCAGTAGTGTCTGTCATATTTCCTTTTTCATCATGAATTTTAGTGGTTTGAGTTTTATCTTCATTAGCTTGGCTAAGCGTTTATCAACTTTATTTTTTCAAAGAATCAATTTTTTTCTTTCATCGTTTTCTTTTGTTTCATTTTCATTGATTTCAGCTCTGATTTTAATTATTTCCTGTCTTCTACTGCTTTGGTGTTGCTTTGTTCTTCTTTTACTAGGACTTTGAGATGTCATCTTAGATTATTTATTTGGTGACTTTCTAACTTTTAATGAATAAGCTCAATGAACTTGCCTTTCAGAACTGCCTTCTTAGTGTCCCTTTGATATGTTGTACTGCTATTCTCATCTATCTCTAAGTATTTTTTCACTTCATCCCTGATATCTTCTGCTATCCACTGGTCATTCAATAGCATTTTATTTCATCTCCAGGAAATACAGTAGCTTGTATTTTTTATTGTTGATTTCTAATTTCATTCCATTATGATCTGATAGAATGCAAGGCATTTTATCTCTATTTTTTGTAGTTGCTGAGTTGCTTTGTGGTCTAAGATATGGTCTAATTTAGAGAAGGCTCCATATGCTGCTGAGAAAAAAGCAAATTCAGTTATTGGTGAATGAAATATTCCATATGTTAAGTCAAAATAATTATTTGTATTTTTTTAGTTCTATAGCTTTTTAATTAGTTTTTATTTGGAGAATCTATCCAGTGGTGGAAGAAGTGTATTAAAGTCTTGCAGTAGTATTGTGTATGGTCTATTTGATTCTTAAAATTGAGACTCAATTGTGATGTATGTAAATGTTTCATTGTTTGGGGCACAAATATTTACAATTGTTACATCTTGTTGATGTATGATTCCCATAAGCAGTATGAAGTGTCCTTCTTTGTCCCTTCTGATTAACTTTGGCTTGAAGTCCACTTTATCTGATAGGAGGATAGAAACCCCTGCTTATTTATAGGACCCATGTGAGTGATGTTTTTTCCCATTCTTTTACCGTCAGTCTGAGGGTGTCTTTGCCTATGAGGTGAATTTCTAGGAGACAGCATATTGTTGGGTCTTACTTTTTAATCCAGTTTGCCAGTATGTCTGTCTGTCTCTCCCTTTTGTTGGGGGGTGGGGCAGGCAGTGGGGTACCAGGGATTGAACTCAGGAGCATTCAACTACTGAGCCACATACCCAGCCCTATTTTGTATTTTATTTAGAGACATGGTTTCACTGAGTTGCTTAGTGCCTTACTGTTGCTGAGGCTGGCTTTGAACTCATAATCCTCCTATCTCAGCCTCAGGAGCCACTGGGATTACAGGTGAGCGCCATGGCACCTGGCAGTCTGTGTCTCTTGATTGATGAGTTTAGGCCATTTATATTCAATGTTATTATTGAGAAATGATTTTTATTTCCTGTCAGTTTGATTTATTTGATTTTTAATTTGAATTAGTTTCTCCTTTGATTGGCTATTCTTCTAGTATAGTTCCTCCCTTTGCTTTCTTTTTGTTTTCGCTTCTTCTTCATGAAATATTCCACCACTATTCCTTTGTACACACTATTCCCCTGGTCTGAAAGGCTCCTCTCAGCTTTTCTATCTGGTCAACTCCTACTCATCCACCAAGACCCACTGTTTCTGCTAAGTCTGCCCTAAACTGAGCTGACAAGCTCCCTGATCAAATCTCATTTGGCACCCTGTGTCTTCCTCTAACACAACACTTATGCTATTATCTCATTTGCACATCTCATAGAGCTCAAATTTAACATGTCCCAAAGTTTATTTCTACTGATTTTTCTATGAATGGGCTTTAGGAGGAAATGAACCTTGAAAGTCATCCATTCTTCCTCCTGAAATCTTGCCCTTGGTCTGGGGCACATGCTATTGAAACTCACCAACTCCATCCGAGTTATTAAAATGTCCAGAGAGCAACCATTTGGTGTTAAAGTGCTATTAAATAAAATGTATATGCTGCTATAAAGGAAACTGTGATCATCACATGCTTCTTCCAAGGACAGGAAGAGGGCTGGAAGGGAATAGTGACTGCAAAGTCGCTTCCCAACCTGTTCCACTGGTTACTATCGGCAAATTACTACACATCTAAGCCTCAATTTCCTGACTGGCAATTTAGGTGGTTACCTACCGATGATCACCATGAGCCAGGTCCCGTTCTTGGTGTTTTCAATATGTTAATGTATTCAATCTACATTATGGTGTAAGGCTGATACTGTTATCCATTTTACACTCTTAACTGTGGCACAGTTAAGAACTGGCATAACTAGGATTTCACCACCGGCACTTAGAAGTCAAGAGTTTCTGTCATAAAATCCACTCCGCGATGGGCTGGGAAATAATGCGAGTCCAGGACGAGGACCGGGCATGGCAGACAGGCATTCTTGATTGCCTTAAAATGCTGAACATCTCAGCCTGAAATCAAGAAATACGACAAAGCCCCGGGTTTTCCGCGTGGACTCAGCAAGTGTCTTTCCTCCAGCATGAAAGGGGAGGAGATGAGGCCACCAGAGCCGAGCCCCCTTACTCCGCACCGCTTCCGGGTGCCCTTCCTCTAGGAGACCCCTACTCCACGTAGAAGCGGAAGTAGCCGGTGGGCCGGAGCCCACTTCCGGAACTATTCCCGGCCTTTCAAACCCGGCAGAAACCAGGACACCCTTTCCCACGCCTCCCCAGACCCGGGTTGACCTGTTTCCCGTGGGAGCCCCTCCATGAGTAAAGGTTCGGTTTTCCATTGGTGGAGTTTGCGAATCGGAGCTGCGTTTCCTCCATCTTTCAACCAATAGCTTCAGCTGGTTTTTTTTTTTTCCCCTTTCAGTATGGTAAAGTCGGTCCCTCCTCCCGGCCGATAGAGGGCGCAAGAGTGCGTCGCTCGAAGACTGGGAAACTGTTGGGTACGGAAGTGATGTCATGCACCGGAAACAAACAAGTTTGAAGGACTGGGCTGGTGAGTTCCGGTGTCTAGGAGTCTTATAATCACGGTTCCGCTAGGCTGTGGTGAAGAGATTCGTTTCTTCCTGACAGCCTTAATGTTCAGATGAGAAAGATGAGGGTCCTAGAGGAAGAGGTTTCTCATATTCACTCAGCAAGAAACTCCCGAGACCAGCGCGCTTTCCACATGACTCCTCTGAGCGGAGGACTATCCTTGAGGTGGGCGTGGGTAGGTTTCCCCTTGAGGAGTTCCCGAGGCTGATCTCGCAGAAATGTCCCCATTCCACAAATGGAAGAAAGGAAAGCTCGAGAGGGACGTCCGGCATAAGGAACTTTCCAGGGCAAGGTTACCAGATTTAGCAAATAAAATGCAGGACTCCCGGTTAAAGTTGAATTTCAAATAAACGACGAGTAATGCCTTATCATAAGAATACCTCAAGTATCTGAATTCAAATTTAGCTGTGTGTTCAGAATTTTATCGGGTGGTCCTACCCAGGGTCACCTAGGGTAGCCATTGAGGTATCCTGTATGCCTATGTATGTCCCTCGGCTTAGGTCTCACCAAGTGTGGAGCTGGGTTCTTCCCAAGAATTACCCTGAGGTTATTTTCAGCTCCCCTCACCCCCCAGCTCCTTCCAATGGTCACTGCACGTTCTAGGGCCACTCAGGAGCTAAGCAGAAGGGGCAAGATGCCCCTCCTTGGAATTCAGGGGTATCCTCCATCCTCTGAGCTAGTTTAAAAGACTAGTCAAAAACACTAAGGGACTGAAATGTGAGAAAGGGGCATGAGATGAAGTCAGTGATTTAGACAAGGGTCTCCAGCAATTCAGCTTTTATTGGCATCCCTGTGGGAATCAGCTGAAGGGTTTTCAGAAGAGGACTACCAAGATTGAATTTGTTTTTCACAAAGACCCTTGGACCACCAAGAGGTCAGAACAAATCATCTTATAGGGCTTTAGCTGCTCATCCCATAGATGCCAGAAAGGACTTAAAAGCAGCAAAGGGAGGATAAAACCCCCATGCTATTGCCTCTCCTGTGGTCACTTTACAACTGGAAGGGCTGGCATGGACAGGGTTTCCAGGAAGTGGGGTGGGGGAAATGGCTCCCATGGAGAGATTAACCTATTTCTGTGTCCCTCCTGAGCAGGGTCAGACAGAGATGACAACCTATCTCCCTCTGTTCCCATGGGCTAAGCCTGCCTTTCCCAGGGTGGGGGCAGGGTGCAGGGTAAAGGAGGTATGTGCTAACACCAGTCCATCATTTCTTCTGTCCCTATACCTTTTGATACTCTTTCATTTATCTTCCCAAAGGTCCTGTCATGCTTGTGTTTCAGAAGCATACAAGGCTTCCTACTTCAGAATTGGCTTTCTGTTTCAAGGCCCTCAATGAGTCTACTGCATTGAGCTCCTTAAAGACTGAGGGACTCAACTCTGCATCACAGTATCAACCACAAGGCCCCAGTAAGTACTCAATAAATGCCCAATGCCATTTATTGTGTACCTAAGGATATGGTAGGCCTTAGCATATCCATTTTCTTATTTAATCCTCACAATAACTCTGAGGTCAACATATTCAGCAGTCATGTTTTACAAATGAGTTAATAGATTCAGACAGGTCCTGTTATTGATTTGGCATATATTTCTGAGCATTTGCTCGGTTCTGAGTAATAAGGACAATGCAATGAAAAAATAAATTTGGTTCCTGCTGCTAAGGAGCTCACATCCTACAGGGGCTGATGATACCCACACAAACATGCTGTGAAGTATGTCAAGTGGTGATAAATGCTGCAAAGAAAAAGAAAACCAGTTAAGGGGAAAGAGACTGGGAAGTACTGTTTTCTAAAGGGTGATTCTGGAAGGCTTTATATAAAAGGAAACTTTTGAGCAGAACCTGAATGAAGCAAGCAGTTCCCACAGGGAGGATCATTGTAGAGAAAGGAGAGCGTAAATGCAGGCCCAGCAGTGGGATATTTGAGAAATGGGAGAGGAGACTGGTGTGATCAGGACCAGTGGGGCAGGGAGGAGTGGGAGTCAGAGGTCGTTGTTGAACTTTAAGTGTTATTGTGGGTGAAATGGAGTAACAGGATTTAGCTGCTGAGTGAGGATGGCCTGTGCAAGGGAGGAGGGGACTCACCTGAGAGGGAGAGGGTGGGGGTCTATCTGTAGCTGTTGGGTCTGTTGACCTCCCAGAGTGAGTGAACACACAGGAGCTTCAGAGGTGTGATGCAGGCAGGTGTAGGCAGTGTTGGGAGGAGGATGTCCCTCTTGAAGTCCCAAGGCAGATGGGTCTCAGGGCCTCTGCCAACAGACTGCTTAGCAGGGAGCTCCAAGGGGATAAATGCCTATGCAGCCAGGGCTCCGGGAGACCTCTGGTGAAATCTTCTGCGTGCACACATGCACGCGCGCGCGCACGCACACACACACACACACACACACAGGCCTGAAGCCTTTACCATTCTTCACATTTAATACTTTTTTCTTCTTTTTCTTCAGAAAAAGATAGAAATAAGGAAAAAAAATAACTGAAAAGAAATGATGGTTAGCAATTATTCTCAAGTAAACCTCATCAAGGTTGTGTCTGTCTCAGAAAGGTAAATCCCATGTTCTCACAGCAAAGAGAATATGAACTACGAGAAAGGCTCCAGCCGAGATATGTGTTCAGGCTCCCTGCCAGCTGCTGTCAATTCAAGAGCCCCAGAGAGCCCGCCCCAGTGGACCTGGCTCTGGCGAGGTAATGCGTGATGCCTGGCCCTCAGCACTGCCAGCCACATCTCCCAGAGCCTCTGCCACCTCTGGCAGCCGATGCCAGTTCCAGAAGAAAAACTTGCATTTGCCATCCCCTACCCCAAAAGAGAAGCAGGAGGGGGTCCAGATCTGCCTAGACATCTGAAATAAAAGAAGTCTCAGAAATAGTCTCATAGATGGAGGGTCAATAGTTCCACAGTATATGTCTGTAAAGCGTGACTTTGAGTGACCTCCAAAGGGGCAAGGGAGTAACCACTTGAGATTGCCCTCTGAGTCTCTCCATCCAGAGTTCTCAGCCTATTCATTATCAAAGTGCAAAAAGTAGGCCTAGCCTAGAAAAAAGGAGATACCTGTGCTTCTGGCAAGCACATAGTTCATTCCAAACACGAGGCACATTGCCTCAGTGGATGACCTCACAGCCATGTGAAGGCCCCAAGATTGTCTAAGATACTAAGGCAGGATAGCAGCTTACCCCTAAAAGGAGCTCAAGTAAGGATATGAAAACCATCCTAGTGAAACATCCAGAACAGGCAAATCCATAGAGCTGGAAAGTGGATTAGAGTTGCCAAGGGGTGGAGGAAGGGAAGATGGGAGTGACTGCTGATGGGCATGGGGCTTTTATTGGGGGAGATGAGTATATTCTAGAGTTGATAGTGTGAGCATTGCAGAACTCTGTAAATGTACTGAACACTGTTCACCTGTACGCCTCAACAGGGTTTTAGCCAGGTGCAGTGGCACACACCTACAATCCCAGTGATTTGGGAGGCTGAGGTAGGAAAATCCTAAGTTCAAGGCCAGCCTTGGCAACTTAGTGAGGCCTGTCTCAAAATTTAAAAATAAATAAATAAAAAGGGCTAAGGATGTGACTCAGTGGTAGGGCATCCTTGGATTTAGTCCTCAGTACTATGAAAGAAAAAAGTGAATTTTATGGCATATAAATTATATCTCAGTTTTTTAAAGAAGAAAAATCTTTAGGGTTCCCAGTAGCAGCTGAGAGAAATCTAAATTTTGAACTCTTTTGCTAAGCAGCTCACATACCTCAGGGTCATAGCTTGGGACCCTGGCAGCATGAAGAACATTTGTCCTGGTAAAAAACTGCCAGTCTGAGGAGCTGTCAGGGATGTTGGCATTGGACACAGCAGGACTCTGTAGCCAGCCTTGTCGTAACAGTACTACCTGAATGAGCAAAGCCAACCACACAGCAACCTCATTCTCTCACAGGTTGGGGCAGTGAGAGCAACACAAACATGTTGTAGACCTCTTGAGGGGGAAATGTGGGGCCAGGAATGTAGCCTAGTGGCAAAATACTTGTCTAGAAAGTGGGAGACCCTGGGTTCAACCCCTGGAACTTCAAAAGCAATAACCTCCTGGACACTCTTCCCTTTACCCTTTATCTTTCCTATGAGTTTCCAATGCTGTATCAAATACTCAGTTGTCGCTTCTCTGGGCCAGGCCTTAGACTAGTTGTCAGGTTCACACAGAGGCCACTGGCCAGTCATGAACTCATGAAGGAAGGCAATTCTGACCATGCACCTCAAACCTCACAGCACACCCTTCCTCATGGCACCAAGTGTGGCAGCCTCAGAGAACACAGATGAGTTAGAGAGAGTGGATGCCAATGGGTGATGTCCACATTTCAGCCAGGGCTCAAGAGTGTGGTCAGGACTGAAGTGGACATGGGCTCATCAGGGCAGGGAGGTCTCTCCCCAGGCCCAGCCCAGTCTTCTTTCTGAATTGAACTGCTAGGCTACACTGGAGTATTAAAAAACCTAAATATTTATTTGCTTCATATTTACAAAGGGAGAAGGATACCGAGGGAGACCCCAAGAACACCCCACGCCTGGCTGACCAGGCCGCTTGCACTGCAGAGGAGGCGGACACAGCTGGAAGGGACAGGATTTATGTTGCATACTTGAACTACAGTGAGTGTAAGACTGGTCCTATTTACAGGGCAGAAACACTACAGGTAGAGTGTGGGGGCAGCAGAGCGAGCACCAGAGTCCTGGCCAGAGGGTGCCCTGCTTGCTGCCTTCCCCACCTCTCCCAGAGGCATCTCTGCGGCCCCGCTGGGGTTCTCTGGAGGGGGGGACAGGGCCCGCTCACATGATGCTCGCTGGGGTGAAGACAGGGCCCACACACAAGGTGTCTGTGATCTCCCAGCCACAGGACAGAGGCTTGCACATGCCCTCAGCATCTTCGTCTTGTTCCGCAGGTAGCAGCTGTCTTCGCAGCGCTTCCCTGAGGGTGAGAGAGGGGTGCTGGAGGTAGCTAGCAGGTCCTGAAGCCTAGGGGCTCCTGATGGCCCCTGTATCAGATTCTCTGGCCCCTTAGGCATAGAGCTCTCACCTGAACCCTAAGCCGAGCCAAGGGCAGGGGCAAGGGCTCTTCTCCACTGCCATCCCCACTGCCCAAGAAGAGAAAGGAACCCACAGGATGATCGTTGAGCACTTACTGTGTGTCAGACATGGCACCAGGCACTTTACTTTCATCTTCTAATTTCATCTCCAAACTGTGAACAGCCTTTACCATCCTATCTTACTGATGAGGAAACAGACTCTGAGGAGTGGCCTGCCCAAGACCACATCCCTTGTAGGTGGTAGGACTAGGTTGAACCCAGCTCTCACTCTAGAGCCCACAGTCTTCATACCGAGGCTTGGGTCTTAAAAATAACTCATTCCCTGCTCCCCTCACACAGTCCCACAAGCTATTTCTCCTCCTCTGCACCCACGTGACTAAAGTTCCATCACCTGAGCCACTGCTCTGGCTATAGCTGGGAATCTTGTCCCCACACAGTCAAGCTCCACGCAGCCCAGCTCCTGAACCACCCACTGGTCTCCATCCCACTGACAACACTACGTCTCCTAGGATCACGACAGGACCACACATCTCCCTGACGTGTTCACCTGCTCTCACCCACTCCAGACAGTTCAGCACTGGCCTAGGCCCATCTTTCTAAAAGTCAAACACTCCTCTTGAGCCCCCGGTAACTTCCCTTCACTCTCAGGCCCTGGGTCAGCCCTGCCTGCCTCCCTCTCCATGCTTACAGCCCTGCTTTTCCACACCGCCAGAGGCTATCACATTAGCCACTTCTCAGGCTCTCACATGTCCCTTCCCAGGCCTGTGCCCATGCTTATCATCCTGCCTACATCATCAACCCTCCCCTGACCAATTCCTCCTTGGCCTACATGTCTTGGCTTCAGTGACAGAGCTTTAGAAGAGCAGGACACAGCAGAGTCCTACACACAGGATCTCTCTCCTTGATATCAATAAGGCTTCAATATCTGTGACCCTGACATTTCTCCATTTACAGCAGGACAAGGAAACGTCTTGTGTTACTCCCTGCTGGTGCCCCTGCAGCAAGCTAGCAAGTACTCATGGGCAGGAAGGTGTGGAGCTGTCTGGACACTGGTGGGGAAAGAGCACTGGGCTCAGTATCCATGGACCTGGAGGGGCCATGCCAACTTGTCCTTACTTGTTCTGGGTTCTGCTTCTCCACAAGACCCTCCCTCTTCTGTTCTTTCATACTTTTAGCACATTCCAGTCCCTTACCTGCAGGAAGAGCTCCCTCTGTGCTGAGTCATACAAGTCAATAGCAAATCAGGAGTTGGTGTCTCCAAAGCCCACTGATGCTGGTCCCTTTCTTGAGGAAGGCTCTGGGCTAAGTACCCTCTGACTGAGCCTCTGTCTCCTTATCTTTAAAAATGGGTTGGTCCAGTTTCTTAAAATCTCTCAATGGCTCCCTACTACCTTTAAGACCAAGTCCAGTCTAGACCTCCAAGGTCCTTTTATTTCTCACTTTTTTTTTTTTTTTTTTATTGTTTCAAGGTCCTTTTAGATCCAGTCTTCCCCACATGCCACTCCTTGCATGTGGAGAGCTACTTGCAATTTTGTGACCAAATAAGACCCTTTCAGGCCTCTTGGCCATCCCTTTGACCCGTTTTGGCTTCCTGGACCTGGCTGACACCTCCTAAGAAGCTGTCCTAAGCACGCTCCTTCACTATCCCTCCCTCCTCAGTGGCCTTTTCACTCTGTGTCAGCATCTCTGTGTGTAGATCTGCACCCTGGCTTCTCCAATGCTCCTGTACTCCCAGGACCTAGCACAGAGCAGGTGGTAAAGCAAAGCATTCTGCTGAGGCCACTCTTCTACAGGGGATTTCTTGGCATGTCCATTCAGTTTGTCAGCATTTTCTCTTCTTAGTAATGAGTTCAGCCAACTCTATGTGACCTCCTCCACCTGCAGCTGCTGATGACAGAGCCAGGGAGGGAATACTAAGTCTGTGGGGTGATTGTTCTTGAAGTTTGTCTTTAGACCTTGTCAGAATGCCCCAGGTGGCAAAATCACCACAAAAGCCTATCCTGTGCCCTCACAACAAAAACAACAAAGGTTTGTAGAATGCATGAATGAAAAACGACTCTCCTGATGCCATATTAGGTCTGGGGTTTGGTGGTTTCCTGGGGGCCTGGGAACATGGGCCACACTCATCTGAAAGCCCAGGGGAAAAAAGCCCCTCCCAACTGCCCTGCCCTCTGTAGCCTTTTCCTGCCCATGGGGGTGGGGGGGCTTCCCACTGCCCAGCTGTATGACATCAGGCAAGTGACTCCCCCAGTGATAACACTGATCCCCAGAGTTGTGAGTAAAAGGAAATTACAGTAGATGTCCAAGGTAAGCTGTGCCCTCAGGGCTCAGCAGGCCTGACTCTCCATGTCACACACCTCTTGCCTCGCTAGACCCCAGCACTACCTGAGGCAGCAGGCAGGGCTGGTGCTGTGCCTTTTTTCTAAATAAGACTGAGACTCAGCCCAGGTATGACAGTTGCCATCCAGCTGGTCACTTGTCTGCCTCTGCCTCCTTAAGGTAGCTGGGGGGTCTTTACAAAATGCAAATCATACCATGTCTACCCCTGCTTCAAACAGGTCCTTGCTTCCTGCTACTCTTAAGTCCTTTGCTCAACCTTCATTGCCTTCCCAGATCTAGCCCTGCCCCCCTCTCCAGTCACAACCAACCTCTATTAGTGCCTTGAGTGGTACCTTGGATGCACCACACTTGTACCACGTTCCCTTCCCAGGAACTCCTGCCCACCTCCTTCTGCCTCTTGCCCACTACCTCCCACCCAGCAGTGCCATCTTGCAGACGTGTCTATGCCCCTGCATCCTCTGGGGCTGTGAGCTCCTTGGGGAGCTCCTCTGTAGCCACAGCCACATGCCCAACACAGGCCTCATCTGAGTCAGCCACCAGCAGCCACTTGTCAAACTAGGTTACATGGGAGAGGGTCTCAGATCTCAGCTTCCCTTATTTCTTCAGCCCAGATTGCCTCCCACCTCTCCTCTTCACAGCAGGGGCCCCTTACCAGGCTACCCGGGACATGGCATAGGTGATGCGGCAGGCCTGAGTTCCTCCAAGGAGGGACCCTGTGCCCACTGTGTAGGCTCCCATGTTGTCGAAGACCAGCCAGTCTCCTACATGTAGTTGCGGCAGCCACAGGCCTTCAGCCACACAGTCTCGGACATCAGCTGGGCCCCACAGGCTGCTGCTGTACAAGGGCTGCTCCGTGGATGGTTTCTGCAGAAAAGAGAAAGAGCCCTATCAACTCTTCTGTCCATTCAACACCCTTAACACTTCCTCCCTCAAAAGACTTACATGGCTCCTGTAGTCAACAGGATGATGACTGGATAAGCCTCCTAGCCTGGCATTTAAGGCTCTAACCACTTCTCTGTATTGGTTGCCTCTTATACTGGAAGCTACAATACCTGGTCTCAAATCCAGGTTCCAATGCTTGCTAGCTGTGTGACTTTGGGCAAGGTACTTAATCTCTCTGTGCCTCAGTTTCCTTATTTGTAAAATGAGAATAATAAATAGTATCTACTTTATAGGCTACTCAAAGGATAAATTAATTAGCATATGTAAAGCATTTAAAACAGTGGTTTGTGCCTGACATAATGGTACACACCCATAACCCTAGCTACTCAGGAGGCTGAGGCAAGGGGATCACAAGTTCAAGACCAGAATTAGCAATTTAGCAAGACCCTGTCTGAAAATAAAAAGGGCTGGGGATATAGCTTAGTGATAAAGCACCCCTCAGTACCAAACAAATAACCCCCCCCCCAAAAAAAAAAAAAAAAAAAACCAGCAGCTGGCACATGGCAAAGGCCCAAGAAGTTAGTGTTATTATTGCTGCTTTTATAGTCATTGTTGTTATCACATCTGTGCTTCAGTCTTCACTGTACACTTTCCAGACCTCAGCTGTGTCCATACCACCACAGCCCTCTCCCATCCTCAGTTCCAGCCTATCTGCTCCCACTTTCCAGACCTCAGCTGTGTCCATGCCACCACAGCTCTCTCCCATCCTCAGTTCCAGCCTATCTGCTGGTCCCACCCCCTGAAACTCCATCTTCTATAAAGGTTTCTTGGATCCCCTCATTTCATATCAGATCCAGTGACAGGAACCCAAAATACACAGGTGGGTTAGACCATCCTTCCTCAAGTCTGTAAGGAATGCAGGCCTCCCCCAGTCCATCACAGGGTAACCTCACAAAGGACTCCATCGGGCAAACACAATAACTTCCATTTCAGGGAACAGGCTAAGAAGTTAAAGATTTGCTCAAAGGCACAACTTCCAATGTCAATACATTTTAAATTTTTTCTTGAATGACTTCCAAATCCAGAAAAGGAAATTAACACAGACCATTTGCAGGCAACCAAGATATCAGGGCAGTTTGTCACAGTGTAGGTAGGGCTCCTGCCAGGCAGGTCCTACAGGAAGAGTCACAACCGATGGATGGACATATGCAGATCCTAACTGCCCCCCAAGACCCCTTGGTCCTTCTGCTGCTGCACTCCATGTTCTCCAGTTTCTCCTGTTGCTCTGGGCTTCCCTTCCCCTACCCACTGCCTCCAGTCATGTTCCTTGAGATTCCAAATATGCCAAGTCCCATTTTCCTTTAGATTCTAGAAGAAACAGACTCCAAGGAAGCCTATCCTGAAATTCCATGCTCCCTAAGTTTTGCCTTCATAATGTTTGCCATGATTTGTAACTAAATATTTGTGAAGTGGCTGCTCAAGACTGGCTTCCTGGACAGGTGATAAATTCCTCAAGCCTGAGATAGTGTCAGATCTGTTCTTCCCGCCTCCTGTGTACCTTGCAATCTGGCATACAGTAGGTGCTTGTTGCAGTATTATTTGGGAATGAATGGATGGGTAACATACATATGAGTGATGAGAGTGGGGAAAAAAAAGAAAAAAAGGAACATGGATAGAAACCATCCACAGGTGATAGGAGGAGGCAGTGAGGACCATCAGGTGGAGAAAACAGGAAAGGCATTTCGATGCCTTAGCCAGGGGCAGGAATGAGCAAAATTAAGAAAGAAAAGTCAAAGTTTCCACAAGGAGAAATAATGTTTATGTATTTCACAAAAAGTTAATAAGCTGCTAGTCCTGTTTATAAAGAAAATATGTACAAATTATTAGAAGCAAGAATGAGAACTGTCCTATATTCATTAATTCATTCATTCAGCAAACATTGAACACCTGCTCTATGCCAGGTTCTGATCTAGGAGCTGAGGGGCAACACCAAAACAGATACATTCCTCTATTCATAAAGCTCATGTTCTAGGAAGAGGAAACAAACAGATCTTCATTTACCTTAAGTTCTTATTTACAAGCTTTTTGTTAATAACTAAAATTAGTATCGATTATTCTGAATGATTTCCCTTAGCCTAAATCATTAAAAAACATTTAAAGTTTGGCAAGGGATATGCTGTATGAAACTATCCACAAAAATCTGAGAAAATAGGTTTTAGGTTCTTCCATAATAAAGAGAAAAGGCACTCTTGGGTTGTAAGTTAGCGTTCTTTCACTTCTTATTAGTGAAGCCAAATAAAAAATAGATGGAAAGGGCTGGGGTTATAGCTCAGTGGTAAAGCACTTGCCTAGCATGTGTGAAGTACTAGGTTCAGTCCTCAGCACCACATATAAATTAAAAAAGTTATTGTGTCCATTTATAAATAAAAATATTTTTTTAAAAACAGATGGAAAAAATATTTTAAGGCTTTACAGGAAATAATGCAAATCTCCTGTTTAACTATTTAAATCCATTTTTTAAAAAAAGAACCTGCAAAATAAATAATCCAAAAGAATGTAGCAACAAGACTGTAAATCTCAGCCCTGTATACAAGTCTGATAACTTGAGTAGAAAAAGACAAGCCGCTGTAAAAATCTAAGATGCCAAATCTACTGGCCACTGGGCTTCTCTGAGAAAAGACAGGAAGTTCACTGTTTACAAAGCACGACAATCACAACTTTAAATCTCATCTGGAAGGCAGGTGGCACCATTGTGAGTCCCGGCTAATAGAAGAGAAAACTCAGAGGGAAGTGACCTGTCCCAGGTTCTGGAGGGAGTTAATTAGCAGAACTCTGAGCCATCTCAGATCCAGCTGCCTTCCCCAGAGGCCCACTATGGGAACAGTTCCATAGAAGAAACAAGGTCAAACACCACGAAAGGTATATGCCCTGGATGAAGCATGTACTTGTAAAACAAACAAACAAACAAAAACTTTAAATCAATAATTCCTGTATTATATAAAGTGTACAGAAATATTTTAAAAGAAAAAAATGAGATGAACAAAGGCAACACACAAGTGCCAGAACAAAACATGTATTTAAAATCTCTTTCACGAGCTTATAGGCAAAAATCTGATATGAAACCTTAACTAACCAAATCCAGGCTTATATACAAAGAATCATCTTCAGAAATCAGATGCTTTGCTCTCTGTGGAAGGTGAAGACAACATGGGCAAAGTCAACCACTGTCTTCATCATAATACAAAAAGTACAGATCTATAATGCAAAGATAATTTTTCCAAAACACGTCAAGATGGTATCCAGTAGCCTATTGCAGCTTCTCTAAAACTACAACCAAAATCCCACAATGAAGAGAAACTATTGTAAATAGGGAGCCAACTCCAACTCCATGGAAATACACTAAAATGGCCTCATTTCAAAACCAAAAGCAACCTTACTAAGCAAAGTTCAGTGCCCTCATTTTCCAACTAAAAAAGCAAGGCTCAGATTCAGTAACTGGCCTGAGCTTACTTATCTATGATATGGCAGACCAGGTCTCAATCTCATGTCTTCTGACTCCCAATCTGAAGCCTTTCATCATCCTTATTTTATACATCTTGAGAAACTCTGGCAATCACTATTAGCGGGGAAAGGTATGTAGAAAATAAAATATTACATTGCAAATAATATGTTCACTTGAGAAATCAAAGGGAATGGTAGTTCCTAGAGGGTATCAATGAGTCTTAACAAGTAAGCCAGTGTCTCAGCACAAAAACCACAAGGGAAGTTTGCACTCAATTTAAATTCTTGGATGTACCTGGGCCAAGAAAATAATAAGACCTCAATGGGGAAAAAAAAATACTTGAGCTCTACCTTTTCCTAGCTGGAAAAAAAAAAAAAAAAATTAGTATAGCAAAAAAGAGAAATCTCGCCAGGCTAATGGCACACATCCATAATCCCAGCTACTCAGGATATGAAGGAGGATGATCCCAAGTTCAAGATCAGCCTGAGCCACTCAATGACACCCTGTCTCAAAATAAAAAATTAAAAGGAATGGGGATATAGATCAGTGGTAGAGTGCCACTGGGTTCAGTTCCTAGTACTGAAAGGAAAAAATGAAAGAAATCTAATAAATAGGTTAAATAAACTACTACTAATTGAAATCCCCAAGATATTTTTCTTTACCTTAGAAACCATGTGATAAAAGAATAACTGAGACTATCAGAATACTAATAAAGCAATAACTGACTCGATTTTTGTTAGTTAATTCATAAAAAAATAATGTATCATGCATAAAAAATAACTGAAAAATGAATACCTATATCCTTCCCACCCAGCTAAAGAAATACAAAATTTCCAGTATCTTTGAAACCCCCTTTGTGGCCCTCCCTAATGATATCCCCTTCTCTAATCTCTCTAGAGACAACCATTATCCTCAATTTTATGTTAATCATTTTCACGTTTCTTGATTTCTCAAGACTCTGTACCTAGCCCTAAACAATAGATTTAGTTGTGCATACTTTTGAAATTTATATAATTTAAATTATAGCTTGAAATCCCTGCAGCTTGCTTTTTTCTTGTTGGAACTTACATTACCACAATTCATCCAATTGATAAATACAGCCATAGTTCACAAAACATTGCAAGAATTCACTGCATGGAATACACTGTAATTTATTTATCTGTTGCCCTGCCAACAAACTTAAGGTTGCTTCCACTGTTGTATAAAGATTGCTCTTGGGGCTGAGAGTGTGGCTTAGTTGTAGATTGCTGGCTGACCATGTACAAGGCCTTGGTTTTTGATTCTCAGCGATATAAAAAAAAAAAATGGGATTGCTTCTGTGAATACTTTGATATATGTCCTCAAACATGTATGCCAAGAGTTTCTTTACAAGATTCACCTGGGAACTTAGGGTATATGTTTGTTAGCTTTATCTGATGACAGTTTATTTCACAAAACAGTATACCAACTCCCACCTAGCAGTGTCTAAGAGATCCAGCTATGTCATACCCTCACCAATGCTTTACATTGCCATTCTCTTATTTCCTAATCAAATTGGTATAAAATGGAATCTCATTTAAATTGTAATTTTCCTGTCCTAGAGTACAAGTGAGCACCTTTCATTTTCTATTTGGTTTCCTCTCCTGTGAACTGTCTGGTAAAGTCTTTTGCCCGTATTTCTTTTGCACTGCAACTTAGCAAAACCCTGTCTCAAAGTAAAAATAAAAAGGACTGAGGAAGGCCTAGGGTTGTGGCTCAATGGCGGAGCACTTGCCTAACGTGTGAGGCACTGGGTTTGATCCTCAGCACTACATAAAAATAAATAAATAAAACAAGGGTATTGTGTTCATCTATAACTAAAAAAAAAATCAGTAACTTATAAAAAACAAAGGTCCATCTACAACTAAAAAGATATTTTTTTAAAAAAGGGGGGCGCTGAGGATTAGGCTTAGTGATACCACTGGGTTCAGTCCCCATTGCCACCAAAAAAAAAAAGAAAATAAAACAAATACTGAGATAAGCCATTTCAGATAAATTAGACAACAAGAAAAGGTCATATGCAATGCCTGTGAGCTTATTGTGAAATGGGTACAATTAGTAACAGTAGATATTAGTCCAAAATGCTGAAAAAATAATGTGGCAATATGTATCAAGAGGCCTAACAATGCTCTCCTGTTTTTACCTGGTAATCTTATTTCAGACATTCTTCAAAAGAAAAGAGTTTATATCCTGCTATGTGCACATGTAACAACAAGTTCTACTACTATGAATGATTATAATGCACCAACAGAAAGAAATTTTCTTAATTTTTAAAGAAAATCATTTTCAAATGTGAATACACTTGTAGCACATAAAATGAGCCAGACATGCAGAGATTACCAAAGAGCAAAATTCATAGAAGCATGAATAACAAAAAATTAGCAATGCTTAAATGCCCAGTGATACAGCAATTTTATAGGGAGACAGTAATTTTATAGGAAAGTAGTTAAGAGCTTTTCTTTGGCACCAGACAGATAATCAGAGATGAGTCAGACATAAGCCCTATCCCCCAGAGTCTTGCAGTCTACAGTTAATAAGCATTACCGCTTATGAAGTATATGACTTTAAACAAGATACTTCACCTCTCTAAGCCTCAATTTTCTCATTGTAAAGTGGAATGACAATTCCTACTTTAAAGGATTATTGCAAAAATTAAGAGAGAAATGCTTAGTGCAGCTCTGCTGCCATAAGTGCACAGTGACTAGCCACACCAACATATACATGAACTATGCAACCGTGCAGCAGCACACATGGGGCAATGTACAATGAACAGAGTTCCATTAGAGGGATGCAGAGGGTTGATTAAGCCCCTTTAAATTTTAAGTTGCTTATATAATTTTTAAAAATATATTCAATTCTAGAAGTGGTGTTACGAGCCTGTTGTCCCAGTTATGGAAGCTGAGGTAGGAGGATGACTTGAGAACAAGAGTTTGAGGCCAACCTGGATAACACAGTATACCTCATCTCAAAGAAGGAAGAAAGAAAGAATGGAAGGGAAGAAGGAAGGTAAGTTGATGTAGCCAGGTGCAGCTGTACACACTTCTAGTCCCAGCTACTCAGGAGATGGAGGCAGGAGGACTGCTTGAGCCCATGAGTTCAAAACTAGCCTGGGCAATATGGAGAAAACCCATCTCAAAAAATAAAATTAATTCAATTCTAACATATACTAAGTACTTACTGTTTGCCAGGTTCTATACTGGGAAAACAAGTATGAATAGTTTCTTCCTTCAGGGGTCTCACAGTATAATGGATGATTCATTCAATCATAATTCATTCAATAAATGTTACGCACCTACTGTGTGCCAGGTGCTGAAAATTCAGAGGAAACAATTGAACAAGCTAACTATCTTCATAAAGCCTACCTGCTAGTGTAGAAAACAGACCAATGGTAAGTAAACAAAAACAAGATAATTATAGACATTATACGGAAAATAAACAGGGTGACCAAATTATCTGATGGTTGGAGGCCTGCTTTAGAAAGGTAATGAGGAAAAGACCTCCTGAAGAGGTGACATCTGAGATGAGACATAAAGGGAGAAAGTAAGACAGTCATCTCAGGAATAAGTAAACATCATTCTAAGCAGAACAAGTGTAAAAGCCCTGAGGTCAGAAAGAGCTCAGATGTTCCAGGTACAGAAAAGAGGTCAGTGGGGTGTATCAGGTGAGTGAGAGGGAAGAGGGGGGAGAGGCATCTAGGATGGGCAGGAGCCTCACTAACTAGGGTGAACAGTCTGAATTTTATTTGGAGAGTAATGGGAAGCCATGGAAGGCTTTAAGCCAAGAAGGAACATGATCTTTGGATGTTTAAAAGATCATTTTGTCCGCATTGTGGAGAATGGTTGGTAAGATGGCAGGAAGAAGAGCCAAAAGAGCAATTAGTGGTTATCTGATGGTCCAGGCAGGTGGAGTTAGTGATTTGTATTTAGGGTGGTGTCAGAGATAAGAATGAAATGAACTCAAAATGTATTTTGAAACTAGACTGAAGAACTGCAAGTGGATTCCCTGTGGGAAGAGGGAAAGCAAGAAAAATGCCAACTTTTTAAATTTAAACAATTAGCTAGTGGAAGTGCTGTTTACTCAGAGGAGTTTTGGTTTGGAAATCAAGAATTCAGTTCTGATCAGATTAGATCGGAGATGTGGGATATCAGGAGAAACGTCTTGTGGGTAGCTAGATGCTGCAGTCTGGCTGGGCACAAATAACCGAGCCGCCACGAAGCACTTGTAGGTTCAAAACAGCAACTCTTTATTGCCGAACTCCACCAGCACACTCCACGCACACTCCCCAAGAACTCTCCCGGGCTCCGTGCATACTCCCTTGGAACCTGGGAGAACTCCATGGGAACTCCCAAGTAGCGGGCCCCTGAGGCAGCAAGAGCTGCCCTATTGCCGGACAGTAAAGGTCTAATATACAATTGAATACACAGCTTAACATAACCATCATCATCTCAGTGGCGTCACCTCTCAACCACTCCCTTCTGGCAAAATGCCATGTGTCATCCTGACTTGGCCTTGGCCTTCAACAGCTAGTTAGTTAGGTCTGGAGCCCGGGGGGTGTGATCCAGATTAGAGATATAAATTTAGGAGTGACAAGAGAAGGAATTATATTGAAAGCCTCCATCTGGACATGTTTGCCTAAGAAGTGCATGTAGACAAGGAAGAGGACCCAAGACTGAGGCCTGAGAGAGAATTGAGAGAGTAGGCTGTGGAAGAAGTAAGTACCAGAGAGACAAGGACAGGGCAGAGCCCAGGACTTTGCCACAGAAGCCCAGAGAGAGTCAGGTGTGAAGAGGAGGATGGTCTGCTGAGGACAGAAGGGCCACATGGAAGACCTAGCAATGCGGATGTGACTCTCAAAAGCGTCCTGTGTAGAGTGCTGAACAGACACTAGATGGAAGAAGTTTGGAGGGTGAGTGAGAGCTGAGTGGAGAGGCAGCGAATGCAGGCCATGTGGGAGAGAAGATCGGACATGAAGGGCAGCAGCTACCTTACAGAGTCCCTGGAAGAAGGGAAACGTATGGCCAATAAATATACAAAGAGATGTCCAGCTTCCTTAGTGATTGGGGAAATGCAAATTAAGACACAATGTGATACTATTTTATAGAGTTCCATTGGGCAAACATTTGAAATCTGATGATAATAAGATACCAAGTGTTAAGGGAATGTGGATCCACCAGTCTTTCTTACACAGATAATGGGACTGTCCATTAATACAGCCACGTCGGAAAACAGTTTCACACTTACCTCATGAAATTAGCATTCACATACCTTATCCCCTGCCTTTTCATTCCTTAATAATGTGACACAGCTATGTGCAAGAATTCATAGCATTCACAGAGGCAAAAACCTAGGAAAAGTTCAAATGCCTCGAGAGAACAGATGAATAATCTGTGGCATTTCCACCATCAGTGAATGCTGTGTAGCAGAGAAATGGATGGACTCCAGATCTGTGCTCAGTGTTGATGACTCCTGAACTGTGATATGAAGGGAGAAAAGGCCCAGGAAGGTTGCATACATCATAATGCCATTTTTATAAAGTAAAAAACAAGTGTAATAAATTTTAAATACTTTTCAGGAATAGATTTGTATGTAATGAAACTATACTCAAGAAAGCAGGAGACTGGTAATGCATGAGTCAGATAGTGGTTACTTTGCATGGGAGGTAACAAAGGGATAAGGCCGTAAAATGATAAGGATGCTTATTACACTCAAGGAAACAAAGACAAGGCCTCCTATGAAGTATTTTTATTCAAAAAACTTGGAATCTATCTAACCATGAAATGTAAATAGTTACATTTTAATTAAAAAAAAACATGTTCAGCAGCACCAAAGGGAAATCCAGAAAATCCACCAGTCAGGAAAATCCAGAATGCAGGATGCAGAACACTATAGGGCAAACAGCTTAGTTTCATCAACAAGTAAATTATGAAAAACATTTGAAATGTTAAAAGAGAGTGGGGAAACCAATAGGTTAAAAGAGATGTGGTGGGGCTGGGGGTGTAGCTCAGTGGTAGAGTGCTTGCCTAGCATGTATGAGGCCTTAGGCTCAATCCCCAGCACCAAAGAGAGAGAGAGAGAGAAACCAAATGTACTATGTGGAGTTTCTTTGGCTTCTGATTCTAGCAAGTCAGCTATTTAAAAAAAAAAAAAAAAAAAAAACCACTTATAAGATATTTTGAAAACTGATGAAGGACACTATTGTTAATTTTTTAATTTGATGATGGAACTGTAATTTTTCTCAAAGTCTAACTCTTAGAGATGTAACTACATTTTTTTAAAAAAATCTAGTAATATTTGTCCTATACTTTCCTCATGACATTGTAATTTGTGTGCTAATCTCTCTCTCTCTCTCTCACATACACACACATACACACACACACACACACACACGCATGCACACACAATTCCTATCCAACAGGACTGTATTTCCAAGACACAAAAGATTCTTATCTACTATCATCTGCCGACCTCAGCACAATACTTTGTTGAATTAAAAAAAGAGGAAATGTAAACATCAGAGGGCTAAGCAGAAGTAAATCCTTTTTCCCTACAACTTTTTTATACCTGAAGTCTAAAACCAAAGTCCCTGGAAAGGAAAAGTAGGGACACAAAGCTGTCTTAAGAACTCATGAGGAGTGCATTTCTTGGAGAACAAGGTGGAGACAACCCTGGCTGGGCTGAGTCCCCCTGATACCCTCCCCACACGGCTGGATCTAAATTACATATAGCAAGGTCTCCAGCACCAGACTGGGCCATGCCCTGGGCTCTCTTCCCACAGGGCCACCCTGGGTAAATGGTTGAAGGAGGAAACCGAGGCATCCTCCACAGAGGGAAGAGCACAGACCACAAAGAGTAGGTCACATCCTGGTGGCCAAGTCAGAAATGCCAATTAAGGATCTGTCAAAGCAGAGACCCTGGCACATCTACAAGTCAGTGGGCAGGGACCACAGTCCTGTTATTCTGAGGAGCCAATGAAGGGACTGGAGAGTGGGTCAGCGATGAAATGCAACTGGAAAAGGGGGACTGGAAGAAGAGGGCCCTGCCTGACTGCCATTTGGGCTTGGCTGGCCAAGGTTCAGCCTGGTCCCTTCTCCATGCAGAAGGATGTGGGCTACCACAGAAATGCAGGCAATGCTAATGTGAGTAGAAAATTGAATTCCTCAGCACAGTAGGGGGGCTGACTCAGCTGAGCAGACATAGCCATATATAACTACAAAATGAGAACACCCTAAGCCCCACACAGAGCAGGGGCCCCTGGGAGATGGAGGGGGTTCCCTCTGCCTGCAGTGGCATAAGGGTAGGAAGAGCTCCCAGTAGGATCTTTCAAGACTGATCTGAACAGAAGAGGAACCACATGCACAAAGTCCCAGAGACACGAAAATACAATGATGTGTCTGATACCCAATAAAGCTGCTGGAGCCTGAAGTGTTTTCTATTCTTGTTCCCCTGTTGATATAAAAAACTCATTACCGATGAACTGTTTCTTTTTACTTCTAAGAGTTTACCCCAGAGCAATAAACAGGGGTGTGTGCCAAGATACATTCACAATGCTCAAAACAAGAAGCCATTTAACCCCCAGTACAAGAAAAAAAAAAATACAGGAAACTACATGGCCACCCATTGGAGTTAGATGTGTTGAAATACTATGTAGTCATCAAAAAACATGTTATCGAAAATTAATTAATGGGGGGCTAGGGTTGTAGCTCAGTGGTAGAGTGCTAGCCTAGCTGGTGTGAGGCCCTGGGTTCAATCCTCAGCACTATATAAAGATAAATAAAATATGAGGCTGGGGTTGTAGCTCAGCGGCAGAGTACTTGCCTTGCACATGTGAGGCACTTGGTTCGATCCTCAGCACCACGTAAAAATAAAATAAATAAAGAAAATATATTGTGTCCATATTTTTAAAAAAGAGAAATAAAATAAAGGTATTGTATCCATCTATAACTACAATGAAAATTAATTAATGGTATGGAGATAGCTATGCCCCATGATAATATGATTTTAACTCAATGAAAACAAAGTACATTAGTTTTTGGGGGGTTTTTTGGTACTAAAGATTTAATCCAGGGGTGCTTAACCACTGGGATATATCCCCAGCCCTTTTTATTTTGAGACAGGGTCTCACTGTTTGCTTAGATGCTCACTAAATTGCTGAGGCTGGCCTTAAACTTGCAATCTTCCTGCCTCAGCCTCCCTAGTCGCTGGGATTACAGATGTATGCCATTGCTCCAGGCTACAATGCATTTCTTTTTAAATATCTTTTTTAGTTGTAGATGAACACGATACTTTTATTTTGTTTTTATTTTTAAGTGGTGCTGGGGATCGAACCCAGTGCCCCACACATGCTAGGCAAGGGCTCCAGCACTGAGCCACAACTCCCAGCCCCTACAATGCATTTTTTAAAAGAATAAAAATAAATATAATGCACAAGGAGTCTATCTTGGTATAGTGAGGTTATGGGCAATAATTTTGTCCTTGTATATTTTCTACAATGAATGTGTTTTTCTTTTTAAAAATTAGATAAAGGACTGGGGATATAGCTCAGTGATAGAGCAACTGCCTAGAATGCTCAAGGGTCCTGGGTTCAATCCCCAGCACCACAAAAAATAAAGAAAAATTAGGTAAAAACACAACAGGTTACTGAAACACACACAGGTGAAAACAGGCCCACAAGGGGTAGGCTCACCTTCTGCAGGATGGGGGTGGGGCAGATGTTGTCAAACAGGACTGAGTTGAAGATCCCATACACACCGTCATCAAGATGGTACACGATGGTCTTGGGGGCGGAACCATTTTCCTCTGCAGGGAGGGGAAGGGTCAGGGGCAACACAAGCAGAATGTGAGGGGGCTGGGAGTGGGGAGTTGGTACCATGGTGGGCCCAGCAAGCATGACAGGTCTGTGAAGCCAAAGGGCTGCCTCTTCCTCAACTATGGGGTGGGTCCTGCAATTGGAGCCACCAACAGCCATCCTTCTAATGACATGGGTTCACGGTTGTGTTGGGAACACCCACCCTTGCAGCGTTCCTGCCTGGGACACATTACCAGCCTGCAGCTGAGCCCCTAGGTGTCCTAGCAAAGGCAGAAGAGTAGCCCATCCAAATTCAAGGCCCCAAGAAGTTAAACCTCTTGCTCAGAGGCACATAACAGGGTGGTGGATGAGCTGAAATGAGAAGCCAGGTCTTCTGACTGGACTACGTAGGTTAATCCCCCAGATCTGTGACAGAGGCCAGAATGTTATTCCTGCACACGCGCGTGCGTACACACACACACACACATGCAACATCTCTACCTGGAACCCACCACCCTGCCATGTGAATCATCTCTGAAGCTCTCCCTAGAGTCCTGGAAGGACAAAGAAACAGGGCAAAGCCCAAGATCAGAGTCTCTGACACCTCTCCCTCAAAGAGCAAAGAGAGGTGCCGAGGAGGCCTGATTTGTCGATCTAGAAGGGCAGAGAAGAGTGTTTACACTGGTGGTATGAGCACACAAGCTGAATCAGCCCAGCCTGAACTTGAATTCCAGCATTGCCTCTTGTCAGTTGTGTGACCTTGGGCTGCTAACCCAACCTCTCCTTGCCTTCATTCTTTCATCTGTCAAGGGGACTTTAACAAATATAAGTTGTTGTTGAGTATTTTATTAAATTATGAGGATGGATGAACAAGAGTATCTTGGAGAGGAGACAGACATGGGTCAAACACAGGCTTTACCTCTTTACAAGCTATTAAGCAACTCACTTGTGTTCCCTTTAACTCTGTTTCCTCATCAAACAAAAATGGAGTCAATAAAGAATCTATTCTAAGTCCATCTTGATCTCAATCTGCACAAAATATGAACATGCCTTGGAAAAAGGATGCTAAACAAGTGTCTTGGGGTGAGTGGACCCGATTGTAATTTTCCCTACAGCAAGCACCCATTCTCCAGACTCCCCACCTCTAGGCCTAAATCTAGATGCTGCTCAGCCAGCCACTGTCCCCAGCTTTAGGGAAGAATGGGGCTCTGCTATCCATCTGGCACCTACCCTCCCTGCCAGGCTGATCCAGAAGAACCTCCTTCTTGGCGATGATGCTGACTGCCACGGTGAAGGCAGAGGTCACATAGTAGCGCCCCAGCTCAGCAAGGATGTCCACACCACAGCCCTCTGGGAAGTACAGGTCCAAGGCTGAGTTGATCACAGAAGCAATCTGGTGAGAGGGGATGAGGGGACAATTGTGTGTTCAAAATAGACTGGAAGCCTATTCTGGTTTGCAAGGTGAGGTTTATGCTAAAGATCTGCTACAGCTCCAAGTCTGTTTCTTGAAAGCTGCTTTGATTTCAGGAAGAAGGATTTGGCAGCTGCTAAGCCCCAGCTAGTAATTTGGGGCAGCTAGACAGGTGGGAGGGGGACAGGGCTGAATCACGACCCTCGTGCTTATATAAATCACCCTGTTCAGTGCCCTCATAAAGGAGAGGAGCATCCTTTTGTAATGCTAGGTGCTCAAATCCAGAAGCCCTGATGTGGATGGATCTTTCTTTCATAAATAACCAGTTCATTAAATAATACATTAAATTAGAGAAAAAAAATTTTTAAACAACCAAGAAGGAAAAAGAAGATAAAAGACATCCTAATTTTATCATGTCAAGAAACCTAATCGTTGTGAGCTTTCTAGAGAAACTCCTTTCTTTTTATGCAAACATTTTTTTATTATAAACAAGACGGGTCTGTGTATCTGTTCTGATTGCCTGTTTTACTCAATAAATTGAGAATGTTCATGTGAGTGAATATTTTCATTGTAAGAATGTTCCATGCCAAGGCATGGTGGGTATGCCTGTAATCCCAGCAACACCAGAGGCTGAGGTAAGAGGATCTCACATTTAAGGCCAGCCTCAGCAACTTAGTGAGGCAGGCCCTAAGCAACTTAGCGAATCCTTGTCTGAAAATAAATGGCTATGGATGTCACTCAGTGGTAAAGTGCCCCTGGGTTCAATTCCCAGTGCCAAAAAAAAAGATCTATAATCTAACCAATCCTGAGTATTAGATGGTCTAGGTAAATGCACTCAATTTTGATTATATGCAAAGCTGCAAGTCTGGTCTATGAGGCTAATTCTTTGGGTCCATTTGGTATTAGCTCCTCTGGGTCAATTCCAAGCTGTGGAGATGCTGGAAAAGGCCTCTTTCTAAGAAAAAGTGACTCCTAGTGGTAAGAGTGAGGATTGCAATGACATTTTCCTGCCTTCATCTCACAGGTGGGAAGGAGACACACAGACTGGAAGTGGATCCAAGGTTGGTTTTCCTTCCCCTGCTTTCCCACCTTATTTTTTGTCAGCTCACCTGAGGGTGGACAGGGCATACTCAGACCCTCAAAGAGTCTTATGACATGCAAATAGGTTTTGGCTAAGCCTCACACAGGTTTGGTAAGCGGGGTCTGATACCAGGCTGAGCCTGGTACGCAGCCAGCTCTGCTGTGGACTCAGGAAATGTCAAAACCTCTGAGCCTTGGTTTGCTCAGCCTTAGCATGAGGTTAACAGTAGTGAGATGATCCAGGGAAAGCAACGAGGACAGCATGTGACACACAGGACCCACTCACAGTATCCCTGTGATCACTGCACCCCTCCACCGTGCCCCCCTGCTCTCTACCCAGAGGGCCCAGCAAGACACTCCTAGTGCCAGGGTTACCTCTTCAAATCTCACTTTGGCTCCCTCTATGCCAGGGAAGCCTCCACCAAGGTCCAGAATGTGCATTGTGTGGCCCAACTCGGCACCCATTTCAAACACAAGGCGGGCATCTGCGATGGACTGAGCATAGGCCTGAGGGTCAGGACAGCCACTGCCAACATGAAAACTGGGAAATGAAGGAAGAGACTCAGCTTACATGAAGAGCCCCCCCCCCCCAGTCCCAGTCAGGAACAGCCTTGGGCAGACACGTGGGACAGTGTGCCCATGTTAAAGGTACAATGACTGAAGGCCTAAACCGTTAAATGGGTTACAAAGGGCCATGTGGCAAGTGAGGACTAGACAGGAGGCACTTGGTGCTCCTCCCATCCCCCCATGCTGCCCCTGGAGAGGAACATTAAGGAATAAGAACTAGGACCCCAAGAAACCCAGATCCAGACATGCCTGCCCCTCAGCTATGTGGCCTGGACAAGTTATTCAGCCTGCCTTACTTTAATTTCCCCAAGGCCAGGTCTCTGAGAAGAACCTCCTGGAATAAGACCTTCTGGAGATTGTGGAGTTAGGGAAGGAGACATTCCAAACCTTCTTTTCAGAGAGAGGAAATTCTCAACTGGAAAAATTCCAGGCCCAGGGGTTGGCCATGCTTGGAAGCTCTGGGAAAAGTCTCATACAGGATGATTAATTCCTGGGAAACAGGCAGAGGGCTGAGCATGGGTGGGGGTGGTGGGGATCCTGGTGCACACCTCACACCCACCACCTCCATGTGGCTCTTCTTGGCATTTTCAAGCAGATGTCTGCAGGATTTCAGCGACGCTCCAAACTTCAGGCTTAGGCGGCTCAGGGAGTGGGAGTCGTCGGTGGCAATGCACAGCACCATCCTAAGGAAACAAGCAGTGCACCCTGCTGGGTGAATCCTGCCTGCGCCTCCCCAACCAGGTATCCTCTGAACCCAGAGCTGGGGACTCATGTGGCTCAGAGCCAACTGAGTCCACAGCCTCCCATACCCCTCCACTCCTGCTCAGCCATCAACCTCTGAGTCTTGGATAACCCACTCTCTAGGTGTCCTAGGACCCATTCCTACATTCCTGGTCTACCTCATCAGATCTCCCCTGGGCAGCTCCCATCCTTCCAAATCAGCCTCCACACCTGTCAGAGTTTTCCGACATTTCAAGCATGAGGGGAAACATTTTGCTAAAAAAGTCTTAAGAAGAACCCTAGTAACACGATGGAAGCCGCTTTGGGTAAACCAGAGTGGCCTGCCACTCAACCTGCTCTTCACCAGGGCTCCTTCCTGGGATCCCCAGAGTACCCAGTAATCTGTAAAAGCCACAGCCAGAGCAAAATGTCCAGCCCTGACCCCTTCCAGAATCCACGTCTGCATGTCATTCACTGTGTGCTTTGCCCATCATGGCGTATTCCAGCTGCATCACATTGCTGTGGACTCCTTGGATAACCCATACTGTTTCCAACACCAGTCTGTTTGCTCATGTAGTTCACTATGTGCCCTTCCCAAATTTTATTCATTCCTCAGGGCCCAATTCATGTGCCATCTCCTCCTGAAGCTTTCCTGACCACCCCCACCCCTGCCCAGGTTCTCTCAAGCCTGAGACTTGACCTCCATACCATGGGTCTTCTCTGCCTGGCTTGTAACCAGTGCCTTTGATCTAGTCAGACCCTGGCATCCTGGGTCAGAGAGCAGCCACCCCAACCTCCTGTAAGTGTGGCCAGGTCCAAGACAGGGTCCTCTCCCAGCTCCCCACACCTCCCACCCTTCCTGCCCACACCCAGCAGCCCAGCCTCCCTGCATGAGTGACTCTTAGCTTACTTGGCACTGGGGTGGCTCTTGACCACCTTTGCCAGCTCCATCTCATTGTCGAAGCTCAGTAGCCGCACCCCATGCTTAGCAGCATACTTGATCTGTGCGATTTGCTTACAGGGGTTGGCATAGATGATCTTACTGGCAGGGACACCAATGCGCTGGACCAACTCCATCTCTGCCTGTGGGGTCCCAAAGGTGGTGGTGAGGAGGCACCAGGGCCTGCTGGCCCATGGGAGCCAAGGAAGCACAGGTGAGGGGCAAAGTCTTAGCTACACATGGGGAGGTCTGTAACAAGTGGGCCATCCCTTTAAGACAACAGATAAACAAAAATCAGGACTTTATGCTGATTCACTCACTCTGCGCTGCTGCATACAGTCATCCCGTGGTGCGCTGCACAATCCTGAGGAGTCCCATTCACAGCAATTAGAGGGGTTGTTCATACATTTATTATAACTCACTGGTAGTAAATCATCTAATTCTTATAAAATCAGCATATTTATTATAACAATTAAGTCTCTTAAGGGGTACATTTTCTAATTCACATGAAGGCCCTATAGGGACTCATGATGGTCCTGATGACAGGCTTCTGATACATTTTTCTGGCAAATTTAAATGTTAAATGAATATTACTTGGAAAACAGTATGGAATTTCCTCAAAAAATTAAAAGTAGAGCTATTAGGATCCAGAAATCCTATACTGGGTATATATCCAAAGAAACTGAAATCAGAGCCAGGCACAGTGGCACAAACCTGTAATCCCAGTGACCTGAGAAGCTGAGGCAGGAGGATTGCAAGTTTGAGGCCAGCCTCAGAAACTTAGCAAGGACCTAAGCAACTTAGCAAGACCTGGTCTCTAAATAAAAATAAAAAGGGGTGGTGCATGCCTGTAATCCCAGCAGCTCAGGAGGCTGAGGCAGGAGGACCATGAGTTCAAAGCCAGCCTCAGCAAAAGGGAGTAAAATCTAAGCTGTCTCTAAATAAAATATAAAATAGGGCTGGGGATATGGCTCAGTGATAAAGCACCCCTGAGTTTGATCCCTAGTACCAAAAAAAAAAAAAAAGAACAAAATTGAAATCAGTATGTCAAAGACATGTCTTCTACACTTTCATGTTCATTCCAGCATCATTCATAATTAGCCAAGTTATAGAATCAACCTAAACATTCATTGATGGATGAGCAGATAAAGAAAATGTTGTGTGTGTGTATATATATATATATATATATATATATATATACATCATACACACATACACACAATGGAATACTCTTCAGCCTTAAAAAAGGAAAAATATCTTGTCATTTATACATTTTTTCTCTTGTGATGCTGGTAATTGATCCCAGGGGCTGCATACATCCTAGGCAAGCATAGTACCACAGAGCCACATCCCCAGTGCCTGGAAATTGGTCATTTGTGATGACATGAATGAACCTGGAGGACATTATGTTAATTGAAATAAATCAGAGACAGAAGGACAAATACCATATGATTCACACTTGTATGTAGAGTCAAAAAATCTCGAATTTAAAGCAGAGAATAGAATGGTGTTGGCCAGCAAGGTAGAGGAGCTGTGGGGTTGTCAAAGGATACACAGTGTCAAAGATAAGTCCAAGAGATCTCTTGTATATCTTGGTGACTGTAACCAATAATAATGTACTGTATGCCTGGAAATTGCTAAGAGTAGATTAGGTGTTCTCATCACAAAAAAAATGAATTTGTGCATCAATGTGTTATGTCAGTTTGATTTAGCCATCCCACAATGTAAATATCAAAATATTATGTTGCAGCCAGGTGTGGTGGCACATGCCTGTAATCCTAGCAGTTTGGGAGGCTGAGGCAAGAGAATTGCAAGTTTGAAGACAGCTTTGGCAACTGAATGAGAACCTGTCTCCAAAAAAAAAAGAAAGAAAGAAAAAGAAAAGGGCTGAGATGCAACTCAGCAGTAGAGCACCCCTGGGCTCAATCCCCAGTACCACCCCCCAAAAAATTATGTTGTGTCTTATAAATATATATAACTTTATCCACTTGATAAATAAGACTATTACTTTGTGATTTAGAAAGTCTATAAGACTGAGCACCTAGCTGGACACAGTGATACACGCCTGTAATCCTAGCAGCTCAGAAGGCTGAGGCAGGAGGATCATGAGTTCAAAGCCAGCCTCAGCCAAAGTGAGGTGCTAAGCAACCCAGTGAGACCCTGTTTCTAAATAAAGTACAAAAAAATAGGACTGAGGATGTGGCTCAGTGGTCGAGTGCCCCTGAGTTCAATCCCTGGTACCTCCCCAAAAAAGACTGAGCAGCTTTCTGGGAGATCACCCAGCCCCAAAGGTCTATGCTATGCAGGGTACCATGCTGGGTGACTCCCAACTCAGCCCCTCTCCCCTAAGGCCTCCTCTTCCTCACCTTTTGTGTATCTGTTTGGTTTTTCTGGGGTTTTTTGTTTGTTTGTTTGTTTGTTTTTTGCAAGGCTGAGGAGGGAACCGAGAGCTTTGAGCATGCTAGGCAAATGCTCTGCCCTGAGCTACACCCCCCGCTCTTCCTCACCTTTATAGAATACAGCACTACTTGATTGCTGCATTAATGGTACAGACAATGATGCTGGTGGTGGAGGCAGTGGTGGCGGTTGTGAGAGTAGCCATGTTCATTGAGCACCTGCCACAAGCTGCCCTGACAGAGGTGCTTGATATGAAGTGTTGGTAGACCTTTTTTTATAGAAGGTCTGAATCATATTTCAAGCTCTGCACATCATGTGATCTCTGTCAGACTATTCAGTTGCCATTGTGGCACCAAAGCAGCCAGAGACAATGCATAAATGAAAGAGTATGGCTGTGATCCAGTAAAACTTGATGCAGTCAGGTAGTAAGCTAGCTTTGGACCACTGTCCATAGTTTGCTGACCCCTGCTTTAAATGCATCAGTTTATTCAGTCCTTACAATAACCCATTCAGGCGGGTATTAGCTCCATTCTACACAGAAGGAAACTGGTGCTCAGAGAGGCTATGGAACCCGTAGATGGCAAAACCAACTTTCAAATCAAGTCTGACTCTTCATGAATAAGGGAAAGAAGTCAAGAGCGAGCCAGTTTTGAAACATGGCAGGAGACATAAGAGCCATTTGTAACCACCTGAGTTTGTAATTAAACTCTAATTTTTGATTTAGCAAATTTTTAGCACTAGGTATTTATATGCATTATTTCACATACTGCCTATACCTATCCTATGAAGTATTTACTGGCCACATTTCACGGAGTACAAAATTGAGTTCAGAGAGGTGCACCTGCTTATGAAGATACTGTCAGTAAGTAGCAGAGTAGGACACAAAGGTCCAGCTCCAGAGCCAGACTCAGTCCCCCCACAGCTTGCTTCCCAGAGGTGGATGTGGCCTCCACCATGAGGTCAAGTGCATGTGAAAGTGTGTTTTTGCTCCCTGCCTTGCCACATGAGGTGAGGGGAAGAAACAATGATAACACCTGTGATTTAGCTTTGATTATAAATACTTAAATATTATCATTTATAAAGGCTCGCTATATGCCAGCCATTGCATTTAGCTTGAATTTTAAATGCATTCTCAATTAACCTTCATAATACTCTTATAAGTAAGAGACTCAAAAGAGGTTAGGTGACTTGTCCAAAGTCACATAGTTTATAATGACACAGCTGGGACTGCAACTGCCATACCTCAACCTGCACTGACAGGAGTCTCTTATGCATTTATTGAGTTCTAAGGCTCTCTGATGGGTGCTAATGAAAACAAGTCAGCACATCTGACCCCATGGAGCTTTCAAGCTGCTGGGAAAGACAGACAGTCACAGATGGATACTGAATAATGGTGGAATTATAAATTATTAAAAGGTTGAAGAAAAAGTACAGGATGCTAGAGAATGCGGGACCAAGAAACCTGGGTGTGAGGGATAAAGGACAGCCTTTCTGGGGGTCAGGAATTGAAGCAAAGCCTGCTGGGGGCCTCTGCCAGACCAAGAAGGAAGAAAAGAAGGTTTCCAGGAGACAAAGCAACCTGGACAGAGATTCTGGGGCAAGAAGGTGCTCAGGCAAACCAAAGAACAGAGGCTGTTGGCTTGGCTTGGGCAGGGTACATGTAGTGAGGAAGATGAGGTCAGGAGGTGGACAGAGCTCCTGAGAAAAACCAAGAAACTGCTGGTAGGTTTATAGTTTACCCAGAAGATGATGGAAAGAATTTTAAGAGTTTCAAGAAGGGAAATGACACAGTCAGAACTATATTTTAAACACAAGGTCTAAATTCTGTCACCTGAGGAGGGGCCTGAGGGGATTCTGGGGAGAGTGGTCACTGGCTGTCATAATTGCCCTGGGAGAGATGACATAACCAGCTCTGGAAAGACTGGGAGATGTGTTCCAGAGGCTGGCTACTAAGCTGAGTGATGTACGGCATGTAGGGATGAGGGGTGAGGATATGTGAGAGGCACACACACTCCCAGCAGACCTAGGCGTCCTCATGAGAGGAAGAGGGGGAGATCAGGGGTGTGTGTGAGCAACCTGGTCCAGGCCTCTGCTGGCCAGTCAGCTAGACAGACAAGTAGGAGCTGGAGGTTAATATGTGGGAGGCTCTGGCATACTGATGGTATTTAAGCATTGAGACGAGATGAAATTCTCTAAGAGGAGGAAGACTTTACAAGAGAGGGGGTCTAAGACAGAACAGGGAGGAATGCTACCATTTAGAAAGCAGTAGATGATGGGAGAAGCCTGGCCCAAGGACTCAGGAGAAGAGAAGAGGGAGACAAATCCACAGATGATAATGCCATTCTCAACGAGCAGCAGTGCCTAGCGAAGGTGGGGCAGCCCTGCAGCACACTCTGTCCTCTTACATATCTCTGAACTCTCTAGGGCACACATGAATGTTATTTTTAAGAATATGTTGCTGAGTAGAATGCAGTTAAGAGGTCAGATAGTGCCTGGTAGGGTGGCACACATCTGTAGTCTCAGCAACTCGGGAGGCTGAGGCAGAAGGATCACAAGTTCAAAGCCAGCCTCAGCAACTTAACGAGTCCCTAAGCAACTTGGAGAGAACCTGTCTCTAATAAACAATAAAAAGGGCTGGAGATGTGGCTCAGTGATTAAGCCTCCCCCCCCCCGTCCCCCAGGGTTCAATCCCTGATACCAAATAAATAAACAATAAAATATGTCAGATAAAAAGAGGAGCAAGGAGTATCTTCAGACCAGGTCCAGATGTGTCAACATGAACATATCTCCAATACCTACTGAGTTTAAAGTTGTGTGGAACAGTATGTACCACAAGTGCTTTTTATATACTGTTATAAAATTGCAACATATTTTATATACTCTCTGTGACTCGCTGATGTGTTTTGTAGATGCTATATATCCACCAAACCCATAATGGTCATTATCTATGGAGATATAAAACTGATGCCCTACTTTATCTTTGGGTGAATGAATCAATGTATTATCTGAAAAACTCACAATTACTGCTTCAAATAAAGTGCTCATTGGATCTTGAAGGTCGTTGGGTACCTTGATAACAGGAAATTCTTTGCAGCAGTAAGAGTGAAGGCTGGGCAGCAGTGGCCTGAGGAGCGGTATTGGGGGATGAGGCATTGAGTGGGGACAGGCAAGCATGCAGACAACCCTGCTGATTTGACCATCGTGGGGGAGCAAGGCACTGGGCTGGAGGAGGATGTAGTGTCCAAGGAAGGCTTCTAAGGATAGAAGGAAGCTGAGGGAGTCAGCTAAAGACAAGGGATGGGTTTGGAACAATGACATAAGGTCCATGGGAAGAAGACCAGATGGACCTGAGCCCTGTGCCCCTGGCTCTGAAACATGTCAAATGGGTGTCTGTCTATACATCCAGCCCTAGCTCATGCCAGGCCCTTCCCTTGGTCAATGTCCACTACGGCATGGTGCCATTAAGCATGGCCACCCACTAATATCAACCAGAAGAGGGCAGCCTCTCCCCTTTAAGAAAAATTCTAAATCAGGCTGAGAATGGAGCTTAAGAGAAAGTGCTTGTCTAACAAGTAGGAGGCCATCTCCAGTGCTGCAAAGAAAAAAAAAAAAAAAACTTTTAATTCCCAGGAGCCACCCCTCTGTAAATGATGCCCCAAAGGGTCTGCATGATCCGAAACACAGGAGGGAGCTCAGACCTCTACTTGCCCTTATAGGGAAATGAGGGCAGACGACATTAGTCAAGTACCAGCTCAGCCACCTCCTTTTCCAAGGACCTTGGAAAAGACAACAGCAATGGAGTTGGTGACCACATTGCTAGACTCAAGCTGTCACCTCCCAATGCATGACCCTGAGCAAATCTCTCAACCTCTGTGCTTCATTTCCTTATATATGTAATGTGTCTCCACAAGACTGTTGTCAGTATCCTGATAAAATCATGACCTCAGAGGGCTGTTGCGAGAAAAAAATGAGATCATGTACAGAAACTTCTTGGCAAAGTGCCTGGCACAGCAGATGCCCTCAGCAAACAGTAGAAGTTTCTACCATCTTCAAGGTCTCCTACACCTAGCAGTTCTGCCCTTTGGAGGCCAGCCCCAGAGACTAAAAGGCCAGGCACCTCCTCCCTGGGTTTCCAGAAGCACAGCACTTCAGTCAGTGAGGTTTTGTCCTATCCTTCACCTCTAGACTAGGGGAACCAAAGGATCCTGTTCCTTCTCGCCCCAAGTGGAGGCCCAGTGTGCTGCAGGAGGTGGCTGGGAGGACAAAAGTCTTGGCTCTGGATTTCTTCCCACGAGCTTCACAGGGCTTTATGCAAGACACACATAATATGAGATGTGCAAAGCAAGAGCAAGAGACTCACCACCAAGAAGAGCAGGAGTATTAACATTCACTCCCCAGCAAAGGACCTTGTTCTGATCACTCCACCCCCATGCACACCTCTCCCCACCATCCTGCCCAGGCTGGCTCTCTTCCTGTCTATTCCAGCAGTCCTTTCTAGAACTCTCCTCACAACATCCAGCCCCCTTGCCCATCAGGGTTTAAAAGGGATTTCCCTCAAAACAACCATTATTAACCATCTAGAATCTGAGGACAGCAACAATATCCCAAAACAATGCTCAGCAGGTCTGTTCCTATCTCAGAGCTTTGCACCTGCTGTTCCCTCTGTCTGGAATGCTCTTCCCCTAGCTATCCACCTGGCTTGATCCCCTGCCTCCTTCAGGTCTGCATTCAAATTTCAGCACAGCCTTCCCTGGCCAAAACAATGCAATGCTCTCGCCCAACATTCCCTACTTCCCTTTCCTGCTTCTTCAACCCAGCATTTACAACCTAAAACACTCTGTTTTCACAGTTTCCTTTGTTTATTTTTTTAAAAAGCAAGCTCCATGAAGGAAGGGCTTTTTTTGTTTTGTTTGATTCATGGCTGAATACCCACCTAGAATAATATTTGGCCCCACTCTAGCTGCTCAATAAATATTTGCTAAATAAATGAGATATGTTCAAAACCGTACCGAGGAAACTTTATAGCTTAAAGGCTTTTTAATCTAATCAGAACAGAATGAAAATAGATGAAGTAGGCATTCTACTCAAGGACAACAGAGTTTATCTTGTGCAATGCTATACCTCTAGCTCTACCAAGCAGTCACAATTGTGGTTCAATGACTATTGAGTGACAGTACATAAGCAAAGTTGATCAAAAGCCAGTAGGAGGAATTAAGATAACAGCAGAAATCAAATTAGAAAGCCAGTAAAATTGGCAGCAACAACAAAATTGTAAAAGGATTAGTTAAAAAAAAGCACATTCACACATTAATATTATAAAAGAAAAAATAAAACCAACAATGTAGATGTGTTTTGTTTTGTTTTAATTGGAAGAATACCACATATAGCTCTATGCCAAGACATTTAAAAACCTCCATTAAAAAAGAGACCCATCTACCCAGGGACACACAATGTTCCAATTTGGAACTTCAAGTCTAACAAATTTCATGCGCATTTCTTCCTCCCTCATCCCTGGAGCCTCCTCCTGAGTGGGTGGCTTTCCCAGAAGGTAGGGGCCAACTGCAGGTCACTCCTTCCCAGGGCCCAACCACCCATCAGGGCCACAATCAGTAGGCATCAAAGATCAGTGCCCAGGTGAGGGCAGGAGCTCACCTTGTTAGCACAGCTGAAGCCCAGCCCCAGCTCAGCCAGGACCTTCAGCACGCCCAGGCTGCTGTTGCACTTGACAGCATAAAAAGGCCGGACTCGAGGCAGGCACTTCAGAAAGCAAAAGTGCTTTCTCACCACGGCACCCAGGTCTGCCACAAAGAAGGCAGCAACCTCGCCCTGCACAACAAGAGGTGGATGGATGTGAGACACTACAATACCCAGCTCCCTCCCGGTGCAAGCCATCCATAATCATTCCAAATACCTACCTCCAGTTCAGTTCTGGCCACAAAGTTATCCTGTTGTGTAGGATGGAAGGCAAACTCCTTAGCCTGGCATTCAAGGCCCTGTGATCCAGCTCTCACCCCTCCCCTCAACACAGCTAAAATGCCAACTATAGGCTGGATCATTTTTCTACCTCCAAGCCTTTGTTCCCACCAACTCCTCCACTGGATTTAGCAAAATCCCAATCTACCTTCAGGTCTCCTTCCAAATGCCACCTACCCCAAACCTGTGAAGCAACTTAGCCTTGAATGCTGCTGTTGCATTTTGCATGTGCTTCCAAAGTAACAGAACTGAATATACATCAGTCTGCACCAGGAAAGGCAGATGCTGTGGCCTACAGCCCATCACCTTCCACACACAGTTGCTCATGAAGCCTTGAGGTTGTAAAACTGGCTTGAAGGCTGAACATGTATGAGCCTGGGTAAGATACATTATTTAGACCTTCCTTGAGACTCATTTTCCTTTTCCTGCAACACTTTTTTCCTCATGCCCATCTCTCGTATTAGATAGGCTGCTAAGGGACAGAGATGATCAGACAGGTCTCTAGCCCTAAAGGGGCTTCAGTCAGAAGAGACCCCTTCAGTGAGTGCTAGCAGGATGTTTCCACAAAATGTATTGGGGGCCACAGAGAAGGAAATAAAATCTGTGCTTGGGGCAATCAGGAAAAAGCAACACAGATGAAAAGAAAGGAATACTAGAAATGGGTAAAGGGGTGATGCTGTCTGGATGTTCTCTGTCTGGATGTTCCAGACAGAGAGGACAGCCTGGGTAAAGGCAGGGTAATAGAACATAAGGCATCACAGGGAAATATGAATAGAGTAGTTCAGCTCTGATGGAGCATAATACATACTGTGGGAATATAAAGGCAGAAATGGGGCAATGGAAACAGACTTGATCCTGTAGCAACAGAATTCTGATTTTGAGCAGGGCTATGATATAGTTAGAAAGGTGGGATGAAACAGGGGGTTGCTCAGGAGGCCTTTAGAGAGATGAGGACTGAACTACATGATGATGAGGACTGAATCCCTGGAGGGTTATTTAAGGAGGCAGACCTCACAGAGATGGGTGATGTTTACATGTGGGAGGTAAAGGAGGAAAAGTAGAGAACTCCCAGACTGCTGTACTGAAAGGCTGGGTACATGGCATTGATACTGTTTGTTCATCAAGGCAGGGAACACAGGAGGGGCAGATTTGGGGGCAAGAATGGAAACTGGAGATAAAATGAGCCAGTCTCTGGCAAATATTTAGGACTGAATACCAAATAAGTGGAAGAATAATATGAGGGCCCTAGGAGCCCCTCCAGAGGAGAAGACAGGGGACCCATCCCCCACTCCCAGCCTCTCACCGTGGTGGCCTGTGAGGCCCCCAAAGTGAGTTCCTCCAGCAGGTCTTTGGTACTGAAGCCCTCCTCCACCATCACAAAGTCCGATTCACTCAGGTAGTAGCCGGCCATGCTGAGCAGGAACAGCCGCCGCTGCCGCCGCCGCCTCCGCCTTAGAAAGTATGCAACACACTGCGGGGGGGGGGGGGGGGGGGGTGCGGAGACGAGGAGGAGAGAGGTGGAGGGCACAGCTAAGAGGCAGGATCCGCTGCGCCCCTCGCCTTCCAAATTCCGTCACGCCCCGCCCCCAGGACAAGCTTGGGAGTTTGGGTTCACTGGGAACGTTGGGGACGGTCAGAAATTCTGGATGGGACAAAACATTGTATGCCTAAATGTCATGTCTGTCAGCCTCAGTTGCCCCACTTGTAAAATGGATGGATTGTTTCGGAGACCATTTCCAGTTCCGAAATTCTGGGTTTGGAAAGAGGTAAATAACAAGGGGGCAGGAAATCTAAGACATCTGGGTGGGGAAGTTTCCAAGGCGCCCCCAATCCTGACCACGCCCACCTAGAGAGGATGCCTGCGGTCAAGCCAAAGATTCTCAGCCTGAAAACAGCAGCTTAGGTTCGAGTCCGCTCTCTGCTATGTGACCTTGGGTACTTTCCGACCCCTCTCAGAGCTCGGTTTCCCCGTTTGTAAATGATTGGTCCTGTCATGCTAGAATTCTAAGCAAGCATGAAGGTGCCACATGGTGGGCGGGGTCCGCGGACTCTGGGGCGCGAATCTAAAGCCGGGATTCTGCCCGACTGACCCCTCTCGAGCGCAGGGCTGAGGTTCCGTCCCAACCCCCATACCCCCTTACCAAGCCCCGTCCTCCTTCGCGGGGGCCAGAGCCAGGCGCGCTGCTAGGGGGGGTCGCCGGTGACCTCGAAACTTGTGCAACACCCCGAGAAGGAGTGGCAGTTGCGGAGCCGAGGCCCCTGCTGAGAGGAGGCAAGAGGGGCCAGGAGGCAGGTCAGCACCGAAGCCGAGGGCGCCCGCTCCCCAAGGCTCCCCAAGCCACTCCCTGCACTCGCCTTAAAACGCATTTACACGGCTTCGGCCCATAGGTCTCCCTAGCGAGTGAATCGGATCCTCGGCGCCTCCGCTCGCTCGCTCCCCCCGGCTCCGGCCCCGCGGCCTGCGCCCCGCGCGCCCAGCAGCCACCGACCCCACGCCCCGCCTTCCGCCTGCTGTCCGCTTATATAAGCCCCGCCCAGGCCCCGCCCCTAGGGCCCTAACTCCGCCCCTGCTAGCTCCGTCGCCCTGGCAACCGGGTGCCGCTAGCCCATTGGTCGATTCGGACATAAAGCATTCAGCTCTGCTTGTGGGCTCCGCAAACCTGCGCCGCAGTCCCTCGCGGATCCTTCTCTGAGGTTACCCAAGCTGGGAAGTGGGAACGGCAGAGCCACCACCTCGTAATTCACAGCATCTACACAGGTAGCACCTTTAGATCCTACATCTTGGGTCTTGGAGGGTGGGCAGAAAGCCCACCCTTGAAGTGGCTCCAAGAAGCCTTTTCTGAGTCTGGTCGAACTCCATGGTGCCTTTCTCTTCTTTTCTCCCTCTTGTGAAGTGTTAGCTCACCCACTAAAGCCCAGGATAAATGTCATCTCCTTATATTACTATCAAATAAAATCTTTTTTATTAAATTGCCTCTTCCAGAGATTTTTTTCTGACTCCACCATATCGAAACCCAAGACAAATGTGTTCAGAAAGCCTTTTTTGTGACATTCCAGGCTCAAGTGATCCCTCCCTCCTTCACCCTCCGAATCTGGCAAACTCGTGGTCCTCAAGTGAAATGTGTCTCCTCCAAGAAGCTTTCTCTGACTTCCTTAAAACAAAGCGTTTCTTGACATCTGTACCAACAAACTCCTGCTTATTCACCAGAGTCCAGTCCAACGTCACCTCCTCTGTTGAGCCTTCCATGACTTACTTAAGGGACAATGGAACTCCCACTACTTCTGTCTACCCCGACTTCCCACTCATTTGACTCTTGTTATCTATAACTGAAATTCATGTTGTTACTTTCCATTTGTCTGGCAACATTTCTCAGCTGGTTTTTGAGCCCCAAGGACAGGGATCCAGAGCTTGGCTTTGCAGAGTGCTCAGCACCTGGCATATGCAGGTGTTCAACAAGATGCTCTGATAGCTCGAAGGCTAATTTCAAAAGTTCATCTGGAACAGTCATTGAAGAATAGTCAACACATTCTTGCAAAAGAAGGGAGAGGATTTTCTCTACTAGATATCAAAATATGTTTTTATTAGGCGACAATCTTTAAAACAGCCTGATGCTAGAGCAGGAAGAGACAACAGTAGGATAGAACAGAGTCTAGAACAGTTCTGTATACATTGGAGAACTTGATACACAATGAATGCAGCATTTACAATCAGTAGGGAAAAGATCTGGTAGTCTACCATGTGTGCTCATGTCCCCATTCAGGCTATAATTTTGTCCTGCCTCAGTATCTCCCTAGGACATTCTGTGAAACCTAATCAGAACATGCTTGGTACACAGATGAGGCAGGGTAGTGACCATGGAGACAGGGAGGGCCATTTTCTGCTCCCTACTCAACCAAGCCACACAGGACAACTGAGTATCATTGGTGAGTCACTGCCTGGACCTAGGTCACTTCTGCATGGTTAGATTCTCCGCTGTGGATTCAGAGTTCAGACTGATTTCTCTGGGCCTTCCTGCCTGGAAACTTGGTGCTTTCCATGCATAGGAAGAACCTTCCTGGAAGCAAGCAGCTTTACCTGAGGCTCAGTTGCAGGTTCCTCCTTCAAGAGATTAGTAGTTATTTACTCTATAGTATGAGAACAAGCATCTTTTTTAAAAAATTATTTTTTAGTTGTAGTTGGACACAATACCTTCATTTTATTTATTTTTATGTGGTACAGAGAATCGAACCCAGGGTCTCGCACGTTCTGGGTGAGCGCTCTACCACTGAGCCACAATCCCAATCCCGAGAACATTCAGCATCTTTATCCTCTCTCAATAAGAGCAAGTTCTCATGTGCAACCACAAAAATGGGATCCTAATTTATACTCCAATGTGTGTGTTAAAATACACTCTACTGTCATGTATATGTACACAAAAAAAATTTCTAAAAAGAAGAGCAAAGTCCTCCTGAGAAGACGCATCTACTGAGACTGAGTAGAACAAGACAGCCATAGCAGAAATCTCAAAATATGATATTGAGAGGAGGGGAAGGGCACCCAAACAACTTTGCCTCTACTTTTTAATCATCCTTTGAGTTGTCTGTGTTTGGATGCTATTGTCAGGTCTGGCTCACCACATTTTCTCATCACTTGTTATGTAGTAGACACATAGTAGAATATATTTAGCATGTTTACTGAATGAATCCACATAGGTAAGAAGGAACAAACAAACTGGACAGAATCCAGTCTGTCCACTTGTAGTCTTGTACCCACTTGTACCCTACTCTGTAAGGGTAGGTAATCAGAGCAGAAAAATCTACATCCTGGATTGGGTAGAGATAGGATGTGTCTTTATCTTTTTTTCTACTGGACATGTTATGTCATTAAATCGCCATGAGAACCCTATGTCATAGGAGCTATAATTGTTCCATTTTATAAATAAGGAATCCGAAGCTCAGAGTAATTCAGTACCTTGCCCAGCATCACACAACAAGTAAGGGTGAAGCCTAGATTTAAATGCAAGTCTGGTCTGAGGGGTATGTGGCCCAATGGTAAAGTGCTTGCCTAGTGCTATAGTTCAGATCTAGAATGCCCCCCAAGGGCTCATGTGTTGAAGGCTTGGTCTCCAATGCAGCAATGTTCAAAGGAAAGTGATTGGATTATGAAGGCTCTGACCTCATTACGGCTTAATCCATTGATGGATTCATAATTTGATGACACTATTGAGAAATAGTGAAAACTTTAGAAGGTGGAGCTAGTAAACCTTATCCCTGCCCTTCCTCTCCCCCAACCTTCTGTACTAGGGATTGAACCCAGGAGGCCTTTACCACCCAGTCAGTCCATTCAATTAAAAAAATTGTAGTTTTGGATGGACAGAATGCCTTTATTTTATTTGTTTATTTTCATGTGGTCCTAAGGATCAAACCCAGTGCCTCGTACATGCTAGACAAGTACTCTGTCACTGAGCTACAGCCTCAGCCCCCAATTGAGACAGGGTCTGGCAAAGTTGCTTAGAGCTTCACTAAATTTGAGGCTGGCCTTAAATTTGCAATCCTCCTGCCTCAGCCTCCAGAGTCAATGAGATTACAGGTGTGTGCCACCTCTCTCTCCTTCTATCCCCACCACTCTTTCCCTCACTCCCTCCCTCCCTTCCTCTCTCCTTGTAGGCCAGAAGGTGAGCTGCTCCTTTGTTTTTCTCAGGTATATTGTCACAGGGACAAAAAGCTGACTGAGAGACTTAGCATGTGTAAGACCCTGGGTTCAATCCTCAACACAGAAAAAAAAAGAAAATTCAAATCTGTCCTGACCCTTAACCTTTATACCTGTGACTGCCAACCAGTAGCTGAGAATTCTGGCCCCAGCTCAATAAAAGCTACCCAGTCACCCTGATAGCATTCCTCCCAAAGGTTCCTTTCCTGAAGTCTCTCATATCACTAAAATCTGACCCTCCCTGGTTGCTCTGCAGGGCCCTCAAGAACACAGAGCTAAAGCAGAACAAAGAGCCTTTGATCATCTCATCCAATTTCAACCCATTCCTCTTAAATCAGTCATATATGAACATTGCAATAATCAAAATGCCTAAAGATGCATTGAATTGCAAAATACTTTCCTGTTCAGTGTTTATTCAGGCTTCCTAAAATTCTACCTGTATTAATGTCCTAGGGCTCCCAGAAAGAAAGTACCAACCACAGGTGGTGTAAACCACAGAAATGTATTGTCGAGCAGTTCTGGAGGCCAGAAGTCTGCAGTCAAAGTGTTGGCAGGCTCGTACTCTCTCTCTGCTGGCTCTAGGGAGAATCCTTCCTTGCTTCTTCCGTCCTCTGGTGTTTGCCAGCGATCTTGCGGGTCATGGTGTGTGGGTACATCACTCCAGTCACATGGCTGTCTTTTCCCCATCTGTATTCATGTCATCCTCACTGAACATGTCTATCTCTGAATCCAAATGTCCCCTTTAAAGAAGGGTACTAGTTGTATCCTAACCCACCCTAATGATCTTATTTTAATTTGCTTACCTCTGGAGAGGGGGAAACCTCATTTCTAAATAAGATTGTATCCTGTGGTATCGGGAGCCGTCCATGGGTTGCATGTGGGTCACTGTGCATAGAAGCCTCATGGATAGAGACATCTGGTGACTGGGAATGAGCAGTGGACATTTCCTCTGGTCAATTACCCAGGGACAATGTGAATCTCTATCCCGCTCTGCCAATGGCCCACACAGCACCTGAGATGGGTGTGACCTGCCAAGATGTCAATCAACCTGAGGACTGCAAGACATCCTGAAGTAAGACTCCATCCTTGAAACCTTATCCCTGCCTTTGATGCACCCCCTTAAATAAACCATCAGAGCCATGTTGTCTTTTGTCTACTTCTAGAATCCATGTGGACTAGATCTAGCATGGGCTTCACTTTCTGTAAATATATTTCTGAGTATTTGTGCCTTGTTATTTACTAATTATTTGAGATTCTAAGTTTTAGGGTGGCTTGGATTATCCTAGGCAGAAAGAAAGACCCTTTAATGAGACCCCCTGGACGTTGTCCCACCCCCCATATTGTGGTACTGGGGTCAGGACTTTTAACACATCTTTTTGGGGAAGGCACAATTTAGCCCATACCACAGCTGAACACTTATCGAGTCATTGCCATGAAATAGATTCATGATAACATCTGGCTTCAAGGGAAGGGAGGTGACAAGACCCAGTCTTTAGTTGTGCCTCCCACATTGCAATAAGGTCAAAATACTAAGGAAGTATTCTTGGGTATTGTGTGGTGACTGGCAGTCTCAGCCACAAGTAGGGAAGATTACATTCCCTTTTAAATATCAATATACCAGCCAGGCACCATGATGCATGCCTGCGATGCCAATGGCTTAGGAAACTGAGGCAGGAGGATCACAAGTCCAAAGCCAATCTCAGCAATTTGGTGAGGCCCTAAGCCACTTAATGAGACCCTGGCTCAAAACAATTTTTTAAAAAAAGGTCTGGAATGTGCCTCAGGGCTGAAGCACATTTGTCAAAAATAACAAACATATATCAATATACTAACTTCAGATGATTGTGGGAGAAGTAGATACAAGAAAATAAGCATTTATTGGCACCATTTATTGGGCTGAATGTTTACAAACACATGATTGCATATAATCTTTAAGCAACCCTGCAAGATAAGCATTTTACTAGTCCCATTTTACAGATGAGAAAATCTATTAAATCCTTTAAGGTTACATGGCTACTGAGTAATAGAGCAGGCACTTGACTCTGGTCTATGTGACTTAATGCCAGTGAGATCTGCCCTGGGAATAAGGCATGAAGCCAGAACAAAAATACTGAGAACATGAGCTCGGGTTGTGGCTCAGCGGTAGAGCACTCGCCTAGCACATGCGAGGCCCTGGGTCCCATCCTCAGCACCACATAAAAACAAATAAAATGAAGGTATTGTGTCCAACTACAACTAAGAAATAAATATTTTTTAAAAAATTTTGAGAACAGATCAAAAGCAAAGAGCAGAAGACCTGAGCAGCGGTTGAAACTCAAAGTCAGACACAAAATGAACTGGCAGAAAGAGCACAAACCCAAAGTTAGGACTGCAAACTCCTTGAAGGCATCAGTGAGGTGGAGGCTCTGAAGCATCTAGAAACCAGGAACAACAGCCTCATTACTTTCTGAGGTTGGGGCTTCTGCAAGGTTAAGGATGGAAACCCATATGAGTAGCCACGCTTTTTACAGCTTTGGCTGTATCCCAGGCACCGTGCTATGGGCATAATAATAGTAGCTAACATGCGTAGAGTGCTTTTTATTGTGCAGAGTCATTTTAAGATTGATGTATTTATTACAATTTGGACATGAGGGGTCCAAAAACTCCTGTTAATGCAGGAATATCCCAAGGTAAAATGATTAGGTGATGAGAATTGTAACCTACCAGCCCATCCTAGTTTAAATGGACTGACTGGGTAACTGCAGGCAAGTAGGATGTGGCCATAGGAGGTGGGTCACTTCGGGCTGCCCTGGAAGGGTGCATTTTTCCTGCGGCCCCACCCCACTCCCCCATCTCTCTGCTCTCTGACCCTGCCATGAGCTGAGCAGCTTTCCTTCTCTGGGCTTTTCCCCCATGACAGGCTGCCTCACTTGGGGCAGCTGCAGGAGAGATTTTTGGAACTATGGAGACAACTGTCTGTGGATGGAGATCTCTGAAACCATGAGCCCTAAATAAATTTTTCCCTCCTCTAAGTGATTTTTGTTAGATATTTTCATCATGTGATACAAAAACTGATTAAAGCAATATGTAATGCTGGGTGCAGTGGTGCACACCTGTGATTCCAGCAACTCAGGAGGTTGAAGAAGGAGGATGGCAAGTTCAAGGCCAGCCTTAGCAACTTAGCAAGACTCGACCTCAAAATAAAAAATAAAAAGGACTAGATAGGGGGTCAGTGGTAAAATACCCCTGGGTTCAACCCCTAGTACCAAAAATAATAATAATAAAATAAAATAATATACACCCTTTAACCCCACGACAATCCCATGAGGTATGTACTGCTTGTTTCAAGAGAGGAAACAAGCCTACAGAGGCCAAGTAACTTGTTCAAGGTCACACTGCCAACAAGTGACAACTCTACATTGAGAACAGGAGATAGAAATGTGTTAGGCAGACAGGGTTAAGATTCCCCTCACCTGCCTCCCGCAGGAGTTTACAAATGGAGTAGACAGCTCATGACCAGTGACTCCACTGCAGCCTAGAGGTCTGCGTCAGGCCCTGAGCCAGTCCCTGAGGAGAAGCAACATGAGATCAACATCCTAATTGGACCGGGGGGCCCATGAACACCAGTGTTCCAATAAGACTGGGCTCAAAGACCCACTTCTTTTTTTGGGTTGGAAGTGGTACCAGGGATTGAACTCAGGGGCACTTGGCCACTGAGCCACATCCCCAGTTCTATTTTGTATTTTATTTAAAAAGAGGGTCTCACTGAGTTGCTTAGCACCTCACTTTTGCTGAGGCTGGCTTTGAACTCTCCATCCTCCTGCCTCAGCCTCCCGAGCCCCTGGGATTACAGGCGTGCGCCACTGTGCTCAAAGACCCACTTCTTTAAAATCTCTAGCCTGTGGTCTTTGAGGACACCTAACTCCCCTCTAACATTATCATCTGAACCCCTAGACAACAGCCACCCAGTGGCAACTCTCCCTGGGACCCCTCCCCCTGCAGGAGCTCTGCTTTCTTTCTATCACTTTAATAAATCCTATTACTTTGCTCTCACCCTGTCCACGGATCTCATTCTTCAAATTTGCAAGACAAAGAAACAACACATATCCTTGTGTCTCAATACTACATACATTTTCCCCATCATCACAACAAGCCTGTAAGACAGGAAGTACTATTCTTATTCCACCATGGAGGAACCAGACCCAGAGAGGCTGAGTAATTTTTCCAAGTTCACACAGCAGTAAGTGGCAGAGGTTATACACTGGCGAGAAATTTGAAATGGTGCAGCCTAGGGTTATAGTGTAGAAAAGCCTGAGGCCCCAACTCTTGAAACCCCACATTCTAGTTATTAGTGAGGTGTCAGTGCACCCTGACACAGGATCAGGCAGACAGCAGTTCTGCGCCCCAGAACCTAGCCCGCTACTTGATACTGAGAAGGCAAAGTTCAAGTTCATTGACTAAACAAGGGATTGTATTCACAACCCTCCCCTACATAGACACCCACAGTTTGGGTTTCTCTGTGTTTATTTTCTCTCTCTTTTAGGATACACACAAATGTGAAAAAATAATAATGGTGTGTGACAATTAAAGAATTCACACACTTTCCTTCAAGCCAGACCTGAGTCATTTCTAACAAATGTGATGAGAAAACAACAACAATCACACACGCACAAAGCCACTCAGCGGAAAATTCTCACTTTCCACAGCTGCTGTCTCCAGAGCCACCTGGGCGTGAGATGGGAAAGGCTGTGGAGCGCACTCTCTCCCACATTCCCTGGTAGTTCTCAGACTTGGGCAGACATCGGGACCACCTGGAGGGTTTGCTAAGGCACAGAGCACTGGGCCCCACCCAGGTTTCTGATTCAGTAGGGCTGCCTGAGAATGGGCATTTTGGACAAGTTCCCAGGTTTTGCTGATGTTGCTGGTGTGAGAATCAAACTTTGAGATCGCCCCTCGCCAAGGGAACTTGAAGACAGCAAGCAGAGGCCAGAGATATGCCCCTTTGAAAGAAGGAATCAGGCTCTTTCCCCAAGAAGGGAGGTAGGATAGGGCAAAACAACCTGAGCTGGAGGGATGCCCTGTCTCGAGGAACATGAATCTCAGGGAAACATGAATCCATTTAAGGGCAATCCTCACTGGCTGTGTGAACTTGGCAAAGTTACATATCTCCTGAGACCCTCACTTTATTAATCTGTAAAATGAACATAAGAGCACCTACTTCCTAGGGTTGTTTTAAGGGGGACTCTGAACACGTTGAACCTCTGTGTAGCCAGGCACAGTGGAGCACTCCTGTAATACCAGCGACTCAGGAGACTGAGGCAGAAGGATCCTAGGTTCAAGACCATCCAACGCAATTTAGTGAGACCCTGTCTCAAAATAAAAAAGTGCTGGGGATGTAGCTCAGTGATAGAGCACCCCAGTTCAATCCCTAGTACTTAAAAAAAAAAAAAAAAAAAAAAAAAAAAAACTCCTGCTTAGTTCCTGGCAGCGCATTAGCAAATGCATTCCAAGTTGCTATTAGTTTTATTCCCTGTGTGAGAGAATGCAGGGAACCAGAGGAGAGAATCCAGAACCATACCAGCTGGGGCAGGACGGGAGAAGCAGCCCCATAGAGAGGTTTTGGGACCTGGGCTAAGGAACATCCAGTGGGGCTCAGAGGCTTAGGAAGTGGGTCAGCACAGTGAGAGGGGTGGGTGGCCACATTCTTTCCCATTCCCCATGGAATTTTACAGGGCAGAGGTTGAGGTGCTGAGCACTGAGTCATGGGGTTCTGACCCAAGCAGGACCTCTTTCTAGTAGACATGTTCCTTCAAAAAACTCTTCACTCACCTCAGGGAAAAGTGGGTTCAGCCAGCCATGTCCGCCACTCAAGATGCTCTGCTCCCCTCCCCCACTGATAATCTGCCCACTCTTGGTCCTCATCCCTGTGCCTGCAGGTAACTGATCTGACACAGAGACTATGGTCAGGTGCCTTGATCAGGGCTGGAGTGACTGGAATTCACTCCAGAAGGAGCCAGAGTGTTTGCTTGCCTCTGAGGCTTCCAGCCATGCTGGTGGCCCTGAGAGAACCCGAGTCCTTTCCGTAAGCCCCCTTCACAGAGGCAGCATCACAGAGTCCTCAGTCACATGGACACAAGGAGTCAGAGTGCCCTGCCTGTGAATCCTGGCTCCTTGTAAGAGGGGTCCACTTCATGCTTTAAATATTAACATTGCTGCCTGACCACCAGTGGCTTAATTATTTATTTATTTATCTATACCAGGGACTGAACTCAGGGGCACTTTACCACTGAGCCACATCCCAGCCCTTTTTATTTTTTATTTCAAGACAGAGTCTCACTAAGTTGCTTAGGTTTCTTGCTAAATTGCTGAGGCTGGCTTTGAACTTGTGATCCTCCTGCCTCAGCCTCCTGAGTCATTGGAATTATAGGCATGGGCCACCACACCCTGCTGGTGGCTTATTGTAAAACTGAGATTTCCCCTGCCCCCACCTTTTTCTTCCTGTTCTCCCTCTCTCCATCCCTAACTTCAGGGAAAGCAAGATTAATATTCTTCCTGTCCTAGGCTGAGTTATCAGTCCTTCTGCTCACTGACCCCAGGAATGAAGAAATCCAGACTTAGGAGCTGGTACCAACAGATCTAAGAATGGCTATCCCTCAAGGCAGCTCTCTGGATATGAATTATGACTCCTGATGGGCACACCTGGAGCATAGCCTTTGTGTTCCCCTTTTTAAAAGTCCTCTGTTCAACCTGGCTATTAGAATCACAGCCTTTGACACTGACTCTGTATTCTCATTTGCTGGCAGATCAGTAAAACTCCGGACAAAGACTGAGTTTTATATCACCACCATTCATCCGTACCTCATTGTCCTCATCTGAAGAATGAGAATAATAAGACTACACATGTCATGGGGTTGATGTGGGTGAGTATACATAAGGGACCAGGTGCTATGGTCTTAATGTCAATGTTCCCCAAAATGCCTGTTAGAACCTAATCCCTGCTTTAATAATATTAAGAAGTGAGGCCTTAGGAAATGGTTCCACATGAATGGGATGAATACCTGTATAAAAGGGACCCCAGGGACTGCTTTTACGCCTTCCTATCATTTGAAACAGCAAGAAAATGCCATCTGCAGCCTGGCACGGTGGTGCACACATGCAATCCCAGTGGCTCGGGAGGCTGAGGCAAGAGGATCAAGAGTTCAAAGCCAGCCTCAGCCAAAGCCAGGTGCTAAGCAACTCAGTGAGAACCTGCCTCTAAATAAAATGCAAAATAGGGCTGGGGATGTGGCTCAGTGGTCAAGTGCCCCTGAGCTCAATTCCCAGTACACACCCTCCCTTCCAAAAAAGATGACATCTGCTGGGTACAGTGGTGGACACTAATACTCCCAGCCACTTGGGAGCCTGAGGCAGAATAATCATATGTTCAAGGCCAGCCTTAGCAATTTAGTGAGACCCTGTCTCAAACTGAAAAAAAAAAAAAAAGGCCTGGGGATGCAGCTCTGTGGTAGGGCCCCACTGGGTTCAGTCCTCAATATCATAAAAATAAAACATAAATAATTTTTAAAAAGCAGATGCCATCTTGTTTCCCTTTTTAACAACATAATGAGTTTATATTTAATATAATACTTGGCACCATGGGATGATGTTACTTAGGTAATTAATGCAAAAGTTTTTATGTAAATCTCCATTTCAAAAATAAGGGTTTTGTTTGGGTTTTTTTTTTCTTTTACATTACATCTTTTCTTCATTTCAATATCAGATACATTCATTCATTTTTCTGAACATTTTTCCCCCAGAGGTAAAAGTTTCAATTTTTGGATGTTTGATCTCTAAGTACAATAATTTTGCTTAAACTTCAGAGATTAAACAAAAATCTAATAAAAAAAAATGAAGAAAAGTTTCAGTAGTGATTCAGGAGGCAGTGACTATAACAGAACAGTGGCAATTTCCTGGGATTCAGGGCAGGACCTTCCTTCTTGCTATTTCATGTGCTTTGAGAATTCTGAAGATGTGAGTTATTACTTACACAAATTTCATCCATCTTACCTCTTTGGCTCCCTTTCTAACTAGCAAGTACAAATTATAGGCAGCATTTTTTCATTGTATTATTTGTTTCAAATAAAACATTTTTAACCACTTAACAGATATCAATTTGTTTCCATCTAATAGGAAACAATTTAGATGGTGAAACCACCCTATTTATTGTTTCTTGGAACTTTCAGAGTTTTCAAAGCTCAGTTTTAGCCTTAATAAATAGCACAAATGTTTTCAGGACAAGATTTGATTCAGGAGGCCCTTCAAAATTACATTTGTCCATTTCTCTTTGGTGCACATGTCCCCAAATAAGAACAAATGCTTTCAATGCTGAGCACCAGATATAATGAGAGAGCAACCATATCTCCAGTTTCTCCTATTCCAACAACAGAGAGCAAAAAAAGCAATGGATGAAGATGAAGGGCAATTTGTCTTGGAATGGAAGTCATGCTGTTGAGATCTTGAGAGCTAAAGTTTCCAAACAAAGGGTATAAATATAATTCTATGAGACTTCCTGGACTCTGGATCCTTAGATGGTGGTTCAAGGTGACACTGTCTTCCAGGAAGTAGCCATTACTGGAATGGCCAGAAGGTGCCATCTTTGAAGCAAAAAGCAGCCCTCACTAAACAGTGGATTTGCATTGACCTTGGTTTTCCCAGCAATAAATTTCTGTTGTTTACAAATTATCTACTCTAAAATATTCATTACAGCAGTCCAAATGGCCTGACCCTCATGTAAATGGATCAAAACAGGGATGCACACGCTTAGCACCCAGTATTACCATTGTCAATATCATTCATTTATATTGGCTTGGGTGGTCTTTTACTCCTCATGACCTGTCTTTGCTTGAGATTAGCTCAGGATATAGCCTGTGAAAGTTACTTCACAAAATTATTGCTATTATATGGATGATCCCAGGTACCTTGAATTCAACATGTCCAAAATCTCAATCTCCAGCTTGCTCCCCTTATCATTTCCCAAATCTTAACCAAGCCAGATACTTTGGCATTACCCCTAATGTCTTTTTCATTCACCCCTTATCTTTCTTTTCACTCCTTGAATAGTTCTCAAGTCTACATCAGTTAGCTAGTGCTATGGAACAAATCATCCCAAATTTCAATCGCTTAAAAATTGCTTACAATTTTTATCATAGCTAACAAGTCTATGGATTTTACAGTCTCTTATGGAAAGCTTTTCTGATGATCTCATTTAGAGTCTGCAATAGTTTCAATTCTTGTATCCTTCCAAAATTCATATGTTGAAGCTTAAGGCCTAAGGTGATAGTATTAAGAGGTGGGGTCTTGGGACGAAATTAGGCCATAAGGTTTTGGGAGCCATGTGTAAGCCGTGTGTGAGCTGGGCCATGTTCAAGCCATTAAGACAGGGAAACCAATCTTCCAGGAACTCCAAGGTGAAATTCCCTGATTTGAGAAAGTCCAGATCATGCTGGCACCCTGACCTAGCTCACAGCTCCAAGTTCAAACACAGCTGCTGGAGATGGGCGTAACCTGCCAATCACAAACAACCTGTGTATTTCCACTCTTATCGTGTTCCCCAGAAAGAGATCCTCATCCATCCCCTTTGGTCTGTACCGATATAAATAAAGCAAGCCCAGGCTTTTTCTTTGTTAGAAATCAGAACCCTCTGGTTGGCCCAATCGGTCACACTCCTTCTTTGAAAATATATATAATTCTTGCCTTTTGCTCTATTTCTTGATATATTACTTTCATAGCTTTTATTTTGCAGCCAACCCAACCCTCTAAATATTACCTACTTCCTTGCTCCTGAGGGACTGGTCAGAATAATGTCTGTGTGTTCATGGATAGAATTAATGCCCACATTAGGGGCTATAGAGCACTGCCCTGCCCTGTCTGTCAAAGACACCTAGATGGCACCATCGATGAGGAATGGGGTTTCAACAGACACCAGATCTGCTGGTACCTTGATCTTGGACTTCCCACCCTCCAGAACTGTGAGAAATACATTTCTGATGCTTACAAATAACTCAATTTCAGGTATTTTGTTACAGTACATAACCAGACTAGGACAGGGTCTCTTGTGTAATTGTAATCAAATGTCAGGTGGGACTAGAGTCAGCTAGAGGCTCAACTGGGACACAGGAATAGGGCTCTCTGTCATTCCATGTATGTTGGGCCCTCCCTATGGGGCTTCCAGATGGCCTCACAGCCAGGGAGCTGGCCTTCTTCCCTGGTGGAGCAGGGCTCTTGAGAGCTCTAAGGCAGAGCTTCTTACGTCTTCTTAAAGCTTAGGTTCAGCCTGGCATGGTGGTGCACAACAAGACCCCATAGACTCGGGTGGCTGAGGCAGGAGACTTGTAAGTTTGAGGACAGCCTGGGCAACTTAGCAAGACCCTGACTCAGAAATATTGGATATAGCTCAGTGGTAGAGTTCAATCTGAGTTCAATCCCTAATACCACGAAAGAAAAATAAAAATAAACAAACAGGTTCAGTGCTGGCACGGTAACACTTCCTCTGCATTCTCTGGTTAACATAGGTCACAGGACAAGGTTCCCCTAGATTCCCTGTGGGACAGAAACGCATCCCACAAAGCATGAATATTAAGAGGCATGACTTATTGGGGACCATCTTTGGAGACTGGCTGCCATGAAATCCACCCCCTCTCCGTCTCCTCTCTACTTGTTCACTGCTCCCACTTTAAATCATTGTCATCTGTAGCTGGGAGGTTTGCAATTATTTTCTAAATAATTCTCCTGCACTGCTCTGACCTCTGCCAGTCTAGTCTCCACATTGTCAAAATACAAATTAAGTTGAAGTTTTACCTGTTTAAACCCCTACAATGAATGACTTTGCTCTTGTACAACATCTCAGATCCTTAAAGCCTCTAAGCCCTCCGTCCAGAACTTCTCTTTAGCCTCATCTTTGCCATCTCCTTAGCCTCTCTGCGGTCATTTTTCCAACCTTCCTTGAGCTCCCTGAACCTGCCACACTCAATTCTCTCCTGGGGCCCTTGCACTTGCTGTTCTGTCTAGAACATTTTTCTTCATTTCTTCACCTGACCAAATGCTGCTCTCCTTTTAGGCCTGAGGCTAGCCTTGACACTTTGGATCAGTCAACACATTATCTATGGCAAAAACAGCTCAAACTGACTCAAGCAAAACGCCATTTATTACCTCATGTAACTAAGCCATTGAGGGATAAAAGTTCAGATGCCAACTAGATCCAAGTGCTTAAAACTGTCATTGGGAATCTGTTTTGCTTCAAGCCTCAGCAATGCCTTCCTCAGACTTGGCTGCTTCTTCAGGCTGGCTTCTCCAACCCTGGCCCTCCTTCTTGGCCCCGTTCCTTGATGAGCACATTCTGACAGGCTAGGCCAGGTCTTAAGCCTCCTCCAGATGGCAGATGGGACCAGCCCCACACTTACCATGGGATGAGACTGGGGAAAGGATGTTTCCCCAAAGAAAGAATAGGGTTGGTACCTGAAGAAAGGGAAATCATTCTAGGCAGGCAAAAACACCGATGAATTCCCTTTAAATATTTGCTGGTACCCAGGCACTCTTTTGCCTTAAGATCAATGTATAGCTACTTCCTCTGCCTGGAATGCTTTAAAATAATAAAAATAATAATAATAATAACTGGGCTTAGTGGTGCACACCTGTAATCCCAGTGACCTGAGAAGCTAAAGCAGGAGGATCGCAAGTTCTAGCACATCTGGGTAACTTAGCAAGACTTTGTCTCAAAATAAAAAATAAAGACGGCTGGGGATACAGCTTAGTGGTAAAGCACATTTGGGCTCAAGCCTCATACTGTCCCCCCAAAGAAAAAAAAGAAGGGGGAGGGGGAAAGGGGGAGAAGAGGAAGAGAGGAGAAGAAGGTTGATAGAACTGAAGAGCACTTGGAAAAATCACTTCCCTCTCTGGGTCTCCGTTCTCTCCTGACTGATGATCTCTGAGGCTCTTGGGCTTTGATATCATCTGCCAATCTCTCTATACATTGCCCTGTGGAATTAGGGGTGATATTTGTGGTCTTTCATCAGAAAGTAGAATATGTGGCTGTTCTCCTTGTTCTTGCAAGCATAGATGAGAAGTGTTTTCAAGTCTGGGGTTACTGCCTCCCTGCCTCTTAGTTTGGGAACTAGACAAATGTGGATTTCTGTCTAAAGTTGCCACAACCTAGAAGTTCTATGACTTGGCAATTTGCTTCAGCTTTCTGAGTCTTCACTGTCAACTAGGATCTGTTAGGTCTTCTTCGGGGGATTATTGAGAAGAGTGTTCTAGAACAACCCAGTCCTAGTGTATGAAGACCGGACCCCAAGTGCCATGACACTGAAGAAAGAGAGGCAGACAGCTCCAGGATTGCACAGAGTGCCATTTATCAGGGGACTTCCTAACAAAAGCATGGTCCTGGAAGGCAGCAAGACCAGTTGGATCCCTGAAATTTGGGTTGGAAAGTGAGGCACATTTATGGGTTAGGACAAAAATGACTTCACCTAGCTGGAATATACCTGGTTTATCTTAAGTTAATATCAAAGAGACAGGGCACATCCCTAGAGCTGGGATCTAGATGCAAAGCTCCATATACCACTTAGATGGTTTCATCTACTTGTACTGTACTGAAAACTATACAAAAAAACAATTTAGGGTTATTTTAGGACAACCTTGGCAGTTCCAACTCAGATGGCTACAGTTATGTCAAGAAGAATCCATACAAAGAGAAAATAAAAACACACATGCTAAGCACTTTGCATACAACCTGGCAATATAAAGTATTCCAAAAATAGCAGAATGTTACTAGCTTCTAAGCCCTGGGTAGATTCCTGCTGCAGCTGAGTATATATGGGCAGGGGCCAGGAGCATTTCTGAAGTCCTCTCTGCCCAGCCAGTGTGTGCCCAGGCCTCATGTGCAGCTATTGTGGGGCTGTTGAGTAGGCGAGGTCTGGGTCTATTTTGGAGGCACTAGTTCCTGATGTCTAGACAGAGCTCTCAGCCCCTTGTCTCTCCATCTCAGAAACTGAGCCCAGAAGTCTGAGTCACCAAAAGCACTTGAAAAACCCTGGGGAAAACCATCTGAGCAAATAGTGCTTTAAATATATTTTCCCCATATGTTTAGTCTATTAAAATATTATATTATCATTTTTTCTACATAACATATAACCCCAAAACTTATGACTTAAAAAAAACAAACATTTTTAAAGTCATCATACTATAGTGATACATGCATATCCATATTTACAGCAGCACAATTCACAATAGCAGAACTATGGAACTAGGCTAGGTGTTCAATGGATGGATGATAAAGAACATGTGGTATATATACGTGATGGAGTTTTACTCAGCCATAAAGAAAAATGAAATTATGTCATTTGCAGGAAAATGGATGGGACTAGAGATCATGATGTTAAGTAAAATAAGTCAAACTCAGAATGTCAAGAAACCACTGTTTTCTCTCACATGCAAAAGCCAGAGAGGAAAAAGCAAAATAAAGATGGAGGCAGATCTCATGATAATCAAAGGGAGATCAGGAGAAACAGGAGGCTGGAGGGAGGGAGGGGAGAAGTGCTGGGGAGTGATATTGGCCAAATTATATAGTTATATCATGTACATGTATGAATACTTAACAACAAAGCCCATCATTATTTAAAAAATAATTAAATTTTTAATGCACCAATTAAAAATGTGGGAAACACATTTATTATCTTCCATGGTCAGGAATCTCATGAATTTGTGTTCAAGCAGTCAGATAGGATTGCAGACATCTGAAGTCTTCACTGAGTCCAAAGGATCCACTTACAGGCTGTTGGCAAGAGGCTTCATGGCCTCTTGGACCTTTCTATAGGAATGTTCAACATATGGCCTTCTCCACAGTAAGTGGAGAGACAGAGAGGTGAAGAGAGGACTGTAGTATCTTCTACAACCTAATCTCAGATGTGACACCCCATCACTTCTACCATATCCTACAGGCCAGAAACCAACCTGATAGATTATGTCGGGAAAATGATTGATGTGGTGGGGTTTTACACAAGAGCATACAGACCAGAAGGTGGGGGCCATTGTGGGGTATTTTGAAAGCTGCCTGACACATATAATTTACATATGATGAAATTCATCTTAGGTATACAGTTTGATCAGTTTTAACTAAATATTCTGACATAACCCACACTTGTATTGAGGCTCAGACAAACTTAATGCCCCTTCCCAGTCAATCCCCTTTTATTCCAAGAAACTACTTACTTTGTTTCTATCCAATATATCCCATAGTTTTACCTGGTCTAGAATGCAATGAAACTGGAGTCATCCACTGTGTCTTCCTTCTTTCATGTTCTGTAGGACAACTTGAGATTCATCCATGTGATGGCAGTTTCAATGGTTCATTCCTTTTTATTGTTGAAATTTGCACTCCCACATTTGTGTAATCTTAACCCTATTAAATGTACCTTATAACATGATACCTGTAAGTTAACTCCTCATGTTTCTCCTCCTATCAGACTGAGATCAACTCAAGGACAGAAGTTGTTTTGCTTTTATTCTGGGTCCCCAACATGAGATCAGTACTGGGCAGAATGTAGGTGCTAGGAATGCTCATTCTGTCCTGGGACTTGGGAAAGCAGCATGCTAGGAAAGAGTGGTCAGCAGGTAGTCAGGGGCAGGCTGAGCACCAGCAGGAGTTGAGCAGCAACAGGCCCCACGAGCTCAGGGGGATCTCCAGAAGTTCTAGGACAACAAACAGAGCAGGTGGTGAGTCCAGGGCCTTCATCTTGGGATCAGCCTTCTGGCCACTGGAAAGCTCACTGACTGAAGACAAGTCTGAAAATAAAATAAAAATCTATTCTCCCCCTCTTTTTTTTTTTTAATTTTTTATTGTTGGCTGTTCAAAATATTACATAGTTCTTGATATATCATATTTCACACTTTGATTCAAGTGGGTTATGAGCTCCCATTTTTACCCCACATACAGATTGCAGAATCACATCAGTTACACATCCATTGATTTACATATTGCCATACTAGTGTCTGTTGTGTTCTGCTGCCTTTCCTATCCTCTACTATCCCCCCTCCCCTCCCCTCCCCTCCCCTCTTCTCTCTCTGCCCCCTCTACTGACATTCATTTGTCCCCCTTGTATTATTTTTCCCTTTCCCCTCACTTCCTCTTGTATGTACTTTTGTATAACTCTGAGGGTCTCCTTCCATTTCCATGCAATTTCCCTTCTCTCTCCCTTTCCCTCCCACCTCTCATCCCTGTTTAATGTTAATCTTCTTCTCATGCTCTTCGACCCTACTCTGTTCTTAGTTACTCTCCTTATATCAAAGAAGACATTTGGCATTTGTTTTTTAGGGATTGGCTAGCTTCACTTAGCATAATCTGCTCTAATGCCATCCATTTCCCTGTAAATTCTATGATTTTGTTATTTTTTAATGCAGAGTAATACTCCATTGTGTATAAATGCCACATTTTTTTTATCCATTCATCTATTGAAGGGCATCTAGGTTGGTTCCACAATCTTGCTATTGTGAATTGTGCTGCTATGAACATCGATGTAGCAGTGTCCCTGTAGCATGCTCTTTTTAGGTCTTTAGGGAATAGACCGAGAAGGGGAATAGCTGGGTCAAATGGTGGCTCCATTCCCAGCTTTCCAAGAAATCTCCATACTGCTTTCCAAATTGGCTGCACCAATTTGCAGTCCCACCAGCAATGTACAAGTGTACCTTTTTCCCCACATCCTCGCCAGCCCTTGTTGTTGTTTGACTTCATAATGGCTGCCAATCTAACTGGAGTGAGATGGTATCTTAGGGTGGTTTTGATTTGCATTTCTCTGACTGCTAGAGATGGTGAGCATTTTTTCATGTACTTGTTGATTGATTGTATGTCCTCCTCTGAGAAGTGTCTGTTCAGGTCCTTGGCCCATTTGTTGATTGGGTTGTTTGTTCTCTTATTGTCTAATTTTTGGAGTTCTTTGTATACTCTGGATATTAGGGCTCTATCTGAAGTGTGAGGAGTAAAGATTTGTTCCCAGGATGTAGGCTCTCTATTTACCTCTCTTATTGTTTCTTTTGCTGAGAAAAAACTTTTTAGTTTGAGTAAGTCCCATTTGTTGATTCTAGTTATTAACTTTTGTGCTATGGGTGTCCTATTGAGGAATTTGGAGCCCGACCCCACAGTACGTAGATCGTAGCCAACTTTTTCTTCTATCAGACGGCGTGTCTCTGATTTGATATCAAGCTCCTTGATCCATTTTGAATTAACTTTTGTGCATGGCGAGAGAAAGGGATTCAGTTTCATTTTGTTGCATATGGATTTCCAGTTTTCCCAGCACCATTTGTTGAAGATGCTATCCTTCCTCCATTGCATGCTTTTAGCCCCTTTATCAAATATAAGGTAGTTGTAGTTTTGTGGATTGGTTTCTGTGTCCTCTATTCTGTACCATTGGTCCACCCGCCTGTTTTGGTACCAGTACCATGCTGTTTTTGTTACTATTGCTCTGTAGTATAGTTTGAAGTCTGGTATCGCTATACCGCCTGATTCACACTTCCTGCTTAGCATTGTTTTTGCTATTCTGGGTCTTTTATTTTTCCATATGAATTTCATGATTGCTTTCTCTATTTCTACAAGAAATGCCGTTGGGATTTTGATTGGCATTGCATTAAACCTATAGAGAACTTTTGGTAATATCGCCATTTTGATGATGTTAGTTCTGCCTATCCATGAACAGGGTATATTTTTCCATCTTCTAACATAATTTGGCCAATATCACTCCCCAGCACTTCCCCTCTCCCTCCCCTTGATCCCTTTCCTTTACTGATCCCTCCTCACCTTTCTTTTCCCCTTTCCTCTCTGGCTTCTGCATATGAGAGAAAACATATGTCTCTTGACCTTCTGAGTTTAACTTATTTTGCTTAACATAATGATCTCTAGTTTCATCCATTTTCCTACAAATGACAGAGTTTCATTTTTCTTTATGGCTGAATAAAACTCCATTGTGTATATATACCACATTTTCTTTTTTAATTAAGTAACTTATTTATTTTACAGTAGAATGCATTTTGACACATAGCACACAAATGGAGTACAGCTTCTCATTCCTCTGGCTGTACATGGGTGCAGTCACTCCAGGAGTGTAATTATATATTTATAATATATATATATATATATATATATATATATATATATATATATATATATATGAGAGATAATAATGTCTGTCACATTATATTGTCCTTCCCATCCCCACAACCCCAACCCAACCCCTCCCCTCATTCCCATCTATGCAAACCAAAGTTCCTTCATTCTTCCCCTATCCCTCCACCCCACTATGGATCAGCATTGCTTATCAGAGAAAACATTCAGCTTTTGGGTTTTGGAGATTGGCTTATTTCACTTAGCATAATATTCTCTAGTTCTATCCATTTACCTGCAAATGCCATAATTTCATTTTATTTAAGGCTGAGTAATATTCCACTGTGTATATGTACCACATTTTCTTTATCCCTTCATCTGTTGAAGGGTATCTAGGTTGGTTTCATAGTTTAGCTATTGTGAATTGAACTGCTATAAACATCCATGTGGCTGCGTCACTGTGCATGCTGATTTTAAGTCCTTTGGGTATAAACCAAGGAGTGGGATAGCTGGGTCAAATGGTGGATCCATTGCAAGTTTTCTGAGGTATCTCCATACTGTTTTCCAGAGTGGTTGAACCCCTTTGCAGTCCCATCAGCAATTATACCACATTTTCTTTATCCATTCCTCCACTGGTGGACTCCTAGGTTGGTTCCATAATTTGGCTATTGTGAATTATGCTGCTATAATCATGGATGTGCATGTATCCTATGGTATGATAACTTTAATTCTTTAGGATAAATATCTAAAGGAATGGCATAGCTGGGTCATATGGTGGTTCCATGCCTAGTTTTTTGAGGAGTCTCTGTACCGATTTCTATAGTGTTGTACTAATTTATGATCCCACCAACAGTGTAATAGTGTTTCTTATTCTTCACATCCTCTCTCTAGCATTTATTGATATTTGTATTCTCAATGACTGCCAGACAGGGTTTAAGGTCCTACCTCTGGTAAGTAGCTCCCTCCTCCCCTCTCACACTGCTCACTCTGGCCTCACCCTTGGAATGACCTGAGGAAACCAGGGCTGAAGCTCCTATACTTGCAGGCTTTCTGAAATCCCAGAAAACCTAGAAGGTTGAAAAAGAGGTCAGAACTAGCATCGATTCCCTCCTCCACCACCTGGCAGCTATGGACCTTGGTCCTCTAGATCCCCTCTGTGAAATGGACTTATAATTCCTAGCTAGGAAGGTAGGTGCAGGACTCCTGGAGGTGAAGGGCTAAGTACAGTGACTGGTAGAGAAAGAGTGAGGTGGCTTGGTGGGGTGAGATGCCGAATGGGATCTTCCCTGTTTTTCTAGAAAGGTAGAATTTGTACCAGAGTCAATAACTGAGTACAAAAGGCAAGAAGTACCCATTTTCCAAGCCCAAAGCACTGCTGGCTCTCCTCAGGGCTTGACAGGAAGAGCCATTTCAGCAGAATGAGCCTTACTCCCAGTTCTAGAAGTGTGCAGGGCTTATGAAAAGAAGCCATCTGTCCCTCTGTTCCTGAGAGGCAATGCAGAGAACAATGCATTGGGTTTTCTTCCCAGGGCCGGGCAGGTATGGCTGTATTGTGCAAAGATGGCTCTGAAATCTTTTCCATTCCATTTATTCTTCTGCAACTTGACCTTCTCATTCCTGCATCAAGAGAACAAGTCACATTCTCCTCCCTTGGGTATGGGCTGGCCTAAGTGACTCACTCCTGACCAAAAGCATGCTGCAGAAGTTACTCTGTTTTACTTCCAAGCCTAGTTCAAAAGAAACCTTGCTACTCCTTTGAAGCTCAGTCTTTTGGAAGGTCATTTTATGGAAGCTCCCTCTTGGAACCCAACTGCCATGACTAAAAAAAAAAAAAAAAAAAAAATCCCAGTTATGTATTCCCACCAGGTGACAGTCCCAGCTCAGGCATCATGCATGTGTGTGAAGTAACCTTCAGGTGATTTCAGCCCTCAGCCATCTGAGTGTTTCCAACTAAGCCCCACACCACAAGGAGCAGTAGATCCTTATCTATTGCTACACAATAAATTACTTTAAAATGCAACTACTGAGCTGGGTACTGTAGCACATGCCTGTTATCCAGCAGCTCAGGAGACTGAGACAGGAGGACGAGTTCGAAGCCAGCCTCAACAAAAGCAAGGAGCTAAGTAACTCAGTGAGACCGAGTCTCTAAATAAAATACAAAATAGGGCGAGGATGTGGCTCAGTGTTTGAGTTCCCCTGAGTTCAATCCCCAGTACCCACCCCCCCACATACTAAATGCAACTGCTTAAAACAACAACAACAAAAACATGTATCAACTCACACAGTTTCTGACAGACAGGAATCCAAGAGTGACATATCTGGGTGATTCTGACTCACGGTCTCTCGCAAAGTTTTAGTCAAGCTGTCGGCCAAGACTATAGTCATCCAAGTTTTCTCCAGGGCAGAGAATCCATTTCAAGCCCATTCACATGGATTGGCAAGACGCCTCAGTTCCTCTCCAGATGGGCCTCTCTACATGTGACCATCCTCAAATGTGACAGCTGGCCTCTCCCAGAGTGAGTGATCCAAGGGGCAGAGAGTCAGAAGCCACAATATTTTTTATAATCTAGATTCAAAAGCAACATATAGAATAATAGAAGTTTTCTATTGTTTTAATAAAATACTTGAGGCTGGATGCATTTTAAAGAAAAGAGGTTATTTAGCTCATAGTCTTAAGACTGAAAGTCCCAAATAAGGCAGCCCCATCTGTTTGACTCCTGGTGAGGGTCTTACCAGGGTGGGAAAGAGATCACATGGTGAGACCTGAAACCAAAGGGATTGAGGGTCCAGGCTTATTCTCTATAACAACTCCTTCTTGGTAGAACTCACTCAGTCCACAAGACCAGCACTAAACCCTTCTCAGGGCAATGTCCCTGTGACCTAATTACCTTCCACTAGATCCCACCTCTTAAAGGTTCCAATACCTCCACATAGGGGCCCAAGCTTCTGGCACATGAACTTTTAGGGGATACACTCAAATCATATCCAAACCATAGCACATAATATTACCTCCTCCATATTCTATTGGTCACACAGACCAATACAATGTGGGAGGGGACTTCATAAGGGCATGATTACCAGGAGCTATTTTGGAAGCCACCTACTGAAAGCAGAGACCAGCCATCCCCCCTATGCCTAGCTAAATTCCTGACTCAGACTCTACAAGCATGATGAAATAGAGGTTGTGTTATGCCACAAAGTTTGGGGTATCTGTTATACATCTAGATAACTCGGAAGAAGTCAGGTGAATTATTCATTGGGTTTGAGGAGCCACCAGAGGGCGTCTGGCTTCTCATTCCTTGTCTGTTGAGCAACTGACTTCACCTGCCAACCTGCCTTGGTGCTACTGAAACAGAGGAAAGGGCATTGGAGAGAATGTCAAGGATGTGACTAAGTGGCAAGAGGGTAAAGAAAATAGAAAGATGGATTTCACCAGGTCCACAGGCCCCAGGGCTGGGGCTGCAGAGTAGATGCAATAGGGGTGACTGGGCCTGCTGGGGGCAGAGGTGAGCTGTGAAGGGAGAACCAGAGGAGGCTTGCCCACCGAGGACTGCTTAGCTCCATGCCCTTTTTCAGCTTGGTCTGTGGGGATATCCCACCCACACCCTGCTACACACACACACACACACACACACACACACACACACATACATGCTGTGTCTATAGACAATGATCCAGCAGCTGTGATGACTCAGGTCCAGAACAGTTACCTCGAAAGCTGTGAAGAGGAAGGGGTCGACCAAGGGCCAGCCAAGGACACCTAGAGAAACAAGTCCCCTTTATTTCCTTCTAGTCCCTGCCCACCAGAGGGCAGGACAGAAAGAGCAGACCACACCTACTTCCTCTCCAGCCACAAGCCCTGCCTGCTGGACTTTGAACTAAAGGGAGACTGACCTTCAAAAATGCAAAGAGTGGTAGAAAAGTTGTCAGACACACAGGAGGCCCTTTGTTTGATCCCCAGGGAAGAAAGAAAATGGAAAAACAAAATATAACCTGAAATAATAAGCTCCATTAGTAACTAAAACTCACTGAAAAGCTTTAGAACCCATTGGAGATGTCATCAGGGAGCCCAATGTCCAGAAATAGGGTCTGACGGATTACGATGGATAGAAATCTTTCAAAAATCTCTTTGATGTTTAGTTGAAGATGTTGATATTCCTTAAACTAGTTCCAAGAATCGTCACTATCATTGTCCTTAGTTCCTCCTCTTCCACCTCATTGGTTCATTCACTCACAAGCATTTATTATATGCTGGGCATTGTGTGTGGCACTGTCCCTAGGATTATGTGGTGAGCAATACAGACTTAATCCCTGTCCTCATGGAATTTATGGCCTACTTGGGAAGGGAGATGTTAAACAGCCAGTCTCATAAGCACAGAGTTTCTGTCCATGATAAAAACAGTTAATTAGAAGTATAGTCAAATGGTAACCATGTCCTGTACAATTAATATCCAAATATCTCCTAAGCCTTTGCCATTTCTCTGCCTTTGTGTAGCCTCGATGTCTCTCATTTGGGTTGTTTCCTTAGCTCTGATTTCTTAACATCCAGCCCACTCTCCATTTTCCCCCAGAGACGGAGTTCCAAAAGGCAACTAGAATCGTCACTCCCTGAAGCATCTCAACTTAAAACCTTTCCAATGGCACCTATATCTTAAGATTAAATCCAAGCACCTAAACCCAGCACCTAAAGTCCTTCAAGATGTAGACCCTGACAGTCTAGTTTCTCGCCCCATCTCTTGCCCCTCTTTGGTTTACACCCTATGCTTTTGGACTACAGTATTAATCCCTTCTCAGGGATAAATGACACACTCTGACCCCCACCCCAGGGTTGTTTTCCCCTGCTAAATACTCCCTTGGCTTTTTGTGCTGACTTTTCTCGTGTCTGTTATAATCTAAATTTCATGAGGACAAAGATATTCCCCCATCTCATTTATACTAACTGTCTAGTCCCTAGCATAAGAGGAGAGCTCAATAAATAAGCAACAGATGGAATGAATGAATGAATAATGAATTAGCCAACAGGCCTCACTTATTGCAATGTCTTAGCACCCTGTGCTCACTTGCTTTCTTGTCCCCAGCCTTTGACTGAATTCCCTGACACAGGGACCACAGAGCTCTGACTGCCAGGCAGAGTAGGCACTCAGTAAATATTTTTCTAGGAGTGCTTCCAACCCAGTGCCCTCTGCTCTGCATTGTCATTTTCCAATAGAACTTCTGGTTCCTTCTGCAAGCGTTTTCTGACAGGCCATGCCTAATTGCAACATTTCCCAACTGAATGTGTACTTGTTGTGGCAAAGAGTCTTTGCTTGGCCACATTAGTCAGGCTTCTGAATCTCATGAGGCCCACCTGTGCACTTCCCCGTAAAATCCAGTTTTATTAAAGAACCTGGCTATCAGCTTATCAAAAACTCACCAGTCCTCATTATCTGATATGATCACTCTGGCCCATCTTCAGCAAGAACCCTGTTAGGAGGGTTTAGCCAGAATCCCACTAACTGTTGTCTCCTCTTGATAGTTTTCTGTCCACTGACCCTGACACTGATCCCTATAAATTCCCACTGGTCTCTGCTGTGTTTGGCGTGGAATTCCGTCTCTCTCCCCTACTGTACGACCTCATTGCAGGAGTCCCTACACCTGTCACAGAGGTCCTGAATAGTCTGCCTTACTGTGCTTTAACTAGTATCACTGAATAATTTTTCATTTAATAAGAACATATTATAATAATGTCATAAGCCTTTCTCTGGAAGGCTGGCAACTTTTTATGGAAGTGAGCATTTGGCCACAATGACCTCAAAACGAAAGCGGAAAGACTTGGTTGTTTCAGGTGACTTGGCTTAGTTGGTTCCTTAGAAAACCACATCATTTTGCTGTGGTTTGGATGGCAGATGGACAATAATCATGTTACAAAGACTGGAAAGGGGTACCAAATCAGGTGGATTTTTGAACCCCTAAAAGGGCACAGAAGGAGGCGAGCTGTCTTCCAGGTGGTAGTGAGTTGGTAGTAGTGTGGGTAACTGGAACTCCATGTCTGCAGAGCCACTGGAACTCAAAGCCTGTATCTCTACTCATCAAAGTAAGCAGATCTTGATCCACTTGGTGGGAGGCCTTTGTCTAGTCTCTACTCTGACCCTAATGAGGGATAGATAGGATGGGACAGGTTTGGTTGCTGTAATAAACAATTATGAAAATATCAGTTAGCTTCAAACCACAAATTAAAGTCTTTGACTATACTATATGCTCATTGGAACTGACTCTGGGGCTCTGTTCAATGAAGTTTCTCAGAGACGTAGGCTGACAGAGGTTCCATCTCAACACAGGTTTCCATGACTGCAGAGGGTAGGAAAAGAAAACACATGAATCCTCACCAGGCTCTCTAAAGCTTCTGTCCTGAAGGGGCATGCATGTCACTTGCTCATGTCCCATTTGCTAAAGCAAGCCATAAGCCCTCACCTAAGTTCAACAGGACAGGAAATATAATATCCTCCCAACCAGAGAGACAGCAAACATTAGTAGAAAGCAGCACAGTCCACCAGAAAAGAAACTGCTATGTGGCGGGAGATTTCACTAGCTGTGTGATTTTAAGCAAGCCAATTGGTCCTACAGAGCCTCAGTTTCCCCATGTATAAAGCAGGAAAAACAGTATTTCTGACATAGCAAGAGCATTGGGACCATTCAGTAAAACTGTATAGTAGGCTGAACACAGGTCTGGTAAATAAAATTACGGATGAGTTGCCACAAGGCAAGAGTACATGGGAGCCCTGGAGACACTCCTTCAACTGAAATTGCTCCCTTGATGCCAACTCCAAGGGGCTTTTCTCATTCCTCACCTTTGACTCCTCCACGAAGGCAGATTGTTTTTATTCTTCAATATTCACTGCTTCTCCAGCAGAGCCCCTCCTTGTGGATGAACTATTTTACTAGCCCCCATTGACATCAGTTTAGCCATGAGACTTGCTTTGGCAAATAAAATGTGAGTACATGTGGCCTGTGCCGCATCTATGACCTGTGCCTCTTCTGGGCAGAAGCTTTAAGAACCAATGCACAATCTAATCATTATCCCTTTCCAGTGCTGTCCTGGTAAAGGTTCAACAACCAGCTCTCTAAAGGGAAAAGTATTTGCTGATATCCATAGAATAAATACTCTCACCATGACTGATTTCAAGTCACTAATGTGACATCATTGAGCATAGAGTTGGGAAGAGCTATACACTACCAAGTATCTTTTCCTTTCTCCTGAGAACAGCATTGTTCTAGATAATTGGAAGTTGCTTCTTTGGCCTGCATCCCTGATATACAGCAGAGCCATCACTGAACAGCTGCTGATATCTATCCCTTTCTGTAAACTGAGATTTGGGGGTTATTTGTCACTGCAGCATAACTTAGCTGAAACTGACTAACATACTCCTTGAAACTCTTTTTTTGGCTTTGATGACACTTCTTCTCCATCATTTCAATTACAAATATCTATCAGCACCCACTACATAGGAAAAACAACATTAGCAGAGTGGGTACCATCCAGGACAAAGAGACATACCACTAAACCTGTAGTTTGGCTCTGGCACTTACTGGTATAATATTGGACAAGTTACTTAACCTCTCAGTTCTTAAACTTGTTCATCTATAAAATGGGACTAATAATAGACCAACCTCATCAAGTTGTCATGAGGATTGTATGATTTAATATATATAAAGCACTTAACACAGTACCTGGCATCAAATAACTTTTATTATTATTACTAGCTGTCAGGTTCCAAGCTAGGGGCAGGAGATCTAGTCAGGACACCTGTGCTCTTGGGAGTTCATTTATAATCTGAGGCTACACACAGATATGGAGAACAGAAAACCACAACAAATTATGATAAATGCAAGAAAAGAAGGGTAAACTTTGAGATCCAGAGTATCAGGACAACTAACTTGGAACATGAGGCTGTGGGCCTTGTGCCCAGGAAGGTTTCACAGAGATAGGATATTTTTAAAAGACTTTAAGAAATGATTAAGAGTTTTCCAAATGAAAAAGGGAGTGGTGGGTAAAATGAAGTTGTAGGTTTTTCCTCATGACTCTCTAATCTCTCCCTGACTCCTATGCCAGCCACCTCTTTCCACTCAAGGTTTTAATCTTTATTCTTCTCTTGTTTTTGCTTTTCATTTTGTTTCATTCTTTGTAGGACTGGGGATTGAACCCAGGGGTACTCCATCACTGAGCTACATCCTCAGGCCTTTTATTTATTTATTTTATTTTGTGATCCTAAGGATTGAACCCAGGGGAGCTCTGCCATTGAACCACATGCCACATTTTCTTTTTTTAAATTTTAAGACATGGATTTGCTAAGTTACCCAGGCTGGCCTGGAACTTGGGATTCTCCTGCCTCAGCCTCTCAAGAGGGTAGAATTATAGGTGTGTGCCACTGCACCAGGCTACTTCATGGTTTGATGCAGGTAGCAATGTTAACATGTATTGAGTGCTTACCATAAGTAGGGCACTATGCTAAATACTTTATATTCACTATCTAATTCTACATTTACTATGATATTCTGAGGTAAGTACCACCAACATGACTTTGCTAAGAAACATTGAGGCCCAGCAACATTAGATGACTTGCAGTGTCACATAGGTGTTTTTAACAGCAGGTACCCAAATATTCAAATAAATGTGGTTTGAATATTAGGGATTTATCTCTCATCATAGGAAGTCTGGAAGAAAGTGATACCTAGGTTAATTGAACAGTTCAGTAATATCAGATCCTGAGTCTGTCTCTCTTTGAGTCTCTGGCTCTCCCTTCATGGTCCCAAGATAGCTGTTGAATTCCAGACATTGCATTCTCTCTCAGCATCCAAAAGCAGGCAAGCAGGGAGTTTTTCCTCCACAGCATTTCTCTTTTTACTGGAAAGCAAAACCTTCCCTAAATCCCATAGGAAAAATTCACATGAGACTCTGCCTCCCCTCCCCCCCCCCTTTTTTTTTTCCTCTATCCCCTCAGGTTTTAACTCCAATTAGACTGACCCTCTCCTGGCTGTATACCAATCAGGGTTCTAGGAGGCTAACCTAGGCAGTGAATGGATTTCTTGAACAATATGTGGTTTTCATGAATTCCAAACCCGAGTAGGAACTAAGAGCAATTAGGCTGAGAACATAGCCAGAGACATGGCACAGTCAGAGTCTGGCTGAACAGCCAAGACTGGCCATTGGCCACCCACAGCTGCTGGACTCTCATTTCCTGGAGAATAGGCCCCGCCCCCACACCTTTCTCCTTCAAGGGTCAAAGTCCTGGGCAGGAACATTCTGCTGGCAAGCCTGGGACTATGTTTCCAGAGAGGCAGGCACATTCTGCCCTTTCCACTTCTGCAGGGGGAAAGGTGACTCTGTTTTCTACCAGGTCCCTAGGAGTAGAGGATTTCCACAACACAAGACCCAAGTTCCTCTGCCAAGTACCACACAGTTCCCTCGGCTTTCCACAGTCTCTCTTATTTCTAGGCCTTGGCACATGCTGACGTTTTTGGAATATGCTTCTTTCTCTCCTCTAGGCAAATCCTCCTTATCTTTAAGATTCCATCTCACTTATATGAAATTTCCCTCAAATCTGAGTTAGAGGCCCCTCCACCGTGTTCTCTCTGAAACCTATTCTTTCCCCAGTATTGCATCCAACAATGTTTTATTTGTATTTTTCCCCACTTGAGTGCAAGTTCTCTAAGGATGGATGCCCTCCCTTTTACTAACCACTGGATCCTTGGCACCAAGCACAATACTGAGCACATAATAAATGCTCCTTGGAAGTATTTTGAATTAATCAATTAATGAATGAAGGAAATGAATATCAATGGCACCATCATCCCACCAGTCACCTAGCTCCAAATTCAGACATTCTTATCACCATCTGGTCTGTCTCATTCATTGTATGTCCATAGGCTAGGCCCTCATTATCTTTCTCCTAGACCTTTGCAATAGCTCCCTATAGAGGACATCTGTTATTTCTGCCTACCCAATGGTCCTTTCTTCTGATTTTGGAAACTTCCACCATTTACTTTGGGGGAACTACTTCTCCCATTCCCTGCAGTCTTGAGGGAAGTGTCAGTCAAGGTCCCTTTTGGCTTTCACCAAGGAATAAACAAATCTAAAACGAATTTGATTTTGTTTTTTTGTTTGGGTACCCAGAACTGAACGCAGGGCCTGGCCTGATAGGCAATTGCTCTATTGTTCAGCTACATTCCCAACTCCAGAAATTTGACTCTTGAATGGAATATACAAATATAGAAAATGAGAAATGACTCACAAGAAATTCTTCATTGCATTTTGGAGGTGACTTCATCAAGTTTAGAACCAAATGAAGGAGTAGTCACAGAAATGAGGCAGAGGGAGATCAGAATATTATCTTTATTTCTGACAAAGCTGTTTTGAGATGTGTCTTTACCAGTAGACAAGTGGGCTGACTAATAGTGGACACAAAAATTAAACTTCCCCACCCAGTCCCAGGTAGTGCTAGAAAACCATAGACTTAGGCAGTCTTAGTGATGTGTATCTATAGTCTCAGCTACTGAGGAGGCTGAGGCAGGAAGATCCCTCAAGCCCCAGAGTTCAAGGCTAGCCTGGGCAACAGAGTGAGACCCTATCTCATTTTAAAAAAAAGGAAAAGAAAAAAATTCATAGTCTTTTGTGTAAGGTCTAGGCCCTGAGAAATTTTGAACATGCAGGAGAGCAAAAACCCTGTAGTTATTGTGGGAAGAAAGATCTAAAAGGGAAAAAGAAAAAACTGAGTTGAGCTCAAGTCATTCTTCCAAAACTCACTAATCAGATATTAATTAATTATATATCTATATCTATCTATCTATATCTATATCTATCTATCTATATATATATATAATTCCTCCTCCTCTGGGGAATAACAGGTAGATAAAGGGAAGAGGCTAAAGTGTTACTCTAAAGGAGGTCCCAGCTGGGTAGGTGGTGCATGCCAATCATCCCAGTGTCTCAGGAGGCTAAGGCAGGAGAGTCACAAGTTCAAGTGCAGGCAACTTATTGAGACCTTATCTAAAAATTAATTAATGTATGTCAGTGGTAGAACACTTCTGGGTTCCATCTCCAGTATCGCAGGAAGAAAGAAAGGGAGGAAGGAAGGGAGGGAGGGAGGAAGGGCGGGAAGAAGATTATCTACTCTCACATGGAAAAAGCTGGGGTTGGGACTAGATGTTTCTTCAGAGCTGCTCACTTTTATTCCTGATATCTAGATTACCCAAAGTAGCCCTGGTAATTATCATTCCTGAGGCTTACAGTTGTACAGCTGTATCTTCCCAATGAATTCCCTTTTTTTGCTGAATGTAGCCAGAATCTGTTTTCTATTACTTGTACCCAAAGAACTTATATTAGTTTCCTACTGCTGCTCTAGTGAAACATCACAAATTTAGTGGCTTTTAGAAGACAAATTTTTCATGATATTACAGTTTTGGAGATCAGAAGTCCCCGATGGGTCTTATGTGAAGTCAGGTGTGAGCAGGGTCACATTTCCTCAGGTATCTAGTGGAGAATCCACTTCCTTTCTTCTCCAGTTTCATTCCTTGACTTGTGACTGCCCATTCCACAGCCAGCAATCATATCACTCTGAGCTCTGCTTGTGTCATCACCGACCCTTCTCTTGACTCTCCTGCCTCCCTCCTTCCCTTATGAGGACTTCGTGATTATATTGGGACCACTCGGATAATCCAGGATAATCTCTCCATCTCAAAATCCTTAACTTAATCACATCTGCAAAGTCCCTTTTGCCATGTAAGGTAACATGGTCATAGGTTCCGGCGATTAGGATGTGGAATTCTTTGAAGGGCTGTTATTTCTGCCTGCCACAAAATATTAACAGAAATACCTTTTAAATTGCCCTGTAGCCACCTCTTTTCTCTCAAATCCATCCTGTAACTAATTTTTAAATAATGTGAATCTGGTCTTTATTGTCCTACCCAAGAAACCTTCCCATTCCCCACAGCCCATTGAATAAAATCCAAGCACACCTGCTCTATCCTGTTTGTGAGGGTTTGCTCTGAGAGTTCTCTCAGTCAGGGATGTCCCCCACCCCAAAGTCAAAGCCTCTTCATCCATCAAGTGCTTTCTGTTTCACAAAGACTTTCATTATTATCACTCTAGCTGGAATCCAGCTGGACTGTGAGCTCCACGTCTGTTACCTGGCAGTGCTGGATCTCTGAGCTCAAATCTTTGCTCAACCACAGGCTAGTCATTGACCCTGAACAAGGTACAATACTTAACATCTCTGTGGCTTAGTTTCCTCTATTTAAAAAAATGCTGATATAAAGTAGCTACCCTATACACAGGTGGCTGTGAGAATTAAATGAGATGATGCATATAAATTGCTCAGTCCACTACTTGGCACATAGAACACAATAATAGGTGGATAGTAGCAGTTATTAGTTAAAATTAAATGTACTAAATGAATGAGCTACTCCCTTCTCCTGGAATGTCAATATCTTTACTATGCCTCAAAGCCTAGAACATTTTTAATTGAATGAATAAATCTTACATTTTGTATATTTATGTGTAGTTTCAGTTGCTTTCCCTCCTGGGGTCCATCCCTGGTCAGAATCATTGTTGGTGGAAAGGGAAATCTGTTCCTACACACCTTGCCTAGTGCTCTGCTCACCACACACCTTAGTTTGTCTTATTGAAGTGAATTTTGGCCACATAGAAACTTCTACCAGAGAAAATGGACTAGTTCCCCTTAGGCACTGTGCTCCTAGAAGGGGCACCAGATTGTCACTCAAAGTCTTTATTGTAAGAATGCTACTATGAAACTCTGAACTGGTTACTGCATATCTCTAGATGTAGGTTTCCTTTCTGAAAAATGGGCATAACAATTCCTACTTTCAAGGTCACTGGGAAGATTCAACAAGATCAAGTAGGAACCCTGTGCCTCCAGTGTGGAAATGAGAAATGAACCTTAACTTCTGTGAGGTAAAGTAGAAAAGACCATAGCTGAAAGGAGAGCAAATTCACCACTAAGATGTAGTAAACATTTGCTCTAAATCCGTGGTGGAACATAATAGTTTCCTAATCACACTGTCAATAAAGATCTCAAGGGCCCTTGGGGCTGGATCAAACTTTCACACACCAAAAAACTGTAGAAATCATTTCTGTCCAAGAGAGGGTTGTCTCTCTTGAAAAAACAAACAACAAAAAAAGGAAACTTATCTTTTTCCTGACTTAAAAGTTTTTTTCTTATAAAATTAATACCTGTTTAAATAAAATTCATTATAGAATTTTTGGGAAATACAATAATGCGCAAAGAAAGGGAGACGCTCCTCTAAATGACACTGGAGGTCCCCCCTTGCAACTGTTAAATAAAATTGGGATTACTGTAATCGCAATTTTGTATCATTTGGGTGAACGTTTATTTTCCCCATGTAATTAAATACGATGGGAGAGATTCCAGTACACAAATTTGTTGCAATTTATTTAACTAATCTCGAATTGTTGGACATTTGAATTTCTGCCTTATTTATTTATTTATTTATTTATTAGGGCTATTGTTAAGTGAGGCAGCATCTGTTACACAAATCTTTACCCATATCCTTGATACTATCCTTTTAATTCCTGGAAGTGGAATTGCCGGACCAAAGAGTGCGTGATGCATACTGTCGATTTACTTTCTAAGAATGATTTTACCCATTTATACACCCACTGGCAAGTTCATAGGACTAAAATGGAGTTGCGGATGTCATTAACTGTCAAATACCGAACTAGAACCCCTAGCCTCGGCTCTGGTCTTCTTTCACGTTTTCCCGCCCACTCCGTACACCAGCCTCGAGCGCCACGAGCGCCCCGCCCAACTTAGTACAAGATGGCCCGCCTCTTCCCAACTCCCCCAGCGATTATGCCCAATAAGAAGCAGCAGTTATTAGTGTCGCCACACGATTGGTAAACTGAAGGGTCAGTCGTCCTCAGGGGCGGGCTAGAGAGGTATGACGGACGTGGCGACCGGCCAGTGTGAGCGCGAGCGGGGCGTGCGTGGCGTGCGTGGCTCACTGGCCTGGTAGTTCTGGACCTGTGAGGTGTGCGGGCGGGTGGCTGCGAGAGGCTTTGGCGGACATGGCTCCCAACGCGCCGGCAGCCGAACCCGAGTGTCCTAAAGGCATCCGGGCTGTGCTGCTGGGGCCACCTGGGGCTGGCAAGGGTACGCAGGTGAGCGTCCGGACCTGGCTGGGCAACGGAGCCCGCCAAACTCCAAGGTCAGGGCGGCCGGAGACCCGGAAGCCCTTTTCTCGCCCAGCGGCCGGCGGTGGGCTGAGGCCTGGGGGGACCCTGGCCAGGATCTCCGGTTTTGGTGGCGTGTTTAGGGGGAGGGTCCACATAGGAGATCGAAGAGTTTGGATTAGGGTTAGCGTGCTTGAAGGATCCAGAATTGGCGTGTCGTGTGGGGGGAAAGGATCTCGGGGTAGTTGGATGCCTTGTGGGTTAGCTTTGAGGGTTGGGGTGAGCCAGGGACTCTGAATTATAGACTCAACGGAGACAAGATTCCTTGCGAGTTGGAAGTGAATTGTCCAGTTAGGGTCACGTTCCAGGCACTACGGGTAGGAGAACTTTTTTGATAATGATTAACGACTGCTGGTAGAGGAGCATCTCCAACACGTGAGGCAGAATGGGAGCTGGTGTGTGATTAGGAGTGCAGCTAAGAGATATGATAGGTGTGAGCCACGAGTTGGAGGAGGGGGTGAACACCGAACAGCTGAAGGCTGAGCAGCTCAGGATAACTTAAATGATTTTAGATGAGAGAGAACTTAAAAATTTAGCTTCATGAATCAACAGATAGGAAAACAGGCCCAGAAAAGTCAAATGACTTTCCCAAGTTAGTGAAATTTGTTTTATGGAAACTTGGGCCTCCAAAGGATTGGAGTCTGAAGTTGGCTTTTTGGCCTAGCAGACTACAGGGCCTCACTTGGCATCTGAGCCCCCTCTAGATCTGGGAAATAAAGGGGCGATTGATCAGAGTTGGGATTTATGATCTCATTTAAGTTTTGGAAGCCCGTAAGTTGATTATTGATGTCCCCTTCCTGCCCAGGGTTTAGCATTGTCCCACAGCACAGACCCTGGGCCTTGGATTTCAGCCCATCATTAGGCACTAAAGAGGGAATTTCTGAAAGTCTGGGCTTCTAGGTGAAGGGGGACTGTTTTATGCCCATTCTTCATAGCACAGACCAAGTTTAAAAGTTTTGGCAAGCCTGGCCTGGTGGCCATGCCTATAGTCCCAGCTACTTGGGAAGCTCAGGCAAGAGGATCATTTTGGCCATTAGTTTGAAAACAACCAGGGACACTTTACCAAAAAACAAAACAAAAACTTGGCAAACAGACTATGTCACTCATTCTTGGGACCCCTGTGGCACTCGGCACATTACTTGACATTTATTAGGATTACTGAAAATGGATGAACGACACAGATTAATGGGTGATGAGGAAAAGGGAGGTCTAGAAGGCTCAATACATTCCTGTGACTTTGCTTTCCACCTGGGTCAGGACGGACCAAGACCACTTTCCCTTTTCTCACCATAAACTGAGCTAATTCTTCTTGGGGCCCCACCCAGTACCTAATCCCCTTGTACTCAACGATGTTGACATCTCCTTCCTGTTACCACCTCAATTATTAGGTAACCTGTAGCCTAGAGATGTTTAATCTTAGACTTTGCAGATTTTTGCTGTGAGTGACTCAGTATAAACAGTAGCTTAAATGCATCTTTGGCTCTTTTCCTTAACTTACATTGAAATCGGTAGGTTCAATAGTTGTGAAGTGCACAACCATCCTAGTGCTGAGACAAGAGCTTTATAGTCTAGCAAGCTGTGTAACTTCAGAGTCTTAGTTTTCTCACCTGAAAAATGAAAAATTCACCAGGATGCTGAACAATTATGCTTCATATATTTATAATGTGGACAGCCTAGCACACTGTAGGTGTTGCATGAATATTGACTCCCTTATCTCAGTAACATATCTCCTCTCCCCCTGACTCTAATGTATTTCAGTGTAAAAGATGACTAATTCAGGACATTTGAGGAAAACAATACAGTTGATTAATGTAGGTGATGAATGGCAGAAGTTGACCATGGTAGTTGATGAATGGTAGAAGAGAAGGCTTTGTGGAGAATATTAGAGCTGGGACTTGAGGAAGGAGTAAGATTTACACAAGTCACAATCTCTGTACAGCTTCTTTTGCATTGTGGGAACCATAGGATTACTGGTGGTTGTAGTTTCATGGAATTCAAAAAGAGTTAAGCAGGGTGTGGTGACACACACCTGTAATCCCAGTTTACTCAGGAGGCTGAGCTAGGAGATTTGCAAGTTCAGGGCCAGCCTGGGCAACTAAATGAGACCCTGTTAAAAAATAAAAAGGGCTGGGGATATAGCTCAATGGTAAAGCACCCTGGGTTCAACGCCCAGTACTGGGAAATTTAAAAAGGTTATAAACCAAAGGAAGGTAGCAAGTGGCAGTCTGTAACAACATTTCACCTGCAGACATACTCCACACCCATACTTTTTTATTATGTTGAGTTTTGAATACGTCAAACAAGACAGGATGGTGTAATGGATCCCCATAACCATTAGCTGGTGGTCATTGCTTCCCCATCCACTCTCCCTTCACAAAGCATCTCCCAGGTATCATAATTTATCATTTGTAAATATTTCAACGTACATCTCTAAAAGATTAATTCTTTTTTGAAAAAATATGAATACAATATCCCCTAAAAATTAACAATTTTAATAGTAGTTAATGTTCAAATTTCCATCTGTCTCACAAATATGATAGTCTCTTTTAATTTTTTGCTCTTTATTTTTTTTTAAATCCTACATTTTTGAACGGAAAACTAGTTTGTCCTGGGAGTATTATTGCTCATTTTTGAAATTTTTGATTGTGTTCCTATGGTGTATTTAACATTTTCTTCTGTCCTATTTCTTATAAATGTTTAGTTTAACCCATATACTTAATCAGATTTAGGATCAATTTATTGGCCCAGCTACTACAGGTGATGCTCTGCTCTCCATTAGCAGGCACCTACTTGATGCTTTTGTGACTCTGGGGTATTCACATCCATAGCTGTTCAGTGCCTAGGTCCATTAATTCCTTATGGGTAGCAAAGTGATGATGTTCTAATTATATCACTCCTTTTTCATTTCTTAGCTGAACTATCTCTGCCTACTTTATTTGTACCCATTAATATGGTTCATATTGAAAAAGTAAGATAATGCTTACTTTGTTCTCTTTAATTGTCAGCTTTCAAAATAATACGTACTATGGAATATTTCAGTTGGGAAATTTCTCTTTAAATTCAATTTCTCTTTAAACTCAGAGCTCCAGTTTATCTTAAAAAATTAGAGAGCTGGGGTTGTGGCTCAGTGGTACAGTGCTTGCCTCACATGTTTGAAGTACTAGATTTGAGCCTCAACACTACATTAAAAATAATAAGGGCTGGGGATGTGGCTCAAGTGGTAGTGCGCTCGCCTGGCATGCGTGAGGCACTGGGTTCGAGTCTCAGCACCACATAAAAATTTAAAAAAATAAAGATATTTAAATAATAATAATAATAAATAAACAAAGTTATTTTTAAAAGGGGGGCGCTGCAGCTGTAGCTCAATGGTAGAGTGCTTGCCTGGCACATGTGAGGCACTGGGTTCGATTCTCAGCAACCCATATGAATAAAATAAAGGTCCATCAACAACTAAAAACATTTTTAAAAATTAAAAAAAATATTAGAATGCCTGGCAGCCATGGGCCTCCATTCCAGCACAGCAGTAGTCTGTTGCAACTGAGTAATATTGTTACTTTTGATGGTCAGTGTACTCTCCTGTCCCCTGCACAGTCCCCCTTTGCTGCCTATTGCTTACATTAGAATCATTTCACTCATTTACATTGCCTGACTGGCCCCCATTGATAAATATTTGCCACCTTTAGTGTAAAATTTATCCTAACCTGGAATTAGTGCCCAGTGCCTTCTCAGAAGTTTTCTTCCTATTACTACTTCCTGCTATATCTATTATTTTAGGTATTTTATGTTGGCATGACTTAAATCTTTTTTTTAATTCCTCAATTTAAAATGGTTAACCATTTAAAAACTGTTTTTGTGTCAGTGAAAGGTTTTAAAACATCTAGAATACTTAGGTTTGTTATTTTATTTAAATAACTTTATTTCTGTCTCCCTTCTAGAGTTGGATGTTCCTCCAGTGTGGCCAAAAACAAGTGTGTTTCTTTTCTTTTCCTCTGCCAGTCCTTCCTTGTTTTTCCAATGTGTCCAGCTTTTGCCAGTTATTTGAGGCCAAGTACACTTAGGCAATCACTTGCCATCTCCCAGTTCAGGTTTATTCAATTACTCTAGTGAATTTAAATTCACAGCAACTCTAAGACCCACACTCACATCCCCTCTGTTACAGTTGGAGAAATAGAGTCCAATGACTTGTTCTCTTGGCTCTGGAGCAAGTAATTGGTAGAGATTATGCCTGAATGATTCCAGAGCTCTGTCTGCTGCTGTCTGCTTCCCCAAGTTTTCTCCTATGCTGTGTGACTCAGTAGAATGTAATAATTACAGCATAGTTGTAACCCTTTACTCAGTTATGTGACAGACCCCAAGCTAAAGATTTTGCATGCTTCATCTGATTTAATTTTTATAACCCTAGAAGATATGTTCTGTTGTTATTCATACCTTTTTACAGAAATTGAGGCCCTAAGGCTATATCTTGCTGCAGGATACAAACACAGTAAGTAGCAAAGGCAGGATTTGAACTCATGTCTGCCTGATTCTTCATCAGTTATCATTTTGGATATGCATACAAGAAGTACACACACTAGTTATCTATAAAGCACCAATTTAAAATATATAAATGAGGGCTGGGGCTGTAGCTCAACGGCAGACCGCCTGTCTAGCATGAGTGAGGCACTGGGTTCAATCCTCAGCACCACATAAAAATAAACAAATATAGGCATTCTGTCCATCTACAACTACAAAAAAAAAATTTTAAATAAAATGTATAAATGAGTGGAAGGTAGAACAATAAGAGTAGAAGGAGAATAGTGGGGAGGGGAGAGGAGGGAAGGTCATCAGGGACTGAAATGGAGTAAATTAAATTCCATGCATGTATTATGTCAAAATGAACACAACTATAATGTCCAAATAAAAGAAAAAAAATAAGTAAATAGAATTTTAAAAATACGTTCTAGTAGAAGTTGCCCTGTGGGAAGCATCAGATAAGTAACACTGACAAATGCCAAGTTAGTTCAGGAATAGAACAAGAACTGTAATTTGTCACAGGCCTCCTGTATATCATCCTACCCAACCAGTGAGGTTGGTGATGATAGCCCCAGTAAGTTAAGAGGCAGAGCTGAAATCTAAACACAGTTTCTATAATTTAAAAAAAAAAAAACAACCAACAATAAAAAATTAAAAAAAAAAAAAACTTTTACATGAAAGTATAATATACATAGGGAAAGATGCAAATACTTTTTAAAATGATGAATTTTACAGTGTTAACACAGTTTTGTATAACTTATACCCATTATCAAGACAGAACATTGCCAGCACTGTGAAATCTTATGGTTGCACACACACACGCCCCTCTCATATGGACAGCTGTGCTACACTAACACTCGGTTGTTTTAAGGCCATTTAATGTCGTGGATAAGAGCTAGGCCTTTACAGTCATGGGGCCAGCTGCCAGCTCTGCTTTTACTAGTTTTGTGATCCTAGACAACTAGCCTCTGAATTTCTTCTGTAGAGAGCAGATAGAAATAGCTCATACCTCTTGGGTATGTATTATGCATACTAAATATTGTAAATTAATGCTTGGAAAATTGCTTGGCATTTTCTTCAGAGGAAGAAGTCATTGGTAAGGTTTTTTGTTGGGAGAAATGGATGCAAAATTTTACTATAGAGAAGGATATGACTGAGACCAGTAGAGGAAAGGAAGAGGGCATTCCTTTGTAGAGAAGAGCCTATTTTATGTGTGGGAACCATACATAACAGCGACTTGCCTGAGTGGTGCCAGGCAGGACATACATGTAGAGTACTTTCAGAAGGAAGTTTGAAGAGCTTGCCAAATGTAGGATTGATTGTGGAGGGCATTGAGTGTCAGACTAAGATATTTGTCTCAGTACTAATGTCTTAGCACTGAGATATAGGAAGCTTCTAAATGTGTGTGTTTGTGTGGTAGGGAGAGGGTGGTATATCCAGCAGTATTGCAGGATATGATTCTTTTGTTTTGTACTGGAGATTGAACCCAGGGGTGTTTTAGCACCAAGCTACCTCCCCAGTCCTTTTTACTTTTTTATTGTGAGACACGATTCCACTAAGTTGCTTAGGGCCTTGCTAAGTTGCTGAGGCTGCCCTTGAACCTGCTGTCTTCCTGCCTGAGTCTCCCAAGTCACTGGGATTACAGATGTGCACCACCTTGCCCAGCTATGCTGAATGATTTTGCACACATACTCTCATTAAATCCCCATGGTAGTTTTGAGTGAATTATAGAACCTGGTTTCCAATCCAGATTTGTACCAATACAAAACTCAGTCTCTTGCCACTACCCCAGAGTGTCACAAACTGTGTGTGCATCAGAATCCCAAGGCTCTACATGAGAACCCCTCAATCGTAACTGTAAGGGTGGATCTAGCATTTATACTTTAAGCAAGTGCCTCACGTGATTGCAATGATATAGTGCTCTACTTAGGATAGGGTTACTTCCAGATAAGATCCATTGTATGTTAAAAATGCATTTAGTACATATAATCTACCAAACATAGCTTAGCAACACAGTATATTGTACATTATCAGCTGTTTCCACTCATGATCTTATGACCAACTGGGAACTAGAGTCTGAAACCAGTGGCTATTGCCTTTGCCCAGCATCACAGAAGAGTGTCATTCCACGTTTTGCTAGCCTATGAAAGTTCAAAGCTTCAACTGAATGTATATCTCTTTAAAACCATGTAAAAGCCAGGCATTGTAGCATACTACTGTAATCCCAGTCTCTTGGTAGACTGAGGCAGGAAGATTACAAGTTCAAGGCCAGCTGAGGAAACTTAGCTCAAAATAAAAAGGACTGGGATGTAGCTTAGTGGAAAAGTGCCCCAGGCTCAATCTCCAGTATCAAAAAGAAAACTATGATAAAACCAAAATATCCTAAGTTGAACTGGGAGAAGTCAGGATCCTTCTATACTGATGTTTGAGAACTACTACGCCCCAGCACGCTGCCTCTAGTAGTTTTAGCCATTCCCATCCACTCCTCGCAAAAAAGTTCTCCACCACCCACAAGATCCTCAAAGAGGTAATGAGTATGGTACTTGGGTTCAGAAATAGTCTGGCCAACTGCAGAGTGTGATTGTGTGAACTCTAGGCTCCTCCTCTTCACAGTGTGGCCCAGTGGCCAGCTGCCCATCCAGGCCTAGAAGCTGGTTTAAAATTAAGCACTTGCTCAGCGCTGGACTTTTGGAATCATAATCTGCATGTAAATAGTACCCCTCCAGGCAGTTTGTAGTCTGAAAAACTACTCTAAAGCATAAATTTGAAGTATGATGGGACTACAATAGTTACTTCATTAGGCTTCAAGCCCATCCACGTTCTTTGCATGAACTCCCATGCAGCCAACAAGAAGTAGTCTTTCACCATGCCTCATCTTCCTATTAGTGTGTGTTCTTCATGCAGCTGTAGAATCCAATTACCTAGAACAGTGTAGAAGAGCCTCGCAGTTTGGGAAGGATGATAGAACAATTAGGTTCTGTGCTAACAGCTTTTCTCTGTAGTGTTTTGGTTACCTTTTTCCCATGAGCAATCCTGACCTCCAAATGATTCACCCAAGTTAATTTCAACAACCAAGGAGAGATTGAATGTATGACCATAGTGCCAACTTGGTTTTCCACTGCCAGCCAGTTCTCACTTTCACTATTTTCCCAAAGTTCAAAGTTTTTAATGCTTTCTCATATGGGTTCCATTTCTTTATAAAGTAATTTCTTTGCTCCAATTGAATCAGTCCATGAATCAAAAACCAGAATTTCCTGCATTGAGCCCCATTTACTTTGGTTGTATGCACCTAAGAAAACTCAGAGAACAAACTGGTTTTGAACAAGTTTCCAAACTATTTAACTTCCTAAAACAACTGAACCAGAAAGCTAAGTATTAAGTTCTTTGATCCAATTCAGTTCTGTGTGAATTCTGAATTCTTTTTTGCCACTACAAAGAGCTTAGTGGAAAAATGCCCCCTGTCTGAGATCTTTTCATGTTCTAATTCTGTTCCAATTTATAGTCCACCAAACTATTAAATCTTTGAAGACAGAGTCTAAGAGTGAATATAGATCTAAGGCAGGGGTTATGCTCACTGAGGACTTACTATGTGCCAGGCCTGCATATACAGAATTCTACAGAATCTTCTCATCAACTCAGTGATAAGTAATATTACCATCCATTTTACTTAGAGGAAATTTGAAACCTAGAAAGGTGAAATAACTTCTCAAGTCACATGAATGTAGTGATTGGTGGACCTGGAGTCTAAAACCCAGGCAGATTGACTTTCAAGCCCATGCTTTTAACCACAAGGCTATACTGCATCCAGAGCTACCATGTGGGTGCTGTTTGCCATATGCTCTGCTTCTATAATATAAGCCTCACAGATACTTTCTGACATGGAGCTTTTTTCTTTCTTTTCTTTTTTGCCTTCATGTTAAACAGATAAGGAAGCCAAGTCTATGAGAAGTTAAGTGATTTGACCAAGGTGATGCAGCTACCTCATGACAGGAGGGGAGGAACCCCTGCTGGGAAGCAAACGTGTTCTTCACCCTGCCCTTAGCTTCCAGGCCCAGTTGTTACAGTACATGACAATAACACGTTCATTCTTGGGCAGATACTCAGCACATTATGTGCCCAGTACTATGCCACATGCTTTATATGCATGATCTTATTTAAGCTTCACAGCAGGTATGTGAAGTATTAATAATTTTGTTCTTCCCATTTGTAATAGTGAAAGTAGTGATAATAGTAGTTTACATGTTTGTCATGTATAATTGTTATCATAATCCTATAATTTACATTAGAATATGATATATGGTGCTTTTATCTCTTTATAAGTAAGAAAGCAGGAACTTGACTGAATTTACACAGCCAGTAAGTGGTAGGATCAGGTTTATGCCCAGGCAGTCTGATACCAGGCCTGCAGGGTTAACTGTATCTTGTTTTTTGTCTTTCTTCCACAGGCCCCCAAATTGGCAGAAAACTTCTGTGTCTGCCATTTGGCCACTGGAGATATGCTGAGGGCCATGGTAGCTTCTGGCTCAGAACTGGGAAAAAAGTTGAAAGCAACTATGGATGCTGGGAAACTGGTAGGTTTGGTCGCATTAGTGAGTTGATATTCCTGAGTCTAGATCCACACTATCCAAATATAATAGCCACCAAACACATGTGGCTCTTTATATGAATTTAAAATTCAGTTGTGTGTGGCCTGGGGATGTAGCTCAGTTGGTAGAATACTTGCCTTGCATGCCCAAAGGCCTGGGTTCAAACTCCAGCACCACAATCAATCAGTCAGTCAATAAATAAATAAATGAAATTCAACTGTGCTAGCTATGTTTTGGGTATTCACCAGGCAACAAAGATATAGAACATTTCCATCATCACTGAAAGTTCTTTAGGGCAGCCCTGTACTATATTATATTATATTATATAAATTTTTAGAATAGCAAATTACTTGGTATGTTCTGAATTTGTGACTCTGAATTTATTTACAATGTTCTTTGTTTTTTTATTTTTATTTTTTTGGTGATGCTGAGGATTGAACCCAGGGCTTTGCCCACAGTAGGCAAATGCTTTGCCAAATGAGCTACATCCCTTATTCACAGTATTCTTGAGGTTCCTTTATGCCTAATGCTTTATTGTAATATATTAAAATTTTAGGGCCAAGACTGAAACTGCCATCCCTAAGCCAGAACTCAGGGGTATTCAAAAGAAGACTCAGAAAGTCACAGATATATTTTTTAACCTCTTGCATGGCGTGTTCTCTGTCTCTAACAAGGGAGTTAGCAATTGGAACAAAAATAATTCTACTTGGGGAATATAATGGAATTTTCTCTTGAGTTTAGACCAGTTGGCCTGATTGGACAAATACAATGTATTAGATACTAAATCTCTAATTAATGCCAGAGCTTAATTATAACTGAGTTATTCTAGAACTTGACCTCTAGAAATCACCTTCAGAAGTCATTTTGTGCTTGGTTCTCTGGTATTTTTGTGTCTGATTATGTTGGCTGGGGAAGGTACTGAGTTTTGCTTTCACCTCCAACTTCCTTTTAGGCTTGGAGTTACCCCATAGTATGTCTGCCCACCTAACCATTTCTTTTCTAGCTTTTCATTTATGTTAATGAGGCTTTCAGTCAAGTCAGCAGCTAGATATTTTATTTTGAACATTAGGTCTTGGCAGAAAATTCTGTACTGAGAAAATTGGGATGTGACCGTAGGATTGCTTCTCTCCAACCTTCTCTTAGTCATAGAGCTGATACTTTGTCTCCAAGTTCCTAGCGAGTCCTGACAAAAGACCATTAGCTACCATAATGGGCAACCTTCACTGCAACACACAGTAGGAACTTTTGTTTCTATAAAGGCTTAGCAGAAGAACCAGATTTTGAAAGTTGAGAGGGGTCCTTATTGGGGTTTCAGAGAGGTTCAGAAATGTACAGGTCCTTCAGTTCCATATTTCTAATCCAGTCTTACCAATTCAGTGAAATTCAATTCTCTGTTGTCTTATAAATTCAGGATTGCCCAGATGTGTGACCAAGCATATATCTCAGTCATTATACTTTTAGCCCAATCAAAATTGTGAATCAGGAATAGTTGGTGTCTGCCTGCATTCTAATCAGTCCCTTTTCTATCCTGGTTTTCTTGGATGATATCTTAGCCATGGACCCTCACTTGTGCCTTGAAGTCAGCTGGTTGTTGATAAGCTGTTATCTGATGGTTAGGACTCTTGACTCTAGTAGCAAGAGAGGCCTTCAGGACCTACCACATGGAGTTCTGGTGATCTGACAGACTGTAAAATCCCCTTCCCTCACCCAGATTTTTGGAACACAAGAGAATTTCAAGGGAAAAGAATATGTATGGCAAGTACAGGAACAATGACAAAACCAGGTCTTGCAAATGGAGCCACTTGCTCTCATTTTTGCTTCTTTGGGGTCAAGAGGACTTGCCATTTAGTAATTAAGTGAAACAAATAAAAACTTTTGACCCTAGAGTTAGACTAATGTCACCTAGTTAACAAATTTAAACCCAAGGCTGTTTTGTTCTTTACTTCCAGGTGAGTGATGAAATGGTAGTGGAGCTTATTGAGAAGAATTTGGAGACCCCGTCATGCAAAAATGGCTTTCTTCTGGACGGCTTCCCTCGGACTGTGAGACAGGCAGAAATGGTGAGTTGTTTATTATTTCTGTTACCATTTCCTCAGAGCAAACTCTGGCCCTTTATCTCTTAATCCCGTTGAAGGAGATGGGTCTGACCAAGCTCTGATAACTTAGGTGGGTCACATTCTTTTACAGCTTGATGACCTCATGGAGAAGAGGAAAGAGAAGCTTGATTCTGTGATTGAATTCCGCATTCCAGACTCCCTGCTAATCCGGAGAATCACTGGAAGGTATTTGTCCCTTAAAGGTCCCTTCTTTTCATGTTTCCTCAAATCTGTCACACTATGAGAATTGCTCTTACCTAATCCCACCCATGAAGCTTAGTGCCATTTCAACAAGGATTGATCTTACTTGGTCACATCCACTGAAGTGGTGACATGAGTTGACAATATAGAAAAAGAGCAAGGGATTTAAAGTCAGCATCTCAGTCCTATCTTTTTATCTTTTACCCTAGGCACTTTTTTTAACCTCTCTCTAAGGCTGTTACCTTTTCTGTGGTATAGGGTTGATAGTACTTGCTTCAGATCCTATTCAGATGCATGTTAGATAACAAAGTACATAGTTCAGAGCTTTGCTTATAGTAGGTGCTTAAGAAATTCCTTACAGGTGTATCTCTATTTTAGTTCTTTCTAAATCTGATTTCAGTGGAGTTTCATTGTTTGCTGTGGGCTTTTTATTAATTATAAAAAATAATATGACCATCTACACAAAATTTAGAAAATAGAGGAAATATTTGCTCATAGTGCAGAAATATGTTAGAAGTTCTCAGTCATGAATGGACCCTCCAGCTGGGCGCTGTGGCACACATCTGTAATCCCAGTGGCTCAGTAGGCTGAGGCAGGAGGATTGCAAGTTTAAAGCCAGCCTCAGCAGCTTAGCAAGGCCCTAAATAGCTCAATGAGGCACTAAGCAACCCAGTGAGACGTTATCTCTAAATAAAATATAAAATAGGGCTGGAGATGTGGCTCAGTATTCAAGTGTCCCTGAGTTCAATCCCTGCTACCAAAAAAAAAAAAAAAAAAGGACCCTCCATTGTTCTCTTGAATATGGGCTATACCTTTTTTTATCTTTGTCAGTTTAATGAAGTCTCAGGAAAGTGGTCATTGCACTTTGATCTATGCAGATATCTATGATCATTATTTTTTTAAAAAACATTTATTTTTTAGGTATAGATGGATACAACACAATGCCTTTATTTTTATGTGGTGCTGAGGATCGAGCCCGGGTCCTGCCCGTGCTAGGCGAGTGCTCTACCGCTGAGCCACAATCCCAGCCCCTATGATCATTATTTTTAATTGTCACTTGAAATTTCATGTAGTAGGTAGAACATTCCTTACTTAAGTATTCCCTTATTGCTGTACGTTTGTATTCCTTTTGATTAGCCACTGTTAAATTGTTAAGTGTGATCATTATATGACATGTAAATTTTTAATTAGGAAGAAAATGGGTTCTTGTTTTAGACTATTTTGATTTTCTGAGGTTGAACATATTTTATGTATCTATAGTCCATACCTTCAAAGAGAAAGACAGACATATAAATAGATGGCAAAGTGATAGGAGAAATGTTTTCCTAGAAGGCTGTAGGAATTAGTCAGATCTACCTTATATTAATTTTCTTTTCAAATGTCCAAGTTTCATGTTTTCAGCTATTCCATAGCCTCCTTAATTGCAGGGACTTTTTTATTTCTTTGGATCCCTGTTGGGTACAGAGTAGACAAAGTTCATGCAGGCCAACAAGCAATAGGATTGACAGTTAGAAACATCACTAGGCCTGGAGTCCCTGAGGTGCAAAGCAGACTCAATGGGTTCAGCTTCCTGAGTACCTGCTTTCTACATAGCATAGTTATTAACCCTGCTGGTGGAGGACCAGAAGAGGCTCTACAGGAGGAACAGTGTAGTGATGCCCATCTCTGACCTCAAAGAGTCATATATTTGAAATCTGGGCTGTTCAGTAATTTAGTACAGTAGGAGGTTCAAGAACAGAGTCTGGAGACAGGGAGAGAAGCTGCCTAGGAGAGGTATGATATCAATTCAGTCTTTCTGGATGAAGAGAATTCAGTGAGTCAGACTTCTAAGAAGGGAGTAGAAGCAGGATTGAGTATGCATTGGAGAAGAATTCTACCTAGGACTAGTAGCAGACTTGTCTGCTCCGTAGTTAGAGGAGTACTCTGGAAATGGGGGGCAAAGTAAGTGCTTTTGGAAAGAGAAGATGGGAGTTTGATGGGAGGTCTACCAGACTGAACAGGGTGGACTTGACAAAGAGTTCAGGAGTCATGGGATGTTCTCAAGCCACTTGATGTTGGGGCAAAAAGTGCATTCTAAGAACATTACCTTAGTGTTAGCATACAAGGTAAATTGAAGAAGAAGAGCAACAAGATAAATACCCCATCTGGGAGCTTGCACATAAGCCACATGAAATGACAGAGGCCTGCAGCTAGGTGGGTGGGGATGGAGGGAGCAGAGATTCTAAAGAACTAGCTGCAGTATTACAATAAAGGGTAGAAGGGGAAGACTCGGCCCCTCCGTTTGGAAATGAGTGGTTTAGTGTGACTTCCTCACTCAAAGAAGAGGACCCATTCCCTCACAGGGCATGCCAGACTAGTAAAGATGTTTTTCAAAATTCACTGAGTAGATGGGTGGCAGAACCAGCACCAGAAACTTGCTTTCTGCTTCCTAGAATACTGCACTGATGGAAGGAAGGGAGGCAGATAGTAGACCGTTCAATGTAGCTCCTGTTTAAGGCTGAGGCGATAAGGACCTCATTATAATAGATTTCTGAATTAGTTACAGCCTCACTTATGATAATTTAGTATCTTGAATGTGATAGTTTTTATTTTTCACCTACTCAGTATTGGTTTTCTAGTATCCTATTATCTTACCAGTTGGCTCTGTGGTGTCATTATCCTAATGTCTAATGCTAATAAAAAGAGCTGATGCCAAATGGGGTGGTGCACACCCGTAATCCCAGCAATTTGGGAGATGAGGCAGGAGGATGCAAGTTCAAGGCCAACCTCAGTAACTTGGGCCCTAAGTAACTTAGCAATATACTGTCTCAAAATAAAAAGGGACCGAGATATAGCTCAGTGATAAAGTTCTCCTGGGTTCAATCCCCAGTACCAAAAATAAATAAATAAAAATAAACAGTGTCTGTAGATTCCAGCCTTGGTTGCTTCTCATTTTTGCCTCTATATTCAGGCCAGCCCAGTGACTCGTGGGGCTGTTTTTGTTGGTACTTGAAACTAATCCCATTTTGAGAACCTAGAGACTGGGCTTGCTTTCTTTCATTTACCTTCTGGAAAGCGAGCCTTGAATCTCTCTTTAAAATCAAGTTTGTGGTAGAGCGCTTGCTGACTATGCAAAAAAAAAAAAAAAATGTTTGGATGGGGAAAGAGCATGTTGTGTGTGAGGGAATCTGGGAATTCACAAATGGTAGTATAGAGATGAGGAAAGGAGAGAGTTGTATTTGTTGCAACATGGCTTCTATGTGCCGTGTGTCTTACAGGTGAAGAATACCATTGGGCCACATCTAGTGCCCCCAGCCTTTCCCATAGATAGACATGGCAGCTGAGCCCAGCAGCCTGTGCTTTCCCTCTCCCTGGGCCTCCCAACAGATGCCATTTCTGAATAGATGAATCAAAGGACCTCTTCTAGGGACTCAAATAATGGAGAGGCCAATCTCACCGTACATGTTGCAGTCACAGTTCTCTCCTGTCCCCTTTTCTCCTTCCCATTGACCTACTATCACCTTATGCCATAAATGAATCATCTCTCCCTACCCCCTCAGATATGCTGAGATTAAAATAGTATAGTATCACATTCTGTTAATGTATGACTTCAGTAATATAAACAGAATTAGTAGAATTTCCCAACTGATGTGCTAAGATATTAATCCCCTCAGCCATCAGAGCAACTGGGTAGGCTTGGGGTGCCCATTGCTCCCAAGGAGCAAGCCCCCTGAGTGTTGTACAAATATTATTTCTGTGTATGCCAAGATGTGGAAAGTGTTGTTTTGTTTTGTCTGATCATAGACAGGACTCAAACCTCTGGGCTCAAATTACCTTTCTCCTTTAGCCTCTCAAGTAGCTGATATTATAGGAACAAACCACTGTACCACTTGGTGACTTTTTTAATATATCATTTGTCCTGAATATTGCCCTGTAATGGTTAGGCTGTGCTTTATCGATGTGATTGTAAAGGTATGCTGCATTATCTCGTGGTGTTCTTGTTCATGGAATTCTTTTTTTTTTTTTTTTCCTGTTAGCAGCTGTTTGGTTTTGTAACCAAACTGGTTTGGAAAATGGCATTAATCCAGGTGTAGTGGCTGTTCCTCCTGTTGAGGCAGGAGGATCGTGAGTTATATGTTCCACAGTCCTTTCCCTGACTAAGCACTGCTTATGAACAGAAATCTCAACTCATTGCTTCCAACTAGTCTGAGGCTTCAACTTAAGGCCTGAATTGGACGAGGCACTATTAATGTTCATTAAATGAACTAGTGAATAGAATAGATGACTATGTGAGATCAACACCAGAACTCCTTCTTTCAAGTCCTGAATTAAGTAGTTATGTTAGCAGCTTGCCTCTTTAAACACTCATTGTGTTTGGTCAAAATAGAAAATACACCCACTCTGCCTTTGCATAAGTCGTTATTTTCCAAATCAATAGTTACCTTTAACTGGGTTTTCTGTTGGGTTAAAGGCTTTACATCCAGCTTTTTTGTCTTTCTTGCTCACTCAGGAGACTTTTGGGGTGCAGAGGCTACTTTCTGGCAACCCGATTCATGTACATTTGCTGTCTTTCAGGCTGATTCACCCCAGAAGTGGCCGGTCCTACCATGAGGAGTTCAATCCCCCAAAGCAACCCATGAAAGATGATGTACGTAAACTCAGGACAGGAAATGTTCTTTCTTCTTTCTCCCTTCATTTTTTGCTCCCTCTGTGTGTGTGTGTGTCTCTCTCTTTCTCTCTCTCTCTCTCTCTCCCCTTTGTTCTTTCCATCTTCCATTTTATCAATATTACTAACTTAACCATGAAAAATAGCACTGTTAATAAATCAGATGGCTTGTGACAAATCTGTATAGTGTCTCTCTGGGTGTTGCTTGACCTCAAAGCAGCTGCTAGTGCCAGCTGTTTCCCAGTGCCTTATAATATCTTCTGTCCCAAGTAACCCTGTTCTGATATGATATGACCATAAGTGGTCCGCTAATCAGAAAAAGGTTTCAGAGAAGCCCAGAATTAGGGGGTGGAGGAGTAATACTGAAGAGAAGTATACTGATCAGTTCTGCTTCACAATATCCTAGTGACTGCTCTGCTGTACCCTGGAGTTTCATACATGGTCATACATGGTCACTAGACCGTTTGCAATAAGGAGTGCATGTGATCTGTTGCATGCAGGCAACAGTGACAATTTCCTGGGTTTATCTTTGTCACATGAGATAAATTCATCAGGTCATCCAAGTTCTATAAATACAAATTCCAAAGCCATCATAATTTAGGCACATTTTGAAAAACTGGTAATTCTACCATTCAGAGTTCTTTCTCACTTCACTTTACACTATTAGAATGTTGATGGGTGATACTCTGGTACTTATGCTAAGTACTAAAACAACTAGGATTATAATTACTAATGCATCCCTAATTTCAATGTATTCTTCTTGTCTCGGGGGCCTCTATCTTTCTTGCTTCTCACCCTAGAAGTGTTCATCTTGAAAAATGAATAGCCTAAGCACAGACCTGTGAGAAAAAGGTCCTCTCTTGAGGGCCTTTTCTCATGTGTCTGATGGGTTCTCTGACTTCTCTGGACCTGCTAGTCTGCTACTGGGAGTGGGAAAATTCTTTACCAGAGAGGGTCTAGATTATCTGTCTTTGATTCTGATGAACTATGGGATCAGACAACATCCTAGACAGAATAGTCTCATCTCACATCTGACATGGATAAAGAAACCTTGCAAATAGTCCCATCCTTTCATTCCCCTTCTTATTCTCAGATCACTGGGGAACCCTTGATCCGCCGATCAGATGATAATGAGAAGGCCTTGAAAATACGCCTGGAAGCCTACCACTCCCAGACCACCCCACTTGTGGAGTACTACAGGAAGCGGGGGATCCACTCTGCCATCAATGCATCCCAGACCCCTGATGTCGTATTTGCAAGCATCCTAGCAGCTTTCTCCAAAGCCACATGTAAAGACTTGGTTATGTTTATCTAATGTTGGGTTCAGAAAGGAATTTCTTCTTCCTATCCCTGTTAAGGACGTGGGTAGGAATGGCAGGGCAGGCAAAGGGAAGCGTCCTTCCTCAGGCTAGAAGAATTTCTCTTGATTTACTGATTAAAAAGCACTTGCTTGATGTACCTGGTGTGTAGGCAACTCTCATCTCATCTGTGTGTCTGTGTGTGTTATCAGTATGTGGTCACTCCTACTTTCTATGTTTGGGTCTCAGTTGCTTTACCAACTATTTATTTCTTTAGCCATACCCTTGTAGGTTTTTTTTTGTTTTGTTTTTTTGGCAGTGGTGAGGTACTGGGGATTGAATTCAGGGGCACTTGACCACTGAGCCACATTTCCAGCCCTATTTTGTATTTTATTTAGAGACAGGGTTTTAATGAGTTGCTTAGCACCTTGCTTTTGCTGAGGCTGGCTTTGAACTCACAGTCCTCCTGCCTCAGTCTCCCGAGCTGCTGGGATGACAAGCTTTCTTTAGCCATACTCTTGATTTTATTTTTTAACCAAAATAAACCATACCAGGTATCTGCCAGGTACCCAGTTCCAAAGCCTCATAGTATTTTTCCCAGCTGATAAGAAGTCCAAGGTCACATGAAGTCAGACAGTTCCTGATGTAGAGAGTTGGCAGGGAATTCCACTTTTCAGTCTACAATGAAAAGCTACAAGAGTCAGCATCTGGATAGGGATTATTAATTTCCCCCCAAATTGGGAAAATAAAAGGCACTTATATTGCAAATTCCAGAATTTACTGGGAGAAGTTATCACTATACAAAGAGCCAAGCCAGGTTGAAATATTTTTGTGATCTGTATCATGGTGCTGCTATAAGGTATGGATCCTTTGGGACTTGGGTTTGAAAACTGAATTGTTTCAAAGAATTAAACCAGGTAAAAGGTCCTTTGGAATTCAGATTGTCTTCTGAACATCCAGACTGGATAACTGAGAGCAGCCAAATCTACTTCCCCAAAGAGAGACCAGGGTAGGTTTTTTTGCTTTTGTTTTTAATGTTTGCCTTTGTTTCCAAGTATTAACAAAATAGTGATTTGGGGGATGATCTGTTCTTTTATTCATTTTGGTCAGAATTTATTCAAACCCAGTCCCTCTCTAGGATATAAAACCCAAATCAAATGTGTCCTTTTTAAACCCAAACCTCTCCCTCCCATCCAGTCTTTCGCCCTTTATTTCATGATGGTAATAGCTACGGAACCCAAGAAAAAAAATCACCCCAAAATAAGATCACCTATGACAGTCACAAAGTTTTTGTTTATAACATTGGCTTCCCTGCTATTAAGCATTTCCTAGGGTCCATGCTGTGCCTTTTGGTCTCTGGTTTGATTGTGCCAAACAGATGAATTAATGGGTTCCTGTGAAGAGACCACAAAACCTGCAGCCTCTGGAAAAACCATTAGAAAGTCAGTGGTACATTCAGTAAGTAATTCTGCCTGCCTCAGCATAATCTGCTGCAGTGGACTATAAAGTGCCCAGTCCCTATCTGACCTGAGCTGTCCTACTGTCTGTGAGACTCCTGGAGGGCTTGATCTCTGCCCACGTGGAAACTGGGCATGGATGTGTGGCCACCTTGTTTTCCTCTTCACCTAGCCAAGTGAGTGAGTGCTGCCTCTGCCCTACCTTTGCTCCCCTGCTTCTAATCTAACTCTGCCCTCTTAACGGAAACCCAGTCTGGTTTTGGGTGTTTCTGGGAAGCACATGGCTTCTGGGAATGGACAAGAAAGAAGAATGAAACTAAAACTATCAGCTATGCCTGCCAAGAGTCTGACATCCTTCTCTGAATGAGGGTGAACTCATGAATCTTGGAATTGACTCATGTTTGACCAAGGATAGTTTCAGGCACTTGGTCTCAGAGTCAGGGTTCTTGAATGTTTGCTAACTGAATGTGTGTGTTCCTTTCTTAAATATTTGACATTTGTTCACAACATTTACATGTGCACACATGCACACACGTGTGCAAGTGACATTTAAATTGCAGGTGAAAACTAAATGATCACAGGAGATAATATACCTTTCTGAGGTGATGATGATTATATTTTCGCTTCATTTAATTACAAAATCTTAACCTCAGCAGGCATGAGAGCTTTCATGGCAGAGAAATGTCCAGTGTTTAATGCATTTGGTTGCTGGGGCGTGCATGCCAACCTTTTCTGACATTTACTTGGTTTTTAAAAATCCATTTTGTTCTCTCTTGTTTCCTTTCTATTTCAGCCTAGTAAAGAAGGCCAGGCGAGACTGCACCACTGCTCATCACCCCGCGGCGTGATCCCTGCTCTTTGGTGCTGGGCAGAGGGGAAGGGTGTCAGGGGAAGCATGGAGAGGGAAGGACTATTTGGAAGACCAGCAGTGTTGTAGTGAGTGGGGGTTTTTTACATGTAGGTGGGAGTTTTAAAAATATAAACAATTAATTTAAAAAAAAAATACTGTGATTGAGGGTGTGGATACAAATAGGGTGATACAGTATTATTTCTAAGCAATCGGGTTTTCATTTACTCTGATCTGGTGACAATATATTTTAAAGCCAGTGTTCTTAGACCTCAGCTTTTATCTCAGAACCTCATGGGGTGCCAGGCCAAGAATGCAGGAAATCAAACTGTGGTCCTGTGTGTTCTGTAGCTTAGAAGAGAGGATGTTTGATTGTTAACGCTGGTGCCCCACACCATAAGATCAAAAAAATCATCTCTATAGGCTAGGGATGTACCTCAGCAATAGAGCACTTGCCTAGCATGTGCAAGGACCTGGTTCAATCCCCAGCATCAATTTAAAAAAAAAAAAAATCATCTCCACACCTAAAAGAGATAAGGGGTGTATCGTTGGAGGTGGGGCTCCACAAATCAAGTTTTCTAGTGTTGGGGAAAAAAGGGGAGGTGGGTCTCTTTCCCTTCCCCTGATTCACCACTCTCATGGCTAAGCTCACTGTCTCAGCAACCACCCAGCACGAGCCACAATCTTATGCCTTCTTTCATCTGTGGTGTGTGAAAGGACCCTTTTTAATAAATGAGCAAGGGCTGGGGATGTAGCTCAGTCATATAATGCTTGCCTGGCATGCACAAGGCCCTGAGTTTAGTCCCCAGCACCATGAAAAATAAGTAAATAAAAATAATAAAATGAACAAGTGTCCTAAGCTATATCATCCAAAGATTACCCTTTCCATCCTCATATCCTGTGAGTGGGACACTCGACAGCACTGTGATGTATTATCTTCAATGAGGTGCCTTTCTTAATTGACCAAATGCTGCCTTGTTTGACCCTAAGTCAATAAAGTATGTTAAAAATTTGTATCCCCTGTTGTGGCTTTTTTCCCCCCTCCCCTAAGGGAACCTGGGCTAGAAAAATGATGTTGAATTCTGTACCTGGCCTGGAAACTTTCTCATGGTCACTAGCAGCCTTGTAGCAGGAATGTCTAAGTATGTGGTCCTAAGATGCACCTGCAGACCCTCTCAACTCTTAGGCCTTTTCTTGATCCCTGAGACTAGGCAGCTTGATCTAGTAGAGATATCACTGTGCTTGAAGTTCAGGAAACCAGGAACAGATCCCAATGTTGGTTTCCTCTCTTTTCCTGCTTCCTCATCTGAAAAAGGCCAGTAATGCATTTTCTGAGGCACTGGTATTAAATGAAGTTTATAAGGAGAAGCTTTGGCTGGGTGCCTGACATATAACAGACGTTGGAAAAATTGTTAGTTGGATCAGAACATACACAGAAAAATACCTGCTTCCTGCCAGGCTGTGTAATTATTGAATGGACAGCTGTCCACAGCCTAGAAAGCCGCTGCTTCTAATCCTAAGCCAGTTCTTTGTCTACCTTTAAGGCTGCTGCTTTCAACACCCTCAGTTGCTTCTTTGTGTGTCCTACTTTAAATCCATTTACTCCTCAACAAAAGTGAGCTTAAATGGTTTGTCCAAACTGAAGTTCTCATGCTTTTGGAAGGCTGCCTTCGCCAGTGAAGTTTCCAAGAAATTACTGCTGTTCCCAGAACTAGAGGGAGCTGGTCTAGAAGCACCGCCATTCTTCAGGCATCTTGTTACTGAGAAGCAGAGTCCTCACCAGCATACTAAATCCTGCTTCCTGAGCAGCCCCTCCCTTGTCTGCTCCTCCACTTCCTCACCTCAGCAGTCATTTTCAGGTGTCAGAATGACTGATTTGCTCTGATCGTTTCATTCCCCAAGCTATTTAAACACCCCATGAAAACCTTTCCTTGGGCATCATGTATCCAATTGGAAGGGAATGTTTGTCAAAACAGCCTACAAAGCAGCGTAGATTGGTTGAAAAGAATAAGATGAAGATGGCTGAGCAAGCTGTTCTTCATTTACTCCTTTGGGCCTTGGTGCCCTTGTTGCAAATCAAGATTTAATGATATGAGAATTGCCACCACTCCTGGAGTACTGACGTCACGCCAGGTACTCTCCATACTTGACTGCACATCACTCTCCCAAAACACCCTGTGCAGTTGGAACTGTCCTATTTTACAGGTGAGGAAGGCAAGGAGTCAAGTGATGTTCCTTAAGTCACATCAAAGAGGCAGAGTTAGGGCTGGGGTTGTGGCTCAGCGGTAGAGCGCTTGCCTAGCATGCACCGAAGCCCTGGGTTCGATTCTCAGCACCACATAAAAATAAATAAATAAAATGAAGGTATTTTGTCTAACCAAAAAAATAAATAAAAAGAGGACCGGTTTTAACAGCAGCTCCTCCACCATGAGGCCTTGGGTAACTTATCTCCCCTCATCAGTGGAATGGGAATGATCCTTACACTCAGGTGTGTTAACAACTGGTCACCAAGATGCTCATATGGGTCAGAACAGCCGATACACAGCAGGTACTCAGTAAATGCTAATGGAGTTCAGAGAGAAAATGTGGATATTGGTGAGAGCTGTTGTCTTCCTGACCAGGAGAACAGGCTAAGGATTCTTAGCCCTAGGATATCCTAGAAATCATGAACCTTCAAAAATATATGCAAAATTTTTCTTTTTATATTTTCATAATTAATAACATATTGGATGCTTATTGTGTAGGAGGTTCTGCATTCATTATTCTCAGTAAACCCATGGAGGTAAGTACTGTTGTAATCTGTGTGTTATGTGTGTGCATTTTGAGTCATACATGTGTGGCTCCACATCCCAGCTTCATACCATTGTGCTGGGTGATTTGACACTTTCCAGCGGAGAGGGGAAATATGCTCAGAGGCACTTATGTTACAGAAAAGGCCACAAGTCGTGGATCAAATGAAAGGAGAAATTTACCCAGTTATGCTCTGTCACAGTGAAGGATCTGAATGGGGAACACTGTCACAGGTAAGGTCATCTTTGATTTTATTATCTCCATGACTTCCTTGCCATTAGAAGGAAGCTCAGGAACTACCTTATTCCAGGATGGATTTGCAAAGCTTCTGGAACTACCTTATTCCAGGATGGCCAGGGGGCAGGAGAGGAGCCAGTTTCCCCCACCTCTGGTTCTAGAAAGGGTGGCAGCAGGAGGGGGTGTATATGGACTGTACTTCACAGTCATCCCTCACAGACTGCAGCTCTGTGTAGCTGTGGTCTTGAATTATTCATAACTCCAGAGGGAGCACCATGCTTCTGAGGTCTCCAGGATGTAGCAGCTCTGTTTAGAGTTGTCTGGGGCAGTGCGATGATGAACTTATCTCACAGATGGCCCTTTTCAGATGCTCAGACCTGGTTGAGTTGCCCCAGCTAAGTAGGTGGGAGTGGAAAGAAAAGGTATAGTAAACAAAACCAGACTTTGATCTTGTGCAGATGACCCTCAGGCCCATAGGCCAAACATACCTGCACTTTTAGGGGTAAAGTTGCTGTGGTTCAAATCATCCCCTTGTACAGTGGCCCTTAAAGAAAGACTTTTAGGACAGATTCCTCTGGGCTTGGATCTAGGAGACAGGTATGCTGTCAGTTTAGGTGGTCTTCATTCTTCTAGGTGAAAGGTGCTTCATTTTCTTTTTGGCCCTGGCTATGAGGAGACTCAGAATTAATCTTTTGCTCAACCTCTGTCCTTTCCTCTGCCAGGTTTCTTAATAAAATTTCTACCCCACCTCAATCTCGGTTGTTTTATGTTTAGCATTTTGGTGTTGTTTGTTTTGTAAACTGCCTATAGTGTCTCTTTTGGACCTTGAGAGCTTGTTTGGAGGTTCTAGCAGGGAAGCGCAGCTACTTGTATATCCTTGACCAAAAAACGTTTCTCTATTAGGGAAGGTCATCCTCTTTGACCGAGCATGCAGCTTCAGGAGGGACACACATGGAGCAGTGAGGGAGGAAGGGGACACCCTCCTAGCCAGCCAGATTAATCGCATCAACCCTGGCAATCAGTGGGGTGACAGATGTCCCAGCCAGATAGCCCTCACATCCTAGAGTCTGTTTTGGAAGAGAAGCAGGGTGTACAGGCAAAGTTAATGAGGCAGGGTCTATAGGTCAAGGGTCTTGTGCAGAGGGAGGACACAGGCCAGCAGAGTCCACTGTATTAGGGCTGTTCTAACCTAGTGACCCACCCCATAGAATTCTTGGGAAATCCACATCTTGAGTACTTTTCAAACAAAGTACAGGAACAATAGAAGGGAAATTTTTCAGCTCATGAATAATGTCAAGATCCCAGAACAGCAAAAGACAAGGATACATACACAGAATTGATAGCCCACTTTAAGTTCCACTCAGGTGCCATTTTTTCTCCTTCCCCCCAGATACATCATAGCCTGGAGCTTTGACAATGCATCAGGCCATCCTTTGCTGTGGGACTGAAAAGAGGAGGAATACTTTAATTTTCAGTCATGTCCCCACTGGTGTGAGCATGGGTTCTGGGAGTGACAGAGATCATATGTGGTCAGATCTGGGCACCGACTAGTTCACTATGGGCCTTGGGGGAGATGTTTAACCTCTATGCCTCAACAAACTCATTGTAAAATGAAGATCATAGCACCCCTGTAGAAGAAAGGGTGGCAGAGTTTATATGAATTGAAAAATAGCAGCTGCCTAATAACAGAATGGGTGTCTTTACCCGTTCCTATTCTCTAGTGTCTCCTTCATCCCCTTTGGAAAATGGTACCAAACTAGAACAAGTTATTTTTCATTTTTCATTGGTGTTTTTCCTGGGCTGCCAGCTGTGCCCCTGGATGGAGATGGGAATCAGTTCTCTTCCCCAGAGATGGTGATTCTCCTCCAGGTTGGCAGGAGGAATGTGGGCTGCCAGCTGTGCCCCTGGATGGAGATGGGAATCAGTTCTCTTCCCCAGAGATGGTGATTCTCCTCCAGGTTGGCAGGAGGAATGTGGTCCTGACATGGCAGCCAGATAGTGATAGTCATTTTTTGTTTGTTTATTTTTGGTGGTGCTGGGAATTGAACTCAGGGCCTTGTGTATTCGAGGAAAGCACTCTACCAACTGAGCTATATTGCCAGCTCAGATAGTGTTAGTCACTGAAAGTAAGACAGTCTGTAGTTGAAGATGAGAACCGGAGCCACTGCTAAAACCACACCTGGGGCTGGCAGGACCCGCTCAGATCCCACAGACCTGCTGCAATGGCTGCCTGCAGGAACTGTCATCCTTGAGGCCAGAATGGAAGGGAACAGACATGCATGATGAGACAGATCTGTATGCTTCAAAGGCACATGACACCAGGGAGGTGCTGGAGTGGGTAGAAGTCTAGTGAGAATTTGTTGGCTTCTGTTTTGAGAACCTTTGAAAACTGCCCTGAAATAAGGGAATGAGAGCAGCACCTTCCTGCTGGAGAGCAGGGCAGGATGAGTTGGCGTTTATCAGGTGCTTTTGAACAGAGGCTGCTCAGCGCTCTGGAAGCCCTCTCCAGCTGACAGCTCCAGCTCAGCCATTCCAGTTTGTCTGTGTATCCTAAGGAAATGACTGTGCAGAAAGCATTTTTTATAGCAGGATAAGAATTGGAAACAACCTAAATTTCCAGCAACGGGGGAGATTGGCTGTGATTCATTCATAGTATGTAATCCTGAAATAATGATTTCAAGACAGAAAAAATGTCATGATAAACTATTGGGTAGATAAACAGATTCTAAAACAATACAAACTGGGTTTATTTTTTAAAGTAAACTTTTTATTTTTAAATAATTCAAAGTTTATAGAAAAGTTCCAAAGATAATATATAGTTTCTGCCTATACTTAACCTAGTTTCCCCTATTATTAACATCTTACATAACTATAGTACATTTATCACAACTAAGAGATTAACACTTGCACATTATTAGAGTCTTACTATATTTGATTTTTCACCAGTTTTTCCACTAATGTCCTTTTGTTGTTTGTTCAGAGATCCAACGTGTTATGCCACATTGCATTTAGTATTTTGAGTTCTTAAAAGTTAACTTAGAAAAACATCTGGAAGGTATAAATGAAAATATTAACTGAAATCATAGCTTAGTGGTAGAACTAAGATGTTTATTTTTTAAATGTTACTATGTCTTCTAATTTTTCTGTTTATTGGGTCACATAGTTATAAAACATTAAAAAATGAATGTCTTTAGGCTGAGTGGGGGCCCTCTGATTACTCCTAGTCTGAATGTACTATATTGTGGTTATTTATGCCTTCTCTTTAGACTGAGCTCAAGAAGAAGGACCTAGTCTGCTTCGTTCCTCTTTCTCATCACAGCACCAGGCAAGGCACCAGAGGAAGCACTGATAATGTCTGGTTGAATTAATGGGTGAAGTCAGGCAAGTTTATTGCTATCAGCTCTCAGAAGTTAACTAGTATAACACTCTTTCAGCTTAAGGAATCTCCAGGTTTATGTTTCCTGTTCAGTGTCCCCAGCAGAAGGACAGAACCTGTTTTTGAAGTTTGCAGTCTCAGGGTTAACTTGCATGCTTGTCACTGAATGAATCGCTATAGCCAGGTGCACAGAATGTGCCAACTGACCCGGTTTAGGTGAGCTGACCAGGCCTTTAGATTGCTTCCCAAAGAAAAGTTAGCATTCTGCTATCCAATGGCAGAGGGATAGATGCTGAGCAGGTGAAACACAACATCAGAGCTAGCTCCCCAAAGTAGGCATCTTATCTCAATTTCTTTTCACCAGACTATAAGCTCCCTGATGAGAATATGACCATATCAATGCTGTTCATAAAGTCCCTTAGCACCCGGCATAGTGCTTGACATGTAACAGGGCCTAATTATAAGTGAATAAATTCATCTCTTGATAAAATAAAAGTATTTAGATGGTGCTTGAATTAAGATACTTTGAGTTACAAATAACAAAAAAAAAACCTCACTTACCAATAAAGCACATTTGTTGGCTTATGTAACTGAAGGATCTAGTGGAGCCTGCCAATGAGTCAGGCATGGTTCGATCGGAACTTCCATTTCTCTCCTAGTCTCCTAATTGTCTCCTCAGTATCTTCCTCAAGCTGACTTCTGACATGGTAGCAAAATGGCAGACATCACATCTGCACTTCACACATCCAGACAAGAGAGAAAATGGAGAGAATATATTCCAGAATTCCCAGCAAAAGTCATGAGATTCACTGTGGACTGAATAAGGAAGGTTACAAGTCCACATTTGAAACAGCCATTAGAGGTAGTGTTTATTGGCTTAACCTAGGTCATATGGTTTATCCTTGAACTGGGGGACAGGGGAGGTGGGGAATAGCATCAACTTCCCTGAAACTATGAATATCTGTTGGGAATTGAGAATTTGAGGAAGGGGAAGCAATTTGGGTCCTGGGAAGGTGACTAACAGGAATACAGCACAGTTGAATATGCTGAATTGTGCAGCATAGACGAGGACTATAGGAATCAAGAGCAAGAGTTGAACCAGTCAGAGAAGGGAAGCTTCATGGAGGAGGATGAGAGACTACATCAAACCTGGAGGAGGAAAAAGATATGGCCAGTGGGAGAAAGATCCCTCAAAGAGTTTTTGGGCATTTCCCACATGCCAGACATCATGCTGGACAACCTGTACATTATCCCAATTAATGCATACAGTCTCCATAAGTTTGGTGTCATTTCCATTTCACAAATGAGAAACTGAAACCCAGAGCTCATGCAATAAATGTTGAAGTTGAGATTTGGACCCAGCTTGTCTGGTTCTAAAGCCTGCACCGGGAACCATTGTCACCAAGAAGTTTGTGCGCTAATAAAGTGAATTCCCTGATTTCAGAAGTCATCTTAGAGGTGAAGAGTAAATGATTCATTCTCCTGCCACCTATGAGACAAGGATCACTGTTATGCCTATCTTCAAGACAAATGAAGGCATAACAGTTAAGTAATTTGCAAGACCTGTAAATTTTGGTGCCTAACTTATCACCCTGGCTTCACTCTTCAGGGCCTACACTTCTAATTACCAATCCATGTGGACTGTTATCATCGTCATAGTAATTATGCAGCACTAACCAGTTTTGGTTGAGAACATGCTCCAAGCTGGATTCTGCTCTGTGCACTTCAGATACAAGTTTAATCAGATTCTAATCAGGTTGATGAGAAGGACTCTGTCCCAGAGCCCATAGTCCTTTAAATACTGTTCCAAGTCTTGTGTCTGAGCTGCCTATGGGGAAGTGGCCTGGCTGCTTCCCCAAATCACTGACAGCACAACCTTTGGCAGGGGCAGCCAAAGCCCCGTGCTGCTGTTGGCTGAGAGCCTGGCCAGAGGGACTGAGCCAGTATGGATTGAGCAGCTGCAGGGCCTGGGCCTCTGGGGCCTCCAGATACCCTGGCTTAATGCCTGGACACTGTTCAAGGCTATTGCAGCCAGAGCTGGGGACTAAGCATCAGGACCCCTGGGTTCCAAACTCAGCTTGTTGGCCAATATTACTGTGGAAGCTTGGAAAGATCCCTTTCCTTGCCTGGGCCTCAGTTTCCTAGAAAGTAAATGAATAAGATCACCCCTTTTAGAAGTGACCTTTCTCCTAAATATGACCTCTGACAGGCTGGACATTTGGGGTACCACAAAGTAATTGTCCCTGCCTAAAAACCTGGATCCCAGGTTATTTAGAATCTTTCCTGCTGGGCACTGGGGTCACAGAGGGAAGTTAAGCTTATCCCTACCTTTAAGTGGTTCCCAGTTGGTTGGGGGCATGGGGAACTGATGGGAGAGCCAGCAGTCAGCCCAGTGTGGTAAGTACCTTGCTGCACAGAGAGAAGGGTGGCAGGGGCTGTGGGGCTCCAAGAGGGAGCAATCTGCTGCCTGCAGCAGCCTGGAGGGTTTCCCAGCAGGAAAAACATGGAGCCAAATTATATCTTGCATTTTCCAGGTAGAGAAGGAGTATATCCTGTTGAGGGAACAACCTGTGCAAAGGCCTAGGGGCAGAAGGGACTGTCTCCTGAGGAAAGGGTGAACACCACATGGCACAGTTGGGAGAGGAGAGTGTGTATATGTGTGTATGAAGATAGACAGGGCGACAGGGACAGCAGCAGGGGCTGACTTGAGCACCAAGTTCCTGAGCCACAACCTGAGGCTCTTAAGACTGGAAAAAGCAGCGCACAGGCCTCAGGAGTCCCAACTTGGCCCACATCACTTGCTCCCTTCCCTGGAGGCCAAAGGCTGTATTAAGCCTTCCTGTTCAGGGCACTGTGCCCTCCAATCTCAGATAAAGCTCTTCACAGAGCAACCCATTCATCCCAAACTCCTCACATTCAAGGCCACACCTTCTGTCTTCTGGGTTTCTCCAGCAGTTTAGCTAGGCAGCTAAGATACAGAGAACCCAACAGTGGTACAGAAATTGTTATGGAGCTCCAATAGGCAAGGTCCCATGTTGGCCTCTACAGAGCAGGCCAGAAATGACTGGGAGCCCACAGTCTGGCAGGGAATACAAATGCTAAACACATGATCACGCCAATAATTATTTATCATTATTTGGTTTTTAGAAAACTTAAGACTTTAGCCAGACTTGGTGTACACCACCGTGTACACTTGTAATTCCAGAGACTTGGGAGGCTGAGGCAGGAGGATTACAAGTTCAAGGCCAGTCTCAGCAACTTAGCAAAACCTTGTCTCAAAAAGGGAGCTGGGGAGCTGGGGATATAGGGATGCAGCTCAATGGTAAAGTACCCCTGAGTTCAAGTCCCTGTACCTAAATAAATAGACTTTATAATGGGGAAATACTTTATAACAGAGAGCTAACTTCCCTGGGCAGACAGGGAAAGTGTCCCTAAGGAAGTGATGTTGCAGTTTGAACCTGAGGATGCTGGACCCAGCTTACTGAAGCATCAGGAAGAAGTGTCACCAAATGCACAATGACTCTTGAGGTCATCTGGTCAATGATGGGGAGATCTGGGGCCAAAACTGGTCTGTCCTGTCTTGCTCCAGGCCTGCTGCCTCACAGACTTCCCATTGATGTTTTTCTCCCATTATTCAAGTGTCCACAGTAGGTGAGCACTGTGATAGAGCCCTTGCCTAGCCTGCATGAGGCCCTGGGTTCCTAAAACTGCCCCAAAAAAGTCAATGTTGAAGAATTTTCATCTCTTTGCTCTTGCTGCATCTTCTCAGGGGCAAACTGAAACCTAGGAAGTCAAAGTGTCCACACAGTCAAGACAGGAACCCACATCTCTGGGTTCTGAGATAACCTAGTGAGATCACAGAAGAAAATCACTACTTTTCCCAGTTTTGCCTTGGGCCAGGACATCCTTGGGATGACAGACACAGTGGAACTTTATGGGGGGTGGGGGACACTTCCTGGAGAATAGAGCAGCTATCTCCAGAGACATTTAACTTGAGGACAGCCCCATTCTGAGCCTGAGAGTACCCCAGGATGCCAACCAGCTATTTTCCCAGCCTTGCTGTAGCCCAAAGCAGACACTTGGGAATGTGGTTCTTCCTGCTCCTGAGGCAAACAGAGCTGCTTTTAGATGAAAGGGAACATAAGCCCCACTATGAGCAGGCAGCATGGGCCTCTCCTTTTATCTCTGATGACACCACCATCAGAGACACTGCAGGCTGTAGGAAGGTCCAAGCCCTTGAGCACTGACCCTTGAGCCTTGGAATGGAAGGAGTTGTCTTTGGGCCCTAACAGTTTCCACTCCACTCAGGGACCTCTAGGTCCCAGTGGAAGTGTATTTAGGCCCTTAGAAAGAGGAGCTTTGTATTCTGACAAAGGATCGGGGATGCTTAGGACCCTAAGGAAATGGTTCCAACAATAATATAACTTTTCAGCAAGATGAAACAGTTGAAGTTTTTGAGTATATCTAGGGACACACATTTGCTATGTTCATAGTTTCTTCAGTCCCTTTTATTCCCAGAGCATTTGCCCCTTGATCATCCCCAATGTTCCACACTGACTCTCAGAGTGGCCTTTTATGCAGTTAAGGAAATTGAAGATGATAGAGAAAAATATAGAGTTGCCCAAGGTCCCACAGAGAGGGATTCATCTATAATCAGATCCAGCCCCTTCCTGCCTCCTCAGACTTGACCCTTTCTGTAGCCCCAGCTTCCCCTAACTCCTGCTGAGCCAGAGACTTGAGGTCAAAGAACCAAGCCCTACTCCCCATTAGAGCTCTTTCTGAAAAAGTCCTGTCCAGGGAGGTGGGATGAACTGGATAGAGGCTTTAATCCTGGCCCTGCCTCCTTCCCTGACTGCCTATAAGTTTGAGTCCATGAACCTGAAAGTGCTTCATAAACTAAAAGATGTTGAACCAGCACAGATAGGGAAACTACCACTCTGTTGTGTATAAAGACATGGGTGATTTGGAGCCAGGCCTTCAAAGGGCTCACAGTCTTGGGGAGGTAGACACAGACCTACAACCCCAACATGGCACGAATAATGCAACAGCCAAGGAGCGCTGGGCATTGTGAGGGTAAGAAAATTCCCCAGGCAGTCAGGGAAGGCCCTGTGAAGAGTGCATGTTGGAGAAGAGTGCAAGAGCTCAGGGAGAAAGAGAAGAGGTGCATTTCAAAGAAGGGAAGAGCTTATGCAAAGCCAAGGGAACTGGAAAGGGAATGGTATCCAGCCATAGCATCCAGTCAACGAGGGAATGAGTCTCAGAGAGATTGGTTAGGGCAGGGCAGAGAAGAGCCTTGAAATGCTTACAAAGAAGACTAGGAATCCATTTCAGCAAATAGTGCAAATTCTAATGCAAGGAAATGGCACTTGTACTAGGAATTGTTATTTCCATTTTTTACAGGTTTCAAAATAGAGGCTGAGTGAGCAGGCAAATTGCCCAAGGTCTCTATATTAGTCAGGGAAACAGAACCAATAGGATCTATGTATAATCATATGATTATAGTAGGCTAGCAAGTCCCAAGATCTGCAGGGTGAGTCAGCAAACTGGAGACTCCGGAGAGCCAATATTTTAATTCCAGTCCGAGTCTGAAGTTATCTGGGCACCCTACTGCATAAAATTGACACCATTGAATTGTACAATGGCTAAAATTAACCCTCACAGCCTCTTAACTACCAAGTGGCAGAGCTGGGGTTTGAACCCAGGTCTGTCTGATTCAAGAGCCCTTTGCTACTGCAGCACTGGGCAGAGAGCCAGGGCTCTCCTTTTCCAGCCTGGACTCCAGGGCTGAGCCAGCTGGAGAGAAGCAGCCAGTCACCAGCCAGGTTGGGCTATGTGCCAGGCAGATGACCCAGCAGGGCTGGGACAGGGAGCTAACCAGCAGCCTCTCGTTTTAGGAGACTCCACAAAAAGCTTTACACTCTCTGGGGAGGAGAGGTGAGGACAAGGGGGTGGGGCTTCAAAGGAAGTGCCTTGGCAGGAGCAGGACCTCCTCCTCAGCCAGGCATCCAGACCTCTGTAATCCCATCTCCTTCTCCACCAGCTTCCCTGCCTGGGGAGCCACTGCTTTCAAGATGGTCAGAACTGGAAAATCCCCCAACCTTCCCTTCTTCAGTTTCACACCATTGGGCAGGAGGCAAAACCAGGCCAGATGCCAGAGAGGGAGAGGGCCTCCCTGTGGTCATTCAGCTGCTCTAGTTCTCCAGCTATGTTTATAGGCCCTACTTTAAAGACCTACAGGTTCTACTGTGCAGGGACTTACCACATAAAGGGAGTGAAGAGGTAAGTGAGGGTCGAAGTTAGGTTACCTTGTCCCTGCCAGCCTGGGCTCCTGAGGAAAAAGACTGACCCACCTGTGTGCCTCCAGTGTCAGCATAGGGAGGAGGTAGGTGGCCATTCAACAGTATTCCCTTGTGTCCCTTAAGGCCTAGGGTATACACATGAGGGACACAAAGGATGGGTTCTCAGAGAGACTCTTCATGGCTTGAGGTTTGTATAAATGTGGGTGGAGAGAAAAGGAACTGAGGAAGATATCCTCCAGGTTCCAAGCATCAGCCCCTAAATCCGCTTGGGTATTTTCTAATTTGGAGAACAGTGGAAGAGCAGATCTGAGGGGGAAGATGACAAGTATAGGAACCTTGAACTCATGAGTAAAGTTCTGGAAGTGGAAAAGTACAAGACTGTTTGAGGAAGGTTTTTGGCACATCTTGGAGAGCAGGAGGAATAAGGTAAGTGGTAGAGGGTTTTGAACAAAAGCTGAAGTTGGTCCTTGATCTTTGGGGCATTGTAAACCCCCCAAAAGGGCTAAGAATGTTTATACATGGTTCCTCAGGGACAATTCCAAAGTTTAATTCCAGCGGGCACTATAGGTGCAGTGAACCCTAGATTCCTCAGGGAGTGAGGTGATGAGCTTGGGTTGTATCCACATTAGTGTCCGCTTTGTTTCCTGTTCAGAAAATGTCTATCACCCGTTTGAGCTCAGAACCCTGAGAGTGGGGAGGAGTAGAAAATTCTTCGGACAAATGGAGAAACTATAACACAGAGCTGAAGTGGCTTGCCCACAGTCACAGCTGGGAAGCACATCACAGGGCACAAGACCATTGACCCTCACCCCCCTCTGTTTTACAGAGAAGGAAGAAGGGCCCAAAGGAGAATGTCCCCATTTTGCCGATGAGGAAGTGGAAACACAGAAGGATGGGTCTTCTCTATGCCACTCGGTAAGCAATGACCAAGCCCTCCAGCTGCCCTAGATGTTTTTTTTCATCTCTCCACAGGACGGGGCCTCTCTACTGTCCAACAGCCCAGAGTTTACAAAATAACTTGGCATGGGCATAGTATCTTGGACTCAAGATCATGCCACTGCAGAGCTAAATGCAACTTCACTGTCACCCCTCCCCAAAGAGGAGAAAGAACCTCCCATGTCACCCAACATATCAGGAACTAACTCCAAAGGCTATTTCTCTGGCCCTGAGTTTGGAGTACCAGGATAGAGGCCCAGCTGGTGGGACCAGACTCTGAATGAGTAAAAACTGGGGAAGAGGGAGGTTCTGAGGCCAGAGATGGCAAGTGGCTGGTCTGAGGCTCCACAAGCTCTATCTCAGCTCCCTACTAGGAACTTCCTGGTGATAATGGGGCGGGGCTCAGTGTCTGACCCACATCCCACTGTGAGAACAGGCCAGGAGCAGGGGCTTTCCAACCAGATCTCTGGGAAGTTGCTCCATTATGCTGTCTCAACCACAACCATTTCCTTCTCTAAAAACTCCTCCCTGAGGGCCTGAGTCCAGCCAGGCTCTCAGCAGAGAATACCCAGGCTGGCTTGCTAGTTAAGACCATGCCAGGCTCAGGAATGTCCAAAGGGCCTCCCATCTGACTACAAGCTGAGGGGGTATGTGGTGGGGGGGAGGGGTTGGCACCAGGAAAGACTGAGCCTAAAGCTATTCCTCTCTTAGAGTAAGTAAAGTGCTCCCAACCCTTGCAAAGCAGTCCAGGCACAGCAGCTCCTTTAATCTTCACAGCTATTCCTGGGGGTGAAAATAGTTGTTATCCATGGCCATTTTACAGGTAAGGACACTGAAAGGGGGCTGAGCTCAGAAGAACCTCCTACTGAACTACTTATATAGGTGGACTAAAAAAAAAAAAAAAAAAAAAGTATTATATCAGGTTTTTGTTCTTGCTTTGCCTTCAGAGTTCTTTCTTTTTCTTTTTTCTTTTCTTTTCTTTGTTTCTTTTTTTGTGTGTGTGTTTGTGGTTTTTGTGGAGGTTGCCTGGAAGAGAGTATAAGACGATTAATCGCAGCGGGGCCTGGTGATGCACACCTGTAATCCCAGCGAGGGAGGCTAAGGGAGGTCTGCAAGTTAGCAAGACCCTGTCTCAAAATAAAAAATAAAAATAACTGGGGATGTGGCTTAGTGGTTAAACGCCTCCTGGGTTCAATCCCCCATACCACCCTCTCCCCAAAAAGTTCTAATAGTGCCAAAGTCGGAAGAGCTCTCCCGCATGGGGAAACTGAAGCCAGGAGCAGATGTATCTTAGGTACATTAACTCATTGGCTAGGGTCAGACCCAGTAACAAGAAGCACCTGCCAGGATTGGACCTTGACTGATTTCAGTCACCCGGGCTGCTGCCTCCCGTCCCTGAGGCCTCAGTTTCTTTGTGTGGCTGCAGACTGAGCTTGAGCAGCCGCGGTCAGAAACTGGTTGGCTGTGTCTGTGCACGGATCCTGGCCCCAGCGAAGGCTCTTCTACAGGGCTGCAAACCTCGCTGTCTCTCCGACCTGGCCCTGCTCCTTCCACACCCTTCGCCTACTCACCTTGAAGGGCTCCACCTCCCGACGCGCCGCGGTGAGGGGCGGGGCCTCTCCCCAGGGCGCAGCCAGAACTCCGCCCACCACCTGGTACAGCCCGAGGGCGGGGCATTCTCTCCAGGTCTAGGAAAATGAGGATTGGTCTAGCGGGTGACACCTGGTGATAGTCACTCACTCATCCATTCACGTAATCTCCCTGAAATTCATTCATTCCTTCAATGAATTCTTATCCAATCCTTTCTCCACAATTCTTGACACCCACACTAGGTCACGCCCTCTGTTGGACCAGTGAAGGTTGGTATAGCAGCTTTGTCTGGCACTATAACACAAAGACAGATGCAGAACAAGCAGCAGGACAGAGGGAGCGAGTAGTGTGGGAGGAGCCAAGCAGGGAAGGCTACAAAGGAGTGGCATCTGACCCGGATCCGGAAGAGTAGCAGTTAGCCAGGTGGGGAGTTCCTAACAGTAACAACCCCAAAATAAGCTCCTTGCAGGCATTCGCTGTATGCCAGCTTTATTTCCATTAATTTTCATCTTTGCCACATTTTTAAGAAATAAGTATCGTCACCCTCATTTTATAGATGAAGAAACTGAGTCTCCAAGAGGAAATTAATTGTCCAACGTGATCTAACAATTAGTAAGGAAGCCAGAATTTGAACCAGTTCTGTCTGTCTTCAAATCCAGGGCTGAGTTTAGACCTAGATTTAAGTTTTAAAAAACACAGTGTTAGCTATAAAGACCCAGAGCTATACCCAAACACTAGCAATTGTAGTCTCTTGGGAATGGAATTTCATTGTATATTGATGTATGTTTGAATTATAAGAGAGATCTATTTATGTTAGTATTCACAATTTTCCCTCTGGTATTTTCATCTTCTTTTTTCCAATTCTTTTTCTTCTGCCTGAAATGGAAATTGCACAAGTGTGGTTTTTTTCCCCCCTTTAGTACAATGCAATATCCTTTTTTGAAAATCAATTTTAGAATGAAAATTACCAGTGAGTTTTTTTCTTTGCATTTTCCCAACTTACTGTATCAAGCATGTATTAGGTTTATAATTCAAAAGTAGTGTTATTTTTAAAGAAATGAACTGCACACTTCAAGGACTGGTGTGTCCTGATCAATCAGAGCGTGGGCAGTTCCTGAGAAAAAGGCTGGGGGATTTTGGTTGACCTCAGACTAGAGTGAGTCAGCAGGGTGAAAAGGCTGCCAAAACACCAGGCAAACAGAATCACAGTCCAAATTAGAGAAGGAACCCTCCTCTGTGCCTCAGGGCAAGTCAGCCCTATTTGAGGTTCAGCAAATAGAGAAGCTGCCTTGAAACTGGAGAGAGACCTCAGCACAGCTGAGGAACCTCAGAGAAGAGAGAAAGGTCTGCACAGTGTATGCAGTTGGCATGCAGGTGTGGGCAGGGCTTGACCTGGGGCTTAACCTGCCCAGATGAATAGTGAGCTCTCTGGTACTAGAAATGTGCAGGGAGAGGCTGGAAGATGACCTCATTAAAGGGCAGTTGTGTGGATGATGAATTACATCATCAGGCCACCCTAAATGTACAATGTTTGTAGGATATAAAGACAGAAAGATACCCAACGCAACATCACAGGGCATGTGCTGAAACCATTATACTAAACAACAGGCTTAGCGATGAGAGACATTTGTAGAGTTTTTATTGTGTGGCAGCCTCTTTAATCTTATCCTATGACACATAAATCAATGGTTTTCAAACCTGAGCTACAGCAGAATTCTCTAGAAGATATGTTGTAACAGATGGCTAAGCTTCATGCCCAGAGTCTCTGATTCAGTATGTCAGGGGTGGAGCTAATTCATAGGTGACCTTAATGTTGTTGATCTGGAGACCACAATTGAGAACCACAGTATACATTATCTTACTTATTTGTTACAATCACCTTATGATAGAGATTCTGTTATCATCCTGTTTCACGGATTAACAAACAAAACTATCACCTGAAACTCTTCAAAGAGGTAAAATGACTGTTCACAGCACAAAGCACCAGAGTGAAGGTTTGAATGCAGGCCTTTCTTTACTCTAAAGTTTAAGCTTAAGCAAAACAATCAATTCTTTTTCTCATTTCAATTAAATTATGAATAAAATCAAGATTCTAGTTGTTTGGGAGCAATAAACTTTGCAAATTGTTTTTTCAAGAAATAAACCAAGGACAAAAAATATTTCAGTGGCTCAGGCTGTCATCCCAGCTACTCAGGAGGTTGAAGCAAGAGGATTCAAATCCCAGGACAGCCTGGGCAACTTAGCCAGACCTGGGCAATTTATCTCTCAAAATAAAATAACATGGGCTGAGGAGGAGCCCTTACCTAGCATGCATGAGATCCTGGGTTCAATCCCCAGGGCCTCAAAGGAAAAAAATGAAAAAAATTTTGATCCCTGGAAGAGGCTAGAGAGGTTAGAGAGTCACCAGTGTTGCAGAAAGGGCAGAGAGACAGCAATACCTTGGAGATGTCAGCTGACCCCCATGTTGAGAAGGGCTCTGGTTATATGGTACTATGTCCACGATTTCACCACTCTTACAGTTCCAAAGTCCTCAGGTTGTAGGCTCTCTGCTAAGGCAGTAGTTTTCCCTTTGTTATGATGCAATTCATCAAACATGTATTGAGCACCTTGCTCTATGGAACATGGTGTGATATGCTGCAGGAAGCTGCTCTATGGAACATGGTGTGATATGCTGCAGGAAGCTGATCAATGGCCACACCAAGATAGCAAGTCCTAGCTGGGAGCCAGGAGGCACACCTATAATCCCAGCTACTCTGGAGGCAGGGGCAGGAGGATCACAGGTGAGTTGGAGACCAGCTTGGGTAACTTAGCGAGATCCTGTCTCTAATAAAATTTTAAAAGTGCTGGGCATGTGGCTCAGGTAGAGCACTTGCCTAACATGCACAAGGCTCTGGGTTCAACCCCCAGTGGTCCCCCTCCCCCACAATAGACATCAGGTCCTAATTCTCAAAGCCTGTGAGAGTCACTTTAGATGGCAAATTAAGGATTAAATTAAGGATCTTAAAATATGATCATCTGGATTATTATCCAAGTGAACCTGATGTCATCACAAGGGTTCTTACAGAAGATTTAAAGATGTCGTGCTATCTCTGAAGATGGAAAAGGGGACCACTAGCCAAGGAGTGCAGTTCTAGAAGCTGGAAAGGTCCAACAACGGGGGTTCTCCCCTACAGCCTCCAAAATAAATGACCCTGCCACACCTTGGTTTTAGCCCCTAAAAGGCCCATTTCAGATTTCTGAACTCCAGAACTATAATAAACTGTCTCGTTTTTCACACAGTGTGTGGGCAAATAAATACACACACGTCCCCGTTCCTCTTCATGCTGTTTCTCACCTTGCACATGCAGGGAAGCAGGTGCACAGAGGTGAGTATGTGCCTGTGGTCTTTTTTTTTTTTTATGTGCCTGTGGTCTTGAGGAGTGAGCGCCTGTAGCCACCCATGTACCACTTCTGATGTTATTTTCACAAGTAGGCACATGTGATTCATTCCTTCAATAAATATGTACTGAATATCTGCTCTGTGCCTGGCATAGTGCTGGCTGTGAGAACAAAGAGATGAGCCTAACAGATTATCGTGGCATTTCTATTCTGGCAAGGGGGCAGGGGTAGGAAGGTGTACAGAAATCCAGTACTTTTTCATGCTTTTAATCACAGTGAACCCAGGGCTGGGGATATGGATCAGTAGTAGAATGCTTGCCTAGCATGTACCTGGCCCTGGGTTCTATCCCCAACACCACAAAAAGCAAAACAAAATAATCATAATCACAGTGAACCCCCTTCTCTGAATAAGATTGAGTTTTAGAGGCAATAGTTAGGTAAGAAGAGCATTATCATTCAAAATTACATTTAAAAACCTTAAATTAGATATACAGAAACTAGGGTTGTAGTTCAGTAGTAGAGCACATGTTTAGCATGCACAAAGCCCTAAATTTAATCCCTATCACCAAAAAGAAAAATAAAGAAAGAAAATAGACTATATATACTGCACAATAATAATTTTTTTTAACTGGGGATTAAACCCAGAGGTGCTTTTTCCACTGAGCCACTCCCCATCCCTTTTATTTTGAGAGAGGTTCTCCTTAAATTACTTGTTAAGTTGCTGAGGCTGGCCTCCAACTTGTGATCCTCCTGCCTCAGCTTCCCAAATCACCAGGATTACAGGTGTGCACCACCACACCCAGCACAATAACTCTTTTGTATGTTCATGTTTGAGAAGCAGTGATCTGGGCTGAAAGAACTGACTCCAGATAAGGCTATCTCTAGATACCTGGACACTGCAACCACTTTGCCTTTAAGAAAGCAACCCCATCTCTAGGGACAAATTGAGATTGGGCAGAGAATGGGAGTGTTCCTGGAGTCTGTAGGTCTGACTCTAATCTAGTTTTATATTAAGCATTCATCATCTTAGTGTGTGTTAAAAGATTAGTTCAGTTTTATGAGGATAATACCAAATTCTGAAGTGGCATCTTTGGAGGTCAGTGGGTGGAGGATAAATTTTAAAGCTTGTATTAGTTCAACATGCCTCTGATGTGAGTCCATAAAGCAAATTGGGCCAGTGTGTTATCCATAGAGCAAACTGGGCCAGAGCTGGTAGGGGAACTTGGAACCTCAGAAGAGGGCTTCCCAGAGAAAGTGACATTGAACTTCAATGAGGACAGCTGGGCGTTAGCCAGGTAAAACAATTGAGGGGGAGAATATTCTGGGCATACCTGTCTTCTCAGCAAGTGCCTGGAGTCAAGACCTCATCTATGCCAAAGAGTGACACCCATATTCCCCTTGCTGTCCAGAGGTATGCTAGCTAGGACTCTCTGCTTTAACCCCCGGGACCTCTGGAAGACCTACGCGCTTCTTTACTTCCTAAGAAAGGCTGAGGATTTCTTCAGACTCAGGATTTCTTGTTCATCCACTGCTTTTGCCTCAGGCACTTTTTGTGTTCTGGAATGGTGTGGTGAGGCTGTGGGGAGACCAGTCCTTTTGGGGAGACCAATCTGCTCTGGGTTGGACTTGCTGTTTGACTGTAGGCCAGGCACCTCTCTCTGGGACTTGACTTGTCCATCTGTAAAGTGGGAGTCGAGCCCTTGCAGCTTGCTTTGACATGCTCTGTCAGGACTATGCAGCATCCTGTAGTGGTTAAACCCCTGGCCCTGGGTTCGAACCCTGCTTCCACCATTTATGGGATCTTGGGCAAATCATTTCTCCTCCCTGAGGCTCCATTTCCACATCTATATACTAGTGGCCTTTGCTCCCCTCCCTCTGGATTGTATGAGGATTAAATGAGATCATGGATATGAAGCATCTGATGCTGTGCCAGGCCCAGTTAATGACAGCTGCTGTCATTAAATTTTGTAATGGATGTGAAATGGAACATGTTAGCTCTGCTGATTGCCACGAAACACACCACCACCCTCAGGGCTTACCATCAGCGCAATCTCCACAAACAGCATCAGAAGGTTTTCTGACGGGTGGCCAGGGAAACACCCAGAGCTGCGTGGCTTCGCGTTGGCAGCAACTGAGGAAACTCCCCATAGGGAAACATCTGCCGGGTAGGCGGTAACTGTGCTAACTTGTGGGTAAGAGGACGATTCCCAGACTCGACCTGCAAGGGTAGCCTGGGATAGAGACTGGGTGGCCAGACTCCAGGGGAGGAGTGGAAATGTCTCTTGCCTTTAACTGGTAACCAGATCCGAAACAGCCTGGGGCAGGATGGACATAACTGAGTCTTCTCTCATTGGTCAGCTGTCTGGGAGCCTCTGGCTGTGCCCCCTGTCATTCTGACCACCTAATGTCAACTCATCTTGCAACTAATACAGTCTGATTGTTCTTCCCCTCCCCCACCCCATGCTGGGGACTGAACCCAGGGCCTCACACATGCTGGGCAAGTGCTGTACATCCCCAGCCTGGTCTGACTGCCCTTTATCCAACTGAAGCCCAGAGAGAGGCAGGGATGTGTGCATGATCACACGACAAATCAGAGCCAGAATCTAGGTCTTTAGGCCTCAGATCCACCTATCTGTCAGCACCAGGCAGCCTCTTTGATTCTGTTAAGTGAGTGGTTGGTTGTTGCCTAGCAACCAGTCACCCCAGATGTTTTCTATCTCCACATTTCCTTGGGAATCAGACCACCCAGTGACAGTTGGGCTCAGATGTCAGAGAGAAAATGTCTCTGGTCTAAGGGGCAGTATAGAAGAGGGCTCCTTGTGTTAAGTAGTGACCCAGGCAAGACACAGTCCATTCCTCTGGGTCCTGGAGCTCTCCCAGGCAGCCCAGAACCATTTATCTTTCTGGCTTAGAGACCAGATTCACATGATCCCTCTCTCCAGGCAGAGCTATGGCCTGTCATCACAGATAGCAGCAAGTGCTGGAGGAGGAAACCCTCTCTGGGCCTTTTAGTCATCACAGGAGGCACTTTGGGAGAATAATTTGAAGTCACACCCATGGCTGAACCCTGGCTTTGTCACTCATTGGCTATGTGACTTTGGTCAAGCCACCCTGCCTCTGAATTGGCTCCCACATCTGTAGAATGCAATTATTATCTACAATATGCACAGAGTTATTGAGATAATGATATAAAGTACCAGACAGAAAAAAAAGAAGTTACTTTATTAATATCTGTATCAGTCAGATATTTCCATTGCAAGAGACAGACTCCACTCTAGGTTGGTTACTGAAAAGAGCCAGAGGAGAAGACTGGAAAGCTACACAGCTAGGAACCATATTTCCAAAAGGCCATCCCAGTGCCGGTCCTAGAGCCCTCACCTTCCAGCACACAGCACCATGATAGCCCTTGTCCTCCTCTTTTCCTTTTTGGAATCTGGCTCCCATGGCTGGGCTGCACAGGGAAAGTGCGTGTACACACGGTACTGCTTGGAGTGCTTACGACCCTTGGAGAACAATATGATTATTATGCCAATGTACAGATTTGGAAACTGAGGCACAGAGCTGTTTGTTTTTTTTTTTCCTAATTTTTCTAAGATCACACCAGCTAGTAAGTAGAATCAGAACCGGAACCCATGCAGTCTGGCTCTGTAACCTGTACTCCTAACTACTATCTCTATTTCTAATGTCCTGGACTGGAACTCCAAATGCATCCCCCTGAGAAATAGTGTTTAACATGATGGGCAGGTTCTATCATAAATATGACTAAGTGGACAGACAAATATGCTTAATTCATTAATTCAACTTCAAGTGCCTTCTATGGCCCAGGCTCTGTGATCAACATCGAACAAGACTACCATGGTCTTAAAGAACACAGGACTAGAAGAGAAAACAAATAAGAAATAAGCAAACACCCAAATAAATAAAATACTTAAAAAATTACAGTATGGACAGAAACCATGACAGAAACACAAAGCGTGGTATGAGAAGGATGGCTGTGGTATCCCTGGGGGTCCAGGGGACTCTCCTCAGCTCATTCTGTCCAGCCACACTGGCCTTCTTGCTACTCTTTGAAACCACCAAGCATACTTAGAGCTGTTCCTTCTGCTTAAAAAAAAGTCTCCCCACTTACCTGTATGGCTAATCCCCTCGAATATCACCTACTCAGGGAGATCTTCCCTGATACCACTATTTGATTGTTTTTTGTAGTGCTTGGACTCAAACCCAGGGCCTTGCGCATGCTCAGCAAGCAGCTCTACCACTGAGCAGCACCCAGCCCCCAGTACTACTACTGGAACTGCAGCCTCCTCTTCTCCTTTCTGCATGAGCACTCCTATCTGATCACCCTGCTTTATGTTTATTTTTTTCCATGGCCTTATCACTTTCTAACATTATTCATCTATTTATTATGTTTACGATTTGTCTGCTTCACCTTGTAGAATAGAATGTAAATATCAAGAGAGCAGAGATCCTTGTTCTGTTCACTGAATGGTGAATGTAGTGAATAGTAGGTGCTCAGAAAAACTTATTTAAATGAATGTAAATCCCTTCCCTGGGATCACACAATTGGGAAGTGGCACGGAGATGATTTGAATCCAGTGTAATTTGGCTCCAAAGATACACAATTTTCTTTCTAGGGCTACTGTGGGGCTCAAAAAGGTTCCTTCAGCCACTTAGCACAGTGCCTGGTACAAACATTAAATACTGAGATGTGGTTATTAATATTGGGGGGAGGAGCTTCTCTCCTCCTGGGTTTTTTTTTTTTTTTTTTCCCTAAATTCCTTAGTTTAGTCAGCAGTCAGCTCTTTGCTGTGGGACCTCAAGCCTGACTTGGCAGAAACAGCAACATGACCCTCTGGAAGGAAAACTGCTGATGGGACAGCACAAGTAGCAGGCAGTCCTGCCCACCTATCACACCCTCTCCACGCCCTGCCCACTTATAACTGACCTGAGTCGCTCACCCACAGGGATTGCAAACACAGACTTCCTGTGTCTTGAGAAAGGGGAAATCCAGCCAGCGATTTACGGTGAGTCATTTGTTTCGTGAAGGAAGCCTCAGCAGTTGGCAGAAGGTAGAAGCAGGGGAGAGCTGCCCAAGAAGAGAAAGGAGACCAGAAGCTGCAACTTCGGCTTACTACACTGAGCAGATCGCCTTCCTGGCCTTAATTTTCTCATCTGGAAAATGGGACAAGGATCTTCACCTCACAATCTTCTCTAGATAGTTCTACTAATATTATTGAGCACCTGTGTGTGTGACCATTTGAGAATAAGCATCGTTCAACTGGAGGGGCTTGCAATGGCCACCAAGTCCAGGTGTTAAAAGTATAAACTATGCCTGGCATGATGGTGCACACCTGTAATGCCAGCTACTCAGGAGGCTGAGGCAGGAGGACGACGATTTTGAGTGCACTTAGTGAGATCCTGTCTCAAAAAATTGAAAGGGCTGGGGATGTGACAGAGCACCCCTGGTTTCAATCCCCAGTGCTGCCAAACATAAACGAAAAGTACACAAGACTATGAAGTCACTCAGTTCTGGATTCAAATCTAGCCTAATCACTTTCTAGCTGTGTGTCCCTGGGCAGGTAATGAAACCTCTGTGTATCTTGCTTTCTTACCTATAAAATATGCCATTGGTTACTTCTGTGAAATAATAGCTTATCATCGCTGAGATCAGACGTTCTCTCAGGAATGGTGGCTTTTCTTCAATCTTTGATGACCTCACTTGCTCACCGCCCTGTGTGTTGTCTTGTTCAGTCCTGGCCCTGCGCAGGAGAGAGCCCCTCCTGAGAGTGCTTCTAACAATAATTATTAAAATCGAGAATTACTTTACTCATTTATTTTCACTGATGACACAAGTAATAAGTTTATGGTAGAAAAAAATTAAGCAAATATAAATAAAAACAAAAGAAAACAAAGATTACACATCACTTCACCACCTAGAGATAACCGCTACTGACAGCTACACTCGCCTTCCGCAGGCATTTCTTTTTAAATGCATACGTAACAGGGTGTAAAATGCAAGTTTCCTCTCTTTTTGGCTTGGGGGCAGAGGCTAGAAGTGCCAAGGACTTCCGCATCCCAAATTAAGGTGCTAGACCACCCGGGGCATGCTGAAGGATGAAGAAAGCAGAAACCAGTTCTACCAGCATTGAAATGCATCACCCACCGTGTGTGTGTGTGTGTGTGTGTGTGTGTGTGTGTGTGTGTGTGTGTGTGTGAGAGAGAGAGAGAGAGAGAGAGAGAGAGAGAGAGAGAGAGAGAGAAAGCACTAGCATGAGAGTGAGCAGTTGAGAGGGATTTCTTTTGGAGAGAACTGCTGATTGCGGCAGTGTCTCACTGTAACACCCCTTACACCCCACACAGTGTGAGGGTATTTCAGCCTCACTTTAGGGAACTGGGACTTGGAGGGATCTGTGGACCAAGGAGATAGTTGAATCTAAAGCAATGGCCCAGGGCTGGGGAATACTCATGGTAGAGCGTTTGCCCAGCATGTTCAAGGCCCTAGGTTCCATCCCAGCACTGCAAAAACAAAAAATAAATATGTATAAAATAAATTAGTTCAGTAAAGCGATGACCCACTCTTCTATCAACTGCATTTCCCCAGCAGAGAGCTTGTCATGCTAAAATGTCAAAGTCCACTGAGTTGACTGCCTCCCTGACTAAAGGAGAAGCATCTTGCTGACAAGAGTCTTGGCCATGTCTCCCCTGTCCCTTGCAGAAGGCCTGTTCCAGTGAATGAAGGGAAGACTGAAGAAGTTGTGGAGTGCAAAGGAGGAAGACCAAGGATTTCAGAACCACACAGATCTTAGTTCAATGCCGCCTTTGCCATTTTCTAGCTGGGCTCCCCTTGGGGAAGTCGCATCATGTCTCTAACCTCATTTTTTGCACTTGGAAAATGAGGACAATCTGAGCATCTGATTTGCAGAGTTGTAAATGAAAGGAGATCAAGCCAGGCATGGGGGCCCTTGCCTGTAATCCCATTTGCTCAGGAGGCTGAGGCAGAAAGATTAAAACCCAGCCTCTGCAAAAGCAAGGTGCTAAGCAACTCAGTGAGACCAAAACAGGTTTTGGGATATGGCTCAGTGGTAGAGTGCCCCTGAGTTCAATCCCCTATACCCGCCCCCCCAAAAAAGGAGATCAAGCAGTACATAGTAGGTGTTCCATCAGTGAAGACTGAATTATGGGCTGGGGATGTGGCTCAGAGGAAGAGCTCCTGTCTAGTATGCATAAGGCCCTGGGTTCCAACCCCAGTATGGTGGGGGGAGCCAGGTGTGATTGCCTACACCTATAAAATCACAGTGACTTGGGAGGTTGAGGCAGGAGGATTTCAATTTTGAGGCCAGCCCTGTCTCAAAATAAAAACTAAAAAAGATTGGAGATGCACTTGGTGGCAAAGAGTCTCTGATTTCCACCCAGTACCAAAAAAAAAAAAAAAAAAAGAATGAAGAGATGACACAGTGGTCTTAGAAACTGCAGGCTGGTTGGGCCTCCTAATTCCTGTGTGAGCTGATTCGGTTCCGGCATTTCTAGATCCTAGTTTCCTTCTTTGCCCTCTCCTTAGTCCCCATAATTATCTTTATAGCAACAAAAACAGCTGCTAGTTGTATTGCAGTGTACATAAATTTGATAGCCCAATCTATTTAAATTTCTCAATAATCCTGTGAGATCTAAATTACAATCTACATTTCACAGATAAAGGAACTGAGACCCAAAGAGGCTGAGTGACTTACCCAAGGGTACAAAGATCTGAGAGTTGAGGGTGCCTCTTTTGGCCTTCCTGACAGAATTCATTTAATATGTACTTGAATCACTGGGAGAGGCCCAAGGAGTTCCCAGAGAGGACGTACCTCAACTTGGGACAAGTGGGGTCCTTGATGTATCTATGTGATGAGAACGAATTCAACACACTGTCAGTCAGAGACATAGAGATTTATTTAGGAAAACAGAAATATATTCCAGGGAGAATGTAGGAAACTGGTGAGAGTTAGACATGGGAATATATGTGGGAATGCCATGGGTCTGGTGATCACAAGACAGTTTATGTGGTCTACTCATTTTCAGAGTCCTTAAGCTGATGTGATCTCCACTATCAATCAGTAGACAATATTGGAAAGTCCCGTAAATTATAGTTTTCTTAAAATATGGTATATCCCTTTGCTTAATCTAGTCATTGGTGGGATAATTAACAGTGCACAAGGTAATTTTCTTAACTGGGTGAATTTATGGTAACCCTAGGACTTTTGGATTTCCTAGAAATCTGGAAGTGACCAGCCTGGGAGAAGTGTACCCTGGGGATCTTTGTACCCTTGGGGAATGAAAGGCCTAGGAAAGCATGCAGAACTTCAGATTTAAATTATATTCCCTTGTCTTTCCTTTTGTCTCCTATTTTTTTATTCCTTCTATTCTACCTCATTTGCATACCTGCTATGAGCTGGGCACTGGCAATTAGTTCCTGCCCTCCAGTAAGTACAGTAGCAGGGAGGACAGACATGCAAATCAAAACTTTCACTCTGTATGGCAAGTGCTGTCTTTGAGTAGGCAAAAAGTACAATGACAATCCCAAACAAGGTGACAGTTTCTTCTGCTAAGGGCACTCCACTAGAAAGTTGATCTAATCCATTGTTTGCTAGCTCTGTGGCCTTGAGCAAGCCATTTCATCTCTTTGGGCCTTAATTTCTTCATCTGCAAAATGGGGGTTATGACAATAGTATTTTCCTCATATGATCACTGTGGGGATAATAGAGATAATGCATATAAGACATTTGGCACAGTGTCTTGCACAAACCAAGCAATAACTCAAAAAGTTGTAACTGATCCTTTATACTAGCTGGGGTCTTCTAATCCCTTGAGACTTTGGGATGAGCCCAAACACCCAGTCCAAAACCTCTTTCCAAGATTACTACAAATTCCTGGCAGGCATTATTTCTCCAGGTCCAGCTCCTGCTTCAGCCTGCACCATCTTCAATCATCACTACACCAAAACAGATGGCCCTATAGCTATCTTCACAAACTGCAGTCAGGACAGCCTCTCCAAGCATAAAAGACTTTTCTGGAGACTTCAAAGGATGGGAGACAGAGGAGATCATATCCTAGCTAATCTCAGAGTGAAACAAAACAACAACAACAACCAAATAAACCTGGTTCCCAAGACAGCTCAGCTGGCTTTTGTTTCCCTTCACATTGTCCCCAGTACCTTAGCCACGGGCCAGCTCCTGGTAACCAACATCTACATTGTTTGGCTGTTCACCTCCTCTCTGATAGATCTCCAATTCCCCTTGCAGCCACTAACCAAGTGTGTGAAGCCTTCAGGGCAGAGGTTGTTTCCCCTCCCATCTTCCCACTACCATCAGCAAGTGAAAGCACAAAGGTCCCTTTATGACCTTCATGTGGCCCGCACTAGGATGAGAGAAAACATTTGCTGTCATTCCTGACAGTTGACAGGATGGACAGATAGAGAGCCCTAGCTGGCTTCTTGCTACCTCCCACTCCCTAGTACCCTCTGCTCCTGACAATTTCCCAAATCCATTCCTCCAAATTCAGGCCAATCATCTTAACTTCTCAATATGGAGCCTCTTATTTAAAAGATCCATTTAGTTTGGAACCAAGTATGGTGGCACGTTCCTGTAATCCCAGCTACTTGGAAGGCTAAGGCAGGAGGACTGCAAAGTTCGAGGCCAGCCTGGGCAACTTAGTAAGACCCTGTCTTAAAATAAAATAAAAAAAAATTAGAAAGAAAAGAAAAAGGCTAGGTAGCTTAGTGGTGGAATGCCCCTGAGTTTAATGCCCAGTACTACAAAACAAAACAAAAAGAAAAGAAAGAGAAATGAAATCCAGTCATTTTTGGGAGCAAATTCAAATCCAAGTCCTCGTAGTTGCCTCCACAACTGTTGCCAGCTGCCTCTCAGAGATGGAAGGCCATTCAAGGACATACCTTCACCCTAAATAGTTTTTCCAAAGTATTTTCCTAGTGAAAACTCCTCTTCCCTAAAGAGTAGAGGTCATGCACTGAAGATCTACGAGCTGCCTTGGGCCCACAGAGGTGAACAAACATTTAGAAATTGAGAATACCCATGAAGGGCTGGGGATGTAGCTCAGTGGGAGGGTGCTTGCTTTGCATGCATGAAGCCCTGGGTTTGATCCCCAGCACACACAACCCCCCCCCAAAAAAAAAAAGAGCTTACACACAAAAATCTGGATTTGTGGCTTTTCTTATAAACTTTGGAAATCTGGCATCATAAGACCCACAATTTCTCCAAGGAGCTTACTGGCCTGAATGGAGAGTAGGCTCCCTGCTGTTGAGACAGGTGTTTCTTAGGCCTTTGTCCCCTGGTCTTATTTATCTGTCCTCCTGGAACCCTGTGAGCTTTCAAGTTTATAGCCTTTGCTAAAAGGCATTTTAGTGCCAGTTTCCACCCTTTGCTGCATTATTATTATTATTATTAAATTGGGTCTGGGGATTTGCCAGACTCACAAAAGGGAAAATGGCACCACAGGCAGAAGTACAGCAAGAGCAGTCACTGAAGTCTGCAGGTAAGGCTATTCCTTGACAGGCAAGGTCCAGAGGGCTGGGGTCTCCAGCGCAAGCAGAGAGGGGCTGGAAAGGGTTTGGCTGGGGTTTGATTATGAAGGACCTAAATGTCACTAATACAGCATTGGGAGCCAGTGTGGGGTTCAGATGCTATCTATACATTTATTTATTTTTGCAGTCCTGGGGTCTTGCTAGTATGCTGGTGCTACACTCTCAGCCCCAGCAAGGGATTTAAACCTAGAGCTGTGTATGAGAAAGGTGGCTAAGGAACTCGAGAGGAAGGATAAATTGAAACCCTCCTGTTGCCCCACCTCCCACCCCGCCTGGCCCTCGCCAGAAGCCTAGGAGAAGGTGGTGCCGCGGTCCAGGGGTACCGTAGAGGCTGCAGTCCTACGCGTGGCAGAAAACGGTGGAAACCTCTGGGAGGATTGTAGGGAGGGATTTCAGAGGCAGCAGTGCCAACGAGTGTTATGCTCGACCTTGACAGAAAACACTGGGGCGCTGCGGCTACAACCCGCTGCCTCCCTCCCCCTCCCCGCGCTGCAGCGGACTGCGGCGGAATCCCAGCCAGCCCTGGCGGCTGCGGCGCGCTGGGGACGGGGGCGGGATGGCGGGGATACCGGTCTTCCCTGGAAGGCCAGGGAGGGAGAAGAGGGGAGGCTGATCACATGGCACCGCCACCAGGCACAGCCCGATTGGCGGGTCTCGCAGCCCAGGCAGCCAGTGTGGCTCGGGTTTCCCGGCCCTGAGCAGCCCCCTCCCCGCGCTGCGGCGCCGCGGGACCTGCCAGGCCGGGTAGAGCGCGACTCGGCGCCGGAACACATCCCTTTCCCTCCCCTTCGCTTCTGCTTCTCCCCTGCCTCCCCGCACCCGCCCCTCTTTCCACCGTACCTACCCGGAGGCCAGCTCTATTGGGGCTAGTTGAAGCAGGTTTCGGTGACTTGCCATATTTTTCCAGTTTAGGGCAACTCAATTTAATTTGGCTGAAGGGGGGCGATTAGAAGGGAAGTCCTCCCAGACACCTCAAATCCCACACCTTCGAACTGGACATCAAGACTTCCCCAGTTGGCGCCTCTGTTTCAAGCAAAAACCTAAACGCCATCTCCATCTTTCTACCCCCATCAAATCTGTGACCACAATCTGTTAAATTTCTCTTTAAAATATTTCTTAAACTTCATATCCAGTGTTCTCCTTCTTAGCACCAATTCTGATTTGTAACTCTGTTTACTTGTGTGATTGTGTTTATATGGGCTTCCCCCATTTGATTGTAAGCCCTTGGAGAGCCTGGACTGTTTTGTTCACCGTTGTTACACCAACACATTCTTGATGTAAGGAAATGCTGATTTTTCTTTTCCCTTTGAAGGCTCCCTAACTTTAGGAAATGAACTGAAAGACAGTAGATAGATTAAAAGGAGAAAAGCCAAACAAAATTTATGTTCATGAAACTCTGGGTTTGATCCCCAGCATGGCCAAAAGGAAAAAGGGGGGGGGCAGTTGGAAATCTGCACATAGGCACAAAGAGCACAAAGTGTAAGACTTAAGGAAGGAAAGGGCCAGATGGTTGGAGTTTATGAAATATCTTGCTTTACACAAAAGGAATAGGGGTTTGGGGCTCCTGAAGGAGGGGAAGTAGTGACTGACCCAAGCCCCAGGAGCTCAGGAGAGCTGCAGGTGACCAAAGGCTGTCTCCTCCTGCCCAGACCTGGGAATTGAACCCAGGGGTGCTGTACCATTGAGCTACATCCCTAGCCCTTTTTGTTTTATTTTAAGACCAGGATGTTTGTTGCTAAATTGCCCAGGCTGGCCTCAAATTTGTAATTTTCCTTCCTTAACCTCCCCAAGTAGCTGGGATTACATACATGACCACAGTCAAAGTCTGTCTTTTTTATGCAGTAAATCTCCCTGGTAGCAGCTCTCAGACCACCTGTGGTAATCTGTCTGGGCCAGGTGTCAGACTTCTAATCTCTTCTTTCTGTGAAAAGATCTTTCCTAGGCAGATATGGGGATCTCAAAGAGAAATCCTCTTTGCATCTGTTGCTTTCTTTACTAATGTAGATAGATGTAAATTTCTTTTACTCAAGAACAGATTTTCAGAGCTATTTCTGTCTGCGGTTTCTTTGAATAACCATTTCCAAATATGCCAAAGAAATATATTTAGTAGAGACATAATCTGGGGTCCCACACAGGTACACAGTAGGTGCTTAATAAAGGCTAATTGAATGCATGAATGATAGAGCAAGTAATGTGCTAGGGGAGGAGGAGAAGCACACAGATTTTAAGATAAAACACAGTTTCTATCCTCAAGAAGTCATCTATAAAACAAGCATGCATTGAGGCCTTCTTTATTAGTAAGATTCCATTTCTACCCTTCCACTTCACCCCAGGGGACCAAAAGTCATTAACCTAGACAACAGGCTTCTGGTATTAGAGGAACAGGTATGGAGTCAGAAGAGTCCAGGATTTAGATATCTGACTTCCCAATCTGGTTTTACTGCCTTCTGGCTTTGGAATCACAGGTCTCCTCTCTCTGAGACTCCATCTTCTCATTTTAAAAATGGAGACAGCAAAACCATTCTCACAGGCCTGCTGAAATACATGAATGAGACTAACACCCAGGTTTTCAATGATGTTGGTTGTAGAAAGGTGACCATACCTTCCAGTTCTTCCAGCAGAAGAGTAGACACCTATTGAACCAGAGCAATTAACAGCATTCCTTTCATTCTTAAAAGTATCCTGATTTAGACAGTAAATTATGTGGTCATCACAGTAATAGACATGACATGATTCATCTACATTGTGCTCTGGGATACAACAGAGGGAAGGAGGTAAATCTTTAGGAAAGAGGGTGGTAATCATGAAAATGAGTCTGGAATTGTGCACCAGATTACATCAAGAGGAAGAAGAATAGGAAGGATTTAACTAGGAAAGGGACTAGCATTTGCAAAGAAGTAAAGAAGGCTTGCAAAAGAGGCTGGACAATTCTGGACATATGTAGGTAACATTAAGAAGGCCAAATAGCTTGAGCTCAGGAGGCATGGAAGGAGATGAGGCTTCCTACAGTGCTGGCTGTAGAATGTGTTTGAGTAGGGGTAGACAGGTCTATGGCTTTCCAGAAGAGCCCAATGAGGAGCTGGGCATAAAGTCTAGGAGGAAACATAATGAAACCTGAGCCAGAGTAGGGCCTGAGGCCCAGGGAAGTAGGAGAAGGTTCCATAAGCACTTGGGAGGTAAAATGGATTGGATAGGACTTCCGTGTGGGGGTCCAATGACAGGTGGAGGATTTCCAGGTGAATGGGGAGGCCATTAATTGCAACATGTCAGAAGACCCAGGAGATAGGAGATGAGCCAGATTAGGCTGACTAAGCATTCATCACTCCTGACCCAGAAGGAAAAGACGGTACTCTCAACAGGTAGAGTTCATTCCTGAGGCCAAAGGAAGAAGCTAGGACTCAGTCAATATTCAGATAACATCTAATTAAAATTAGCTTCTGTAGCACCTTTGAAAGGCAAGAGAAAGCTCAAAAGTAGACTCTCAAGTAAGGTTTTATAGTCCAACTTCATTGTATGTATGGCTCTCCTTGATCAAGATGCTGCCACAATGCCCCACTCCCTCTCAAAATAAAATTCAAAAGGCTCCTGGTGACCTGACTCTAATTGATCTTTGGTGATCATTTCTTATTTCATCTGCTTAGTGTTCCCTTTCTCTCTCTCTCTCTCTCTCTCTCTCTCTCTCTCTCTCAGTACCGAGGACTGCACTCAGGGCACTTAACCACTGAGGCACATCCCCTGCCCAGCCTTTTTCTTTTTTTGGCATTTTATTTAGAGACAGAGTCTCACCGAGTTGCTTAGCGCCTCACTTTTGCTGAGGCTGGCTTTGAACTCGTGATCTCGTGATCTTTCTGCCATAGTCCCGAGTGGCTGGGATTACAGGCATGTGCCACAACACCTGACCCCTCTCTTCTTTTGAGAGCACAGCTCAGTTCCAGTTAGGAGAGAAAAGTGGTCTACAAATAGGAAGTGGGGAGAAGAGAGTTCTTAATAAGAGAGTTCCAGTTTGGGAAGATGAAAAAGTTCTGGAACTAGATAGTGATGATGGTTGCAGAACAATATTAAATGTGCTAAATGTCATTTAATGAACTGCGCTTTTAAAATTGGTTAAAAAGGTGGCTGGGACTGCAGCTCTGTGGTAGGGAGCTTGCCTAGCATGCATAAGGTCTTGGGTTTGATCCCTACCACTGAAAAAAACTTGGTTAAAATGGTGGATTTTATGTCATATATAGTTTTACCACCACCACCACAATGATAATAACACTGATGATAATGATTTAAAAAAAAAAAAAAAGAAGAAGCTGACTTGCAAAAGAAGCAAAGATGAATGACAAGGTACAAGAACTGGTTGGTTTCTGGGATGCAGCTGGTCCATGGGCCCAGTTGCTGTAGTACCACCAGTTCATGAGTCAAAAGTCATTCTTTGGGACTAGGCTTGTTCATGCCTGGCTTCTCGAATTCCTTGCATCCAAGGGAGCCATAACACAGAGACTTTATTCTCTCTTGACTCTGTTACATCCTTTCAGACATTCTGACCTCCTGTCTCACCCTGCTGCTCACACTTCCTCAGACTGATCCTGCCTTTGCCTTCCCTCTAAACCTTTCCTCCTGGCTTCCTGTTTTAAATATCTTTTTCAATTTTTACAATCCGGACATTGGTCACTGGGAATGGTGACCAATTGTCAACTTTTACTTGTCCTTTCAGACCCAACTCAGCGGTCTTTTCTGCAGGATAGCAATCCCTAACCACTCTGAGCAGTGCTTGCCGTGTCCTCCATTGGTCTGTTGGGTTTTTGTACATGTCCTTCTAAGTATCCTAGCAATCTTCTTTTTTGTCCGTAACCTCCATAAAACCACGTGTCTCCTACTGCCTGACAGAGGACTTTGTATGTAGTAACTGTAATGTATATTTACTAGATTAGTAAGAATTCTTTTCTCCCTAGTGTCATCTCTCTGAGCCACTCAATTCCTATCAAGGAAAGACGGGGGGAAAAAAAGTGGGAGGAATTACTTTTGTTTCTTTCTATGATTCAGGAAGGAAGAAATCCAGTAGAACTGGAGCTATTACAAAGACCACTGGCATTTATGAGAGGTCAGTTCTCTCCCACCCCCTCTCTCTTTTGTTTCCCCCCTATAGGGGATCAAACCCAAATGCTTTACCACTGAACCACATCCCCAGCCCCCCAGGTCAACTTTCTGCCAGAACATGGTTAGTAACAGCTTTGAACTGAGGTAGACTTTGGGAGCCAATGTCAAGTCAAGCAAATATTAGGGGTGCTGAGCTTTTCAGCAAGTTGAGTTTCGGACAGCTATTTGTCAGCTGCACAGGGAGAAGTATGAAAATGCATCTGGGTCTGGCTGGAATAGGAGGTCCCCATCTCCTTCAGCAAAATCTGACAGAGAAACAAGACAGCCCTCTCTCCCACTAAGGGGCTTTGCAACTAACCCGGACATTGGTCACTGGGAATGGTCAAAGATGACTCTGGTGAGCTGGGCATGGTGGCACATACCTGTAATCCCAGCAACTCGGGAGGCTGAGGCAGAAGGATTTAAAGTTTGAGGCCAACTTAATGAGACCCTGTCTCAAACCATCAAAAGGACTGAGATTGTAACCCAGTGGAAAAGCACTCCTGTACTAGGAAGAAAAGATGACTCTAGCGAACTGTGACAGAGATAAACTGCTTACTAAATAGCCTATGCTTTCCCCCTACATGTCCCAGCCCCAACCCCTACAGTTAGATTGGATCCATGTGACAAGTTCTGATTAATGGTCTGTGAGCTAAAGTAATGTATGTCTTGAAGTTGAAGTATTTCATTGCTGGTGCACAACCCTCCAGCTCTCTTTGTGTTATTGAGGCAATCCTGAAAGTCCTGTGTTGATATGGTAGAGCCAGGACGGAGGTGGCCTCACTTTCTGAATGTACCAGTGGAATGAAGGAGAACTACTGTGAAGAGTGCCCTGACCCTAGCAGGCTTTACAAGAGAGGGAAAATAAACCCTTGTTGGTTAAGCCATTAAAATATTTGGGTAGTTTGTAACTACAGCAGCCTCTAACCTATTCTGACCAAATATAGACATTAATTGTTTTAATCATCTAGCATCAAACTTGCTTCCTACTTAAGGATACCCACCCATCCCTATATAGGACTCTTTGGTATTGCCACATCCAATGGTCACTTCTCTATTCTTATCTTTTCTTGACTTCTCAGCAGCATTTGTCACAATTGACCACTCCCTCCTGGAAACAATTTATCTTAGCATCTGTGACATCATCCTTGCTTGGTTTTCCACTTAGGTCACTGGCCCCTGATTTTCAGGTTTTTTTTTTTCTTCTTCTTCTTTTCTTGTTGTTACCTCAAAAGTTTGGAGATCTGGGGACCTGGTTTTAAATACTGTCCTTGAAAAAGACAGCTAGATATGTTCTAGTATTCATTATGCCTTGTGTGTGCGCACGTGCTCCTGCTGAGGCTCAAACCCAGGCTGCGCTAGGCAAGCACTTAACCACAGAGTTCTACTTCCAGCTCTTATTCTACATTGTTTATTAATAACAGAGCACTAGCCCAGCATAGTGGCACAAACCTGTAATCCCAAAAACTTGGGAGGCTGAGGCAGAAGGATAGCAAATCAGAGGTTATTCTCAGCAACTGGTGAGACCCTAGCAACTTAGCAAAACCCTGTCTCAAAATAAAACATAAGGGATGAGTTTGTAGCTCAGTGGTAGAGCACTTACCCCACACATGTGAAGCACTTGGTTTGGTCCTCAGCGCCCCATAAAAATAAATAAATTAATTAAAGTTATGGTGTTCATATACAACTAAAATTTTTAAAAGCCCATAAATATAAATAATTAAATACAATAAAATATGAAAAGTGTTGGGGAGGTAGTTCAGTGATAGAGCATCCCTGGGTTTCATCCTCAGTGTCAAAGAAAGAAAGAAACAAACAAAAGAACACAGCACTATTTTTAGCTGGACACATTGTACCCAATTAAAAAAGCCCCTACATTTTCCAGTCCCCTGGCAGCTAAGCATGGCCGTGTAATTATGTTTTGGCCAATGAGATTTAAGCAAAAATGTGCAGGATTTGCTAGGCAGTCTTCTTAAAAGGAAAAAGACACACCTGTCTGCTCATTTTCCTTCCCTCTGTTTGGGATGTGGACCATAATGAGGTTATCTTAAAATTGTTCACCAAATGATCAGGATGGCTAAGCAACCTTCGACTGGCTAACTCTGGACTTATTTTTCATAAAAAGAGAAAGAAATTTCTATAAGTCATTTTTTTTCTTCTGTTATTTGCAACTAAATCTAATCCTGATGCATTTTTATCACGGTTGACATTGTTTTCCATTAGGAAGCCTAAGGGTCCCGTCAGAGGAGTTGGGGTAGGCACTTCCACACAAGAAATTGTTGGACCTCCTTCCACAAATGGCAAAGTAACCAAGCTATCAGGAAGACAGAAAGGTAGGTGGGTCAAGGAATATAGTTTATCAGTTCACAGACAGCACTGAAAGCTAGATTAAGAAATTCTGACTTTATTCGGCAGATCCCTTGCAGATAGTGGACCCTGTCTATCTTATCTAGTAATGTCTTGCACTTTGTACATGCTCAATGAATGCATACATTCTCTGGTAATTAATGCTGCTTGCTTAATATAGAGTATCAACAGAAATGTTGGAAGGTGGACCAGTTGGGACTCACCATCTCATCAACCTCTGTCTATTTTTTACAGATGAGTTAAGTGGAGTCTCATTTTAGTGGGAGGGGCAATCAGGCTATCTGTAAGTAACGGCAGGCAGCCAAGTCCCCCTTGGGGTGATGGGGGTACGGGTGATGGAACTCGGGGTGGAGGCGCGGAACAGCAGTTAGCTGGTCTCACCCCAACCTCTACAATATGGCTGCGCTGGAACCACCTGACCTGCAGGAGGCGGGGCTCTGCCCGGGTCCCGCGGTCCCGCCCGCTCGGCCCCGCCCAGCGCCCCTCGCTAGGGCTACGCGGGTTGTGAGGTGTCGGAGACAGGCGCCTGCGCAGTGTGTCGCGGCGCGCGGGGCGGAGGCTTTATAACCACTTCGTAGCCGCCGCTCGGTTTCTATCTCCGGGAGGGCGGCCGAGGCGGCGGCGGCCGGGGCGCCGGCTGGGGGGCCCTGAGGCGGGAGCTGTGGCGGCGCTGGGCGCCCCTGGCTCCTCGACCTCTGTGGGCCATGGGCTCCGAGAAGGACTCCGAATCGCCGCGCTCCACATCCCTACACGCGGCTGCGCCCGACCCCAAGTGCCGCAGCGGCGGCCGGCGCCGGCGCCTCACCTTCCATAGCGTCTTCTCCGCCTCGGCCCGCGGCCGCCGCGCCCGGGCCAAACCGCAGGCCGAGCCGCCGCCCCCCGCTGCGCCGCCGCCCGCCCCGGCCCCAGCCGCGGCCCAGGCCCCGCTGCCCGAGGCGTTGCCCGCCGAGCCGGTCGCCGAGGCCGAGGAGGCCGCCGCGGCCGCGGGGGCCGGACTCAACGATGAAGAGGCGGCGGAGGGCGGCGGCCCGGGCGCGGAGGAGGTGGAGTGCCCACTGTGTCTAGTGCGGCTGCCGCCGGAGCGGGCCCCGCGCCTACTCAGCTGCCCGCACCGCTCGTGCCGGGACTGCCTCCGCCACTACCTGCGCCTGGAGATCAGCGAGAGCCGGGTGCCCATCAGCTGCCCTGAGTGCAGTGAGCGACTCAACCCGCACGACATCCGCCTGCTGCTCGCCGACCCACCGCTCATGCACAAGTACGAGGAGTTCATGCTGCGCCGATACCTGGCCTCGGACCCGGACTGCCGCTGGTGCCCGGCCCCAGACTGCGGGTGAGCGCGGGGGCGTGGCCGCCAGGGGCACTGGACTGCAGCTGAGGGGCGTGGCGGGGGCTGCGGGGCCTCGCATGTGGCCAGCAGAGAGGGGCTGTCCTGAGAGTGTATCCCTAAGCGAGGAGGAGGGTAGGGGTGACCAGCGGGAGGGAAAGAAGGGAGGCGAGTGCGGCGGGGTGGTAACCGGTAACTAACCATCTGACAAGCCCCGACAAGTGTGTTGAAGGCACCCAGCGCCCCACCCCTGCCCAGGGGCTTGAGGTGCGGACTAAGCTGTCGGCCAGGGGAAGGGAACTGTCCATTAAGTCAGCAGACAGGAGGGTTTTATTGGGGGCGGGGGCAGGTGAAGGCCCCTCTGCAGAAGTGGGGATATCTTTTGGTGAGAAGGGAGGGGATATTTGGCAAAGGAGGCAGTGAGAATGTCATTCTGAAGGGGCAGCGCTTTGGAGGGGTGTGTCCATTTGGCTAGGGGCACGCTTAGCAGCATTGCAGGAGAAGGCGTGTTTTTCCTGACAATCGCTGTTGAAAGTTGGAATGAAGGTGATAGGAATGGCACTTAGGGCAGAGGACAGTTCACTAGCAGAGCTCTGGGAGCACCTTGGCACTGTGTGTTCTGTGCCAAGCTTTTGGGAGGCACCCTGTGGTTCTTACCCTGCTGCCGTGGGTGGGGTGAGGAGTGGACAAACCCTTTCTTTGTCCAGAGTGTCAATGGGGCACTGAGTGGAAGAATACCCAGAGATTGATAAGGTAGAAAAAAATGTTTGCCAACCGATTTGATCTTGAGATCGTGATGACAGTCTTCAATGCACTAAGAATGCTTGATTTCAAAGGTCAGTGAGTTAAAATGTTTATATTTGCAGAGCTGAAATACCACTAGATTTCCCTGTCTGAAGCATTCAGTGGAGATTCTCCATCCCACACCCCTTCTTTAAAAAAAAAAAAATCTGATTATTATTTTTCAGTTCATCTCATGAACGTTAGCATTCAGCCAAGAGGGGTTCATCTAAGGGGTTGGGAGGCAGACTTCCTTTACCTGCTCTGGACCTTGGACAGATAATTTTATTCTCCTGTGTTATGTTTGGAGGCAAAAGGATTCTAGGGTGCAGGGCATAAATGTAATGCTAGTAAAAAGCTGTGTGATCCTTTGCTTCAAAGCACTTAAGGGCTTTTAATTGTAGTCTCTGTATATAAGCTGTTTGAGATTTTCATGATGCTGCCATTTGTTTCCTTTCAAAAGGAGCCGTTTTTGAGTGTCTAGGAGAATTAAAATAGTTAACTTCTATTTTTTATTCTGCCAAACTTATTTATTTTGTTTAAGTTTTTTTTTTTTTTTTTTTTTTTTTTAGTTTAGTTGGACACAATACCTTTATTTATTTTTATGTGGTGCCAAGGATCGAACCCAGGGCCTTGCACATGGTAGGCTGGTGCTGAGCCACAACCCTAGCCCCTGCCAAACTTCTTTAGAAGTGGGTGTGTTATTTAACCTCACCAAGATGGAGTTGCCAAATTACTTTGAAGTGTGTGGTCAAAGGTACCCTGTTTATGATAAATCACTTTCACTTTTGGTTAATAAGTATCAGGAAGGATTTTGTAGGCTCTTTAAAGGGTCTGCTTGCCTCAGCATCTTAGCAAGACCCTGTCTCAAAACAAAAAGGGCTGGGGATGTGGCTTAGTGGTAAGCACCCCTGGGTTCAATCACCCCTGCCGACAAAACTAAACAAAAGGGTCTGCTTATGGTCTGGTGGTCTTACTGGCTCTATGAAGTTAATTATTTCCCCCCTAGTACTAGGGATTGAATGTAGGCCCTTGCACATGCTAGGTAAGTACTCTACCACTGAACCATATGTCCAGCCTTTATTTTTATTTTATTTTTTTTAATATTTATTTTTTAGAAGTAGTTGGACACAATACCTTTATTTATTTACTTATTTTTATGTGGTGCTGAGGATTGAACCCAGGGCCTTGAATGTGCTAGACAGGCACTCTACCACTGAGCCACAATCCCAGCCCCAATTTTTTTATTTTATTTTGAGACAGGGTCTCACTAAGTTGCCCAGGCTGGCTTAGAACTTGCAATCCTTCTTCCTCAGCCTGGCAAGCAGCTGGGATTACAGATATGAACCATTGCACCCAGCTCTTGTGAGTTTAATTTATAAAGTATTAAAGTTTTGCAGATACTGTTGATCTATTTTCTGAACCCAAAGAATATTAAGAGAATACTGTATGGCTAATTTTGGAATAGTATATTAACTCCTTTTTTAAAAAAATGTGAGTTTCCTTGAATTTAAGAAATGTGGCACCCCTGGTCGTCTTTCTGGAAAATATGTCAAAGCATAATTAAAGAAAGGGAAGAATCAAACCTCCTATGACTAGTTTCAATCCAGCCCCATTTTACATTTTTATTTCTCTGAAGTCAATTTCTGTCTTTGCTTATATCAATAAAATTGGATAGAAATTAATTTGAAAACTTGGTGGCAACTCTAAACCACTACTGATTGAAAGGTATTAAAGAATTGTTAAAGGTCTTTGTATGTGTGTGTGTGTGTGTGTGTGTTGTGGGGATTGAACCCAGGGTCTTGTGCTCTTCTGTTGCGCTACAACTACAGTCCTAGGGTTTTTCTTTTCATATCTCCACTCCCTGCCCCCCCCACATACCTCTCTATACACACACACACACACACACATCTATCTATCTATCTATCTATCTATCTATCTATCTATCTATCTATCTATCTGTCTATCTTCCCTTTTCTTTCCAAATACTGAGGATTGAACTCAGGACACTTTACTACTGAGCTACATCCCTAATCCTTTTTATTTTTTTTTATTGAGACAGGCTTTCACTAAGATAATCACTAAGTTACCAAGATTGCAAGTTCTAAGCCAGCCTGGGCAACTTAGTGAGATCCTGTCTCAAAATGAAATTGAAAAATTGGGGCTGGGATTGTGGCCTCAAACTTGTTATCCTTCTGCCTAAGCCTCCCCAGTCATTGGGAGTCATTGTGCCACTGTGCCTAGGCCATTTCTTAATTTAGCCAAGAATTGGGTTGACAGCACCCAGGTTTTTTAAATTAGCAAAAACAATTATAGCAATCATATATTTATTTTTTTTCTATGTATCTGTTCACTTAAAGGTAAAGGAAAACAAGCAAGCTGGCATCTGAGGACCTACATGACTGGCATACATAATTTGATCCTTACAACATTGTGAGATGGATTTGATACAGTTTTACAGATGAGGAAACTGATGTTTAAAGAAATTGATTGATTTGTTCAGGGTTATATAACTAATAGTGGTGAACTAGGCTTGGAATGCTTGTCTTAACGCCAATGAAGGTCACTCAACTTCTGTTCTAACTACTTTTTGCACTTAGCCTCTGTTATAAAAAAGCATTGGCTTGTAAGCCTAACTCCCATTTTTGGGAATATTATTTGAACATTTTCCTTAAGGACAACATTGAGAGAGCCAGGTATTGTAGAATCTAGTTTCTTTTCTAATTCCTGTTAACAATCACTTACTTTTTCTCTTATCTGAAATAGGCCTAATTCTTTCCTTATAGTTGAGAGTCTTAGATACTATGTTTGCAAAGAATTTTGAGATATTCAGCTAAAGGTGGTTATAAAAACAGGGATTAAGTTTAAAATTCTGTCACCTCCCAAAGGAGTGTCCGGATTTCCTTAGGGATATGGCCGCAGTTTTACTACCCATGGGTTTTTGTTTTGTTTTGTGGTATTAGGGATTTAACTTAGGAGTGCTCTACCACTGAACTACACCCCCAGTCCTTTTTAATTTTTATTTTGAAATAGGGTCTCACTAAATTGCATAGGCTGGCCTTGAATTTACAATCCTGACTCAGCCTCCCAAATTGCTGGGATTACAGGGGTGCATCCAGCTGCTGCCTATTTTTAATGCCAGGAAGAAAATAGCTTCTATGTTCTTACTGGATATTGTGGATCTTGGTTGTTGGGGTATTTTTTAAACTTTTTTTTAAGATATGTATTTTTTTAGTTGTAGGTGGAACATATATCTTTATTTTATTTTATGTGGTGCTGAGGATTGAAGTCAGTGCCTCACATGTGCCAGGCGAGCACTCTACCAGTGAGCCACAGCCACAGCCCCTCCGTTTTTGTTTTTTAAGTCAAACTGTTTTATTCTTCTGGGCCTGGGGAAAATCATGGATAATACTAGAAAAGAAGCCCTAAGCTCCAGTTATCTCTTCCCATACCTGACCATGTTTGTAACACACTGATCAAGTTCTTTCCAGCAAAATTTATCAAATCCTCGCTTGGGTTTAATATATGAGTGTGCTTACACATGGGAACATGTATATATACTTCTCAGGGTGGGGGAACATGTGAGTGAATTTACCAAGTTCTGATCATTAGTTTTATTATGATTACTCCTTATAGAACACTATATATTAAGAGATTTCATTATTTTATAAAATATTTGTAGAACAGAAAAAGAATTTGCATAGTCTTTAATCATTTGAATACAATATTTTATTCATAAGTAAGGGAACATTCATATTGTTATTTGATACACTTGTTAATACAGTACTTAGTATATCAAATAACAATATGAATGTTCCCTTACTTATGAATAAAATATTGTATTCAGATTACTAAGTTACTGAAGCTGGCTTTGAACTTGTTATCCTCCTGCCTCAGCCTGAGCTGCTGGAATTACAGGTGTGCAACACAATATATTTTCACAGGCTTGGTGACACAAGTTGTGAGCCTTGGCAATTTAGCAAAATTTTAAAAAGGCAAGAGATAAAGCTTGGGAGAGCTTCCCTGATTTTGATCCCCAGTGCTACAAACATAAATAAACTTTCAAATGAGATAAAATTAGCTCAAAATACAAATAACTGACATTTATGGTTATTTATAGCATAGTATTTAAGTATAATCTTATTTACATATAATTTCATTTTAGTCTCATACAAGTAGATGGTGATAAATGGATTTTGTAAAGGAGAAACCATCTCAGAGAAGAATTTGTAATCCCAGCAACTCTAGAGGTTGAGGCCAGGGGACATACATTCAAAGCCAGCCTCAGCAACTTTGTGAGGCCCTGAGCAACTTAATGAGACCCTGTCTCAAAATAAAAAGGGCTGGGGATATGACTCAGTGGTTAAGCACTCCTGGGTTCAATCCCTGGTACTAAAAAAACATAAATATAAATGTGGGATCTAATGTTTTGTAGCTAATAAGTGGTGCAGTTGCTCTATTATCCTTTTGAATCTCTGCCTATGCGTGTCTTTTCAAAAATCCCCAAATAATGAAACTTTTATGTTTTCCTCTCAGATGCTCCATTGCCAATTTTTTTTATGTTCAGAACATTTTTTAAATTAATTAATTAATTTTAATTAGGTATATATGACAGCAGAATGCATTTTGATTCATTGCAGCACAACTTTTCATTTCTCTGGTTGTACACGATGTAGTGTGGCATCATATGTGCATTCATACATGTAATGATGTCCTGTTACTCAGCATTAAAAGAGCATAAAATTATGGCGTTTGCAGATAAATGATCAGAGTTGGATAATATCATGCTAAATTAAGTAAGCCAAGCCCCCAAAAACCAAAGGCCAAATGTTCTCTCTGATAAGTGGATGCTGATACATGGGGGGTGGGGTGGGGGAGGGAATGGAGGAACTTCGCGCAAAGGCGAGACGGGGAGGAATGGGGGCAGGAAAGATGATGAAATGAGATGGACATCATTACTCCATTGCCAATTTTAAATCCTTTCAGAATCTCTGGGAGACAAGGGTGAGCAAAGAGGTAATAAAATATCCTGGTATACAAGGGCAGAACTTTTATACAGTTAAATAGGAAATAAGGTTGTCCTGACCTAAATTCTTTATGCAGGTCCCCCACTCCAGCCTCTCATTGTTGCCTCTGTATCTTGCAGAGTTCCACCTCCCACCTCACACTAGGAGATAGTATCAGTATTGGTCTTCCCAGACAACTGGATAGGACCATTCCCATAAACAGGAAGCTTCTGTTCATTCCCAGCACATTTATGAGGGAAGAACAAGTTCCCTGAGTGAGACAAATTTCACAGTCAATAAAGGAGAATATTAGCCATGCACAGTGGTATGCATCTGTAATCCCAGTGGCTCAGGAGGCTGGGACAATTTAGCAAAACCCTGTCTCAAAATAAAATGTGGATCATTAGGGAGCATGTTTTTATTTTTTCTGTTGCACCTGTAAGATTAACTATTTGCTGTTTTCCCTGTTTGCAGTTTTTGAGACTTCTTTAATAGTTATCACTCTGGCCTGCCTTGAGTGAGTGTCTATACTTATCAGTACATCTTGTGCTCTCAGAGTAGATTAAGAATTGCTTCCTCTAGGGGCTGTGCTTGTGGCACAATGAGAGAGCACTTGCCTAGCATGTGTGAGGCATTGGGTTCAATCCTCAGCACCACATAAAAATAAATAAATAAAGGTATTGTGTCCATATGTAACTTTAAAAAAAATACTTCCTCTAGAATATTTCTACTGTTTCTACAACTTCCATGTACAAACCCTTTCATTTAGGTCCTAAAAACGTGAGATCAATAGGTGAATCTTGATGAGAAAGGTACAGAGTATGAAAGCATACCTGGTTCATAAATAAGGAACTGAGATAGGAAGTGGGAAAGAATAGGATAGGTAATCATTCAGCAGACACTTTTGAAAATGATGCAGTGTTTGTTGAACACTAGTTGAAGACAGGGTATAACAGAAAGGACTTAGACGTAGTCCTCTTGATAAGAAGGTTGACCTAGTAGAGAAGACAGGATGATTGATAGATAAGAAATTATAAACATAATGTGATAAGTACTAAGGAAAATACAAGTATTCTTAGATGAAAGAATAATAGGTTTTGCATGATAACATCAAAAAAAGATCTCATGGAGAAGATGGCATTTGATGTGGGCCTTCAAGAATATGAGTAGAAATTCATTCAAGATGAGGATAGAGGAAAAAAAGCCTCTTAAGCCTGAGTGTTAGGAGCAAATGCATGGAGATATAAAACGCCAAGATACCATCCTAAGTCCGGAGTTGGATTGGTTAGCCTCTGGAGGCATGTTGTAGGGAGCATGATCTGGGAAGTGACTAAATATCAATCTGAAAATGTAGACTGGATTCAAGTTGATCAATGTATTTAAGCCATGTAAATAGGTTTAGGGTTGAAGGATTTTTTTTTCCTTTCTCTCTCCCTCTCCCTGTCGGTATTTTTCTCCCTCCCCCCTTCCTTCTCTCTCTATTATTGTTGGAGAGGCAAGATAATTACAATATAATGTATATAATGTGTTATGATTGTGCACTGGCACAAAATAGGCAACCAGCTGCCTGAAGAGGTTAGGTAGATTTTACAGAGAATATGACATTTGAGCTGATTTTTAAATGGGTAAGTATTTACCAGGGCAAGAAGAAAGGAAGAGATTTCTAGGCAAAAGAAAGAATATGCAAAGGCCAAGAAGGTGTAGGACAAAGAATGCTATGTTTTTCTTCTCTCTTTCTGTTTCTAGCTCTTTCTCTCTCTCTCTCTCTCTCTCTCTTTTTTTTTTCTTTTTTTTTGGTGTGGCACTGGGGATTGAACTGGAATTGAAGGATTGAACCCAAGGGCATGCTACCACTGAGCTACACCTCTAACCCTTTCTAAAATTTGAATTTTGAGGGAAGGAAGTTACCAAATTGCCCAGACTAGCCTGAAACTTATGATTTTCTTTCCTCAGCCTCTTAGTACCTGGGATTGCAGGTGTATACCATCATGCCCAGCTTGTGCTGTTCTCATGCCATACTTTTCAGGGCAAGATTGCAAATACAGTTTTAGAATATGTTCAGCTACACTTGAAGGTGGGAATTATCTCCCTGTACCTTGATTTGAGGGATAGAAGCTAAGGTTTTGAGATTTTAAGTAGCTTAGTGTCATGTATAATGAATCAGAGCCCAGACCAGGCACCCCAAAACAAGAATATCAAGTCTCATGCCATGAGTAATTCTGTGTCATAATAATAGATTGAGGAGTTTGGGGTTATTTTACTTCATTAGAACCAAATTACACACCTAAAATTGGTTTTTCATGTTTGCTGTGTTAGTCCACGTCTTCTCCCTAGTATGCCTCATTGCTGTGCCTTGAAAAATTGAGGAAATCAAGGATTTTCCACTCACAGGCAAAAGGATGCCAAGTCTGTCAAAATTAAGAAAAACAAGGATAATGTGAAGTTTAAGGTTCAAAGCAGCAGATACCTTTATACCTTGGTCATCATAGACAAAGGAAGCCAGAGAAAACTGAAGCAGTCCCTGCCCCCCAGGTTTAATAGTGAAGGAACTGAAATGAACCAGACATACTGATTTGAACTGTGTTTAATTTTTTTTAATAAAAAAAGGAATCTTATTTGGAGGTGTAGTTCAGTGGTAGAGTGTGTGGTTAATATACAGGAGGCCCTGAGTTCAGTCCCTAGCACCAAAAACAAACAGAATTTTAATAAGTATTTTCTCCTCCTCTGCAAAATGGTATCGGATTATGAAGTGTTTAAGTGTTCCTGATTGGTAGTCAATTTAATGTGTATCTTCAGAACTTGGCTTATTACTCTTCTGAGGTCATCTACTGCTTTTCCCATTTAACACAAAATAGCAAGCAAGTCATTTTCTTTAGGAGGTATATTGTTTATCTTTAGTAGCTATTTTGCAGCTAGGTGGGGTAAATTTGCTCAGAGCTCCCACAGGATATGAATCATTTGCATTCACACATTGACCTATTCTCACTTTGTTCTTTCTGAGAAAAGTTTTAATGCAGCCTGTATCATATGACATAGGAGATACTGGTCATTTATAGTTTTAGTGTCATTTGCAGGATCTATGATGAACCATAGAACTTGAGTTGGTATTATGAACATCTAATGTACATTCAAATAAATGAGAAAACTGGAATAAATCCAAGAAAACCTTATTAGCCATTCACATAAGTTATTTGAGGGCTTTGGAAATTGGGAAGAGGATGGAATAGGGGACAACAAAGCACAGATGGCAACAGCTAAGCATGCAATTATTTGTCTGTTTGAAAACTGTGTGGTAAACTTTTGCAGCTTTCCATTTGTTTCTCTAAATTACTTTTTTAAAGAAAAGTCTCTGATTGTTAGGGTAGTCTGAAAATTTAGTTGACATATTTAGAATTAATCAGAAAGGCTAGTGGTTGTAAATATAGTGGATTATTTATGGGAGACTAATTCTTGGCAAATGAGCATGGATTACATGAAACGATTGATGCTAGTGCTGATAATTTCTGAATTACATTTTTAAGCATATATGTCAAAAGAGAGGAGGGAAGATATGGCCTTATGTTATATTAATTATAAGAGAGGTGGTAGTATTCTTGGCTTTTGGAAGCTATCAAGAAAGAAAACATTAAAAGGTATAGAATGGAATTGAAAAAAAAGAAAGGTGTAAGATAAAATGAGCTTTCAGTAGAACTTCACCATCTAGGGCCATTGTCTCTCAAGCTGTTGTCAGACCAACTCCATTGTAAAACTTAAAATGAAAAAGTATACTTGCTTTAGTTTTTGCTGTAGTTCTTTATTTTGTAAGTATTGTCTTTTCTTGTAAACAAACTCTAATCTCTCTAAATATAATAAACCATGGAAAGGAAATTGTTTTGTACTCTTTATTTATGAAACTGGGTGGCAAACCACTACTGAAGCATTTTAAACTATGTTTAAACAAAGGCTAGGAATTCAGGCTAAATATGATATATACCCCCATTTTTTTCAGAAAATTATTTTTGGAATATCAAGAAATCTACTTTCTCATATGGGATTAGTTATATAGTTGGTCAGGCTCATGTATGCATGTTTTCTTTGCATCTTATGTGGCTGTGGGGTGGTGGCAAACAATGTTAGCCCTGATGAATAATGTCTGTCTTGTTAGATCAATTTTAATCTTACTGATATCTTCCTGTTTCCTTACCAGTTATGCTGTTATTGCCTATGGCTGTGCCAGCTGCCCAAAGCTAACCTGTGAGAGGGAAGGCTGCCAGACTGAGTTCTGCTACCACTGCAAGCAGATATGGCATCCAAATCAGACCTGCGATATGGCCCGGCAGCAGAGGGCACAGACTTTGAGAGTTCGGACCAAGCATACTTCAGGTCTCAGTTATGGGCAAGAATCTGGACCAGGTATAAGTTGGCATTATCTCATTGTCTCTTTATTTGATACCTCATAAAGTGAGCCCAAATCTTGAAAAGTTATCTTACTAATATAAAACTCAAGGATTCCTTGGAATCTGAGAACAGAAACTATTATTTGACTATACTTTTTTTTTTTTGTGTGTGTGTGTGTGTGTGTGATGCTGGGGATTGAACCCAGGGCCTTATGCATGCGAGGCAAGCACTCTACCAACTGAGCTAGATCCCCATCCCTGATTATACTTTTTTTGGAGGTGCTGGGGATCAAACCCATGGCCTCAAGCGTGTTTGGTAAGTACTCTACCTATCCCTAAGCTCCATCTCCAGCACACACACCCCCACACACACCTTTTTTATTTTGAGCTGGGATCTCCAGGGCTGATTTTGAACTCTCATGCTTACATCATGTTAGCTTCCAAAGTTGCTGGGACTACATATGCACCCTACCATGCCTGGCATGGTATGATAGTATAATGGTTATACTTTCATTACTATGTTTGATATGTACCTTTTCTTCTGACCATTTATAGGTTATCCTAGGCACATAAAATTGAAATACAACAAAATTAAAATTGTATGTGTTTATGTGTGTATGCAGGTTGAACCCAGGACCTCATATCTGCTAGGCAAGTGCTGAATCATGAACTACTTCCCAAGCCCTTTTTAATTGTTTAAAAATATTTATTTTTTTGTTTTAGGTGGACACAATATCTTTATTTTTATGTGGTGCTGGGGATCGAACCCAGTGCTTCATGCATGCCAGGGCAGTGCGCTACCACTTGAGCCACATCCCCAGCCCCTTAATTTTTTTTATTTTGAAGCAGGGTCTCACTAAATTGCCCAAGCTGGCACCTAACTTGTGATCTTCCTGCTTCAGCCTCCCCAATAACTGGAATTAGAGCACCAGGCCCAGCCACAAAATTGAATTCTTAAGCCTCTACCTTCTTAGTGATATGTCTCACATTGGAGAACAGTTAGGTACTTTTTCTAGGGTTCTGCCTCATTCTTCATTTCATTGTGAGCAGAAAGACACTTAATTAGTGTTAAACCTGTACTTGTTTGCTTTCTAGCTTCAAGCATATCACTGCTTTTAGATAAAGATTTAAGGAAAGGAAATGATACTAATATGAATTAATCATTAACCTTAAAAGGAGGAAGATTTTCAATCTCCAGAACCTTTAAAAAAAATGTCACATTCAGTTCCAACCTTGACAAGTCAGAATAAACCTATTTTAAAATGTCAGTGGATTATGTCTCCCAAATGATGTCATTTGGGAGAGGCTAATAAGAAAGATTTTGCCATTCATTTTTCTGGCATAGCACAATCTCCTGAATTGTCATATTTATAGGACAGCTCCTAACTTGCTGTAAATATTACCAGGTGTATGTTATATAGCATATCCAATTATTTTTAGATTTTGAACTTGAAAGTATCACAGGAAGAAACTATGGGTTATATTGACCACAAATCTCAATAATACTTGTTGAATCTGAAAAATTAGTTTTCTGAACTAACAGTTATCCAAATTTAAAGTCAATTTTAGACTACTGACTATTTTTGAAATAGGATTCTGCTTTTAAATCCATCAGCCTATTGGCAAGTGGAAATTCCGTTTTACTTGGAACCATTGTTCTTTCTCTAGGGAAGTCTCCTTGTTCAGACTGTGACTCAAGTTCTGTATAAGATGCCAATTACTGGGATAGGCAGCTCAGTATGAAACAGAATTCATTTTCTGAAAATTCCTGAGGTCTAGACATAGCCAACCTTCCAGTAAAGTGTGTTGCACAATCTGGAATCCTCAGTCAGGAGTTCTTGACTGCCCCTTCATTTCTATGTGCACTATTAGGAATGATGAAGTCAACTAGGTTTAACAGTGGGTATTTTTCTACCCATCCTTCCTTCCTACTCCCACTCCAGCAGATGACATCAAGCCATGCCCACGATGCAGTGCTTACATTATCAAGATGAATGATGGAAGCTGTAATCACATGACCTGTGCAGTGTGTGGCTGTGAATTCTGCTGGCTTTGTATGAAAGAGATCTCAGACTTGCATTACCTCAGGTGAGATGGGAAATATGTCCATTGCTCTTGTAGTCTTATTCCCTTACTTATTTAGAGAAAAGGATGTCAAAGAGACATAGTTGTCTTCTCACTACAGAGTGAGGAATCTGTAAAAAGTATCTCTGATCATATTTTTCTCCAGTTCAGCAACCTCTGGGCAACCTTCTAATCATGTCTTACCCCTCTAACAGCTTTCCATAGCCTGGCCCTAATCTACTCCTCTAGTTATGCTATATCCCAGATAATCTGGGTTTGTTGTTCCTTGTGTCTCTTCTGGGAATCCTGTCCCTATACTTGTTGTTTTCTTTGCCTGACATGCTTTCCAACCACATCAGCCTCCCAGTATTCCCCTTTTGTCTCAGTTTGCTCAGTTCTTATTCATTCTTTAAGAGCCACTTAAATGCCATTTCATTGATCATACCTTCCCATTTTCTGCCTCATTCTTTGTTTGTGGTAATGGGGATTGAACCCAGGGCCTCATGCATACTAGATAAGCACTCTACCACTGAGCAACTTCCCCAGCCCTTTTTATTTATTCATTTATTTTTATTTTGAGACAGGGTCTCACTAAGTTGCCCAGGCTGGCCTTGAACTTGTGACCCTTCTGCCTCAGCCTCCTCAGTAATTGGGTTCTGCCTCTTTCTTCATGACTTTCCTTTATCACTTTCAGTATATTTTCACTACTTTGCACTTCATGGACATGTCTAATCTTACTAAACTATGATCTCTTTACAGCTTCTTGCATATAATGAGTTCCCAAAGCATTGAGTGAATCTTAAAATAATTGTCCTAGAGGAGCTAATATTTACAGACTTCATTGTGTAGATGAAAATACCTAATTTTCAATTTAGTGAACATTTGAATTCTTGCTCTGTAACAGTCACTGGGGACACAGGTGATTAAGACATGATTTCTACTTTCACAATTGCTTATTATATCAAGAAGAAAAGGTACCACAAAGGGAATGAAGAAGAAGGACCAGGTATAGAAGGACTGAGCATAAAAGTCAGCCAAAGTTATCAAACTGACATTAACGATGAACATGGTTTATAGTATCTATTAGGCGTGGTAGGATACGTGCTAAGAAACTACACAAAATGTTAATTAACTACAGAACACAATGCATTTGGGTGAGTTATCAAATGCACAGGCTATGCAGGATCCATGGATCAGTTATATAAATAAATAATTAATTAAATTTTTTAAAAAAGAAGAAGAAGCTGGATCAGTGAAGATGGGTCTGGGAAGAGAGAGTTCAGCAGAGAGAAGAAAAGGCCTTTTGTTTCTGGAGTTCTGCCTTTACAAAGTAAATGAATTAATAAATAATTGAAAGAGCTCACAGCTCTACTAGTCTAGCCATGTCCTCTTTCTCTCTCTTGTATAATATATTGGTTTCCTAAATTCTCCTTTAACTAAATCACTCCTATTGAAAAGAAAGCTATTGTTCTTATCAAGCCTTCTTGATAAGAAGCTGTGTTTGTGATATTGACATTAACTCCATGTTTCTTCTGTAGCCCCTCTGGCTGTACATTCTGGGGCAAGAAGCCATGGAGTCGGAAGAAGAAAATTCTTTGGCAGCTGGGCACATTAATTGGTGCTCCAGTGGGGATTTCTCTCATTGCTGGTATTGCCATTCCTGCCATGGTCATTGGCATTCCTGTTTACGTTGGAAGGAAGGTAAGACATGCTGGGTTCTGTGCCTGTTCCAGCTTTAGTTTTGTTGGCAAAGGTTTGAGGGAAATGGAAAGGAGCTTATATTTCAGAGCTGCCTGGAAACCAGCTGGTTCTTAGATAAAAATAACTTTAATTTCTTAAATGGATTTTTATAAACCCCCATGGGATCTCAAAGTTCTTATTAACATCCTGGCTTGGCTTGTCTCAGAGACTTAAAGGTGAATTGCTTACTTTATTCCCCTGAGTTATTTTGTCTCCTCTTGGATTAACTTTTTCTATATTAGTTTATATTTTCCAACTCTTAAATTAGGTTAAAATTTGAGAAAGATTTTTGGGGGTAAAGGGTATATTTTAATATAGATAACTTGTAAATGAATATTCACTTATTCTTTTTTCCCCCTGGCAAAATATTGGTGTCCTAACCTGCTGACCTGAATTTTCTCTTTTATAGATTCACAGCAGGTATGAGGGAAGGAAAACCTCCAAACACAAGAGGAATTTAGCCATCACAGGAGGAGTGACTTTGTCGGTCATTGCATCCCCAGTGATTGCAGCAGTTAGTGTTGGTAAGCTAATCAGGTCCACAACTCCTCTGTTAGCTATACTGTTTACCACTAAGGAGATGAGTTATACCTACTGCCCTTTTTTTTTTTTTTTTTTTCTTGAGACGCGGTCTTGCTCAATTGCTGGCCTTGAACTTGCAATCCTCCTGCCTTGGCCTTCCCATTCGCTGGGATTATAGGCACCTGCCACCATGCCCACTCCTCTGTTAGCTTTCCGACCTCAGCAGTTTAGTCAGCTGGCCAAACATTTTATCCTGGAGACACCACATTTTATGACAAACCTGCATTCATAGTTAACTCTATTAGGCAATGTTGTTATGATTATTTTTCAGCTACACTAAACTATCAGAATGTGTCTTAAGTTAGTGCCTAGAATTCAGTGTGGCATACAGAAAAGTTGAATTAAAGAATATTATTTTAAACCTAGTTTTTCACCTTTCATCTTCTTCTTCCTTCACTTGTCATGAGATTCACAAAGTAAATCAGTTTTATTTTTGACTAATGTCTCACAATATTTTTGGAGATATTTAGAAAAATAACCTATAACTAATATTTCATGAGTTATAATAATTAAAGCTCTACATATTCTTAACACAAATTTATAGACTAGGACAGATATAAAGGGCCACAGAACTGGTAGCCATAAGATACAATATAAATGCTGTTCAGCTGAAAGTCAAAGGAGAGCACAGCCTCAGAAATTCAATGAAAATGCTGCTCTTCCATTAGGCAGGAAGCCCAATGTGGTTAGTAGAGGAAGGATATGAAGTCAAAAGACTATTCTACGTATGGAAGCAGCTGTCATGCGGTGTAAGGAACTCTGAACTTCGTTAGAAGCAGAAATGGATTCTATTTTTTAATAGAACAGTTCTACTAATTGTTCTCTAACTCCAAGTATGCTGGTGGTAAAGCATAATTCTGAGTGCTTCACACACATTGTTTCATTTAATCCTACAGCCTCAGAAAAGCACCACCATTGTGACAGAAAGGTGCAGTAATTTTGCCAAAGTCACTTTGCAGATGTATGAATCAAGGCAGTCTTACTTCAGATCCTGTGCTCTTAATAATTAAACCATTCTACTTTACAGAGCAGTGTGACTTTGTAATTTACACTGCTGGGATACACTAAACCCTAGTAGTCACTTATTTAATGTTTGATTCTTGGGTTAGCCCTTAAACAGTGAATAGGAGGGAAATGAAAGTAATATATATTTACTCTGTTAGGCACTGCACATATGTTCTCTCCTCCCTGAGAGGACAGATCCACAGTAAGATAGCCAGTGAATTGGAGTCGAGATTGTAATCCAGGCCTTTTTATTCTCTTTTGGTGATACTGGGGATTGAACCCAGTAGCACTCTACCAATGAGCTATATCCCTAGTTCTTTTTTTTTTTTTGAGACAGGGTCTTGTTTGATGGCTGACCTTGAACTTGGATATTCCTGCCTCAACCTCCAGAGTAACAGAGATTGCAGGCAATACACCACCATACCCAGCTAATCCAGACCTTTCTGTTTGCAAGTCTGGTCATCATTCCATTATACCAGGCATCCACTTTGGGACTGTGCACTCTTTCTTTGGCCCTTTATAAGTGGTTTATCCATGTCAAGACTGGGAAAGGGAATTTAGGACAATTGCAGCCTGATGGCCTGCTGACATGTTTTCATTTCTTCCCCTAGGTTTTGGTGTCCCCATTATGCTGGCATATGTCTATGGGGTTGTGCCCATTTCTCTCTGTCGTGGCGGTGGCTGTGGAGTTAGCACAGCCAATGGAAAGGGAGTAAAAATTGAGTTTGATGAAGATGATGGTCCAATTACAGGTAAAGGAAAGATTTTTATTTTCATTTAAATTTATGGGACATAATATAAAAATCAATAAAATTCAGCACATTCTACAGAGATTGTCATTGGATTACTTTGGATAATGAGGTTTGTAGGGGGTAATGTATTTTTAGCTTTTCATTTCTTTGTTCCAGAATTATTAGGTTAATTCCTCTGGTGCTTGCCTCTGTGTGGCAGGTACAAACTAGTAGGATTCTAAGTAACTCCAAGTATGCTGGTGGTTGAGTGATTATAATAAAGCCTTGTGTCTGCATAGTACTTTACAATTTTCAGAGGACTTTACATAGTTATTATCTTCCTTTTTACAACAGCTCTCTGAAGAAGAAGGGCAGGGGCTATTATTATCCCCTTTTAAATGGGAACATATTTAAGCTTTTACTTCAGTATCTGTTAAGAGTTTTTGCAGAGCTGGGACTAAGCAAGTTTCTGACTTCTTGAACATTGTTCCCACTTCACCATCTTAACTAACCTGGGGCACAGAGTTCACCAATGGTAAATTCAGTCTTTCTATTGAAATCCACACTGATCTAAACATATTTTGAAATCTTCAGTTTAATTAAGGCAGCTACAGAGTTGTGGAAATAATTTTGGACTTAGAATTGTAGTTTGGTGTGACTGTGATCTTGGATAAGTTATTTAGTTTTAAATTCTAATTTCTTCAACTAAAGTCAGAGCTGTCGATGCCTGACTATTGGGGGGATTAAATATGAACATATGTTAAAATAGATGATGTATAATGGCTGCACATAGTAGCTTTTCATTAACTGAATACCTTAGTACTTTTCTACATAAAATCCTCCACTCTGAAAAGTCATTTTAGGAATATGCCTGTTCGACTGTTTTGATGCTTTGCGGTCCTGAATTGAGATGTTTTGTTCCACCCACAGTGGCAGATGCCTGGCGAGCCCTCAAGAATCCCAGCATTGGGGAAAGCAGCATCGAAGGCCTGACTAGTGTGTTGAGCACCAGTGGAAGCCCTACAGATGGACTCAGTGTTATGCAAGGCCCTTACAGTGAAACAGCAAGCTTTGCAGCCCTCTCAGGGGGCACGCTGAGTGGTGGCATTCTCTCCAGTGGCAAAGGAAAGTACAGCAGGTAAGCAAATAGATAATTTCTAACAGTTAGAATTATAAGAAGTGATACATTAAGCCATTTCTCTGTACTATGCATCTTTCATATATCATGTCACTTTGATTTAATTGTCAGTGGTATTTTTTTCAACTTTTAGCAAACTTCAGAGTTCTTTATGCTGCACAGTAGCTGCTTCCATATTCAGAATATTCTCCCTCTACTAACCACATTGGGCTTCCTGCTTAATGGAAGAACGGGCATTTTCATTGAATTCCTGAGGTTGTGCTCTCCCTTGGCTCATTTTACTGGCTTTTGGTTGAATGGCATTTATGTTGTACCATGTACAACATAAACTGGTACTAAGACCCTTATATCTGTCCTATCTATGAATTTGTGTTGAGAATGCGTAAAGCTTTATGACTTTTAAAAAGATTGTGACTTGCTTGATCATTTCACATTCAGATAACCCAGAATATATACAGAGGCACTTTACAGATATTAGATAAGAAGCAGTTTATTGATTCTCTGAAGAGTGGCCTGGGGAGGAGCACAGGTAGAGCACAGCAGGGTAAGGAGGTAGGGAAGCTAATCGCTTTCAGATGTCTGAAAGCTTTCAGCTGGGGAAGGGATTAGACTTCTGTGACTCACGCCAAGAGGAAGATTAAAATGACTAGGCAGAAGCTAGAGGGAAACTAATTTGAATGCAATGCATAGAATATAGGAGGAAAGCTGTATAAAAACCCAAAGAAGGAAAGGACTACCTTTGCAGATACTATGCTACTTATTTCTAAAGTGTTTAAAGTGGGACCAAAGGGCCTGTTGGCTATTAAAAGGATTCAAGCAACAGATGGCAGGTAGGTCAATCACCTGGGAACCTCTTAAAAATAGATTTTAGGGCCCATTTCCACGAATAATAACTAAAGTCTCCTGGAATGAGACCTAGGGATGGACTGAGTTTAAAAACAAACTTCCAAGTTGATTTTAGCATAGCCACTAAGTAAGTAAATGGCCGTTGAGAAAGCTACTGCCCACAGAGAGCGAGCCTGTGGCAGGGCTGAAGCTGGAACCCATGTCTCTGACGAGTGCACTTCCCTTGCACTCTCCTCATTTTGCCAGACCGCTTCACATCCTTGAAGGGTATTTGAGGCGGAGCAGCAGAGCCAAGGTGCAGGTGGTAGGGTGGAAGCTGCTGCTGATCCCGCTGTGTCTTGTGACTATGGTGTCTCTTGTTAAGGGATCCTGCCCCCAAATGCTGGAACATTCACTGCTGTACTCTTAAAGCCAGCTCCCCTATAAATGAGCAGACACATGTAATTGGAGAGTGACTTGCTGAAACTGCAGCTTAGCCAGTCCAGCTGTTCCAGTTCTGTGAAAGCCTTTCTTTTATAGGAAGTGAATGAGTCAGATGGGTTTGACGGTGAAACCCTTTATGAGGAAATACTCAAGAGTGCAACAAAATGGTATTTGAGCCAAGAAGGCAAATAGTTATGGGTTCCTATCTCTGAGACATCATTGGGAAAATGCTGCTCTATCAGAAGGGAGGAGGTTGGCTCCTGTGTGTCCTTCAGTGTTATAACCCAGGGGTGATTTGATTGCTAAGTGTTTTGAGGCCCAAAGGGTAAAGTGTGAGTGAGATGTGGTCTCTTCTTTTATGAAACTCCCAGAGGAGTGAGAGAGAGAGACAGAGAGAGAGAAATTGATAAGTAGGTAGTTGCTGTGGGAGCACTTAGTTGGAAGTGACTGGTTTTCTGGGAGAAAATTGGGAAATGGAATTTCCTTTATTAAGGACCAAATATGTTTGTTGCAGAGGAAAGGAAACTTCCAGAGAGAGAGAATAGCAGGTGCAGAGTTATGGAGGTATAAAAATCTGAACTCAAAGTGATTATGATTTTGAGCCTCTAGTGAGATGGGACTGGCTTCCTGACAGATCAGGAAGACCATAAATGCCTGTTCAGCAGGAGGCAGCCAGGAGTTAAGGAATTTTAGAGAGATCAGGTCTTCATCCACTGGCACTGGTCTTGAGGTTGTCTGACTTGGACTTAGGTGCTCCTGGAGAGAGAGCCCAGGGGTAAATCCCCAAGCAGGAGATGTTGGGGGTGTGAAAGTAGTAGTAGTGGGGATAGAAAGGAGGGGACGATATTTAAGAGGGAAAATGGGCGGGCACATATTTGATCTATTTGACAATTTGGAGATGATCAGACAGTTTGCAAGAGAATAATGGAAGAGATGTGTGCCAGGAAGTAGACTGTCTCAGAATACCCAGGTCTCATATTAACTTGAACGTCCCCTCTTTACACAGGTTAGAAGTCCAAGCCGATGTCCAAAAGGAAATTTTCCCCAAAGACACAGCCAGTCTTGGTGCAATTAGTGACAACGCAAGCACTCGTGCTATGGCCGGTTCCATAATCAGTTCCTACAACCCACAGGACAGGTATGTGAACAGTCAGATGCCCAGGAGAGGTTGCATTTTTTTTGCCCAGTACTAGGTCTTCCGAGAAGTGCAACGCCTCATGTTAGGGTTCTTATGTACCATCTAGTGGGATGTAGAGTATGCCCTGTGAATTCATTGACCAAGTTCTTGGTCCTAGGGTGTTGGCATCTCTTGATTCTTCTTGTTGGGGCTTGATGTTTAAAGATTCCTTCTCTCATTTCCCTCCTCCTCCCCTCCCCTTGGCTACTGAAACTGTGTAATTACTCACATGGAACTGAAAGAGCTAGACTGGTGTTCATTGATGTCTGTGAATCTAAGGTTTCTGCTCACCTTTTGCTTGATGTGGTTCCCATATGCTTTCATTTTGAGTAGTGTATCTGGCTTGGTGTGATTGCAGTACTCCTTACTGTTGGGATTCTGGCTTCTTCTAATTACAGCACAGTAGCAAAGAGTTATAAATCTTTCACATTCATGTTTTGAGAAAGATAATGTGAAGCTCTGACCCTTAGTAGAATTTTGGAAGCTTTTTCAGATGTTTAAAAGAGTGTTTGTCTGTGTAGCAAAAAGTAAGCTCAAGTCCACTGTTTACTCATCCTTTTAAACTTCCTAATCCTGAATCCACAAACTGCTTTTATCAACAGGTATAGCATGACCCATGCATGACTCAGCACAGTGGATTTTGTCTCCACAGAGAATGCAACAATATGGAAATCCAAGTGGATATTGAGGCCAAACCAAGCCAGTATCAGCTGGTGAGTGGAAGCAGCACAGAGGATTCACTCCATGTCCATGCTCAGATGGCAGAAAATGAAGAAGAAGGTGGTGGTGGTGGTGGTGGTGGTGGTGGTGGTGGTGATGGTGACGGTGGCGGTGACGGTGGCGGTGGTGGCATTGAAGAGGATCCCCCCTGCAAACACCAAAGCTGTGAACAGAAAGACTGCCTGGCCAATAAAGCTTGGGACATCAGCCTGGCCCAGCCAGAGAGCATCCGCAGTGATCTGGAGAGCTCTGACACACAGTCAGATGACGTGCCAGACATCACCTCAGATGAGTGCGGCTCTCCCCGCTCCCATACTGCAGCCTGCCCCTCAACCCCCAGAGCCCAAGGTGCACCAAGCCCAAGTGCCCATATGAACCTCTGTGCCCCAGCCGAGGGACAGACTGTCTTGAAGCCAGAAGGTGCAGAAGCCAGAGTATGAAGTGAAATGAATGCTCCTGTTCTGAGAAGCACATTTGTTGTAACTGCATCTTTTGGATTTTTTTGGTGGGGGGGTTGGGGGGGATTTATGTATTTTATTTCAAAGATTTTCTGGTCAGGTTTTCCCCAGGGAAATTCTGAGAAATTTGCAATTTCTTACCAGATAATACATGAAAATTTTGCCCTTAGTACCCCTCCCTTCCCCCTCTTTTTTAGTTTTAATTTATTGGTTAAACTGATGTTGGCAATCCGTGAGGTGTGTCAAAGAGTGTACATATGTATGTGTGTATATTGTATGTATGCTAACGTATTACTGAAGGACACATTTTAATAAAGATTTCTGTGGTAATTCAACTCATCTCATTTTCCTTGGCTTGGCTAGTCCTACAGAGCCAAGTGTTTGATTGAAACAAAACACTGCATCTTTGACAATCTCTAGACCTGAGTTTTTCTTACCCCAGGGAAGGATTCTATTCAAATCCAACTACAATGGAGTCAAGTATAAACCACTGTCTCTTTAAGGGTGACAGGGAGCAAAGCCAGGCTCAGTTTGGACTGTATAGTCAGACTGAAGAGTTATTTAGCTGAGTTAGCTGGACAGGAAAGCCATAGTTAGAATGAACTTTGTTTGCCATCTAGAGGCAACTGCAGTTTTCCTGTTAAAGCTTTACTTGCCCTTTTCTGCATTATAGTCATTGTTAGTCCTATGCTTCAGAGGAGGACAGGGTGGCAGTCCCAGTTGGTCTCAAGAGGTCTCCATGAACGTTGCAGAGTCACAAGTTGGGAACAGTATTTCTATTGGAGGAGGAAATGTACTGATTTGCGCAATCACCAGCAGTGATGGAGGCATTGGCTGTGTTCTCAGGTGCATTCCCCTGTTCCAAAAGGCTTTCTTAGTTTTGCCAATGTGGTTTAAGTGGGACAAAGAAATCTGAGATTTGTAATGAAAAGAGAGGATACATGCCATCAAAATATCTGAACATATTTAACTTTTCCTGACCCTACAAATTCATCAGAATTAAACTTAAGTTAATACTACTTTGAATTTTTACACTGTCTAGAATAATGTCCTTATAAATGAAAGCTCTTACAGAGAGTAGCAAGAAAATTGAATGAAAGACTCATGAGACCCAATGCAAGATTCCAGATCTGGCTTAATTCAGTGATGGTATGAGAAAGTTACTCCCTTGTACCCCCAGATTCCCCAATTCTCAAGACTGTGTTTAAGGTGACTTCTGTCACCTTAATCCTGGGCCTAGAGGAAGAATCAAATGCATCTTTCCCTAGAGACCAGATGGCCTTCTGTTTTCCTTTGCAGATGCACCTGCTCTTTGTCTTGCTACACTGAGGATGAGGAGTCTGGACAACAGCCAGCATCTTAGCTCTTGGGCACTACATTCCAACTTGGCACATTTTCTTACACCTGAAATAAGATACCATTAGTGGACTTCAGGTCTCTGGAAGAAAGCACCCTAAAGGGTGTCCCTGTGTGACAAAAGGAACCTATTGGAAGAAGAGGCGGGCAATCTGGAGACCTGAAATGCAGATTTTCCATTCAAGACTTGGAATTCTCTTGAAGCTTCGTCAAGAGAACAGTTAACTTGGATAAAATCAAAGAAGTTTGTTGGAGGGGTGTAGTTTACAGCCAAACCTGTGTTCCCTATCTGGGCTCTGCTTAATGCTGTGGGACTTGGGCAGTCTACTCTTGAGTCTGTTTTCACTTAACTAAAATGGAATAATAAGCCTGATTTATGGGGTGTAAAGATTAAGTGAGATGGTTTACTGAAAACACTGTTGGTAAAGGCCAAAGTTTTTTCTTCCTGTAGAGATACATAGAAATAAGTTAAAGGAGATTCTGGATATCATCTAAGAAAGGAAGCCCAGAACTCCAGACCAGGGGTAGGAAAAACTATTTGAATCCTTTGTAACACTCCAGTCTCATCTCCCAGAAAGGCTCATCAGTACCATCTGGAGGACAACATAAGTAATGCATTGGGAAAGTTCTCTGCTGAGAAAATGGAATCATCTTGATTCATATTCATTTTCTCTCTCTCCCTCCCTCTCCTCTCCTCTCTTCTTTCTCTCTCTCTTCTCTTCTCCTATTTTCTCTCTCTCTATCTCTCTCTCTCTCTCTGTCTGTCTCATACTGGGTATTAAATCCAGGGGTGTTTAATCATTGAGCTACATCCTCAGCCCTTTTTAGTTTGAGACATGGTCTCACTAAGTTACATATGGCCTTGCTAAATTGCTGAGCCTGGATTTGAACTTTCAATCCTTCTACTTCAGCCTCCTAAATCACTGGGATTATAGGCATACCCATAGCTCCTGGCTAATTTTTTCTTCATATGGCCTTCATTCATTCTGAAATAATTATGCAGGATATGGGATGCAGAAATGAGGAAAACAAAATTCCTGTCTCCATGGAATTTATACTCTAGTGGGGGAAGTCAATTGTACATAATAAGGACAGGTATGCTGAGGTAAAACAAAGGGAAGACAGTGGTAGGTGATGTTTTAGGTGGGCAGAATGAGACCTCTTTGATCAGAGATCTTGAGATCTGAACGGAATGAGGAAACGAACTGAATAGGGGAAGAGTACAATTGACATGAGAAATAAAGTACAAAGGCCTTTGGTGGAGCATCATTGGTTTGCTTTTTTAAAAGACACAGTATAGTGACCTATGTGACTGGAACAAAATAGGTTAAGGCAGGGAGAGAAGCAGATTAGCTGGGGGGCAATTTTGTGTAGATTAGCAAAACGACATAGAAAACAAGAAAACTAAAGGGGTCTCTGAGGCCAAGAAGGTAAATAATATGCAAAGCTAGACAGAGCGCTGCAGTCAGCTTTCAAAGGGGCTAAAACTAGGAGAGGATGTGTCTGTTCACAAGTCCTACTTAGGTCAATGGAAAGAAGCTGTGCCATAGCAAATGGGTTCTCATTCGGACCTAACACACCCTCTTGTACTGCAGGCTGCTAGCAAGCTAAGAATTTCAGGTCTTAGACTCCCTTGAAGCCAACACTCTGAAAGTAACTTAAATTTTGCCCATTGGATGCACAAATGAGATGTGGAAGGGAGGAGCATCTGGGGGTTGTCTTTAGCTACTTGGGCTTCAAGGTGTACAGACCTAGTGTCTCATCAGTGGTATTCTACTACCCATCAATGGCTCTCATCAGTGTTGAAGGGCATCCTGATTCACAGGTAACAGCTTGTGAAACGTGTTTTTGCAGTCAACCTGTGATGGCCTCCTGATTCCTCATCTCCCTGGTGTGGCAGAGGTAGCAGTCAGCTCTCAGCATTGGCCAATTCTACGAATCTCCTGGAAGCCCACCCTACAGCCCTCTTGCCAAGGCTTCCCAACTCTTCAGTAAATACCTAATTTGCCTATATTGAATCCTTTTCTACTTAAAATTGGTAGACATTTGTCTGCAACTATTTTTTTATTTCAAAAATGGCTATAGGCAACAGACCTACTTAGATTAGTTATGATTAAGTTGGGTTTGTAGGAAATGAGGATCTTGTTGCCTTTGAATACAATGAAATTATAAGCAAATGTTGGTATCTGTGGTCACCCAAAGAAAAATGTCTCTTAGTGGAAAAGTCTAGCAGATCAAGTGGCTGCTATGACAGACTATAACATGAGAACTGAGGGTTTAGGGGACTACACCAGAGATGTTAAAGGAAGAAAATGTAAGCCTCAGGGGCTTTTTGAGACATGGTCTTGCTAAGTTTCTTAGGGCCTTGATAAGTGGTTGAGGCTTGCTTTGAACTTTCAATCCTCCTACATCAGCCTCCCAAGTCACTGGCATTACAGGCATGTACCACAGGAGAGCCCCAAGAGAATTTTATCTTGTGTCTGTGAGGCTGAAGTATGTGGAAATCAGGTGGAGATTTACCAGGTCTCTTATGTGAAAGTTAGGGCATCATTTGGGAAAGTGGGACCCTGAAATGAGAAATGGGGACATTTGAGCTCTGAACCACTAATTCCACATACACAGAGCTTCTCTTAACCAACAAAAGCAGGTCTTCTTCCCCTCACTGATGTGACTGGTTCTGTTGCTTGGAGACCCTGGGGTAGTTGCCTTGAAAGAAAATACCAGTACTTCTCATGTCCAACCCACTACCTGTCATTACTACCAGATTTGTAGCTAGAGTCGGATTTCTGGGTTTTGATTGATTGTTTGTTTGTTTGTTTGGGGGGAGGGTGTTACATGGCATTGAACTTAGAGACACTCAACCACTGAGCCACATCTCCAGCCCTATTGTGTATTTTATTTAGAGACAGTTGCTTAGAGCCTCAGTAAGTTTCTGAGGCTGGCTTTGAACTCACAATGCTCCTGCCACAGCCTCCTGAGCTGCTAGAATTACAGGCATGCGCTCTGGTAGCGCCTGGCAGATTTCTGGTTTTTCTAGAAGGCAGACAGTCTGATGTGAGAAAAGATTTACAAAAGAATTACAATATTTTGCCAGTTTGTATCAGCAGGAACCTGGGAGTATGTCGTGAACTGATTCTAAAGTTGGTAGCTAGGGAAGAAAGGAAGATAAATTGATTTTCATTTTGGTTGAATTTATCAATGTAGTGTAATGGAGATCTTTGGATTTAGTATGTTTATATTTATCGGGGTTATCCACCAAAAAATGGCTTTTTTGGGGGGAAGCACTAGGGATTTAGCCCAGGGGTACTCTACTCTGAGCTACACCTCCATTCCTTTTTATTTTTTGAGAGGGCCTCACTAAGGTGCTGAGGTTGGCTTCAAACTTGTGATCTTGCTGCCTCAGCTTCCCAAGTCACTAGGGACTACAAGTGTGTGCCACAGTGCTCGGTTCTGAGAATGACTCTTAGCTAGTTGGTTAGATGAGACCTGGACTTAAAAGTAGCCTATGCTCAAGAAATTGTGATGTTATAAATTCCTTAGTATAACTAGAAGAACCAAAAATGATGATAGAGATGTTGATTGTAGATTTATTATGTGTATGATCTACTTATCTCCTAATTTTGTCCCCCAATTTTTAAAATTTTTTTATCTTTTGCCATGCTGGGAACCCAGGACCTTACAGATGCTGGGCAAGCACTTTACCACTCAACTACAGCCCCAAACCCCTTATTTTGAATAAAAGTGCTATAGGAATATATCCTCCCTACTCTGGGAATAAGGCTAAGAGATGTTACCATTGAATCAAAATCCTTAATATCAGAGGATGGTCAGAGTGACAGGAGGGGCCAAGGGATTGTACCAGGGCAACAAAGCTGGGGTGATGAAACATATTGAGAACCTACTAATGTCCTACTTTGTTTATACATCAAACAAAACCTAAGGTCTGGTAAATAGAGAACTCCTTTGAGATCCAAAATGGAGACTTTCTGGGTACAGTGGCACATGCCTTTAATCCCAGAGGGTCTAGAGGCTCTCCAAAATGGAGACTTTCTGGGTACAGTGGCACATGCCTGTAATCCCAGAGAGTCCAGAGGCTGAGACAGAAGGATCTCAAGTTCAAAACCAGCCTCACCAATTTAGTGAGGCTCCCTGAGTCAAAATGAGACCCTATTTCAAAAAATAAAAAATAAACTGAGGACGTGACTCAATGGGTAAGCACCCCTGGGTTCAATCCCTGGTACAAAAAAAAAAAAAAAAAAAAGTGGACATTCAATTCTCAGAACTAAGGTCCGTAAATAAAGGGATGCTGGGTATCCTGGAGGAAGCACCCAGCAATACCACATAACTACATTCTAGTTTTCCCCAGGGGAATCTTAAGCCATTTACCTATGCTCCTGTGCTCAGTGAGATGAGTATACCCAGACCTTTAAGGACTACTTGGAGACTGGTTCTATTCTAACACAAATCTCAAGAGATCTAAAAGGTTTTTGTGGTCCACTAGTTAGAATAGGAACTTTTGGTGTATTATGGATTAAATTGTGTCCACAATTTTAGAGGGACAATATGTTCTAACTCTAAGTACCTCAAAATGTGACCTTTTTAGAAACAGAGTCATTGCTGATATAATTAAAACAAAATGAGGTCGTACCAGAGCAGAGTGGCCCCCTAATCCAATATGATAGGTGTCTGTATAAAAAGGCGGAATTTGAACGCAGTTACACATGTAGGCTGAACACCGTGTGAAGCTGAAAGCAGAGACTGGGGTGAGCAGTGCAGCAGAAGCCAAAGGAAGAAAAATGTTGCCAGAAAACTAATTCCTCTAGGAACTAGGAGGGTCTAGAACAGATTCTCCCTCACATTCCTTCAAAGGAACCAGCCCTACCAATACCTTAATCTAGAACTCCCAGACCTCCAACCTGTGAGATGATAAATTTCTATCATTTAAGCAATCCAGCTTGTAATACTTTTTTTTTCACTTGGCCCCCCTACATGGGGGTCAAGTGATAAAAAGGAGTTTGGGCCTGAGTCTATCACACATGATTATTCTGTGGCTATTTCACAGTTTCTGTAGGCACGTTGTTATAGACGTGTTTAGCAACTGGTAGGAGCTTTACCTTGTCCCAAAAATAACAGCTATTGTGATGAACAGCAAAGGAAACCCTGGAATCACCATTTTCCACCAAAATCATAAGCCAAAAGTAACAGTACATCCCTGAGGGAATGAGATATTAATGCCACCATCAAAAATGAGATTCAGGAGTGACGATCCCTATTGTTCCTGTTTGGCTTATGCAGGACTCAACTCATAGCTGTAATTTCAGTTGTGATTTTGTAAGGCATCTCTCTTCCCCTGGAACCTGAGTCATGCAACTGAACATGAATGTTGACCTGTAATATGCAGTTTTCTCTTGTCAGAAGAGCAGAAAATAAGCCAATTTTACCTGTTGGGTCAATAAGTCCCTCTCACTGCCCAACATCGGGATTATATCATCTCCCAGTGCTGTTGAACTCTAAGCCGTTGACACTTATCTCGTCTCCCAGAACATCACTGAACATGTTTCTGGACCTAGTAAGCATGAAGTAGTAGATATCAAAATGCCTCCTAAAACATGCTGTGGAGAAAGCCTCTAAGAGAATTTTTGGGGGTCCAGAGCAATAGTCCGGTGCATGACAGTAGTCCCTTCTAAAATGAAAGGAGGGCTCTTCACTGTACACCCCACCGAAGAAAATCCTGAGCCTCCTCTGGGTCTCATGATATTTGGTTTTGTAGCACTGACTTGTTTACCAAGTAATTGGGAAGCTACCAGCTCTGAAGGCCCAGAGAAAGAATATCCACCAATTGCTACAGGCTGCAGTGGATGCAGTTTGGGGGTTTATGATCTAGCAGATCCAGTAGTGCGTGAAGGTCCCCTGGCAAATGAGGATGCTGTACACATGTTGTGCAAGCTCTCGTATAGAGCCACAGCACAGAACCTTAAGAATTTGGAGTCAAGCCATGCTATTTCTGGCAATGGCTATTCTCCTTTAGAAGCTGCTATTGGCTTGCTACTGAGCCCTGTTCTGTGCTCTGGGAGACCAGCTGGGCACTCGGCAGCAGTTGGATTACATCAGATCCCTTTCATCACAAAGAAGGAAGGGATTTGTCCCCACTGGAAAAGACATTCAAGATATGGATTGTTTCCAAGGTAGGGATTATTTTAAGCGTACAAAACATAAAATATTCACAGAATATATTTTAAATAACAAAAATTCCAATTATTACAAAACAAAAGATATGCACCCCCTAGTTATTCTAAATTTGATTATATGTTCATTTTGAGAAGGATGGTGGTTAAGAGGATATTTTCCAGAGCCAGAATGCCTGGGCTGGAATTCCAGCTCCTCTATTTAAGTAACTTGGACAAATCATTTAACCTCTCAGGTTCTTCATTTGGGGTTGTGAGGATTAAGTGAATACAGATAACAATGCCTGGCCTAGCATTATTGTCCACTATCATGATCATCATGATCCTTGTCTTTATCCATGAACTTATTAAATGCCTTTTATTCATTCTGTGGTATTTCATCAACACAGTCTCTCAGCAAGTAAGGCACTTGACTAAGATCCAGGGGATTGTCCCAAAGCAGCTGGCCTGTTCTATAGAATAGTCAAATGGCCTAATAAAGATTTATTTATGGTTCCAGCTTGGAGACATCTTGAGAAGCTCAAGTTTTGTTCTTTAGAATGAAAAAAAAAAAGAGAGAGAGAGAGAGAGAGCAAGGCCAGGGGAAGATTTTTGTTTTGTTTTGTTTCTGTACTGAGATTGAACTCAGGGGCTGTCTACCACTGAGCTACATCCCCAGACCTTTTTAAATTTTGTTTTGAGGCAGAGTCTCACTAGGTTGCCCAGAGTAGCCTCAAACTTATGATCCTCCTGCTTCAGCCTCCCGAATCTCTGGGATTATGTGACATGGCATATTTTAAGGAATATAATAGAGCAAGAAAGAACATGAAATGCTCACATTGCCCTCATTTCTCAGCATTTTATGAGTTACTTATATTCATAGTCTTCTTTCTCCATGCTTCATTCTTTTCCCCCAGGCAGAACCTCAGCTGGTTGAAGTTTTTATTCCTAAAGGAACTGAGCCCTTAGTGGTCTAGACTTTTAGTACTTTTAATTTGAGTTTGGCAGTACTAGAAGTAGCCCTAGTCACTCCTTCAGGTGTGTCCTTCCAGCATCCCCTACCTCCCCCCACTGAGCAACAGGAACCCTATGTTCCTTGATAGAACCACTCACTCCACCTAGGATACTGGTTCAGTGGAAGAGGAGACCAAAGAGGCCAGAGAACTTCCAGTTCAATGGATTTACTCTTTGCTTTGGGGGAAGTATTTCTCCTGTAAGTACTGAGACTTCTAACACAAGACCAAAGGTACAGGCATAAGGAGCAAAAGTTTAACCATGAGGCCCTAAATTTAATCCCCAGCGCTGCCCCCTGAAAAAAGAAAAAAAATCATTTTTTTCTTTGTTCCATACCACCACCCTCCACTTTGGTGCTAGGGGTCAAACCCAGAGCTAAGCACATGCTCTACCACGAACCCCTAACCAATCTTTTGTTTGTTTGTTTGTTTGTTTAATTGAGTATAATTATATAACATAAAAATCACCATTTTAAACTATACAATGCAGTAGATGTCAATATCTTCATGAAGTTGTATAAGTGTCACATCTATCTACTTCCAGAACATTTCCATAACTCTACAGAGAAAGCTGTTAGTAATCTGTCCCAATAACCTCTTCCCCATGGTAACTACTAATCTACTTTCTGTCTCTAGGAATTTGCCTGTTCTGGATACTTTGGGTAAATGGAATCATAGCTTTGTAGTCTTTTGTGTCTGATTTCTTTCACTTAGCATGTTTTGGTCTTTTTTGTTTTGTTTTCTGGTACTAGGGATTGAACTCAGGTACACTCTACCATTGAACTACAATCCACTCCCTTTTTTAAATTTTTATTTTGAAACAGGGTCTCACTAAATTGCCCAGGCTGGCCTTGAACTTGGAATTCTCCTGTGTTAGCTTCCAATCTCTAGGATGATAGGCATGCATCACCACTCCCAGCTTTAGCCTGGCTTTCAAGGCTCACCCATGTTGTAGTATGTATCAGTACTGCATTTCTTTTTATGGCTGAATAATATTTCACTGGCTATTGTATAGATATTTTTTGAATATACCATGTTGTCTTTATCCACTGGCAGACATTGACATTGTTTCCACTTTGGCACTACTGTGAAAAATGTTGCTACTATGAATATTGGTGTACAAATATCCATTTGAATCCCTGCTTTCAATTCTTTGGGGAATATGAAATGGAATTGCTGGATCCTGCTGTAATTCTATGTTTAGTGTTTGAAGAATTGCTGTACTGTCTTCCCCAGCAGCTGTAGCACTTTACCCACCAGCAATGCACAGGGTTCCGAATTCTCCACATTCTCATCAACACTTACTAGTCTTTTTAATTATAGTCATCCTAGTGGGTATGACATAGTTTTGATTATATCCCCCTAATAATGAATGTTGTTGAGCATCTTTCATGTACGTTGACCATTTGTTTTTTTGGAGAAATATTTGAATCATTTGCCCATGTTTAAATTGTTTTTTGTTCTTGTTGAATTATAAGAATTCTGTGTCTATTCTGGCTCTCTCTCTCTCTCTCTCTCTCTCTCCCCCCTCTCCTCTCCCCCTCCCTTCCTCCCTCCCTTCCTCTTTTTTGGTGATGGGAATTGAACCAAGGACTTTGTGCATATGAGGCAAGCACTCTACCAACTGAGCTAGATCCCCAGCCCCTGGGTGTAAGTCTTTTAATAGATAGAAATTCGATATCTCTTATCTAAAATGCTTGGGGCCAGAACTATTTTGGATTTCAGATTTTTTTTTTCAGGTTTTAGAGCATTTATATAAACATAATGAGATTTCCTGGAGATGGGATCCAAGTCTGAACATGAAATTATTTTTTTATTTTACATATCCTTATACACATAGACTGAAGGAAATTTTATACAATATTTTTAATGGGCCTGCATTTTGACTGACCCATCCCACAAGACCAGATGTGGAATTTTCCACTTGTGGTATCATTGCAGTACTCAAAAACTTTTGGATTTTAGAGAATTTTGAATTTCAAAATTTTAGATTGGGGATGTTCAACCTGTATATGATTTGCAAATATTTTTTTCCATTCTGTGGCTTTTCACTTGGTCTACTTTCAAAGTAACAATTATAATTAGTAGTGGCTCTTTGCCTACTAACTCATCTAACTCGTCACCTTCCTGATTGTGCCAGAGTTTGTAGCCTTTCTGGGAATTATTTCTGGAGGCTCACTTAGAGCTCACTCCAACAGCTCTTGCAACTATTATTTTAAGCATCTACTTTCTCCTTTTCCTAAGCCAGCTATCAACAAGGAGAAGGCCACATTCAGCTCAAGTGCCATGATAGAGAGGTCCAATAAGCCTGATGAGTTGAGCACATCCAAGGTGTTGCTGTTGCTAGACATGAACTTGACCTTGAGGCTCAGCCACGGGAGCTGAATAGCACAACAGTCAAGGAAATTGAAGTTGGTGGTGGTTGGGAAGTGAACATAATCTTTGTTTCCGTTCCTCAGCTGAAATCTTTCCGGACATCCAAGTCCAGCTAGTACAAGAATCAGAGAAAAAGTTCAGCAGGAAGTATGTGGTCTTGGTTGCTCAGAGGAGAATTTTGCTTAAGCCAGTTAAAAGAAAATCCATATGAAAAATAAGCAGAAGCATCCACAGACTGACAGCTATGCACACCACACTCCTTAAGGACTTGGTCTTCCCAAGTAAAACTGTGGGCAAGGGCATCCAAGTGAATGTGGAAGGCAGCTGGCTTATAAAGATTCATGTGGACACAACCCAGAAGAACAGTGTGCAATACAAGGGGGGAATTTTTACTAGTGTCTTTAAGAAGCTTGTGGGTAAGGATGTTAATTTTGAATTCCCTTTCTGGGGCCTGGGGATATAGCTCAGTGGAGGAGCATTTGCCTAGCTCGTGCAAGGCCCTGGGTTCCACCCCCAGGAGCACCACATTAAAAAAAAAAAAAAATCCCTTTCTGATTAAAATAACTAGAGTGATTTGTTTCCCAGGACTGATCCCTAACTGATAAGCAGAATGATTTGAATCCTTAGACTGAGTTGACAGCACATCATTTTGCCAGAGCTAAAGTACAGCCAAACTATAACAACAACAAATTCCTAGAAAGCCAGAACTGAAAAAGCCTTTAGATCAACTGATTCAACCCCTGCATTGGACAAAGAAATAAATTAAAGAAGACACGGAAACCATGAAGCAGAGTGTCTGCACCTCCCTCAGCCTCCTCCCGAGGCCAGTGCACCTTCACTGATCCAGCTTCATGAATCACAGTGATCTAGGTCATGTAAATGCAGTGGGGCCGCCCTGTCAACTCTGCTGGAGCCGCCTGGGTGCAGGATTGGGCCCCAGCCAAGTGCTGCCGTGAATAATCCAGATGTGATGGAGGCCGACCACTGACGGTGGGAGACTGTTTGGCAAGAGAGACACACATGCTGGGGGCACACCCAGAGAGCACAGTGCTAGAGCACAAGCCTGTCATTGTTCCTTTGCTCCAGGCACCTGCTTGGGGCTGCTGACAGCTTCCCCTGATCACCTCACTTTGTTTATGTCCTTACCATGGTCCCCATTACTGAAAGTCATCTGAGCCTGGATCTTGCACACCTGAAGGAGCTCATGAACATTCTCAAAGGTGGCCAGAAATTGTCTGGAGATGACACCTAGTCAGATAGAAAAACAAGCACGCCACAAACCCCAGCTCTAAATTCCAGACACCTTGCTCTCTGCACTCTGACATGCTGTCTCCTGCATTGAGACAGCAGGCTCCGTCGGTGAACCGTGACAACACAAGAAGACAGCTGACACTGGGAGGTTGAGTTCTGAGGCCTCAGTTGTCATCTGAGGGAGAACAAGGCAGGGGAGCTGGCCCTCATCCCAGCCTGAACTGGAAATGCAGCTGAAGTTTGATTTGGGGGTCTGTCTGTATGCATGGATTGGAGAAAGTTCTAGATCTGGATATGGTTCCCAATGTGCCACCCCTCAGGCACCTGCCTTTGAAGAAATTCACTTATTACCCACTGGATGCAAGCAGCTGCTCTTTTCCAGGCTTCATCTCTTTGGTGTTACTATAACAGAATACTTGAGACTGGATAATTTGTATAGAACAGAGATTCACTTCTTACAGTTTGGAGGCGGGAAAGTCCAAGGTCGAGGGACCAACATCTGGCAAGAGCTTTCTTTCTGGGCTGGGGATGTGGCTCAAGCAGTAACGTGCTCGCCTGGCATGCATGCAGCCCGGGTTCGATCCTCAGCACCACATACAAAGATGTTGTGTCCGCCGAAAAATAAATATTAAAAAATTCTCTCTCTCTCTCTCTCTCTCTCTCTCTCTCTCTCTCTCTCTCTCTCTCTCTTTAAAAAAAAAAAGAGCTTTCTTTCTGCTTCATTCCATGGCAGAAGGGAGAAGGACAAAAGAACATTATCATGTACTTGCATGGGGTGGGGCAGAGAAAGAGAGATCAAACTTGCACCTCCAGCCCATTCATTATCAGAGGCCTAGGCCAGAGACCTGGCTTGGGGGGTTCCAACAAAGATCTGGCCATTCACCACCCCAAAACGAGCAGCAATTATAATGGTGAAAAGCAGGAAAGGAAACTTTAATCCATATGGCCACATTGGGAAACCAAAGTGAAATCCTGCATCTCAGCCCTATCTACGGGTTGCTGACAGGACCTTTAGGTTTAAATAGAAGAAATGGGGCAGGGGGTAAGAGATATGCATAATTAAACAGTCTTGATCTAACTATGGTCTGGTTGATCATCCTCTCCATTCTGGTTCTGCAAGGTAGCTCTGGTTGATCACTTGAAGGGGCAATTTCCACTTGCTACTCAGGATGTTTATCCATCAGGCCTGTGGTCCTGCAGAGGACAATTCAGTCCCCTTGACATGATTGCTCCTGTTGGAGGAAGCAGTCTCAACAGAAGACTTCTAGGCACCGCTCCAGGGGTCCGAAACAGGCTGCTGCAAGTCTGTGCAAATCTGACCTCAGTCTGAAAGGACGATGAGATAGATCAGGTAAATTTAGGGCTAATAAACTTGTATTACCAGTTTGGAGATGAGCATGCCTCAAGTGATTAACGTGCCTATCTGCAGAGCTGAGCAGGAACCTGACGCAAAGTTTAATAAAGGAGACAGATGCAAAATGAAAGCAGAGGTACCAAGCTTTATCCTGTTTTGCAGTCACTCATGTGGTATCTGCATGTCTAGGTAAAGACTCACTGCCTAGAGAAAGGCAGCCTAAGTCTCAGTTACACTTAAAAAAAATGCACCCCAGTTACATTTTTTAAATTGGCATAATTAATCCATTCACAAGGGTGGCACCCAGGGCTGGGGTTTTAGTTCAGTGGTAGACCATTTGCCTTGCACGTGTGAGGCACTGGTTTCGATTCTCAGCACCACATAAAAAAATAAACAAATAAAATAAAGATATTGTGTCCATCTATAACTAATAAAAATATTTTTTAAAAAAGATTGTGCCCACATGCACTAACTACCTCCCACTGCTACCCCAACACTGCTGCATTGGAGATTAAGTTCCCAACACATGCTTTTGGGGGGACACACTTGAGCTAGGGCACAGAAATTGATACCCATAGACAGGGACCCAGGTGGAGGAGCAAGACAAATCACCCATGAAAATAACTTGAAAGCATAGGGGTGAATGTGAGAAGAATTGACTTTCTCTTCTCATCAGCCTATAAAACTAGCAGCCAGGGAAAGGGAGAAGGAGAACCCGGAAGGACCAGAATAATGGAAGCTGAGGGGGTGAGGGCTCTGGCAGGGAGGCAGGGTCATCACGGTCAGCAGGCAGGCCACTGAGGGCTGCATTTTGTCATGTGGAAAGTCATCGGTAACTTTAGAGAAGCAATCTCAGGAGATGACAGCATAGTAAATTGATTTCCTTTTGCTGAGAAGCAAGTAGGAGGTGATGAGTGGAGACAGTGGCCAACTCTACCAGGAAGTAAGTTTTTCCTTTTAGTGGAAGAGACTTCAACATGTTCAGAGATGCAGGAAAAGATAGGAAGGGGAGGGAGAGAGTGACAGGATAAGAGGGAGAGGAAAGCATTTGGTGGGTCTTTGTCCCTAAGATGGAGGGATGATCCAGGGCACTGCAGAGGGGTTGGCCATGGTCATAAGAAGGGGCCCCTCCCTTGTCAGCTTGGAAGGAAGTGGAGGTGGCAGTTAGTGGGTTGAAAATGAGAAAATATAAAATGCTTAGCACAGAACAGACTGTAGGTAAACACCAATCTTTCCTCCCCTCTCCTGCTGTGCAGTTTCAGTCCTCTGAGGCCACATATGACATCACTTTGGGACAAGGCTGAAGAACATGATGGGCTGGAAAAATTAAGATCAAACCTGAATTTTGCTTTTCTGGACTTGCAGGGGAATCGAGGCTGCTTTCTCCTGGGGTTCCTAAGCTGAGAAGATGGAGGCATGGATCTTTCAGAGACCACTAGTGGACAGAGACTGCCTGACATTAGAACAGGTACAGAGCAAAGCGGAGCTGACAGGGAGGCAAGAGGCAGCTACACTCTTGGACTACACCAGGTGATTTTTTTTTTTTTTGTAGTTGTAGATGGACAGATGCCTTTATTTGTTTATTTTTATGTGGTGCTAAGGATTGAATCCAATGCCTCCCACATGCTAGACAAACACTCTGCCACTGAGATGCAGCCTGAGCCCCAGGTGATATCATTTTAATGCTCTGATCTAACCATGCCTGAAGCCCCTAAATTTTCAGTTTCTTAATCCAACAGTTTTATTCCCCCCCACCCAAAGTCCATTTCAGTTAGGACTCTGTCCTCTCTAACTGAAGAAGTTCTGACTAACACAATGAGTAGAGTGTTGCTTGTTATAATATTGTCACTATAACTAAATACCTAAGGCAATTTGTATATAAAGAGAAAAGATCTTGTTTTTGCTCATGGTTCTAGAGGTTCTGGTCCAAGATCAGGCTTCCCAATCACTCTGGGCCTCTGACCAGAGTGGCACATTGTGGAGTACATGACAGCAAACTCACATCATGAGCCAGAAGCAGAGAGAGAGGTCAGCCTGGGGTCCCATAGTCTCCTCCAAGGGCCCAGCCCCAGTGAGCTGAGAACCTCCCACTAGGCCTCACCTTGCAAAGGTACCACCACCTCCTAATAGCACCCCTATGGGGCCCAATGTCCTTTGACACATGGACCTTTGGGGAACACTCCTCCAAATTGTGACACTAGTGATGGTCCCTAATTCTCAGACTTGGCTGCATTGAGGTGGATTGAAGATCAGTGAGGAATCCCTGGTCCTGGGCCAGGAAGATAGTGGCCCTTGAGGAGCAGCTGCATAGCCAAGGTCTCCTGAAGCTCAGATCATGTCCTAACATGAATAGAAACATTAGAAGACTTGGTAGAACTAAGTCAGGAGTTAATAGTATGCTGGCCATTTTCCCAGATCTTCAGTTTAGTGTCCAGAAAATGACAAATTTTACAGAGGGAACAATAAAAGCTAACATTTATGAGATATTATATGCCAGGCACTAGTCTAAGTGCTTCACACATGTTAATTCATAATAACACAAAGAAGACAACAATTAATCTTCATAATAACATAATTTATTGATACATGTTCTTTTTTTTTTAGGGGATGGGGTCCTGGGCATTGAACTCAGGGACACTCAACCACTGAGCCACATCCCCAGCCCTATTTTGTATTTTATTTAGAGACAGGGTCTCACTGAGTTGCTTAGCACCTTGATTTTGCTGAGGTTGGCTTTGAATTCATGATCCTCCTGTCTCAGTTCCTGAGCTACCGGGATTACAGGCGTGTGCCACCACTAACACATTTGTGTGTGTGTGTGTGTGGTGCTGGGGATTGAACCCAGGGCCTGTGCATGCAAGGTAAGCATTCTACCAACTAAGCTATATCCCCAGCCCACTAACACATTTTTAAATGAAAAATACCTTTTTCCAAATTGTAAAAATTAATAAGAATAGCTTTGTTTTTACATTTTTGCCAATCTTAATGTCTATCTTAGAGAAAGGCAGCTAGACTCCCATTATCTGATTGATCATTCATTTTGTAGAGATGTGGTATTTTGCCTCAAGCACATGAAGAAAATTCACTCTCACACAGATATGTAATTAGGAAAGAGAAGAGTATTTTATTATTATCATTGATCGGGGATTGAACCCAGGGGCACTCTACCACTGAGCTATGTCCCCAGCCTTTTTAATTTTTTTATTTTGAGAGAAGGTCTTGCTGACTTGTTCTAGCCAATCTCAAACTTCCAATCCTCCTGCCTCAGTCTCCCCTATTTTGCACTTTGAATGCATCTTTTATCCATGCATAACTTTGTAGCATCATGTATCGGTCACTTGGCATATATGGTTTTACGGAGTTATGCAAATTTTTACAAGTGCTGACACATTTCATAATGCAACAGAAAAAAATCACATTTATTAAATCTGATACTGTCGGAAAGTTTTTAAGTAGCGGAAAACTTTCAAAGTCATGGTGATGGATACAAATTTTCCAAAATTTTAATTTTCATTCAATAGCTTTTAGCAGAAAATATTGACATTTTTCCTCTTGAAGTAATAGACTTACTTTATTCATGTCATCAAAAATGTTTGCACCGAGCACAATGGCACACACCTGTAATCCCAGTGGCTTAGGAAGCTGAGGCAGAAGGATTTCGAGTTCAAAATCAGCCATAGGAAAAGTAAGGCATAAGTATCTCAGTAAGATCCTGTCTCTAAATAAAATACAAAATAGGGCTGGGAATGTGTCTTAATGCTCAAGTGCTCCTGAATTCAACCCCCTTTACCCCCCCACAAAAAATGTGTACAAAATATCTGCATTTGTACAACCATAGTATGTTTTTCCATCCTTCTTTCAACTAGAAATTATGTTCCATGAGCAAAGTGTCTAATTTAGCTTGAAACTCTAACAGCTGCCCAGGGACTTTTCCTTGAGACAACTATGGCACATAGGTATGCAGAAGAACCCTTTCTACTCTGTCAAAATATTTGAAAGACAGGACTGGGGTTGTGGCTCAGTGATAGAGCACTTGCCTAGTATGCCTGAGGCTCTGAGTTCCATCCCTGGCACCACATAAAAATAAACAAATAAAATAAAAGTATTGTGTCCATCTGCAACTAAAAAAAATATTTAAAAGAGCTGGGTGTGGGGTGCATGACTGCAATTCCAGCTCCTTGGGAGGATGAGGCAGGAGGGCTGCAAGTTTGAGGCCATCATAGGCAACTTAGTAAGACCCTTTTTCAAAAGAAAAAATAAAAAGGGCTGGAGATGTGGCTCAGTGGTAGGGTGCCTCTGGGTTTAATCCCCAGTACTGAAACAGAAAAAAAATTAAAAGTATGTTGGCAAGTGGCACAGACTGTAGTCCTAGCTACTTGGGAGGCTAATGGAGCAGGATCACCTGAGTTCAGGAGTTTGAGGCCAGCTTGGGAAAAATGGCTAGACTGTCGAAAGAAAGGAAGGAAGGAAGGAAGGAAGGAAGGAAGGAAGGAAGGAAGGAAGGAAGGAAGGAAGGAAGGAAGGAAGGAAGGAAGGAAGGAAGGAAAGAAAAAGAAAGAAAGAAAAGAAAAGAGGGAAAAGAAATATATATAGCAAGTATACTTGGGGCTGGGGATATAGCTCATCCTTGCCTAAAATATGAGGCCCTGGAATTAACCCAACCACTGAAACAAAAGAAAAAAGAAAGAAGAAAGAGAGGAAAGAAAAGGAAAAAAAGATAAAACAGGTATACTTAAGGTTAGAGATTTAATGAAGTTAAAAATCTTTGCTGTTTCATAGAATTTTTTTCTTTTTTTCTTCTTCCTTCCTTCCTTCCTTCCTTCCTTTCTTTCTTTCTTTCTACTGGAGATTGAACTCAGGGAGACCCTACCACTGAGCCACATCCCCAGCCCTATTTTGTATTTTCTTTAGAGACAGGGTCTCACTGAGTTACTTAGCGCCTCACTTTTGCTGAGGCTGGCTTTGAACTCTTGATCTTCCTGCCTCAGCCTCCCAAGCTGCCTGGAATCATTCTTAAATGGAACTAATATCATTCTCTCTTTTGCCATGAGCACATGGCAGAGAAGAATACAACTACCAGCATGGCTTAGGGTGCTGCTTTGTTCTTTGTTAAGTGACCAACACTTATATCCACCATTTCTTTTTCAACATCAAAAAGACAAGATAAGGGACTGGGTTGTGACTCAGTGGTAGAGCACTTGCCTAGCATGTGTGAGGCACTGAGTTCAATTCTCAGCACCACAGATAAGTAAATGAATAAAATAAAGGCCCATCAACAACTAAAATAAATTATATATGTATATAAATACACACACACACACACACACACACACATATATATATATATATATGACAAGATCTTAGTAGTATTATGCAAATAATTTGGGGGAATAAAGAGCATAATTTTGACTTCACAGACCCTCTGAAAAGGTCCTGAGGACCAGCAAGCATTCAGAGATCACATGCTGAGAAACACTCATGTAATGCTTTATTCATCATTTAGTATTTATTAAGTGCCTACTGTTTCCCTGATGCTCTTCTAGGCACTGAGTATTGAGTGATGAACTAAAAACAAGTTTCTTAAGGTTTCTGTTTTCATAGAACCAAAATTCTTACAGTTAGAAGCAGAAAATTAATAAATGAATACGATTATTTCACCTAAAGAAAATGCCTTGGAGAAAATAAAACAGGGTAACTTAATAGAGATTGGGAGTAATTTACCTCCACTGTTCGGTATGGTATCTACTCTCCCTATAACTATTTAATATTTATTATTATTATTTTTTCGGTACGAGGGATTAAACCCAGGAGCACTTAGCCACTGAGTCACATCCCAGCCCTTTTAAATATTTTATTTAGAGACAGGGCCTTGCTAAGTTGCTGAGGCTAGCTTTGAACTCCTGTTCCTCCTGCCTCAGCATACTGAGCCACTGGGATTACAAATGTGCGCCACGGCATTTGGCTATTTAATTTTGATTAATTAAATAAGTCCATTTCTGAGTCACACTAGCCACATTTCAAATGCTCAATAACCTGATTATACATATATATGTACATGTTTATATATACATACATATGTGTGTATGTGTGTGTGTGTGTGTGTGTGTGTGTGTGTGTGTGTATGACATGTATATGGTACAGAAAGAGAGATAGTTCCTGATGCATTGGCAGTACAAAGCCAAGGGGCCGAATGAAATCCCTGAGAAAGAGGTTACAAACAAAGAAGAGAGGGCTTTGACCGTTTGACCAAATTCTCAAGTATGCCACCATGAATGGTTAACAAAATGGAGATCTCAAAAAATCGAATTGTTGAGATGGTATTAAAGTGAGCTGGAAAGACAGGAGCTGGGGCTGGGGTGTAGCCTCAGTGGCAGAGTTTGTGCTTAGCACTCACAAGCCTCTCCCTCCCCGCCATTCAATTCCTCCCATTGCAAAAAGATAGGAGATGGGTGTCAGGGAGCGGGGTACTGAAATGCAAGGTCTCAGAAGAAATCCAGTTATTGATGATAATAACTGGACCAAGGCTGGTCTCAATAAAGGTCAATAAAGGCCAAAGTATTAACCTTAAAAATGGGTCATTGAGACTTAACTTAGGTATCTCAAGTCCATTTCTTAAGAAACCATCTGAAGAGATCAAGAAATAATGGTTACAGAAGTAGGAGGAAAATCTGAAGTGCATGGGGTCACAGAAGCAAGAGCTACTCCCCCCACCCCAATGCACAGCACAGGCAGGGTCTTGCTGGGCTGCTCAGGCTGGTCTGAACTCCTGGGCTGCCAGCCCCCAGCCTCAGCCTCCCAAACAGCTGGGACTACAGGCTAGCACCATCCAACGTGCTCTGTCTGGTTTTAGTTGGTTTGTTTATCTTTTTGTTGTTGAGTTGGAGTGTTCTGAACACTAGATCCTTGCTAGATACTGGATTTGCAAACATTTCCTCCCTCCTGTAGGGTGTCTTTTCACTTTCTTTTTTTCTTTTCCCTTCCTTTCTTTTGTTTCAGTACTGGGGATTTAACCAGGGGTGCGCTACCACTAAACTCTATCCCCAGCCCTTTTTATTTTATCTATCTATTTATTTATTTATTTGTGGTTCTGGAGATTGAACCCAGGGCCTTTTGCATGTGAGGCAAGCACTCTACCAACTGAGCTATATCCCCAGCCCAGCCCTTTTTATTTTTTAAGACAGGATCTCACTAAGCTGCCCAGGCAGGAGGATCACAAGTTTGAGATCAGCCCTAGTAATTTAGTAAGAACCTGTCAAATAAAAATAAAAGGACTGGGAGTCTAGTTCAATGGAGGAGCATCCCTGGTTTCAATTTTTATTACCGAAACAAAAACCAACCAGTTTTCTCAACCTCAAAGTGAGTCATCACCTTCTCAAGTCACTGCAAGGACTGATGGTGTATGGACAAGACACCAGCACGTCTCACTCCTTCCAAGATGGGGGGGGGCCCGCTTTCTGTCCCCAGGGGCTCCACTCCTGTCCTCACTCATGCAGGCCCCGCCCTGCCAGCAGCAAGCCTTCTCAGAAGAGGACGTGGTTCACTGGCGAGCTTGGCATGGAAACACAATTGTTCATGCTCCACTTGTTGAAAGACTATTCCCTTGAGTCATCTTGGCACCTTAGTTGAAATTTATGTGTGTGTGTGTGTGTGTGTATAAAATATATCCCCAATCAAATAAAACACACACACACACATACACGCACGCACACACACACACTTATTTCTTATTTATTTCTGGACTCTCAATTCTACTCTGTTCATGTCTATGGCTACCCTTATTCCACTGCCATATTGTCTTGATTACCTTGTACAATTTACTTTGGAGTAAATTGAAATTGGGACGTGTGAATCCTCCAATTTGGTTTTCTATCCCCAAGATTGTTTTGGCTATTTTGAATCTTTTGCATTCCATATATATTTTAGGATAAGTTTATCAATTTCTGCAAAAAAAAAAAAAAAGGCAGGTTGGATTTATTTATTTATTTGGTGCTGGGACTGAACTCAGGGCCTTGCATATGCTAGGCAAGTGCTCTACCACTGAACTAGCCACTCTCAGTCCCAGGTTGGATTTTGATAGGGATTATATTGAACCTGTAGATAAATTTGGGGAGAATGGCCATCCTAGTCATATTTAGTCTTCTAATCCGTGAGCTTTGGATGTCTTTCCATTTATTTAAGTCTTCTTTAATTTCTTTGATGTTACTGGTTTTAAGCAAAAGAATGACATGATCTGATTTATGCTCTAGAAAGATTGCTCAGTAGTTTGGAAAAATGTTTAGGGGCCAACAGATGCCATGTGAACAGGGCAATAGTAACAGAGAAAAAGAGGAAGGCCCTTGTTAGAGGAGTATTTATGATGTAAACTGGCAGGACTTGGTGATTGCCTTCATGCAGAAAGAGAAAAGAATGCCTCCCAGGCTTTTGGCTTGTTTGTATGGTGACGCCACCAACTGAGGCAGTACTGTTTGGGGAAAAAGATAGATGGATCAGTTGATACATACTGAGCTCGAGGTGACTGCGAGATGCTGTGTGGAGTGACCTACCTGCGTGGGGCAGCAAGGTGATTGGCTATTTGGGTCCAGATGCTTGGGGGAGCTGCCTAGGGTGGGTTCAGTGATTGGAAAGTCATATACAAAGGAAACCCATGAACCAACCAATGGGAATAATAAAGAAAGCAGAAAGAACGCAAAGAAAAACCAATATTCAAAGGTTGAGCTGCTACTGAAATGGCGACCAAGGAGGTTCCTCCAAGGAAGAGAATGGGACCTCACCTCTGCCTGTATGGCTTCTCAACTTTCACCACTGAAAAGTATTCCAGGACATGTCAAAAGCAAGACACAAGCAAAGATTTACTAAAGGACAGAAAAGGTACACACACTCCAAAGGCAGAGTTGCAGGCACCTCTCGCCACTCAGAGAAGACAGTTGAGCTCTCTAATTATGTATATGATTTTCCTGGAAAGAAACGTGCATGTTCCCAGGCAAGCTCTTTTGAAAACCAAATTCCATGATAATCGTTTGATGTTTGGGGTTCAGAATGTGTCTCTTTGGTTAAGCAGTCTACCCATAAATCATTTGTAGGCACATTGTGTAAGTCTGGTGACATTTAAATTAATTATGTTTTTGTTCTAGTTGATCTGTTACAAGCATATGCTGGAGGTTTTGTTCATCTAACTAAAGGGACAAGCATGACTGGTCATCCTTGTAGATTTGGATCTCTATCAACTTAGGGTCTCTTTTTCTCTCTCTCCCCCAGGGCCGACTTCTCTCAGGGCTGATGACAAAAATTCACAAAGGAGACTGAGAAGGAAGCCCCCAGGGATGCAGGAGCAAACCCTGGAAAGAAGGCAGGAGGCACAGGGGGTGGCTATTAATAATGAGTTAGGAACCCAGTGCCTGCACTGGATTCAGCAAGGTTAGAAGTCCACTGTGACCACAGCAAGGGCTCTTCCCCAGAGGACTGAGGCCACTTTCTGTGGACGAAGGAGGAAGTAGGAGTTGGGAAAGTGGAGGCAGCAAGTAAGGCTAACTCATTCCAGAAGTTCCAAGGGGTCAGGGAGAGGAGATGACAAAGCAGTAACTAGAAATGCAAAGAGGGCCAAGGGGCGTTGTACTTTTTAAGATAGAGAGACTCGAGACTGTTATGGGCTGATGGAGGGACTCAGAAGAAAGGTAGAGGAGGAGGAACAGAGTGGGGCCTTGTGGAGCTGGGGGAGCCACTGAGAGGAGTAAGGAGGTGAGGGTTGGAGAAGCGCTTTTCAGAATTTGACATGAAATCACATTTCAAATTTCCCCTCCTCTATCTCCCCCGCCACCATCCTGGCCCAAGACATCTCACTAGGCCACCTGACCGGGCCTTCAGACACTCCACTTTTGGTTTAGGCTTGATGCTACAGAGGCCAGGAGGGCACTAAACTGACTTGAAGAAGACAGAAATGGCCAGTGGCCTTTGGAAGTTGGGGATGAGGCAGTGGGAGTCAGAACGTGGGCAGCCTACCAGAGGCCTCTGTGCCTTGATTGAGGTTGGAAACTCAGGGAGGTGTTCAAGGTGTGGCCCTGGAGAGGACAGCTGCAGTCATGAGGAAGGCCACTGGGGAGGTCAAGCAGGATACTAAAGGGTCATTCACACGGATGAGCAGGACATTAGGACAAAAATCCAAATCCTGAATGGATGAAGGAAGACCACAAAGATGAAGATGATGAAGAGGGTGAGAGTAGAACCAGGTGGCAGGAATCTTGGAGGAGGAAAAAGTGATAAATGATATATACACATAGGAAAAACCAAACCAAACCAAAAAACCCTCCAAAAAGTGAGTGGTGGGGGCTGGGGATGTGGCTCAAGCGGTAGTGCACTCTCCTGGCATGCGCAGGGCGCTGGGTTCAATCCTCAGCACCACATAAAAATAAAATAAAGATGTTGTGTCCACCGAAAACTAAAAAATAAATATTAAAAAAAAAGTGAGTGGTGGTTATCCATGGTGGGACAAAGGATTATGGGTAACTCTGATTTCTTCTTTACATTTTCCTGAGTTTTGCCACCAAGTTTTCTATAGTGAGTCTTTCTTGTTTGTTTTTTAGAAATGTAAAAGAAAGAAAACCAACATAACAAATGCCCCAATTCACACTGTCCACAACTTGTGATTTGTACACATATTAGTTTTAAAAATTAGTTTAAGGGCTGGGGGTGTGGCTCAGTGGTAGAGCACTTGCCTAGCATGTGTGAGGCCCTGGGTTAGATCCTCAGCACCACATAAAAATAAAATAAAAATATTTTAAAAGAATAAAATAAAATAACAAAATAAAAGTATTGTGTCCAACTACACCTAAAAAATAAATATTTTTAAAAATTAGTTTAACCCAGGTACAATGGCACACACCTGTAATCCCAGCAGCTCAGGAAGCTGAGGCAAGAGGATCATGAGTTCAATGCCAGCCTCAGCAACTCAGCAGTGAGGCCTTGAGCAACTCAGCAAGACCCTCTCTATATATTAAAAGGGGCTAGGGATGTGGCTCAGTGGTAAGTGCCCTGGGTTCAGTCCCTGCCACCAATAATAAATAAATAATTAGTTTAGAGAGATAACCACCCCCTCTTATCTTGGACAAGCATGATTAGTTGGTTTTAGTTTCATGTACATGTACATACATGCATGAAATAGAACATGGTGTGGTTATGAGAAGATTTTACTTACATGGGGAAAGGGTTCTTAAAATGAGGTGGGGAACTTTTTTAAAGTGAGGAGGGGTTGTACACGGACTGACAGCCTGAACCCACCTCTCCAGCACAGCTCCACTGGGAAGGCCACACCTGGAAAGACCCAGCCTCCAATTTAAGTACACTGGGCCACACCTGGTCGTTAAATGTTCCAGGAAGAGAGAGGAGTGCTACTTGTGTTTCTCTGGCTGGGTTTCAACCCACTTTCACATGGCTCAAGTTATTAATGCCCCTGAAACCCAGAAAGCCTGAAAGGCAAATCGTTATCCCCAATGGACAGTTAGGAGAACTGAGGTGGGGAATCGCAGAGAATGACCAGAATGCCACAGTAAGTTGGTGGAGAATAAGGAACTAGAGCTCTGGCCCAGGCCAGTGCATGGACAGGTGGGGCAGAGGTAAGGGCCACGGGTGGCAGGGACTGATGGACTTTGGCCACCTGGCAATAAGGAAAAGAAATGGCAATAACTTCAGCCTCTGAGGTTGGCTGATGGCCGGGAAATGATGTTTTGGAGAGAATCAGGTGAAACAGTTCTTCCTTTTTAGAGGCCCCAGAGAATAGGCACAATTTTGGAGGCTCTCTGCATTTCCAACATACCCTCAGAAATTAGGACCTGCTTCAAGATCAGGCCTGGATTCAGGTCTCAGCTCTATCATTGATATATGTCATATTATCCTGGAAAAGTTATTTACTTTTCTGGGTCTCCATTTTCTCATGGATAAAATGGGGGTGTTTTGTTGTTGTTTTGTTTTGTTTTGTTTTGTTTTTAACACTCCAGATATACAAAGAGAGAACCATTATCTGTGCTTCTGGAGGCAAAAGCACTCAATGTGTCCAGATGGGCTCAATGTCAAGGGGATTGTCCAACACTGATAGAGAAGCCACCTGCATGTGTATACCTGAGATGTGACACCAGCTTTGCAGTGACCCTGGGGAGGTGGAGTTTGCCATCATAAAGCTATTGGTCGAGTGGTGGCAGGGTGGTGATAGTAAAGGGCCCATTTTTTTTTTTAAAGAGAGAGAGAGAGAGAATTTTTTTTAATATTTATTTTTTAGTTTTCGGCGGACACAACATCTTTATATGTGGTGCTGAGGATCGAACCCAGGCTGCACGCATGCCAATCCAGCATACTACCACTTGAGCCACACCCCCAGCCCATAAAGGGCCCATTTTAAAAAAATAAATAGATAAATAGATATTTAAATATATATATTTAATTATTTATTTATTTATTTATTAGTTGTAGGTGGACACATACCTTTATTTTATTTTTATGGGATGCTGAGGATCAAACCCAGTGCCTCATGCATGCCAGGCGAGCACTCTACCTCTAAGCCACAATCCCAGCCCAAGGGCCCATTTTCTTTAAAAAACAAAAGCAGGATATGAACGATTATTCATTGTAAGGTTCCAACACCACCAAGTGTGAAATAAAAAAGCAAAATCCTCCCCTTTCCCCTCCCTTGGTTGTCACTTTGGTGGTTCCTTGCTGTTAGGAACAGCTGCACCGTTCATAACATTGTTCCAGACAGATGACCTGGAAGCCCATGCACTGAGGGGCTCCTAGCCTGGCCTGATGGTGGCAGTGATCTGGTGATTCTCAAGGGGGTTTCCCAGGAGAAATGGCTCCCCTCCCTCCTTTGCTGTTCATGTGTTTCCCAAACTCCAGAAGCTCCCTGCACTGACCCATGTGACACACTCAGTGCACAGTGACACTACAGGTGTACAGAAAAGGAACACCTAAGACATCAGGATAGCCCCTGCCATCAAGGCCACTGACCAGTGGGTGGGGTCACAGGCAGGGAACAGATGCCATCAGGTGTCAGCAAGTGCCTCCAGAGGTCTGCCTCAAAGACCTAGGGAGTCCACACAGGCAGCCACAGTACTGCCACTTTGGAGAACTTGGGCTCAGAGACCTGGATGGGAATCCTGGCCAGGTGGCCTAGGGTGAGTGATTAGCCCTCTGAACCCAAAGGAAGGCAATCACCTGACTATCAGGGAGTCTGAGAATGGCACAAGGACACCTCCATCCATGCTGGCACATTAAAGGGGCTCAGTAACCCACAACCAGGATTAGTAAAGCTTCTAATATGTGTCCTGCCAGATCTATGCTTTGTCCACAAAGACACTCTAGGGAGTTTCTAAGACATTTTCTTAATTTTGTATCTCATTTTGTTTCAGACAACCTCAAGGGACAGGAATTATCATCCCTGACTTTTGAAGGAGGGAACAGGAACCTGAAGACAGATGAGGAAAGCACCTTGCTCAGCGGGAAAGACTAGACTCAAAGAACAGGGCTGTTCTTCATCTGGTCAAAGTAGGTCCCAGGGAGGAAAAGCCATTTGCCTGAGGTCACACAGCAGGCCAGGGACGGACCCCGGTCCTCTAGGCTGCTCTTTCACCACCCTCCCCATTCCCAGCCTTCCCCCGGGCGCTTTTCCGTCCAGGTGCCCATCGGGGCACCATAACTATAGCTGACACCACACAGCCCGGGTCTCACGCCCTGGTAGGGGCTATAGCTGCTCCTCTGAGTCTCAGTGTCCCTCTGTAAAGGGGACATCACCGCGGAGGCTCCGGCTGAGCGCAGGGGCGTCGAGGTCGCCGCAGGGCGGGGCGGGGCGGTGACTCAGCCGCGCGGCCGAGGCTGCGGAGCCGGTTCGACCGGCTGGTGCGAGCGCGCCCAGGCGGCTGGGGGTGCAGGGAAGGGAGGCCGCCCGGGGACAGAGCGCGGCCCGGGCGGGAAGTGGGCGCGGCGCGGCTCCGCAGCGCGCACAGGCGGCGGCGGAGAGGATGGGAGCCGAGCGCCCCGGCTGCCGGCAGGTTCTGGATCCCCGCTGACGCCGGCCGCGGCGACCCGCGCGGGAGCGACATGTGTCTGCGCCTGGGTGAGCGGCGCGGGGTGCGCGCGAGAGGCCCAGACCCTGGTGCGGGGTGGGGCTCTGTAGGGAGAGCCGAACCGGGCCAGGCCCACCGCTCCGCCTCTAACTCACTTGGCGGCCTGGGCACGTCACTTTTCTTTCAGGGCTTCAGTCTCAGGGAGATGGAGGAAGGAGGGCTGCCGGGTATGTCTTAATGTGGCCCGAAGCACCTCGGGCCCCTTGACACCACTTTCCTTTCTGAGTGGCATGAATGCTCACCGGACACCCTGGTGGCAGAAAATAAGCTGGAGAGACCAGAGAGAGGGAAAGCAGGGCCCTGGGCTCTCACTTCCATACCCTTCTGTCCCCCACCACGCTTGGAGGGAACAGTGTGACAAAGGATCATCACAGAGGAGAGGACTGTGTGCCCCTCCCCCCGCTCCCTGGGCACTGCGATGCTGCTCTTAGGCAGTCCTGGGGAGTTCCCACAAGACACCTTGTGAGCCTCTTTTTGCCTCATCTGTAAAATAGGCCAGTAGCACCCACCTCCTAGCCTTCTATGAAGATAAACTTAGCTCCGAGAGTGAAGTGCTTAGCACTGTGGACTAACACATTGCTAAATGCTCCCAGAATGGTAACTTGGAAATAAAGCCAGGAACTGCCCTGAGACTCTCAATCCAGGGTTCCAGGAGCAGTCCCCGGCTGGCACTGTGCCTCTTGTTTAACCAAAGTCTTGATCCTGGGATGCTGTTGTTATTGAGTGCAGCCCTGAGCTGGGTGGTGTCTGGGCTTCCAGGTAGGTAGGTGGGTGGGGTGAGGTGGAGCAGGCCCCCACGGTGAAGCTGCCATGCCCCTTTCTGTTTGGCTGGCCATTCTTCTTCACCAGGTCATTCCAGTTCCACGGTGCCCAGCCAGTCCATCATCGGTTCTTTACTTCCTAGACCTGGTCCAGCCCCAGAGGACTCTACAGGCTCCAGGGAAGGCCAGCTAGACCACCCCTCTTTGTCTTATACTTGGGAAATCTGGAGCCAACAGAGGGGAAGGGCCCATGCTCCGTCACAGGGAGTCTGTGACTGAATGGCCCCTGCCTCCCTCTTCCCTGGTGGGGATTGCCTCTTTGCACGGGATCCCAAGCACAGCCAGCCTAGTGGTTGCTTTTTCCTTTCTTCTTTTTCTCTCTTTTTAAATTTAGCTGCAGAACTCCCATATGTGAAATATGATCAACCCTCTTTGTCACAGATGGGGAGACTGAGGTTTAGGAAGGGACTCAAAGTCAGATCCCATTAGGAGCAGCTAAAGGAAGGGGCTATTTGGTTCTGGGAACTGATCATAGTCTTCCCGTCTCACAGAGGAGACTGGCAGGACCAGGGAACCAGCTTTATGTGTGTCCTTTAGAGCAGCGTCAGGAGCCAAGGAGGACATTGCAGAGAGCACCTCTAGAATAGCCTAAGCTGTCTGAGGAGTGGGCTTCCTGTTCCTGGGATGTGATGATAGGAGCAGCAGCCACAGGGCCAAAGAGAATTTACATTTGGTCCCACCTCCCCCACAGCCCTGCCCAATGCTATCCTGCGCCAAGAGCTTGCTTTTCCCAGAGCCCCAGAGTTTGACCCACTTTCCATCTATCTCATGTATCTTCTGCACTGAGAGACCAGGGTTCTTCTTCCCATTTTACAGATGGAGAAATGGAAATTCAGGGGCTTCAGTTAGTTGCCCCAGTCACTTGACTCTAGGCAGTTCAGTTCAGCAATTGTGTTGAGTACCTACTATCTACCAAACTGAATACCGAGCCGATGGCCCATGGGCTCCATGGAACCTGGACAATGACTGTCGAGCTCACTGTGGTAGCCCAGGGCCTGGCACAGTGGATGGGATGTCAATGGAAGGGTCAGGGAGCTGGAGTTAGAGATGTGAGCTCGAGCCCTGCTGCCTCTGACCTTGAGTGCTAACAAGGATGACTCTCCTTTACTAAGTGCCCCCTGGGTGCTTTTCCAGCCTTACAGTCCCAGGACTCACAAATGAATCATGAACCCCTATTACAGAGGGGGAAACTGAGGCTCAGAAATGTAAAGGTACTGCCTCTGAGTCATCCAGAAATAGACTTAGGACCCAGTGTCCATCACTCCAGGGTTAGGTTTACTCCTCTGCCTAGCAGAGTAAGCCTCACCCATGTCTCTGTCCCCCACAGGTGGCCTGAGCGTGGATGACTTCCGGAAGGTGCTAATGAAGACAGGCCTGGTGCTGGTGGTGCTGGGCCACGTCAGCTTCATCATCGCCGCTGTGCTGCACGGCACGGTGCTGCGATATGTCGCTGCCCCCCGGGATGCTGTGGCTCTTCAGTACTGCGTGGTCAACATCCTCTCAGTCACCTCTGCCATTGTGGTACGACCAGGCTGGGAGGGTGACTGGTGGGAGGGAGGGGCTTGCAAGGTCTTTGACAAGTCCCCACCACAGCTTGGGGGAATAAGCAGGTAGCCCCAGCATAGTATGCCATTTACCAAGTCACTCAAATTCTCTTTGCCTCAGATTTCTCATCTATAAAATGGAGGTGGTAAAAGTGTCCTCCTCACAGGGTCCTGGTGAGTTTTGAATAAGATCATTCCCAGAAAGCGCTTCGTATAATGTGCTCAGCACATGGTAAGTGTGCACTAGTGTGAACTAGGATTGTTATTACCACCAAGAAATATTCAAATTACCCTTGGACAGAATAAAGTAACATCAGAGCAGTTTGGGAGGATCCAGGAGGACTTCACAGAAGGGTTTTGATGGATGTGTAGGAGTTCACAGATGAACTTCAATAAATAACCCAGGTATGTGGCCTGCCTGGGGCTGGCAGGTAGGAAAGGAAGCAGGATGGCATTCCCTGTACAGAATGGAAAGACACAGGCAAAGACATGGAGGTGGGCTTGGCTACGATCTGTTCTGGAGACCCTGAGAAAACCAGGCTGGCAGGAGTTTATCATTAGACCTGGTTTATAGCAACTGCTCAATAAAGGGAGCCCTGTTATGACTCAGTGACAGCCCCTGTTTGATGAATATACAAATGAAGTGGCCTGGTATTCTCAGATTTATAGAGCTCTTCCCCTGTCAGCAGAGGCACCTGCGACCTTGGAGGAACATTTACACATCCGTGTGGGAGCTCATCCCTGCCACTCCTGGCCGGGACCTCACTAAGCCTGTCTCTGTCTGAAAATAAAGCTCAGGCAGCCTGCTGGCCTCCACACCTGGTAGACAAGGCCCAAGCAAATCAGAAGGGCTCCATCAAGTGGGACAGGCTGGGCTATGCAAATGTGGCCAGTGTCCTTGGGATTACAGTTATTGTGAGGAAGGCAGAGTGGGGAGGTAATGGGCCCAGAAATGGGCTCTGGGCTGGACCACTTCTCCTTTGCCCTCATTTCCTCAGTTAATTCTCACCAATCCAGCATCATTGGCCGTTATCATCTCCATTTTATAGAGGAGGAGACCAAGACCAAGATTCACCCCTCCTGCTGTTACAAAGATGCCAAACTGAATTTGAACCTTGGTGGTTCTGATACCAAAGCCAGTGTCCTTTCTGTGAGCTCATCCTGAGAGTGGGGCTTAGCACAGAGAGGTTAAGGCACTTAGTTCTGGTTGCACAATGAATGAAAGCCATTGCTGAATACCCATGGTACTCTGCCATTACACTGAGTGAACAGAAGGAGGAAGACTGACTGAATGGAGCCCCAAAGATCCAGAGGGCAGCTGTTGGGGTGGACGGTGCATAGGTTGTCCTGTTCTTGAGACAGAGGGTGGTTGGCAAGCCTGCACAGGGAAGGATCTGCACAGTACGGGGAGCAGGGAGGGTGTTTTGTGAGCATCAGGAGCCTTCATGTGGGTGTCCACATCCTGGGCAATGAGGGAGGACAGTGGCTCAGGGTGGGGCTGAGGAGCTGAGAGCTGGGGCCAGGTCACTGAGACCCTGAAATAATTTCAAATACTATTAGGGATTTTGAATTTTACGCCATAAAGTGTCCTGGTTTGTTTCAATATATAATTTTGGTTTTAATTCCTTGTCAGTTGAGTTACTTAGTTTCTTCCAAATCTGTTCCATTTCAGGGAATTACGTCACAGGTATCTTGTGGCGTGCGTACTCCTGGGCATGCCTCCTCACAGTGGGGAGTCATGGAAGGCTATAGGCAGGGTGTGATCACTCCAGGGCTAGACAAGGAGGAAATGTCTCTGCAGATGGAGGCAGTGAGGGCAAAGCTAAGCACAAGACAAGGAGGTGGAGGTTTGGAGAGCATCTTTGGTGACATTGGTGGCATCTTTATCCAAGAACAGTCCTGACTCCCCCTGCAGTCCTCCAGCACAGGGTCAGAACTGACTTGAACCCCCCCCACCAGGTCATCACCTCCGGCATTGCAGCCATCGTGTTGTCACGCTACCTCCCCAGCACCCCCCTGGTATGTGGCGCCTCCTGGGATGGGGCTGTAGGGTAGGGGGTGTGCCTGACCATCATGGAGGCCAGAGCTGCCCAGGAAGGCCAAGCCTGATGTCCACTGACCAGTGGCCTCCCCCATCCAGCGCTGGACAATGTTTAGCTCGAGTGTGGCGTGTGCTCTTCTCTCTTTGATCTGTGCCCTTGGCCTCTTGGCCTCGATCGCCGTGACCTTTGCCACCCAGGGACGGGCCCTGCTGGCCGCCTGCACTTTTGGGAGCCCTGAACTACTGGCACTCACGCCCGACTGTCCCTTCGACCCCACCCGCATTTACGTGAGTGCCTGAGCCCGGGATGGGGGCACCCAGGCCCTTGACAGGGGTGGGAATGGGTCTTGGCACACACGTGGTCATCTCTGTCCCCTGTACCCTGCAGAGCTCTAGCCTGTGCCTCTGGGGCATCTCACTGGTGTTGTGTGTAGCGGAAAGTGTGTTTGCTGTGCGCTGCACCCAGCTGGCCCACCAGTTGCTGGAACTGAGGCCCTGGTGGGGGAAAAGCAGCCACCACATGGTAAGTTCCCCCCATACTCCTGACTTCCCATATTTTCCTGGAGTTCCTGCTGGGAAGCCCAGGCTGGTGTGTCCCACTCCTCTGTATGGGGTCTCTCCAAAGAGAGAGGGTTAAAGGCTCAGAGAGGCCAGATCTCCTAGCTAAGTCACACAACTGACAACATCTGGCTCTCCCAGGGCTCAGGACAAATGTTGAGGCAGGCTAAGGGGCATTTGGGCTTGAGTAGGGGATGCTCCAGGGGTCTATCCTTGCTCTTGCATGGGATGATGATGCTCCTTTGCCCTCCAGAGATCCTCCCCACCCTCTCTCCTCCATCCCTGGGGTGTCCTAGAGGAGGGAACCCCAGCCTTGACCCAGTAGGCCCACCAGTGACCTGTGTCTCCACATATTCAGGAGAGTCCAGAGTCCATGGAGGGCCATGACCTGCTGAGCTGCACCAGCTCTGTGCCCCTGACCCTCTGAGAGAGGAAGCTTCGCTGGAGTCCCAGTCACTGGGGGCCTGCAACCAAGCCTGAACTGTGGCCAGTGCCCAGATGACCATCAAGGCCCAGATGGCTCCAGGATTCCCAGAGCCCACCCAAGAGGGCTCAGTGGACCCTTGGGGACCTGGGAGGGGGCTTTCACCTCCTGCCCCAGCCACCCAGCCCATTGCACTGAAACAAGACTTTATTCTGAAGTTATTAAAAAGAACAGAGATGCTCCATGTGGCTGCATGCAGGAGGGGACAGGGGCTCAGCCAGGGGGCCTGCGCTTCTTTCCCACGCAGGACACGGTGGAAGGACTCTGCCCGTTGGGGGGGGGGGGCGGGATACAGAGGGGTAGATCTGTGGTCTGTGTCTAGCTGTGTCCATCCAAGAGCTCAAAGGTAGCCAGGGTTTATGGGACCACAGCTACTGCTGGAATCCTGGGAGGTGTTGCGTCCCTATCACGGCCTCCAAGAACTGGGCAGGAAGGGTTGGAGCCCTCCTGCAGGGCAGAGTAACTTAAAGGATCTTCTTCCTCAAACCTCCACAACCCTGAACCCTCAACAACCCTGGAATCCTTCTCTTCCCTCCAAACAAATAGGCTCCTCACCTGGACTTGACCCCCAACCTCTACCCAGTCTGAGACCTACCAGAGGGGGAGCACTTCCCAGGTCTGGAGGTGCCTGGCCTCAGAGACATGGGAGGGTGGGAGATGGTGGGGCTGTCTGGCTAAGGGCGGGCTGACTCGGAGGAGCAGACCAAGTCGGAGAAGGTATCTCTGTCATCACCAAAGGGAGCTCTTTCTTGGACGGTGGAATGCTAACGGCTTGCTTACTTGGGCCCTTACTTGCAGGCTTCCCTTTTCCAGGGGCCCCCCACAGTGCAGACCCGGGGTGGGAGTCCCCAGTCTGGCCCCCAGCCTGGATAGACACAAAGGAGAGGAAGCTGAGAGCCGGGATGGGGCCGGTGAAGGCAGGGAGGAGAGGGGCCTGGCTCCTGTCGCTCAGAACTGGGAGGCGCTGCTGGGGTCGCACTGCAGCAGGCGCACGATGGACGGGTCGCTTTTGGCCCCGCGGATGAACTCCTCCAGGGACAGCTTGCCTGCGGGGCGAGGGGAGCTGTGAGGGGGAGAAGGCTGCGGCAAGCGAGGGGAGGTGGCGCGAGGGAGGGAAGCAGGGAGCGCCACCTGCCCGCCCCGTCCACCCGCCCCGCTCGGCCCCTCACCGTCGTTGTTTGTGTCCATTTGGCGGAAGATTTTCTCAGTCCTCTTTTCCGGGGTCGATTCGTCCTCCGGCATCTTCATCACGGACGAAACCATTTTATAGATGGCCTGGGGGCGGGGGAGAGGCGGGGAGTGAGAAGAGCTGCGGGGCCGCCACCGCAGACACAGCCCCCGCTCGCTCCCACCGGCCGCGCGGGCTGGAGAGGAGTCACCGAGGCTGGGGCGCTCGGGATTTGGGGAAGGAGGATCTAGGAATCTTCCGGAAGAGAGGGCTATGGGAACCGGCACTGCCGAGCTCCCTTGGAGGGCTAGGTGGGAAAGGAATTGCTGGCACCGGGAGCCGCACGAACAAAGACACCGCAGCCCAAAAGCTCCGAGAGAGCATCAAGAATTGAGGGGTGCAAGGAGTCAGGAGAGATGTTAGAGAACCTGAAGGCCCAGAGGACGAGGGGCTAGAGGGCTTAGGCGGCAGTACCTGGGCGCAGGTTTGGGGGTAAGTACAAGGTTAGCGGGGCCGCTCAGGAACCACCAGCACCCAGCAGCGGGAAGCGGACCCGGGACCCTGGGGGTGGCAGTGGGCTGCGGTGCAGTCGGTGGCCCGCAGGGGGCGCAGGACTGCGTTGAGGCAGCTGGGGCCCAGAGGGGCGGGGAAGGTTATGCAAATGAATGCAAATGAGCATCTGCCAACGGGCAGGGACAGCCTGAGCTCTGCTGGGCCGAGGGCGGCAGCTGCCACGTGCAGGAGCTCCCGAGGCGAAGCGAAGGAGGGTTTTTGTGCTCAATGTACAGAGCACAGAGTGCGCAGCCTGTGGCATGGGCTGGGTTCCTGCGACCCAGAGCTCAAGCACCCGCTGGTCGCCTCAATCTTCTAGATTGACACCTCCTCCCAGAAGCCTCCCCTCTTCTCCCATCCCATAAACTTCCCCTGCCTCAGGTTCAGCTTCTACCTCCACGCTGCTTTTCTGGCCTCCTTCCTTCGTGTCTGACCCCACACTGCCTCTGAAAGCTCTTTCCAAACACAAATCTACACTACCATGTCCTCATTCCCCAGGCCACCCCCTCCGTTCCCTCACACACACAGGCCTCTCTCCAAGACCGCGGGTGCACCCTGCTCCTAGTTGCTGCCCTGCCCTCCTTCTGCTGCCTCCCACTCCTTAGGGCTCAGATTATCCGATGCTTTCTTAGCGAGTCCTTCTCTGACCCAGGCTGAGTTGGGGCATATGCGTCCCAGAGCCTCCTGGGCTTTTTCCTTTGAGGACACTTCTCAGGAAGTAACTGTGCCTTTGTTGGATTGTTCCTAATCCCCTCCGTACAGATAAGGACCACCAGCATCTAGTTAGTACCCAGATCCTCTGGACCTAATGCAGTGCCTGACACCTGGCTGGCACTCCCCTGTTTAGAGACCATCAACACCTCCCACTGCCTTTTTTCCAAGTCCAAACCATTTGGCCTTTGGCATTCAAGACACTTCACAGCCTGCCTGCTGCCGACCTCTCTAGAAGGGTAACTCCACCACAGCTCACAGCTGAACATCCCTGAGCCTCGGAGATTCCCCAGCATATTCGGACTCTGCCTAGAGCAACGATACTAGCTACCATTTATTAGGCAACCACTACATGCCAGGTCTCTTACATGCATATTCCTAGACTTCACAATAGCCCTGAAAGACAGGAATCATCATCTCCCTTTTCCAGATAAGAAACCAGGGCTCGAGAAGGGAATGGATGGCAGAGACCAACTGACTTGAGCCTGCCACCTCTTAGCTGCTGGGTGGATACTTGGACAGTCTGGGATGGTGACCAGCAGCAGGGCTTTGAAGTAATATCAACTCGGAAGTGGCTACTTATTTGCCGTGTAGCCTTGGACAAGGGCTTAACCTCTGTGACCCTCAGTTTCCATTTGTAAAATGGGATTAATTTTATCTCCCTCATTAGGATTGCCTAGTGGATTAAATGAGATAGAACAATCAGAAGAGTGGCTGGCTAGAGTAAGTGGTCACTAAATAGCAGCTTGCATGATAGTCATCATTCATCCACCGTGTTGCCAGGTTTTCCCCTGTCCCTCAGTCCCATGGGATCCTAAATGTCACTTTTATACTCCTGTCACTATGCTGATCCGGGTGATGTACACATTGATCTCTCCCACCAGAGTGGGATCCCTCAAGAGGAATCATGCCCATCATCTGGCACCAGGCTGAATCCTGAGGAGGACTAAGCAGTGTCTTAGAGAGTAACCACTCCCTTTGTGACAGCCCTCCTCCTGGGTCTCCTAATGAATTGGAGTTGCTGCTCATAGTTTCACTGGAGCCTATTTGTCATTAATCAGGCACCAGGGTTTCCAGATCTCTGTCTGCACCCCTGTCTGGGGCCTCTGAGCCACTATAAAGGAAGCCAGGGCCTAGAAAGCAGAGGCCAGCCAGAAAGTCCTAATGCACAAGTGGCATTAGCTCCAGCAAGACTCAGATTTACCAGCACAGGCTGGCGTGACCACATTAAGCAGAACACGAATCCCTCTGGATTGGCTGGTTTCCAGCTGATCCCTGAGTGATTCTCCACTGCCCTGTCTACTGTGATCCTTCCATCAGGAACTCCACCATACAGAAACTGGCCCACAGGAGCTGGCGACATGGAAGAACTAGGTCTCCACTGGACAGCAACACCTCCTGAGGCAGCCACTCTGCTCCAGCTAGAGAGCACAGAGCCAGACCATAGCAAGAGAAGCCAATGAGCGGGCAGATGAGTTGGGAGGGGGAATGGTTCACAGAGCTGAGGGACCCAAAGGGAGAGTGTTCAGAGATGCAGAAGGGAAGGGGACAATGGCTTGTGCAAGTCTGCGCCACAGCATTACTCCAGGTATCTCAGAGATGTTAAAAAGGCCATTTTGACTAGAGAAGAAGATATGCAGATCCAAAAAAAAAAAAAAATGATCGACAGTCACTAACATTTACTGAGTACTGAATATATGCAGCACCCTGTGCTAGAACCACCATCCCAATTTATCCCTGCCAGAGCCTGGGAAGCGGGGGCTTAATACCCCCCAACACACCCTTTATAGATGGAGAAAGCTGGGGGAAGTGAGCAAGGAACCAGATAAGTAAAATAGAACAGGGCCCTGACCACCTTCAGTGCTGGGCTAAGGGAGTGGGTGCCGACATGGATGAACTAACACATATCACATTTAAATGTGTACTCAGAAAGGCTCTCATATCAGATCCCTAAATCTTCTGAGGTCAGCATCACCATGCCCATTTTACAAATGAGCAACCTAAGAGTTAAGGCCGACTCCAGAACCGGAAGCCAGATCTCCTGGCTAGGAGCCCAGATCCCACACAAAAGGCAGCTCTGAGTAGTGGCCAGCTGAGCTTGACTTCACTTATGTACTGTGAGACTTCAGGCAAAGCACTCTACCTCTCCGAGCCTCATGGAAGTATAGTGAGGATGCACTCAGCATATGGGTATAAGCACCTCACAGTACCACCGAGGACACAGTACAGGCACACCTATAGAAGACAGCAGAGGGCCATGATTGGGCTACAGGTGTATTTTTTGGTGGGAAGTCACGTGGGAGGCAAAAAGGGGGCAGAAACTAGGAGGAAGGAAAAGAGGTCCAAGTACTGTGCCCTTGGTGGTCCCTCTATCTATTAGTTGGAAAACGGCCAAGTATCCAGTTAGAATGTGACTGTTGGAGTCAGGTTCCCCCTCAGGCTGTGTGGCCTCCAGAAAGTGCCTTGACCTCTCTAAGCATGCTTCCTCCCTGAGTAAATGAGGATCAATAAAATACAACTGGCCTGTACTCTACAGAAATGTCAAGTCATGAAACCCAAAGAAAGGCTGAGGAACTATTCCAGACAACAGGCAACTAAACAGACAACCAAATGCAAGGCATCTTCCTAGACCAGGGCAAAAAAAAAAAAAAAAAAAAAAATGCTATAGAGAACATTATGAAGACAGTTGGCAAAATTGGAATATGGTCTGTCAATTAGATAATAGCATCGTTTCTATATTAAATGTCCTGACTTGGATAATCATATTATGGGTTATGTAAGAGAATGTCCTTATTCTTAGGAAATACATCCTTTACCTAGGGGTAAGGGTCAGCATTCAAAACAAGAAAATATTGCATTCATATAAAAATGAAGCAAAATATTAATTGGTGAATCTGGGCCCAGTGGACTTGGGAGTTTTCTCAGTGTTTCTTTAAATCAGCAATTCATTATTTCCTACGAGAGAATTCCATCAATGGGGTCATAAGAATAGCACCTGTCACCACTTGCCTACCAGCTCTGTTGAGAAGCTAGGAAGGGGTGGCCAGGGCATGCCGCCTGGCCTGGCACTCTCGGGCCCGGGCCCACCTGCACGATCTCCAGCATCTCCTCCCGGCTGATGTAGCCGTTGCCATCCAGGTCGTACATGCTGAAGGCCCACATGAGCTTCTGCTCCAGGCGGCCCCTCGAGGTCACGCTCAGCGCAATGATGAACTCCCGGAAGTCGATGGTGCCGTCGCTGTTGGTGTCGAAGGTGCGGAAGACGTGCTCCGCGAACTTGGAGGCGTCGCCATAGGGAAAGAAGTTGGCATAGATCTTCTTGAACTCGTCCACGTTGAGGATGCCTGTGGGGCAGTCCTTGAGGAAGCCCTTGTACCACTCCTGCAGCTCCAGCTCTGAGAACTCCGTGTTCTCCCGCAGGTCCTGCAGCATCTCCGGCCGCAGCTTGCTGTTCTGCTTGCCCATGGCCGAAGAGCCAAGTCCCACCTGGGTCCCCAAGGGGGTCAAGGGGCAGAGAGGAGTGGTCAGGACCTCCTGGTCACCTGTAACCATTCCAGAAGGGCCCCCAGACACCAGCCACCTCAACCCCTCCTTTGACCCAACAAGAGAGAGGAACTGGCCCAAGGTCACACAGCCTGCATCCAGGCTTGTGGCCTCTGTGACATGCTCCACACCGTTTCCCTAGACATTACACTTCTCTAGGAACCGAGCTGGAGAGGGAGGAAGGAAAGGGGACTCATATTTACACAGACCCTTCTTGGTGCCTTCAAGAGTGCACATCTTTTCACCCTCCTGAAGGGAAGTCAGAATTTGCCCCATTTTTCAGATGAGAAGGCAGGTTCATTGAAGGGAGGTCACCTGTTTCATGTCACACAGTCATGACACGATAGGTCCAACTCTTAGAGTTGCCCAGGGAGGTGCAGAAGGATTTCTGGTCCTTCCTCCTAGCCTCTGCCCGCTCTTTGCCTCCCACATGACTTCCCATCAAAAAAAAAAAAAAAATAAAAATACACCTGTAGCCCAATCACAGCCCTCTGCTCTCTTCTACAGGTGTGCCTGTAAGAGGCAGCACAGGATAGGTGTTCATCTGGCCTCCAACTCAGATCACCTGGGTTTGAATCCCAACTCTGCCTCTTACCAGCTATGTGCCTGGGTCAATTCCTTAAACTCTCTGCCTCAAGTAAAGTGGGGGTAAGCACTTACCTCCTGGGATTGTTGGAGGGGATTAAATTAGTTAATGCATGGAAAACACTTAAAACCATGCCTGCACAGACAGGTGCTACATAAGTGTTAGATAACTAAAAATGATTTGTATTACCTAGATGCCACCAAAGTGTGCACAATAATATGCAAGTAAATGTGCGCTGACACATCTTATGCTACACGGCTCACCACCCCCTGGGGCCCATGCCACTCACATACCAGCCCACACCACCCATGGTCATCATGCCTCCACGCACAGCATTCCCTCTGCTCCACACTCGCATGCACTGACACCCAGCACCACGCACAACTCCTATACCCTGTGCATCAACACACCAGCCCACGACCCCACATGTCTCACACATGCCATCACATGTCAACTCGAATGCCAGCACCTCTCACATGGCCAGCTGCACGTGGGACCTTCAGGCACCCTTGTTATTTTGCTTTATTTTCCCAGGGATGCTGTCAGGTCCCAGGAGAGGGAGCTGCAGCCCTTCCCATGGGGGCTCCTGTCCTGGGAAACCCCTGGCCCATCCAACCTCCCCCAGCATTCACCTTTAATCTCCTGGGGGCAGGGGCTTGAGGGTGAGGCTGAGGAGAAGGCAATGGAGAGGAGACAGCCAGACAGTTCAGGACAGGGATGTGTGCAGGTGACCCCCCTCCCTCTGAGCTTGGGGATGAGAGTGAGATAGGGTGAGGGAGGTTCCTTGTATGTTCGTATGCACAAAGCTCTATGCACATGTGGGCGGGTGCATGTGTGAGAATACATGTGCTCATGCATGATGTGTGCCCTGGGTTCTGCATGCATTTATCTCCTGGTGTGTTTCCGTCCATGTCTGTGCATGTGCATTATATGTGCATGTGACCAGGTATGCACCTGTCACAATGTGAAGCGAATGTGCCTGTGTGGCCATTTAGGGAGACCTGTGTGTCTCTTCAGCAGCGTGTCACATGTATGTTTCTGTAAGTTGGTAGCCCCTCCTTTCTATATCAGTCTCTTCTGCCCCAGGCTGAGGACCCCCAAAACAAGTGTGTGGGAAGGGACTGAGGAAATGCGCAGGGCTGAGCAGGGGAATGTGTCCCTTACTCCCCTCCTGAAGGTCCAAGGAACTGGGTCACCCAGGCGGGGGCATAAAGATGCGCTGGGCAGGAGAGCTCCTTCAGTGCCCCCTCCTCTCTGACACCCTCAAAGCTGCCTCTCCCAGTTGGAAGAAGATTCCGTTGTCCCCGCAAACACCCCCAGTTCCCCAAATGGGAAGAACCTTGCCGCTCGACCTGAGAAACCCACCCTGGGTCCCCTTTACAAACCTCCCCGCAGCTCTGGCCCTGGGACCACGTCTCAATCCTTCCAGCACGCGCGCTCGTGACCCCTCCTGGAGGGGGCGCTCCGGGGCGACCGAAACCCTACTCCTCGGGGCTGGCCGCTCGGCGGTCAGGACCCTGGAGAGCGCCGCGTGTTTCCCGGGGATCCCCGCTTTCCGCGCTCCAGGTGGGAAGAATCCCAGGAGGCACGGAGAGTCGCGGGGTTGGGGAGCCCTGGACGTGGCCCCTAGCTCCGGGGATCCCTCCCTGCATCCCCGGGGCCCGGCCGGAGCGCCCCCACTCACCCAGCGACGCCGAAACACCGACTGCGCAGGGAAGGCGGCGCTGCTGCGGCGCGCGGCGGCAGAGGCGGCCAGAGGGGCGGGCGGGACTGCGAGGGAGACGCCCCGCAGCGCTCGCCCCGAGCCCCTCCCCTGGGGGGTCCCCTCCAGCCCCGGGTAGGGGGAGCGGTGCGCTAGGCTCCGCCCCCGCCCCCGCCCCCGCCCAGAGAGGGAGGGGGACGCCCCCACCGCCCTGCTCCAGCTCTCGAGGGAGCACCCCTCCAGGGGAAGAGAACCGGGGTCCCTATCTCAGCATCTCGACTCAGGGCGCCTGAATGGAGGAGCGGGTCAGTGCCGAGAGCCCTCTTTCCTAAGCAGGGGACAATCCTTGGCCACGCCACCACCTTCTTCCCTCATCCCTACCTGGGCGCTGGGCTGCACGTCGCTCCGAGGGCGGAATCCGAATCCTGGGCGGTTCGCTAGGCACCCTCCCTGCTTCCTCGCCTCAACTCCAGATCCAACCGAACTAGGGTCTCTTCGGGGAACGAGGAGCGCCCATTCCTTCGGTCCCGAGGTCTTAGGAGGGTTAGACACACCCCCTGCCCACCTCCACTTTATAGAGCCCGCCCCCACTCCTGCCTACTACTCTCGATCTCATCCCCCACCCGCTCTCGGAATTAATCCCACCTCCCAACAGCGATGCCGCGTACACTCCAGCCTCTCTGCCGGTGCAGGCTCGTGACCTGTGAGAACGGGAGAACAGTCTCCAGCTCCCAGGTTCTGAGATGCACAGGCCTCTGACTGCACGGTGGACAGTTCCTCTCCGGAGTTGTTGACCACCTTACAGCTCCTCCTGCCGGTATGGGGGCTGCATCTTCCTTCCTCTGATCTTGGCAACAATTCCCACATGCTGGGAATTGTTAAATTTTGTCCTTTTCCATCTCTAGAATATGATCCTTGTTCTCCACTTTTCAGATCAGGAAACTGATGCTTGGTGGGGGTTAAATGGGTCAAATTTTCCAATGTCTCAACTAATGAGCGGAGGGCTTGGGCTTGAATCCACATGCCCTCATTCATTCATTCTACAAATATTAATCAAGCCCTAGTTCTGCATCCAGCACTGTCCTAGGCGGTGAGGTTACAGGTGTGGAAAGAAGTGATGTGTGTTATAACATACAAGTCACATCTACAGTGTATTAAATAAGTTATTTGGGACAAGGTTGGGAGGGTGGCAGATCAAGAGCTGTGGGGTCCATGTTGAAGCCTTAAGATTGATTGCATTACAGATGAAATGGGAAGTCCTTGGGCCATTATGTCATGAATGGATGTTAAGGAGTGGGAGGCAAGGGAAGGAGCAGGGGGACATTTCAGGGTGAGAGATGACCAGGGTGGCAGTGGTGAGTCTTGTTTCTGGACCTCTAGAGCTATCAGCCCTTACCAGGTACCCAGACGGCTCCTCCTAGCCATATTCTCTCAGTATCTGCAGCTTAGACCCTCCCAGCTCCCCAGAACTCAGACCAGAGTTCCCCATCTAGGCTGCCAGACTAAGCCTCATAGGTCATTGGATTGTAGCCGTAGTCCCTCCTGCTTGGGGGTGAGCTCTTCTCCACCAGAAAAGCTAGGGAATCAGACTGAGGTGGAGGGACAGCTGGGCCCTCGGGAACACTGGCTCCACTGTGTGCCTTGGCTCTGGTGTTGGGACCCCCGGTGGAGGCGTGAGAGACGCCAGACGTATGTGGGTGGTTCCCAGCTGCCTCCTGTATGAGGACCTGGGTGGGGGGAGCAAAGAGCTGCTCAGTCCCCACCCTAAGCCACTCCAGTGACAACCTCCCTCACCTCTCCTCGGTGGGCCAGTGGGCCTGTCATGCCTGGGACAGGGAGAGGGGCCTAATCTGCAGTCACCCTCTCAGCCTTTCCTTCCCCCAAGACTCCCTCCTCTCTCTCTCCTGCCTGAAGCTGGAGTCTTCTCAGCCTGGTCTGAATCCTCCTCTCCATCCTGGGGGTGGGGGGATTCAGTTTACCCTAATTTCCTGCTTCCTCCAGGCTTTTCTTCTCTGTGAGAGTGACTGGAGCCTGCCCTCAGACCTTCAGTCTGCATCCTGTCTCCCCACTAGATGGGGGCTTCTGAAAGTGGGACCATGTCTTCTCTTCACCCTGGGCACCCCACTTTCCTTGACTGTTCCTGCATCTAGAATGAGTAGGGTCCCTGAGGAGGCAGGGCTCGGCCCTAGTGGGCTCTGCTGGCTCAATCCATCAACCACCTCTACCCTCCCAGGGGCCTAGGAAGCCCTGGGAGGCCCCCCTGAGCCAAAGGAGAAGCTGGGGTGTTCCCACACTGTGCATTTGCCCTTGAGCCAAGACTTCTGTCTTCAGGCAGAACTCAGAAAAGCAGGGCAGAGGGCTGCAAGTCAGGAGGCCTGGGTCCCTCACTTCTGGATGGAGCAAGTCTTTCCCGTTTCTAAGCAGAGAGGCTAAACAGATGACGTGACCAGAGATGGCTGAGGCAGCAGTGACACTGGAGCCCACAGGTTTGCTTCTTTGAAGGCCAGCTTGGTGGGGGGAGTGTCCTTGTTTGTGATGCCCAGTCCCCTCCCACCTAAGATTGAGGCACCCAGGAGGGAGGGAGAGGCCCAGCTGAGAGTAGAAATGCAGATGGATGACCGAGAGGACAGAGCAGCAGGCAGGGTCCCCTGGAGAGCGAGCAAGTCCCAGGATCTGAGAAGGGAGGCAAGTGGTTGAGAAAGCAGCGGCAGCTGCCCTCTCTCCCACCAAAGAGGCAGGCCAGCTTCCGGGACACCAAGAAGCACGTGGGGACAAAGGGAAAGGGGACCACAGGGCTCTACAGTTTGCAGAGTGCTCTACATGGGCCGCCTCATTTCATCCTCCGAGATTCTGACAGTTTACAGATGTGGCCCAGAGAATTGAAGTCCCCACCTGGGGTGCTACAGCAAGAAAGTGGCAGTGTCAGAAATTCAAACCCAGCTCTGCGTGACTCAGAAGCCCAGACCCTTCCTGGAAGCCTCTCAGTGAAGTAGGTGGAGCTGGCCCCTCCCCAGCCCCCTCAGAGGCCCAGCCCACCCCCACTCGGGTGCCTCTTGGGTCCCAAACGGTTTGGAAAATCCTGATGGGAGCAGATGGTGGGGACAGATGGAGGGAAAAGCATCTCGAGGCTGAATTACACAAACAAACATTGATAAAGTGATTAAAACCTCCAGCCACCCCTTTCCCAAAGCCCTGCCCACCCAGCTTGGAGCACACAGAGCTGAGAAGCGGGGGCCCGGGGGTCTCCGGAGGCCCTCCTCTCGCTGCACCCAGCCCAGCTTCTGCTTGCCTCCCTCTCCGCCAGGGACCACCCCCGGACCAGAGCCCAGGGTGGCAGAGCTGCCAGGAGCACAGCCCGGGAGGGGGCGGGGCAGGCCTGGCTGTTCCCAGGGGAGGTGGCCGCGAGGAGCAGAATGGCTGGGGAGGGAAGAAAATGTCCTGAGAGCTAGAATTGCAGACCTGAAGCCAGGGCAGTGGGGTAGCCGGGTTCGGGGCTCTCTGGAGAGGCCTCACTTTCTATGTGGGGGCTCAGAGAGCTGTCACTCCTGTCCAGGTCCCACAGCCCCATCGCTGCCCCACGGAGCAAGGCTGAACCTGCAGTGGAGGGGGCAGGCCCTGCCCCTCGTGTTCCCAAGTGTCAGTGGAAACAATGGCGCTGTCCTGGGAGGCTTCTGTGGGAACTGGGGAAGAGGGCGCCCATGAAGAGTCTGGCGCTGGGTGCCCACAGTCAGCACCCAGGCAGTGTGGGCTGGCAGGACGCCTGCGGCTCTGGGTGGCGGATGGGGAAGCCCTGGTGTTGTGATACCAGGGCGGGTTGGAAAGTGTCCCTTAGGGAGCAGAGACGTGGGCTTGAAGAACCTGCTGGCCATGCCCTGTGCTGCTGGGCTCTGCAGCAGGTGAGTGGAGGACACGGCTGCAGTACCCCTACTCCCGGGGAAAGGCAGCTGAGCCCAAAGTCAGGACTCCAACCAACAAAGTGCTGCTACCTAGCTGGCTCCTCGGACTTGAGTTCAAGTCCTCACATGGCCTTTTTCCAGCTTTGGCAAAGTTGGCAAAAACAACCTCTCTGACCTTCTGGTTCCTTCTCTGTGAAACCGGCATTTCCAGCTGCTTCCTGGACATGCTCCCAGAAGCCCACAGACACCCCCGACTCCAGCCAGCCAATAGCCAGCTCATTGCCTTCCACCCCCAGCCTGCCTTGCCCCTGGGTCCTCCTTCAACCACAGAACAAGCTAGAGGTGCCACCTCACCCAGGACCCACTCCTCCGCCTCACCTCTGCTCCCGCCCCTTCCCAGTCCAGTCAAGGCCGCCAGAGGAGGCCTCAGCCGGCCCTTGCCTCCCCTCCCCTCCCCTCCCCCAAGAACCGTGGTCAGATCTGCCTTCTATGTCTGCTCTGCCCTTCTCACAGGCCCCCCTGCTGGGATCAGTTTCTCTAAATCTGATTATCTTCCTCTCTGCTTAATAATCTTCCATGACTCCCCACTGCCTACCAGAGTAAATAGAAACCTGAGGCTCTCCAATAACATCCCCACCCTCGCCTCCCACCTTTTTCTGCTTTTTTTTTTTTGGTACTGGCTATTGAACCCATGGGTGCTTAACCACTGAGCCACATCCCCACATCCCCAGCCTTTTTTGCATTTTATTTAGAGACAGGGTCTTGCTGAGTTGCTAGGACCTTGCTACTCAGTTGCTGAGGCTGGCTTTGAACTCGCAATCCTCCTGCCTCAGCCTCCTGAACCACTGGGATTACAGGCATGTGCCACCGCGCCCGGCTTCACCTTTCCACCTTCTGCACCCACCAGTCCAGCACCTTCTGAACCAGATGACCATGGTCCCAGACCTAACCTCTCCACATGGGACTGGACCTAGACAGGGGGAGGGGTGTGTGCAAGAGAAATGACTCTGTCAGCTAGGGTCACATCGCAGCCAATATTTGCTCTTTCCTCTACTGGGGGAAGTGACTTTTAGCTGGAAGGGTCCCAGCAGTGGGCCAGAGAGGGATAGTCACTCGCCTTAGGTAACCCAGCTAGGCCCGCCCTTTTGCCTCATACATATGAACATTCCGATCTTCCTCACGTAGTTCATGGCTGGGGGGTTCCATCTCTCAGCTCCTCTTGATTTTTCTCACCTGCCTCAAACTTTGGGGTCGCTGCAAAGGCAAAGGTCACCTCTTAAGGGGAGTGTGTCAGGAGGCTGAATTAGCACTTGTAACTTGATACACAGTTCTGTCCAAGTGCATCACAATCTGCACAAAGGACATTTGAGACTTGAATCAAAGTCTAAAGTGCCAAGATTTTAAAGAGAAAATCCTTCCTGAACTGGGTGAGCCCGGGTGGCCAGGCTGACTCCCTTCTTGGCCTGTTCTTCACAATCCCAAAATGTGCTTGAAATCTCCAAGGGACTGCACTTGTGGGACAGGGCAGGGCCCAGGGTTTGGGGGTGTAGACATGGCCCCACAACTGGCCAGTGGTGCCTCCCAGAGTCTGAGTTCCTTGTGAAGTGCCTCCTTTCCAGAGCTGCGAGGAGCCCATGGACACTGGGAGGTGATACTCTTGAAAGAGGCTGCTGGGTGACACTTCAGGGCCCAGGGATACATACTCAGATAGCCCTAGAGGATGGTGCCCCCAGAGAGAGGAAGGTCACACTCCATTCAGTTCTAAGCATCTGAAGTCACCTGCTATTTCCTCCATTACATAGAAGAAGAAACTGAGGCCCCAAAGGACCACAATCCCATTTGGATTTGTGCTTGGAATTAGACCAGAGCTGAGGTGGGATGAGCTCCATCTCTGAGCTCTTTGCAGTGTGTCAGGCTGCTGTGGAGAAGCGAGGGCTTCCTAGAGGGCTCAGGGTACCCAAAGCTCTGGAATCCACTCCCAGAGGCCGAGGTTGCTCTATCCCAGGGGACTCCCAATCTGTCTCTCTTCCTGGGAAGATCGGGCCAGCTCTGATTCCTGGCACCTCAGGTTCTCCCGAGACTGGGGATTGCCTCAGTGTTTCCATAGTAACAGTGAACACTGGGGCCTCCTGAATCGGTGCAGGGATACTGCAGCAATACCTGCAAGTATGCATGTGCCCGGAGAACCCTTGGGTACATGCACACATGCACGTGCATATCCTTGCACACACATGCACACCCAATGCTTGTGTGTGCACACCCTTGCCCCTTATGAACGCACGTGCATACCACTGCACATGCAGGCACATGCACAATGCTCCAGGCCCTGGCCCACTAAACCACAAGTGTGTCGAGACATCTCCCTGCCTGACCCGACCCATTCCCAGAGCCATCCTGGTCCATTTAGATGCAGAGAAGGTCTTGGGGAAAGGAGGAACTTCAACTTTATAATAACACCCACTGCAACATTTATAGATGTTTACATGTTCCAGGGACTGCATTTTCCTATTCACATGTGGCATCTCCTGCCACCCTTGCAATGCCACTCTGCAATAGGTGCCAGATGAGGAAACAGGCTCAGAGAGGTGGAGTGATTTGCCTGAGGCTACACAGTAGACATGGGCAATGTCAAGGTTTGAGTCCAGGACTATTTGGCTCCAAGCCTTAGGCTCTTGCCCTCATCACTGGACCCCTCGAAACCAGACCCAGGAGCACTCACTTGACACACATAGGTGGGCGTGTCTTATAGACGTGGGACCAGAGCTGAGGACTCACAACCAGAACAGCAGGGTTTCTGGGCTTTAGCTTGGGGTCATCAGATTCCCTATCAGGTACCCAGCCATTCCCAGGGTGGAGGAGTAAGGAGGGGGCCAGGGGATCACAGGGACTTTCCTTCCACTGACTTCTTCTTAGTAGTCTTAAAAGGAACTTTGAACAACAAAAGCAAGACCCACTGAGAATCCGTGAGCGAGGTCGCTGGGTGCACCTATCAGCTCTCTTCCGCAGTAAAGGCAGGAATCCAGCTGTGAGGGTCTGACTTGTGTACAGAGCCAAGGCAGCAAGACTCAGGCTCTGCCTGGCTGCTGAGACTGTGGTCTGTTCCTCTCGGAGCAGAGCAGGAGGCAGGGCAGCTCTCCCAGCTGTGACTCCAGCTCCCTGGGGTCTTCCTGCTCTGGCCAACTCTGGCTTCCTCCAGCCAGGGGGACGCCCTCTACTGGCAGCATCCTGTCTCTGCAAAGCCGTGTTCTGCCAGGGGGAGAGGCCCTGAGTACCTGCCTCACAGGAAGTGGGGGACCCTGGAGCCTCAGACATTCACTTGGGATCACCTCCACTTTGCCAATGAAAACAAAGCCTAAGGTCAAGCAGCCAGTAAGGGACTGAGCCAAGAAGTGAGGCTAAAGGCCTTTTTCCTCTCCCTGTTAGGCAAGGGGTCTTATCCCAGGTGCCCCCAACTCAGAGCCCCAGAAAATAGCTCTACCACTCTTGAGAGATCTGTGGTGTGCAGCTGATGATCTATTTTCAAAGGCAAAGCCAGGGTCAGGAATCTGAGTATGGAGCTGCCACAGGCTGGCTTTGTGATATTGAGCAAGGTCCTCAACCTCTCTGAGTGTTGTCAGATGGGAACCTTCCTTTGTAGACCAAAGAGCTGAAGATGTTGAGGAGGTCTCCTTTCCCTAATTAGAAGGCCCCAACCTTCCACCTCCTCCTTCCTTTCCTTCTTATTCCTCTCCACCCACCCACCATCACCTCCACCACTCGGTGGTGTGGATACTATTATTATCTTTTCACAAGGAGGCATTGAAGGATCAGAGAGGTGGAGTTACTGACCCAGCGTCACTCAGCCAGATGTTTCTGGCCTCAGAATCTGGACTTTGGAAAGCTGACCCTGCCCTGATTCTCCCACTCTTCTCTTCTCACTCCTGTCAATCTCATCCAGATCTTCCCTCAACTTCTCTCCCTGTCTCTTGTGAGCACCTAAGTCAAGATCCCATCATTTCTGACCCTGCAGCACCAGCAGCCTCCTTGCCTCCTCCCAGGTCGCCCCCCACTCGGGTTCTCTGCAGTCTGGCTGGCACACACACAGTCAAGTGAGCCTTTTAACACGTAGTGCTTCACACAAGGTCCTGCTTCTTGAGGCTTCCCTTGCCTGTGGAATCACGTGAGCCTCTCTCCCACAGCCCTGCGGCCTGCGCTGCCCGGCTCCAGCTGCTCTCCTTCCCGTCTTGCTCACCCAGCTCCAGCCTCTCTGGCTTTTTTCAGTTTCCCAAACACAACAGCTTGCTGCTGCCTGGCACTTGCTTTGCGCTTGGCTGCCCCTGCCTTCTGGGAAGTTCTACCTGCTTCCTCTTCCTTCTTTAGGCCTTGGTTCAGACGGCCTTCCTCACAGCACCCCACTGACCATCATCCCACCCAGCCGTCTCCTCCATTTTTTTCTCATATTTCTCTCAGTCTGAAGACACTCTGTCATGTCATGAGTTGACCTGCTTAGGGTTTGTCTCTCCACTGGAATGGGAGGCCCTCAGGGAAACTCATCTTATTCAACTGTGTCCCCAGGACCAGACACAGGGCCTGGCACTTAGGATGTGCTCATATTTGTTCAATAAAAATAAGACCTTCCCCAAGTTCTCTTGTAAACTCAGAAAGGTCTTTTAATTATTATATTCCAAAGCAAACTCCTGACTCCTGATTTCCCTGTGATTTAGAGCAGGGTGTGTATCTAGGGGTACCCCGGACATAGATCATGGCCATTCCAGGTTTGTAAGAGGAGCCTTTTGCTAGGATGGTGGAGCAGACCCACAATCCTAGCTATCCGGGAGGCTGAGGCAAGGGAGGGGGGGGGGTCACAAGTTTGAGGTCAGCCTCAGCAACTAAGTAAGACCCTATATCAAAATAAAATGGCCTGGTGTGGTGGTGCATACTTGTAATCCCAGAGGCTCATGAGGCTGAGACAGGAGAATCGCAAGTTCAAATCTAGCCTCAGCAAAAGGCACTAAGCAACTCAAGGAGACCCTGTCTCTAAATAAAACTCAAAATAGGGCTGGGGATGCAGCTCAGTGGCTGAGTGCCCCTGAGTTCAATCCCTGGTACCAAAAAAAAAAGCAAGAAAGACTGGGGATGGGGATGGACTTGTGGCTCAGTGGTACGGTGCTTGCCTGGCATGTGTGAGGCCCTGGGTTTGACTCTCAACACTGCATATAAGTAAATAAAAACAAAATTCCCTCAACAACTAAAAGAAATTTTATATATATAATTATATATATAAATATATATATACATATATATATAAATATATATATACATATATATACATACATATATATGTATATGTATATATATATATATATATATATATATATATATATATATATATATATATATAAAGACTGGGGATGTAGCTCAGTGGTAGAGAGTCTGGGTTCCCCAGAACTGCAAAACACAAAACAAAGCAAAAAGAGGGGCCTGCCTATTCTACATGGTTTCCTGGGATCTGGCTTGGGCACCTGCAGTCTGAGTTAGGTGCTAAGACTTCAGACAGCTCTTAACACCTAGAAGGTTCCAAATGCTAGTGGCCCCATCAGATGCCAATGTGTAAGTGACCAGCCAACCCCCAGACTTCACAGACATCTGTGAAGTTCTCCAATCCAAATGGAGGTCAGTGAGTGTACCTTAGGAGGACAGAGGCCCCCCAGATTCCCATTTATGTGTTCATTCATTCTTTAACTGCTGTATTTACAGACTGTTACCCAGAACCTGGCACATAATAGGTGCTCAGTAGATGTATGTTAGAAGAATTAATTTATTCTATACAAGCAACATTTACTGAGCACCTACTGCATGTTAGGGCCTGTGTTAAGAGATGGAGGACAGATGGTGTACATAAAGCAACTGGAGCTATAAGCCCCCTCCCAGGATCACTAGGATGCCTCTAAACCCTCCCAACTCAGCTCCCACTGGCTGCCAGGCTCCAGGCCCAGGGCTTCTCTCAGAATTGAGGTGTGGCCCAAGAACCCCATGCCCCATAAGACCTTAGATGGCTGCATCCCACAGCTACAACTCCCCAAATCCTACCAGTCCTACACACCCGCTCCTTCAGCCTCCTTTCCTCCTCCCTCCCAAACCCTCAGACACTGCCATCTCCCCCTCCCAATGCCCTACATCTGCCTGAGGTTTTACCAGGAGAAGCCAGCAGATGGCGCTGAGGCACCCCTTTCCCTAGCGCTGGACCAGAGGCCAGACCCCACCAGGACCCTCTCCCTCCCTCCTTTCTCCCCAGCAAGGCCAAGAGTGGATTCTGTGACCTCCAAATAACCCCTTTCCTCCCTGCTGGCTCCTATGATGGAGAAATGAGGAGGCTCCAGTTGCTCCTGCAGGCCCTCTGGCTGTCTGGGGGGAAGGGAGGAAAGGTCCCTAGGGGCCAAGCTGCAGCTGGTGGGGCGGGGCAGGCAGGGCAGGGCAGGCAGCAACTGCCAAGACAGAAAGAGAGAAAGAGAAAGGAGAGAGAAGGTGCTCTGGCTCCCAACTTCTATCCCAAACAGGTCGACTTCCCAGCTGAGGCTTGCCCCCAGGACAAGAGGTACGTGGGAAGAAGCAGATGGGGGGGAAGGGGGCTTGGGGTATGGAGGGGCTGGGTAGTGAGATTCTGCAGCTCAGTGAGAACCCCTGAGTCCCCTCCCATCTCAAAGTGACCAGGTAGAAACTTGGAGGGCAAGGGAAGAAGTCCTGAGGGGGGCATCAGGAGGGGAGGGTTGTTTCATTGCTGCTCTGATTCATTGTGTGAATTTACACCAAGCTCTTCCATCTCTGAGCTTCAGTTTCTTATCTACAACCGAAAGAGTGGGGGAAAGACCCCGAAGACCTTCTGTGAGATAACTGTACGAAGAGTCCCCTTTCCAAAGAGGGTAGCTCTTCCAGGGCCTCTGGAAAACTCCTAAGATAGAGGAACGCCCTCCCAGTAGTAGAAATTAGATAGTGCGGGTAGGGAATTTGTTTGGATAGATGGGTGGTCTTTCCATGTCAGGGACCCTGGGACACTGGTCCCTAATTTGTTTTTTTGACTGGGACTTGAGGTGGAGAATGTCAGGATTGAAGGGGTGGGGGGAATCTCTTGCTGCCTGGTACTCCAGAGGTCCTCTTATTAGGGAGAGGGTCATGAGTGCAGGACAAGGACACCTCTTTGCCCCCAAGATCAGAAAGGAGTGGGTTGGCCAGGAGGGTGTATGCTGGCAGAAGCAGGCATATTGATGCACAGGGTTATGAAGCAAGGGTCATCCAAGCCCTTTCATTAGCTGTGGCTGCCTGCTATGTCTCCAAAGCCCTGAGCACTTTAAAGCCATTAGCTCAATCACTGCTTACACATTTATCAGGCCAAAATGGGTGTGGGGGGCTGGCCTAGAGCTGCCCCAACCCCCACCCACACACACTGCTCTTAAAGAGAGATTGTTCCAGATTGTTTCCTGGTTGCAAAGGCCCTACCACACTACCTACCACAGGAAGCTTCTAGAATCTCAGGGATCCTGGGATATTACTCTGAAGTCAGTCTGGAGGGAGAGACAGTTGAGAAAAGGCCAACTTTGGAAATCAGAGCAGCCTGGGTTCAAATTCTGACTGCTGTGGAGCCTTGCAGGAGCCGAGTAGCCTGTCCAAGTTGCAGTCTCCACCTGTGCAAAAGGCACACAATAGAGTAGGACCTTATGGAGCTGCAGTGAGAATTAGGCCCCCCAAATGCAAGTAAAGACCAGCACAGCAGGGTGTCTGGTACCTAGCAGATGCCCATTATTGCTCATTAGGGAGATTAAAAAGGCAAAGAACTGGTTTGGGGTTCCCAGCTAGACTAGACCTCCAGTGAGCCAGAGTACTGCCTTCTGGGTCCCACAGTAAACACTCTGCACTTGCTGTGGTCACCCCCGTCCCAATTATGAGTACTTCTCTCTGCTCACTCCTGCACCAGGTAGCAAGACGGGTATGGGGGGAAGCTCAGGGTGGAAACCCCAGGCCACTTTGGGGTGGGATGGAGGCACAAAGGAGCATTTCAGTGGCTCTGTCCTCCCTTTCCCTTGGGAAAGGGCAGGGATGGGGGGCTAGGTCAGGTCTGGGCCGGGGCTGACCACCGTGTGGACACCGGGAACCCTGCTGCTCCAGCACGGGCGAGAGTGAGCCACGGGGCCGCCAGTCGGGTAAGTCCCAGGGGCGCGGGGGCAGCAGTCGGGGCGCCCTCGGCCCCTCACCCCACCCCCGCGCCTCTCCCCGCAGCGGGGGCGCCCCGCCCCCCGGGCGCCCGACGTGGACGCGGCCGCCGCCGCCGCCGCCGCGCGGGAGTCGCTGTCCGCGGAGCCGACATGCAGGCGGCGCGGGGCGGCGCGGGGCGGCCGGGCCGGGCGGGCCGCGGGCCAGAGCGGGAGCGCGAGCGGCCGCCGGGCACCGGAGCCGCGTCCCCCTGCGCCGCCCCGGACCGGCCGGCCAGAGGAGCCGCTATGCACCCGGGGCCGCCGTGCGCCTGGCCGCCCCGCGCCGCGCTCCGCCTGTGGCTGGGCTGCGTCTGCTTCGCGCTGGTGCAGGCGGGTAAGGGGGCCCCGGGCAGGGGCCGGGGGCAGGGCGGCGGGGCAGCCTCCTCTCCAGGTCCTATCACCTGGGAGTCCTCGGTTCTCTTCCTGCTCCCGAGGGACCTCCTGACTCACCTGCTCACTGCTCCCTAACCCGACCCCCGCGCTTCCCTACCTTCGTGACCCCAGACTCGTCCTTCAGCCTCCAAACCCTGCCCATGACCTCAGCCCTGGGTTTTTAGAGTCTTGTGACCCCTGATATCTTAATCCCATCCCCTGACTCCAGGTCTTTGCCTCAGGTTCTCTTTTTCTGGCCCAGGGAGCAGCTGAGGACACCAGTCCTCCCAGTTTGGGCCTCCTTCCCTGTCCTCAAAGACCTCTCAAAGCCCCACAGGACAACTCCACACATTCCTTGTGCAAGAGAATGTGTGATGGGAATGGAGACTGGCACCTGGGGGTGCAGGGTGGGTGAGGGTGGCCCCCAAGCCTGGTGCAGTGGCTGGCTCAGCCCCTGGGGCCCAGCCTCTCCTGACAGGTCTCTGTCCCTTCTGGTTGCGGCTGCCTCTGCCCATCTATCTGTCCATGGCTCAGCGCACTTGCTCTGCGGTCTCTGTTTCTAACCTTCCACTTGTCTGCTCTCTGTTGTTCTGTGTCTGCCGCCACCTGTCTGTGTCCTTCTGTCCCTTTCCATCTTCATGTCTGGCCTAGCTCCTGGGTCTCAAGTCCATTCATCTGTGGGGTGAGGGGTTACTGCTCAGGCCCATGTCTTCCTCTTGCAGCAGCTACCTCTTCGGAGATGGACTTGTATGACTCCACTCCCCTCTTCTGGAAGGTTCTTCCTGACCTGACCCCCAATCCCCAACATTCTCCCTCTTGCTCTCTTGACTGATAACCCATTCATCCTCTCACCCAGAAGGCCTTGCCCTGTCCTCTCTTCACTGAAGGGCTCTGCTCTGAGTGCCCCATATTCTCCAGCTCTTTCCCTCCCACCCGCCCCTTGGGGGGTTGGTGGAGTGTGGAGAAGAGACTCATGAAGACCCCTTCCCAAGTTGCATGCTGCCCAGTTCATCACCACAATTCTGGGGGTTTCCTCTGTTGCCCTTCCCTCCCATCCCAGAGTTCAGTCCACCAGGCTCTTCTCAACCTCTGGGTCTTTCTCCTTCCCTCAAGGTCACTCACTTGACAGTGCAGGACTATAGAAAGAGCACTGGACTCGGAGTCCTTTTGACTGCTTTTCATCAAACTAATCTTCAGCTTCTGCAACCCTAGTCATTTGTCCCCTTCATGCCTGTCCCCCAGACTTTAACCATCCATGCATTAAATCTGACTCTGGCCCAGGCCCATTAATTTTTTACGTGGGCCCCTAGTGGGGCTGGCCTAGGGTCAACAGGGGCTTTCATCCTACACACAAAGAGCCTGGAACTGCTTCCTTTCCCTATGGCATGGCCTTCCCCAGGATTCCCCTTCTCACTTATAAAACTGGGACTAGGCAACACAAGCAGGGGACACTCAGGCTCACGTGCCTCCCTGCCCTGCAGATAGCCCCTCAGCCCCAGTGAATGTCACCGTCAGACATCTCAAAGCCAATTCTGCAGTTGTCAGCTGGGACGTCCTGGAAGATGAGGTTGTCATCGGGTTTGCCATCTCTCAGCAGGTAACTCTTGAAGGTCCTTGGGAGGGAAGGACACATCAAGATAATGACTACTAGAAATGGAGGATGGTGGGGTAAAGAAATAGAAAGGAAAAAGAAATGCAGAGCAAGAGAGGCTGTCAACACATACGTTCGTTGCACATGTGACCGGAAATTGGGGCCCTGAGGGAATTCATTAGTGGAGAAGGGTTCAGGAGCTTTCAGCTGGGACATGGAATTCAGAGCATGGATCTGATCTCAGAACCACCAGTGTTTAGGACCTGGCTCCAATTTTCACTAGGTGTATGGTCTTGGGCAACTTCTCTAATCTCTCTGAAGATGTTTCCTTAAATATACAATGGATTTTGTGAGAGACGGGGTCTGGTCAGAGCCCCCCAATGTTACCTGAAGTGACAGGATGATTGTGTTAAGTATAGGATTTGTCACTACTGGGAGGTAGACAGAAACAAGGTTGGTGTCTGGGCATTGAGAGATGGCTGGTGCTCACTTTTGCAGAAGAAAGACGTGCGGATGCTGCGCTTCATCCAGGAAGTAAACACCACCACTCGCTCCTGTGCCCTTTGGGACCTAGAGGAAGATACCGAGTACATTGTGCATGTGCAGGCCATCTCCATCCAGGGCCAGAGCCCGGCTAGTGAGCCTGTGCTCTTCAAGACTCCAAGAGAGGCTGAGAAGATGGCCTCCAAGAACAAAGGCAGGCCTGGGGCATGTTGGAGGAGCAGGGAGGGGGCAACTGGGGCCAGAACAGCAGGTGGCATGAGGAAAGCACCCTCTCCCCAGTCCTCTCCTTGTCCCTGCCACCAAGTAAAGCAGCATCTGAGAGGGAGAAGGTTCACTCTAGTTCTCCAGGACACTGGGTACATAAACTCTCACCTTTGGATAAAGCCTTATTGCTGCCAACCCAAGCAGACATCAGTGTGTCTCCAGGTCTCTTTATGTTAGGTGTGAGGGCACCTATACACATAAGTACTTATTGACAAGGTCTTGGCCCTAGAGTAGTGATTGGGGGAGGGAGGAGCCCCAGACTAGTGTCTCTTTCTCTACAGATGAGGTGACCATGAAAGAGATGGGGAGGAACCAACAGCTGAGGACAGGCGAGGTGCTGATCATCGTCGTGGTCCTGTTCATGTGGGCAGGTGAGTCAGGCCTCCAAGCCTTTCTCATCTTTGGGATATCTGGGGGTTGTAACCAGATTCCTTCTTTCACAAAACCAAGGGTAAAGGGCTTGGAGAGATCTAAGAAAAGAGTGAAAAGTTTCTTGCGTCCTGCCTGAGATAGCTCTGGGGGCCAAATCTGACCCCTTCTCTAATCCACTTATCCAAAACAGCACATTACTAGCTGCCTTCTAGCTCCTGTACGTTTGGGGCATGGCTGTAGCCTCTCCTTCCTCTTCTGAGTAGCTGGGCCTCCAGGGGCTTCAGGCCTGGTCAGCCCAGGGGAAGCACTGCCCAGCCTCAGGCTTGAGACCCTCTCCTCACCTGCCTGTCCTTCTAGACCCAGCTTGGGGCCTGCCACTATGGAAACTCCCCCATCCACCCACTGGACGGCCTCCTGCCTTTGTGCTACTGCAGCATACTGTCCTCCCCTTTAACCCTCCTTATGTTGGGCTCAAGGCTCTCTCTTCCCCACCTGATGCTGGTCTATGAGCTCCCTAAGGGTAAAGTCCAAGTGTCCTTCATCTTTTTTTTTCTCCTTTCTTTCTTTTTTTTGTGTGTGGTGCTGGGGATTGAACCCAGGGCCTTGTGCATGCAAGGCAAGCACTCTACCAACTGAGCCATATCCCCAGCCCAAAGTGTCCTTCATCTTTGAAATCAACTCAACTGACATTTAACTGACCGAACACCCCATTCCAAAGAGTAGTGTTACAGTCAGAACCAAGAAGAGCCCTGTGCCCGCAAGGAACTCAGTCTGGGAGAAGCCAGGCCCAAACTTAACTATAATTCAATGTGTGATGAGTGCAACAATAATACCAAGGATGGGGGCAGAGGAGAGGGAATTAATTCTGGAGCTAGGAGTAGAAATCAAGAAAAACAGAGCGGAGATAACATTGGAGTTGAACTTTGAAGGAAGAACAGGTGCTCACCAGGCAGCCAGAAGAGGAAGGGAGTCCTGGGCATGATGTAGTCAAGAAACAAATTAAGCTCAGTCTGGCCCACTGTGGCTGTGACCTAGGAGAGAAGGCAGAGTGTGGGGGAGTAAAGCTCAGTAAGTCTTTGGAGTCTTCTGAGAAATTTGAACACGTTGCTAAAGCCTGAATTACATGGTAGTTGAGAGGACATGCTCTGTTGAGAAAGCATTGGGGGGAAAAATGATCCTCAGGGCATGTAGAGAACAGGCACTTGGGACAGAAAGCAGGAAAAACAAAGGGTTGTACAAAAGAGGAGGTTTGCTTGTAGCACATTATTAGATTTGGCACCCATAGTATTTACATAATCATAACACCATAAGCATAGTGAATTAACCCAGAATTGTGGTGTAATTCTGTTAGGAGATGGAGAAGGAAATAGAGGGAGTTATTAGGCTTAATCTACTATGATGGGAAGTCAATGGATATTTAAAATAGATCATGAAATAACACTATAAATTCAGAGGTAAAAATGGGAAAAACATCTAGAATTGGAGTTGGTTGCCTTAATACTATCTTTCAAAAACTAGTGTTCACATATTTCTGACTTGATAAAACTAGACATTTAACAGGCCCTGGAGTTCCTCTCCCAGATGCACCGTGGTGTAATAATAGGTATCCTTGAGTTGTAAGGACTAAGTGAAGCTGCATGTGTCTGTACACAGCACAGGGCCAGGCACATGCTCAACAAGTGCTGTTATTGTTTTGTTTTCCCCTAAAGGAAAAGGGAGCTGCCAGAGGTTTACAGGAAGGGCGGGGAGGAGGCATGATCAGGTACATGCTGTAGGAAGATCTGCCCAACAGCAGCAAGAGGGACGGCTGGTGAGAGGAAGGTGGAAACAGGAGCTGGAGGCAGGCTCCAGCAGTGGAGCAGGGGAGGCCATCTGGAACAATGTTGGCAAGCCCTGATGAGGATGAAGCACGAGGCATGGCAAGTACTCAGCCCTGGCCTCTGACGGCTCCCGCGTGTCCTCCCTAGGTGTCATTGCCCTCTTCTGCCGCCAGTATGATATTATTAAGGACAACGAACCAAATAACAACAAAGAAAAAACCAAGAGTGCGTCAGAAACCAGCACACCAGAGCACCAGGGCGGCGGTCTCCTCCGCAGCAAGGTGAGGGCCAGTCCTGGGCGGCTGGGAGGGTGGCTCCATGCCTTGTGTGCTGGTAGTCCCTGGACTGCAAAAGGGGTCAGCTCAGGGCCTGGCATGGCTGCAGCTGGGCAAAGCCAAGCTTGGCCACTGCCTGTGTGACACGTGACACTGCAAATTGATTTTGGATCCTCTCCTTTTGCAGGATGCCAGGGACCAGTAGTGATTAAAAAAAAAAAAAAGAAAGAAAGAAAAGGCGGTGGGGGGTGGAGTTCCTGGTTGGTGTGGGGCCGTGAGGGTAGGAATGCTGTACTCATTTTCATTCCTGCCATGCTACGTGTCTTGGGCAGGTGTTTACCGCTGTACTTTCATTTCCTCTTCTGTAAAACAGATATGAAACCTTTTCAGTGCTTGCTCTGAGCAGCTCAGAAGAAAGACATTAGAGAATGTGAGAGGATTTCATGGTTCTGACGATGATTAGCCAACAAACATCTGGCCCTCTCTGCATCTCCTTCTTCTTCCATCTCCTTGTATCCTCGGGCTTACTGTCCTCTCTCTTGGCTTCTCTCTTTCTGGCGCCTTTTCCTGAAGCCTCTTATTAACTCCCATCTCCAGAAGCACCTCAACAATGTCCGTGGCTGAGGCTGTGCCCAGAGGCAGATCTGCAGGATGTGAGAGAACCTGCCAGAGGGATGACTCTGCTGGGGTAGACTGGGTACCAGGGCAAGAGGCCCGGATTCAGTCTTGGCCACTCAGCTGAGTTTGAAAAGGCAGAGAAACAAGACTTACAGGCAGGGCTACTCTTTTCTTTCCACAAGGGACAAGAGCCTGATTTTTTAGGCTGTAATCCTGCTACTCCATTCCTCCTTCTGTCCTCTCTGTTTCCCACCTTTCAAGAAGTCTATTCAATCAGTTTTGGCCGCTTCTCTCATTTTTTCCCTCCCAGTTTCCAAACAAGTCCTCAGTGAACATCATCGAAGCATGACTGCCTGTCTGCAGGGAGAAGGATTTCATTTTTCTTCTCTGCTGGTCCCTGGGTCCTGGGCACAGAGAGAGAACTGACCGCAGCAAGGGAGGAGGCACAGTTCTTCCTCTTCCCCATCTTAGTCTGATGACAGAGGCTGAACTACAAACCCAAATTCTGCAAAAAAATAAATAAAATAAATAATAATAATAATAAATAAATAAATAAGTAAATAATAAGCCACAAAACTAAAAGGCCTGGCCCCATCCTGGGAAAGGAAAAACTGCATGAGACACAGCCTTCTGCCTCCTCTCCTCTCCTGGACTGGCTTCCTCTTTGAGAAAATGCACAAAACCCTGGGAGATGACAAGTACCAAGACTGACTCAAGCTGTGTCTTTCAGACCAAGGCGCATCAGGGAAGCCATAGGGCTGCCATCAAGCCTTTTCTGGATCCAGCCATCAAGGACTTGTTTGTGGTGTGATGCACACCCTTGTGAGTGTGTTTAAGAGGTCACCTGCTAGGTCTCTTTTGGAAAAAAAAAAATCAAAAACTGGAGGGTACCACTCCAGAGGGCAGAGGTTTCTCCCAAGGTCTGAGCTCGTTGCCTGCATCCTATTTTCTTTGACCCTTCCTTTGATGGTAAGATCATCAGCTGGGGTCTGAAGAAGACCTGGAAGGTACTTACTGGCCCTGTCTTTTTTAGCAAGCATCTCTTGGGAGTTTCAGCAGTGCTGGCTTGGACAACTGAAAAAGCACATCCATGTCCTGCATCCTGGGGGCTGCTGAGCCACCCACTGTAGAACGGTAGCTGCTAGAAGACAGGCACGAGCCATTCACCATAGACAGAAAGAGCAGCCTGGCTGTCACTACTGGCCTCCTGGGTCTTCATATCTTGCCATCTCATCCAAGGTTCTGTGAAAGTTACCCAGGGTCCTCATGTCCTTCCCTAGAGCCTGAGTGGTGTAAGGTGACAGGTCTCTCCACTGCCCCTTACTGGTTTTTAAAAAACAAAAAAATGGTGCTTGATGAGGGAACCACACTCTTCCCTGGGACTGACACATTATGGCTACCAAATGCTTGCATAGGAAGAGGCGAACTGTGCATCTTCCGCTGGTGGCCAAGGCAAGGATGTGGAAGGTTGTGCCTAACACAAGCCTGACACACAGCAAGTACTCAGTAAAAATATGTTGCACTGACTGGTAAGAGCACCGGCCTCCTCCAAGCCAGAGAGCTGAAAGCCATCACCCAGTGACCACCTCTTCCTTTCAGTCTACAAGAGTTCTCAAGGCTGGGTCAGCCAGCACTCTGCTTTGGAGTGTGGCAGCACAGGAGTGGAGAGACAGGAGAATGGGCAGATGTCAGCAATACTAAGGGCTTCCTCCTGGGAGGGCATGGGGCTCCACTCATCGTCTTGTGACTTCCATCCCTGCTGAGTGGGGAGCAAGGCTCCTTAAGGGAGAGGTCCTTACCTCTGATCCAGTTAGAGCAATAATCACTTTTTAAATGTAAAATAAAAAGACAAATGAAAAGGCACATCCTTGTCTTCTGGTAAATGCCCAAATGTTGCCCTCTTTTTCTGGCAATTGGCAGCAAGTCAGGATGTGTGGAGGAGGGAATCAGTTCTCTCTTCCATTTTGGCCTGCAGCTTCTTAGGGACATGCCTGCCAGCCAAGCTGGAGTTGGAAGGGAATTCTTGAACAGATGGGGGTGCACGTGTAGGAGAAGAAAATAGCTGCTCTATCATCCTCTTTCTGAGGCTCCCCCAAGCCCAGCTTGGGCTGCCTCACTGCATAGGTATGCAGGCTGGTGCTCTGTTTTAAAAAACAAAGGACTTTCCTCACTGGACCAGGCTGGGTGCTTTCCCTGGCTAAAGGAATGCAGTTCTTATCTCCCCAGGGTAGGGAAGGAGGGAAGAGGATTTGCAAAGGCTGCTTTCAGAGGTTCAGTATTCACAGCTGCTGTTCTGGGCTGTTAAAGGAACATCAATGTGATCCCAACAGTAAGCTGAAAGGCAGAGAGTAATGATGCCATTAGCCAATGAGCAAACCACTAAGTGGGGCACCTCAAAAATTCCTGTTCAGAGCCAGGGAAAGCTTGGATGAAAATGTCAGATGAGCAGGGCTTGGAGTAGGCTATTCAGAAAGTTCTGAAAGCAGAGGGAAGATAGGTCCCAGAGACTAGGCGGGGAGGGAGGACAGGAAATAAAGAGCACACAGAATTCTAAGCCAGCCTCAGAAAGGTACTCAGGCCCTCTGTACCCATCTAGTGTCAACTGAAAAAAAAAAAAAAAAAAAAACCTCAAGTCAGTATTATGTACAGTGGGACTCAGGGAGCTCTATTAATGGGGGCTTCCTGTCTTCAAATTCATCTGTGCCTCTGATACATAAAAAGGGTATGAGGGAAGAACAAACAAGCTCTCAGTTTAAGTAAAATTCCATCCCTTTCCATTGCCTCCCTAAACAATTAATGGTGCTTTTCCTGAATCAACTGTATTTGCATAGTCAAAACCCTGCAGGTAATGAACTTGGTCCTTTCACCTCTCACATAGATCCCACAGCTTGGGAAAGGTTCTGACAGCCCTTTGGAGACCAAAAGACCTCATTTGCAGACCACAGTAGCCTGTAGGAGGAATGCTGGTCCCAGAGGCAGGGGACACTGCCTGGTAACCTACACTTCAGGCAATCACTTTTCTGAGGATATCTTTGGTTTTCGTTTTACCAAAAATGGTTAAGAAGAGAGAGGATTCTCAGAGATTCTTACAGTAGGGACCAAGGGGGGCAGTCTCCCAGAAACAAGAGGGGAACCCAGGGCCTCGGGGGAGGGAGACAGACTGGTGGATGTTTCTGTGGGCAGGAGTCCTTCTCTCCTCCAACTCCTGTCCTTTTAACCCCTAACTTCTTAGTATGGGCTTCCTCTAGAATCCTTTTAAAAAATTTCTAATTCAACTTTTTACAGAAATCTATAATATCTTGTCAATCCATTTTTGGGGGGGCCAGGGGGTACCATTGACCGGTACTTGAACACTTGAGCCACATCCCCAGCCCTATTTTGTATTTTTATTTTTAGAAACAGAGTCTCCCTGAGTTGCTTAGCACCTCGCTTTTGCTGAGACTGGCTTTGAACTCCTCATCCTCCTGCCTCAGCCTCCCTAGCCGCTGGGATTAGAGGCGTGTACCACGTGCCCAGCAGTTGCCAATGCATTTATGTTTCAGATTTCTTCTTTCTTGCCCTCTTTAAACTTATTTGGCAATTTTTGAATTATGCTTTTAAGAAGTAGCCCCCAAGAACAAATTACTTCTATAAATGGACACTGCCTCCTCCAGCTCCAGCCGTACCAATAAAAAAATATTCCTAAGCATGCAAATGTGGCTTGAAGCTAAATTGAAGGGAGATCTTTGTATACAAATGGTTCCTTAGTGATAACAACATTCCAAGATTATCATTTGTACTGCATTCAAAATTACCCAAAGATCACATTCCACTTCCTTCTCAGTGGGTGCTGGGGAAGGCTAGATTATCTGTCTATGGCATGTTCCAGTTGTTATAAGAAGAGAGCAGGTGGGAAGGAATGACAAGGCAGGAGTTTGTTCATTAAGGAATTCCAAAAGTGACCAGCTGACACTTCCTGGTGACAAGTGGAAATTTTTTCCTGACAGGTGCTCTAGCATACAAAGCAAGCATACCCTGGACTCAGCTTAGGAATAATTCTGTTCTCTCTTAGAAAAAGAGGACAAAAACGGGAAAGAACACTATGAAAAACAGGGAATTCAGCTTCCTAGTTTTAGGTGGTTAGTTTCCCTTTCTGTGAAAGCTCAAAAGAGGTCTTGTTACGAGAATGAGTCCATTCCTAAGTCTTAGACAAGGTCCATTTCTCCTTTTCCATAACCAATGAACTGAGGGTAAGGAGCACCACCATTTCAGAGAATTCATTCTATTCTCTGAAACCTTTGCCGCCTACAGAGTAGCACATTGCTAAAAAGGAAATAATTACCAAAGGATATCAACACCTGACAAGAACACAATGGGTATGTGTAGGTCCAGTACCTCAGACTGAGAGAAAGAGTATCCAGTAGCTAAATACTTAACACATTTATATTAAGCCTCTTGCCTGGACTCTCTTTGTTTAGAATATATGCACTTACATAACTTACAGAACAGCAGACAAGTAAGCCTGTCCAAATATATTGCTCTCTATTTTCCAAGCATGAGTTAAGATTTTAAAAGCATTGGCTAATATAGGTGACCACCTATTATTCTCTGATCTTTTTTCTTTGCTCCTGGAGGTAAGTCTAAAATTCAGGATCTAAGGAAAACTATCTCTCCCACATCTATCCACACTCATCCAACCTTTACCACAGGTTCTTAGAGCAGCAGTTTCTAGAAAAGTTGGGTTAAGAACACTCATCAAGGGGCTAGGGTTGTGGCTCAGTGGTAGAGCGCTTGCCTGGCATGTGTGAGGCACTGGGTTTGATTCTTGGCACCACATATAAAAAATAAATAAAGGTCCATCAATAACAAATTTTATATATATATATATATATATATATATATATATATATATATATATATATGAAGAACACTCATCAATTTTGTACTATTGATTCTGGTTTCTCACATCTTCAAAGGGAGACTGTCATGGAGTAGTATGGCTTCTTCATTAACCAGTGCCAGCTCTGGAAAAGCAGAGCTATACCAGGTAGCCACACAGCCATGGGAAATGAGCAAGGCATCCTGCCTGCCTGATGAGGGCTGAGCCATCTTCCCCTTCTGCAAAAACAGCAGCACAGTGATATTTCAGGCTCCTGACATGCATCATACGTAGCTGCAAATCCCAATCACTTTCAACATTTCTTAACTGCTGGGGCACCTTTCTCAACACTGTAATTTACCCTAAGAGAAAAAGCAGCAAAGCACCCTCGCCTTCCCAGAACCATATTCTATTAAATGCCACCCCCTTCCCATATCCCACTAATCTACCTACGCAAAATAGAAAAGCAAATAACCCTCCTCCAAAGCCCGCAACAGACGGCCACAGTACATATGCCACTGACAAGAACTTTTATTTCTTTTTAATGACATTAAACACAACTGCTACAGGGAAAAAACATGATACAGAGGAGGCACCAAAACTTCAGTTTCATAATTGATCCTGACAACAATGCAAGTAAATCAGGGCCCGTATTAGATGCAGAACTACAGGTTATTTCAGGCTCCTTACTTATAAGTAAACTATCTAAACAGCACATTTTTACTCTGCTTTGTCAAGACCCCCCTGTGGTGATAATGTCATCATGGATGAAGAAAGTTAGGTAGGCAGTTAAATGCACATAAAGATTACTCAAACTTAAAAATACAGCAGGAATTCCACCTGAAATACTAGACTTAGAGGGCAACACCAAATACAAGAGATTTGTAGCTCTGAAAAGATTAAAATTTCAGATTCTACCCACTACCATCTTTAAGGCAAATATGCCAGATAATGAGTTTTCTTTGGCTTTTTTATATCTTAAAGAATACCATGTTAACCACTAGAGAACAACTCTCTCCTCCCCCCGTCCAAAAGATTTAATTAAGCTGCTAAAGCTTTGGAAAAACAGAATTATATGAGCTAAGAGGAAATGTGATTGTCACATTGTCTAGTTAACCTGTCACTCATTTAATTTGGCAAAGGCAATGCTCCTAATACACATTCAGTCGTAAACCCTCCAGTACCAGGACAGGAATATGAATCTTAGAGTTCTGCCTAAGCAAAAATGCTGTCTTTTCACTCCTGGGTTGTCTGTGGAAACTAGACAGCTACAATGCTAGCTATTCCAGCTACATTTAATTTTAACTACACTTTGGTCTCAAAGATGGGTTTGGCATGTCTCACTCCATTAGGCTAATTTAGAACATCCTGGAGAAGTGACCAGTTAAGTAAATGCCAATTTTGCCAACTGAAATACAGATTTCTGCCTTTAAATGGAATTTCTTCATTGCATTTTACTTCCAGAATCTAAAACAAACATCCAAGGAAAAGAGAGTCCTTGATTGGTTAAAAACAGTAAACACATAGGGATATCTATCCAAATTTATTGGAGGCTTGAATGACTAATCTTCTCCCAAGTCCATTTCTAAAGTGGGTAGAACGTTTAAGATGGGTTACTCACATACAAAGATGGGGCTGATAAAACAATACAACCAGAGAGGCTACAGCAACTATGAACAACTTTAACAGAGTGAAAAGCAGCAGCATGAATGCCACACTGCAAAACTTCCTAAAATAATGTCTAGAGCTGCCTGTAAAGAGAGAATAGCAAATTTCTAAGATGTCCATTAAGACAGATGCACAAAGTTTGTCAGCTTTGGTTAGAACACCAAACCTTATAATCAGGTAATGCCTTTGTGCACATGCTCAATCACAATACCATTAGACCCACTTGAATAGTTATGTGAAGGTATACATCCAGGCCTGAAAAAAGAGGAGATGGTAACATTCAGGGTCTAAAGGCACCTGTTAACCAATAATGGAAACGAGTACCATTCCAAAGTATCTCTCACAGGAGGAAGGCTCCTTGGCTAGTACCCATAAAGTAAGGATTTAGCAGATGAAATTAAAGACCAACTGACATCTCAATGACATTGGGCAGCTCTTCAATAAAGAGAGCAAGGAGGCCGTTCAAAAGAGGCATATCCATGTCAAAAAGGATATATAAACACTGCTTTAAGAACCCTAGAGAGCAGAGTGGTCACTGGGGGTGAAGGACCAAAAAAAAAAAGAAAGAAAAGAAAGGAAAATCCTTGAAGGAGGACAGAAGACAGTCACAAGACCACAAGGTATTTAACAGAGGTTAGTCAGCAGTATTCTGTCAGAGTTAAGATGTTTAAGATTTGTAAACACTATGTGCAAAATAAGTTTAACAGAATGAAAAAAATCAAAAAATAATAATAAAAACTGGGCTGGGGCTGTAGCTCAGTGGTAGAGTGCTTGCCTAGCATGTGCAAAGCCCTGGGTTCTATCCCCGACACCCCAACATGGGAAGGAGAAGAGTAGCTAATAGGTACAGAAAGGAAAGGATTTACATTTTCAATTTATCCTTTCAACAGGATTTTTCTCCTATTCTATTCTACTTAGAATATCCTGAATTGCCAACTTTAAAATACTGACAGGTATTCAGAGATTCAAATTTAAAAAGAAGGATTGTAAAAAGTGACATATATCCATTCACAAGTCATCAACAATAATTAACACTGGCACATAGCCTGGTAAAGAACCTATTCCTTACAGTAGATTAAAAGATTGACTTCTTTGGGGCACCAGAAGTAGACTTCACCTCTGCCTGTATACAGGTGGGTGTTTTATTGAGCCTGGGTATTTTAGCTTCATGTTGGCTTTCAGGAGGCAGCCACCTTCAACTTAAATAAAAAATTAAAAAAATATATATCACCTTAACACTGCTTAGACACAATACACAGGCACACAAAATCAGGAGTGTCTTCATACAAAAAAAAAAAAAAAAAAAAAATTCAAGTCAGCAATAAGTATTTCCGAAAGGTGACAAGTTCTTTAAATAAAAATCTTGTGAAAAATAAATTCAAAATATATGAAGCAAAAAACAGCAGAAGAAAATGAGATGCTGCTCTGGACAGGACCCTGGATAGGGACTTTCATTGCTGATGTGATGAGACAAATGGACTGTACAAGTCAGGGAGACGTTGGAACCGATGGTGGCTTCGTTTGTTCCTGTCAACCCACTGATTCAGACTGTATCTTTGCAGAGGTTTCTGTCGGAACCGGGCGTAATTTCTACCAAGAGAGAATAAAAACAGGAAGAATATTTTAGCTGAAATGGCTACATATTAAAAAAGCCAGCACAACTATTTTAAGAATATTTTAACTTCATCAGAAATTAATTTTATATTTTGATTCTCATAATTTTAGAGATTTTATACTATTTTAATTATATAAAAGCCACAACATAAGTACTATTTCCTTCCAACTTTCAAAGCTACCTAATTCCCACATAGGTATTGTGGTGGGATGTGCCACATACATAATGTTCCAAGGAAAACTAATATATAATAGTGTTTAAAAAATTTACTTCCTCCAGAAGTATTTCATTGCTCGCATCAGACCTGTACCTCCAACAGGATCTCACTGTCACATAGCTCAAGGTTGCAAGGTTGCTCAGGACACAGCAGTTAAAATTAGAATAAAATTCCCAGAGAAGGTAAGTCATAATGTGAGTTTTACATTGCAAGTTTAGAGACTGAATAACTACAAGCACAGACTCAAAATTTCTTTCTTTCTTCTTCCAGTACTGGAGACTGAATCCAGTGGCATTTTACCATTTAGCCACATCCTCAGCCCTTTTAATTTTTATTTTGAGACAGGGACTTGTTAAATTGTTGAGGCTGGCCTCAAACTTGCAATCCTTTTGTCTCAGCCTCCAAAGGGAGATTGGAGCCACTACACCCAGTTCACAGTAAAGTTTTCTGAGAGTCTCCTTTAGTCATGTGCTGGGTGAGGATTCTAAGACTGAGATAATCTGACCCCAATCTCAACTCCAAAACTGTACTAATAACCACCTAGCAAATGATTTAAAAAGATGTAAATTCTTAATCCTTCTTTCCCCAACTTAATGACTTAGAATCCTTGGAGTCATGACCTAGACATCTGTACCTGATGTTTACCTATCACTATATGCAAGTACTTGCTGAATTCTTTAAATACCTCATTTCACTGAATGCTTACTGAAATCCTCTGGGAAAGTATTCTCATTTAATTCCTGTACAAGTAAGGAAACTAAGCCTCATGTTAAGTTGTGCAAGGTCATATAGTACGGTAAAGAAAACAGCTTGGATCTGAATTCACATCTGACTCCAAAATTTATTTAGTAACAAGTACACTGCATATATTTTTGGTGTTGTTGTTTTGCCCCAGCACATGCTAAGCAAGGCCCTGCACATGCTAAGCAAGCACTCTATCACTTGAGCTATACCTTGAGCCCAACACTGCCTTGATTTTTGAGAAAGGCTATGATTTTGACAACTATAGAGGAAACATGAGTATAAAGGCCCTGAAGGGAAAACATTTCTGACATTTAAAAACAAAAAGGAAGCAGTGTAATCAGAACAGTGTGAGCAACAGCAAGAGTAGTAGGTGATGAGGTTGGAGAGCTTAGGCCAAAGCACACAGGCCTTTGGAGAGGACTGTGAGGATGGGAAGATAGAATATGAGAAGTTATCAAGCAAAGCAGAGAATTTTATTCATACTCTCTGGCTGTTGAGTTTGAGAATAGTAGACAGACAAGGGCAGAAGGGAAATTTTATTTTATCTTATTTGGGTACCAGGGACTGAACTCAGGGACCTCTGAGCCACATCCCTAGCTCTATTTTGTATTTTATTAGAGATAGGGTCTCACTGAGTTTCTTATGCCTCACTAAATTGCTGAGGCTGGCTTTGAACTCAATGATCCTCCTGCCTCAGCCTCCGAGCCACTGGGATTACAGATGTGTGCTACTGTGCCCGGGTAAAAAGGGAAATATTTAGGATTCTTGCAATAATCCAGGTGAAGTGGTCAGATTTTCGATATGTACATAGAGCCAATAGGATTTGCTAATGGATTTAATATGGGAAGACAGGGTCTCACTGAGTTGCTTAGTGTCTCACAGTTCCTGAGGCTGCCTTTGATCTTGCAATCCTCCTGCCTCAGTCCCCCATGCCACTGGGATTACAGGCATAAGGCATCATGCCCAACACAAAAGAGGAGTCAAAGATGACTCTAAGGTTTGTGAGTGACTGAAATCAATTTGTAAAGCTGCACTGCATCAAGAATCCAGATTTTTAGATCTTTTGACATCAATTAGTCCAACATCTACTGATGACTAAAGAAGTGAAGTGACTTGTTCAAAATCATACAGCTAGTTAAATATTGCTAAGCTAGTATTAGAACCCAGGTTCCCTGAAATTCAGTATAGTTCTTATTTCATTCTACTGCAAGGTTTCATTTTCCACCTCTGAAATTATAGCCCCAACAATTACAACCCCAGCTCCCCACCACATTCCCCTTGCAGCCAAGTTTTACCCTTTTCTTCCCTCTAATTACCCACTCACCGCATGGTGAGATCCGAAGGATGCTGCCGATTCATCAAAGCATACAGCTCCCCCGAGGTACCTGTGATACAGAGGGATCATGGTTAGGAACTACTATGTCAGCCTAGGTCAAAGTAATTATTTTTAGGGAGAGAAAACAGGCACGGGTCCCAATAATATCTCCTTGTGATTATCACAAGCAGTTGGCACAAAAGCTACAAGCCAGAGTAGGGAGCTTGCTCTTAGATGATGATGGTGATGCAGCAATGGCAGCCGCTATTCATTCATTCAATACTTATTACCTCCTGCAATACATAAGGAATTGGTCCATAGGAATATGGCATGAACAAGACACTGCACCTGCCTTCAGTGAAGTTTATACAGAAGACAGGTGATTCTAAAACAGTGTGATAAATAAAATGATAGAAGAAATATAGGCTGCTACTGAGACTGGGAAGTGGGGATAAGGGAAAGCCTATCCAAGGGAAGTAAACCGTAACAGGGATCTGAAGGATGTATAGAAATTAGTGAGGTAAAGAGTAGGAGGTTGGGTATCAAAAGAAAGAGCTAATACAAGGTTCAGAGACAAAAAGATAGCAAAAAACATTCAAGAAACAGGAGGAGTTTAGAACAAATGGAGGTAGGTGCTCCTTGCTAACAAGAAAAATTGCTAGAGACAATTTCTCAAATACCTGGGAGTCTGGCAATGTACTAGGCACATTTATAAACTTATTATATTAAAATTAAAAATGTAAAAAAAAATCTTACATAGAGATGTTATTAACATCATTTCAGAGATGGGAAGTTGTGGTTCAGGGAGATATATTGGCCATAAATGCTTACTCATTCGACTAGCTTCCGTGTGACATCGTGTTCTTGCCAATATGTGATAATGCTAGTTTTGCACTTAAGGGCTAAGACTTAGTATTTTATTTCTGCTTGTTGAGATTTTAGCCTAATTTCTCTAGACCAATGACTCTCAAATTTTAATATGACTTATATCAAATTGGATGGATTTTAAGACAGATTGATGGTATATATCCATTTCTGATTATGAAGATCTGGGATGGGGCCTAAGGATACACATTCCTGAAATATTCTCAGAGTTGCTGATACTACTGGTCTGAGAACCCTACTCTGAAAACCACCATCCTAGACAATGAAGACCTTCTTTCAACTAGTTTACATATTTCTCATTATCTTTGCTATTACTCTTTCAGGCACCAAGAGCAATTTAGGCTACAGACTATCTTCTTAAATTCTAGTAAAGATAAAATTTAACTTTTAGGATCAGTATATTTGAAATCTCAAGCAAAGCTCTGTAGAAAAAATATATACTTTGAAATTAGGCAGACTTGAGTTAAAAAATTCTTTTTTTTTTTTTTTTTGGTACGAGGGATTGAACTCAGGGGTACTTGACTTGACCACTGAGCCACATCATCCCCAGCCATATTTTGTATTTAGAGACAGGGTCTCACTGAGTTTCTTAGAACCTCACTTTCTGCTGAGGCTGGTTTTGAGCTATAGATCCTCCTGTCTCAGCCTCCAGAGCTACCGGGGATCACAGGTGTGCACCACTGCACCAGCTTGAGTTAAAATTCTAATCCAACCACTAACTAGCTTTGTGACCCTAAGCAAATCATTTTACTTCTTCTTTTTCTTTTATTTTTGGTGGTGCTAGGGATTGAACCAGGGCCTTGTGAATGCTAGGCAAGCACTCAATCAACAGAATTATACCCCAGCACCATTTTACTTCTTTGAGTCTCACTTTACTCATTTACCAAAAGCAGATAATAATACTATTTAGTTTGAAGTTGAGTACTGAGAATACTGTACATAAAAGACCTAGCACAGCTGGGGATGTAGCTTAGTGGTAAAGAACTTGACTGGCTTGCCAACTATTGTTATGGAGTTAGAACCTCAGGCTTATGTTAACTTGCAGAGACTCTGCAAACCCTTTGATAATCATCTTCTATTTATAAGGAAAAATGTTTATTAAATGGACCCATCTACATGTGAACTATATGACATGCTTTATAACACCAGAAATTTTTTCTAACCATATGAGATAGTATTTTTCAGAAAAAAATTTATAAACTTATTACATTAAAATTAAGTTTCTGTGTAGCAATGTAGTAAAACATTACATGGTACCTCACTAATATGTAAAATTGTATTTATTTATATGCAGTGCTAAGAATCGAACCCAGTGCCTCACACATGCTAGGCAAGTACGCCCCCACTGAGCTACAACCCCAGTCCTGTAATTTTTATGTATCAGGTGGGCCTGATGGTATACACCTGTAATCCTCATGACTGGGGAGGCTGAGGTAGGAGGATCTCAAGTTGGAGGCCAGCTTATGTAACTTAGTAAAACCCTCTCTCAAAAAAAAAAATTTTTTTTTTTTTTGGTGCTTGGGGATTTGAACCCAGGGCCTCAAGCATGCTAGGCAAGCACTTTACCCTGAGCCACATCCCCAGCCTCCTTCTCTCAAAATTAAAAAAAAGGAACTGGGGATGTAGCTCAGTGGTAGAGTGCTCCTGGTACAAGGAAAAAATAAATAAATAAAGTTTCTGTGGTGCTAAAAAAAAAAAAAAAAAAGCATAATCAATGGTGAAAGATAATTTACAAAATGAAAAATATTGGGAAGAAAACATTTGGTTCAAGTTTAGTGTCCTTTCTATACAAAGATAAGTCTTCACTAAAAAAAGAGAGATTTAAGGGCTGGGGATATAGCTCAGTCAGTAGTTTGCCTTGCATGCACAAGGCCCCGAGTTCAATCCCCAGTACCACACACACACACACACACACACACACACACAAATTTAGGACATGAATAGACAATTCTCAAGTAATGCAAATAATCAATAAACACACTGACAAGACTATTTAACCTAAAAATGGAAAGAAAACATTACTCTTACTCCTTAAAGGAATATAAATCCAAAATGAGTTTTCCCTTTAAAAGAAGTGACAGATTAGGAAATGCCTTGCCAGAGCTCAGGGCAGTGGGGCATGCCTATAGTTTTACTAGGAAAGCTGAGACAAGATCACTTGAGCCTGGGATTCCAGGCCAGCTTTAACAAACAGCAAGACTCTTTTCAAAAATTTTTAAATTTCCTTGCCTGCTGGATTTGTTGAGCTAAAACCCAAAGTCTCAATTCAAATTGCCTTTCTTATACCTTACTCTCACATTGCTAGCACCCCACTCTAATCTTCCAAAAAGGACATTTCAGTGGGAATGGGAAAAAAATCAGTTTTGTAAAAATTTCAAGTCATTTTTCCTGTCAAAGCACCACCAAATGAGGGCTGGCAACAGAAATTCTGTGTCCATCAAAATGAAAACACAGATTATTTGTAGACCATGTCCTTCAGCTCACTTATCTCTAACATCTGGATTCTACAAGACTGCCCAGGCAGTGGAGACAAGGTATACTATAAACTTGCTATAAAGAAACAAATTCATATTCAACAATGAAAAGACTAGCCCATTTGGCCACAGGAGTCTGCTATTTAAATATTCAACTGTTAGGAGTCAATGTCAAGCAATAGCAATTTATACCTATTTACCACATATCAGGCATTCTCCTGTGTGCTCTACATATTTTTTTCATTAACTTTTTCCCCCAACAATCTTGTTTCCCCATCTCACAGACCAAACTGTTAAAAATTATAAATAGAGGGCTTGGGCTGGGGCTCAGTGGTAGAGCGCCCGCCTCACATGCGTGAGGCATTGGGTTCAATCCCCAGCACCACAAAAACAAACACACACACAAATAGACAATAGGCAGAGAAAAAGTTAAGCAATATTTTCTAGATCGAACAGCTAAGAGCAGAGCCAGAATTTCAATACTATATTAATATGGGGTTGAGTTTCCTTAAAATGTTTTCTGGGTCTAACGTTTCACAGTAAAGACTAGAAAGCAAGAATCATATTACAGAGCTGGGGTTGTGGCTCAGTGATAGAGAACTTGCCTGGCATGTGTGAAGCACTGGGTTTAAGTTTCAGCACCACATAAAAATAAATAAAGGTCCATTGACACCTTAAAAAAATCATATTGC